>NC_054384.1:94505679-96908179 GCF_017654675.1 Xenopus laevis | reverse complement strand
AAATAAACCTCACTGCTACTGAAAAAAAACTTGAAAGCTATAAAGAAAGGATCCCATTCTCTGGCACCTCCCCAATATTGTTGAACAGCAACCTCTAGACCAGGGTTCCCCAACCTTTTTTACTCGTGAGTCACATTCAAGTGTAAAATAATGTTGGAGAGCAACATAAGCAAAAAGTTCCTGGGACTTCCAAATAAGAGTTGTTATTGGATATTGATAACTCCTATGTGGACTTGTTGCAGCCAACATGAGCCTCTGTTTGGCACTAGTGATGGGCGAATAAATTCAGCAGGCTCCGGCGAATAAATTTGCAGAACCGCTTCAAAAATAATTTTGGACGCTCGTCGGAAAAGTTGCTTGCGTCAAAACTGTTGCGTGCCAACAACATTCGGATGCCCATTGACACTAACGTTGTTGTAAAAAATGCATCAAATGGACGCAGGCGCAATTTTTTTGCCGTTTTGCAAATTTCGCTGGAAAGTCGCCAATTTGTCCGCGAAACGGTTGAAATTCGCCCATCACTATTTGGCAGTACACATTGTTTTTATGCAACTAAAACTTGCCTTTAAGCCAGGAATTCAAAAACAAGCACCTACTTGGAGGCCACTGGGAGCAACATCCAAGGGGTCAGAGAGCAATATGTTGCTCACAAGCTACTGGTTAGGGGTCACTGCTCTAGACATATACTCGGACGCCCTTGTCCTGGGAGCTGTAGAACAACAACGGAAGAGAGGCGTCCCTCATATAAAGCATGTAGCTTACAGACACTGACCAATAAATGCCATTTCTAGATGCTGACAGCATATAATCCAAGTTTGCTAGATCTATGTTGGGGGGGGTATGGTACATAATACACATACAAACAGAAAAAAAGAAAAGAAACCAGAAAGCTGTAAAAAAATGTAAACTCTGATATTGGATTAACAAAGCTTTATTGCGGGTTACACTGGCAAGCAGCTTTGTGTTTTGTGCATCGGAATAATGAGTGGATGGGAAAGGAAAGAAGAATTAAGGGTCCCACCGTGCAGGAGAAGCTTGTGGCATCGCTGCAGTTGCGGGATACCTACCCTGTTCTTTTGCAGCCGAAATGACCTCAAATGGCACCCTGACCTAAGCACCAACGTGTGCCTTGGCCATTCAGGATCCATGTTTGCCAAATGTGGCTCTGTTTTAAATCATCACTATTCCATGGCCTACGGATTCAAACGGAGGCCTGCAAGACTTATGTCATCCAGTGTCATGGTGATAACATCAGTCCAGGATAAAGCTTTACCCAATTAAAGGCACCCTTTAACAGCCATTCTAAAAGATATGCCTACAAAGGAACACAGTAATGAACACTGACGCAATTAAGACCCTGAACGGAAAACTAATTGCTTGTATTTTTAAGCGTGAGCTTCACTTGCACATCAGATACCTGCATTTTAGGGGTTTTTTGGCTCTCCATGGAAAAAAGGTTTGTTAATCCAAAACAATAATACATAAAAATATTAAAAGTAATAGGGATTCTGGATCTTCCATCCATACACAGACACACACAGGCATAACACACTTACACACATGCTTCCCAATAAATAACGAGGGGCCCAAGTGCTCCCCCTCTGTCGGCTCCTGTAAGAATACATCAGTCACTGGAAGCGGATCCGAGCAGACTCACCAGATCCTTTTTATGGCATGAGGGGATGGCATGGAGAGTGGAGTAAAACTGGGGAAAATAAAATAAAAGAACCACATACAGCTAGCAAAGTCTCCCCCTGTTTTTTTTTTAGGGGTGGGGGAGGAGGGTAGAGAACAGAGATAGAAGACAGAAGTCAATAGAATAAGAGAACCACTTTGATTCAAAGAATCTTCACTATTCCACGGCCTGCAAAGTCAAGCTGAGGCCTGCAAGACTTACGTCATCCAGTCCCCCTAATCATTGCCTAGGCCAGTTGCCATGGCAATAAAGTCAGTCCAGGGCTTTGCGTTTTCTGCCTGGCATGTCTCTCGCTCGTTCATCTTTTTTGTTGTTGTTTTTTTTTTTTTTCTCTTTTACAATCTGAATCCCATTGTCTTGTTTAGTCTGTTCTACAGTATTCCTCTCCACGCTGCTAGTTCACGCGCACTTGTTCTGTGCTTGCGTGATTAGGTCGATAAAGGAGTCGAAGAGTTTTTCGAGCCATGGCTGGTTCCTCATGCATTGCTGCACCACCTCCTCCTGTCCCAGGTCATCATTCTGTTCTTCTATTGCATTGGTCTGCAGGCAGGAAGGAGACAATGTTTTAGCCAAAGCAAAGGTAATAATCGCAATGCTATGGTGCATTTCATCTCGATGAGCTAAGGGAAGGGAGTGCTGAGCAAATATTAAACCTAATCCAAGGGCATGACACGAAAAAAAAAAAAAAAAATCAGGAAACCACTGATCCAACATGTGAAAGATAGCACGTCTGTGCTTTGGGAAGACATTGAAATATGTGAATGTAAAATTGTAACAAACAAGGGAAAGTTGTGCTCACCACTATTTTTTAAAACCATTAGGCGGGGGTGCAACGAGGGTGTGACCACAAAATTCATATAGTCAAATACAAGAGTCCTCTGCACTCAACCCATTATCAATATATTTAAGACAGCGACATTTTGTGCATACTGCTACTGAAAAATGCCTTACCCTTTAAACAAAACAGGGATTGTTTGTCCATATATTGCAATATATTTAAGCTGGCCAACTACGTCAAAGTCATCCCATATCTGGCCAGTCCTATGCTCAATTTTATCTGATTCATTAAGAATTCTATTGCTTCATTATACATTTTACAAAGGGACTTGGTTTTACCTGCAACTTACTAGCTGCTTTCAAAGTAAAACTCCCAAACTTGGCTGCCCTTTTATTAGACACCAGTGGGATCACCTGACTATAGTTGGGAAGGGTGGGAGCTACAACATGGAGCTGGTCACTGCTCCTGTATAAACTATAACAAACAAGGGAAAGTTGTGCTCACCACTATTTTTTAAAAACCATTAGGCGGGGGTGCAACGAGGGTGTGACCACAAAATACATATAGACAAATACAAAATTGACCAGGGTGCTATTCTTAAGAACTTTTGCAATGTACATTCATTATTTTTTGTACTTTATATACTCAAGTAAAAGCCGAGTTTTTCAGCCCCCAAAATATGCTGAAAAACTCTACCTCGGCTTATACTAGGATCAAGGCAAAAACGGTCACCGGCGCCTCAGAATAGTCGCCGGCGCCTCAGAATAGTCTCCAAGAATATTCGCCGGCGTCCAAGAATGGTCGCCGGCATCCAAAAACGAGATGCCGGCACCTCCAATGGGAGCAGAAACCCTCAATTTTTTTATTGAAACTTACCAGGAGCTGCTGCATTTCTCACCCTAGGCTTATCCTCGAGTCAATAAGCTTTCCCAGTTTTTGGAGGTAAAATTAGGTACCTCGGCTTATACTCGAGTATATACGGTATTTGTTTTAATTCCAAGATATTAAAGGATATGTACTGTTAACATGAATCAATTTTTGTTACAACAGCTCCACCTGCTGGTCATTTTCCGACCATTCTAACCACCAAGTAGTCAAGGAAGTTGTCAGGAGAAAGAAAAAAAAAGAAAAAGAAAAGAAAACAAAATATCTTTGAATTAAAAAAAACTGTCCTAACTGTCAATGAATATCTGACACCCAACTGCTGCATGAAGACAGAATGAAGAGAAACAGATGCTGAGAGAGGGATAGTGAACATAAACTTGATTATTTCAGAAACAATGCAGAATGTTTAATTGATTGCATTTAGAAAGTTTCTTATTTCAGTATGCTGAAACTTATATTAAATTAAAATTTTTGCCATAGTTCCCCTTTAAGCAAGGCTTAAACTGCAAGATGAGCAAGCAGTACCTTTATGGAAGAATGGGAAAACAAAGGAAATGAAAAGGAATTATACTTTTAATATTCAACAAGTGGTAATTTAATCTTGGTCCTCAGAGGAAGTTAAGAAACCATAGACTAATGCATTAGGTGTTGAGAAGCAATAATTAAATAAATACAATGGCTGCATTCCTGGCTTTATACTGTGTCTACATAAACCAGGAGTGGGTTTAGAATAAACTTCAGTTTAGACACTTCTTGGCTTGTTTAGCCATATTGCTTTCCAAACCATACAGAAGGGAGGTGGAACCCTACACCTGGGAAGGGTGGAGAGTGTATTGTTGGTATATTACTGTATACTAGGTATACTGTCATGGGAAAACATGTTTTTTTCTAAACACATCAGTTAATAGAGCTGCTCCAGCAGACTTCTACACTGAAATCCATTTTTCAAAAGAGCAATCAGATTTTTTTTATATTTAATTTTGAAATCTGACATGGGGCTAGACTTATTGTCAGTTTCCCAGCTGTCCCCAGTCATATGACTTGTGCTCTGATAAACTTTAATCACTCTTTACTGCTGTACTGCAAGTTGGAGTGATATCACTCCCCTCCCTCCCCCCCCCCAGCAGCCTAACAACAGAACAATGGGAAGGTAACCAGATAACAGCTCCCTAACACAAGATAATAGCTCCCTGGAAGATCTAAGAACAGCACTCAATAGTAAAATCCAGGTCCTATTGAGACTGATTCAGTTACATTAAGTAGAAGAAATAACAGCCTGTCAGTTCCATCCTAAAATGCAGGCACAAGTCACATGACTGGGGGCAGCTGGGAAACTGACAATATGTCTAGCCCCATGTCAGATTTCAAAATTTAATATAAAAAAATCTGTTTGCTCTTGAAATTGGATTTCAGTGCAGAATTCTGCTGGAGCAGCACTATTAACTGATATGTTTTTGAAAAAAAAAAAACACCTTTTCCCATGACAGTGTCCCTTTAAAGTCTGACTGAGACTATGAAGATACCAGAGTGGGATTTGTACTCATTCCACCTATTGGAGCATCTTTTTTACCTCTTGCTTGCATCGGAGGAAGGTGTGATATTTGTAGTGATGCAGGGAATGGTACAGGGTGTAAAAAAGTGACTTCTCGGCATCCACCTTAAACTCCTAAAGGGAAGCAAATATAGGGTTTAAAATGTTATAGTTCTACAGAAAAAAGAATTGTAAATTTAAAAAAAAAACAACAACAACAAAAAGTATTGATCTTATAGATAAACTATATAGTTGTGTAGCAGCAGGTTTAAAAAAATGAATGAATACACACAAAAACATAGGGAACACTGCACATTCTATTCCAAATCAAAACATGGAGAAAACTTGATCAACTTTGTGTTATTCCTTTGCAGACTGTTCCAAAACAATAGCAGTATCTGCATTATTCATTACAAACTCAGACATTCACTGTATAAACTGAAAATTGTTTCAAGATTTTGCTTTCCTTTGAATGACTGAACTAATATTTAGTTGTATAAGCCGTGTTTACTGGTGTGTTTGGGGTCGTTGTCTTGTTGAAACCCCCATTTCAAGGACATTTCTTCTTCAGCATTAGGGATGTAGCGAACGTCGGAAAAAAAGTTCGCGAACATATTCGCGAACTTGCGCAAAAATGCGAGCGGTTCGCGAACGGTTCGCGAACCCCATAGACTTCAATGGGAAGGCGAACTTTAACATCTAGAAAAGACATTTCTGGCCAGAAAAATGATTTTAAAGTTGTTTAAAGGGTGCAACGACCTGGACAGTGGCATGCCAGAGGGGGATCAAGGGCAAAAATGTATCTGAAAAATCTGCCTGTGTGTGCTTGGAGAGATAGTGTAGGGGGAGAGCTGTTAGTGATTTCAGGGACAGATGATAGTAAGCTTGCTGGCTAGTAATCTGCTTGATACTGCTCTGTATTGGAGGGACAGAAGTCTGCAGGGATTTGAGGGACATTTTAGCTTAGGTAGCTTTGCTGGCTAGTAATCTACTGTTCTCTTTAAACAACTGCCATACGTTGACCTTGTAGGCATTGTTTGCCCAGTTTTTTTTGGACGCAGCCACTGAAGCACAGTTGCCAGAAAAAATATGCCATATAAATGCTGAAAATAGTAATTTTTCGCCATAACGTTGACCTTGTAGACATTGTTTGCCCAGTTTTTTTGGACGCAGCCACTGAAGCACAGTTGCCAGAAAAATTATGCCATATAAATGCTGAAAATATAAATTTTTTTGGTTGCAGCCACTGAAGCACAGAGGCCAGAAAAATTATGCCATATAAATGCAGAAAATATGCATTTTTTTGGTCGCAGCCACTGAAGCACAGTTGCCAGAATAATTATGCCATATAAATGCTGAAAATATAAATTTTTTTTGGTTGCAGCCACTGAAGCACAGAGGCCAGAAAAATTATGCCATATAAATGCAGAAAATATGCATTTTTTTGGTCGCAGCCACTGAAGCACAGTTGCCAGAAAAAATATGCCATATAAATGCTGAAAATAGTCATTTTTTGCCATATACGTTGAGTCAACGTATGGCAAAAAATTACTATTTTCAGCATTTATATGGCATATTTTTTCTGGCCTCTGTGCTTCAGTGGCTGCGGCCAAAAAAACTGGGCAAACAATGCCTACAAGGTCAACGTATACACTACTACAGCGGTGGATACGGATTACGTAAAATATATGAATGCTGCTTGAAAAAAAGTAACTCAAGTGGTTTTTCTAGAGACGATAATATTATCAATATTTAGACAAAATGTGAACAAGCTCACACAGCTCGATGGCGGGTTGAAGAAAACAGTGTGCAAATAATGCCTACAAGGTCAACGTATACACTACTACAGCGGTGGATACGGATTACGTAAAATATATTATGGCTGCTTGAAAAAAGTGACTCCGGTGTTTTTTCTGGAGACGGTAATATTATGGATATTTAGACAGAATGTGAACAAGGTCACACAGCTCGATGGCGGGTTGAAGAAAACAGTGTGCAAATAATGCCTACAGGGCAAATAATGCCTAAAAGGTCAACTTATACACTACTACAGCGGTAGTAAAATAAAAAAAGTAAAATAAAAAAAAAATGAATATTAAAAAAAAAAAATTAAAGTTGGTGCTGCTGAACTACTAGGAGCAGCAGATTAGCACACCAGTCCCACTCCCCAACACTGCTAGACTAATAGCACTGGGCTCTTATAGTAGTAGTAGTAGTAGTAGTAGTAAAACAACAAAAAAATAAATAAAAGCAGTCCTTACAAGGACTACTGTTATTGCAGCAGTCAGCAGATGAGATCAGAAGCAGGACAGCTGCCCACTGCAGCTACATACAGAGCACTGCAGTAGAAGGTAGATTACTAGCCAGCAAAGCTACCTAAGCTTAAATGTCCCTCAAACCCCTGCAGACTTCTGTCCCTCCAATAACAGAGCAGTATCAAAACGATTACTAGCCAGCAAACTTTCAACTGTCCCTGAAATCACTAACAGGCAGCAGCTCTCTCCCTACACTATCTCTTCAGCACACACAGGCAGAGTGAAAAAACGCTGCAGGGCTTCGGTTTTTATAGGGAAGGGGAGTGGTCCAGGGGAGAGCTTCCTGATTGGCTGCCATGTACCTGCTGGTCTGGGGTGAGAGGGCAAAAAAAAGCGCCAACAATGGCGAACCCAAAATGGCGAACGTCGCGCGACGTTCGCGAACTTCCGGCGAGCGCGAACACCCGATGTTCGCGCGAACAAGTTCGCCGGCGAACAGTTCGCGACATCTCTATTCAGCATAAGGCAACATGATCTCTTCAAGTATTTTGATGTATTGAAACTGATCCATGATCCCTGGTATGTGATAAATGGGCCAACACCATAGTATGAGAAACATCCCCATATCATGATGCCTGTGACACCGGCTTCAGTCTTCCCAGTGTACTATGGTTTATATTCAGTGTTTGGGGGTCGTCTGACAAACTGTCTGCAGCCCCTAGACCCAAAAAGAACAAACTTGCTTTTATCAGTCCACAAAATGTTGCACCATTTCTCTTTAGGCCAGTCAATGTGTTGTTTGGCAAACTGTAAGCTCTTCAGGAGGTCTTTTTTTCCCAACAATGGGACTTTGGCGATAGCTTGGCTTCATATAGGCATTTTCTAATTGTAACAGTATCACAGGTAACTTTACTCCTTCTTTGAACTTGCTGGAGCTGATCTTTGGCTTTTGCCACTTTGACTATTCTTATAGCCATTTGAATGGTAGTTTTCCCATTTTCTTCCACATCTTTCAGGTTTTGGTTGTCATTTGACATCATTTTAGCTGAGCAGCCTATAATTTTCTGCACTTCTTTATATGTTTTTCCCTCTCAATCAACTTTTTAATCAAAGAACCCTGTTCTTCTGTACAATGTCTGGAACGAGCCATTGCACTATAACCAGCAGCATAAAATTTGCTCCTTCCTTCCTTAAAGGAGAAGGAAAGTCATCCTGCACTTGGGGGTGCCAAATGTTAGGCACCCCCAAGTTATTGTATTGACTTAACTGAAACCCCGGGCCAGTGCTCCTATCAGCAGAAAATTGCACCGGCCCGGGGTTATACCAGTGAGCACCATGGAGTGCTTCTCTTCCGTCTAGGGATGCACCGAATCCAGGATTCGATCAGGATTCGGCCTTTTTCAGCAGAATTCGGACAAATCCTTCTGCCCGCCCGAACGAATCCTAATTTGCATATGCAAATTAGGGGCGGAGAGGGAAAGCGTGTGACCTTTTGTCAGAAAACAAGGAAGTAAAAAATGTTTCCCCCCCTAATTTACATATGCAAATTAGGCTTTGGGTTCGTATTCGGCCGAATCTTTCACAAAGGATTCGGGGGTTCTGCCGAATCCAATAGTGGATTCGGCGCATTCCTACTTCTGTCTTCCGCTTTCTACGCATGGCTGTGCATGAGCAGTAGAGCAAAAAGCTGAACTTTAACTATAAAGTCAGCGATTTCATTCAACTGCGCATGCGTTTGGGCCGGGAAATTTGAAGCAAGAAGAAGCCGGAAGAGTTTCATGTAAGTAAATACAATCACTTGGGGTGCCTAACATTTGGCACACCCCAAGTGCAGGATGACTTTCCTTCTCCTTTAAATAAGGGCCATAATTGACACCTGTTTTTTCACAGAATGAATGAGCTCACTAATTTAACTCCACACTGCTATTATTATTTGGAACAAGCTAATATTATATTGAACACTGCTATTATTTGGAACAAGCCTTGATTAGCAATTCAATGACACAGAATCAGCAGCATGTCAGGACTGTTAGGTCTGCTGGTTTTCTATTACTCTACTACAACTACTCTATTATTTGCCATGTAGAAATATAGTTTCAACCAAAAACAGTGATTGATCAGTGATGTCGGACTGCTATTACTCTGAACACAACTGTAGCTGTGGTCGTTGAGCTTCTACATGGGCCGTTTAAAGAGGGGGGTACAGGTTCAGAGCCAATAACTCTAGAGCAAACGCAGAAGACATTAGGTGCAGAACTCAGTGGGGTTCATTGCACAGCAGAGTATGATTTGCCACCGGCGATTCACTTTATCACTGGTGTATAAGCAGGAGATTAGTTGCCCGCAGAAGAGGAGATTTGTTGTGGGCCAGTAATCTCATGTCATGTGTCATTGTCCTTAGGGTCATTTTAAGTCTCATTCATCTTGGATGCTCTTACAGAGGCATATAAATGTAGGTGTGCATTAATCTCTGTAGTATTCAGTGGCGGAACTACCAGGGTGCGACTGCACCAGGGCCTGCACCCCCTTGTGGCCCGCGGCGGTTCAGCAACCAACATTGCTTGTGGAGGGGGGGATGGGATGCCTGTCTGCACCCGGGCCCCGCGCTGGCTAGTTCTGTTACTGGTAGTATTAATGTTATCCTTTAGATCAGTGGTCCCCAACCAGTAGCTCGTGAGCAACATGTTGCTCTCCAACCCCATGGATGTTGCTCTCAGTGGCCTCAAAGCAGGTGCTTATTTTTGAATTCCAGGCTTGGAGGCAAGTTTTGGTTGTATAAAAACCAGGTGTACTGTCAAACAAAGCCTCAATGTAGGTTGACAATCCACATAAGGGCTACTAAATGGGCAATTACAGCCCTTATTTGGCACTCAAGAACATTTTTCATGCTTGTGTTGCTCCCCAACTCCTTTTACTTCTAAATGTTGCTCATGGGTTCAAAAGGTTGGGGATCCCTGCTTTAGATACACAGTATTGCATGCTACTAGTTGTAATTTTGTGTTTTTATACAAGTACAGCCAACATGTTTTACTTTGAACACACAACTACCACAGCCCTGGGAGCTCTAGGTCTGCAACATTTGGAAGACTTAAGATTCGGGTTTTAGAGCATGAGATCTTAAGTGACCGTGAAACCCGTGCAAATGCCAGTCAAGCCCAAAGTCAGAACAAGTAAGAGCATGAAGGAATGTGGAGTTCAACCAACTGGCAAATATCCAGCAACATTCCATCCACTTGTAGCTGTACCAGCAATTAAGCCTCCTGACCATATCAGTACCGTACTTAAAGTAAAAGGTACCTGTGGTTTGGCTACATTCTTTTTTAATTTGTTGAGTGTTTTGCGGTTATACGCTTCTCCCCCGGGTTTCATTCTGGTTGAAGGTTCTCCTGGCTCACTGTTAAGCTGAGGGAACGTGTGTATTGCCTCCTAAGGAAGGAAAAAATATCAGACCTTTAAAGCAATTCTTGAAATCATCCATAGATGGCACATTAAATTCTCTCTTATAATTCAGCTATAATGTTTATTCACTGTTAATTAAGTCCATATCAATTTCTATAGAGGTTTTGGTTCTGTTTCCACAGTCACACTCCCTTCCCAGAGACTATTATCCACTGTTACTATAGGCACCATCTCTCCCTACTATACCTGCTATCCCACAGTCACACTCCCTTCCCAGAGACTATTATCCACTGTTACTATAGGCACCATCTCTCCCTACTATACCTGCTATCCCACAGTCACAGTCCCCTCCCAGAGACTATTATCCCACTGTTACTATAGGCACCATCTCTCCCTACTATACCTGCTATCCCACAGTCACACTCCCTTCTCAGAGACTATTATCCACTGTTACTATAGACACCATCTCTCCCTACTATACCTGCTATCCCACAGTCACACTCCCTTCCTAGAGACTATTATCCACTGTTACTATAGGCACCATCTCTCTCTACTATACCTGCTATCCCACAGTCACACTCCCTTCCCAGAGACTATTATCCACTGTTACTATAGGCACCATCTCTCCCTACTATACCTGCTATCCCACAGTCACAGTCCCTTCCCAGAGACTATTATCCCACTGTTACTATAGACACCATTTCTCCCTACTATACCTGCTATCCCACAGTCACACTCCCTTCCCAGAGACTATTATCCCACTGTTACTATAGACACCATTTCTCCCTACTATACCTGCTATCCCACAGTCACACTCCCTTCCCAGAGACTATTATCCCACTGTTACTATAGACACCATCTCTCCCTACTATACCTGCTATCCCACAGTCACACTCCCTTCCCAGAGACTATTATCCCACTGTTACTATAGACACCATCTCTCCCTACTATATCTGCTATCCCACAGTCACACTCCCTTCCCAGAGACTATTATCCCACTGTTACTATAGGCACCATCTCTCCCTACTATACCTGCTATCCCACAGTCACACTCCCTTCCCATGGGCTATTATCCCACTGTTACTATAGACACCATCTCTCCCTACTATACCTGCTATCCCACAGTCACAGTTCCCATGGGCTATTATCCCCACTCATAATACAGATGAGATGCTTAATTATCCACACTGCTACTAAAGGCAGTGCTGCACTGCCTGGACCGTAAAATAAATATATAAGCCTTTTTTTGAATTTCAAACTACCTACCACTGTCTGCAAGACCCACAACAGTCACAACTGCTGATTCAAATGGAAGATAAAATAAACCACATCCGTTGCTATGTAATTCAACAATACATTTTCAAAGAAAACAGAAAGAGAGCAGGCAACATTAAAGGGGTTGTTCACCTTCCAAACAGTTTTTTCAATTCAGTTGTTTTTAGATTGTTCCCCAGAAATAAAGACTTTTTTCAAATACTTTCCATTATTTATTTTCTACGTTTTTTCCAAAATCTAAGTGTAAAATTGAATGTTTGTGTCTGTGGTGTTTGAGTCTGACAGCTCAGTAATTCAGGTGCAGATTCTGAACTGTTACAATTTTGCAACATTGAGTTGATCCATTTCTCAGCAGCATCTCTGGAGTATTAGCAACTATTGTATCAATTCTAACTGCTGCCTTTAATGAAACCCAGAGATTCTGCTCAGCAGGGACAAAGATAAGAAATGTATCAACTAAATATATCCATTTAGAACAGTTTACAGGATCGGCGACCCCCCCCTCCCAGAGCTGCTTCAGAAAGAGAGAAATAACAATTTACACTTCAATATTCGAAAAACCGTCACACATAGAAAATAGAAAGTCATTGGAAAAAGTCGTTATTTCTGGTGATCTATCTGAAACCAACTAGTTGTTTGAAGGTGAACAATCCCTTTAAATGAAATTCCTTATTAAGGTCATTGCTCTTCCCACCTGAAATGATGAACTGAGAGAGATCTTCTTTAGCACTTTTTTCTTGTGCTCATTCACAATGCCGTCAATTTTTCTCATGGGTGGAAGGTAAAGTTCATCTATACAGGAATGCGGGAGAGAGTGAAAGATGAAAAGGAACAATGAGAGTGGTTAAAAGTTAACCTAGGGACTGTGTCATATCACATGGGAAAGACATAGACTAGGGTCATTGTGTGTTCGCTTTGTAGGTGCACATGGGAAACCCTGGATAGGATTAAATAAGTATAAAGCCTTTGGGGTAATTGCATAAATGAACAGGTATCTGCAGAAGTCAACAGAAGGCTAAGTGAGGACAGAAGATGTGTATGGTGCCTATTCGAAGTTCAAAATTTACGACTCATGCAAAGGGTGGTATTTAAGCAAGCTTTAATTTCTTGTGAACCCTGATACAACATTTAACATTGCTTGTTATGGCTTGATAAACAATAACCAGTGCCAGATTTCTCTCCCAGGAGCCCCGAGGCCTCGGGATCCAAGTATCGGCGTGTACCATTCTCCCTCCTCGCGCACATGGGTCATAGAGCTGGGGAACGCTGCATTCCCCATACACTTTAGGAAAGCAGCGGGCGGCATGCCACCCCTAAAATTTCTCTGCCCTAGGCCCGGGCCTTTGTGGCCTCTCCACAAATCAGGCCCTGACAATAACAGTGCTCGGGAAGGCATTTTGTAAACTGAACCTTTCTGTAGGTGCCAACTGTTTCCAAATGGAAATTCACGGAATAATTCTATTACCCCCACAGTTTCATTTGGTTTGGACCTAAACAAAGGTAAGGGATGCCTGAACTGCTGGCTGCCTAGGAGAGGATCTAGAAATACATCTCCCATTACATTGAGCAACTAGTGATGGGTAAAAACCGCTTCGCCAGAAAAATTAGCTAAACAGTGGAAAAACTTGCGAAACGCATTGAAGTCAATGGGCGTCAAAATAATTTTGACACACGACAAATTTGACGCGAGTGACAATTTTTCTACACATGATTCTTTTGTCCAAATGCATTAAAATCAATGGGCGTCCGAATAATTTCGACGTGCAACAAATTATTTTGGACATGGCAGATTTTTCACAGGCGAATTATCACTGCAGTTTTGCAGAAACATTCGCCATGCCTGGCAAATTTATTTGTCCATCGCTATTAGCAACATCTGGATAGGTGCAACTATGGTGACAGCTGCTATGGGCGCAAGCATGACCCCTTTTTTGGTTATGATGAATTTCCTGACACAATGTAATACAACAGAATCCCTCTCTCTCTCTCTTTCTCTCTCTCTGATTAGTTCCATTAAAGAGAAAATGGTGAAATTTGTTTCTACAAGTATGGGACCTGTTATCCAGAATGCTCAGGACCTGGGGTCTTCCGGATAACGGATCTTTCCTTAATTAGGATCTTCATACCTTACTGTAAGTCTACAAGATAATCATGTAAACATTAATTAACCCAATAGGCTGGTTCTGCTTTCAATAAGGATTAATTATATCTTAGTTTGGATCACGTACAAGCTACTGTTTTATTACTACCGAGAAAAGGAAATCATTTTATAAAATTTGAATAATTTGGATAAAATGAAGCCTATAGGAGATGCAGATTCTGTAAGTCGGAGCTTTCTGGATAATGGGTTTCCGGATAACAGATACCACACCTGTGCAATTTGAAACCTTTTATCAGAGGCAAGTTCCAGTTTCTCATTGGAGTTTATTTGGGGACATGTAGTACGGTTTTGGTTTGCTTTTGTACGGTGCAGAAATATTTCATGTAGGCTGCACTTATTGCGGGGAGGTAAGGTTTGGGGAGAGTGGCTTCCTACTGATGTTTAATTTTTAGCCGTCAGAATTTCCCATATCTACAGTATATTTTCAGTCTTGTGGCTTTGCTCTTTTTTTAAGTTTCAGTAACTCTCATATACCTAAACCACATGACAATTCATTGTCGTCCTCTGCAGCAGCAGTGAATTACATATAGAACTTTACATAGGGTTATATTTAAGGGTCTGCTCACCACTAGTGTCTTCTAATGCTTGGATCATGTCTGGGTCTAAAGCTGTGCTGACCAGCATTTCAATATAACTCCGGAACATCTCTTTCATGGCTCGTGTGTTTAATACACGGCCTACAGGAACACGTTCTTAAAAGAGAAGAAATATGAAAATACAAATCATAAACATTCTAATGCTTTGATTGGCTACAGGTTGGTGAGGTCTTCGGACTATTCCAATAACGTTTATTACAAAGAAAGGAAAATATAACCGAAGTGAAATGCCTTAAATTTGTCCTAAAGGGAAATACAGTATAAGTTTTGCCATCCTTTTAATGCTGGATTGCTAGATTTAAAATATAATGTGAAAAGTGTTTCAATAATTAGGGTTGTAAAGAATGGTCTTGATCTTAGATGCTGTTGAGCCATTTAGGTCATCGTTGGATGACAGCAGTAGATTAGATTGCATAGTTTGAGGGTTTCCACTTACCTTCTTCACTCTGCTGGTCAGGGGAAGATTCTGAATCAGAGGATGATGCAACCTCCTTGAGCCATTTTTTCCTCTTTTTGGGTGGTGGCTCTGCTTTCACTTTCACCTGTTTGTGCTTTGGCTTCAAAGCAGCTTTTGTTGGTGGCTCTACCTTTTCTACTTTTTCCATGCGGACATGTCTTTCCATTTTTTCCTTCTCTGCTCGTGGTCTTTCCATTTTTTCCTTCTCTGCTCGTGGTGATTTTTCTGGTTTTTCTATTTTATCATTCTTGGTCACTTTTTCAAGCTTTGGTGACTTTTCACTCTTTTCTAACCTGGGCATCTTTTCAGGCCTTTCTGGTTTATCTAACTTTGAAGGCCTTTCTGCTCTGACCATTTTAGAAGAACGCTCCACCTTGGTGGCTTTTTCTGTTTTTTCCATTTTGGTTGCCTTTACGGTTTTCTCCATTTTATCTATCCTTGTTGGCTTCTCTGTACGATCAGCTTTTGCACGTTTTTCAGAACGATTAACCTTTACGTTTTTGTCTGCTCGATCACCCTTTGAAGCTTTCTCTAGCCGGTCCACCTTGCCAGTCTTCTCTGATCGGTCTACCTTGGAAACTCTGTCAATTTTCTCCACCTTATTTGGTTTTTCTAATTTATTAGTTCTCAAGCACTTTTCCTGTTGTTCATCTTGCTCAAGCCTCTTCTCTGCCTCCACCTTCTCAGACTGTTCAGTCGTTTCACATTTCTCAATTGTATTGGTTGGTTCTGTTTGGCCTATTGGCTCTGACACTGCAGACTTTTCCTCTAACTCATTCTCTAGTGTATCCATTGGCTCTTCATTTTCAGGCTTTTCAACTGGCAATAATAACTTTCCAATACACTCCGCCTTTCTCATTTCTAAATTCTCTGGCTTGGTGACAGGTTCAGATTTCTCTTGCCTACCACCAGGGGTGTTTTTCTCAGCCTTCACAATTGGCTCTTGCTTTTCTTGTCTAACAGAAAATGTGCCCTTCTCTGGTTTTACAGTATTGTCAGACTTTTCTGCCTTTATTGCTGTGTCTGCATTTTCAGGCTGTACAGTTTGATCAGCCTTTTCTGCCTTGGCCACTGGCTCCATATTTCCTTTAAAAACGTCAGTCTTCTCCTGCTTTGTACCTTGTCCGGTCTTTTCCTTCTTCAACGATGGTTCGTTGTTTACCGTTTTTGCTACTGTATCTTCCATCTCAACTTTCTGCATAGGTTCGAATTTCTCCATCGTTGCCACGGCCTCGCGGTTTTCTATGTTTTTGATAGCCTCTACCATCTCCATATCTCCTAGGGGTACGTATTTTACTGAATTCATCCCAGGGACTTGTTCATGTCCTTCCTCTGAAACAAACTTTTCCAGTTTGGGAATAACCTCTGATTTCTCAAAAGGCTCCTCTCCTTCTAATTTGTCTGGTCTCTCAACTTTTTCTGCTCCCTCTGCCTTTTCTAAAGCTTCCGGCCTTTCTGGTCTGCCCAGTGCCTCCATCTTTGGCAAACGTTCTGGTTTCTCCATTATTTCTAGCTTGGGAACCACAACAGGACTTTTACCACCAGGAGCCTTTGTCTGACTTTGCCTCCTGCATGGAAAGAAAGGTAAAATGTTTTTTAACCAATAAATTTGGGATGGAGGTTCTGGAGATTAAATATTAGGTTACAGATAATATCTGCACTTTTAGAGATTTATTAAACACCCAGTATACTATATGTCTCTGGAAGAGAGTATGGCATACAACAGACTTGACCACTGGGACACACACAAACAAACTATGCCATGACTACTAATAAAATAGAAAACTTGGTTATGTTAATACCATTTGGAATATATTCCCTTACATCCCACAATGCATACAGATAATGCTTCTCAGAATTCTCCAACAAAATGATAAGGCAAAGAAAGCCCAGAAGAACCATCATACAAAGATTTCACATTACCTCATGGTTTGCAGGGGACGGTGCCAAGGCTTCTTAGAACAGACCCGGACATAGTCCTTCTTATTGACGTTCTCCAGGAATTTGACATACAGGCGCTGGTACCTGTTTTTGGCATCGCCAAAATATCCCAGATACTATACAAGAAAGACAAGCCAACAAGGACCTTTTATTTCATTGGTGGGATAATACAATATTGGCCAGTATTTATAAATCTAAACAGATAATGCCTCATGAAAACCTCAAAACATACAATTATGGTTCAGAAGGCCAACAGTCTTTACTCACTGGGGAGAGCTGAACCAAGTATATATTCCCCCCTAAAACATAATATTACAACAAAAACATTCAGTTTAAAAAAAAAAAAATTATCAGTAGGTCGGCATTTTATTTGCGCGCCCAACCCAGATCTCTCCTAGATACACTTACATTGCTTGTGGCGCAGAACTGTCTCTGACCGTCTTTAATCTCAGGAGTAAATTTTTGCAACAAGGCTTTCTGGACTCTCCAGATCGGAGGTGGCTCCCTTCCGGTTTGCAATGCCAGCTGGAAAACACAACAGAGAAATTAAAGTCATTGCTGGAGTTATTATATGCTCAATTTGTTCAACATCTGGCCAAACTCTAGCAACCCCACTTACCTTGGATCCAGAACACAGTTATACCAGGCAATAGAGTTGACCATGAAGCAGAAAACTTTAACATTATATATTACTATAGACAAATCTACTTTGTAGACAATGTTTCCATGCACACCCATAATGACCCAGCAGTTGTGTCCGTCAACTACAATTTCATAATGAAGCAATAAAATTATTATTATTGCAGTTTTTTTTTTATTTTGTTTTTTCTCTTCAGTCTGCATGAAGACAGGACACATTACTGTACATAAATCCTAATATATCACCTTCATTTCTTAATTATAGGGCTAATAATACAAGAAGAGGACCAATGGATAATAAACCATATCTAGACCGGGTTCCATGCTGTTCAGTAATCAAGTCAGGCTGCGGCCACAGAGAAAAAGGAAAAAAAACTCATTTCTTTTCAGTTATCTTGTACTGCAACATGTCAGAACCATGGCTGAGGGGGAAGATTTGTCACCCGTGATACAAATACACAATTGCAGAAATCTCCCAAAAATGCTTCTGCATCAGCAAAAACTGAAATTGCCAGTAGTAAAACCTGTACATAGCAAAGCTGATCCAGAAGCAACTTCCGAAGAACTAACTGATGCGATGGTGTTACCATCAGAGATTTCAGTTATTCAGACTGAGAAGCATTTTCAGGTGATTTGTCGCCCACAGTCGTGCATTTTTATCATGGGTGACAAATCTCCCCAACAGCCATGGCCCTAATACGTTCCTACATCTGAGCTGCCCTGAAAGGAAATTCTTCACTTTGTAAGCAGAATAATGCATAGCCATTGTGAAAGGGGATGTAAAAGAACTCAATCACAAACTACGTATATTGCAATATAATGCAATGATAAATATCCCATAAAAATCACTGGTGCCAAATCCCTGAGAGGGTTATTTTAAAAATGTTGCCACCTGCAGAAGCACAGCAGCACATGTGCAACTACTGCATAGATCAGAGTTATACAAACATTTCCTTCCTTGCAATTATGCATTATGGCTTACTGCACCAACCCACAGATACAGCAGCCCTGGAACAGTGCTCATTAATGTATTCCTTTTGATCCATGGCCATGAATTTATGCCATGTAGCTCCATATCCTTCTGACTTAGGTTGCCTTTTCACAGTGTCAGAGGCACTGCATATGCTTAAAGGGATACTGTCATGGTAAAACATGTTTTTTTCTAAACGCATCAGGTAATAGTGCTACTCCAACAGAATTCTGCAATGAAATTCATTTTTCAAAAGAGCAAACAGATTTTTTTATATTCAATTTTGAAATCTGACATGGGGTTAGACATATTGTCAGTTTCCCAGCTGCCACCAGTCATGTGACTTGTGCTCTGATAAACTTCAGTCACTCTTTACTGCTGTACTGCAAGTTGGAGTTATATCCCCCCCCCACCAGCAACCCAACAAAAGAACAATGGGAAGGTAATCGGATAGCAGCTCCCTAACACAAGATAACAGCTCCTTGGTAGATCTAAAATCAACACTCAATAGTAAAAGCCAAGTCCCACTGAGACTGATTCAGTTACATAAAGGGTAAGGCCACACTTGGCCAGGCGACCAAATCTCCCCAAAACGCCCAGTGTGGCCTTACCCTAAGTAGGAGAAATAACAGCCTGCCAGAAAGTGCAGGCACAAGTCATATGACTGGGGCAGCTGGGAAACTGACAATATGTCTAGCCCCATGTCAGGTGCCAAAATTGAATATAAAAAAAATTCTGTTTGCTCTTTTGAGAATTGGATTTCATTGCAGAAGTCTGCTGGAGTAGCACTATTAACTGATGCGTTTTGAAAAAAAACATGTTTTCCCATGACAGTATCCCTTTAAGCTGCTCTGAGCCTCATCAGTTTGCACTAACAGCAGCCCACTCTGTACATACCAGATGATATGGAGCTTCAGGGACTGGAGGCATTTACAGTCAGAGGACCCCTGTACTTTAAAGATGGTACGACAGCTATACAGAATAAGGTACATCATTTCTTTATGGGGCTTTAGCTGTCAAATTCAAGAAATGGCATATAACTAAATCCAATCATAACTACAGAAGAAATAATGAAAATGTTTGTCAGATATATATCAGCCCAGCAAACAGGACTGTTTCTGGATTATAGAACAAACCACCACAGGAAGCATCCCCTTGTGAATTAACCCAAGTTTATTTTATAAGATATACCTTTAGAGCCTGGATATCTTCAACACGGATAACAAACTCATCCCTTTCTCGGAAGATGCCCTCACCACTGCTCTCGACATCCTCTTCATCTGTCTCTTCACAGATGGCTGCACTCTCCTGTTTCTTGGCAAGGTGAAGAGGTCTGGAGTCTTCGGGTTCTTCCTGCTCTGGAGATGATTGGGCAGGGGGTTCCTCAGGTGGTGGTGGAACATGTGTTTCTTGGGGTGATGGTGGAGATGGTGGAGATGGTGGAGATGCTGGAGATGGTGGAGATGGTGGTGATGCTGGGGCTGTGGTCTCCTGCTGGGGTGAAGGTTCTGATGGCACGGGGCTGGACACTTTTTCCTCGACCACAGGGGGTGCTTGAAAAGCAAGATACGGCACAAATTTAGTCAAGTTGGAAACAACATTCTGCACTTTAGGACATTTTGCTCCACCAAACAATACAGATATCTGTGAATGAACATGTTACCAAGGCTAAATGAGCAAATGTTGACGGTAGGAAGAGTGGTAAAGATGGCAACAGCAGCAGCCATTCAATGGTTGTTAGTACAAAGAGTGGAGGATAGTAGACACAGTATGCAAAATGTCAATGTACCCACTTCTCGCTCTTCATTTGTTATTGACAAACAACTGGCAGAGCTATCAAAGGTTTACAGGTTGGGTAGTCTAACTTTAGAATAAAAAAAACCAAAAAAAAACCCTAGAAGTCTGTTTCCCATGACCAACTGCAACTTAATTCTGCCCCATACTGACCTGTGTTCTCTGCTTCCTTGCGGTCAGTCGGGTCATAGAGAGCAGAGATGGCCGACGTGATGCTCTTTTGCAGATCTTGGTTTTTGCTGACTGAATCCTCCTCATCTGAAGAAAAAGAAGGTAGAGTTTCCAAATTTCGCTTCAACTCATCATCCAGCCTTTTGCCGGGACTGGTGCAACTCATCACCAGGCTATCGCTCTCTGCTGAGTCTAGAGTACCAGAAAGCATTTGAGAGGCCATTCCAAACGAAGCCTGAGAGGCTTGTTGTGCAGATGGTGGCCGGTTCTTTGAGGGACTTGTAGTGGCGGTGGGCAGCTGCTGCCTCTTGCCTGATTTGAGAAAATCCAGGAATGAGGCCATGAAGCCTGATTTTATTTCTGGCTGCTTTTCTTCAACCTCCTTGATCTTCTGCTTGATCTTCTCCCGAGTCTGGCTGTTGTCCAATGCATTTTCCTGTGGAGGAGGGAGCATCTCAGCTTGTTCAATCTGCAAAGTATCATTCTCTTTTGGCACCTGCAGTTTGATCTGGCAGAGAAGATAGGAAAACAAGATGGAGATGGCAAAAACCTGATCAGAAAATTAACCTTTCCATCGAGTAAAATATATAAATATGAAAACAGAAAAAAACCCACTCATGTTGTATCTCAAGCTTCATGTGAGTTGTTTGGGTGTCTAAAAACACAGTCACTTTCATACTAAAGACATTTACATGATAACATTTAGCATATCATTTTCTAGTTGTTCTTTAAAGTATGTGTCGAACAAATATAAATCAGATTAATCAGACATACCTTTAGTGGTTTTAAAGGCTCCATAGCCATACGTTCTCTTCCATCATCTACCATTCTCCTGCCTCTCCCTCTTCCTCTTCCACGGGGTCTCCTATTACCATCATGCCCCACTGGGTGAGGTTCTACTAGTGGTCTAATTCTTGGTCTACCTCTAGGCCGTGGGGGGCCCTCTCTTTTTGGTTTGGTGGGTTTTCGACCTCTTCTCTTTGGTCCATCAATATGGGGTGGACAAAAGTCAATATCTCCCATGGGGCTTATGTTTGGCCGAGTACGACAGCTAGAGATAAGGTCTGGAAGAAGATCAGGCAGCCTACGGCTGTTTAATCGAATGTCTGCAGGAACATCTTCCTTATCTTCATCATCTTCAAATTCATATTCCTGGGCATAGTTCTTCTTAGGAGGCTGGAAAGAGGGTTCTCTTTTTTTGAGCAGGTGAAAGGATGACGTCTTTAGAAGTTTTTTGGGTTTTGAAGAACAGAAGATGGGTGATGTCAAGCCAGGTTTAACTTCTGAAGTTTGCTGAGTATGACTTGACTGAATCAGACCTAACTGTTCTGTATTTACAGTGGATGGCAACTCATGTTTAACAGATACAGAATCCAGACCTAAGTGGACATTTTGTTGATTGTCGTTACTTTCAGATGTGCAGTAAGCTGAATAACCTTGATTAGACTGCATCATTTCATAGCTGTTCTTCATTGCCTCATTTCTGTCCATGCTCTGAGAACCATCATCCCCACAACTAGACTTCGGAAACTCATCATTTCCACATGGAGGGGGGCAGAACATATCTTCCATTCCAGGGAAAAAGCTCCTTTCTTCATCTTGCAAAAGAGAATCAGGAAAGCAGATGGATGTCAAAGGAACAAAGCGTTGCTTGGATCCTTGTGGACTTGGGCTGTCAAACTGATCCTTAGGTTCCATTTGAGTTTGAGGTACCTGCTGGGAAGAGTCAGCATCTAAGCGTAAACCCTCTCCACCATCAGACATGAGGTGCTGCTGAGATGAGACAGAGCCCGTCTGGCCCAGATGAGTTTCTAAATTTAAGTCAGGCTCCAGGAAGTCCTGGATTTCTTGAGGTCTTGATAAAGCTTGCATGCCATTGTTCTGTGGAAGTACCTCCATGCCCTCAGTCTGAAGTGCTGCTTGCATCCTTTCAGGCTGCATCTCTGCTTGCATGCGATCTGACTGTAACTGTGCCTGAAGTTGTGGTGGTTGCTGGTCTGTCTGAATCTGATGCGAATCCATTAACTGTGCCTCCATTGACTGGGAACGTGAATGTACCTCCATAGACTGTGAACGAACATGAGCTTGCATTTGCTGTGACTGTAAGTGAGCCTCCAGTTGCATCTGTAGCTGTGGAGATTGTGCTTCAGCTTGGATCCTTTGTGATTCCAAAAGACGCACATCCATGGGTGTCTGCACTTTCCTCTGATGTGCCTGCAGCTGACTCTGAGTGTGGGTTAGAACAGATTGCAGGAGTTGTGACTGTTGGGTGGTAGGCTGGTGGGTTAGAGAGAGAGGCAGATCAGGAGAGGTATCCATCATCAATGGAGTGCCTCGCTGGCTTTGAAGCATGCTATGGGTCTCCATCGACTGACTCTCAGCTACCATTCTATGGGCCTGTGATGCATGCTCAGGTGTTTTTTGAAGATATGAATGAGCCGAATTCAAGTCTTTCGTTGAGGTGTCCATGTGTGGAAGATGTTCCACTGACTTTTTCATGTCCTGAGCGTAGGAATCCATAGGGCCTGTCTGATGGCTGTAATGGACAACAGATGTCCCCAAGGACTCAGGAGTTGACCTAGCATTAGCATATTCCTTATGACGGTCACTTTTTTTCTTGTCTTTTAAGCTTTGAAGAGACAATTCCAGCCCTTGGTTATCTATGCTTGAATTAGTCCTTATAACACTTTGTAGGTGATACCTTTCCTCAGTCTTACTCATCTCATAACCCAAATTTTTACTTGACCTTTCCTCACACTCCACCAGACTTTCAGAGGACACACGTGGAGGGCTTTGTGACTGTAGCAGGTGCTGTATGAGAAAGTCTTCATCATCAGTACGTTCTGTGGAGAGAAGGTCTGAGTCGGATTTTGGTTTGCTGTAGGATGATGTCCTTTCTAATGGCGGCTGGGAGTTCTGATAACTTTGTGAATGGGAAGCTTGCATGAACGAAGGTGAGAGGACTGATGTTAGATACTTCTGGGACTGTCCAGGGGAAGCCACACTTTGAGAGCGGTTTGATGTTGGAGACTGCAAGGGTCGGATTATCTGAGAGGGGCTAGAGTCAGATAGATTTTGGGCATGGCTGACTGAAGAATAACCAATAGATTGTGAGTGACTAGACATTGCTGGGGAATGGCAAGTGCTGTAGCTGAGGGAAGGGCTAGCAGTTGGTAAACCTTGTGAATGAGCAGGGACATAACTTGGAGCTTGACTTACAGACACATGAGATTCATTCTGCACACTGTAACTTGGGATTTGACCCACAGATGACAACCCCTGCAACTGCTCTGGGGAGTAGGTCTGATTTTGACTTACACAGGTCTGCAAGCCTTGTGATTGGCTAGTATTGTAGCTCTGTGACTTGCTCCCACTAGTCAGATCCTGGGCTTGGCTGGATGTAAAGCCTTGTGACTGAGTCACAGCGACAGCATAGTTTTGGGACTGAGACATGGAAAGAAGATTTTGGGGCTGCCCTGGGGAGTAAGCCTGAGACTGGCTCGATATAACAGAGCTGGGCTTTGGAGTGGAGGGAGAGTAATTGTGTGTTTGCCCAGTGGTGGCAATGCTTTGGCACTTTGGAGTGGCGGTGGATCTGGGAGTTTGCCTAGAAGCAGAGTAGCTTTTTGACTTATTGGAAGATGAAGAGGTGGAATACCCAGGGGACTGAATTATGGGTCTGTAGCTTTGAGACTGTTCTTGTCGTGCCTGTGAATTTTTTTGTTGTGATCCCTCGCTGCTAACTGGTGACTGGTCCCCCAGAGGGCTGCATGACAAACTGGAACGATGCTGCATCTGCTGGTAGCTCCCTCCACAGCTGAGATAGTGCTGAAGTGAGTGTGCAGCTGCTGCAGCAGAGGGGAGCTGAGACTGGGCACTGGAAGGTCGCTGGTAGTGCTTAATGACACTGTCTTGTCGGGGCATGGCCCTTTCAATTGATGAGGCTGGAGAGCTTGAAAACACTGATGCATTATAGAGCTGGGATGTTTGTTCTGAGGAAAGTAGGTTGAACTGAGAAGGAAGGTGACGTGAAGCTGATTCTTGGGCACTGCGATAGGCAGAGCTCTGGGAAGGTAGTCCAGTACCCAAAACACTGCTGCCAAGGCGATCAAAACTTAGGGAAGTGGGAACGGAGGACTGCGATGACTTTATATGCAAGAGAGGGTCATGAGGAGAAAGGAGTCCATTTGATGTGGGACTGAAGGTTGCATCTTGAAGTGTCAAGGAAGAGGTTACAGGAAAGCTTCTACCACTGAATGATGCCGGGTGTTGGTAAGCAGAAAGAGCAGAGGATGATGGAAATGTACCGGATCCCGGAATGGCTCCTGATATAAAGAGCTCTGCTGGAGCCGGCGTGTGCATGGCTAGAAAACAAGAGAGAGAAGATTTGAATCAGACACTGTAACCATATTGCTAATAGCTTCATTACTAAATGCATTGGCCACTTTATTGAGGGATGCCGCTACTTGTGATTCAACAACTGGAGGGTGCTGCTTTTTCAAAACGATTGTATTCGACTACAAAAAAAATCAATCCAGTGTTACAGTCAGTGTCGGACTGGGACACCAGGGGCCCACCCAAAAACCTTAGGGCCAATCTCAGTACTATTATTCTCCATCTCCTCAATCAACCTCTATTCTCCTAGTCTGTTTTGTTTACATACTATAATCTGTTATTCCATCTATTTAGCCTCTTTGTTCTCATAGATATAGGGAATGGCCATGAAATTGGCCAAAAGTTTAGCAGCATGAGGGCCCACTGATACCTTGGCCCACCAGGAGTTTTCCTGGTATCCCGGTGGGCCAGTCCGACACTGGTTACAGTTAGGAATGCACCAAATTCTTAACGTTCCAATTCAGTTCTACCATACACTTTTAACACATGTAACTTTAACGCTCTTGATGATGAAACACGACAATTTTTGGATGGCAGGTGACAACTTTATTCTTTTCTTAACTCTAAATATGCAAATAAGGCTTTGGATTCAGTTTAGAATTCAGCTAAATGTAGGCAAATCATTATTCATCCAAACCCAAGGATGATGCATTTGGTACATGACTTGTTGCAGGGCACAGGGCCAAGGTTTGATGGTGCCCCCACCCAACCAAGGCCCTCCCCTGAGTGTATATTTACCTTACTTTTACACTAAACATTTACAATTATGATTGCAGATGGCACAACATACAAAGGTAAAACCATCCTCGGGAGCTCTTTGAATATTTATAGCTGCCATTGTGTCCAATAAGTCCAGTACACGTCACAAAATCTATGGTGTATTGAGACACCATTTAAAAGAAAACTAAAGCTTAACTAAAGAAGTAGCTAGAAATTTTGTACATTATGTTTTGTGCTTCTGTACCAGCCCAAGGCAACCACATCCCTTTAGCAGTAAAGAACTGTGTTTCCAAAGATGCCCCAGTAGCTCCCCATCTTCTTTTCTGCTGATTCACTGCACACGCTCTGTGCTGTGACTATTTGGTGGTCAGAATGGTCATAAAATTACCAGCAGGTGGCACTGTTATAACAAAATTAATTAAAGGGATACTGTCATGGGAAAAAAATTTTTTTTCAAAATGAATCAGTTAATAGTGCTGCTCCAGCAGAATTATGCACTGTAATCCATTTCTCAAAAGAGCAAACTGATTTTTTTATATTCAATTTTGAAATCTGACATGGGGCTAGACATATTGTCAATTTCCCAGCTGCCCCAAGTCATGTAAATTGGAAACTGAAAAAAAGGAAAACTTTACCCCCAAAATGAATACTTAAGAAACAGATCGTTTATATCATATTAAGTGGCATATTAAAGAATCTTCCCAAACTGGAATATATATTTAAGTAAATATTGTCCTTTTACATCTCTTGCCATGAACCACCATTTTGTCCCTATGCTGCCTCAGAGATCACCTGACCAGAAATACTGCAGCTCTAACTGTAACAGGAAGAAGTGTGGAAGCAAAAGACACAACTCTGTCTTTTAATTGGCTCATGTGGCCTAACATGTATGGTTTGTTTGTGTGCACCGTGAATCCAACGATCCCAGGGGATGGACCTTATTTTTTAAAATGGCAGTTTTCCATTTAGGATTACCCAATGGTGCACATACTACTAAAAAGTATATATTAGGAACATGGTTTATTTACATGAAGCAGGGTTTTATATATGAGCTGTTTTATGCAATATATTTTTTATTGTTCGGGGGGTATAGTTTTCCTTTAATGGTAACAATAAATCAATATCTTCTTACCCTTGTCGATTTTACATTCACTTATTTTAAAGGTTTACTTATACTTTAATTTTCTAACTTGCAGCGGACTGATCAGAACTAATTAACGATTGGTTACTATTGCTGATAGAGAAAGATGTATACGTTTTAGTACCTGTTTGCCATGAGGGTGTGCGAAACTGGGAAAGTAAGGATGAGGCTGATGGTCCTGGCTGAGGGGCTCGAGACTCTAGAGCAGAGATGAGGTTCATGACGGAAGCATCTGGCGCGCCACTGCTGGCATGATGGAGGCCAGTCTCAAACAACCCAGACAGTCCTGAGAAAAAAAAGAACAATAAAAGGTTGATGTGGATAGCCAAACTAGTTAACGATGCAATTAACAGTGTAAAATCAAGGTATCAGCGCTATATTAACTGGGCAATAAATGTAATACAGGTAATGAACTGGTTATTCAGAATCCTCAGAAACTGGGGTTTTCCAGATAATGGATCTTTCCATAATTTGGATCTTCATACCTTAAGTCTACTTAAAATTCATTTAAAAATTAAATAAACCCAATAGGCTGGTTTTGCCTCCAATAAGGATTAATTATATCTTAGTTGGGATCAAGTACAAGGTACTGTTTTATTATTACAGAGAAAAAGGAAATAATTTAAAACTAATTTTTATTATTTGGATAAAACGGAGACAGTTTATCTGTAATTTGGAGCTTTCTGGATAACAGATCCCATACCGGTAGGTAGGGAAATATATAAGCAGATGGCCTAAATATTAAAAAGTAATAAACAATACCCATTATAAGGCCAGAAAGAGTTTATCCTGAACCAAATGATATTCATAGCACATGGATACTGGTCAAACTCAGTAGGGCACCATACACATACGATATTAGTGGCGTTTGTACAGCTACGAGATCAAGAAGAAGACGATTATGATGGTTTCAGTGAAGAAGCTTGGCGATACCTCGTCATAGTGTTAAATACTATTAAGTAAACCATGTCTTATAAAGGAAGGTGGGAATTGGAAGTTACTACATATAACTCAAAAGTGATCCCCAACCAGTAGCTCGTGAGTAACATGTTGCTCTCCAACCCCTTGGATGTTGCTCCTAGTGGCCTCAAAGCAGGAGCTTATTTTTGAATTCCAGGCTTGGAAGAACATTTTAATTGCATAAAAACGAAGTATAGTGCAAAGTAGAGCCTCTTGTAGGCTGCTAGTCCACATAGGGGCTACCATACAGCCAACCACAGCCCTTATTTGGCACTCAAGGGACATTTCATGTTTGTGTTGCTCCTCAACTCTTTTTGCATTTGAATGTGGCTCACGGGTAAAAAAAGGTTGGGGACCCCTTGCTCCAGAGTATGGTGGGAGATCCTTAGATTACTGCAGAAGCTGGCAAAAATGGACACATTTTGAAATGGCAAAAGTGCTCAGGGAGCATTTACAGCATATTTAATTGAGTTCCCTTTTAAAAAGCATTGTTTAGCATGGTTTAGATTATTGATGGGTTGAGGCCCATCATAAGGCATGTTCATAACAAAGAAGTCATTAAGACAGAGTTCTGAGGAAAGCACGTGGAACAGAATGTTTGTACCTGCAGGATGGTGATTGGTAGCATAGCCCTGTAATGGGTGAGGTGTTGCGTACGCCTGTCTGTGTAGGATGTCTGTCTCTGGGTGGGAGCCTCTTGAACTTCCGTACACCAAACTAGGAACAAACAGGAGAAAGGAAAACATTAGAATCTTTGCCCACAATTCGCAAACTAAAGTAAAGTGGTCAAACTCTGGATTTTCTAGCTTTTTTCCCCAACTTGAGACCTTGCAGTTCAGTTTCAGTTGTAGTTCTGCAACAGGTGAAGACTGTTTACTTTATAAAAACATAGGGGTCAAAAACATATGCAGTATGGTCCTCTACTGGCCCCTATGAGACACAACTAGAAAGCATTAGTACCAAGCCAAGTTCTGAGACGGTTCCTAATGGCACTTACACAATGTCTTTACACAAGCATATAGGCACACACAGTTCTTAATTAAGCAGAGGTTAGTTAGTCTGTAGACAGAGGGAAATGTACAACAACGTTTCAAAGATGTAGATCTGAAATCACAAAGGGTTTGTCTTAGGAGTGGTGGGGTTGTCCAACTTGCAGCAGTTATTCGACTCCCAGCATTTCCAATCGTGTCCTATTAATCAATTCTGGCCATGCCCAATAGCTTATGCATTTATGGCCAGGAGACAGGCCTGCTAATGAGTGCCATTGGATATATGTCAGTCCGACAAGACTGTACTTTTCATCTGCCAATTGCCAGTTTTGGATGGACAAGCAGGTCCAGAAACAAGAGAGTTACAAAAGATTAGTGATTTCTTGGTCTACACTATGTCCATGGCAATGGCCAAACTGGACAGCATGCAACCACTCCCCTAACCAGCATATGGGTTTCCTGAACAGCTACTTGCAAGAGATCTCCCTATTTGCAGACCCAAACAACGAGGGACACAATTAGTCTTGCCAACTGACCAATAAAATATAAAAGTATAGGAAGGCTGGTATAAATTTCCATGAAACTTGGCTAACCTAGGCACAGTTCCTCCCTCATATAACAACAGCTCTGATGGACCTGATATACTGTAGCACTCTAGAAATCTCAAGATTATTTAACCCTACACAGGCTTCCACTTCTTATCCACTCTTGTTCAATACCCAGCCATTGCCAATTCCATGCATAAAGAGTGCCAGGTCCTATAAGTATAGACATTACATGTGCCTCCCCCTTAAAAGGGCAGCCCAAATATGTTTATAAAGGGATTCTCATATAAACTTGGATTAAAATGAAACTATAGCTTTAGGACTGGAGTAGATAAAATCATAAAAAGATTAGCAGACAGACTAATGGACTTAAGAAGGCCATAGACGTGCAGATTTTACCCTTGTATCAGACGAACGGTTGGACATTGCAATCTTCTGAACCTGCCACTAATAGGGTTGCCACCTGGCCGGTATTTCACTGGCATGGCGGGTAAAAATTATGCTCAACGCCAATGTTATTAATACGGAAAAATCTAAAAATACAGGAAGGCCGGTATTTTTTTTTCCAAAAAAGGTGGCAACCCTAGCCACGAACCATTCAGATTAAATAAAGGAGCAAAAGAACAAATCAGAGGATGTTCTTGCCGCGACAGCAATTGTACAAAAGTTATGTCCGACAATATAGTAGTGACAGTCACCCACTGATATCATCAGTAGTGATCGGCGAATTTGTTTCGTTTCACCAAAAAAATCCGCAAATTTCCTGTGAAATTCGAGAAACGGCAAAAAAAATTAGCAAAACTCGAATTTTGGCACCGGCGACAATTTGATACGTGCCTATTTTGTCCGATTGCATTGAAGTCAATGGGCGCGTGTTAAATTGTCAATTTTTTTTGGGTGCGGCAAATTCACGCCTGGCAAATAAATTGCCTATCATTAATCGTCAGATAGGCAATACATGCAGAGAAATTATCATTATCGGACAGCAATCTTTTAACCTGTCTGATGGGCTAAACGACCAAACACCATATTGAAAAAAATGACGGGACAATCCCCACATGGTCTGAAAATCGCATGAAACTTGATTCATACGACTTTTTTGCGTCTATGGCCAGCTTCAATGGAACCAGTCTGGATTGTGGGAGGTGAAAAAAGCATGTGTGCAGGTTTTATATACAAGTAATCCATGAATGAATAATTGCTTGCCTGCTTTATACCAGAGCAAATCAAAGATAAGCTTGGGGCTGCATTTAACTCCTACGGCCACAGCTTGCGTAAATGCTGCACATCTGCTCCATTGCAAAGGCAAACCCTGCATGCGAGACTGTGGGTAGTTCAAGCCCCCAGACATGTTGGAAGCAATAGAGGAATTTTATGAAAATAAGTGAATGATGTAGAAAAGGGCCAGCGGCTGAACTGCGAGGAACAAGGACCTGCACTGCATTGTGGGATAACTTCAAATATTAAGGGATTAAAACAATGATTGGGAGAGCTGGAGCTTTGATATCCTGCAATAGGGGGAGATCGCATGCAGAGAGAGAGAGAGAGAGAGAGAGAGAGAGAGAGAGAGAGAGAGAGAGAAAGAGTGAGACTGGTATCATGCTGGGTGCAGAGTCGAATATTAAGGCTCCTTATAGTAAGAAGATTGAAGGGGTTCAGTTGCTGATAAGTGACAGGTCAGGGAGGTTAAGTACATCCCTGTGCTATGAATTATAATCAGGGTAAAGACACTCTGGTTTAATTTAAAAAGGATATAGTTCACTGCAATATCTATAAAGCAGGGGTTCAACTACCTTGCCTCAAGCAGCACTTGGCACACAGGCATTTTCTCAGGCGACAAAAAGGGGGGTGGGGGGGAATGTCCAAATCACTATGTATAGATGCTGAACTGTCCACAGCAACCTGGTTTCTGCTACATTGTTCAAGGAGTCAACACCAGCAATGCAGAGTATATAAACAGGCACTGATACTGATCTCAGCTGCATAAAGTTGCTTAGAATATTTACTTTTATTATGGTGGAGATCCCTTTTAATATTAGTGTGTGCGTTTCTGTAGCCACAGGTTCCTGGTGCAGTCATACCCCACAGTTATACCCCTGCATTACATTGTATGCCCAGGGCATGAATCTAAGCCTGTAAGATATTTGGAATGAAGGTTAATTATTGCCCCCTCCTAATTAATATGACAGACCCAAGACTTTAGGGCCCTTAGGCCCTAGGGCGTTTGAAGCTGCAATCTCCTGCGCTCCGGTTTTATGTGTTCAGTTGCAGGGGAGCGCAGGATTAGACGCACTGAATCCTTTCCAATGTGGCTGTACTCATACAGATGCATGCAAGCGATGGACGCAGGTTGGGACGCAGCATGTTGCATTTTACCTGCGTTCGGCGATTACATGCGTCTGTGTGAGTACAGCCGCATTGAAAAGAATTCAGCGCGTCTACTCCTGTCTAATATATATATATATACACACACACACACATATAAATCACTTGCTGGCTGAGCAGCTGAGAGATGAGCATCTGCCCTTATTGTTCTTGCCCTGTTCCCCAGAGTTACACCCAGCTCTTCTTCCTGCGTCTGTGAGCACATCCTACAGCTCAACACTGCCAAACTTGACACATAAAAAGAGAAAGAAAAAAATCTGGTGTCACCAAGTTACATAATGAAACTTTGTTTTCTTTCTCTGGCTCCTTCCTCCTTTAAGAAACAACCAACACAGGAGGTGTGAAAATTAAATTTAAAGGGATATCATCATCTCAGAATTTGTCTTGGAAAAGAAGGGTATGTCAAGAAGGTGCTGTGATGCTGTTTCTTATTGCCTTGCTAAGCCTTCTTTTTTTCAGCCTGAAGGGGGAAGGATTGCGATAATTTCACCATAAAGTAAACAGGAATGTTATTATTAGTTCCCCTCTAATATTACGGACTGGCAAACGCAAGTTGTGTTGTCTTTTTATATTGTGAAAGTGTTTTTAACATATCAAAAGAGCCTCTATAAGACGCCTACTAGGCATATCAGGCATGGGAGTACCAGGTCTGTAATTGGGAAAGTTGTGCTCACCACTATTTTTTAAAACCATTAGGCGGGGGTGCAATGAGGGTGTGACCACAAAATACATATAGTCAACTACAAGAGGTCCTCTGCACTCAACCCATTATCAATATATTTAAGACAGAGACATTTTGTGCATACTGCTACTCATTGCACCCCCGCCTAATGGTTTTAAAAAATAGTGGTGAGCACAACTTTCCCTTGTTTGTTATAGTTATACAGGAGCAGTGACCAGCTCCATGTTGTAGCTCCCACCCCTCCCAGCTATAGTCAGGTGATCCCACTGGTGTCTAATAAAAGGGCAGCCAAGTTTGGGAGTTTTACTTTGAAAGCGGCTAGTAAGTTGCAGGTAAAACTTAGTCCCTTTGTAAAATGTATTAATGAAGCAATAGAATTCTTAATGAATCAGATGAAAATTAAGCGTAGGACTGGCCAGATATGGGATGACTTTGACGTACCGGTAGTTGGCCAGCTTAAATATATTGCAATATATGGACAAACAATCCCTGTGTTGTTTAAAGGGTAAGGCATTTTTTAGTAGCAGTAGCACAAAATGTCTCTGTCTTAAATATATTGATAATGAGTTGAGTGCAGAGGACCTCTTGTAGTTGACTATATATATATATATATATATATATATATATATATATATATATATATATAGATAGATAGATAGATAGATAGATAGATAGATAGATAGATAGATAGATAGAGTGAATAAAGTACCCCCTTTTGTAAAATATAAGGATATTATAAGTTACCGAGGAGTTTCATGACCATATAAAAACACGAGGCCGAAGGCCGAGTGTTTTTATACAGGTCATGGAACTCCGAGGTAACTTCTAATATCCTCATATTTTACAACTGGGGGTACTTTATTTATTATAATACACACGTTTCAGTGAGTCATGTAACAGAAATGAAATCAGAACTCACCGTTTATAACTGATGACATCACTACTCACCGTTTATAAGGATATAATTTACAAGATATTCATGGCTTTTGTGTATTATATAGTGAATAAAGTGCCCCCTCTTGTAAAATATAAGGATATTATAAGTTACCCAGGAGTTTCATGACCATATAGAAACATGAGGCCGAAGGTCGAGTGTTTTTATACAGGTCATGGAACTCCGAGTGCATTAGTTCAAATACAAGGGAATATCACCAAACCCCACCTAGCTCTGTCCCCCTACAGGTGCCACCCAAACACCCAAATGTTCTGTCCAGAATCCAGATCACACACAATAAATGAAGGCTTTGTGCCTTTTACCTACCGCAGAGTTGAATTACATTAATTTACTCCAGGTCTTGTAACCCATAGCAACTAATCAGCAGTTAATGTGGGGTGCAAACTCTGCACCTGTTAGCACAATAACTTCCCTGTCATGTAAACATCCATTAAAGGAGTCAAAGTCAGTACTGTTTATATTGTCCTGGCAGTTTGATTTATTTCAATAGGATTGGGAAGGGTTAGAGACCTGTACAAGTAAGGGAAGGCAGGGCAGCACCCGACCCTCTGGGCCCCATTTGGAGTAGGGTTTCTACTTTTTTTTTTTTGGAGAAAACGGGCAGGGGGGCGGGCCGGTGACGTAGGAGTTGGGTGACATCAGGGGCGGGACTGAGGACGTGATAATCAGCGATTGGCTGATCGCCATGTCATTCACTTCAATGTCCTGTCCGGATTTCCTAATTTAGTGACAAAGTACAGCAGCCCACGAAACTCTAAACTGACATCACTACAAAGAGGAACATATGTCACTGCAAGAAGCAACAAACTAGCACATTTATAGAATCTAGGGAAGTGCATGCAACAGGAAAATAACTAGATACTTTATTCTCCACTTCCTATTTCCAATGGATGAATACAAAGAGAAAAAAACAAGAAAAAAAGGGAACGGTGACCCCTTAAATCACAACTAAAACCCCAAGCTATTCTGGTTCAAGGATGCAGAACAGAATTATTATTATTATTATAAGCATGGCAGCCCCGTGTACTTAAAGCGGTTGGTTCACCTTTAGGTTATCTTTTAGTATGTATAGAATGGCCAATTCTAAGCAACTTTTTAATTGGTCTCATATATATATATATATATATATATATATATATATATATATATATATATATATATATATATATATATATATATATATATATATATATATATATATATATATATATATATATATATATATATATATATATATAGTTTTTTAATTATTTGCCCCCTTTTCTTCTGACAGTTTCCAGCTTTCAAATGGGAATCACTGAGCCCACCTAAAAAACAAATGCTCTGTATGAAATTCTGAACACATTTCGGTGTTTTTTTATGTGTTATTACAGTTTTCCTAATGAACTGCCCTTCTTCGGAGCAACTGATATCCCCGAACTGCCTCCCACCGGCTAGAATTGAAATCGCTGGCAGGATGGCACTCGGAGCGCTTCGTTTTTCGAAGTCGTCTGAAGTTTCCGCATGAGGCAACTTTGTGCGACTTTGGAAAACTAAATCGCCATCCCGCTGGCGATTTACATTCTAGCTGGCGGGAGGCAGTTCGGGGACATTAGTCGCCCCGAAGAAGTGGAGATTTGTCGCTGGCCGACTTATCTCCCCGAATCTGAGCGTGTGTCTCTGCCCTTAAGCTGAAAGTCACAGTTTCCCCCAGAGACCTGCTTGTCTTAAATTCTTACAATTGTTTCTTTGCTTATCTGAAGTTGTTACAATTGTTTCTGTGCTTCAGTGCTGGGGATGAAAGAGAATTGACATTTCAGTAACAACCCAGGACTGTGGGTTGAGCTGCCAAAATCAGGACTGTCCCGCAAAAAGTGGGACAGTTGGGAGGTATGCAAAGGGCTTACCGCCCAACCGAATTATTGCAATTCAGAATTCACAGGGAAGGGCTGCCCTCATCTAATAAAAAGAGGCCTATGTTTTTACATTTTGTTTTCTAGACAGCAAAGAGTGATGGAACTTTTAATCGGTAGAACCCAACTTATCTAAAGCCACATCCCGTATTTCACAGTGCCAGCCTCACCACATAGCCGGAAGCCCTGCACTGCAGCTGTACATACGCTTGGCAAGCCCACGGCATTCAAAGGTAAAACCACGTGCTGCATCTGTTTCAGGATTGGCCAAGACGGTGTCCCTACCCACGACATGGAAACTAAGTGATTCACTGAAATCAGCTGCCTTTGCCCAAACACTTTCACACTGCAGGATCTCGCCCACACACAATGGGAGGGACTCAATGCCAACCAGATAGATGTGCCAAGAGATATTCGGACAGAGATATTATTAGCTCCGATCTGCTCAGAGAAGAACGGATCATGACTGGCCATATTACTGTTAATCACAGTAATATCAACTTTCCTTTGTGCATGGGAAACTACCACAATCCAGAACTCATTAGCAGGCAGATTAGTAAGTAAAAGTGACCAAAACCACTGAATGGATGAGGAGATTTGGGAATTAGCAAATCATTAGCCAAGGGATTAAAGTAGCATACCAGATTATTATTAGGGTTGATCTTCCATGTATATCTGTGGCCATATTTCTTTCTCCAGAAGATTCAAAATAACCTGGATTTAATATCCTTGTTGTGATTTTATTTGTTAGAGACCCTGCCTAATTTGTGACATTTACAGTGTAATCTGGTTCCGTTTAAAGGGGTTGTTCACCTTTGAATTAACTTTTAGTAGGATGTAGAGACAATCTGCAATTGGTTTTCCTTTAAATCTTTCAAAAACCACAGATAACCTTTTATTCAGCAGCTCTCCAATATCAGCAATCTGGTTGCTAGGGTCTAAATTACCCTAGCAACCATGCACTGATCTGACTAAGAGACTGGAATATGAATAGGAGAGGCCTGAATACATGATTCATAAAAAGTAGCAAAAACCTATATTTGTAGCCTTATAGAGCATTGGTCAGTGACCCCCATTTGAAAGCCGCAAAGAGTCAAAAGAAGAAGGCAAATAAAGAAAAATGAAGGTCACCTGAAAAGGTGCTTAGAATAAGCCATTCTAAGGGCTCTTACAGATGAGCGTTTTTACCTGTGCTCCCCTGCGTTCCGTTTTTCTGCGTTCAGCCGCAGGGGAGCGCAGGGATAGATGCATTACATTTTTCCCAATGGGGCTGTACTCACACAGGCGCGTGTAGGCGCCGAACGCAGGTTGAGACGCAACATGCTGCATTTTTCCTGCGTTCGGCGCCTACACGCGCCTGTGTGAGTACAGCGACATTGGGAAAAATGTAATGCGTCTATCCCTGCGCTCCCCTGCGGCTGAACACAGAAAAACGGAACGCAGGGGAGCGCAGGTAAAAACGCTCATCTGTATGAGCCCTTATAGTCGTGGAACTCCTCCTTTTTCTAATCAGGGGCCCAAAAGTAAGCATTTTATATTTAAAGAAGATACTGTAAACGGTCAGGGCCTCACCAGCACTCCTGCACCAATGACAGATGTGTTAAATACTTGCAGCGTGTATTCTTCCCTTTAAAGGAGACATACACGAAAAATGAAAAAACCTAATTTTGTAGGCAATTATGAGTAATATATGGTGTTGCTTTTACATGGTGCTAAAAATTAATACTATCTTGGAGCTCCCTATAGATGTTCAATGGTCCCTGTCTGTGTTTCAAATGAGTGGTGGGTGGCAGGGTGGGCGTCTTAATGGTCCCTGCCAGAAGCACAGTAGGAGGGGGACAGCCAATCACAGCCCTGCAGTCACACAAGCACAGACAGTGTTCAGTTCCCTATCAGGTCCTGCTAGCTGCTGATTGGTTCCTGTCCTACAGAGCAGTGAGCTATGAGCCGACAGCTCCCCTATATAGCCTGGGAATTCAGGGAGCAGGAAGTGAAAGGGACAGGAGGGATTATCAAGATTTTTGCAGAAATATTCAATAAATCAGCCTTAAACACTACTTTATTAAGCACAATTCTTCTATATCTAAATGAGTATAACACATTGGTACATTCTTATTTTTTACACAAAAGGTCTCCTTTAAAACCTGAGTGTACAAGGTGTATAACATTGCACTAATCTGAAACCAGTACTGTAGCAATGTTATTGTATTTACACAGTGTAAATATAAATGTTAATGGAAAAATCCCCATTATCGATCACAAAGATCCATCACATGGATAAGAAATCTCCGGAAGGCTTGTAGGTCTGAAAACTGCAGCATCAGGCATGTGAGACAGGGCAATGAAAGGGTTACTGAGCAATAAAGGCTCGTCATGCATTTGCCAGTTATCCACGCTTCTGCCACTAATAGCTAATCAAGAAGCAACATGAAAATCAATGTGAATAGAACTTGGATAAATCCTGCTTCAGGGCTGTAGCACACCGGGCAGATTCCCTTAGCAACGTAGAAACATTTATATACAGATATGGGACCTGTTATCCAGAATGCTCGGGATCTGGGCTTTTCCGGATAACGGAACTTTCCATCATTTGGAACTGAATACCTTAAATCTACTAGTTATGTAAATCATGTAAACATTAAAGGAGAAGGAAAGGTTAAAACTAAGTAAGCCTTATCAGAAAGGTCCATCTAAATATACCAGTAAATCCCCAAAGTAGTGCTGCTCTGAGTCCCCTGTCAAAAGAAACACTGCATTTCTTTCCTTCTATTGTGTACACATGGGCTTCTGTATCAGACTTCCTGCCTTCAGCTTAAATCTCATTGCCCTGGGCAAAAGCATGCTCAGTTTGCTCCTCTCCCCCCCCCTCCCTTCTCTGCTGTAATCTGAGCCCAGAGCAGGGAGAGACTCAGGCAGGAAGTGATGTCACACCATGTTAATACTGCAACTGCTATCCTAAACAAACAGAGAGTTTCTAGAGCTTTTTACTCATGTATGGTAAAACATTCTACAGAATAAATATAGCATTCTAGCTTGCACTATTGCAGCTAATCTATTGCCAATAAAATGCCTCCGTAGCTTTCCTTCTCCTTTAAATAAACCCAATAGGCTGGTTTTGCTTCCAATAAGGATTAATTATATCTTAATTTGGATCAAGTACAAGGTACTGTTTTATTATTAAATGAGAAAACGGGAATGATTGTAAAAATTGGATTATTTGGATACAATAGAGTCTATGGGAGATGGCCCTTCTGTAATTTGGAGCATCCTGGATAAGGGGTTTCTGGATAATGGATCTCATACCTGTACTTATAATTTATACTCACTCATTTATACTCATCCTCCTCATTTATACTCCCTCATTTATACTCCCTCATTTATACTCCCTCATTTATACTCCCTCATTTATACTCCCTCATTTATACTCCTCATTTATACTCCTCATTTATACCATACACTGCTGAGGCCACTGTAAATATGCCATCAAAATATATCACCCCCACTATTCCTTTAGTTCCCATTTAAGCCTTACCCTGAAATAAGAAGAGTGTTAGCACCGCGCGGGAATATCACAGGCCTAGCTGGTAATACAATCTCCAACTCTGGGGTCAAGAATTAAAAAAACTTTGCAGCTTTCAGTTGACGCACCCATGGAACCCAAGGTTCCCCCCTAGTTATGTCTCCATTTGAACCAAATCCCTCAACCATTTACCGATCACTTCCCCCCAAAATGCCCCATGTGCCATAACTCAGAGAGCCTTTAAATGACAACAAATTACAGTTGACAGCGACTGAATCACATTGTTTACTGCAAAAAAGAAAATGAATGAAATGCTGCAAACGAAACTGTACTTCCCATCATACTTAGCTAAAAACTCCAGGGCAATTCATAAAAAAAGGTGAATACTCGTGTTACAAATATAGTAACTTACCAGAGCCCTGATGCCTCCACAACATGTTGTGTTTGATTGGAAAGTAAAAGCCAGGAAAAGGGAGCCCCCATTTATAAATGCAAGTGATCCCCTCCTATATCTAGGAATGAGCCGACACACTGAGCTTTGAAAGTATAAAGGATCAAACAGTGTAAGGAGTGCCACAGTGTAATTATACACTTACAGCTCGTCTCATCTCCTGTGTATATACTAACAAGCCCAGCGGGAGTGTGAGAGGGCACTTGGGCCCAGCACATTGGGTAGAGTTTCCTGCACCTAAGGGGCATTTATCGTTCCAGAATGGCATCAAAACACCTTTCCAGGCTTTTAATTGGTACCAGGCAATTTTGGGAGTGGTTTATTTACAGAGCTGCAGTAATTGTAGCTGATCCTGTGAAGGTATCACTTTCCCCTCCTAATTTAATAGCAGCCTCTGCGCCTGTAGGGACAACTCAATGTCAGCCGCTCAGTGTTACATAGTTAAATTGGTTTGAAAAAAGACAAAGTCCATCAAGTTCAACCCGTCCAAATGAAAACCCAGCATCCATACATACACCCCTCCCTACTTTTAATTAAATTCTATATATCCATATCTATACTAACTATAGAGTTTAGTATCACAATAGCCTTTGATATTATGTCTGTCCAAAAAATCATCCAAGTCATTCTTATAGTCATTAACTGAATCAGCCATCACAACATCACCCGGCAGTGCATTCCACAACCTCACTGTCCTGACTGTGAAGAACCCCCTACGTTGCTTCAAATGAAAGTTCTTTTCTTCTAGTCTAAAGGGGAGGCCTCTGGTACGGTGATCCACTTTATGGGTAAAAAGGTCCTCTGCTATTTGTCTATAATGTCCTCTAATGTACTTGTAAAGTGTAATCATGTCCCCTCGCAAGCGCCTTTTTTCCAGAGAAAACAACCCCAACCTTGACAGTCTCCCTCATAATTTAAGTCTTCCCTCCCTCTAACCAATTTAGTTGCACTTAGTCTCTGCACTCTCTCCAGCTCATTTATATCCCTCTTAAGGACTGGAGTCCAAAACTGCACTGCATACTCCAGATGAGGCCTCACCAGGGACCTATAAAGAGGCAGAATTATGTTTTCATCCCTTGAGTTAATGCCCAGAACTTTATTTGCTTTAGAATGTACAGAATGACACTGCCCAGAATTAGACAACTTGTTATCTACAAAAAAAACCTAGATCCTTCTCATTTAAGGAAACTCCCAACACACTTTAATATAATAATTTATATTATTTTTGCCAAAGTGCATAACCTGCATTTATCAACATTGAACCTCATTTTCCAGTTTGCTGCCCAGTTTTACAAATCACTCTGCAAAGTGTGTGCTGCAGAAATGCATGAAATGGGCACAAACGAATGTGTGAGTTTTGTGGGATGTTCATGGGGACTTGCAATACCCACTAAATTAATTCATAATTACCTGTGCTCCCAGTCCCGGATGTGACGCAGAGCCATGCATATGACAGGGGGCCTCAAAGCAGGTGATTATTTATGAATTCCTGGCTTGGAGGCAAGTTTTGGTTGCATAAAACCCAGATATACAGAACCTCCTGTAGGCTGCCAGTTCACATAGTGTTAAATTCACATAGTGTTAAATTCCCAAAACGGCAAAAATAAAAATTGAAACGCATAAAAGTGTATGAGCAACTTTTTTTGTAGCAAAATATATTAGTCTATGGGGGACTATTTTTTTCACTTTCTATTAAGGTCTGCATGCTAAAAACTCGAAAACTAGATAATCCGAATATTTCGGGCTTTTCCGCCAACTTCACAAAGTAAGAAATAATTCGGATTTTTTTCACGACAATCCAAAAAGGTTGCGTTTTTCCCTGATCCGATTTTTTTTCGAGTTGTTTTATTGATCAATAAGGGCAAATCTAGTTTGGTCAGACTTTTTTTTATTTAAAAAATAAAAAATCCGAAAAATTCAGATTTTAATAAATAACCCCACAAACATATTGAAGTGAATGGGTGTTTTGTTTTTTTTTCTTCCGTTTTTCCTCAGTGAAATTTTTCCCCTGTGAATTTCTGTTGTAGTTTTGAAAAAAAAAATCCACTAACAAAAACAACATTTTGCAAAATTAAAGAAAATCTATTTCTAAGCAACTTTTCTATAAACACTCATAACACATTTTCAACAGTTTGCTATGTAAAGTTTTATGTCAATTACAATTCTGGGGGCCCATGTGGGCTGTGGAGTAAGCATTATGGGTCTGACGCGAGTAGTGATGAGTATATCCGTCCTGCTTTGCTTCGCCGCAAAATCTGCAAAACCCCGGAAAATTAGCGAAATGGTTAAAAATTTGCGAAATGGATTTAAATCAATTTTTGACGTGCAAAAATTGTGACGGGCGACAAATTTTTTTGTTGCAGCAAATTTTTTCACTGCGAATTTTCACAGTAATTTCACCAAAAATTTGCACATCAGTAGCCGCGAGACATAAATAAACCTGTTTTATTGGTTTTCCTGGTGCAATATTAACGCATTAAGGACAGTTCCCCTGTAGGCACAGAAGATTTAACCCTGAATAAACTTGGTTAAAAAAAATAAAGATAAATTCAGAAGAATCGTTGTTCCATTTCCATGTGTTTGGGTAAGACGCGGTTGTTCCCATGAAATGTTACATTACACCGATATAAATATATATATATGAGCATTACTGAGCAGATTTAATTTGATAACGAGCACATAACATCTCCCTGGGGCTAGTGTAATGTATTCTAGGGAGAGCGCTGCTGTGCTGGGACTCAGACGTCTGTCTGCCACGCTACAAAGAAAAAAACCAGAAAAAAATGTTGAAAAAAAAAAAAAAAAAAGATAATTATTTATAACCACAAGGAATATCACTGGGTCTCAGATAGTACAGCCATTGCATCCTCATCCCTGTTTCCTTCATAGATTTATACCATTCACCTGCTCCTTCTGTCTAATTATAGCTCACTCTCTTATCACTCCTCACTCTGTTACGTGTGATCGGGGTTCAGGGGATGGACATGTATGATACGTGACAGATGTATGTGCTGATCAGACAGACACACCTCTGTATCTGCCAATAGCAGACAGCATGTCCCACATACTATTTTTAACACAGAGTTGGTGAATTGGGCTCAGAAACTGCGTTTTTTTGTTTTAAAAAGGTTTCTTCTCCAGCCCTCTACAGGTATGGGACCTGTTATACAAAATGCTCTGGACCTGAGGTTTTCTGCATAAGGGGTCTTTCCGTAATTTGGATCTCCATACTTTAAAGGGCAGATTTATCACGGGTCGAATTTCGAGGTGATGGGAGTTTTTTTAAAACTCTCATCCCCTCGTAATTCGAATAAAAAAAGACCAACCGAAATTTAAAAAAATCGATTTTTTTCCTTTTTAAATAGGCTGTATTCGATTGTTCAATTTAAAGTACTTTCCAAAAAAAAAAAAAATCTTCGATTTTTCAAAGTCCACCAAATGACTAGGAGGTCCCCCAAAGGCTAAAACAGCAATTCGGCAGGTTATAGATGGCGAATAGTTGAAGTCTAAATTTTAATGAGACAGTACATGATGGATTTCGATAATTTTCCATTTTTTTTTTCCAAATTCGATTCGAATTTGGACTATTCCCTAGTCGAAATACACTAAAATTACCTTGAAATTCGAATTTAAAAAATTAAAATTTTCACTTCGACCCTTGATAAATCTGCCCTAAAATCAACAACAGAAAAACATTTAGACATTAAATAAACCCCATAAGATGTTTTTGCCTACAATAAGGATTAATGATTAGTTGGGATCAAGGTACTGCTTTATTTTTTACAGAGAAAAAGGAAACCATTTTTAGAAATTTTAATTGTTTGGATACAATGGAGTCTATGGGAGATGGGCTTCCTGTAATTTGGAGCTTTCTGGATAAAGGGTTTACTATTGTACTATTTTGTACTATTTCTATATTAAAGGGGATGTCCTCCCAAAATGATGATAATAATTTAATTCCAATACGTTGCTTTTTAAACCGTCAATGATTTTAAAGCTGCTAGTAATTATAATCGTCCCACTGAATGTTCTGCATTGCTGGTTCTGGAAACAATAAAGCAAAAGACAGTGAATCAACAGACCTGAATCCTGTTAGCTCTCTGCGAGTCTGACTCTTGCAATAATCTAACATTGCTTTCCACTATCAAACCCCAAACAAAACCTCAAATACAGGTATGGGACCTGTTATCCAGAATGCTCGGGACCTGGAGTTTTCCGGATAATGGATCTTTCCGTCATTTGGATCTTAATACCTCAAGTCTACTAGAAAATGATATCTTGGTTGGGATCAAGTACAAGCTACTGTTTTATTATTACAGAGAAAAAGGAAATCATTTGGAAATTTGGATTATTTAATTATTATGGGGTCTATGGGAGATGGCCATTCTGTAACGGATAACAGATCCCATACCTGTACAAGTTTAACCCACTATGGGTTCTTAAAAGGATTGTAGGTGACCTGGTTTTCTCCCCAGTGAGCCCAGCCTGTAACCGGAGTGGCTGGCAGAGATGCCCAACACCATTCTCAGATAAGGTGGCATTCTCTGCCGTACAGTACAAAAGGGCTACAGACAAAGTATAACCGAAAGGAAAAACCTAAAGGCCAACTGAAACAAAGTAAACCTGGGAACCATGGCGGTAATTACATTGTCTGGATGACGGTTCTTGGTGGCTGGTATCGTAGCCTTAGAGAAACTATAAATGAAAAATTACCCCAGGGAGACCTGTTCCAGAGAAGATCATTTGATCTACTTAACAAAATAAGAGGTCTACAGTATATAGGGAGGCCCTTTATGCTGTAAATCACAGTTTCCTGCTTATCTCAAATTGTTACAGTTGCCACTTTGCTTATCATAAATTATTAAAAACGCATCTAAGTGCACCTGCCACATATTCTGGGCTCTCTGCCAAAAGCCAATTAAGTTAGAAACTTTGTATCTTTTTCTGGCTGTTCAGTGCTGGAGATCAAACAGAAAGTGGGGACATTTCAGTAACAAACTTGGGACTGCGGGTTGAGCAGTCAAAATAGGGACAGACCAGAGAAAAACGGTTGGGAAGTATGCAGCTCTGTAATTTAACATCTCCAAGACAACTAGGTTGTACCTGAAAGGGGTTGTTCGCCTTATAGTTTACATTTTGTATGCTGTAGAGAGTGGTATTCTGAGAATTTGCAATTTGGTTTTGATTTTATTATTCTCTGTGGTGTTTCAGTTATTAAGCTATATATTTAGCAGCTCGCCAGTTTCAGCAATCTGGTTGCTAGGATTAAATAACTCTAGCAACCCTGCACTGATATAAATAAGAGGCTGGAATAGGAATAGGGGAGGGTCTGAATAAAAATGAGCAATAAAAAGTAGCAATAACAATAAGGGGCAGATTTATCAAGGGTCAAATTTGAGAATTTTTTTTGGTCAAAATCGACTAGGGAATTATTCAAATTAGAATCGAGTTTTTAAAAAAATTCTGATTTGATTTTCGATATTTAGTGTACTCGAGCCCTTTAAAAACTCGACTTAGACTATTCAGCACCTAAAACTTGCTGAATTGCTGTTTAAGTCAATTGGAGATGTCCTGGGATCAATTTGGAGTTGACCGAGTTTTTTTCGAAGAAAATTTTTTGAATCGAATTTGATTGAGTTTTCCGGTTGATCCTAGTCACCCGACTTGAAAAAATGCAATTTTTTAACAAATTTAGATTAGTCGAATTTAGAGTTCATGGGAGTTAAAAAAAAAAAAAAAAAAAAAAAAAAAAAAACACCTCACGAATTCGAAATTGGACCTTTGATAAATGTGCCACCTTATCGATAATTTGTCTTTTAGATGGGAATTAGTTTCCCCCATTTGAAAACTGGCACGAGTCAGAAGAACAAGGCAAATAAAAAAAAAACATAAAAAATAAATAATGAAGACCAATCAAAAAGTTGTTTAGAATTGGCTAGTCTGTAACATACTAAAAGTTTACTTCATCGCGCCTTTAAAAAATAGGCATATTTTTCTGTGGGATTGCAATGGCCTGCTAATTAACCAAAGCAGTTAGTTAAAATAAATGTAAAAGCACTTAGGCTTAGTGGGGCAAATTCAATAAAGGGCAAAGTCGTTAGCAAAAAATCGCCAGAAATCAAATCCGCAGGGACATCGCCAATTTACTAACAGGTGTAGAGGACAATTCGCAAGTGAAAGAGTACATCGCTTACAAAGTTTTGCTCTCTTTCACCATGCGAACTTTCGCTCAAGTGAACGATGGTTACTCCACAAATTCACTAAAGTGCGAATTTTCCATTTCATTACGTCCTATTCTAATTGACCTAACCGTAAGTTTATCAACGAAGTTTCGATAGGCAGAAAATGAACATTAGGTAAAGTTCACTATGAAACGCTCGTGTTTACGAATTTACATTAGCGAAACTTCGCCAGCGTTCAGCTGCTGAGACGCAACTTTTAGTGAATTAGTGTAGTGGTAGCGAATTAGCACCTGACGAAGTGGTGCGAAGTTTGGCTAAGCCTTCGCAGGCGAAAATTGGCCCTTTAGTGAATTTGCCCCAGTGAGTATATACAAACTACACACAAGTAAAGCCCTGGGGGCAGATACACTAACCTGCGACCAGTGACTGCTTTGCACCCATCACACTTCGCCAGGCGAAAATTCCGACAGTAAAGTCCATTCGCCAGTGCTACCGTCTTTCTCTTTCGCTAGCGAATTGGCACCTGCGCCAGTTAGTAAACTGGTGATGTCTCTGCGGGCATTAATGTTGACGAATTGTCGCCAGCGTTTGCCACTTCACCCTTTAGTAAATCTGCCCCCTGGTCGGAAGTGAACGTAGGACCCCGGCATTGCAAGGCAGGCTGAAGGTGCAGGGGTCCTAGGTTTGACTAATGTGTGAATGATGTATAATCTCTGTTAAGCTCTTTAGAAATGCCTCGGCACTATATAAAAAAAGGCTTATAAATAATAAAACATTCTGCTCAGAGACCTTGATGAGGCCAAGGTCAATTGAGTGCACCAGTTCCATCCCCTGCCACTTGGTTCTTAAGCGGTTAACGCAATAAAACCACAAACAAAGGAAGTTGCTAAGAGAGGATTTCAATTATTGACTGAAACGAAGATAAATACAGGGAGGCCGTTCCCTGACGACCGGCGAGGAATCACAAGTCCAATTATCAATATATTTATCATAGAAATCCAATTATGAAGGTATTTATCACAAGGTGCAAGTTGCACTATGGTAATTAGCGAGAGGGAATTACAGTAGGTGTTACTGACCCCCTTATTATTAACAGCCAAGCTCACTCTGCCTTCAAAGAATGTTTTACCGGAGTCAGTTTAAAATGAGTTCCCGTTCAAAGACATTTTTAGGCACTTTGTTGCCTGCTGGAGAAGAGATCTCACAGCCCTGTGTGAAGCAGAACATTCTCTGATAATTATCTGTGCAATGTTCTTCCCATGTAGAGAAAGTTTTTTGTTGCCTAGGGGGTGGCATTAAATGTGCTCACATCACTTCCCTTCTCGGCTTTTCCATGGCAGGCAGCAGCTGGGTATAACAAAATAGGCCCTGACAGTGTGTTAAATTGATAATATCATGTATTTCGCAAATAGACTTGTGTTTATCTTCTTTCAAATTAAAGACCCAGTTTTCATAAGCTGGTGTAAATCAAATAAATTGCTTGATTGGTTCAGCTAAATCCTCTTACCTCTCCCGTTCTCCTACTATTATCGGGTTAGGCCTCTACAGGCACAGTGCTGTAAATACAAAACTAAGCCATTAATACTAAAGTTTAATTTTTCCAATAGTTCCCCTTTAGAGCAGAGACACAAGGTCAGATTGGGGGGGGGGGGGGTTTTGTCGCCCGCAACAAATCCCCTTTTCTTCGGGGCGATTAATCTTCCCGAACTGCCTCCCGCCGGCGATTTAGATTCTAGCCGGCGGAGGGATTCACTGCCCGAAGTTGCCTCATGAGGAAACTTCGGGCGACTTCGGAAAACGAAGCTCAGCGAAGCCGGCGGGAAGGCAGTTCGGGGAGATTATTTGCGTCCCCGAAGAAGAGGAGATTTGTCGCTGGGCGACTACTGTCCCCGAATATGACTGTGTGTCTCTGCCTTTAAAGTGATCATTCCAGGAGTCTAGTGAGACCATCCTTTATATCTAGAATAGTAGCCATTAAGTGCTGCTATACATCACATATTGATTTCAACCACAATAAAAGAACTCTGCTTGAGTTTGATAACAGTATGGACTTAAGATAAAATATCATTGATGTCACCTTGAGTCTAAGCGAATTATTAATGCAAATAGGAATGGTTCGATGTGGAAGTCTGCTTTTCCTCCTGAATACAACTCTTCTCCCCTTCCAGGATATCTATACTGTGAATATTAACACTTATATTTCAACTTCATTTAGGTATTCAACAGTTGGACCTTTACCAGGGATGACTAAATCTCCCCGAATCTGCCCGTGTGCTTAAACCCTTAGAGGCACATTTATGAAGGGTCGCATTTCAAATTCATGTGAGTTTTTTAAAACTCCCAAAAATTTAAGATTTTGACCAGTTGCAATTTATTAATAAAATCGAATTTTCTCAGCTCAGATGAATTCTCCGAAAAAAACTGGAACGTCAGGAAGGCTGCAAACATCACCAAATTGATCCCATGACCTCTCCCATTGACTTATACAGTAATTCGGCAGGTTTTAGGCGGCGAATAGTAGAATTCAAGTTCTTAAATGGCCAGAGTATGATGAATTTCGAAATTCAAACTCAAATTAAAACTCGAATCGAGTTTAGATAATAAACAATTCGAATTTGAGAGTTTTGACCAAAAAAAAAATGTTTTATATGTGACTGAAGAAGATTAACATATACAGTAAGTAAGTAAGATTAACATATACTGCCATCAGCAGTCTTTGGAAAGCCTTTAGGGTAGGACTACATCGACGATTTCCATGCGATCCGGCGTGCTGCGCAAAAACGCAGGCGTCACGTCAGATTCAACAGAAATAATGTAAGTAATGGAAATGTCGGGTGGTGTCGCAAACTTGATCCAGCGCGACACGACTGTCGGAAGCAGACGCAGCGTCTGCATCCGACAGTCGTTTCGTGTCTGATCAACGCTGCGACACCATCCAACAATGCGATTACTTCGCTGTCCAGACCTGGCCAAGTCAGTACTTTCTTATTTCCACAACATATCTATAAAACAGCTAGCACATTTATCCCTGTCTACAATTAATTGTTGGGAGAGTGGGCCCTTCCCATTAGGTTTTCTCTTCCTTCCTCTAGCATGGGGTCACCGACCACTTCTTCACTACTGGGCAGCACAAAGTCAGGAGCAGTCAGGGCAAGAGCACATTAGAGTAGTGCAGAAGTGGTGACCCCGTGCTCGAAATGGATTGTGGTTACTGTTTATATAGTGCCAATGTATTCCATAGCACTTACAGACTTTTTCATTCACATCAGTCCCTGTTCCAGTGGAGCTTACAATCTAACGTAAAGGCAGACAAATGACGCGTCCTTATGTCAATGCTCCCGGAGTGGTGTCAGACGTACCTCTATACAAGAAAAAAAAAAAAACTCTCCAGCAACCCTAGACTTCCCTCTGTATTTACCTGCAGGGAGAACATAACTTATAGCAGGCAAAACTCTCAATGTTTGTTTTTATACAAATCATTCACCTGAAGTCTGCCCGCTCCATTCCCCGGTGATGCCAGCATAAGAGACGGAGTTGCCCAAACAGAGCGGCCATCCTTCAGGTGAATGATTTATATAAAACAAACACAGAGAGTCTTGCCTGCTATAAGTTATGTTCTCCCTGCAGAGTCGATACAAAGAGAACAAGTCAAGGCATCCTGAACCATTCGTCCCTGTGATTTAAATCCGACCTCATCACTGAAAACCTGGTGCAGAACTGCAGAATGCAGGAGGGCAGCACTACTATATATATATATATATATATATATATATATATATATATATATATATATATATATATATATATATATATATATATATTATATATATTTATATTAAGAAAATGATTTCAGTATCATAACACATTACATTTAGAAAAGAGAGGGCTGGGGGGCCTGGCACCTATGTATAAAATGCCAATATATTCTGCAGCAGTATACATTAAATGGGTGTATACACACAACATATAAATTACACATAAAAACACAACCAATCACCCATACAAGAGCTAGAGAGAGCCAGGCCCAAAGGAGCTTACAATCTAAAAAGAAAGGGTAAATTGTGGGCATTGGGTCCCTTCATGATGACTGGCATTGCTTTCTACAGTCAAGTTCTACCCATTATGAATATGTGCCCTGCATTTTTTACATCCCAAATGCATAAGATTACTTATCAGTATTGACTCTCGTCTGTCACTTAGCCACCCAGAAGAAACAACGACCTTTAAGTATTTTTTTTTTTTCTTAAAGGCTTGTTTTGCTTTAGTCCAGTTGTATTCAGATTGTTTGCTAGAAATAAAGACTTTTTAGTTATCTATTTTTCATTTTTGATAATTTTTCCAAAATTGAAGAAGCTTAAAGGGCATCTGTTGGGCAAAAATAGGTCCCCAAACCAAAGGTGCAGGCTAATAGAGCTCACACTCCTGTTGGTGGCAACAGTTTTTTTTTTAAAAAAAAAATATATATAACCCGGCCGGCGGTAAAAAAGCTCCTTCTCTGTGCGAGTGCCCAGTCTGGAGTGGGGCAATTTAAAAAAAAAAACCAAAAAAACGACTGTTACTCCCAACTGGAAAGCCCCACAGTCTGGTTGCTAGGGGCTAAATTACCCTAGCAACCATGCACTGATTTGAATAAGAGACTGGAATATGATTAGGAGAGGCCTAAATAGAAAGATTAGTATTAAAAAGTAGCAATAAAAATACATTTGTACCCTTGCAGAGCAATTGTTTTTAGATGTCAGTGACCCCCTTTTAAAAGCTGGAAAGAGTCCGGAAAAAGTAATAATGAAGACCAATTGAAAAGTTGCTTAGAATGATCCATTCTATAAGATATTAAAACTGAACTGTTACAATTTGCTCCATTTAGTGGATACAATTAGTTGATACATTTCTCAGAAGTATCTGTGGAATATTAGCAAATATTGTATCAATTCAGCTGGCCTGATACAAATGCCGTCTTCCGGGTTGAATTTTTATAGACGCACGCCTGCTCACCCCGCCCCTTTGTGATGTCATCGATGGGGCGTGTGGATGCGGGCCTATAAAAGGAACCGAGAAGTCGCGCTCGGGCAGGCGCGGTTGGAGGTCGGTCGGGTGGCGGCCGTCTAGCGGGTCGGGAAAAAGCCGAACCGCACATCATTAGTTGCTAAGGTAATTTGGTCCCTAGCAAATAGATTGCAAACTGGAGAGCTGCCGAATAAAAAGTTAATAACTCAAAAACAACCAATAAAAGAAAAGAAAACCAACAGCAACATGTCTCTGAATATCACTCTCTACATCATACTAAAAGTTCATTTAAAAAAAAGAACCCCTCTGCCCTTGTTTCATTCAGCAAGCAACGTTATGGACTTGTATATTTGGGTGTAACTGTATCAAGAAAAAAAATGATATATTATCAGTGATCTCTAGAGATAAAATATGGAATTCTCCAGCTGTTGTGCACCACAACTCCCAGCAGCCTCAGCCACCTTAACAGATGCCAATATCTCAGTTCCATGTCTGGTTGTCCTATATAAAATGGTAGTAGTGATGGTGAGACACATTATATCAAGACTGACCAAAGACAGTCAGGGGTTGTGGCAGCTTGTAGCTCAGCAACATCTGGAGGGCAGCGGGTAGCCATTCCTTGCAGAATATCAGTTTCTTTGCTGATGAATGATCCCTCAGTATAGATGTACGGCACAGAAGCAGGAGAGTACAATAGCAGTGAGTAAGCAGGCGTCTGGCACATGGTTAGAAAAGCAATATCCTGACAACTTTCACCCACATTGCTGCAGGCTTTTTTATTTTTAGATGTACTTATTTACAGAAATAATCAGGGTTTATTGTGCGGAATCCTTCCACCTCGCAGCCACCTCTCACAATCAGGAGCATTTCACAGTCTGCCACATTGTGTGATAGAACAGGAGGGGGGGATCAGAGCACGTTGTTAATGTAAATATATAGGCCCAGAGCACTGCAACTAATCTTTCCTCTCTATAATTCAGCACAGGGAAATACAGTCATATGCTCTGTGCCTTCTAAAGCCAATGCTAGTACAGGTATGGGATCAGTTATCCAGAAAGCTCTGAATTATGGATATTTTCCATTTTATGGAAATAGTTGACATTTTTTAAAATGATTTCTATGTAATAATACCTATTATACAGTAATAACTTGTACTTGATCAAACTAAGATACAACAATCCTTATTGGCAGGGGCGATCCTGGCCCCTCTGTTGCCTGAAGCAGAAAACCCCAGGTCCCGTGTCATTCTTCTGGATATCAGGTCCCATATTTGCATCCAAATCTAATGCGTGACATTTGTACTATTATTATAAGAGAACTAAACCCCCATACAAACACCAGTACCACTCAGCTGCCTTCCATCCCATCCCACCCCCTCCCAACCTCTACCTCTCCGCACAGTATAGAAAGTTTCCCCGATTTAAAAACCTGAGCCAAAAATGCAGAGCAGGGCAGCAGTTCCTCTGTGCCATCTTCTTCCCATTCGCATCAGGTCTAATGCCTAAGAAGTATGCGCAGTTGAAGCAGATTCCTGACTAACCCCAACTGAGCATGCTCCTGCAGACTTCGTGTCGGTGAGGAAACCCAAAGAAGATGCAAATGGGAAGAAGATGACACTTAAGGCGGGCCGATAAAAGCTGCCGACAGTTGACAGATTATTGTTCCATGTGTGGGGCCATCTGACGGGCATCCCCGAAAGTCGGGGAGGTTAAAAAATCCCGTTGGATAGCGCCGCATCTTTTCGTTGATGTGCCCCCACGATCCGACCGCACGTTTGGCATTGGATCAGCCCAATATCACCGACTTCAATGTGGGCATATCAGGGAGAGATCCGCTCGTTTGGCGACATCGCATGAGTGGATCTCCCTGTGTATGACCACCTTCAGCGGTACTGTTGTTTCTAGGAGGGTTTAGTTATCCTTTAATAATATTAATGCAGATTTATAAAATTCGAACCTTGGACATATAGACCTCTAACAACCATAACGTGTATACAGTACATCATTCATATCAGCCCCTGCTCCAGTGAAGCTTACAATCTAAGGCCCCCGTCACTCTCACTAAGGTCAGTTTTACCAGGAGCCAATTAACCATTCAAACTCCTCGCAGATAGTGACCCGACTGGCAGGGCCACCATCAAGGGGCACAAGCGGTACAGTTGTCCCGGGCCTGGGCCTAAAGGGGGGCCCAGCTGTGCTGCTCTTTCAGACAGTGCATAAGCTGAACCTGAAGCGTTGATGTCCCGAATCGACAAATTCCCTGAACACCAATGTGTGTGTTTTTTAAAACATTTTATTAAACCCCTGGCCAACGATGTATTATTTTAATACACCAATGTTTATTTAAAATATTCTATGGGGCCCCTGACCACCAATAGTTTTTCAACTTGTAAGGGTTTTTATGTTTTTTATTGAAAAACTTTACAACAGGCCCTGCCTGCAGTTTCCCATCTATTCATAGATCAGTGCCTGCCCCACCTGCAGTGACATCACAAAAGGGGTAGGGGTGAGCCTATAAATTTAGGCGTCGGAAGCTGGCAGTGCTAGGTCCTGAAGATTTTGCGCAGGAGCCTACCCGAACCCCCGGGTGACTTTTTCAGCTTCATAAAAAGTTAAAAACTGATTTTGACTGCAGATTTGTCCAGCGTTGTTCAATGAGTTATGTTACCAACACAACATTAACAATCAGGGTGATATATCACCAAAATATAAAATTTACAACTTATGAACAGGTTTTATGCTTACAGAGAAAATAACCCTAAATACCCCAATGTGAATGTACCTTCAAGTAGTCCAAGGGAACCAGTGAGGTTCAAGCTTCCATGACTGTATTGGAATGAAATGCACTGGGAATGCTCTGCCGAGAATTGGACTAAGGCATGACGGGCGCACCAGAAAACCTAAGACCATATTTCTCTTTATCTCTTCACCTACTATATTCGCAGTCGCTCATCTCATTCTACACTCTTTCCACTAATTTCCATTTTTCCTCTTTGTTCTTGAACAGAAATAAGGAATGGGCACAATACAGGCACACAGGGCCACATGGATGAGTGAAAATGAAGGAGTCTTCCTGGTACCCTGGAAGCCAGGCCGACATTGCCCCTACAGATTTATAGATGTATTTTATTAGATTTAATTTTCCTCTGCTGCCCTATAGTATACAGTAGACAATATGCACAGTTTGGTGCATCAGTCTGAATCAGACTCCTCATTCTTCATCTTCTTCCCTTTCAAGCAACATTGCTGCTCCGCTGCGTGGAAGCTGAAGTCGGATATCATCTCTCCTAGTGATTTAATCCATATTTACACAGCGCTGCGGGCTCAGGAGATCTGCTGACCTTTCCCAGTTCAAGCCTCTGCCATTTTCTCTAAAGCAGGATCGATGTGTCTAACAGAAGGGCAGGGAGGAAACACAAGGCACATTGTTGGGGGGGGGGGGAGACACATATGTATAATTGGGCATTGGAGCCATATGTTCCCGGGAAAAGTTTATTAAGGATCTCTCATAGTTTGTCAAATGGATAATTGGGAGCAGCCCAGTGCTCTGGCAATAGGAAAGTGTGTGTATCTAATGCAAAGGCAGTAAAAGCTGAAACTAAAAGTATAGTGATGCCAAATTAATGAGTCATCAGTACACTTAATATTAGGGATGCACCGAATCCACTTTTTCCGATTCGGCCGAACCTCCGAATCCTTTGTGAAAGATTCAGCCGAATACTGAACCCAAACCCCAATTTGCATATGCACGAAGTGTGCGGCTAAAAAAAATGTTACTTCCTTGTTTTGTGACAAAAAGTCACATGATTTCAAGGATTTGGATTCGGTTGGGCCAGGCACAAGGATTCAGCCGAATCCTGCTGAAAATGGCCCGAATCCTGGCCAAATACCGAACCGAATCCTGGATTTGGTGCATCCCTACTTAATATAGTACATGCATGCTGCTTTTATATCATAACTAAATCTGAACAGAGATTGTTCCTGTATATAACTAGTCATACTAGTATATAACTAGTCAAGGGGAACTTTGTGGAGTCATCTCTCCACTGTACAAAAAATAAAATGCTTTCATTAAGCAGGAGAAAAATAGGGGACCTGTGCTTGACTAGCTACTCATACCTCCCAACATTTGAAGAACCAAAAGTTGTGCCACAAAAATTTAGACCATGCCTATTTCATGACCACACCTCCTAATTACCATGTTCATTTGGCATGTTATTAAAGTTAACACATTTCTGGGAGTTTCAGTGCAATGTTGTATGTGTTATAACAGTTTTGCTAATGAAAGTCAATTAGCCTTTCAATTGTAACTATTTAATCTAAGCAAGTTTCCCAAGCAATATTAAATAGATACAATTGTTTCTTTGCTTATCTTAAATTGTTACAAAAGTATCCAAGTGCAGCTGCTGGTTGTTCTGGGTTCTCTGCCAAAAAGCCTCATTTTAATTAAGTTTCAGAAACGTTGTATCTTTTTCTCGAGTCTGTGCAGGAGATTCAAGTCAGGGCATTTCAGTAAGAAACTGGAAACTGCAGGCTTAGCTGTCTAAATCGGGACTGTCCCACAGAAAACGGGACAGTTAGGAGGTATGGCTAATCAGCAGAACAAATGATCTGGGACACATATCTATGGAGGAACAGAGCACACCATTTCCCTATTCCAGATGTGTAAGCAAAGCTTTGCGGGAAGAGATCTATGGCACTGCAAGGAATTTTCATTACACAAATCCATCCATCTTCTCTGCCTGCTCTGGTCACCCTTAGAGATATCTAGTCCAGAGACAAGTCCCAGAGAGAAAAGAAAAGGTTCCTTTTGGTGGTGCATCTGGTGCAGGGCTGTATCTTTTTCTCAGGGTACATGTAAATAAACGACAGCAAACCATCATCTTTATTTAGGCTACAGCAGTCAGAAGGCTGAAAGCGGAGGGGGGGTGGTCGATAAAATGAAATAGTGGCCTAGTAACCCATAGCAACCACAGTAGGTAGCATTTTTTTGTCAGCTGTTCAAAGGGGTGGTTCACCTTCATGTTAACTTTGATTAATTCTAAGCAACTTTTCAATTGGTCTTTTTTTTTTAACAGTTTTTTTTTTAATTATTTGCCTTCTTCTTCTGACTCTTTCCAGCTTTGAAATGGGGGTCACTGACCCCATCTAAAATGGAAATGTTCTATAAGGCTACAATTATATTGTAACTGCTACTTTTAATTACTCATCTTTCTATTCAGGCCTCTCCTATTCATAGTCCAGTCTCTTGTTAAATCAATGATTGGTTGCTAGAGTAACTTGAATCCTAGCAACTACAGTGCAAACTGGAGAGCTGTTCTAAAGTAATAAAAAAAGCCAGTTGCAATGGGCAAATTTTGCCCCATTTATTATAGTACCCAGATGTTTTCTGGTTGCTACATTACTACAGCACCTTCAAGAAACTTAGATTTAGTTTACCTTTAATTTTCGACCTTTTTTTTTTTTCTTTTAAAAATAAAACAGTTTTATTTTCCTTTCTCTACATTGCTCAGCAGCAGAGCCCTCCCATGGCTAAATTGTGACCAGCCTTCAGAGGCAGAGACTGAAAGTAGAAATGACTTGAAAAAGCAAAAATAAGAATGGGAAGTCCTCATTGGCATTTATATTCAAGTAGGAGCTGCCATATTGGTTGCCATGAAACTCTCCAGAACAGCAGCACAATCTAGTGGTCACACATTTTAATGTTCTATTATGATCCATGGAAAATGCATTAGACAATCTAAGACAGAATCTAGTACAAAACTCTAGCACAATATTTAGGGGCACATTTATTTAGGGTCGAATATCGAGGGTTAATTAACCCTCGATATTCGACCGAAGTAAAATCTTTCAACTTCGAATATCGAAGTCGAAGGATTTACCACATTTCCTTCGTTCGTACGATCGAAGGTATAATCGTTCGAACGATTAAATGATTTGAAGGATTTTAATCCATCGATCGAACGATTTTCCTTCGATCAAAAAAACCTAGGAAAGCCTATGGGACAGTACTTTGACTATCGAATGGTCGAATAGTCGAAGCGATTTTTAGTTCGAATCGTTCACTCAAGCTAAGTAAATGTGCCCCTTAATGTTCGCCCTCTGCAACCCTAGTTCTGGTCCTAGAGTTGTAGTTTAACAACACCTGAAGGACCGTGTAATTCCCATGTCCTGCCCAGAAGGTGGTAGAATTGGTGTCTGTATTTCATACTAACAAATCCTGGACCATTTCCCAATCAGTGAAGCAGTGATGTCTCCTATTTACAATGGTGCCTTCCCTTTAGTTCTGCTCTAATCCCAGGACCAGTTTGTGGCAGACAAAGAACAATCTGTCTGACAATAAAAGCCCAGGGTTGCTGGTTTTGGAACATGCATTCCCCTTAAGATAAATGGGAGGGTCCAGTCCAAGGCTTCTCTGCCTGGGAGGGTGCACTGCACACATGCAAGGGGGGGGGGTTTAAATCACTTGCATTCAGATGATTATAGGCAGGCTCGGCCTCTCTCATTAGAACACAGGGCAAATGATTGGCCTTCCCCTTTAAATTATCCAGGGATCAAATTCCTTTCCTTGTCAATGGGGGTTTGTATTATTCCCTCTGCTCCAGAGCAGGCTGGTAGCCAGGGCCCATGGTGCACTTGGAGGCTGAAAAGAAAGGAGAGGAGGGGTAGAGAGGGGGTAGTGACAGACAGAAAAGAAATGCAAAATAATAGGTTTACAAATGCAATGCCTTGTTATTTCACCTGGCCTAAAAACCAGTGTTCTCCAGATGTGGCTGGACTTTAACCCCAAACATCATCCAACCGCAGGGATTCTGTTTTGCAGCAGGCAGTCACATTACCTTAAAGTTATTCATAAATGTAATTGATATTGAATGCAATATTCGCCTGTTCTCCCCCACCCCCTTGTCTCTGCACTGCTGGCTCCGACTATTGAAACGTGCAGCAGTCAGATCTTTTCTCTTGCCAAGACTCCAATTCCCTCAATACCTTGCATTCTTCATCACTGGTCAGCGGGCTTCTGCTGTTTTGTAAGAGTCTAAACCAGCAGTGATGGGAACAGAATTGTAATTGCTACTGAATTTAATTGCTACTGAAATCTGACAAATGGTTGGAGGAGAGCCATAGTTTTAGGAGTTAGGGCTGGAGCAGTGGAATAGACAGACAGACAGAGCTCCCAATACCAACTGCACTAACAATTAACCTTAAAACAACTGAACATTTGTAATTTATCCTCACTACGTAAAATTACATTGTATTACATATTACTGATAGTTTTGGGTTTTATATCCCCTTTTACAAAGCAAAACCAAGTCTATTTGATGCCAGAATTGAGGGGATTCATATCATTTATTGCCTTTCCAGTACATGCACAATTCCCCTGGACACAAAATAAACCTCTAGGTCAAAAACCGGGACTGTTAATTGCAAATTATTTAGCAAACGCCAATGGTAAAAAATGCACGCGCACACACACACACGAGATACACAAGATACTTAGTGAAAGACGTTTGCGCAATGTACATGTCCTCATCAACATACCAGGGAGCCTGGCAGGGCTTCAGTGTGTGTACAGAACTCGGAACAGACGTGGTTTTGATTTCCTCTGTAGCAGATTTTGTCAACAAACTGCCAAAAATGTATCAGAACTGGAAAACAAACTATTTCAGCCTCCAACAGTGAAACTATTTTTGTTTTTTGTTTTTTTGTTTCCAAATCTGAAATCACTCTGGGAATATGCAGGTGACTGTGTGTCTGGTTATCACGAAACCACAGAATTCTTGTGTGCGACTGCTCAGCTTCAGCCACCAGAAGGGCAGAGACACGCTGAAATTCAGCCGACAAATCTCCTCTTTTTGGGGCAACTAATTTCCCCGAACTGCCTCCCCTGCCTTCCCGCCGGCTAGAATAAACAAGGATGGCACTTGGAGCGATTCGTTTTCCGAAGTCGCCCAAAGTTGCCTCATGAGGAAACTCTGAGCGATTCGTTTTCTGAAGCCGATCCCACCGGCGATTTTCATTCTAGCCGGTGGGAAGGCAGAGGAGGAAGTTAGGGGAGATTAGTTGCCTTGAAGAAGAAGAGATTTGCCGCCGGCCACTAATCTCCCCGAATTGCTGCGTGTGTCTCTGCCCTTATGGTCACCATAATGTAATCACAGCCTCGACGCTATAAGCAATGCCTGCCATCAGTACAACCTTTAAGGTGATGTCTAGGTTGTTTGTTTTGAATAAGACATAAGCAGGGGCATAAATTCAGGGGCCTCACAAAAAAGATTTCCAGGTCCCCTCTATGATTTTGTGATTGGGGAGGCCACAAAGGCCTGGGTCTAGGACCACAAAAATCTAGGGGCAGCATGCGGCCTGCTGTCCTTGTTTGCACTGGGGATTGGGTGGGAGATGTTGACAGATGTTTAAAACTGCCACCCAGTCTCCAGTGGACCTGCAAATGGGTCTGACTGGAGGAAAGTGGTCTTGGTGCAAGTGGACGCAGTGTGGAGGGAGTGTGGGAACTTAATGTCCACAGGTTTTAAATCCAACCGAGATAAAGGACAATCCAGACACTTCAAAGTTTGGTCAAGGCTTTACTGTGGATCTTGGTCCGACTGTCACATGTCAGTCCCAAGTAAGAGACTTAGTGGTTGTTCACCTTTACATTAACGTTTAGTGTGATGTAGAGAGTGATATTAGGAGACAATTTGCAATTGGTTTTCATTGTTTATTAGTTATGGTTTTCTGTGTTATTTAGCTTTTTATTCAGCAGCTCTCTGGTTTGCAATTTCAGCAGTCTGTTTGCTAGGATCCAAATTACCATAGCAATGCATGCATTGATTAGAATGAGAGACTGGAATATAAATAGGAGAGGGCCTGAATAGAATAAGACTAATTGACAAGTTGCTTAGAATGGGCCATTCTATATCATACTGAAAGTTAACTTAAAGGAAATCTATACCTCCCAAACAATGTAGGTCTCTATAAAAAGATATTGCATAAAACAGCCCATAAGTAAAACCCTGCTTCATGTAAATAGAACATTTTCATTATAATATACTTTTCTAGTAGTATGTGCCATTGCGTAATCATAAATAGAAAATTGCCATTTTAAAAAATAAGGGCCGCCCCCTGGGATCATAGGATTCACTGTGCACACAAACATACCAACAAACCATACTTGTTAGGTCACATGAGACAATTAACAGACAAATTTCTGTATTTTGCTTCAACACTTCTTCCTGTTACAGTTAGAGCTGCAGTATTTCTGGTCAGGTGATCTTTGAGGCAGCACACAGACCATCACGAAATGGGGGTTCAAGGCAAGAGATGTAAAAGGGCAAGATTTACTTATATATTTCAGTTTTGTAAGATTCCTTAATATACCACTTAATAGGATGTAAACTATCTGTTGCTTAAGTATTCATATTTGGGGGTATAGTTTTTCTTTAATGGTGAACCACCCCTCTAACTTGATCCGCATTTGCCAGTTACACAGTGTTGTTTGAGATAATGATAATAAAGGGCCACACTGAAGAGTCCTCTGTGGATTTCAGCAAGGACTGGAATAAAAGTTCAACTCCAATAGTGGAGACTTAGCAAAACTATGAAGACTTTATCTCTGGGCCCCTACACCCATCTGGCTACTTATATCAGTACAGCCAGCCTCCATTTTTGGGCTGACTGCTTGGCATCATAGAGCACCGGCCAGAGACACAAGCGTAGCCATGCCAGTGATCTCTTACCCTTCTACCCAGCATCTACTGATAAGGCCCCAGGGGTCTCGAACACTGAAAGACACGTATTAGTCTTTATTTATAGAGCATGGACATATTACAGAGAGTGTCTAATCAGTCCCATGACCAATGCACTAGTCAAGTTCGCAATCTACACACTCTACGATCTACTATTCTATTTACTCAGTAGCCAAGTAACATACAGAGATTGCCCTGGCTAGAATTGCACCCAAGACTCAAGCACCACAAGGCAGACGAGTACACCACCGTGCCCCCACTTAAACAGCCCTGTTAATAAATAATCAGAACTAATTCAGAGGAGGAAATAATACCCACTAAGTAAAAGATTGCATTATGTGGCTGTTTCATTCTTGCCTTGGCTTACAGAGAAACCTACTGTTAAAATATTAAAATGACATTATGCTGACCTGTTATGGATTTATTTAACCCATTCAGTAAAACCAGGGAGAAATCCCAGGTTTAAGGATTCCAAGAGGCAAAACTACCTGCCATTCCTCCTGACTGCAACCATATCTCTCCCTTTCCCCCCCTATATTCTCTTTCTATATATCCTCTTTTCTTTCACCCATTCCTTTTCTACTTTTATTCCCCTTATCAGTTTAACCCCATCCAATTTACTTAATGATATATTCTATACACTAACGGACCTCCCCCCATCCTTCCACCTATATATTATTCTTCTTCTCTTGCTGGTATTTATACTCCATCCCCTTACTTTCAGCACAATGTAGCCTTTAAATATGGAATAGTTGCTCCCCCTAGGGCCCAGCCCTGGTCACATTAAAGTGGCCATACACGATAAGATCTGCTCGTTTGGCATGGCCAAAAAAGCAAATCTTTCCCCGATATGGCCAAAACGGCAGGGCGATATCAGGTTAATCTCAACGTTCAGCCCTATGGACGAATGATCAGATTACATCGAAGAGAATGGGCTCTGAACAGTCGCAAGCCCCCTTACACTGGCAGATACGCTGCCATATTGGTCTAAAGGACAGATATCGGCAGCTTTAATCTGCCCGTGTGTGACCTTTATTCCAAGTCACCACCAGACAAAATTGGATCGTAACAAAGTTGCAATGCAAAGATAAATTCAGTCAACATAATATGGACTGGGCTGAAAAATCTATTGCCACAAGGCTGCTGTATCTGCAGGCTCACACAACAGTCATACAGCATATGGGTATGTTTATCTTAAGGATTAATTGCCCTTTAAATAAAAAGAAAATAGACATCTGATTGATGGAAGCTAAACCTCTTATGCCTTAATTGTTTGTTTACATAAGAAATATAAGAAAAATGTCGATAGATTATGCATGCCCCACCACCACCCCCCAAAAATATAGGGTCTTTTCTAATTTTTATTCCCCCGAGTACTCACAAGAACAGTACCATCTAGTGGACAGATAGAACAAGTCTGGTTGATCTCTATGGAGAAAGCGAAAGCAGCATATTATGGAGAAAGGGTTTGTGTATTTAGGAATGCTCACACTATACTGTCTATCTCTGGAGAAATAAATGAGAGACCTACCCTCCTTACAAGCAGTTAATGTCTCATCTTCTGAGAGGTCTATTCTGCTTCAAAGCTGTTCCCTAAGTAAAGGTACATTCATATCCCGGCCTCCCACCCTTGTTTCCCATTAGCACCACCATTAATTGACCACCAGAGTCTAACAATGGGTGTTACATTGATCCATTCCTTGCTGGGACTTCTCTGATTCTGTTGAAAAATGTATTAGCCAATATATCCATTTAACGGGTTTAAAAAGTTGGTGCCTTGACTCCCAAGGAAAATGAAGCCAAAATGTTTTTTTTTAAAAAAAAACAAAAACCTATATTTTAGAGAAAAAGTAAATAGTAGAAATTAGGAAGCAACTGATGAAAGCTCTTATTTTTGGGATTAGAAAATGATAAAGATTTATCATGTTAGAGGGCCCCTTTAAGAGCCCATTTTTTAATCTGAAGAAAAGCAAATAGTTAATCCTATGCCCATTTCTATTTCCAAATATATCTTTAAAAAAAATTGAATTGTTATCAGGCAACCTAGCAAGGATTACAACACAGTCTTGGCCATGCATGCAGTGTCACATAAATAACCAGAGACTAATTATAGAGCAAAGCAGAAAAAAAAATAAGCTTCATGCCGAGATATTTAACCTGTAGCTTTTCGGTGCGCTTGGAAGGGGCTGCAAACGTCATAAATCTCCTACGACCCCTCGTATACAGGCATGTTGTGCTACTCTCTGCATCACAGATCATTTAGGGTGAAGTCTCTCGTACCCAGAAATCAGGAAGATTGATGGCCAGCGCCTGTCCCTGCACCCACTGCATTACATGGCACAGCCTCAGCCAGGAGCCTATGCAGTTGTACACATGCAACCTGTATATATGCATAGAGACCATAAGCAGGTTGGGAGCCATCTACAACATGGCAACAGAGAAAAGGGAGTTCTGGGAGTTGTTGGTCTATGGAGGTATCGGATGGTGGCACTCAATATAATGGCTTCTCAACTATACTTCTACACACCACAATGTTTATGCCATCTCCTCTTGCTTTAACAGGCACGTTACAATTTACCTTTAAAGGAAATATAAAATGGGGCAAATTCACTGAAGGGCGAATTTTCACCCGCAAAGGTTTCGACACACTTCGTGCCTATTTGCCAGGCGCAAATTTCACTAACACTATACTAATTCACTAAAATGTGAAGTTGCGTCTCAACAGCAGAACACTGGCAAAGTTTCGATAGCGTTTATTCTTCAGCGCAAGCATTTCATAGCGTACGTTCGCCAACGTTATTTTCTAAACTTCTTTAGTACACTTGCGCTTAGGTCAATTTGAATAGGGCGGGTACATTGGAATGCTGTAAGATGCATTTCCTGATATCTGGAGGAATAGATAAAATCTAGTTATCTAGGCTGGATCTGACTTCTAACAAGTTCTATTGGACAACTAAGGAGTCATAAACAGGTGTAGGCAGCGAAGGGAGACCCAAAAAACACAATAAAAAGGCAAGCTGTAACCGGAATACACTACAATTATACGTACATTAAAGAAGAACTAAACTGTAAAAATGAATAGGACTAAAAATGCCATATTTTATATACTGAATTTATTGCACCAGCCTAAAGTTTCAGTCAATAGCAGCAATGATCCAGGACTTCTAACTTGTCACAGGGGGTCACCATCTTGGAAAGTGTCTGTGACGCTCACATGCTCAGTGGGCTCTGAGCAGCTGTTGAGAAGCTAAGCTTAGGGCTCGTCACTAATTATCCAGCAGAAAATGAGGTTTGTTTATAATATAAACTGATGCTACAGGGCTGATTATTAAATTCTGATGCTAATTGCACTGGTTTCTGTGCTGCCATGTAGTAATTATATGTATTAATTACTAATCAGCCTTATATTGTGACATTTCTATTCTATGTGTACTGTATATTGTGAGTGGGTCACTAAGCTCAGTAAGTGACAGCAGCACAGAGCATGTGCAGTGAATCAGCAGAAAAGAAGATGAGGAGCTACTGGGGCATCTTTGGAGACACAGATCTTTACTGCTAAAGGGCTGTGGTTGCCTTGGGCTGGTACAGAAGCACAAAACATAATGTACAACATTTCTAGCTACTTCTTTAGTTAGGCTTAAATTCCCCTTTAAAAATGATTGCTGGTTGAAAAACACATTTAACTTAATATTGATCTTGATAGCAACCAAGGCTGCAGCAGTCAGTAAAGCAACATTATACATTTTCCAGAAGAATTGTGCTTAATACAAGGGATCCCCATGCTGGCAAAGATTTACAGTATCTCTCTCTGTAAAGGTTACTAACACCATAGGGGACTGTTCCTGCTCAATCAGGCTTAGTACAGGGGAATACCTCTTTGCTGGCTTGCAGTCAATGTACAAGATATAGGCTAATCTATGGGCAGTACCATTTCCAATTCCATTCTGCTTCCCAGGACCTTGATGGCATTAAGCCATATCCTGTCCTTCTAAACAAAGTTTCCTCTGTAATAAGATTAGAAGGTAAATGGGAGACAAGGGAGGATTCTTTCAGCCAGGTGATGTGGTAAAGGTGAATCTTGGGAAAGAAAAAGGAGAATAAATAGACATTCAGCTTTTAGTGTCCATGTGACAGACACAAATACGAGCAGAATTTAGAGCCCAATGGCATTTTATAAGTCTGTGTTCGTGTAATACAAAACTTTTGGAAATATGGAAAAAAAGGCTTTTCAGTTCACTATGTTTTACCACTTGAGAAGGAATAATGGGGGGGGGGGCAGTTAGGCTGTGTAACCATACCTCCCAACTGTCCCGTTTTTCCTGGGACAGTCCTGATTTTAACAGCTCAACCCGCAGCCCCAGAATGTTACTGAAATGTCCCGACTTTCTCGTTGATCTTCTACACTGAACAGCCAGAAAAAGATACAAAGTTTCTAACTTAATTGGCTTTTGGCAGAGAGCCCAGAATACGTGGCAGGTGCACTTAGATACGTATGTAACAATTTAAATCTCTTGGGGAAACTGTGATTTGCAGCTTTAAGGGCAATTCGCCTTCATTAGCAAAACTGAAACAACGCATAAAAACCACAGGAATGTTATTTTATGTTCCAAAACCTACACTTTTCTAAGAATGTGTTACCATCGGCAAAGTGTAAAGCTCCTATCCAGACTCTGAATGACAGGTCAAACAGCCAATCACAGCCTGGGGCAATGCAAGAGATGCGTCTGACTGGTTGAACTGCCAATGTTGTACATTATTCAGCCTTTCCAACTATTTAACCTTTTCATGCTCTTGTACGGGGAGCAGAGATACAGGCAGTGATTTGACACAGAGCTGCAAAGGAGGTTTCATCACCTATTAAAGGGGTTGTTCATTGAGTTAAGTTTTAGTTTGATGTAGAGAGTGATATTCTAAGACAATTTGCAATTGGTTTTCCTTTTTTATTTTTTTGTGGTTTTTGACTTATTTAGCTTTTTATTCAGCAGCTCTCCAGTTTGCAATTTCAGCAATCTGGTTGCTAGGGTCCAAATTACCCTAGCAACCATGCATTCATTTAAATTAAAGATTGCAATATGAATAAGAGAGAGCGCTGAATAGAAGCGAGTATTAAAAAGTAGCAATAACAATACATTGGTAGCTTTACAGAGCATTGGTTTTAAGATGGGGTCAGTGACCCCCAAATGAGAGCTGGTAAGAATTATAAGAATAAAAATGAAACAATAAAAAATAATTACTTTTGGACCAATTGAAAAGTTGCCTAAAATTGCTCATTTTATAAAAAATTTACTAAAAGGTGAACCACCCCTTTAATAAAGCTGGTCACACATAAGCAGATGGTCCAATTAGGGCCTGATTCTACTAAGCTGGCAGGGCCCTTCACCCAGGGGGCCCAGGCAGGTGTTGGACTAATAGCTGGGCCAACAGGGGCCCAACTAACTCTATGGTACTTGCAAGCTGGACAAAATCTGCCTGTGGTCTACAAGTAGTGTCGGACTGGGATGCCAGGGGCCCACCAGAAAACCTTATACTGTGGACCCACTTTCCAAACTATTATTCCTCCTCTCCTCACTCAAACTCTTTATTCTCCTAGTCTTTTATATCTACTTAGTATACTTTGTTCTTCTATTATTAAGCCTCTTTTTCCCCCATAAAGAAATAGGGAATGACCATGTAATAGGCCAAATGGTTAGAAGCAAGAGGCCCATTGACACCCGTGCCCACCGGGAGTTTTCCTGGTATCCCGGTGTGCCGGTCCGACACGGTCTACAAGCAAGAGGTGATACTACAGACTGAGGTTAGTGGATCGTTTCCCGGGGGACATTTTATAAATATAATGAATGGAAACCAAACTGCTAATAACAGCGACATGGGAACGAGATTTACAATTCCCAGTAACACACCAAATCCTCCCACTCACACAGAAGCTTCCATTATCATACAATAAATACAATCGGCTTCATTTATAGATCGCTCGATTCTGCTTGCCTGGACAAGTTTCCCTTTTCTTTCTCATTAAGCACAAGATGTATATCCAAGTTGCACTTATTGAAACCAGGAGCCTTCTCCAATCTCAATCTATAGGACAGATCTATCTCACATTACACTACAGCACAGTCTGGGTACAGCACCACGGTCACAACTTGATCCTATCGGTGATCTCCACCTCTCTGTAAATGTAAGTTAACTTTTAGTATATTATAGAATAGCCAAGTATAAGCAACTTTTCAATTTGACTTTATTTTTTTATTCTTTATAGTTTTTGAATTATTTGCTTTTTCCAAGGACTTTTCAAGTTTTTTAATGGGAGTCATTGGCCCCATCTAAAATACAAATGCTCTGTAAGGCTACACATTTATTGTTATTGCTACTTTTCATTACCATTCAGGCCCTCTCCTATTCATATTCCAGTCTCTGCATGGTTGCTGGGGTCATTTGGACCCTAGCAACCAGATCCCTGCTGAAATCATCAACTTTAGAGCTGCTGAATAAAAAGCTAAATAACTCAAACCCTCCAAATAATAAAAAAAATTAAAACTAATTGCATATTTTCTCCATATATCACTCTCTACATCATATTAAAAGTTAGTTCCCTGATCAAAGTCAATACATTTAAAATTAAAAAAAAAGGCACAAGGACTCAGTCAGCATGAGCTGGAGATCATTGTTAAATACGGTATATGCTGTGGAAGCCACAAGATCCCAACTCAGTAGAACGGAGCACTGTGACAGGTGGAGTAACACTGGGTCTCCCTGGGCCACTAGAGAATCTCACACCCTAGTCCACTCCACTGTCTCACCAGCCTTACAGGAGATTCTGGAGCATCACCCAAGACTATTCTGCAGAACATTAAGCAGAGGAAGAGTGCTGCGTTCCTGCAATAGGGCTCGAATGGCTTAAACAGTTTGTAACATTGTTGTTGAAGTTGAAAAAACACCTCCAAGAAAGCCAGCATTTGCCAGGAGGCCTAGCCCTGAACCATGGCAGCTAATAGAGAGGCTGGACTGATAACAAGGGCTCAGGGAAAGTATGGATCTAGGAGCCTGCTTGCATTACAACATATGGCTAACATCTGATGGGATAAAACAGCCCTGACACATATTAGTTCTACATTCTTCTCTCTATACCCGGAGTTCATTGCTACAACCGACTGTAGCTCTCCTAACGGATGAGATGACATTTTTTTTCCACCATTAGCAATAAGCCCATTTATAATATTCCATTGTCTGCAGAGTAACAACCAGCTTTCTCCCCGAATTCCCCACAAACTGTGGGTGCTGTACCCCGTAGCCCAAACCAACTATCCTATACAAGCATGCAACCAATAAAGCAAAAGTACATTCCCATGCTTCTTTGCAACTAACCTTTATTCTTTACTGTTTAATCTTCTTTGAAGTCTGACCTGTTACATAGTGAGATTTAAAATGCACATTCATGATAAAGCAGCTGAATCAGTCTGTCCCTTTCTATTGTCTGCACTGCTGGTTCTCAATCTTGAAACAATGTAGCAGAAACCGGCCAGCCAATATTTAGAGGAATTCTGTCATGGGAAAATATGTTTTTTTTCCAAAACCCATCAGTTAATAGTGCTGATCCAGCAGAATTCTGCAGTGAAATCCATTTTTCTAAAGAGCAAATAGACTTTTTTTATATTTAATTTTGAAATCTGACATGGGGCTAGACAGTCAGTTTCCCAGGTGCCCCCAGTCATGTGATTTGTGCTCTGATGAACTTCAGTCACTCTTGTAAATTAGAAACATATTAGAAATAAAAACTACACCATAAAAATCATGACAGTAACCCATTAATTCCCCACAATGCCTTACATTCTTCTTTACAAGTCAATTAATCAGTCCCCTTGGGCTATGGCAGGCAAGGTGATTTGCAGGTAAACTTTGCCTTTCTCATGTTATCAACCTGTAGGTCTAAGCCCGGGGTACAAGGCTCTACAGGAAGCAATGCTGTAAGTACATTTACTGAAGCTGAAATCTGATTTTGTGGTTTAATGCATGTGTTTGTGTATATATGTGTGCGTCTGAAGGCAACAAACTGCTGGCACAGCGCTCGCTCACAAGCTGTGATACATTTGCCTTTGCAGTGATGAATGTGGTGTCAGTAACCTCCCAGCAAAATGAATTATAGGAAACATGTGCATAACCTTTAATACAGACATTCTGCATGTTTTGCTTCTGCGCTTTCCCTGTCAATATATAGATTTATAAATCAAGGAGCGTTCCACTTGTCCTCCAAGAGGATTCCCCGGCTCATTCATACTAAGCACTATCAGGGTTATCCTTTTCGGATAGCGGGGGGGGGTTTCTCTGGGGCCCCATAATTTACAATTAAGGGCCGCTCCATCTGTTTTTAACCGACACCACCCAGAATTCTCTAAACTTTGGCAACCAGTGGATGCTGGGAGTTGCAGTTTAAAAGCAGCCCTGACATAACTGATTAATCTGCTTTACAACAAACACTTTCCCCTTACACAGTCTTGTCTCACTATACACACAATAAATTAACCTTTCCTTACTAAACACACTATTGCACAGCTGCTTCTCTAGCCACTAGCTTGCCTTGCTATACACAGTATCCCATAGGTGCTGTCAATTTCTATAGTCTTGGGGCGGGCAACTGTAATGCATCACTGCAGAGTCTTGAACCTTGGGCGATTGCACCTGCCTGCACCCCCTTCCCCTCTAACAAGAGTATTATTGTTGCTTGGGATGCAGAGCCAGCATATCTGTCAGTGCCGAGCCGCAGGCTGCTCAGGATTCTGCCTGTGTCCAGCTTGGAGGGGTGTTAATGCGACTGCCAGCACTCCGAACCAATCAGGAAAGCAACAGCTGGTAATCGGAACCGCGCTCTTATTCTCTAGTTGGCAGGCAAGTCGGGGCTCTGGTGCAGCAGAGACGGGAGAACTCATAATAAGGACGTGACCTGTTCAGTTTAGGGGTATTACGGATTCCTTCTAAATATAATGTATGCCTTATTTAAACAACACAAAAATAAGCAAATGCAATATGTAGCAAATCTGGTTTACGGGTGGGAAGCAGGGTTGGACCACTCAACTTATTAGATTGTAAACTCTGTTGAGCAGTTCCCTCATAACCTGGTATATTGGTCAGTATTTGTATCCAATCTGTATGTTTCATGTATACCCCCTTCTATTGCACAGCGCTGTGTAATCCATATAAATAAGAAAAAACAGGGATACATGGGAAATGCAGTGTGTGGAACTGTGCAGAAAGCTACCCAGACTACATAGCTCAGACTGAATATTCAGGTAGTGAAAGCAATGTTCTTTATTTATCCCTTTCTGCACTGCTGGTTCTGCCAGTGCAGTTCTAGCAGAGATAGCTCCGTTGATCAGCTGGCTTCTGTTAAGGTGGCCATACATTGATGTGATGTCGCTAAACGAGCGGATCTCTCCCCGATATCCCCACATTGATATCTGGCTGATCCAATCGTGGGCCCTAGGGACCAACGATCGGATCATAACGAAGGGTAATGGGTGGTTGGATCGCATCAACGAACAGATGCGCCCACGATTCTACGGGATTTTTAGTCCTGTCCGATCGACATCTGGCCAACTTTCAGCCACATATCGATCGGGGAAGCCCGTTGGAGGGCCCCATACACGGCCAATAAGATGCCAACTCAGTCTGTCGGCAGCTTTTATCGGCCGTGTATGGCCACCTTTACATTGTAACAAAATTCAGCAGGGCAGAGAAGAACAAGGGACAGCCCAGATACAGATTTCAATAGCAATTACATTTTCAAAACCATTGGTAAAAGCACAGTATAGGAAGGAAAGTCTGTTTGCACTTGGTGGTGCTAAATGTTAGGCACCCCCAAGTGATTGTATTTACTATCTGAAATCCCGGACCAGTGCTCCTATCAGCAGAAAACTGCACCGGCCTGGGGTCATACCATTGAGCACCACGGAGAGATAATCATCCTGCTTCCTCTTTCTTTGCGCACTTAAAGTATGGCTTTTCGTTATACTGTAACTAAAAAGTCGGCTATTTCATTCAACTGAACATGCGTCTGCCCGGGAAAATATGAAGAAAGAAGAAGGCGGAAGAAGATCTCTCCGTGGTGCTCGCTAGAAAAACCCCGGGCCGGTGCAGTTTTCTGCAGATAGGAGCACCGGCCCGGGGTTTCAGGTAAGTAAATACGATCACTTGGGGATGCCTAACATTTGGCAACCCAAGTGCAAACAAACTTTCCTTCTCCTTTAAAATGACATTTCCTTTCATTATGAATCAAAGAGCACAGCACACTGATGAACAACATTAGGAGTTTGTTCAAGTTCTAGGAGAGAAATGGGCAAATGTATTTGCACAATATCCTTTCCCAAGGTATGACAAGGGTGATTATTAAAGGGGTGGTTTACCTTTAAGTTAACTTTTATTTTGTTATAGGAAAGACAATTATAAGCAACTTTTAATTAGTCGTCATTATTTATTTTTAATAGTTTGTTTTAATAATTTGCCTTTTTCTTCTAACCCCTTTACAGCTTTCAAATGACCCCATCTATAAACAAATGCTCGGCGAGGCTACACATTTTATATTATTGCAACTTTTTATCAATTCTTCTTTCTATTAAGACCCTCTCCTATTCATATTCCAGTCTCTAATTGAAATCAATGCGTGGTTGCTAGGGTCATTTGGACCCTAGCAACCAGATAGCAAAAAAACGGCAAACGGGAGAGTTGCTGAATTAAAAGCTAAATCCACAAATACGGTAATAAAAAATGAAAATATCCCTCCATACGTCATACTAAAAGTTAATATAAAGGTGAACAACCCCTTTTAAGCTGTGTGCACTGGGAGAGAGAGGAAGATGTAGGTAGCAGCAAGTAGGCTTCCCCAGTGTGAGTCCTTCGAGATCTTCCTAACCTTACAGAAAGTCTATGCAGATGTACAAGGCAAACCTCTTCCTCTAGGAGGCAGGAAGGGCCTCACCAACACACACACACTTGTTCACAAGTGGACGATTGCTGTAGGTTTGGCATGGTTATAAATCTCAACCCCTCGCCTCTAGGCTGAAACGCCCTTCTGCATTTCTGCCAAAACACCTCTTCTTCCTCCCTCCCTGGGCTCAGGGCGGAAATGAAAGTAAGGGCAGCTGAATGCTTTTTAGAGATGTTGCAATTAGTAGTAGTTTAACTACAACTACCATGGCTCAATATAAGGGACCCCTGTGTCAAAAAAAGAGTGCAGAAAAGTGGCCATGTATAACAACATTAAATGACATAGGCACCTAACCATTCATTTAGGCAGGCATTCATTTGCATAGTAATAAGCCATAGAGCAGACACTGTTTCCAGGTACTACAATCACAGAAATACTTCTGTGCAGTTGGTCGTATTTAAAAACCTGCTAGAAAGGATCATCCCCTAGAAATTGAGCAAAGCTGGCAACCATAGGGAGTGCATTAGAAATCACCCAGGGTTGTATTTAGGGCCTTTTATGACTTATAAGAAAGAAAGAGAATACCAAACCTGGTTAGGGTGAGACGGGCTAAAAGGAGCAATTACATGTAAATTGAAGCCTTCTGAAATCAGAAGGTATTTACTTGTCTCATGCCATACACATAGCACTGCCTTAATACCAAAAATTAGTTTTAATTCTCCCATAAGGCATCACTTTGCATGTAATTGCTAGTGAAGGGATTTTTGGCTCCTTTTAGCCCATCTCACCCTAACCAGGTTCTGCCATGTTCCAATATCTTGCACTCATGAGATCTAACAAGATCGAGACAGGCTGTCTGCAAGTTTGGATATATGACTCTGAACTATTAGGAAACATGGAGATTCGGGGAGATTAGTCGCTCGGCAACAAATCGCCTCTTCTTCAGGCAACAAATCTCCGGCAAACTGCTTTCCCGTCGGCTACAATCAAAATCGCCAGCGGGATGGCACTCGGAGCGCTTTGGTTTCCGATGTCGCCTGAAGGAAACTCTGGTCGACTTCGGAAAACGTTTAGTTGCCCAATAAGGGCTGATTTTCTCCCCGACTAATCTCCCCGACTCTCCACGTGTGTCTCTGCCCTTTGGATGTATCCGTATAAAACTAGCGGTTCTGAATGCATAGTTGGGCCAAAGGGACATAAAGGAGTGATTTGCATGTCTCTGCCCATGATGCCTTATGGGAGAATTAAAACTCAAAATTTTGGCATTTAGGCAGTGCTGTGTGTATGACAAGTAAATACCTTCTGACTTCACTTGCTTATAAGAAAGAACAAATTCCACAATTATATGATCGATCTCCAACCTGCAGCAGCTACAGGCAGCCTTGCGTGCAATGATCATTCCTTCCCTGCACAGTGTAGGTGGGAGCTGCCATGCTGCCCCCCCTGGAAAGAACGGAATCAGAAACCCCATGGATGAAAATTGCTGTTTGGGCAGGAAGCATGATATAAATATGGTATTTGCTTACTTTGGGGAGCCTTATATGAAAGAAAATGACAAACTGAAACTCCAGCTTTAACCACAAATACAACTAAGCTTTGATACCCTTGTAAGCAAAATAGAAGCCTGTAGCCCAGCGAAGTCTCCTCTCTGGGTGAGCTGAAGGTTGCAGCCAAATCCCAGCAAGAGATAAAATGATTATCAACTAAATCCTGTAATAACCGCACTGGATATGATCTCCCAGTGAGTGCGGCTCTCACAGTGATCCTCTTGGGACAACAGGGTCCATAGGTTAATTAAAAGAGGGCAACATCAAATGAGAAATATTAATAACCCAGCACCCCAAAAACCTAATGGGGGCAGAAGACATAGGGTGAATGTCGCCAGCTCAGTGTATGTATTTGACTTTCCCCCTGACAGTTTTCATGTATTTTACATTTCAAGGGCAAATAAATCCCTTGCATATCTTTCCCTATAGCATAGAGATGCTGAGTTACATCTTCTTTATGAAGACTAAGTGCAAGGTCGCCAAAACCACTACTCTGCTCTGCCTGTGATATATACACATGTCTGCTAATTTTATTATGCTGCCAATGGTCACAACTAGAGTTGTAGGGACAAGTGGTTGGCTTAGCTGATGAGATACCAGTAGAGCAGGTAGTAACTTACCATAACAGGCCTTACATTTAGATTTCACAGAGCTGTAGAACTGGAATCATAGATCAATTCACACTGATGTGGCATAATATTATTTTTTAGCATAGACACTACTGTGTGTGCCCTTGGCTGAACATAATCTCAACACAAGTACCTGTTCCATTAAGTGCAAAGACACACAAAGCAGCAATTCAAACCATTTTGTCACTTTCAGGTTATTACAAGCATTACAAAATGCTCTCAATCACCCATGGTGATGGTCCCTTGGCCTGGTCAAGGATAGGTACTCCAGTGAGGTAACCGTATCTTGGTAGAGGTGACAATATCAGGCCTAGGTTCTAGGCCACACTCTAGTGGGTTCCATGCTAAAAAATGTGGTATCAAAGAGGTCGCAATTGGAGCTACAAAACACCAGGGCAAAAAAATGTTCCTAAGTGCCCCTTCTACCATTGCCCGAAGACACTTTGGAAGTTGCATTATGAATCCCAAGAGCTTCTGAAGCAGCCACAGATGAATTTAGTGATAAGCTTAGATCTTTTCATGATGCCTGCCTCTTATCAGAACCAAAGTCACTGCCTCAGATTAAAAGGAAACCTAATTTAGCTCCTCCACTTCTTTCTATATAGTCTTATTAGTGTCTTAGATGTCCCAGCTGCTGCCAGCTTTGGACTGGGACACCAGGGGCCCACCCAAAAACCTTTGACCAGGGCCCACCAATTAATCTTGACCAGGTGCCCACTCTTAGTACTATTTTTCTTCCTCTCCTCACTCAACCTCTATTCTCCTAGTCTATTTTCTTTACATCTATTTTTCCAAATATTTAGCCTCTGTTCTCATAAAAATAGGGAATGGCCATGAAATAGGCCGAATGTTTAGCAGCATGAGGGGCCACCGGGACTTTTCCTGGTATCCCGGTGGGCTAGTCCGACACTGGCTGCTGCCTTCCAGCACCACAGGCATGAGAAAGTTGTTGGGGGTTTGCTGGAAGTTGAAGCTCAGCAACACCTTGGGGGGGGGGTTACAGATGAGAACCCAGATTTATTCAACTGCTGAACTATGCAGTCCCACAATGCTCTGTCTCCGCTCATACAGGAGTGTATGATCTTAGCTGCAAAGCCAAAATCACCTTTCTTCCCTGCAACAAAATCTCATATAACAACAAATATCAGTCCACTCAATGTGCCTCCAATGGGGCACAAATATTAAATACACATCCTACATAGCTAATTACAGTTTGAAATATTTTATTTGGTTTTCACAAAAAACCATAAAAAATCAATATGATAACAAATAGTATGCAGAATAAGAAGATTCTACATAGCAGGTCATTGGGATGCATGCTGCAGGCTGCACTACTTTCTGTGACATCTATCAGTACACAGATAAATGAATTGCTAATTGGCCATTTCCAATTTGCATTTTTTTTGTATAGCTTTTAAATCGTGTGAGGTGTCGTGTAGCGGCTTTAAGATTTAAAAGCAATACTGCATGACACCATTATATATATATATATATATATATATATATATATATATATATATATATATATATATATATATATATATATATATATATATATATACATATATATATACATACATATATAAGACCACAATATATACGCACGCAACTGTTCTGCTATAATTTAATACATTCTAAAGTCTGACTAAGAAAGCAATCAGCCACTGTAGCATGGACCCTTCCCCTGCTATAAACAGGACATATTTATAAACCAAAATGACTAATTAGCAGATAATTATGATGCATGCTGCAGACTGTTCTGCTTTGTGGGCAGCATGTATCTAAATTCCTGAGCAGAATGCTTTTAAATAATTCCTTAATTATCCATTCATTATGCAGATCATACTAGCATGTAGCGTGGCTGCACAGAAATCAGCCCAGTCTGCAGCATATATATATAGCTACAACTCCCATTATTGTTCAACAGTGGAACAAAGGATAATGTGGACAACAAGAGCTGATGGGAATAGATGCCTAGATATATTTAGCCAAGTGCAGTGAATAAGAGGCTTATTAACCTGCTGTATAAATACCACCACACTAGACAACCCCACGATCAAAGTTAAACCAGCATTATTTAAATCCTACATGGGAGTTTGCATAGAACCCAAGACGTGTCAAAGACCTCCCAATCAGAAGTAATTGCATTAGGGAAACATTGTGCAATCATTTAATATTCCGCAGATTCACTTCAGGAACAAGCAGTTCCGCGTCTGCATATTCAGTAGCTCGGTGCTCCCTGCTTGTTGATTGCTCCTGTGCAGATTAGGCCTGGCAGAGCCCGGATCACCCCACAGCTGGGTAATGAGCAACAAAAGTGAGTTCTTCGCCCAGCCAGAAGCGCAGAGATTTCCGAATCATTTTCTAAATCAAATTCCTCCCCTTCCAAACAAACCTAGATAATTAAAAATACAGCAGCCCGGAATACGGTGGATTTATAGCCACTATCCCAATATAAATATACTAATCCCTTCTACTGCAATCTTTTTCTCCCCCCTATTGCTGCCTCCCATCTTCCTCCCTCCTGCAGAACAGCATCCAACCAGCCCCCAGCAGAGGGTTTTGCCCGTGAGGTCCAAGATGGACTATTTGCTGATGAATACAGAATAATGAATAAATAAATAAATAAAAAAGTAAATAATGCACATGGTGTCCTGAATGAAATTAAATATTTAGTTAAGGCAAAAAAAGGGGCATGGTCATTTGGTTCCACCCCCCTGAGCACCAGGCCTGAATATGCAAAAATAAACAAACCTGACTGGTGCAAATGCCTAACCCCAAGTTATTGCCAAAGACGTCACCCCCTGAAATCTCCCCCTCCTGGCATCAACCATTCTAAAAATAAGTGTAGGAGGAACAAAAAGCACCATTAGGGGATAATTATCTGCATCCCCCTCCCACCAACAACCACAGACACTGCACTGGCTTAAAAAAAAATAACAACCCCCCCCAAAACTGTAATTTGGGCCCCAGTCCTTTGCTTTTTTTCTCCCCCCAGAAGCTGGAAGAAGAAAGCAAAATGGAAGGAAATCCCTTTAGCTTGCAACGTGCTCCCTGCTGCAGACTGCAGGCCTGGAGCAGACAGGGCTGGATTCTTTTTTTTTTTTTTCTCTTCCCTCCCTCCCTCTCCTTTTGCAACCATCAAGGAATTTGATGCGGGAGGGCGCTTGTTGTTTGCGCCTGGAATGTCTAGGGGGGGGGGATCTAGGTGCACCCCAATAGGGAAAACAAAAGTAAAGGGGTGCAGGGTTGAGTCATGAGCCTTCTCCAGGCTCATTCCCTCCTTCCATGATTTGAGTAAAACGTGTGCCAGGCGTGAAACACACAAAGCTGCACTGACCTTCTGTTGCGATACATTTGTAACACTTTGCAGCAGCGCAGTGATACTTTGTCGGATACAGTGTAACTCCGGGGCTTACCTTGCCTTTGCCGACCTTTCGTAGCTCCATCCTGAACCAGCCCCCAGTGGATCTCCAAAACCAGCGGTCGGATAATTTCTATCCATTAAATTTCTTTTGTTCTTTCTGTAGCTTTTGTATCTCCTCTTTGCGCTCCGCTCTCCGGCAATTGCTCCCTTTTCTCTCTCTCCTCTGACCCACCAGCAGCAGCAGCAGAGAAAAAAATAATCAAAGGAAAAAAAAAAAAGTCAAAATCAGGTTCCTAAGGAGGCACCCTCTCGCCGACCCCCGCCGACCCCCACCGACTAGCTGCTCAGGCTCCTGGAAGGCTCGGTTAGAAGCCCTTCTTTCTCCGGATTGCAAATGTATTTTGTTTTTTTTCTCATGGTGCAGCCATTTTTGCAACCCTCTCTATGTGTCTATTTCAGCTTCCCAGCATACATTTCAGTGAACTGTACAAAGGGGGAGGGGAGGAAGGCAGGAGAGAAAGAGAGAGAGAGAAAGGCAGACAGAGGCAGAGACTCCCCTCCTGCAACTCACAGAGGAGGAGGAAGAAGAAGAGGAGGAGGAGTAGGAGGGGGCTGAGACAGGCTAAAATTACACTACATCTCTACCACCACCACTACATACATTCTCACCAGGCTGAAATGCTACACACACACACACACACACACAGCTGCAAAACTACACACACACATGTGCTGCCCTACTGCTACTGCATGTCACTGTTCTATCCTAAATCAGATGAATATTGCCCTTGTATTCACATTGGCCGTACAGACATTGGCTAGACAGAGGTGCTCTTAAGGCCACACACATAGAAGAGGCAGGGATCCTTTAAATGGGTGGTTCGTCTATGATGTAAATTTTGCGGAATGTCCCATCCTTCATTATTTCTCGTTTATAGATTTTTATTTCTTGTTCTTGCATGGTTGCTAAGGTCGTTTGGGCCCTAGCAACCGCGTTGCTAAAAATTGCAGTGGCTAGCCGAATTAAATGCAAAACAGAGATAATAAAAAAATGTAAAAAAATTGCAAGTTGTCTTAGAATATCACTCTCGATGGCATATAATCAGTTAAAGGAACAGTAACGTCAAAAAATTAAAGTGTTTTAAAGTAATGAAAATATAATGCAGTGTTGCCCTGCACTAGTAAAACTGCTGTGTTTGCTTCAGAAACACTACTATTGTTTATATAAATAAGCTGCTGTGTAGCAATGGGGGCAGCCATTCAAAGGAGAAAAGGCCCAGGTTACACAGCAGATAGCAGATAAGCTCTGTCTGTCTAATTGTGTTATCTGTTATCCACTATTTAACCTGTGCCATATAGCCGTTTTTCAGTTTCCGCCATTGCTCCACAGCAACTTGTTTATATGAACTATAGTAGTATTTCTGAAGCAAACACATCAGTTTTACCAGTGCAGGGCAACGCTACATGATATTTTCATTACTTTAAAACACTTAAATTTTTTGGCATTACTGTTCCTTTAATTTAATGGCGAATGACCCCTTTCATCTTTATTCCTTATCATATATATTTATATCTTTATTCCTTATCATATATATTTATATATATATATTTTATATATTGAACTTATTGCACCCGACTAAAGTTTCAGCTTGTCAATAGCAGCAATGATCCAGGACTTCAAACTTGTCACAGGGGGTCACCATCTTGGAAAGTGTCTGTGACACTCACATGCTCAGTGGGCTCTGAGCAGCTGTTGAGAAGCTAAGCTTAGGGGTCGTCACTAATTATCCAGCAGAAAATGAGGTTGGCCTGTAATATAAGTTGATGCTACAGGTCTGATTTCTGATGCTAATTGCACTGGTTTCTGTGCTGCCATGTAGTAATTATCTGTAGTAATTACTAATCAGCCTTATATTGTGACATTTCTATTCTATGTGTACTGTATATTGTGAGTGGGTCCCTAAGCTCAGTAAGTGACAGCAGCACAGAGCATGTGCAGTGAATCAGCAGAAAAGAAGATGGGGAGCTACTGGGGCATCTTTGGAGACACAGATCTTTACTGCTAAAGGGCTGTGGTTGCACAAAACATAAAGTACAACATTTAGAGCCAAATTCTTTAGTTAAACTTGAAGCAGTGGCAGAGCAGAGAGGTAGGAATGGCAGAGCAGAGAGGTAGGAATGGGAATAGCAAGTACAGAAGAGAAATATGGCAGCAGAAGGGCAAGACGGAGATAGTAACACTGTATACCAAGCTGTGTTTGATCTCCCTTTATCCTCCAACAACTGGGCTGAAAACAGGGCAGAAATATTTTCATTCTTCTTTTGTTTGGAAAGAAATTAAAAGGAATACATGAATGTTTCTATATTTGAACTCAATGGGATGCTATGGCCTCCATTAAATAACAAAAGGTGAATAAATAATGATAGTAAAATATCTGGGAGCCTGGGCATTCGTGTAACCGAGAGGGCAGTTCATGACATTTTACATCTTCAGAGTAACCCATAGCAACCAATCAGTGAGTAGCTCCAATTGGTCAACTGCTGTAATTCTAATGAAAGCCAAATTCTGACTGGTTGCTATGGGTTACGGGTCTGGAGAAATATTTGCACAGAGCACCTGGTTTATGAATTCCCTGAATGGCTATTTAATCATTTGTACCGAGGCAGGAAAATCCCTAATTCCCTTCTTGTGAGCAGCCTACAGAAGAACAGATACATTAACGATGGATGGCTGGCGTCCTGCTTAATAGGGTATTTATATTGCAGACATTGGCTAATGCACCAGAATTCCCCTTGAAAAAGGCTTTACGCCAAAACATCAGGGTAATTCTCACTTTTTGGCGAGGGTATCCGCTTCCTTGTATTGCTTACATAATCTGGTTACAAATTGATGGTATGTATTTGACAATTATTGATGTTTTTTTTCAAATTTAACTTCAATATATACTCTTAAATGTGTACTTGCATATGATAATTTAATTAAAAAACCTTTTTGCAGTACCACCTTTGGGGCAGATTCACTGAAGGGGGAAAGGTCGCCAGCGACCAGTTTGCACCCATCTTCGGCAGTCAAAAATTCGCTCAGAGAAGGCTAATTCACTAAAATGCGGAGTTTCGTGGTGGGTGCTGTACGTTGGCGAGTTTTCGCTAGTGTTATTTCAGAAATGCGAGCAATTCAAAGCAAAGATGTGCTAGCGTTCATTTCTGCCTAACGCAAATTCGCTGGAGGTCTTGCGCTCAGGTTAATGTGCATACAGTGTGAAATTTAAAGTTGAATGGACGTCTTTATGTTATATGTTGCAGCAAATACATTACATTTCACTGTTAATTACACATGTCCAGGGAACCTTAATAAAGACATAAGAGTTATTATAATGCCCTACACATGAGCCCACTGTATAGTCAATGTTCTATATGTTTGAAAATGTATGGGGGAAACCGGTTACCCCAAAAAAAAACATTTTTTTCAGGACTTTTTTCACAAGGAAAAGACGCCAGTGTTTTTTGAACTTTAATGCTTTTTCCGCTCACAGAATATGATGTAAGTAACAGAAGATCTTCACCTGGTCTGAGCTGGTGAAGGCAAGTCTGGCGAAAGAGGTAACGTTCAGTAAAATCCTAATTTTAGTGAATTTGCGGAGTAACATCCATTCACCAGAGCGAATTGTCGCCTGTAGATAGAGTGCGAAAGAACACTAGCGACGGTCCCGTTCGCTAGCGAATTGGCGCCTATGCCTGTTAGTGAATTGGCAATGTCCGTGCGTGTGGCAACACTGGCGAAAAGTCGCTAGCGTTAGCCACTTCGCCCTTTAGTGAATCTGCTCTTGTGTGTACATTTTCTAGTGTGCAGGTCCATAACAGGTGAGCAGCCTACAGGCCTGGGATTAAGGAACCCAAAATATATATCTCTGTGTGTACTATATTGTGTATATGTGTTCGATATATACACACAGGAGATATTCGCTATATATAGATTATGGGGCCTATTTTTTATGTTGTGTAAAATGATGCCCAAAAAAGTGTAAAATAAATGTCGAAAATGATACAGTTGTTTGCAGCATATTTTATTAAAATCAACTTTGGCTCCCGCACACCCTCTGGTAAATAGGGAACGATACCTGGTGCACAAAGGTAGAGGATCGGCCGCCTCAGCAGAAAGAATCCCAAGGCACACAGGGTCAATGCAAGCAAGCTGCCTTGCGTGTTTATTGCGAAGTGCAACGTTTCGAGGTCACGCTTGAGAAAGGGGCATGACCCCAAAACGTTGCACTTCGCAATATACACGCAAGGCAGGTTGCTTGCATTGACCCTGTGTGCCTTGGGATTCTTTCTGCAGCATATTTTATGCCATTATTTTTGGCATAAACTATTTAAGTCAATGGGAAAAATGTAGGTGTCAAGTAAATTCCCACAGTAAAATATACAGTTTTTTTGCTAGCAGATCAGTTTTCAGAAGTTTTCACCGTTCAGACAGTGATGTGTAGTGTATTTGATAGCTGTGGTTTTTTTTTATTTACAAAGCATAGATAGATGATAGAAGGATAGAAAGATATATGTGTGTGACATATACATTATACAGTGTCGGACTGGGATGCCAGGGGCTCACCAGAAAACCTTAGGCTGAAGGCCGACTTTCCAAACTACAGTATTATACTTCTTCTCCTCACTCAACCTCTTTATTCTTCTAGTCTTTTTTCTCTACATACTTTACTCTATTCTTCCATTATTAAACCTCTTTGTTCCCATAAAGAAATGGGGAATGACCATAAAATAGGCCAAATGGTTAGAAGTAAGAGGCCCACTGACACCTGGGCCCACCGGGAGTTTTCCTGGTCTCCAGGTGGGCCAGTTTGACACTGACATTATGTGTAATATATACAGAATGTACAGAATATGTGTGAGTGGGGTGAGTACTATACATTAGAGAGGGGCTCTCCTATTACAAACAAGTGGCCTGGCCATAATATCAATGCACTTCTTGATTATCTTATGGAGGATGGGAAATAGAGTGCGCTGGGTCCCTCTGAAGATTTTTTTGCAGTTACACCTAGTTACACACACTTGATCCCAACTAAAATATTATTCAGTGTCAGACTGGGCCCTCATGGACTCCCGTTGGCAAAGACCTGATCCCCCAATCGCGTGCCACCTTAAAAAACCACTTGTGCCACTGTGCCTCCTTACAGGTGTGCGGCGCAACAGCAATTGCGCAGCCGCACGCCGCACCGGTGTTCGTGCAGGCGCGCAGAGGCGAGCCGGGAGGGGACCCCTGTTAACTGCCTGGAGGGCCCTTTGTGTTTCAGTATTGGTGGATTCGCAACAAATTTCTGTATTGCACCGACGGCAAATGATTTTGCAAAACTGTCGCTCATCAAAATTGTTGCATGTCAAAATTATTCAGATGCCCATTGACTTTGATGCATTTGGACACAAAAAAGTCACGCGTGTAAAATTGTCGCTCATATATATATATATATATATATATATATATATATATATATATATATATATATAGTCCAGTAGATGAAAGCACTCACAGCTCCATTGTAAAGATAAAGTTTAAAAAGTTCCTTTATTGAACCCACATCAGATCAACGCGTTTCAACCCCCACAGGGCCGTCATCAGGCTCGCTCAGTGTTAATAACACCAGGGAGAATTGGGCTTGGGGAGTAGAAAGAGTCAGAGATCCCAGTTGTGTCTGGGCGAGGGAAATGTGGTATTTATGTGGATGTGTCTAGCCGTGTCTGTGCAAGAACACAAATACATTATTTAATGTCTGCATATAGCTCGCGCCAGATGCTGCATGCATGTAATGACTAAATCTGGCACTGGGCAAGAAATATGATTAGGATTAATCAATATAATCACAACACATTTCTGCTAGTTATATCACTGCTCTGAGACCCGGGGAGATTAGTGCGTCTCCCCCACTGGTTTGTGTGCCTGGGAACATTAACAGGGAAATCACTAACAAGTGCCCAGGCCTGAATACAGTGATCCGAGGGGTTGGGATGAATGGATTTAGAGCCACAGACAGTAGCATTAAATTAAATTGCTTTAATTAGAACATTGAGTAGTTATTGCGCTTTATAAGTGCTTAAGAAATACAGTGAAACATACCTTTGTGTACAATATGTTACAGCCTTGTGCTAGTGATAATATATAGTGAATAAAGTAACCCCTATTGTAAAGCATAAGGATATTATAAGTCAAAAATGTCGGCGGGATGGCACTCAAAGCACTTCGTTTCTGAAGTCGCCTGATGTTGCCTCACGAGGAAACTTTGGGGGACTGCTGAAAACAAAGCGCTCCAAGTGCCATCCTGCTGGCTATTTACATTCTAACTGACGGCAAGGCATTGCGGGGAGATTAGTTGCCCAAAGAAGAGGCAATTTGTCGCTCAAAGAAGAGGTGACTAATCTCCCGCAAATAGCATTGTGTGCCTCTACCCTAAATGTGAACTATCCCTTTAATATTCAGATTACTATAAAAGTGCAGCTATTACCTATTATTGCATCACATTTATAAGGGACAGTGGCAGCTAACAGAAGGCAGGTTTCATTTGGCTGCACACACCTCATTGTTGGAAAAGCAGACAATCCCCAGACCCCCGTGTGGGATCAGAGGTTCATAATTCCATCAGATAAGATTCCTGGAGCTTTCATTTCCTTCAGTAACCATTAAAATATCCCAAACCCACCCTGCACCCCACCACAGGCACAGGCGCACACAATGTGTTCATTGATAAGTGGGAAGCTCGCCCAAGCTCTCCTGTGCGCTCCCTTCTCCTATACGGAGGCAAGGAATGCTGTCTCATATTGATGGACCTTTGTCTGCATTTCACATTATGCTCATATTTTCTTGGGCCAAAAAAAAAGCCAAAGAAATGTAATAACCATCCTAGAGACAAATTTTCTGCAGCTCCCCACAGTCTGGCTAACATCACAGTAGGTGTTTTGATCTCCCCAGCCCTCTCCCAGAGAAAACCATGGTGATGGAAGAGTGTGGAATTGCCAGCAGTCTTTTCCCATTTTATCTTGTGATACTCAGCCATAAGCGCGTTTTTTGCCTTGCCTTCCCCTGAGGGATGACAATTCCTGGTGTGACATTCGCCTTAACAAAACATAAACATTGCTTTATGCTAAATATTTGCCTCCAGGCTCACTAAGAAATATCGTTTAGGGGTTAATATGCACAGAGTCCATTTTTTGCATTGTATTGAGGATGATTGATGGTGATAAGCGCCCATTCCATCTCTCTCACTGAATGAATTGCTGGTCTGTGTGGGGAACATGCATGCCCTTACATCTTGTATTCAATCGCTGGGCTTATATTTCATACTGTATCACTGGTCTGTGCTGTGTTTTTATTTATTTATCCATTTATGTACATGGAATTGGCACTATCTTGTGTTCTGGGGGCATTCTATATGCAATTGGAAGTGTATTTTTAGCAGGGGTGTTCTGAGATGTATGACAATGGCACCGTATTTATTGTATAATGCATGGTGCTGGATATTTTACATGAATTGCCATATCACACCACTGCCATGTGTTCTGAGATATCTATATATGTGGAAATTGCCTTGGGATACTATGAAGGGATCTACGGTATGTATAACATTTTTAAAATTTACGGTATGTATAACATTTTTAAAATTTACGGAATGTATAACATTTTTAAAATTACCCTGCCCTGATACAAAAATCACCCTCCAACACACTGGGCTAAATCGGCATGATCCTATCATTTAACGGTCATAATTGCGTCCTACAGAGACGTGAATTGGTCTCAGCCCAATATTTCCAAACCTACCTACTTTTTAGCAGGTATCAGTTGGGCTGGCCTACAAAAAGGGCCCCCATAAAGAGGCCAAAGCACTGCTAACTTGTCTGCAGTAGCCAGGGTTGGATTGGGTCGGCTGTAGTGGCAAAAAAACAGGTGGGCCCCATTGACCCAGACTCACTTCCTGGTGTCCCTGCTGAAAACTGTAGGCACTCGCCGTGCTCCCCCTGATCTCCCCCAGATTGAGACCAAAGAAGGACAGCAGTGAAATGCTACGCATGGCGGGGGATGGTTGTGGCCTTTGGACAAGTCATTACTGGAGTGAAAGTCCCAAAAGGGGTTCAGGGTGGGCTGCAGACATCCCAGTCTGACCCTGGCAGTAGCAATTATTTTCAGTAAATATAGACCTGCAGGGGCATAACATAAGGAGGAATAGACTATATAGCTACAGGGGATCCTAGGAGTGTAGACCTAGAACTGTGGATTCCGGCAAATGCCGGAGGGGCTGCTGTAAGATGTTAGAGGCTATTCATTGGGCTGGTGGGGGGCTGTTTGGGCCTCTGTTTGCTTTAAATGCTAGGGCCTATTTTGAATCCTAGTCCAGACTGATTCTTAGGCTAGGGCCAGACGGAGCCAAAATCTGCCTGGGAAAATCTACAGGCCAATTTCAGCCCCTTACCATCAACAGTATCTTCTTCTACTCGTCGATTTTGCACCAAATGCCCAGTGTGTTTGCGCCAGAGCTGACACAAGGTTTCCCGAAACAAACAGAAGAACAGGATACTGCTAGCGGCGAGGGGCTGAAATCAGCCTGTGGATTTCAGCAAGGCTGATTTCGGCCCCCGTCTGGCCCTAGCCATAGAGCCCATCACACATGCACATGTCTGAGACATGATTATAATGGAACAGACAGTTTCCAGATTCTGTTTTATGTCTCTCAGCTCAGGTATTTAAAAATTACTCACATTAATAGGATCACAGATCTGTCAAAAAAGGCCCACACCCATGGTCTGATTCACACTTGGGTTGCATTTTATTTTTGCTCCTTACTGCGACCAATGCATGCATTTCAAGGTGAGTACACTCCAAAATAGGGTAACCCAAGCAGCTTTTAAAGAAACATTCATTAACATACTGTAGGTGGTAATTGCACCATTACTATTATCCATAGCAACCAATCACCTACAAAAATCCTGGAAAATCGGAAAACAAAGATCTAAGGATCAGTTGCGCTAGAGCAGTTTAGCCCTATATGCCAGTAAATGAGTCCCATCCTCCCTAGGTTATAAAAGTGTCAGATATTCTATTCTAGACCACTAGATGCTGCAGTTTTGTTGACATTCACGGGGAATGATTTTACAGTATGACAGCTCTGACTCATACAGATATTTCCCCTTTAAGTGGCGTTCATAATGGAAAGATAGCTGGAGCTGGGAATGGGTGTTATTCATTTTGCAATGTGTGGAGCCTGCAGAAATGCAGTTCTGTTTTGACTGTCAAACAAGAGGACAGAAAAGAACTGGTGTCAGTCAATTATCTGCTTTAGATCTTATCAGTCACAGCCAGGGCTGGCAAAAAGAAATAATCAGCGTGTGTATGTATATATATATATATATATATATATATATATATATATATATATATGACTTCGGAAGGACTAGGGGTGTAGACAGGGAGAAGGACTAGGGGTGTAGACAGGGTTTGGGCAGATCATGGGCAGGATTTTGGTGTGATGATGCATGGCTGGGTGAATCTGGGGACATTTTTGTTTCTTTGGGGCCCATGTTGTTGGCAGGTTGAATAGCCCAGGGCTAATAATTGACTGGTAGTATAATAAATGGCATCAGTGTGGAAGGACCCTGCTTCCTTTATAGTATGGGACCCCATACAGCTTCAGGAATAAACATGGCCCCTATCAGAAATCTCTTTGCCATCCTGTGATGTAAAGGAGGGTGTGGGCCACAGGTCACCAGTCTTATTGATGTGCTTAGATATATGCATACATTAAATATCTTTATAAAGATATTTTAATGGGTTATTTATTACTTTTTTTGTATTATACCAAAGGTCACATTGGTGTTCCAGTTGCTCATGGAAGTTTGGAACCAACCTAGAGAACTTCCATTGGGGCACAAAATAAACTGTGGCTTCACAAAAAAAGAGAACAAAAGTTTGCAAATATATTTTATCCCAGTAGTGCAACTCCCTTACTGATAGTTGCATTTCTGGAACATTCCAAGCATCATAAGAATCATGTGTATTCTCTAGCTAATTGGGGCAGCTCTGCCTTGTATGCTGGTATGTTAATACAAACAACTGCATTCATTTGACATCTAGCAGGTGTCCTGAAAAGGTCCTGTTACAGATTAAGAGGCTCAATACAACAATTCTTATCTCCAAGCAATTTATTACTATTATGTGAGTTAAGACCATTATTGGATTAACTTCCTTTCCCCTGGTAACCTTATTCAACCTTTGAGAAGAGCTTCTGGGACAGTGTGACAAAGGGCCAGATACCCTGTAGGCTGTAGCAGTGGGAATTATAGCCTCTGGGAAGGGAGTGTGACTGTGGGATAGCAGGTATAGTAGGGAGAGATGATGCCTATAGTAACAGTGGGATAATAGTCTCTGGGAAGGGAGTGTGACTGTGGGATAGCAGGTATAGTAGGGAGAGATGGTGCCTATAGTAACAGTGGATAATAGTCTCTGGGAAGGGAGTGTGACTGTGGGATAGCAGGTATAGTAGGGAGAGATGGTGTCTATAGTAACAGTGGATAATAGTCTCTGGGAAGGGAGTGTGACTGTGGCATAGCAGGTATAGTAGGGAGATATGGTGCCTATAGTAACAGTGGATAATAGTCTCTGGGAAGGGAGTGTGACTGTGGGATAGCAGGTATAGTAGGGAGAGATGGTGCCTATAGTAACAGTGGGATAATAGTCTCTGGGAAGGGAGTGTGACTGTGGGATAGCAGGTATAGTAGGGAGAGATGATGCCTATAGTAACAGTGGGATAATAGTCTCTGGGAAGGGAGTGTGACTGTGGGATAGCAGGTATAGTAGGGAGAGATGGTGCCTATAGTAACAGTGGATAATAGTCTCTGGGAAGGGAGTGTGACTGTGGGATAGCAGGTATAGTAGGGAGAGATGGTGTCTATAGTAACAGTGGATAATAGTCTCTGGGAAGGGAGTGTGACTGTGGCATAGCAGGTATAGTAGGGAGATATGGTGCCTATAGTAACAGTGGATAATAGTCTCTGGGAAGGGAGTGTGACTGTGGGATAGCAGGTATAGTAGGGAGAGATGGTGCCTATAGTAACAGTGGATAATAGTCTCTGGGAAGGGAGTGTGACTGTGGGATAGCAGGTATAGTAGGGAGAGATGGTGCCTATAGTAACAGTGGGATAATAGTCTCTGGGAAGGGAGTGTGACTGTGGGATAGCAGGTATAGTAGGGAGAGATGGTGCCTATAGTAACAGTGGATAATAGTCTCTGGGAAGGGAGTGTGACTGTGGGATAGCAGGTATAGTAGGGAGAGATGGTGCCTATAGTAACAGTGGGATAATAGTCTCTGGGAAGGGAGTGTGACTGTGGGATAGCAGGTATAGTAGGGAGAGATGGTGTCTATAGTAACAGTGGGATAATAGTCTCTGGGAAGGGAGTGTGACTGTGGGATAGCAGGTATAGTAGGGAGAGATGCCTATAGTAGCAGTGTGGATAACGTATCTCCTGAGAAGCATGTCTTTACCCTTATTTAATATCTAAAATATCTGCCATAAAGGAAGACAGGGCTGCTGTGTTATTAGCAAAAAGGACAGTCAATGAATGCAAAACCAAAAAAGGCACTTCAACCAGTTTAGGAATAGTGCATTATTTTTTGTGCATTTTTCTTATTTTTGATAGTACTCTATTTTCAATTAGTATTATAAGAATATATACAGCAGATTTGCTATGGTTTTTCAAGTTTTCAGACTTATTCTACTTAATAGGAAGACTGATAAAACCCCTAACATTTTGCTGGCAATTGAGAAGCACAGACGTGTTAGAAGAGCTGCATTTTGGCCCCCTCTCGGTTACGCCCTCATTCCATTTTCAGGAGGATTAGCGCTGACCCCTGTGGCTTTGGGAGAGACCATGCACAGCCTGTAGCCTTACTAAGTACCTGCTCTGGCCTGTTCTAGTGTGGGGGACAGCTATGCAAACAGAAAAAGCTGTACTTAAAGGGATACTGTCATGATTTTTATGGTGTAGTTTTTATTTCTAAATTACATTGTTCACACTGCAAATAATTTACTCTACAGTATAAAATGTCATACCAAGAAGTATATTTTTTATTTTTTTACTTGTAATATTAGTGTGTAGGTGCCATCTCAGGTCATTTTGTCTGGTCATGTGCTTTCAGAAAAAAACAGCACTTCATGATTGAACTGCTTTCAGGCAGTTTATTGTTCAGGAGGTACAAGTGTAACTGGAGGAGTCCCAGTGGATTTTGGATTTTTATTACTTTGTGCTGTTCTTAGATCTAAGAGAGAGCTGCTATCTGGTTAGCTTCCCATTATTTTATTGATAGGCTACTTGGGGGAAAAGGGAGGGGGTGATATCACTCCAACTTGCAGTACAGCAGTAAAGAGTAACTGAAGTTTATCAGAGCACAAGTCACATGACTGGAGGCACCTGGGAAACTGACAATATGTCTAGCCCCATGTCAGATTTCAAAATTAAATATAAAAAAATCTTTTTGCTTTTTGAGAAATGGATTTCAGTGTGTTTTGAAAATAAATTTGTTTTCCCATGACAGAATCCCTTCAATGATGCCTGAGGAGGAGACTCATCTTAATATAGATAGATTTTCTTTTCTTTTTCTTTTTTTAAATTGAATCATTCTATACTGGGGTGGGGGTTTGCTACACTCAATTTTGTTTTCAAAAAAATCTTTATTGATACTGATTGATAATTTGTTTTTTCACTCATTTTATAGGTTATGCCGAAGATAAGAAACAGCAGACCCAGTGGCTGGGGAGGCATAAGGAATAAGGTATAGGGGGCTGCTTATATAAGTGGGCAGATCGGGCAGAGATTGGGTGAGTAGAGGCAGGATTTAGGAGATTATGGGGCAACTGGGAACATGTATTGGGGGAATTGGGGATAGGGTGCACCTGCAGAAATACAAATTCACCAGTTAGCACATTGCCTATAAATCTGTATTACTGGCCCTTGCTAGCTAGGCCAGTAAAATACCACCATAGTGGTGAAGCTTATTCCCTAAGCTTTAGGGGGATGGAATTTTTATTATAAAGATTTCTTGGAGGGGTGGGGGGAAGCTGGGTTTTGACCCAATTTCTACTTTTACCACTGCTCTGTTGTGAAATAATTAAAGGCCATGCCCCTTGTCTACCCTGTACATGCCCATTTCAACCCAAAATTCTGTTTCATGCAAACCCCCCACCCCATTTGAGACAAAAATGAGACAACTTGGAAGGTAGGCTGAAGGTGGGCTGACTGAATATTAAAGGAGCAGTAACACCAAAAAATTTAAGTGTTTTAAAGTAATGAAAATATAATGTAGTGTTGCCCTGCACTGGTAAAACTGATCTGTTTGCTTCAGAAACACTACTATAGTTCATATAAACAAGCTGCTGTGGAAAAACGGCTATATGGCACAGGTTAACTAATGGATAACAGATAACACCATTAGACAGACAGGGCTTATTTGCTATCTGCTGTGTAACATGAGCCTTTTCTCTTTTGAATGTCTGCCCCCATTGCTACACAGCAGCTTATTTATATTAACAATAGTAATGTTTCTTAAGCAAACACACCAGTTTTACCAGTGCAGGGCAACACTGCACTATATTTTCACTACTTTAAAATACTTTTATTTTTTGATGTTACTGTTCCTTTAATACTGTTGCCTAGCAGCCTCCTTTCTTATATGGGCAATGTGCTGGTGACCAAAATCTTTATGTTTTTTTGGGGTATAACAGCATCTAATAATATATCTAGAACAGTGATCCCCAACCAGTAGCTCGTGAGTAACATGTTGCTCACCAACCCCTTGGATGTTGCTCCCAGTGGCCTCAAAGCAGGTGCTAATTTTTGAATTCCAGGCAAGTTTTGGTTGCATAAAAAAACAGGTGTATTGCCAGTCCATATAGAGGCTACCACAAAGCCCATTACATTTAAATGTGGTTCACAAGTAGAAAAGGTTGGGGACCCCTGATCTAGAAGAACCTTCTCAAAGTTCAGCTTTCTTTTCATGGAACTTTATCATAGCAACTAAATGACCTCCATGGTCAGTGCCTCATATGTGACTATTCACAGGGCCACCATCTGGGGGCACAGGGGGTACAGCCATACTGGGCCGATGGTTTTTAAGCTTGAAGGGTGACCCAGACGTGCTTCACTTCCTAGATTAGCCAGGCCCCCATAAATCACCAAGAAGCAACACAATCAACCTATAGCCGGCGAATGGAACTGGAAGCTGATGAATGGAGCCAACGAAGAGGAGCATGAAGAAGACCTTTAAAGGTAAGTTCCAATGTTTGTTAAAAAAACCCTGGCCACCAATGTAATCACAATAGCAGATCTAAAGATTTGTTTGGGGCTGCATGGCACAGCAAATAGATCTCCCAAGTATTCATACCTGGGATTACACAGTCTGGGATGCTGGGAAATGTAGTTTAATTACATGTGGAAGCCAGGGCTGTATTTAGGTCCAATTGCCATCCTAGGCACCAGACCTAAACACCCCCCTAAGCCATGCGTGTGATGTCAGCACATCGTGCGTATGATGTTACACACGCAAACGCCACGAAAGTGATTTCAGGCACTGTGTGCTCATGACTTCACGTCCGCCTACCAACCCGGCCCCTACCCCCCCCAGCTCTGTCACTGGAAATTCGTGGCAGAAGCTGGGCAATTTTTTTTTAATTTAAAAAATACATTTATAGGCACTCGAGGGCCACCCCCCAAAACCTGCTGCCCTAGGCACAGGCCCTCTGGTGCCTTAATATAAATACACTCCTGGTGGAAGCCACTGACAGTGACAAGACTTTATGCTTTAAAAATGGATGGTGAAAACTCAGGGACAGTAAAAGTAAAGAAAACCTTACAGAAAATGAGGGAATTCAGGATACCTGGCATAAATGGGGGATATCACTGAGGGAAAGGATGCCCAAAAAAACAACGGTATTGTAATAAATATTTATTGAGGCCTAGCAACTTCTGATTATTCCATTGTGCCTAAAAAAAGATGGGGCAGTGGCCTCTCAGATGCACCATTCCTTTCTATAGACCTACCTGCTGCAGATTATGATAAAAGGAAACCTGGAAGTTACGTTGGCAACTGTTTTGTTTTCCAGCACAATTAAGCCCCAAGGACCAAAGAAGGTTCATATTGAATGGGGAAAGAACTTGACTGGTCTGCCCAGAGCCCTGACCCCAATTTAACTGAACCCCTGTAGAATGAATTGGAATGCCAAGACCTGATCCCTAAGATCAGCACCCAACCTCACTGATGCTCTTGTGGCTGAAGGGCAGGACCGCCATCAGAAATCGTAGGGCCCCGTACAACAAATTTTCCTGGGCCCCCTCAGCTGCACCCACCGCAAGCCCCACCTACAGGTCCGCTCTCCCAACCACACAGTAAAAAAACAAAAAAAATATTGGTGGCTAGGGTTCCCACATGTTAATAAAAAATAGTTATTGGTGGTCATGGCCCCCCATAAATAAACATTTGTGGCCAGTGCCCCCCATTAAAAATATTGGTGGCTAGGACCCCACATGAGAAAAAAAAATTGGAGGCCAAAATTGGTGGCCAGGCCCCCCCCCACATTATAAGAAAATTGGTGACCAGGGCCCCTTAAACGTCCATGCCTTCCCGAAGTCAGCAGCTCTTAGAAAGATGGGGGGCCAGTTAATCAAGTAAGTGTGGCGTGGCCGGGGCCCCCCTTACCCTCGGGGCCCCCTACAACTCTCCCCCCTGTCCCCCCCTGATGGCTGCCCTGCTGAAGGGTGTCTGTGTACGGCAATATGCGACTGTTATTGGGAGGGCACTGAAGAGACCAAATACCCACCCTGAATTTCTGATAATAAATATAAAAAAAAACAGAGTTCACCACAGCACCACAATTTTAGCAACACCGTTTTAGATTAAATATAGACATGCATATAGTAACAGTAATGAGAATTCTCTACCCTCCAAATTCTCTCTTAGTAACTGATACTGTTTTCATATCATACAGAGATAAAAGGCAACCAGAGTTCTTTCCAGGATGCACTGACTAGCACAGTTCAAAGCTTTGGAACAAATATTCTATTCAAACCCATATGGATGGACTCAGACTTGCTGTATACTTCCCTAGGCAGAGGGACTCTCCAAAGAGGCACCCCACCTCCAGCTTATGTAACCTTTATAAAGCTAATGAAATATTCCATCAATCACATGTGTGAATGTTAGGGTAGGGTGCTGTAATATAAAAGTGAGAATTCTACAATTCAAAAATGCCTAGGTTCCATGATCAGAAACTGGTTTGACCTCTATTTCAAGGGGACATATAGAGCAAGCATTTGCCTTCACATTATACACTAAAAATAAAAATAACTTTAAACTTTGCCTTTTGTATTGCTATAATGAAACATTCCCCAATTCTGCTTTCCCTGTGGTAGGACAGAACTGTGATTGGCTATCCACTTCCAACTGCAGCCACAGAAGGGGGTGCAGGAATTGATACTCTTTCCTTGGGTGTCGGCAGTCCTTGGCCCAGCTTTAACTTCTATATTCTAGAACAGATTGCTTTGCAGAACTACAGTAAGTATAGCACTTGGATTAAAAAATCATAATCAGGTGGAGGTACGGCTTATTTCCCCTTTATGTCCTGTACCAGTGTAATATCACTAAAGGCCCCCATACACGGGCCGATAAAAGCTGCCGACAGACCGAGTCGGTAGCTTATTGGCCTGTGTGTTGGGCCATCCGGTGGGTAGGGTTACCGGCCTAGCCGGTAAAACACCTGCCCAGGCCGGGGCCGGTATTACAAATTTACCGGCAATGTAGCTGCCGGTAAAATTGTAATACCCTTAAAAAGACCCCCTCGGCCCGGCCCGCCCCAATCCCCTGTAAACTTACCTTGTCCTTCGGTTTTTGTCCTGGCGCGCCATGGCCCCGCCCCTTTGAGCCACAACCCCGCCTTTTTGTACCCACCCCCACCAGCCGGAATTTTTTTTTGCAAAAGTTGGCAACCTTACCGATGGGCTTCCCCTACTTCCCCGAGATCTGGCAGAAAAAATCCTGTCGGATCGCGGCTGTCTGTGCGTGTATGCGGTCCCGCGCTCCGACCGCCCGTTTATCCATTATGATTTGATCGTTGGGCCCTAGGGCCAACGATCGGATCAGTCCAATATTGCCGACTTCAATGTGGACAAATGGGGGAGAGATCCGCTTGTTTGGCGACATCACCAAAGGAGCGGATCTCTAAGTCTATGGCCACCTTTAGTTGGGTTACTGAACATGTCAGTTCCCTCTAATTAGTGGAGCAGAGAACAGAGACAAAGGTCAGAAGCAGACAGTAGGGAGTATGGAGGAGCGTATTTACAATGTAGTTCTGAGAGCCAAGATGTACGTGCCCTGAATGTTAGTGTCTCTGAGTTTAAATTAAATCTTAGAGAAAAATGTAAGCCATATAAAATATTCCCTTTCGAAGCAAAAGTCCTGTTTTTATTGCAGTGAGTTTGCTAATTCACTCTGATGTCTGAATGCACCTTTAATCAGTTGCATAAACAAGGAGCTGCCAATTCAGTTTCAGGTGTTGGGTATTCCTCAGATCTTAATTTAAACCCTTTCCATGACTTGGAGCAGAAAGCCCTATAAAGGGAAAGTATTCTGAGATAAATACACCCAATATGAATTTGACTTTTGATCTAACCAAGCTCTTTGGTAGGATCCTCAATCCCCAATGTTTTTGCAACTTTGCTGCATTAAAAAACGACGGCAAAAATCTGTGAACGCAATTTTCCCCAAGGTTTTCTAGAGGATAGCGGAATTTAAAAGAAGTCATTTCTTTGTGTAAAGCTGGTAACACCTACATAGCAACAAGGGATATTGCCTCTAATAGATGCTACATTAGCCTCCCCATGATAAATATGTTCTAATAATGTCACGTTGGCTCAGACAATACAGTATCCCACCAACCAGAGTCGCAGAATGCCAGCTATTTGTCTGCAGCTGATAAAGGCTTAGTGAGGGCATGTCTCTCGGAGCTGCTGACAGCACAACTCCATAGTAGGGCAAAGGCAATAAGAAAGGTCACTAGACAGGAATTCCTAAAACAAGATTTGTTGTCCTCTTATATATATGTTGTAACATCTCTGATGCATGTAGCACTTATTTAAAGGGCAAGACAAAAACAGTCTAGGGTCCCAGTAGGGTTGCCAACTTTTCTGTGAAAAAATACCGGCCTTCCTATATATTTATCTTTTTTCCCTATTAATAACATTGGGATCAACCATAATTTTTACCGGCCAGGCTGGCCAGGATTTTGTTTTATCCATAGGCAAAAGACTTTGGGGCAATGCAAAACATTCAGATAAAATTGGAGCATTGAAAAATGACCCTGCCTCTCCTCTTAAATTGTACATACTGGATCCAGTGGCGTGACCAGCGCCATTTCGGAGGAAGGAGTCGCCTGAGGCGACTCCTGCAATGCCGACCCCCTCGCCGACTTACCTGTTGGGAGGGGAGGCAGGAACACTATTGCCGAGAGCGCAATTGCAGAGAGCGCAATTCAGCTCTCTTGGAATAGTACAGCCGAATTTCCGGTGCAGGAGCTGCAGACGGGACACCGGGAAAACCCAGTGAGGCCCCTGCTGACCCAGGTCCTCTTTTTCTCCTGCGCTGATCATGGAATTTAGTGCAATTGCACTCTCTGCACTAGCAAAGCCAAAATTCCGATTTAAAAATCTGAATTTCGGCTCCTACATTTACAAAGAGACAGGCATAAATACAGAGGAAACAGACCCTGCGACTGTAAGGGGCCCCTTGAGGTCCTAATTCATATACACAATTTAAATATTGGAAAAACTGGTCAACCTGAGGGCCTGAAAAATAATCTGCTGTGGGGCCCAGTAATATCTAGTTACGCCACTGCCAAGAGTCTTTTTTGCCTCCCCTGGTAACTTGTGGGCTACTGCCGCCTAAGGCGAGTTTCTCAAAGTTACTTTGTATGCCGGACTCCAGGCCCACACCTCCGACTTGTTATGCCACTGACTAAATCTCTTATTTAGGCTAAAGAAAGAGCACCATAAGGCAATGTCACCTGGAACAATACATGTTATAAGTCACTTTCTACTAACACCAGTAGGGAAGAGCTGCACATTTCCTTGCACAGATAAAAAAGACAAACAGACACATTTTAGGTAGTGTCCAGTGTTCCTTGATGTCAGTGCCAAGTAAACCAAATATAACATTTTCGCAAAATAAAAGAAAATATAATTCTAAGCGATTTATCAATATAAATCCATTACACATTTTATGTTATTTTTAGTTATTTAAAAGTCTGTCTGCTGTTCTCTCTGTTCTGAGCTCAAGAAGCAACGTAGCAGAAGTCAGCTCGTCTCCATCCAAGTCTCCAACCCTATAACACATGCTCTGCCATTTAACAGACCTGTGAAGAATGAGAATAACAGGAATGTGGAAGGCTTTAAGAAATATGTTTGGTTGTAAGAGAGGCAGCTACCACTACACTGTTTCTATGGCACATGCAGTAGGAACTCGCAGTGCAGCGAATAAAAAAAAAAAGGTTTCAATAACAATTCTATTTACAAAACCACTGACAATGTGCAATGCATGCAAGTTGGAAAGTTGCTTTCATTAGACTTTGTTCATAACTGAAATGCTGCATGTTGTATCTTATACAGCAGATGATAAATGAGGGTTCTAATCTCAGCAACCCTCCAGTGTCATCTCAGGGACCCTTCTGTGTTTCTGGACTTGGACATGCCAAGTTACTTACCCAAATTCACCTTGACTCTGACCTGAGTCTTTGTATGTAACTCACTTGTGCCCTATATGATAAATCAGTTTATAGCAGACAGGGTTGCTAATGTCACTGCTAAAGCAATGATTGTGGTTCTGTTTAAGATATAAAAAACAAGGGAAAGTTGTGCTCACCACTAATTTTTAAAACCATTAGGCGGGGGTGCAATGAGGCTGTGACCACAAAATACATATAGACAAATACAAGAGTCCTCTGCACTCAATCCATTATTAATATATTTAAGACATTGGTTCTGTTTAAGATCTGTATTAGAATAATTTTTAAAACACCAGGGTTCTGTATCTACATCAGCGTAAAAAGTGACCTTCTGGTCGAGATGAAGGCTAGGTCTCTGGGCATCAAATGAGATTCTGCAGAATGAAAGACAGATGTCTCTGTACCAGGCAAGGGCAGAGGGTGGCAGTATAGCGCTGACACATAAGGATTTATACACATGCTGCAACACATCTTTCAATCATGTAACCCTGGGAACGGGTCACGTTGTTTGAGGATGAGTGCGTCACGCCAAAGGCTGAACCAACAAAATGACCTGATTCCACTAAGAAGGGAAAAGGCAGATACCTGCCATGTGTCTGTTCATCTAGAGGATTGGTTTAAACTCTCACTCACTAGGGAATGAATGATTCTTGATCATTAATTGATCATCTAAAATAAGAGAACTATTACCGGACATCTGGATACCATATTGCACTCAGCAATGCAGCAGAACATTTTGGAGGTTTAGTTGATGCCATCTAAGATACACCACCAACAAAAAGATATACCCGTATTGTGCCATGTAAACCTAGAGTGGTATAATGGCACAGTGGTTGGCGTTACTGTCTCAGCTCTGAGCAGGGTACTATCTGCATTGTGAGAATTTCTAGCCTCTGGTCTGCGCCCATGGTTCAAAAACTCATTGGTAAGTTAACAGGATTCTGTTGGTTTAAAGGAAAACTATACCCCCCAAACAATGTGAGTATGAGTAAAACAGCTCATGTGTAAAACTCTGCTTCATGTAAATGAACCATTATCATAATAATATACTTTTTTAGTAGTATGTGCCATTGGGTAATCATAAATAGAAAATTGCCATTTTAAAAAATAAGGGCCGCCCCCTGGGATCATAAGATTCACTGTGCACACATACAAACCACATGTAAGGTCACATGGTCCAATTAACAGACAGAGTTCTGCCTTTTGCTTCCTCACTTCTTCCTGTTACAGTTAGGGGCAGATGTATGAAGGGTCGAATATCGAGGGTTAATTAACCCTCGATATTCGACTAGGAACTAAAATCGTTCGACTTCGAATATCGAAGTCGAAACGATTTAGCGCAAATCCTGCGATCGAACGATCGAAGGATTATTCCTTCGATCGAACGATTAAATCCTTCGAATCGAACGATTCGAAGGATTTTAATCCAACGATCGAAGGAATATCCTTCGATCAAAAAATCTCAGGCAAGCCTATGGGGACCTTCCCCATAGGCTAACATTGACTTCGGTAGCTTTTAGCTGCCGAAGTAGGGGGTCGAAGTTTTTCTTAAAGAGACAGTACTTCGACTATCGAATGGTCGAATAGTCGAATGATTTTTACTTCGAATCGTTCGATTCGTAGTCGTAGTCGAAGGTCGAAGTAGCCCATTCGATGGTCGAAGTAGCCCAAAAAACACTTCGAAATTCGAAGTTTTTTTAATTCGAATCCTTCACTCGAGCTTCATGAATCGGCCCCTTAGTGTTGTACTATTTCTGGTCAGGTGATCTCTGAGGCAGCACAGATAGAGTCACGAAATGGTGGTTCAAGGCAAGAGATGTAAAATACAATACAATATTTATGTAAATATATATTCCAGTTTGGTAAGATTGCTTAAGTATTCATTTTGGGGGTATAGTTTTCCTTTAAGCTCCCACTACTTCCCTTATTTAGGTAGGAACCCAAAAGTTACAGTGCTTATTTTAAACTGAGCCAGGTTTTTGGTGGATCATGGGTGTCTACGGCCACAACTGAACCAGACAAGGGAGGATTAGGGGTCTAGCCATAAAATGCCCAAATTTTTGGTTTAGGACTCTTGGTATAATGGTTATGATGTGAAATCATGTGAATGATACCATATGGATTTGGCCAATTCTGCCCTGAATCTGAACCCAAATTTGCATGTTTACACCTAATCAAAATTGAAAAAAAATGGCATCACATGACTATAAACTCACATCAAGGGTCCAGATTCAGATCGAGGAAAAATTAACTTTATTACTATATTTATTACTATATTAAATGGGCTCTGTAGGGGAATAGCAACTCGCTGATAGGAAACTGTGCCCTGCTGGATGCCAATCACAGGTAGAAACCCCAACTACCCTGCGTAGATTTATTTGGGCAAATCATAGGATTCTCTAGAAATGGAACCTTCATATTCATCTTCATGTCCTATAGGGAGGGTTCACCAGCCCAAAGTGACAGGAGTTTGACACGGGAAGTTAAAGAAACTGTAACACCAAAAATGAAAGTGTCCTAAGTATTGAAAATATAATGTAATGTAGCCCTGCACTGGTAAAACTGGTGTGTTTGCTTCAGAAAAACAATTATAGTTTATATAAACAAGCTGCTGTGTAGCCATGGGGGCAGCCATTCAAGCACAGGACACACAGTAGATAACAGATAAGTACTACTATAGTTTATATAAACAAGCTGCTGTGTAGCCATGGGGGCAGCCATTCAAGCACAGGATACACAGCAGATAACAGATAAGTTCTGAAGAATCAAATTGTATACTACAGAGCTTATCTGTTATCTGCTGTGTATCCTGTGCCATTTCTACCTTTTCAGCTTTGAATGGCTGCCCTTATGGTGACACAGCAGCTTGTTTATATAAACTATAGTAGAGTTTTTGAAGCAAATGCACCAATTTTACCAGTGCAGGACAACAGTACATTCTATTTTCATTAATTTAGGGCACTTTCATTTTTTTGGTGTTACTGTCCCTTTAACCCTGAATCTGACTATGTCACCAGGTAAAGTCATCTATGCCAACCAATAAGAAGATATCATTTACTGGTCACCTATTTAAACATCAAATTTGTTACTATAAATTACTAGACCAAAGGTATAGATTGTGGTTTGTGGGACTTCGGGAGAGTCTTGAGCATCAGAGGCAGACATATCTTTAGGGGGTGCAAGCATGGTTGACTACTAGTGAATTATTTCGGCAGGCATGGATTTGCGGCAAAATTCCGCACCTCGCCATCTGCCAATTTTTTTGCCAAACTATGGCAAAAAATCCGCTGCAACAAATAAAGTTGTCAAGACTTATTTGCCCTTTAAAAGAGAACTTGGCTAAAAAAAACATTGCATATTTGTAAAATATTTGCAAATGTAATTGCTAATTAAAGTACTATCTGTCCGTCTGATTCTATTGTCATTACTCCAGGTCTGTTCATCAACTGCCTTCTGCTACATTCTTTCATAAGTCAGAACCAGAAAACAGAACGAACTGCTCTCAGTCGCAGTTACATGTCCAAATAGCTTTACAAACCACTGAACACTTGCAGCGAATATATATTGGCAAGTCCTTTATTAAAATTACATTTTCTTCTGTTCGGCAATAAACAGGTTTATTCATTTTTTTTATTTGGGAGGGGTTCCCCTTTAAGCACTTCATCTCCCAATAAGTTTTCTTCAGTTATTATTTCTTAGAAATTCAGGGCTTCCAGCAGCCATAAAATAAACATTTTGCTTGTCAGACAAAACCTCAAAGAAATCACACTGCCCAAAGAAACGAACCAGAAAAATAAAGCAGCAGACAGACAGAGTGGAAAAAAAATCCCTTCCAAACTGCAGCCCTACTGAGCTTGGCAGATGAGAAGCACAGTGAGAGCAGGCTGAGACAGCAGGGAGTGCTGGGAGTGGAGACGTGCTTTCCCCATCACTGCACACAATGTGCCAAGGAAAAGCAGAGCTTGCAGCACTCACAGATGTTATGGCAGCTTCTCCTTCTGTAAGACAAATAGGGATCCTGGGAAGGAGCCAAAGCAGATTGCAGCATGTCAGCACCTGCAGCCAACTGAGCAAACCTATTGATGCCCACCAAATGAATATACCTGCCCTAAAAGACAAGTATCCCTAAAAAATTATTTGCTGTATTATTCGGGGTATTTTTCTAAGCCCTTTTGCAATATAATGAATTTTGTAGCAACATCGCCACCTGCTGATCAGTTCCTGCAATTGTACAGTCAAAGCGATAAAAGTTCAGAAAGAAAAACAGAGAAGTGTTCGGATGTTGCTCTGCTCAGGAAAGATCAGAAGCCTCAGATGCCCTTTCCCATCACCTTCCTGAGTAGAGCAACATCAGAACACTTGATGGTGTTGTTCTTGCAAAATTCATTTTATTGGCAGTTGATAAAAACTTAATTGAGAAACAAACCCTTAATAAAAAAAAACCTCTCCCCCCCCCAGCCTATCTGCCCCAAACTCTTAACTTACCACTCCATGCAGATTCTGTCCAGCGGAGTTCACAGACGCCATCTTCAGCCTCTTCTAAATGAGACCGGCGCTTCGGCAATTTTCGGGAATTTTGGTGCTTGCACAGCTTTCACGAAACAGAAAGTTGCTCCAACTGCGCAAGCGCCACTTTGCCGGTCTCATTCCTAAGATTACTGAAGAGAAGAAGATGGCGCCCATGAATTCCACTGGACAGAATCTGCATGGAGGGGTAAGTAAAGAGTTAGGGGCATTTGCCCGGGGGGGGGGGGGCGGGGCAGCTAGCCTGGGGGGGAGGAGGTCTACGTAAGGTAGGGGGTAGGGTTTTTCTTTTATTAAAGGTTTGTTTCTCTTTTAAAGGGGATGTAAAGGCAAAAAAATAAAATCCTAGTTTTACTTTCTTCAATGAAAAAGAAATCTATCTCCAATATAGTTTAATTAAAAATGTCTACCATTTTTATAAAAAACCTGACTGTATGCAGTGAAATTCCCCCTTCATTTTACTTGCTCTGACTGCTGTGGATAGGAAACTTCAGATGGTCCCTAACTGCTCTCCAGGGAAACGATCATACTTTCAAATGGCACCCACGTTACTTCCCAGAACTCAAGCAGCTTTGCTTGTTTCCCTGTAGAGCAGACGGCAACTGTGTAGAGATTCCTATCTGCAGACCCAGTGCAGTCTGTATATTCTGATTATTAATCAGTCTTGCTGTATCATATTCTATGGCAGATATTATTTGACTTGTGCTGTTTTGATAATTTATGACAATCCCTAAGCTCTGAGCATGTGCATAGTCTTGGTCTGGCTAACATAGTTACAAGATGGTGACCCCTGCAGCCAACTTTGAAAGCATATATCATTTGTTTAATTAGGCTTCTGGTGCAGTGAGTTCATGTTTATGTTTAGTATACAAACTTTTGTTCCGCTTTAATTGCTTTGAAACTGAAAAGTATAATCACTTTAAATTGCAAAAGTGCTTAGAAAAGCACCCTAAGCAGTTTTACATATCTTTTAATAGGGATGCACTGAATCCACTATTTTGGATTCGGCTGAACCCCCGAATCCTTTGTGAAAGATTCGGCCGAATACTGAACCGAATCCTAATTTGCATATGCAAATTAGGGGTGGTAAGAGAGAAAACTTATCTTTAACTTCCTTGTTTTGTGACAAAGTCACACCAGTTCCCTCTCTGCCCCTAATTTGCATATGCAAATGAAGATTCGGCCCAGCCGAATTCTGCTGAAAAAGGCCAACTCCTGGCCGAATCCCAGAATCGGTGCATCGCTATTTTTTAATACCTCACCCCCCCAAGATCCTGTTACTTCTACTTGAATTATTTATGCTGGGACCCATTTTTACCCCCAGTCCTGGATCCGCAACAAATTCATCACAATTAGGCATTTCAGCAGTTATGTAGTTGCTAGGGTCCAATTTAACCTTGCAACAAGACAGTGGTTTTAATGACAGATTGGAGATAGAGGATTGATAAGAGAGAGCCTGAACAGAAAGGGGAGTCCCAGAATGTAAAACAATAAAAAAAGGTTGCTGGGGTCAGTGACCCTCCAACAATTACACAAAATTTTTTAATTGGAAGGGAAACAAGTAAAAACCTATGCAAAAAATGAAGACCGATAAATAGTTACTACGAATAGGGCTTTGTAAAAGGTGAACACAAAGGTTTGATCATCATCATTTATTGATAAAGCGCCAACAAGATAAGCAGTGCTTTTCCTTATAATAAACAGGGAATAAATGGTGGATAACAAGGAATAAATGGTGGATAACAAGTAAGGATTTACAGAGTACAATAGGATTAGAGGGCCCTACAATTTAGAGTTTACAAACTAAAGGTTAGGGTACAATTGAGACATTAGGATTTTGGAAACAAGCAGGCTAAGGGAATTCAGAAGAACAGCCTGCCATGCCAACATAAGCCATTGGCATGATATGAACAAAATAAAGACAGTACACCGAGTTCTTATCAAATCAACTTTATTTAAAAATACAAACTCTGTTAAGGCCTCTTTTCAGTGAAATGTCTCTAACAAACAAGGGAGTCACGGGCAGTAACAGCGCCCCTAATAGGCGCATCTGCCAAATTGAACTTTTCCTAATGATATGAAATGGCTGCGCTACCCCTGCTAATGAGTACTGGGTCATATCAGAACTGGAATGTGAAGCTCGTTAACAGCCAAATGACAATAATAACAATAAGCAACTGCACTTCAATAAGCCACAAGGGAAGAATCAGTGGTCATTAACCCATCAACGCCATGGGGGGAAAACTATTAACAATATTTAAGGAGTAAAGTGTCTATCAAACTGTATTTGTAGGGTATTCCTCAGAGACAGTACTAAGTGTTTCCATACAGTGAGCCCATAATATAATCCCGGTTGGTTACTCCCAAGAAATTTGCTCAGGCTTTAAAAACCCCTGAGCAGTCAAAGGGGCTGTAAAGCGATGGTAAAATGAAGCAATTGAATTACAGACCCCCAGCATCCCTTAAAAGTTGGAGTATCCGTGTACGTGATGCTAAACGGCTACATTGTGAAGCTGCCTGACCTGCCAAAATTAAAGTTTAAAATTGTGATTACAGAAGGTTATAAAGGGGGGTTCCATCCTGTCCAGCAGATTTAAAGCAGTAGTAACACACACACATCTTGCCCTGTAGTACTGTGAAACATCATAAGAAGCAGGTCTGGACTGGGATTCAAAATAGGCCCTGGCATTCCAAGTACACAGAGGCTCAGATAGCCCCTACCAGCACACTTAATAGTCCCTTTCTATGGCATCTTACAGTAGCCCCTCTGGCATTTGCAAGAACGCACAGATTGCCAGTCCAGGCCTGATAAGAAGCTTAATAGGAGTTTCCCTTTGTCCCTCACATCAGGGAAATTGAAATATTCTTAACATACCCCTAAATATATCATTCAGGATCAACAAACTATTCTGCTATAAACAGAGCATAAAGTGTCAAGGCATAACTAAATGTGTACCCAGAGCATCCCTGCTCTACCTATTTGCTTTCACATGAATAAAGCAGCCATTGGTGGGAATTTGGTAATTGTTCATTAATTAAAACTAGTAGCACGCCCCTTCGTGGGCACGTATTGTAAGAAAAAGCAGCATGGCAGCTCCCATTTGCAGAGGCGACTGCTCTGTGCACACAGTCGGCTTTACCCTTTATAAGTACCAGCAGGAATAGGCAACCTGTGGCCCTTTACAAGTGGAGCTTCACCCAAGAAGCATAAAGTTAATATAATTCTAAGCAACATTCCCATATAAATATTTCTATATCTAATTGCTATTGGGAGTGGCATTGGAAGTAAAGCTTCCCCCCCCCCCAAAAAAACAAAAAAACGTATTTGGGTGAACATTCCCTTTAAATTGCAACTTGCAGCAATATATTCTTGGGATTCTCTGAGGGACAAAGGTTGGGCAAATCCTTGCATTACAATCTGTTTAAGAGGAGAGTCGTCCTTGTTTAGATTATATTTTTTCATACTTGCAGCTTCTTGAAAACCTGTAACCGCCCTAAAGTCTTCGGCCGAGCCCCAGTGCAGCAGATTCACAGCTAATTGGAAATGCACCATATGACAGCAAAGAAATATACGAGAAACATTTTTATGCAGATTTTACATAGAAAATATCTGGAAACGTCCTTTTAGGGTCAGTGGTTTCCTCTTTGGCAAAAAAAGGACAAGTCAATCCTATCTATTAAAAAAAACAAACATAAAAATGTACAAATCATTCAGATGAGACCAGGAGCTTTAACTCGTTGCTCTTGTGCGGAGGATTCTGGGAACTGTAGTCAGTCCAAAGCTGGCGAGGGTTTCTCTCAAACAGGGAAAGTTCATTCCAGTCTCATCCAGGAACTGGTCTCACACATGCACCGGCACATACACACAGTCTGTCCTGGTCGTTCCTTCTTCAGCTCGGCTGATTCGATCTGGTGGATCCTCTAAATACAAAGATGAAAGAACATATTCAGAGAGGCAGAAAGAAGATGGAAGATTCAGGACTGCTTTCGCCCCTCTATTCACATAAAGTGTCCTAGGTTACGACAGCTGACAAGGCATTTTCGCTAAAGGTACCTTTGGTGATTTGATTCAGCCATAGAGTGTACATCACTTGATTTCAGAACCTGATGCAGACTCTATATTATCATTATTCAATTGTTATCGTGGTCAACAAAAGAGAGGATCTTTCACAGATATGCCCACCTTCAGGTGGGCAATATTAATCTGACCCAACTGTTTGGCCTTAAAGGGATACTGTCATGGGAAAAAAAAATGTCAAAATAAATCAGTTAATAGTGCTGCTCCGGCAGAATTCTGCACTGAAATCCATTTCTCAAAAGAGCAAACAGATTTTTTTATATTCAATTTTGAAATCTGTCATGTGACTTGTGCTCTGATAAACTTCAATCACTCTTTACTGCTGTACTGCAATTTGGAGTGATATCACCCCCTCCCTTTACCCCCCCCCCAGCAGCCAAACAAAAGAACAATGGGAAGGTAACCAGATAGCAGCTCCCTAACACAAGATAACAGCTGCCTGGTAGATCTAAGAACAACACTCAATAGTAAAAACCCATGTCCCACTGAGACACATTCAGTTACATTGAGAAGGAAAAACAGCAGCCTGCCAGAAAGCATTTCTCTCCTAAAGTGCAGGCACAAGTCACATGACCAGGGGCAGCTGGGAAATTGAATGTCTAGCCCCATGTCAGATTTCAAAATTGAATATAAAAAAAATCTGTTTGCTCTTTTTTGAGAAATGGATTTCAGTGCAGAATTCTGCTGGAGCAGCACTATTAACCGATGCGTTTTGAAAAAAACATGTTTTCCCATGACAGTATCCCTTTAAATCTGATCATAAATTGCCACTATGTCACCTGGCAGATTGAAGACCACAGATGTGAAACATCAAACCTGCCCAATGAACAGGGTCAGACTGGGTTGGCGGGACACCGGGGAAAAACCGGTGGGCCCCCGCTGGCCCAGACCTGCGCTATGGCAGTTTTCGCACAGAGTTTTAAAGTGGGGGGGGGGGCTTTATGAGACCACTTTATTAATGATAAAGTGACACATAAGCAGCAGTATGTCAGGACTGTTGGGTCTGTTGGTTTTCTATTACTCTACTACACCTACTACTAAATTATTTGCCGTGTAGAAATTGAATTGTAACCAAAAACAGTGATTGATCAGGTTAGTGATGTCGGACTGCTATTATTTTGAACACAACTGTATATATAGGTGTATTGCCTTCCCTTTAGATTGTAAGCTCCTTTGCACAGGGCCTTCCTCACCTTTTGTACCGTTATTGGTTGTGATGTATGTTACTCCATATGTTCTATGTATGTAATAAATGTAATTTAGTTGTATAAACACATAATATGCTGGCGCTATATAAATAAATGTTAATAATAACAACACCACCATCATAGGGGTAATTTATGTTTCCCCATGGAGCAAGTACTCATAAAAGGCACTTGGAGGAGCAGAGTGTAGCACCAGGAGTTATAGGGAAGCCCAGTCCTTACAGACTCCTGCTCCTGACACTGTCTGACATGCGTGGCTATATGAAACTCCAGTGTGTCCCTAAACAAAAAAAATGGTATGTGCAAATGTCTGCCAATAAATACTTATAATATCTTATTTTCATTAAAAAGTTGTATTCTTCTTGCTTGAACACAGTCTGTCTTATATCTATTCTCCTGACATAGATCCTTAAGGTCCGATTTGGACTTGGGTCACAATGGGTGATTTCAGGGCATGTTGTGGGAAAGACATAGTATCAAAGCACCCTGGCCTTGTATCAATGAGAAACTGTTACTATAAAAAGGTTTCATTGTTTCCTGTGGGGACACAGGAAACAATAAAAGCATATTTGCAGCTCTCTTCAAGCAGTGGCTACTAATATCCTAAGTATTCTATAGGGCACACGGACAGATTTGGGGAGATTTAGTCGCCTGGCGACTAATCGCCTCTTCTGCGGGGTGACAATCTCCCCAAACTGCCTTCGCCTGCTATAATGACAAAACGATAGCGCTAATGCACTCGTGGCGCTTCGATTTCCGAAGATGTCCGAAGCTGCCTCACGAGGAAGCATTCTCGCTGGTGTTTTGTCTGGCGGCAGGTTTGGGGAGATTGTCTCCCCGCAGAAGAGTCGAGTAGTCGCCAGGCAATCAGCTCCAGCATATCCTTACTTTATCTAGAAGGGAGAGATAATTATACCTGGAGTCTTTGCACCATGCAACTTCCAGGGATATAGCGGTTTCTTTACATCAGTGATCCCCAACCAGTAGCTCGTGAGTAACATGTTGCTCGCCAACCCCTTGGATGTTGCTCCCAGTGGCCTCAAAGCAGGTGCTTATTTTTTAATTCCAGGCTTAGAGACAAGTTTTTGTTGCAAACAAAACAGGTGTACTGCCAAATAGAGCCTCCAGTAGGTTGCCAGTTCACACAGGGGCTAGCAAATGGCCAATCACAGCCCTCATTTGGCACCCCTAAGAACATTTTTTTTATGCTTGTGTTGCTCCCCAACTTTTTATACATCTGAATGGTGCTCACGGGGTGAAAAAAGTTGGGGACCTCTGCTCTACATGCTCCACCTAGTGGCAGAGCAGAATTGCAATAAAATCTATTTTCTGGTTGCAGGGGTTACTGGTATTTAGGGTTGCAACCCGGTCGGTATTTTAAAAAACCTGGCAAGGCCGGGGCCGGTATTACAAATTTATCAGCAATGTAGCTGCCGGTAAATTTGTAATACCCTTAAAAAGACCCCTCGTGGCCCACCCCCAATCCCCTTTGACGTATCTTTTGTCCTCAGTTCCGAAATCTCTGCGCCGTGGCCCGCCACCTTTGACGTCACACCCACCGCTTTTTGTTCCTGCCCCCCACCAGCCGGTAAAAAAATTTAGCAAAAAGATGGCAACCCTAGTGGTATTAGAAACCAGTGAGCAATTTCACTTGCATTTTAGGGATTGTTCCATTTTATTAAAATGATGGTTGCCAGCCAAGTGAATTATTGGTCTCAATAGTAAAAATGATTCTTGAGGCCAGTGTTATTAGTAAATGCAGATGACGGAAAGGCTGGGATTTCTTTTCTCTAGGTGGAATGCATAATATACAACAGTGCTGAGTGCATAAGTAGCGCTATATAAATAAAAATATACATACATAAAAACGTATGAAACAGCAGCCATTACCTTTGATAGGGAGGTGGTGGGGCGTCATATGTGCCTGATGCCTCCAATGCTTCTTCATAGCTGGGGAGCCCAGGAGCACTGGGTTCCGGTACAGGCAGCTGAGTGAGAGGTAAATCTTCTGCCGCAGGTAAGTTACTTGTAAGATGCACAGGGGGCCTGAGAACCAAGAATTTATTTATTTTATATACAACCATCTATATATCTATATATCTATATATCTATATATCTATATATCTATATATCTATATATATACATACACTCATGCTCTTACACGTAAGGATAGGTGTGTATATGTTATAAGTTGCTGGTGGGTGGCTAAGTAGACTGGAGGAAGGAAAAAAAACAAAAATCTTTAAAGGAACAGTAACATAAAAAAAAGTGTTTTAAAGTAATGAAAATATTATGTAGTGTTGCCCTGCACTGGTAAAACTGATGTGTTTGCTTCAGAAACACTACTATAGTTCATATAAACAAGCTGCTGTGTAGCAATGGCGGAAATTGAAAAAAAAAAACTATATGGTACAGGTTAAATAGTGGATAACAGATAACACCATTATGTTCTACAGAGCTTATCTGTGGTGTATCCGGAGCCTTTTCTCCTTTGAATGACTGCCCCCATTGCTACACACCTGCTTATTTATATAAACAATAGTAGCATTTCTGAAGCAAACAGCAGTTTTACTAATGCAGGGCAACACTGCATTATATTTGTATTACTTTAAAACACTTTTTTTATGTTACTGTTCCTTTAAGGGGATCAAAGAAGGAGCATTTTCTCTTTTTCCCCATATTTCTGCCTAGAACCACCTTCTGCCATGCAAAATAACCCACGAGTGGCTGAATTTGAAGAGAAATAAATGGCAAAATCTACTATACGGAGCCCTGAAACACATGAGCACAACCCAGGTGATCCAGCTCATTATCATTATCGCTTAGACAGCCACGTACCTTCCTCTGGTGCTGGCTTTCACTCTGTATCGGACACAGTACATTATCAACACTGCAATCATAATCAGTGCGATCAGTGCAGCTACCAGTCCCGCTACCAAGCCGGAAACATCCAATGAAGAGGAAGCTGTGAGTATAAAGAGTATAAAATGAACACCGTTGGCCCTAGACAAATCCTGTGGAATTGTCCACTTGCACTGTACTTACAGTTTCCTCCTGATCCATTTTTTGTGTACGTTTTCCAGAAATCCGCCTGTAAAATACAAATACCAAAAGACAATTAGAGATGCTCTGTGTTAACAGTCCTGCATGGGAATACTTGCAAGGTTGTTGGGTTTTGGGCCGCTGTCGGCCTGTACCCTGCCTGGGTACTCGGGCTGATTGTAGGCTGCATCCCCACCTCCTGTTAGAGTCCTGCAGTTAAATGTAACTCTTTTCCCCAACCTGGCTGACCTGCCTCCGGAGAGATGTCGCTTCTGGTTTTCACAGGTCCCAGGTTGGGCCTAAAATGATGGCACTGCAGGTAGGTTTCAGGTGCAGGAAGAGGGGGGATTAATAGAGGGCCAGCGGGTCCGGGTTCGGCGCGTCTGCCCAACTGGACCAGTCTAGGACTCTACTCCATGTGTTTACGCCATTTATTTGCTCCATGTATAGCTCAACACAATGAGACCATTTAGAACAGTCAGGACAGCCGCAAGTTATCCATGGGAGCTCAAGAAAGACAACAGAGTGGTGCTCACTATAGAATACACTCAAGTCAGTACATTATTTAAACACAAGGGGACCAAAGGATAGCAATTACATTGATTGGGGTTGCCTAACAAATCGGAGATGCCTTGGAGTAAAGTTATGGAATCTCTTATCCCGAAAATCGCCCATAAACTCCATTTTAAATAATTAAAATTTTTACATACGATTTCCTCTTCCTCTAATACTGAAACAGGATTTATTATATCTTAGTTGGGATCAGTTACAAAATACATACTGGTGCCAGAACTATCCAGTTAGATTAATTTAATGTTTAAATTATTTTTTAGATTAGAACTAAAAGTATGGAGATGTCAGCCATGTCAAATGGAAAGACAGCACATGCCTCGACATGTTAAACTATGAAAAGCACCTTATCCATAATGCTCGGGATCTGAGTTTTTCTGGATAACCGGTCCAATACCTGGTGCCTGATTTGCTTCCTGTTGCTACAAAGACACCTAGACTTGGCATTAAGAGAGTAACAAGTAACTCAGGTGGCGAGAGGCTGATAAAGTAGTTGATTTTGCCTGAATTCTAAGTGATGCGTGAAGGAGATTTTTAGCATTCCTGCACAAGGCAAGCGAGCAGGTTGGAGTGAGAATGTTTAGGCTGCAGCAAACTCACAGTTTTTGCATCGTCTTCAAAACATTCCCGCGCCTCCTCATAGTTGCACTGTTCCTCGTAACATTCCCTCTCCAGATTACCCGGTGTAACCAACTCAAAGTCCCAGCTGTTGTACAGCAGCCTACGGGCAAAGAAGGCATTGGCTTCCGAACCCTCCAGGAACACTGCAAGAGATCGGTGTTAGCATTAGTACAGAAGCAAAGAAGTCACAGTAACAGGACTCTTTTTTCTTAGCAAGCTAAAAAAATTAAAAACTACTATTAGATTGGACCTCCTTCCTTCTGGGTCTTCTAAAATGTAGCACCTAAATGGGATGTAAACTTAAAGAATCTGCCTTATCAAAGATAATGTAAGTCTAAGCAACTTTTACAAATTTCAATGATGTGTTGAGAAGTTATTCTTAAGATGGCCATAGACGTGCAGACTTTAGCCTTGTATCCCACGAACGATCGTACAACGCAATCTTCTGACCTACCACTAACCATTCAGATTAAATAAAGTAGTAAAACAACAAATCAGAGGATGTTCTGGCAGTGACAGCAATTGTACAAATGTCCAAATAATAGTAATGACAGTCACCCACTGATATCGTCAGATAGGCAACACATGCAGAGAAATCTTCTAACCTGTTGACAGACTTAAACAATGGATCGCCATGGTACGGAAAATGTTGAGACGATCCACACACAGTCCGAAAATCATATGAACCTTTGATTTGTACTTTTGATTTTATCTTTGCGTCTATGGCCAGCTTTAGACTAAATTACAATTGCAAGCTGTATCTATCTCTTCTTTTGTGAACTGCTTGTTCTGCCTCTAATTTGTAAACGTCTTCACAGGCCTCAAACAGGTGGCTTCTGCTACATGGTTTTTTAGGACTAAACCACATTGCGGGGAGGGAGAGGGGGCAATGCCTGCAACATTAGGGGGGTTAGTTCTCCTTTAAATGGATTGAGGGTGGTTTTTAAGAAGCACAAATAAACCAAATCACATCTCATTGCAACCTTCACGTAGGGCCCACCATTCACCAGGCCTACAGCCAGCCCTATGAATAGAAAACTATAGACTACAAATTCTCTAAGGCACAGTAGAGTATGTATTTTAAAGGGGCAAGGTCATTTGAAAATAAACTCACCTCCTTTATCTGGGTTTTGTACTGGTGCCACTCTCTGGGCTGGGAGGATAAAGCCGCTGGCAGCTGCAATCGCTTGAAGAACCAAGAAACCTCCTCTCCACATCATGTCCTGCACCTGCCCATATAAACAGAGGATTTCATATGTGCTTTGCTTCCACTGATTCAATTACATCATGTGCCACGTTCAAATATAGTGATGTTAGCTAAATGGGCAATACCTTGCTCAACATATAATCAATGGTTGTTCACCTTTAAATTAACTTTTAGTACGCAGTAGAGAGTGATATTCTGAGAGAATCTACAATTGGTCTAAATTTTTTATTATTTGTGTTTTTTTTATTTATTTTTTTTAGTTATTTAGCTTTTTATTCAGCAGTTCTCCAGTTTGCAATTTCAGCAATCTGGTTGCTAGCATCACAATTACCCTAGCAGTCATAAATAAGAGACTTGAAATATGAATAAGAGAGACCTAAATAGAAAAAAATAATAATAAAAAATAGCAATAACAATAAATGTGTAGCCTTACAGAGCATTTCTTTTTAGATGGGGTCAGTGACCCCCATCTGAAAGAGGGAAAGAGTCAGAAGAAAAAGGCAAATCATTAAAAAACTAAAAGGAAAGAATTATGGCCAATTGAAAGACATATAATATTGTGGGAGTCTCCTATAGTCCTATAGAAACTTTGTTAACTGTTAACTTTTCACTTCAGTTGGCAGAGTTTGGAGTTTTTGCCCAAAATATAGCATTGTTTATTTAGCTACTTAAATTAGCCACTGATGAATTTTCAGTGAAATTTGCGAGTTTGCCTGCGGCAAAGGTTTTTGCGAATATGCAGCAGATATTCTTCTAGAAAGCCTTTGCCAAGCAGGAGATCGGCACAAGCATTACCCACAGAAGCGACAGCCAGGGCAAGCATTAGATGCAAGGAGATTAAGAAATGGTGAAACATGTTGCCATCTATTCGCCCCAAGAGTGCAAAATCTCACAGATATCACAAATCTAAGCAGATTTGCTCATCACTATTAATAAACATTTGCATAGCAGACCCCTTTAAAACAGCACTAAGAAAAAATTTTCTTAAGGTCCCCATAGACGCAAAGATTTCTCTTGCCAAACGACCGATTTTAGCGAAGACCGATCAATCCTTCGGAAATTATCGTGCGGTTAGTGAATTCGAACGATCGAACATCTTATGATTTTTTAGCCGACATCGTTCAGGAAATTGATTGGCCAGGTTAAAAAATCTTTGTCGGTCCCAGTGCAATCTATCTATGTTTGCAGGGCCAAGCAGGCAGATAGCCTTTGTTTTCCTGGCAAATTGGTCTTTTTAGTTGATGGACAATTCGTACGATCGTTCCAACTTCCGAGAAAATCGTGGTCTCACGATGAGGATGGGATCTTTTAAAAACCTTTACATCTATGGCCAGTTTTAGTCTCTGTACAAGTCAAAAAGATTTATAGGTCTGAAGATGGGGAGCTAAAGGGGGCATTTTTAGATCTGTTGATTGAATGCACATGCTCTGGTCTGCTGTCACTCATTTAGGGACAGACTCAGAATTGTTTCTTATGGGGCAACTTTGATGATCTGGATCATTATGGCTCTAGGGCTGCTGAACCTCAGTTGGGCATTACTTCTCCTTTAACACTACAAATCAGTAGGGCATATTTCATTGTTACTGCAGAGGCCAGAAATAGGCAGAAAAATATAAAGGCAAAGAATGCAACCCCTCCCCCTGGGACATACAATAGAAGACTAATTTTACATTTTCAGGGGACCAGAAAAAAAATCATCTAAGGGTAAGGTCACACTAGGCGTTTTGAGAGATTTAGTCGCCTCACGAGGAAACTTTGTGCGACTTCGGAAAACGAATCACCGCGTGTGCTTAGTGCCAGCGATTTTTCATTTTAGCCAGCGCAAGAGTGAGGGAAGGTGTTCGGGGAGATTGGTCGCCACAAAGACAAGGCTATTAGTCGCCAGGCTACTAAATCTCCCCAAAAAGCCTAGTGTGACCTTACCCTAAAATATAGGAAAATGGAAATCAGGGAAATGGGACCACAAAAAAAAATACAAAACAAAAAAAAAGTGTAAAATGTAGAAAACCTTAAATAGGATTTATGGTTTCCTATGGGGCACGCCAAATTGAATACAAACTGCAGCTCTCACTGTACCTTTAGGGCCGGCCATCGGTAATTTCAGTTATTGCTGATAAAGAATTATTTTTCGGGATTTGTCACCCTCATTTGAACTTTTTTTTTTTTTTTTTTTTTTTTAATCATAGATGACAAATCTTCCCATCAACCACAGCCCTTAGAAAACCACTGACCAACATTCCAGTTGTATATAAAATGCTTCCCTGGTAAAGCCAAAACAGTTATGTTTTATTGAACATGCTGCCGACAAGCCATATAACAGAGTTGTGCAAACAAAGGAAAAGCGAAAGCATTTGTTGCGGTCACACCTTGTGTTGTCTCAAGAGGAAAAGCAAATAGAGAGTGGACTATGCAGAACGCTGATGTTCTCCTAAACAGAATGCTTAGGGTTATGGCACACAAGATTGTCCATTGTCATGAGAAGCACAGCCAATAGAAGTGCATAAAAGTCCTACACTGGTTAGAAGGGACCCAGCATGAAGTCAGTTATTGTAATAACTGGGGTCAATGGTTTTTAGCTATAAGATACCCGTGCACACCATTCTACTGTACAGTGCTGCGGAATATAAAGGTGCTTTACATACAGTGATCCCTGATTTTAAGTTTTCCTGCATTGTACATTTTTTATTTGTAGTCCAACTAATTTATAGTGCATTTTCCTGATTTTTACATATTTAATTTTACTTAAAATTGTTGTCCTGATGTTCCCAAAAATGGCCTTGTCCTCTGGGAATGTTATTAGTGAAATAAAGAGGTTTACCATACTAACCATATGTATATTTTGCCATTGTTCTGCCTGTAAATGGTAATTTCCAATTAGTCTACCCCTCATACAGTCCTGCACCAATCACTTATTGCTTTAGGTTGTGTATGTGACTGCCAGAGAGGTACATGCCCCCCATAATGTAAAATGAATGCTGCCATGCTTAATCCTTGTTATTAACAGTAAATAATGTATTGCAAAGTAAAAAGACTCCTGTGCTCCTGATTTTACATTTTCCTGGATTTTTCATCATTTTTTCCTGCTCCCCTGAAAAAATGAAAATGGGGGTTCTACTGTATGTGATAATAAATCAGGGCAAACTGCTGCAATAATGTTTGTGTGGGATGTATTTATATATTTATAATACACAAAAGCTATGAATATCTTGTAAATTATATCCTTATAAACGGTGAGTTCTGATGTCATCAGTTATAAACGGTGAGTTCTGATGTCATTTCTGTTACATGACTCACTGAAACTTGTGTATTATAATAAATAAAGTACCCCCAGTTGTAAAATATGAGGATATTAGAAGTTACCTCGGAGTTCCATGACCTGTATAAAAGCACTCGGCCTTCGGCCTTGTGTTTTTATATGGTCATGAAACTCCTCGGTAACTTATAATATCCTTATATTATTATAAGAGGGGGGTACTTTATTCACTATATATATGAAATAAAGTACCCTCTGTTTTAGAATATAAAGATATTAGAGGTCAATGAGGAGTTCCATGATCATACAAGATAGGTCACATGCAAAGTGCTTTTATACAGGCAGTGGAACTCCAAGGTGCCTTCTATTTAGGGATGCAGGTTTGGGATTCGGCCTTTTTCAGCAGGATTCAGCCACATCCTTGTGCCTGGCCGAACCAAATCATAATTTGTAAATTAGGGGCGGAAAGGGGAATGACGTGACTTTTCATCACAAAGCAAGGTAAAAAAAATTTTTCCACTTTTTTCTTTCCTGCCCCTAATTTGCATATGTAAACTAGGATTTGGATTCAGGTCGGTATTCAGCCAAATCTTTCAGGGGGGATTCGGCCGAATCCCAAATAGTGGTTTCAGTGCATCTCTTCTTCTATTATCCTCATATTGTACAACAGGGGGTACATTGTTATTTTGTAACGCACGAGGGTAATGCTAAAAATGACTCCCTAAGCAAATTATAACGGATGCCATAACAAAGTTTTACTTAGGAGGAATATAATTTAAAGGATATTGATGTTTTTGCATATTATATGGGTATTTCTTAACACCTTTCAGTTTAGGCCAGACAGCAGAACAATCATTTGTGTGTGACAGAGTATGTATATACACAATATAGATTTTCTGGGGGCATGGAAAAACAAATTGTTGACCTTTTGGGCTGGTGAAAAGTGTTGCATGTCTACTGTTCTTACTTAGTATCGCAGGAAAATTCCCCAGTAATAGTGAAAAACGTGAAAGAAATTTTAAAATCTGCTCCTTCATATTCATCAAATTAAAGGGGAACTAAACAAAAACAAGCTTTTTGGAAAGTAAACATAATTTTAAGCAACGTTGCAATATATATCACTTAAAAAATATGCAGACTTTTCATGATTTTTGACAGTTTCCTAAGCCTAGCCCACTGCTCTCCTGTCGATCTGTCTGACTACTTTGCGGAGCTGACTGACTACTGTTACTTTGTATCAACAGCCATCTGTCCTCAGCCTGCATCCTCCAAACCCCACAATTCCCTGCACACGTGATTTCAATAAGGAACAGAACATTACAGTGCAATGCATTGTGGGTTATGTAGTTCCTGCATGCTGTCTGTAAGCTGTGGAGTAGTTGTTACAATTTGTAACATCAGTGTTTAGTCCCGCCTTCACTGCCAGTATTTCAAATGATGCAGAAAGAGAAGAACTGTTAAACAGCTGGATTTCAGCACAGAAAATGGCATTTATTCATACTTTTTGAAGATACAGGTAACTGTGATGGTTATATTAGGGGTTTCTGTGTAATGTGGGCCTCTTTATCAAACTTTGGTTTGGAAGCCGGAGTTTCCCTTTAATGTTTATTAGAAAAACCTCTGCCCTGCCAGGATAACAAACGTTTAAACAACAGTGAATTTTCCCTTCGAAGCCAAAATACATCCTTGCACCTGGGCAGGAAAGCCAGCCTCCAGGAAACTGAATGGTTTTAGTTGCACCCATGCCATGCCCTTGCCCAGACCCTGTAAAAACAAAGTTACTCCCATGGAAAATTAGGAGAGCCAACAGGTCTGCCTAGGGCCATTTCATCTACTACTGCCAATGCTGGAGCACTTGGGGTGAGGCCATGCAATAGTGTTGTGCATTAATGTCACGGATTGCCGTTTAGCTCCACTGGGAGGCGGCTCTATTCTAGCAACTAAATATCACCATGCTGCATGAATGACTTTGTATTTTCCTATATCTATGCAATCTGAAGGTAAAATTCTCATGTTATAAAAAAAAAAAATGGTGTCAATTTGAAAAGAAGCCAAGCCCTATTGTAAATGTATTTATATGGGTAATGTAGAAAGCCTTGAATAACATCGGACTCCTTTAATTTGCCACTTATGTACTAAAAGCATAGTATTCTGCACAGCCTCCAAAACACAATACTGCTCCATCCCTCTTACAGCACTAGAATATAGGGAAACCAATGCAGGAGCCTTGTGATTGGACACGGGGAGGCAAATACCCTCTTATAAATCTCCTACAGATAAACTTGGATATATATTGTATATATTTTATAAAGTACAACCTATTGGAAAATATAAGGATATTATAAGTGACCGAGGAGTTCAATGAGCAGGAGGTCAAAGGCAGAGTTCCTTTATACAGGTCATGGAACTCAGAAGTGATGGGCAAATTTCTCCCGTTTCGCTTTGCCGAATAATTTGCAAAACAGCGAAAAATGTGTAAAACTCGAAAAACTACGACCGCATCAATTTTGAAGCGAGCGACTTTTCGGACACGCGTTCAAAATGTTTTCGCCCATCACTAACTCCAAGGTTATTATCCTCATATTTTCCAATACGGGGTACTTTATTCATTATAATACAAAAGTTTTAGTGAGTCATGTGACAATAATGACACTACAAAGCTCAGTTTATAACTGATGACATCACTAAGAACTGTTAATAAGGATATAATACACAAAGGCCATGAATATCTTTTAAATTATATTCTTACGGTGAGTTCTGATGTCATCAGTTATAAACGGCCTTGTGTTTTTATATGGTGACATACGGTAACTTATAATATTCTTATAATTTACAAGAGGGGGTACTATATTGACTATATTATTTACATATGTGTATCTGTATCTATCTATCTTTCTATCATCTATCTATCTATCTACAGTATATATAGTGAATAGTGAATATATATAACCTTCAAAATGGACCAGCACACCAGATTTTCAAGTGTTCAAATTTCTTTTATTTCCATAACACGAGGTAATGCCCCGAATTTTGAGGCAGCGTGCCGGAATTTGACGCCGCGCGCCCAAAACGGACACCGGCGATCAAAATTTCTAAGCCGACCCCCCCCACAAAATGTAGATTATAATGCATAATGTACCCCCTACTAGAACTTTATAAAGATATCAGAAGCCACCTCGGAGTTATGTGACCTGTATGTGACATAACTCCTCTGTGACCTATAATATCTTTATAAATTACAGTAGGGTGTACATTATCCACTATATACTCACCGTTATATATATATATATATATATATATATATATATATATATATATATATATATATATATATATATATATATATATATATATATATATATATATATATATAACGGTGAGTTCTGATGTCATTTCTGTCACATGACTCACTGAAACATGTGTATTATAATAAATAAAGTACCCCTCTTGTAAAATATAAGGATGTTTATAAGTTACCTTGGAGTTTCATGACCTGTATAAAAACACTCGTGTTTTTATATGGTCATGAAACTCCTTGGTAACTTATAAACATCCTTATATAATACACGAGGGATACTTTATTCACTATATATATATATATATATATATATATATATATATATATATATATATATATATATATATATATATATATATATATATATATATATATATATATATATAAAAAAATATATTGCAATATATGGACAAACAATCCCTGTTTTGTTTAAAGGGTAAGGCATTTTTCAGTAGCAGTATGCACAAAATGTCTCTGTCTTAAATATATTGATAATGGGTTGAGTGCAGAGGAATCTTGTATTTGTCTATATGTATTTTGTGGTCACACCCTCATTGCACCCCCGCCTAATGATTTTAAAAACTAGTGGTGAGCACAACTTTCCCTTGTTTGTTATAGTTCTACAAGAGCAGTGACCAGCTCCATGTTGTAGCTCCCACCCCCTCCAACTATAGTCAGGTGATCCCACTGGTGTCTAATAAAAGGGCAGCCAAGTTTGGGAGTTTTACTTTGAAAGCAGCTAGTAAGTTGCAGGTAAAACGTATTCGTCCCTTTTATAAAATGTATAATGAAACCATAGAATTCTTAATGAATCAAATGAAAATTGAGCATAGGACTGGCCAGATATGGGATGACTTTGACGTAGTTGGCCAGCTTAAATATATTGCAATATATGGACAAACAATCCCTGTTTTGTTTAAAGGGTAAGGCATTTTTCAGTAGCAGTATGCACAAAATGTCTCTGTCTTAAATATATTGATAATGGGTTGAGTGCAGAGGAATCTTGTATTTGTCTATATATATATATATAAATAAAACACACACACACACACACGGACTGTACCACCGTGCACGGAAAAGCAGTGCATATGTAGAGAAAGAAAACACCAACACCAGCACCAGGGGTGTTTTTCCATCCAGAAATATATTGTGTTGCATGTAAAACACACTATATAGCCCCTTGTTTCCAATTGTAAAAGTCTTCAGTTCCCCTGATTAAATGCATCCAACCCCTTTCATTTTGTGGCATTACTGGTTCTTTAAAGGGATACTTTTTTCCAAAATAAATCAGTTAATAGTGCTGCTCCAGCATTATTCAATTTTGAAATCTGACATGGGGCTAGACAAATTGTCAATTTACCAGCTGCCCCAAGTCATGTGACTTGTGCTCTGATCAACTTCAATCACTCTTTACTGCTGTACTGCAAGTTGGAGTGATATCACCCCCCTCCCTTTACCCTCCCAGCAGCCAAACAAAAGAACAATGGGAAGGTAACCAGATAGCAGCTCCCTAACACAAGATAACAGCTGCCTGGTAGATCTAAGAACAACACTAAATAATGAAAACCCATGTCTCACTGAGACACATTCAGTTACATTGAGAAGGAAAAACAGCAGCCTGCCAGAAAGCAATTCTCTCCTAAAGTGCAGGCACAAGTCACATGACCAGGGGCAGCTGGGAAATTGACAAAATGTCTGGCCCCATGTCAGATTTCAAAATTGAATATAAAAAAATCTGTTTTTTTGAGAAATGGATTTCAGTGCAGAATTCTGCTGGAGTAGCTCTATTAACTGATGTGTTTTGAAAAAAAATCATGTTTTTCCATGCCATTTAACACTGTGCCTGTTTAGTTTATTTGCTTTTTATTTTATTGCTTACGCAAGATACAAGAGTCTATTGTTGAAAGGTGATATGGTCTCTTGCATATTCGCTGCCCCTCCCATTGTACAAAAATAGCCGCAGTGCCCTGGGGGATACTAAGGGTTAACCCCTAGACTGTTATCCTGGGACTCACAAAAACGAATAAGGAAAAGGATTTAAAGCCCATGTTTATTAACCCCTTCCCCAGACAAAGTTCAGTTTAAAGGGAAACTCAGCAGGCTTTCTTTTTGCCAAGTTATTTTTTATTTCTATGGCTCGCCTCGTTTTCCATTCAAGGGAATAGACTGTGTCGGAGTTACTGCAGGAAATAAAAATAATATGATTTAAGTGAGACTACCTTGCCCCCAACCTGCCTCTAGTAACTGTTGTAGTTCAGCTACGCGGGGGGTCGGCAGGTGTCTCTGCTCCCAGTCTGTGCCATGCAATGCACCAGCTAATGGAATCAATACACTCACAGACTGGGAACGGATAAACATCTCTCTCTCTCTCTCTATAAAAATACAAATAAAAAAAGCGGTCGCTACCGACTCAGCGCGATCACCTACCGATTCTGCAGCAATCATCAATAAACCGATTCCCCCGGGGAGCGGCGTTTGTTCTACTTCTCCTTCGCCTTTAACACGTTCCAGGTGTCACGGGTCGCCTATAAATAATCGCTGTTTCCCGAGCGTGTGTCCATGCGGAGAGCTGCCGAGCGAATCGATCTGGGTCTGTAGAGAAGGAGCCGCAGGCAGAAGATGGACAGGAGATGGCACCGACTGATGACTGGTTCCCAGGGGCTGAACGTAGCGCTCGCTCTCTCCCGGGCGCCCCCAACCGCTCGTTCTGCCCAGCGCGCTCACTGATAAGGAGTCCAGCTGTCTGAGCGCAGGTAGCGGCAGGAGGGGGTGGGGCTGTTGAAAGGATCACGTGACGGGCTGGGAACAGGTAGGACGCTGTATAAAGGGCCGGGGGGCAGGCGCGTACATTCCAAGCTGGACTCTCCCTTTGCTGAAACACCCGGAGCCACAGCTTTAGTTGTTGTAGAGACACAGACAACTGAGACAGATGTACCTTGAGTTTCTCTCCCCATGTCCTGATGCCAAAGTAAAGTCTTGCTGCTGCAAATTATAAGAGGGGCAGAGGAGGAAACCTGGTGTTGTAGCTGTTGCAGGAATAGAACTCATAGGGGGTGAGGGGAATACAGTTACCTGGTCTGGCCTGAGAATTAAAATAGTTCCTGGCATTTCAGGTGCTCAGAGGGCCAAACAACCCCCACCAGCCCAATACTGACTTTCTTTGGGACCTTATAGTAGCCCCTCTGGCATTTGCCAGAACCCACAGATTGCCAGTCCGGGCCTGACAGTTACGAACAACAGTTTAAGGGCAAGGCCAGACGTGGCATTTTTGCTAGGGATGCACCAAATCCACTATTTTGGATTTGGCCGAATCCTTCTGCCTGGCCGAACCGAATCCTTATTTGCATATGCAAATTAGGGGTGGGAAGGGGTAAATATTTTTTACTTCCTTGTAAAAGTCACATGATTCCCCTTCCCACCCCTAATTTGCATATGCAAATTAGGATTCGGTTCGGCCGGGCAGAAGGATTCGGCCGAATCCGAATCCTGCTGATAAAGGTCGAATCCCGAACTGAATCCTGGATTCGGGGCATCCCTAGTTTTTGCTGCGTTTTTTCCTTGCTTTTTTAAAAAAGAAAAGCCAGGCGTAATTACCCATAAACTGCACTACCACTGAAACGAATGGAAAACTCACTATGGCAATTCACACAGGGCGCTTGTAAGCTGAAATCCGCCACAAGATACCAGTATTGGCGTTTTTTAAGCAGAAACGGCAATACGTCAAGAAACTACCAAATCAATAGACTCTATGGGATCTGCACGTTTGAAACCACACTTTGCGTAAATACGCAGCGTATTGTAAATATGGCGTCCAAATTCTCAATGAGAACAATGAGAAGTGCATGATGGGAAAAGAATCCTACGTGCTGAAAAACGCATGAAAAATGCATGTTGACGGTTGTATGTGGTTTCAGTGGTGTATTTACACCTGGCTGTTTTTTTTAAAAACGCAATGTAAAAACGCCATGTCTGGCCTTGCCCTAAAGGAGAAGGAAACCCTGTAGAACCCCCACCCCAGGCTAACTGCCCCCCCCTCCAGGGAAATGCCCCATACTTTATACTTGCCCCTCGTCGAAGATTCTGGCAGCGGACTTCAAGGCATCCATCTTCCAGGTCCTCAGTAAGCTGACTGGGAGATCGGCAATCTCCGTCAATTTCATGTGCAGTTGTCGAAATCCAGCAAATTTCTCCAACTGCGCTTGTGCTGACACACCGATCTCCCAGTCAGCTTACCAAGGACCCGGAAGATGGATGCTGTAAAGTCCGCTGCCAGAATCTGCGACGAGGGGTAAGTGTAAAGTATGGGGCATTCCCACGGGGGAGGGGGCAATTAGCCTGGAGGGAGGTCTACGTGTGAAAATAGAAATGTAATATAAGCTTCATCATACTGAAACTTTCTAAATACAATCAATTAAAAATTATGTAGTGTTTCTGAAATAATCAAGTTTATGTTCGCTAACCCTTTTATCAGCATCTGTTTCTCTTCATTCTGTCTTCATGCAGCAGTTCAGGGCAGGATTTACATAACGTTCACCCCTAGGCCCATTGCCGTTTCTCACCACTGTCCCCTCCCCTTTATTCGTGCAAATTTCCATTATTGGGACCGGAGCAATGGGAATTGCTGCACGGGAAATTTTAAATTAAATTATTGTATCTCCTGTGCATCCCCAGTGTGGGTGTGGTTGGGCAGCATGCCGCCCGGGCCTTGGTGGCCTTTTCTCAAATCCGGGCCTGCAGGAGTTGGGAGTCAGATATTCATTGTCATTTAGATCCAATAAACCTGTATCTTTACCCTTTCCTAGCAGATGTATTAGAGCTCACTCAAATAACTGATTCAAGTACAAACAAAATCTAACAAAATAACTGCCTTTTGCACAAATTCTGCATGTAGAGAGACATGGGGGCAGATTTACCAAAGGGCGAAGTGGCTAATGCTAGCGTCAATTCACTAGCGTTACTCCACCTGAGACCAGGAGAAGTGCATTAAAGCAGCTAGATCTTCCCCAATCTTCTGTCACTTACGTTATATTCTGTGAGGCGAAAAATGCCTCAAAGTCCAAAAAAAAAACTGCTGTCTTATCCTTTTTTTCAGCCTGATTGCCGGCAAAAGACCTGACTTGAACTTTTTTTTTTGGGTAACCCCATACATTTGCAAACATATGGAACATTAATTTTACAGTGGGCACATGTGTAGGGCATTAGTATAACCCAACATTTAACATAAAGACGTCCATAAATGCAAGATCACTAGCGAAGTTCACTAGGCAGAAATGAACGCTAGCACATCTTCACTATCAAATGCTCGCACTGCCAAACTAACGCTAGTGAAAAGTCACCAGCGTTCGGCGCCCACAACAAAACTCTGCATTTTAGTGAAATAGTGTAATCTGAGCGAATTTTTGCCAAAAAACTAGTCTTCGGGCCCCCGGTGGGCCAATCCATTTATGGCCTGGGTAATGGGGAGCTGGGGCCTGGCCGCCAGTGTTGCACATTTATATGAGGGCTGCTTTAATTTTTTTTTTTTTTTTTAATTTTTTCAGGATCAGAGAACTGAATAGGGCACTGCTTTCAATTAGAAATAACTTTAAAGTTATATATTGTCACTGTTATCTTTTTATAGCCTGCTACCCATAACATGGGAACAAACTTTTTGAGAGAGTAATTTCACCAGCAAGATAAAAATCATTGTTAACACTATTCCCATTGTGGAGAGAACTGCAATAAACTGCTAAGCTAAAATGGAGCGGATCATGTTACAAATAAATTGGAATTAGCTGATGTCTCTGCTTACAGTGAAAATATGTGTTGCCCTGGAGTAAATGGGACTGTTGCACCATGCAAAGATTAGAGGTTTCCCAACAAGTTGAGCAAAATATGTCTCACTCACTCACCACTTCCTGATATTTCTTATTGTAGAATAATATTTTTAGCCTCAGCCATGGAAACTATGAATGAGTGAGTAAATTCAAGGGCAACTGATTTCCTCGGCAACATGACCGCACCTACGTTAGTGCTCCAATGAGACATGGGAAATGTAATATTTAAAGGGCCGCTATCAATTTACATTTTCCTGAAGAAGTGTGCTCATTACAGGGGATGCCTACACTAGCATATATTTATTGCACCTCTCTGCACCGAAGCACCGCGAGTGCATTGCCGCTGGCGTTTTCTCATTATAGCAGGCAGAAAGCAGTTCGCGGAGATTGTCACCCTGCAGAAGAGGCGATTAGTCGCCAGGTGACTAAATCTCCTCGAATCTGCCCGTGTGCTAAAGTTAGGGTCAGGGCACAGAGGTAGATTCAGGGAGATTAGTCGCCCGGCAACAAATCTCCTCTTCTTCGGGGCGGCTAATCTCCCTGAACTAATGTAAATCACTGGCGGGATGTCACTTGGCACGATACGTATTCCGAGGAAATTTTGGGCGCCTTCGGAAAACGAAGCGATCCGCATGCCATCCCGCCGGCTATTTACATTCTAGCCGGCGGGAAGGCAGTTTGGGGAGATTAGTCTCCCCGAAGAAGAGGGGATTTGTCAATGGGCAACTAATCTCCCTGAATCTGCCTGTGTGCCCTGACCCTTAATGTTACAAGGAGTGGCTTTTTGCTGCTAAACTCGCTTCTTTTGTGCAGTGCCTCTGTCCATATTTATAGGCTTGTGCAAATCTACAGTATAAAAAAGGAAAACCTGGACACAGAAGCAGGGCACAATAAAGGATGCATGTGGGATGGACGCATGGAAAAGTTCAGCCTGCCCGCGACCCGCAAAAGTGTGGAAGTCGGTCTAACCTGTCCAACTTAGGTAAACCCACATCACTATCTTAATGTCTCAGGCCATGTACCATTAATTGATCAGTCATCCACTATTTTTGCTTCTTGTTATAGGATATGACAGAATAGCAGAACTAAGATGGGTTGGGGCCCACCAGCTTGAGACAGTGGGGCAAATCCACTAGAGGGTGAATTTTTTGCCAGCAAACGCTCTGCCACACTTCGCCAGGCAAAGTATTTCTTTGTGATCTTTTGCTAGCGTTCAATTCTGCCTATCGAAACTTCACCAGCGTGTTTTTTTTAAATTTTATGACTTTGCGGTATACAGGATATGATGTCACTGGCATAAGATTGAGGAGGATGATGAAGCTTCAGCCATTCAGTTCGACGGGTCTAAGGTGGTGAAGGAAACTCTGGCAAAAGAGGTAACATTCTGTAATATTCGCACCTTATTGAATTTGTGGAGTAGCGATTGTTCGTCTGGCGATAGGGCTTGAAACTGAGCTATCAACGTTCTCTTCGCTATTGAATTGTCATTTACCCCTGTTAGTAAATTGGCGATGTCCCTGCAGATTCGATTTCTGGTGAGTTTTAGCTAGCGACGGCCACTTTGTCCTTTAGTAAATCTGCCCCAGTGTCTGCACTGATGCCAACCCAAAGCTTTATGGTGCAGCACCCAATCATGTCTACATTATGGGTTGGATGAGGGTTTTAACATTAAATTCAGTTATTAATTCCTAGCACAGCGCTGTGAGGCATCATATCTGTCTGCATAAATGAAGACTTGTGTCTACGTCACTCATCAGACAGGAAGATGTTTGCATAATTTGCTAGTAAGTGATGGAGGCCACAAGGAACAGGGAAGCCCTATGGGCGATGTTACATACATAGCACCCTGTACATCCCAACCATGCACTCACACAGGCTGTACGGCATATCTTGCACCATCATGGTCACAGGTGCTAATTGGAGGGGTCCTAAACAGCGTCAACCACACTAACACAGCACTATAGATTCTTCAATCTACAGAACCTAAGGGGTTAAAAATAATAAAGGTATATTGTGCCGTTCTCTTTGTGACTTCAGGAAAAGAAAGTGAAAGGAAATCCCGTTTATAAATGACACTTTGATAACAGATTCCTCAGTTTTCTTCACGCACCAGTGCCAGTGGCACAACTAGAAGTCAGTGGTTGCTGCCGAAAAAATTAAGCCCCATTATCACAAGCATTAGTGAATATATTTCTGGCACTCCAATACAGGTAGGAAACCTCATCTACAGGGCTGGAGCTAGGGGTAGGCAGCGGGGTTATATGTTTAGGGTAAAATTATTCCAGAAACATTTTTTGGCATGGAGCTTTCCTGTCCCAACTGGATGGCGAGCCAGATGCCCATGACCTCATATTACTAAAGGTATAGGATCCATAAATGGGAAAAATATGTTGTAGTTGAATTAAACAAGTTCATTTAGATAGCAAAGAACCCACAGAGCAACCACATTTACAAAATGCAGAATACAAATATTTGCAGTGTGTTTGATCTGGGCTTATTTGCCTTTCAGCCTATAACTGGTTTGGGTACTTTGCAAATAAAAAAAAGTGCTGATATGACTATTTTGTATAGTATTCTGGAATTGCTGTCAGTTAAGTCTCCTGCAGTCATTTCATTTGTAATGATGACTTTGTGATGTTCATGTGCATGACCTGTACGACATGACATGTATAAACACAAAAAGTAATTAAAGGGCAACTAAACGGCAGAGTTCTGCAATTATTTTGTTAGTCATGCACACAGTGGCTGTACAGATTCCAATGGACATGAGCCCTAAATAACAGTGGTCAAAGTTCTACAAACTACCAAATTACCATCTGGAAATCAGCATGCTGACTCCACCCCCTGCTGATGTCACATGCATGCCCCAATTATTCCATGTGCCTGAGGCATTGCAGTGTACATGCACTTCACTCCCCCCATACTAGAGGAAGTGGGAAGTTGGGGGAGGACAGGGATATAAACACTCCCACTGTATGTAAGAGCCCTTATTCAGCCAAATAGAAACCAAACTTAAACTTCAGATTCAGTTTTTTTGTGTCCACATTTCTATGGAGGATGTGTTATTGTCATAGTGCATTCCCAATATCCACTAAGTAGATCAAGTGCATCAGTAAGTGATCATAGGACCACAAAACACTAGTAGCACACAGGTCAAGTGCAAGCCAGATAAGATTTATGCAAATGTAATTCAAGCGCAATGTTTTGGTTACATACCCCTTTAATTGAAGTAATAATAGGGGTCACTGATTAAGTTCAGTTAAGGCAGTTGCAAAGTGCAAAGAATGGTTGCAATTCACTGTTCTGAGAAATATGAAGTGCTCTTAGGGGGATGCGTTGCCACCTTGTTGGTATTTTACCTGCCCAGTCGGTAAAAATGGTGCTTGATGCCAAAGTTATTAATAGGGCTGAACTAGGAAAATATAGGCAGGCCGGTCATTTTTCAGAGAAAAGGTGGCAACCGTATGTGCTCTTGCACTTGTGTCATGGGTCTTTTTAAATAAGAAACAGGTTTGTATGCTTCTGTATGTGGATATATATATATATATATATATATATATATATATATATATATATATATATATATATATATATATATATATATATATGACGACGGCTCCAGGTGAGCCGAAACGCGTTGATACACCATGCACCAATAAATAATGTTTTGATACACGCTGGATGGCGTTCGCTGTGAGTGCTTTCGTGGACTATGAATAATAAGTATTGATTGGTTAGCACCCAGCAACTTACTAAGTGAATGGTGAGTGCCGATTGTCTCTCTATATATATATATATAGCTCCAAAGGTTGCCAGCACTCTCGAAAAAAGGAATTAATTTTGGCTGGGTGCAGAAACAACAAAATATCTCCAACAACTGTAGAAAGATCCGCACTCACAGGTCTTATAGAGAAAAATAAATAATTTATTAGTTACACAGGACTGACGTTTCGGCCTCCCCAAGGCCTTTCTCAAAGTGCCAAATGATACACATCGGGTATCGGCAGTCACCCAATATTCAGACAAGTCCCAGGTGCATCTTCCACAAAATATCACAACAATTGTAGAAAATGGAGGCACTCACGGGTCTAAATGTTGATGAATTTATTAAATTCTTACATATTCCCCCACATCAACGCGTTTCGGCTCCTTTAGAATCCTGACGATGGTTCTGCATTGTGTGTGCAACCAATGTCTAATACTCTGTTTTTTTAGTGATTAAATATAAATATCCAAAATTCAACATGGGAGAACCAGATCTGCCTAAAAATCATAAGGTTAAAAGTCAATAGAAGCACTGTGGAAAACAGGTGGGCTCTATAACCCTGAGAATTTGGATATGGAAGACCAGAACTGACCAGAAATTGATGTGGTTCTATGTCACTTACTAATGTGCCTTTGTATATAACATCCCCATGCTTTCCAAGGGTGGAATTTAATGTAATTATTCAAACAGATGACATGTATGCTTTCTTTGTTTATTTCTACTTATTCTCCAAGGCTATTTCCAGCCCAACCTTATTGAAAAGTTGCTAAGATGCACAACAGTATACCAGTATGAAACCTGTTATCCAGAATGCCTGGGACCTGGCGTTTTATGGATAAGGGATCTTTCTGTAATTTGGCTCTTCATACCTTGTCTGCTTAAAATAATTTAAAAATGAATTTAAATCCTATAGGATTGTTTTGCCTCCAATAAGGACTAATGGAGATCAAGCCAAAGGTAATGTTTTATTATTGCAGAGGAAAAAGGAATTCAGTTTAAAAAATGTGTATAATTTGATTAAAATTAAGAGAGATGGTCTTCCTGTAATTACCCATCCTATACAGTACCTATATACAACAGCTGTGGAAAGTTGTAGACAGCAGAAACCCTACATTCTACTTTCATGAAAACATTGTATACTGTATTTAGTACATAATTATAAACCTTACAAATGCATTCCCTAGAGGAGACACATGTTTAGCTATTTCTACATTCTTTCTAGTCTTGCTTGCGTGGGTTTCCTCTGGCTGCCCTGGTTTATCCCACATTGCAGAAACATACTGGTAGGTTATTTGATTCCTGGTGAAACTTGCCCTGGGCCATTGAGTCAGTATGGCATCACTGTGGTATTTGTTTTGCTGTGTGTGTAAATGAGTATACATAGTTTACTACATGCAGAGTGTGTCCTCATATGTTACTAGACAGGACACCAATACATATACATAATACATAGTTATTATTACAGGAACACACATAAGCCCTATTTTTAATAAAATTGGGGCAGAGTTTTGAAAGTTCAAATTAATTTGATCAGTGCAGGAATGTTTCAAAGATCAGTTAATATTATCCATCAAATCAATTGATCTGATGGGCCTATTTAATTAATTTAAAGTAAGGATGCACCGAATCCACTATTTTGGACTCGGCCAAATCCCCGAATTCTTGGTGAAAGATTTGGCCGAACCGAATCCGAATCCTAATTTGCATATGCAAATTAGGGGCAGAAAAGGAAAAAAATCTTCTTTTGTGACGAGAAGTCGTGTGATTTCCCTACTCTCCCCTAATTTACATATGCAAATTAAGATTCAAATTCGGTTCGGCCAGGCACATGGATTCGGCCGAATCTGAATCCTGCTCAAAAAGGCCAAATCCTGGCCGAATCCCGAACCGAATCCTGGATTCGGTGCATCCCTAATTTAAAGCCAACATGCAAAATATAAGTGATCCAGCAATACTACTGTTCAAGTAAATTCAATCAGTATCAGTGTTGATCTATACTGATCATCCTGAAGCCCAGATAAACTTGTCTAGGTTATTGATCACTGTTGTTAATATACCTGCCCAATAATATACCATATTTAAATATAGACTTCTCTTTAACCCAGTGGTTCCCCACTGTGGAGTCAGCCCACCTTGGGCGTAAAGCCATGGCAGGGGGCTCAGCTTGAAGACTAGTTAAGAGTGAGAATTGCGAAAAATTACCATTTTCTCTCCTAGATACACCTGAAAGCCCAGAGTGAAGGTTAGTAACTTTAGGTTTTTGGGGGTGAATATGTATTTGCTGTGCCAGATATTCTTGACCCTATGGCTGAATGATTGACACCAAAAATGTATTCTATCTTTACCCATTTCATAAATAAATTTGGGCATATTGAGGCCCGTTAGTTACAGGTGCAGGTCAAACATCAAGGAGATCCTCCCATAGTGCTGCTCCCACCCATATATGAGTGGACACAGGGGAGTCAGGTAGGTCATAAAAGTAGAAGAAGATATTGGGATGGGTTGGGAAGTAGCAGTTAGGGTCATGTTGGAGTTGAAAAATTTCAGACCCGCTCATCACTATTATCTATGTGAACTGGGATTTCTAATCAAGTGAACTGGTTCTTGTTATGTTTTTATTGCGACAGCATTCTCTTGAGCATTTAAAAGAGAAGGAAAGCCCCCTCCATTGATTTTACTCACTTACTTACTTACATTTATCCTCTTCTAAAACATTGTATTCGAGTCCCAGTCATTTACCTGTTGAAACTGGGCGCATGTGCAGTACAGAAAATGGCAAATTTACTTAAAGTTACTTGAACAGTTATCAGCTATTGCCTATTATAATCTTTTGGAAAGCCGTTCAAAGCAGAGGTCCATTTTGTTTGAGGGATTCCTAAGGCCTGCAGCCTGCTCCTTGTAAGACATCATCATTTTAATTTAAGATTCCCTTATGGTAACTGCTGTGGGTCGCAAGTACATGTATAGGACACATTATCCAGAATGCTCGGGACCTAGGGTTTTCCGGATAAGGGATCTTTTCGTTATTTAGATCTGTGTCCCTTAAATTTACTATAAAAACATTTAAAAATTAAATAAACCCAATAGGTTAGTTTTGCTTCCAATAAGGATTAATTATATCTTAGTTGGGATCAAGTACAAGGTACTGTTTTATTATTACAGAGAAAAAGGGAATCACTTTTTTAAAATTTGAATTATTTGATTATAATGGAGTCTATGGGAGACATCCTGTAATTCTGAACTTTCTGGATAACGGGTTTCTGGATAACGGTTTCCATATATTTAGTGCCTTTCCTGTATAAAATATTGGTTCCGAAAACTGTGGGACTGGCCTCCTAGAGTGTCTATTTTGAAAGCTGATTAGGATAAAATTTAAGTCTGAATAATTATTTACTGTATTGGTTATACCTGGAAATATTGTATGTCTGTTACAACCTTCCCATTAAGGGGGTCCCAACCAAATGTAGGCCTGAACCTCTGCCATTAGTTAAACTGTGCAGTGTAAAGTCTTCTTAAAACAGAACATTTTCACAAGCAGATAGCACTACCTTTAACCAAAATGAAAGTCTTTACCCTTTACTTAAAAGAAAACTATACCACCAAACAATGCAGGTCTCTGACTAAAGCCTTGGGGGCCCACCGGGGCTACAACATGAAGGGCCCTCCTGGAAGTCGATGGGGGCCCCCTCTCGACGTCGAAAACTCTAGGCCACGGTGCACGCATGCACGTAGAGGGGGCTGTGCCGTCAGGGGGGCAGGGCTATGACGCGGCATTGGCTGAACGCCGTGTCAATCATGGGAAATCCTGCCCGGTTTTCCTTATTTTGAAAACCAACAGGAAGTTTTGACCTGGGCAGCCCTTGAAAATACTGGGCTGTCAGGGTCAAAACCGGACAGGTGGTAAAAATGATGGTTGATCCCAATGTTATTAATAGGGAAAATAGATATAGGAAGGCCAGTATTTTTTTCCAGAAATGGTGGCAAAACTAGTGGTGCAAAAAAGACGAGATGTGCACATGCGTGAACGCTGCGGTGATGCATCAGCAGCTCTTTATGGGGCAGCCGGCAGAACAGGTCCCAGTCTGACCCTTCCACTTATCATGATGTCAACTTAGGGTTGCCACTTTTCCCCCCGACGAACTCCGGGGGAGGCAAGGGTGTGACGTGATGGGGGTGGGACTGTGACATCAGGGGCAGGGCTATGACATGGTGATCAGCGTGTCAGCCTCAGGAAATCCTGCCCGGTTATCGGAAGCCAGTTTTGATCCGAACAGCCCTTCAACAATATGGGCTGTCCGGGTCAAAACCAGACAGGTGGCAACCGTATGAAAACTATTCATTTTGGGGAGTAAAGATTTCCTTTAAAGAATTATAGGCACAGACATACAAATATATTCTTAATGTCCCTGTACCCAACTATGCATCCAGTGCTGCTGGTGTAATAGAACAGATATAGCCTAATAATTCACTTTTTTTTACCATACACATAATTCACCTTCAGGCTGAGAATCTGGGAGTTAACACAAAATCAACACAACAGAAAGTCAACACGAATCTCCCGGGTGGTCTTCAGACGCAGCCTGCCAGACAGTTTGGGACCACAGTTGTAAAGGCTACAGCATTTTAGTCTTCCAATCAGGGGCGATCCGCCAATGAGGCGAGCTGAGGCGCTCCCCTCAGGCGGCATCGCCAGCTAGGTTTTCAGGGGAGGCAAAAAGCCGCTCCTGGTGCCTTTAAGTGACGAATTTCCCTTTTTTAAACCGGAAATTCGGCTTTACTGCTTCCTCACGGAAATGAATTCGGGCTGGTGGGCAGCATTACTGGAGCCGCCTCAGGCAGCAATATACACAGGAACGGCGCTGCTTAAAATCAGGGGCGCTTCGCCAATGAGGCGAGTTGAGGCTGTTGCCGCAGGCGGCAGCGCCCCACTAGGTACCAGGGGCAGCAAAAATGCTTTTTTTAAGAGCGAATTTCCGGGGGAGGGGCCAGGATCGCCCCTGCTTCCAATGATATATTTTACATCAACAGAGACATGGCAGCTCCAATTTTCTGGGCAGGCACAAGGGATAGGCTAAGTGGCAATTAGGGTTACCGCCTGGCCGGTAAAAATGATGGTTGATCCCAATGTTATTAATAGGGTTACCACCTTTTCTGGAAATAAAATACCGGCCTTCCTATATATTTTTCTTTTTTCCCTATTAATAACATTGCGATCAACCATCATTTTAACCGGCCAGGCGGTAACCCTAGTTATTAATAGGGAAAAAAGATAACTAAATAGGAAGGCCGGTATTTTTTTCCCAGTAAAGGTGGCAACCCTAGTGGGATGAGGGCGAGTTAGTGACTGGTGGTGGTGGAGGCAGGTGAGTGTCCTGCCTTGGGCGCCTATGTAACCAATCCCAGCACTGACTGCCCATTTTAAATTACAAAGACATCTTTTCCAACTGCCTGCAATTTCCAGGGACAGTGGATTTGCAAATCAGAACTATATAAAGGGCATCGAGCTCCCAATACCAAGATCGAGACATTGATTATTTACAAATGTATTTTAATGCCGTCACACAGAGCCCCGCCACGCCTCCCTGCACAGAACTAATGTAACAGCAACATTCCAATTGGCCCGGTCACGTGTTCACAGCGCGCGTAAACCGTATACGTCATCTTTCCGCGCTATTTCCTGCTTCCGGTCACTTCCGCTACCTGAACGTAAACAGAAGTAGGGAACCTGGGTAAGTATGTCTCGTTGCTATGGCCTAACTTGTGCCACTCTACCTATCTACCTAGTTGGCGTGCGTTGTGTGTATGAGCCGAGGTTGAGAGGCGGTTGTATGTTTTTTTGCAGAGATCTAGTTTATTATAAGGACATAGGTTGATGGTATTATCCAGTCTGTAGGTTGTATCTAATAAGGGCCCATTCTGCCACGTGGATCCTTCCGTCAAAGGTCCCTTTGGTGGATAATATTGATTTATATTCAAGTTCTTAAGCAATGGTTTTTATTAGCGGTGTCTTTCCTGCCTCTTACATTGACTAATACTTAAACAACAGCTACAGGATAGCAGGTCAGACATTGTTTCACTATAGACTGAGGCCTCTACGTTTCTTAAAGGGGAAACAAACCCCTTATTAAGAAAACCCCTACCCCAACCCCACATAGACCCCCCCCCTTCCTCCTCTCTCAAGTCTAAGGGTCAGGGCACACTCAGATTCGGTGAGATTAATCACATGGTGACAAATCTCCTCTGCTTCGCAGTTACTAATCTCCCCAAACTGCCTCTTGCTGGCGGGATGGCACTCGGATCGATTCGCTCGAAGTTTCCTCGTGAGGCAACTTTGGGTGACTTCTGAAAACGAAGCGATCCGAGTGCCATCCCACCGGAAATTTACATTCTAGCTGGCAGGAGGCTGTTCGGGGAGATTAGTCGCCCTGAAGAAGAGGAGATTTCTCGACGGGCGACTAATCTCCCAGAATCTGAGCGTGTGCCCTGACCCTAAATGTCCCCATAGATGCAAAGATTTTTAGTTGGTGAACGATCGATTTCAGTGCAGGCCGACCAATCCGTCAAATTATCGCGAAGTTAGTGGGAATCGAACGATCGTACATCTTACATTTTTCGTCCGACATCTGTCAGAAAATTGATCGGCCAGGTTAAAAAAATTATTGGTCCCAGTGCAATCTATCTATGTTTGCAGGGCCAAGCAGGCAGCTACCCTCAGTTTTCATGGCAATATCGCTTGAAATGGACAAATTGTACATTTAAACGATCGTTTCGAGATAATCGTGGTCGCACGATAACGAAAAGATCTTTCAAAAATCTTTACATCTATGGCCAGCTTAAGTGTGACCTCGGACAAACTTACTTACTCCTCGGTGCAGATTCAGGCATGGGAGTTCACGTGCGCCATCTTCTTCTCTCCGAAAATCTTCGGAATGAGACCAGCGTGTCGGTGCATGCGCCGTTGGAGCAATTCTCTGTTCTGCGACAACTGCGCCTGCGCCGAAACTCCTGAAAATTGCCAAAGTGCCTGCCTTATTCCGAAGAATACCGAAGCGGCTGAAGATGGCGCCCGTCAACACTGATGCCTAAATCTGCACCGAGGGGTAAGTAAAAAGTTAGGGGCATTTGCCCGGGGTAACACTTAGGCTGGGGGGAGGGGGGTCTATGTGGGGTGGGGGTAGGGTTTTTTTTTTTTTAATGTTTGTTAGGGTTGAATTCTCCTTTAAAGAGAAAATCCACTCAAAAAGTTATTCTAAGCAATGTTCCATTGTACAGTAATATTACAATGGCAGAGGTTTTAAAGTGATGTGCAAATCTTCTGTGATCTAGGATAAAAAAAGCTTATTTACCGCTCCTCATTTGCAGGAAGTCTGGCCTATTTTCCCTGGTATCTCTGGTCCCTTCGTGAAAATGACAAGGCATGGGAAAAACTGTACAGCCGGGGCTGTGTATACCTATTATGAGAAGAAAAAGGATACAGGTTTGTGGGGGGTTTTTTTTGTGTGACTTGTATAGTAAATTGATTTTGACACATTAGATATTGCAATAAGCATTTTTCAACTTATCTTCAAAATGTGCATTAAAAGTTACCTATCGGTCATGTTGATCATTTTTCACTGATAGGTCGGCTTTTGTAAGTAATTGTTGCTTAAAAGTTCCTAATCCTAATTGTTTTGCCAGCCTGACTGTCCCTCTCAACCAGTTATAGCTTTTAATGCTAATGTATTACTGCTGTACAAATATGGCAGCCCCCTTACAGCGGAACATGGGGGATCAGATAGTTAATGTAAAAGCATTGGGCAAAAACTTTTATGGCAAAATTTATAAATAGCTGGCAAGGACATTTATTATAGATGTAAAAAGATTCTGATGTCAGTATCTCTTTAAAGGGATACTGTCATGGGAAAAAAAATTTTTTTCAAAATGAATCAGTTAATAGTGCTGCTCCAGCAGAATTCTGCACTGAAATCCATTTCTCAAAAGAGCAAACAGATTTTTTTATATTCAATCTTGAAATCTGACATGGGGCTAGACATTTTGTCAATTTCCCAGCTGCCCCTGGTCATGTGACTTGTGCCTGCACTTTAGAAGAGAAATGCTTTCTGGCAGGCTGCTGTTTTTCCTTCTCAATGTAACTGAATGTGTCTCAGTGGGACATGGGTTTTTACTATTGAGTGTTGTTCTTAGATCTACCAGGCAGCTGTTATCTTGTGTTAGGGAGCTGATATCTGGTTACCTTCCCATTGTTCTTTTGTTTGGCTGCTGGGGGGGAAAAGGGAGGGGGGTGATATCAGTCCAACTTGCAGTACAGCAGTAAAGAGTGATTGAAGTTTATCAGAGCACAAGTCACATGACCAGGGGCAGCTGGGAAATTGACAAAATGTCTAGCCCCATGTCAGATTTCAAAATTGAATATAAAAAAATCTGTTTGCTCTTTTGAGAAATGGATTTTAGAGCAGAATTCTGCTGGAGCAGCACTATTAACTGCTTCATTTTGAAAAAAAAATTTTTCCCCATGACCGTATCCCTTTAAGTTGTTGCTGTTAAAAATTCATTATATTAGCAGTTGATCTAGGTTTTATGTAATTATATTCTCAGTTGCATCTGGCTACGGGACACAGACTGTTCGTCTTAGCAAGGATGCAGTAAAGGATTTTGATTGCTGTTGTTTGTCTCTTCAACCATGTAAAGACCCTGTGGTCACGTAAGTATCACTTCTGCTGAACTTACTCTGCTCCTAGAGAAAGAAGAAGCACTGTTTTCCAGAGTGATGTTGTTGGTTACAGATGACACATTCCTTTTAAAGAGATTCTTCACCTTCCAAACACTTTTCAAGTTAAGTTGTTTTCACATTGTTTGTCATAAACAAATACTTTTTTCAATTGCTTTTTCATTTTTTATTCTTTACTGTTTTCCCCAAAATTTAAGTTCCTGTCTCTAGTGTGTCAGCCTGGCAGCTCAGTGATACAGGAGCATCTGAACTGTTACAATTTGCTACATTTAGTTTATACAATTAGTTGATACATTTTTCAGCAGTATCTGTGGAATATTAACAACTATTGTATCCATTCTAACAGCTGCCTTTAATGAAACTCAAAATATATCAACTAACAAATAACAAAATGTATCAACTTAAAGGTATCCATTAAAAAACGGTTAAAGAGTCGGCAACCTCTCTCAAATAGAAAATAGAAAGTAATTGGAAAAAGTCTTTATTTCTAGTGAACAATCTGAAACCAACTGAACTGTAAAAAAGTGTTTGGAAGGTGAACAACCTCTACAAAAGATTTACCTTTAAAGGGAAAGTTCACGTTAATTAAATGGTAGTATGCTACAGACAAGTATTCCAAGCACCTTTAAACAGGATTTATGGAGGGCTGTTTACATTTTGCTCCTCTTTAATTTGAAATTACAGGGGTTGTTCACCTTTGAGATAACATTTAGTAGGATGTAGAGGGTGATATTCTGAGACAATTTACAATTGGTTTTCATTTTGTATTATTTTGTGGTTCGTTATTTATTTAGCTTTTTATTCAGCAGCTCTCCAGTTTGCAATTTCAGCTGGTTACTAGGGTCCAAATTGCCCTAGCAGCCCATGCATTGATATGAATAAGAGACTGGAATATGAATAGGAGAGGGACTGAATAGAAAGATTAGTAATAAAGAGTAGCAATAACAATAAATGTGTAGCCTTAAAGCATTTGGTTTTAGATTGGGTCAGTGACCCCCATTTGAAAGCTGGAAAGAGTCAGAAGAAGACGTCAAATAATTAAAAAAAAAAAAAACTATGAAAAATAAATATTGAAGACCAATTGCTTAGAATTGGTTATTTTCTAACATACTAAAAGTAAGGCTGGGCACTTGAGTTGGCGACAGAAGATCAGGCTGATTGTAAGGCTAGTTTAAGAAGTAATCTTCCAGTTTCTCATTTAATCAAAATTGTTAATGAATTGGCCTACTAAATAGCAGGTCAAACATTAAAGTAGAAAGCTGCAGGACAAAAAAGGGTTAAACAAGCAATTCAGTTTAATTGAAAATAGGCAGTACCTATAATAATGTAGGCACCATCACGTATTATACACTGCACTTGTCCATGCAAGGTGGTGGCATTCAATACGGTGCATGTAATATATAATTGTCCAGCCATAAAATATCCTATTTAAGCACTTGGTTTCAGTGATTTATGTGAAAAGCTTTTGCCAGTTAAATCAGATTTTTCTTATAGATCTGATGGTTACATTTATGAAAAAGAGTCAATTCTGGAATACATCTTGCATCAAAAGAAGGAAATTGCTCGGCAGATGAAGGTATGACTTTAACAATATGGGCCTGTCTATGATTTTCATTTATTTCTAAGGTGCGTAACTTTATCTAAGGAAAGGGGGGCTGAGGTCATGCAGATGAGTAAGTACGAGTGTAAAGTCATGGAGTGGTAAAACTATCCTCACTGCAATCTAGAAATACAATATGAAAGTATACTTCACAGAAAAAATATCTTGGCCTTAATGCTGATTGGTTGCATATTATAAATTGCCTAGTCTGTCTCCGTCATTCGATTGGCTGTAAATGCCCGTACTTGGTTGCTGCCTCTCTTGACCAAATAAGTAGCTTGTTGGTCTGTGCTTGGTGCTTTCCAAGGTGAATTCTGATATCCTCAGATTTTACAACATGGGGTTATATTATTTATTATAATACACAAATTTCAGTGAGTCATGTGACAGACGTAACATCAATAAGCACTGATTATAACTGATGATATCACTAAGCACTGTTTATAAGATATAATTTACAGGATTTTCCGGGCTCATGTGTTTATAAAGTAATCATGTATTCTTGTGAAACAGGCATACGAGAAGCAGAAAAATTCAAAGAAGGCAGAAATGGAGGAATTAAACAAAGCTGCAAAAGAATCTAAAATGAAAGCATTCCTGGATAAAGAAATGACCATAGTCAGCAAGCCACTGAACCCCTTCACCCGGAAATCAGGTGAAGGCTTTTTTTGTTTTTTTACTGCAGGGACAGTTTATATTCATATTATCTTGCTGTATTGTTCTCATTTCAGAGAAATATTTGTGTTATAGTATCTGTCTATAACGAATAGTTGTCCCTGCTATGAAAAGTTCCATTTAAAGGACCTAAACCCTTAAAATTAATGGCTAAAATGCTGTATTTTTTTATACTGCCTAAAGTTTCAGTTTGTCAATAGCAGCAATGATCCAGGACTTCAAACTTGTCACAGGGGGTCACCATCTTGGAAAGTGTCTGTGACACTCACATGCTCAGTGGGCTCTGAGCAGCTGTTGAGAAGCTAAGCTTAGGGGTCGTTACTAATTATCCAGCAGAAAATGAGGTTGGTCTGTAATATAAGCTGATGCTACAGGTTTGCTGATTATTAAATTCTGATGCTAATTGCACTGGTTTCTGTGCTGCCATGTAGTAATTATCTGTATTAATTACTAATCAGCCTTATATTGTGACATTTCTATTCTATGTGTACTGTATATTGTGAGTGGGTCCCTAAGCTCAGTAAGTGACAGCAGCACAGAGCATGTGCAGTGAATCAGCAGAAAAGAAGATGGGGAGCTACTGGGGCATTTTTGGAGACAAAGATCTTTACTGCTATAGGGCTGTGGTTGCCTTGGGCTGGTACGAAAGCACAAAAAATAATGTACAACATTTCTACCCTACTACTTTAGTTAATCTTTAGTTCTCCTTTAAGCCATCTTTATCTAGCCGTGCCAGTGGTGTCGGACCACACTCCTTGAATTGCCTCCTTTCCCTTTCTCTATTCAAGTTGAGAGCCTGGGAGACAGTGGGGCTCATTTACCGCTACCTGGCAGATTTGTACTTAGGCAGCAACTTATAGCAACCAATCAGTGATAAGCAGTTTTCAACCAGCTGCAACTTAATCTGTTAAACCAAAAATTTCATTGGTTTCAGTAAGTTACTAAATGAGCTCCACTGACTGCTTCGCTGAGGTAAGACCCGCAAGTTGAGTTTGTAACAACAGCATAGACAAATGTATGATTATTTCCTCTAGCTTCTATTACGTTCAGATAAATATGTAGGGAAAATGCTAAAATAAAAGATTGTCACCTTTAGGTATTGGTTCCTGTGCCTGTTTCTGGTAGGGTATGACTCTTAGTGTGGTGCAGGCTTTCATTTTATCTCCCCTACATGCACTGCCATACCTTATCCTTAATTCTACAAGTTTATATCAGAATAATTGTTTGCTGCTCCACTCTTTTTATTACCTCTGGTTTGCATTGAGGGCTTCTCTGTATCACAGGCTGAATTCATCTCTTTGTGCACAGACCGTGGTATAGACGCTGCTGAGCCAAGTTGCAGTCAGCAAAGCAGTGAGGAGAAGAATAAGCAGCTTCCAAGCTTTTGGATTCCATCGCTGACTCCAGAAGCAAAAACCTCGCTTGTGAAAAAACCAGTAAGTGATATTATTTGTCTATGTTTTTCCATTCACTTACAACTTTCACTGAGCACAAAACAATGTTTAGCTTTTTGTTGTTCTTATATAGAGAACATTTCCATAAAAAAAATTGTCACTTCTTTCACCATACACAATTCTAGTATCTATTTGTGAGATGAATATACAGAAAAGTATGCGTAACCCTATCACAACTGCTGTCTGCATATGCACAGTTATGTTTGAACTGACTATTGCAGTTAGAAAGTTGGAGGGCAGCTGTTGTGCTACATACGAGGCATACAGTAACATTGTAAGATCTGTCGGATAATGCAAGGGAGTTTATTTAAAGGTACAGTAAATTCCTATATATACACTATAACGTTTACAAAAAAAGAACTTATGCTTAAAATGTATTATGTATTTTTAAATAAAATATATATATTTTTCTACTATTTTGATTTTCTAAAACTCAGATTGTTTGTTTTTATATTCCACCCCTCCCTCTGCCTGGTTGCTAGGGTAAATTGGACCCTCTTAACCAGATATTTCCTGAATTTTCAAAGTGGAGAGTTGTTTGGGCGAATTGGACCCGTTTAGTTTTGCCAAAAGTTTGCCGCCGGTGAAATGTCGCCGACACCCATTAAAGTCTGTGGGCGTCAATAATGTTTTGAAGCGTGTCTGGGTTTTTTATTTATTTATATTTTTTGACGTGCAGCGCCATACAAAAATTCGCCCATCCGTATTGCTGAGCAATAACATTGTATAAAAAAAATGAAGACCAATTGCACGTTTGTTTCAGCATGTTGCTGTCTGCATCATACATCAAGTTAAAGAGATACTGACACCAGAAATTAAACTCTTTTTTTATATCTATCATAATATTGCCTTTGAAAGCTACTTATCACTTTGCCATAAAGTATTTGCACAATGCTTTTACATTACCTGTCTGATGCACCATGTTCCTGTGAGGGGACTGCCATATTTGTGCAGCAGGAGTCTTAGCATTGGAAACTTTAAAGGAAAACTATACCCCCCAAACAATAAAGGCCTCTATAAAAAGATATTGCATTCACTGTGCACACAAACACACCAACAAACCATACATTTTAGGTCACATGAGTCAATTAACAGACAGAGTTCTGTCTTTTGCTTCCACACTTCTTCCTGTTACAGTTAGAGCTGCAGTATTTCTGGTCAGGTGATCTCTGAGGCAGCACACAGACCATCACGAAATGGTGGTTCAAGGCAAGAGATGTAAAAGGACAATATTTACTTAAATGTATATACCAGTTTGGTGAGATTCTTTAATACGCCACTTAATATGATGTAAACTATCTGTTGCTTAAAGGAGAATTCAACCTGTAATAAAAAATAAAAAAAAAACCCTACCCTGGCTAGACCCCCCTCCAAATGCCCCTAGTTTTTTACTCACCCCTCCGTGCAGATTCTGACCTCAGAGTTCACACAGCCATCTTCTTTCTTCGCCTTTAACAGAAGTTTCGGTGCATGCGCAGTTGGAGTAAATTCCCGGTCCCGTAGAACTGCGCATGCGCTGAAAGTCGCGAAAATTTTCGGTGTTTGACCAGTTGTTCGGGAGCAGAAATTTACTCCAACTGCCCATGTGCCAAAACTTCGTAAAAGGCGAAGAAAGAAGACGGCTGCGCAAACTCTGAGGCCAGAATCTGCACGGAGGGGTGAGTAAAAAACTAGGGGCATTTGGAGGGGGGGGGGCAAGTAGGCTGGGGAGGAGGAGGGAGGGTAGTCTACCCAGGGTAGGGGGGGAGGGTTTTTTTTTTTGTTATGGGTTAAATTCTCTTTTAAGTGTTCATTTTGGGGGTATAGTTTTACTTTAACTGACAGGCTGAGATCTAAGTCAGGTTGGCAAAACAGTCGGGTTTAGGAACTTCAATTACTTAAAAAAACAAACCTCTCCGCATAAAACAATCAACATGACCTATAGGTAACTTTTAATGTACATTCATATTTTTAAAAAGTCGTTTTTTAGTGTCAGTATGACTTTAATTCAAAGACAAACTACCCCTTTCAATATCAAATGTATTCATTTCCTATGGACTCTGCTTTATTGTCACTCGGTCTAATGTGTGCCTGCAGTACTGAACTCAAAAACATTACACACTGGTTTTTGCTGCTATTAATAAATGCATTTATTTACTCTCCAATTCCAGGACAAGACTGTTTACTGCCCAATGAGTGGGAGGCCTCTCAAGATGAAAGACCTTATGCCAGTGAACTTTACCCGTGTGGATGAGAAGGTGGATCGTGTAGGTCTAATAAACCGTCAGGACAGATACGTTTGTGCTGTGACACGAGACATGTTGGGCAATTCTGTACCGTGCGCTGTGCTGCGACCTTCGTAAGTTTCAAACTTGTTCGTTTTGCCTTTTCTGCTCAGGCAGCATTATGCACCTACACAAGTATGTATGATAGGAACGGGAGCAGTCATATTGGTTAATGTGCAACAGTGACCACTAGCTGACAAATTGCTGTGATGTTTGGAACCTCTCTTAGAGGCACATTTATCAACGGTCGAATTTCGAATTCATGTTCGTTTCATTAAAATCCCTTAAATTCGAATTTCGACATGGCGAAATATATTAATAAAGTCTAATTAATAAAACTAATTTAAAGACCCGAAAATTCGCTCAAACTCTGAGTTTTTTATCTGAAAAAAAACTTGAAAGTCAGGAAGGCTGCACACATCACCAAATTGATCCCTGGTTGTTTCCCATTGACTTAAAAGAACAATTCAGCAGGTTTTAGGTGGTGCATAATCAAATTTGAGTTCTTAAAGTACCAGAGTATGATAAATCTCGAAAATCTTTTTTTTTTTTTTTTATAAAAAACTCGAATCAAATTTGAATAACTCCCTAGTCAACTTTGACAGTTTTGACCGAAAATTCGAATTTTCAATTCGACCCTTGATAAATCTGTCCCTCAGTGGCCTTAACAGCAATTTGTGAATGAAACACAGACCTGAGTGCACTTGCGCTATTCAAAAGTAGAAGCCAAACAAAATGTTTGCTGCGTTCTGAACTTAAAGGGGAAGTTCAAACCCTTTTTTTTTTTTTTTTTTTTTTTAGTTCAATTTTTATGCATGCCAATATTAATGATATTTCTCTGTTGGGGAAAGTGTAGTGGCAACTAAAATTTGATACATTTCTTAAAGGAGAAGGAAAGCTATGGAGGCATTTTATTGCCAATAGATTAGCTGCAATAGTGCAAGCTAGAATGCTATATTTATTCTGTAGAATGTTTTACCATACCTGAGTAAAAAGCTCTCTGTTTGTTTAGTATCGCATCTGTAGTATTAGCTTGATGTGACATCACTTTCTGCCTGAGTCTATCACTGCTCACTTATAGCTCTGGGCTTAGATTACAGCAGAGCAGGGAGGGGTGAAGAGGAGCAAACTGAGCATGCTCACGCCCGGGGCAAGGAGGTTTAAGCTGAAGGCAGGAAGTCTGATACAGAAGCCCATGTGTACACAATACACACAAAGGACTCAGAGCAGCGATACTTTTAGGGTTTACTAGTATATTTAGGTGAACCTTTCTGATAAGGCTTACTTAGTTTAAACCTTTCCTTCTCCTTTAAATGCAGCCTACTGAGCATAAGTGGGTGGAATCTGGATTGATTATGTATAGATTTGAGGTAATCTGAGTAGGTGTGCAAATTATGGCTATGGCCATTGCATGCAAAGAGATTTTCTTTTTGCCCCAAGAAAACCTATTAGTAGGGCCCACCATCCAGGGGACAAATGTGCCAATAATTGGGGCTCCTTGAGGAGTGTATTTTTATCCTAGTAGTATGGGACCCTATGATTACATTTTTGGCTAACTAACTATATTAGAAACTTATTTTGCCTATCTATTTATCCAGTTTGTATTTTTACACTGAACTGTTCCTTCAAATCAGGATTATGTGATATGTGACCCTGATCTGTACAGCTTCCAACATTCCCAACAGCCTTTGCTGACAGTCGCCATTAATTTATAATAACCTCTGGCTGCCAAAAAGTGCTGGGAACGTCACTCGTTATGGTTTTCTTTGCTTATCAGCTCAATATAATATGACCAATAAAGCCTTGGTGCATAGCAGCCTTATAACGGCATTTCCAGGAGTGTGGGGCTGTATATCACACATAGATTTCTGCTAGTGAAATATTTTATTCTAATGACAGATGCAGCCAAGCCAATCATTGTGCCCAGTTAGATATCTGTAGGACAGGGTTAGTTAGTGGGTGCCTCTCCAGTTGTTCCTGTGCCTGATTTATGGTAAGCCCCATTGATATCTCAGGTTGGGCCGCCGCTGTGTTGTCTAGTGAGCCGTGCTGTGACTGGTAATTGTGCAATCACTGTATCTGTGCAGCGTGCTTCCTGCAGGCTACTGCTTATTACTGAACTGTGGGCAATCTTGGCTCCTTCCCCAGGCCCTGACAATGCTGCTGTCTGGTCATATTGAAGAGCAAAGATCATGACTATGACCTGTCCCCTCCTCGGTTGCTGGAATTGCAGAATGCAAATAGAAATTAATTACAAATTAGCCCTCCTCATTATTTCCTTGGAATCCTAATGGCAGTTACTCTATTTTCTGCGCTTGTTTATCCCGTCATTGAGCCTCCATATTGTCAATTCACACTGGCAATCTTTTGTCTGTAGTCTAGACATCTGTCCATCCCCCCCTCCATCCTCTCAATGTACGTGACTAGTAGCTCCGGCTTCTGGCAGCTCTTTACTGACCTCTGGTGGTATTCATTTATTTCTTCTATTTCTGTCTATTTTGAAAAAAGTGTTTGCTGTCATTTGTATGTATATTTTTCTTTGTATAGCGCTACTTGAAAGTGACGCACTATACAGCAGCACAATAAATCAGTAGAACAAACAATGGGTCATTAACATAATTTATGAAAATATGTACAAAATAAAATACAAATAAATACAAAGCACAGTTAAAATAAAGATTAAAAGTTTAGTGTCGAGACAAGAGGATGGAGGTCTCTGCCTCGTAGAGCTTACAATCTAAATGGGAAGGTAACGTACAGACACAAATAGGGGGCTATCACGTGCTGTAGGTTACAGTGGGTGACTGCAATATCCGTGCCAGTTCCCTGTTCAGGTGTTCTGCAAGTGCTCCAAGAGGTAGTCTTTGACTTTAGTTCTGTAGGGATTAAAGGGAGGATTCTCTCTGGAGGAATTCAGGAATGGCTGCAAGATAGAAGGGGTTAAGGTGGGAAACGGCAGTAGTGTTTGGGGTCTGCAACCAAGTGGAGGGGTCGGCCAGGAATATATATATATATAGATAGATAGATAGATAGATAGATAGATAGATAGAGATATATATATATATAGATATATAGAGAGAGAGAGACAAGAAATAAGATTTAATTAGGTGCAGAGGAAAGAAGAGCTTTGAAGGTTATGGGTTTGTAAGTTATTCTTTGTTTTATGGGAAGCCATGATAAGGACTTCAGCAGGGGAGGGGTCTGTACTCTCTTGGATGAGAGGAGGAGAATTCTGGCAGCAGTATAAATACAGACTGTAGGGGGAGAGATGGGTGTTAGGAAGCCCAGTTCATAGAAGGTTACAGTAGTATAGTCGGGATAGGTTGAGAGCATGCATGAGCATCTTGGCTGTAGCAGGTGAAAAAAAGGGACGGATTTTGGCAATATTGCGTAACAAAAAGTGAAAGGTTTTACAGTGGTGTTAATATGATCAGAGAAGGAGAGAGAGGAGTCAAAGATTACCCCCAAACAGAGAGCTGAGTTGACAGCGTTAACGAGTATAAAAACTGTATTTTATATGAGCTTTTTATTTGAGCAACTTCCGCTGAAACTTGCTTACAAAGGTCTGAAAAAAACTAAAATAACGGCAAATCTGGCGTTCGCATGGTGTAAAATAAAAACCACCTTGATAACTTCCCCATTTATTTTACACTGCTTTTTATATCATTTTTCCGACAAATTGTGTTTTATGCAGCATAATAAGTCTTAGAGTTTACTGGTAAAACCAGAACAACGGACCAAGTACAAAGCCAACACCAAGCGAATGCAGAATTTGCATCAGGAGAGAGTAGTCAACCGTATCAAATGCATTTCAAAGAGGATTAGGATAGAGAAGTGACCTTTGGCTTTGGCAACCTAAAGATCATTTGTAATTCTGCACAATGCAATCTCAGTGTGTGCAGGCTGGAACCAGATTTACTATTATGTATGTTCAACACTGGAGTTTACAGTCCAAGTTCCTATGATAAATACACACAGTAGAGTTAATTTAATCAGGAGCCAATTAACCTGCCTCGGTGTTCTTTGGAGGAAACCAACGTAAGTACAAGAGGAGTCTGCACTCCACTTTAGAAACCCAATAAGGATAGAAGAATAACTAGCAGTGGCTTTAGGTGTTGAATTTGGCACCTGTGCATCAGAGAACCCTCAGCCTTTTTCACAGGATACCCATTCACATCAAAACAGAATAATAGTACAAAAATCACCTTATACTTAAGGTGGCCATAGACATAACAATTACGATCTTTCTTTGAAAAGATCTTTCCAAGAAAGATCGTTCGTTTCAATACACACGTGTAGAGCTGAATCGTCAGATATACAGGTAGATATACGGGAAGAAACAATAGAATTCTACCTGTATCTGACGATTCAGCACTAACAATGGGCGATGTTTGGGTCCCTTCAAAGGCACCCGATCAAAATTTTCCGTCCAGCCCGATTGACGAGCCGACCGATATCCAAGTCTTCTGCCGATATCGGTCGGCTTTTTTTCCACATTACACGCAACGAATATCTGTGCGTCTATGGCCACCTTAAGACTATTAAGTGACTAAGATGCAAGCAATGTTGTTTTTTTTTTACCCCCCAGAGGTGCTGTGGTCACAATGGAGTGTGTAGAGAAACTGATCAAAAAGGACATGATTGATCCTATCAGTGGGGACAAGCTGAGCGAGCATGACATCATCATGCTGCAGAGGGTAAGTTTGTGGATGAAGACAGGGCTGGGAAACTGGAGGTACAACAGTATTTGGGAACTAAAACCCAAAGCATTCCGTCAGTGATGAGAGTTGCAATTTTGATATTATCACACTTAAAATTTTGCACTCCAGCATTTCCTATAATTTCTTCACACATTGCCCTCATCTATTATTCATGACCCCTGAGAGCTAAGGGCTGCAGATCCAACCCTTAATAGATTCTTATGGGTGATCTCAGTGACAGTGCTATACTTAAAGGAGAACTAAAGCATAACTAATGAAGTTGCTAGAAATGTTGTACATTATGTTTTGGGCTTCTGTACCAGCCCAAGGCAACCACAGCCCTTTAGCAGTAAAGATATGTGTCTCCAAAGATGCCCCAGTAGCTCCCCATCTTCTTTTCTGCTGATTCACTGCACATGCTCTGTGCTGCTGTCACTTACTGAGCTTAGGGACCCACTCACAATATACAGTACACATAGAATAGAGATGTCACAATATAAGGCTGATTAGTAATTAATACAGATAATTACTACATGGCAGGACAGAAACCAGTGCAATTAGCATCAGAATTTAATAATCAGCCCTGTAGAATCCGCTTATATTACACACCAACCTCATTTTCTGCAGGATGATTAGTGACGAGCCCTAAGCTTAGCTTCTCAACAGCTGCTCAGAGCCCACTGAGCATGTGAGTGTCACAGACACTTTCCAAGATGGTGACCCCCTGTGACAAATTTGAAGTCCTGGATCATTGCTGCTATTGACAAGCTGAAACTTTAGGCTGGTGCTATAAGTTCACTATATAAAACGGCATTTTTAGCAATATTGATTTTTAGGGTTTAGTTCTTCTTTTAGAGCTTGATCCAAATAATTCACGTTACTAAACTTAAATTCATCCCACATGCCCTTTGTGTTGAACTCCCTGTTAAAACCTTGAAAATGAATCTGGGATCACGGTTACTAATCTATGCACTAGTCAATCCATTAGCACTGAACTAGTTAAAAACTCGTTAACCTATATATATTCTTGTCTCTGCAGGGCGGAACTGGATTCTCTGGCTCTGGAGTCCTATTGCAGGCTAAAGAGGCCCGGCCAGTAATGCAAGCGTGAACAGTGAGCAGACTCTCTTCTGTGCTATACGTCTTTCTATAAATTCTTGTGAACACTATGGAGTTGATATTTCATTCCACCATGTCAGTACAGTGCTAATGAGAGCATGATTGTCTTGCATTGAAAAGAAACTGGAGATTTACCTGCCCAAGGATTATACACATGGTGGTTATTTATCAAAGGTCGAATTTCGAATTCATGTGCATTTTTTTTTAACATTAATAAATCCAAATATACTCACAACTCGAATGGGAGTTTATTCATGAAAAAACTCGAATGTCTAAAATTCGATCGAATAGTTCTGACCCAAAAATTCAAATCGAGTTTTCCTCTGAAAAGAAATCGATTGTCAGGAAGGCAATTAACGTATTCAAATGGGTCAATGGACCTCTGCCATTGACTTGTAAATTAACTCACAAGTTTTAGGTGGCAAATATTCGAATTAGAACTGTTTCCATGGTGAGATGTGATACATCTCACATTCGAATTTACATTCGAGTTGGTGCTTTTAAGTTCGAATTTGTGAGTTTTGACACAAAAAAAGATGTGAAAATTCAAATTTACCATTTGAACCTTAATAAATCCCCCCATAGTATTAAAGAGTAGCAGTTGCACAATATTGGCAGGTAATTTATTAGCCCATAAACATACACCAAACAGGCATTTAAAACTGGGGGGGTGGGGGAAATTAGGCACCCTTATTTTAAAGAGACACATCTTACCAAAAATTCTGGTTGGCTGTATTCAATAAATGTAAGTTGTTTCATATAATGGAGGGGAGGATCTGTGTGGTGTATGCTCCGTTGCATTCATTTAGGGATGGGTGAGGAGCTGAGCTGAGCAGTGAGTGATGGCTGAGCTACTGCATTTGTTTAAGTTAGGAGGGGTGGGAGAGCCCAGCCCAGTGATTGGTTCTCTTTTATATACAGCAACAGTGTAAATCCGTGTGCCACATATTGTTTCCCATTATAATGAATAAGAATCACCTCCTGAATGCTGTGGCTGGCACCCGTTCAGATAATCATACATGTGCTTGACTTGCCTGCAGCTGGCAAAAAGGTGCATTATGTAGAGTCATGTCAATGGGCACCTTCAGCCAGGCACTCTCATTATGGCAGAACAGGTGCAAAACAAGGGTTGGACTGTAAGCATTTGGGTGAAATAGTTTAAATGACCTTTTAACAGCTAAAGCCAACAATCACTTCTCACTACTAATACTGCTAGATCTCTCCGCTGCATTTGATACTGTAGATCAGGGGTCCCCAACCTTTTTTACTTGTGAGCCACATTTAAATGTAAAAAAAAGTTGGAGAGCAACACAAATTTGAAAAAGTCCTTGGGGATGTCAAATAAGAGCTGTGATTAGCTGACTGGTAGCCCCTATATGGACTGGTATCCCAAAGGAGGCTCTATTTGGCAGTACAACTTTTATGCAACTAAAACTTGCCTCCAAGCCTGGAATTGAAAAATTAAACACCTGCTTTGAGGCCACTGGGAGTAACATCCAAGAGGTTGGTGAGCAACATGCTGCTCACGAGCTACTGGTTGGGGAACACTGCTGTAGATCATCCTCTCCTCCTCCAGTCCCTCCATTCACTTGGCCTTCGTGACATGGCCCTGTCCTGGTTCTCTTCTTACATCACTAATTGTTCCTTCAGTGTCTCCTACAATGGAGTAGCATCTTCTCCCCTTCCTCTTTCTGTTGGGGTTCCTCAAGGCTCTGTCCTGGGCCCCTTATTATTCTCCCTCTATACTTCCTCCCTCAGCAAATGAATCAACTCGTATTGTTTCCACTACCACCTCTATTCTGACGATACTCAGATCTATCTCTCCTTTCCTGATCTCAACCCAGAACTCCTTACTCGGGGCTCCTCCTGCCTGTCCACTAGCTCTCCTTGGATGTCTCAACGCTACCTTAAATTAAACCTCTCTAAAACTGAAATGGTTCTCTTCCTTCCAACTAACACCATTAACATCCCGGAATTACCCATCGTAGCTAACAATTCCACTATCTCCCCCTCTCCCCAGGCCCAGTGCCTTGGGGTTATTCTAGATTCTGCCCTGTCATTCACTCCTCATATCCAGTCACTTATTAAATCATGTCACTTCCACCTAAGGAACATATACAAAATACGATCATTTATCACCCAAGATGCTGACAAAATTCTTATTCACTCTCTCATCATATCACGTCTAGACTACTGTAACTCTCTTTTAATTGGCCTTCTCCACCAGAGACTGTCACCTCTCCAGTCCATAATGAACACTGCTGTGAGGCTCATACACCTCAGCAACCACTCCTCCTCTGCCTCGCCATTCTGTCAATCCCTGCACTGGCTTCTGCTACCTTTCAGAATAAAATTCTAATGATTGACCCTGACATTCAAAGCACTTCATAACTCTGCTCCACCCTACATCTCTGAACTCATCTCTATATACTCACCCATCCTCTTGCTATGCTCCTCTTCTTACCTGCTACTCAACTCTTCTCTCATCACCTCCTCACATGCTCACATTCAAGACTTTGTAAGGGCTGCACCCCTCCTCTGGAATTCTCTCCCACGGTCTGTCCGTCTTTCTCCCAACCTTTCTGCTTTCAAAAGATCTCTTAAAACGCACTTTAGAGAAACCTACCCTCACTCTGCTTAACTACCAAATGCAACACCACATACAGTACCACATCTCACCCACTTAATTCTGATCCTGCCCACTCCCACACCTTGTTTATTATTCCCTTCCCTTTAGATTGTAAGCTCCTTTGCACAGGACCTTCCTCACCTTTTGTACCGGTATTGGTTGTGATGTATGTAACTCCATAGGTTCTATGTAATTCATGTGATTTAGTTGTATAATCACATTTACTTTACAGCGCTGCGAAATATGCTGGCGCTATATAAATACATGTTAATAATAATAAATGACAGGGAAAAGGTAATACACGAAACTCTTGTATATGCACAATATTAACATTTTACACTTTTACTATGACCAGTGCATTAAAGGGATTTAATACATTGGGTGGTGCCTAGCATATCTGCACCCCCTGTCTTACCATTTCCTTGTCCTTCAAATGAAAAGCAAACCTTTTTTTCTTCCTGATATTTCTTTATTTGTGTTTTCCCAAAATGATGTAATGACTTTACAGACCCCCCCCCCCCCCCCCCCCGTCCTTTTTACAGCAGGTAGTTGTTCCCAAGGGATGGGATAAATGCTGCCATGTAAAAAGATATCTTCTTTAGTCAATAAAAGATGTGAATGGAATTTGGTCTGCAGTGATCACTATGGATGTCAAACCTATAGGAACAAAGGTTGTGCTTCAGTATTTCATGTGCATGGGGATACAGTAAAGCTGGCCATAGATGTTGAGATTTTTAAAAAATCCGATCCTCATCGTGAGACCACGATTTTCTCAGAACGATCGTACGAATTGACCATCAACTTAAAAGACCAATTTTTCAGAAAAACAAAGGGGAGCTGCCTGCTTGGCCCTGCAAACATAGATAGATTGCACTGGGACCGACAAAGATTTACTGACAGATGTCGGCCGAAAAATCGTAAGGAATATTTACTGTAGAACGATAATCCCCTTAAAGGGGTTGTTCACCTTCAAACACTTTTTTTCAGTTCAGCTGGTTTGACAGTTTACTAGAAATAAAGACTTTTTCCAATTACTTTGTGACTGTTTTTCTAATATTGAACTGTAAAGTGTAATTTTTCATCTTCTAAAGCAACTATTCTAAATTGATACATTTAGTTGATACATTTGTTATCTTTGTCCCTGCTGAGTAGTGATGTACGGGTCGGGTTTTTCCTGCACCTGACCGATATCCGCCTGCTCACCACCCGTGCAGCCCGAGCCCAACTTCCGGGTTCCTTTCACAGACCAGCCCCGCCCTGCCAATGATGTCACAAAATGTGCGGGACGAGCAGGCACGAAAGTCGGCAATGTTAGATGGTGGGCAGGGAGAGCAGGAAGAAGAGATCAACCCAGACCCGCCCACCACCTGCAAATGGGGGTGTGAGATCGGCCTGAACCCAACCAATCTGCGGGTATCGGGCCGGCCTGCACATCACTTCTAGTGACGTGCCGGTCGGGGAAATCCCGACCCTAACCAGCCCTCCCTTGGCCTGCAGCTGCACTTCCGGGTTGCTTTTATAGACCTGCGCTGCCCCGCTGATGATGTCACAAAAGGGGCGGGGCAAGCTGGTGCAGCGTCTATAAGACAACATCGGAAGTCGGCATTTGATGGTGGCGGGAGGGGAGAGCAGGAGAAGAGCTCAAACCACGAATAAGCGTGCAAGGTTGGCCCAAACCCACCCGACCCGTGGGTATCGAGTCAGCCCGCACATCACTACTGCTGAGCAGAATCCCGGAGTTTTATTAAAGGCAGCTGTTAGAATTGATACAATAGTTGCTGATATTCCGCAGATACTGATGAGAAATGTATCAACTAATGGAGCAAATTGTAACAGTTCAGATGCTCCTGGATCCCTGAGCTGCCAGACTGAAACACTAGAGACAGGAACTTTAAACTTACATTTTGGGTAAACGGTAAAAAAATTAAATCTGGAAAGCAACTGAAAAAACTATTTGTTTATGGTGAACAATCTGAAAACAACTGAACTAAAAAAAGAATGTCCTTTAACCTTTTAAGTGCCAGCAGAATTTCACATTTTGGTTACGCGAAATGCCAGCCGTTTTTGAAACATTTTGTGCTCTCTCACTTTAGGGGCATTTTCTGAGGGGAAACCTATAGTTTACCTAGGAAAACTATACATTGTTTTTTTCGGTAGAAACTGAGCTTTCTAAATCTGCCTGAGTTTTCATGTATTTACACCTGTGCAAAAAAATTTATAGTGCTAAATACCAAAAAAAAATGAAAAATTACCATTTTTCATCGTATATCAATTTATACCAGAAAAATATTTCATTTTACGGATGAAAATCCAACTGATTTGGAAAGCCTTATGTCTCTCGAACGTGCCAATACCAGATATGTATAGTTTTAGGGAGATTTAGGATTTCTGTACAGCAAAAACTCCCGGCAGTCTATTACCAAATTTTGAAAGCACTAAGGCAGAAAACGGCATGCTTTAGATTCCAAGGCAAAAAATCCTGAAACCGTAGGTTTACCCCAGAAAACCATACATTTTTGAAAAGTACACATTCTGCCGATTACAAAATGGGTAACTATGTCTCTCTACTCCCAACTACCAAACATAAAAGCTTGTCTGAACATAGCGGTTTTTCAACAAAAAATTCAAAATTCTGAAAAATCATTTCAAAGGTTTTATTTTGCTGCTCCGCATATCCCAAACTATATTAGGTACCAAGAAAAAGCACCTGAAATATGATTGCCAGGGGTCCACTGAACAATTTGATACCCATTATGCATAGGTTTACCAAAGTATCTGGCATTTAGAGACACCAATATGTAGTTAGCACATCCAAATTGTTCAGGACTTTACTTCAGCTACTGAGAAATCAACACATTGACTGCATTTTTTGTGGGGTAAAAACACAGAATTATATGTTTACCCCCCAAACCCATATATTTTTGGAAAGTACACATTCTACTGAATCTAAAATGGGTACCCATGCCTTTCTGCTCCAAACTACTGAGTCGTAAGGCTTTCCCAAAATTGTCGGTTTTGGTGAAATATCTGAAAATTTCCTCAAACCTTCAACTTCCCAGCACCATATCACCCATGTATCATTACGTACTAAGAAAAAGCACCCTAAATATGATTGCCAGGGTTCCTCTGAACATTTTGGTGGTCATTGTTCATAAGTTTACCAAAGTATCTGGCATTTAGAGGCCCCAAAATGAAGTTAGCGCATACAAACAGTCCCGTGGGTAACTTCAGCTAATGAAAGATCAACACATTGACTGCATTTTTGTGGGGTAAAAACACAGAAATATATGTTTACCCCCCAAAACCCATATATTTTTGGAAAGTACACATTCTACCGAATCTAAAATGGGTACCCATGCCTTTCTGCTCCAAACTACTGAGTCGTAAGGCTTTCCCACAATTGTCGGTTTTGGTGAAATATCTGAAAATTGCCTCAAAGCTTCAACTTCCCAGCACCATATCACCCATGTATCGTTACGCACCAAGAAAAAGCACCCTAAATATGATTGCCAGGGTTCCTCCAAACAGTTTGGTGGCCATTGTTCATAGGTTTATCAAAGTATCTGGCATTTAGAGGCCTCAAAATGAAGTTAGTGCATACAAATAGTCCTGTGGGTAACTTCATCTAATGAAAAATCAACACATTGACTGCATTTTTGTGGGGTAAAAACACAGAAATATATGTTTACCCCCCAAACCCATACATTTTTGGAAAGTACACATTCTACTGAATCTAAAATGGGTACCCATGCCTTTCTGCTCCAAACTACTGAGTCGCAAGGCTTTCCCAAAGTTGTCGGTTTTGGTGAAATATCTGAAAATTGCCTCAAAGCTTCAACTTCCCAGCACCATATCACCCATGTGTCATTACGTACTAAGAAAAAGCACCCTAAATATGATTGCCAGGGTTCCTCTGAACATTTTGGTGGCCATTGTTCATAAGTTTACCAAAGTATCTGGCATTTAGAGTCCCCAAAATGAAGTTAGCGCATACAAACAGTCCCGTGGGTAACTTCAGCTAATGAAAAATCAACACATTGACTGCATTTTTGTGGGGTAAAAACACAGAAATATATGTTTACCCCCCAAACCCATACATTTTTGGAAAGTACACATTCTACCGAATCTAAAATGGGTACCCATGCCTTATTGCTCCAAACTACTGAGTCGCAAGGCTTTCCCAAAGTTGTCGGTTTTGGTGAAATATCTGAAAATTGCCTCAAAGCTTCAACTTCCCAGCACCATATCACCCATGTGTCATTACGTACTAAGAAAAAGCACCCTAAATATGATTGCCAGGGTTACTCCGAACAGTTTGGTGGCCATTGTTCATAGGTTTACCAAAGTATCTGGCATTTAGAGGCCCCAAAATGAAGTTAGCGCATACAAACAGTCCCGTGGGTAACTTCAGCTAATGAAAAATCAACACATTGACTGCATTTTTGTGGGGTAAAAACACAGAAATATATGTTTACCCCCCAAACCCATATATTTTTGGAAAGTACACATTCTACTGAATCTAAAATGGGTACCCATGCCTTTCTGCTCCAAACTACTGAGTCGCAAGGCTTTCCCAAAGTTGTCGGTTTTGGTGAAATATCTGAAAATTGCCTCAAAGCTTCAACTTCCCAGCACCATATCACCCATGTGTCATTACGTACTAAGAAAAAGCACCCTAAATATGATTGCCAGGGTTCCTCCGAACAGTTTGGTGGCCATTGTTCATAGGTTTACCAAAGTATCTGGCATTTAGAGGCCCCAAAATGAAGTTAGCGCATACAAACAGTCCCGTGGGTAACTTCAGCTAATGAAAAATCAACACATTGACTGCATTTTTGTGGGGTAAAAACACAGAAATATATGTTTACCCCCCAAACCCATACATTTTTGGAAAGTACACATTCTACCGAATCTAAAATGGGTACCCATGCCTTATTGCTCCAAACTACTGAGTCGCAAGGCTTTCCCAAAGTTGTCGGTTTTGGTGAAATATCTGAAAATTGCCTCAAAGCTTCAACTTCCCAGCACCATATCACCCATGTGTCATTACGTACTAAGAAAAAGCACCCTAAATATGATTGCCAGGGTTACTCCGAACAGTTTGGTGGCCATTGTTCATAGGTTTACCAAAGTATCTGGCATTTAGAGGCCCCAAAATGAAGTTAGCGCATACAAACAGTCCCGTGGGTAACTTCAGCTAATGAAAAATCAACACATTGACTGCATTTTTGTGGGGTAAAAACACAGAAATATATGTTTACCCCCCAAACCCATACATTTTTGGAAAGTACACATTCTACCGAATCTAAAATGGGTACCCATGCCTTATTGCTCCAAACTACTGAGTCGCAAGGCTTTCCCAAAGTTGTCGGTTTTGGTGAAATATCTGAAAATTGCCTCAAAGCTTCAACTTCCCAGCACCATATCACCCATGTGTCATTACGTACTAAGAAAAAGCACCCTAAATATGATTGCCAGGGTTCCTCAGAACATTTTGGTGGCCATCGTTCATAAGTTTACCAAAGTATATGGCATTTAGAGGCCCCAAAATGAAGTTAGCACATACAAATTGTCCGGTGGGTAACTTCAGCTAATGAAAAATTAACACATTCACTGCATTTTTGTGGGGTAAAAACACAGAAATAGATGTTTACCCCCCAACCCCATATATTTTTGGAAAGTACACATTCTACAGAATCTAAAATGGGTACCCATGCCTTTCTGCTCCAAACTACTGAGTCGCAAGGCTTTGCCAAATTTGGCGGTTTTGGTGAAATATCTGGAAATTGCCTCAAAGCTTCAACTTTCCAGCATCGTATTGTCCATGTATCATTACCAGCATAAAGCATCCTAAATATAAACATATGGGTCTACTAAACAGTTTGATGCCCAATGTGCATAGATATACCAAACTATGTGGCGCACAGAGACCCCCAAATGACAATATGTATAGACATTTTCACGGCTGACGCTCTGGCTGCTGCAATATGAGCACCTGGAGTGTGTATTATGCGACATTAGACCCCCCTAACAGTACAGAGACCCCAGAAAACCATATATTTTCAGAAAGTACACATTCTGACGAATCCAATATGGGTAAATAAGTGTTTCTACTGCAAACTGCCAAACTGCAAAGCAATGCTGAACATAACGGTTTTTATCAAATTTCTGAAAATCGTCACAAAGCTTGAATTCTACCCCATTATATGCCACACATTTCGTAACGTATCAGCATAAAACATCCTAAATATGAACGCCAGGGGTCTACTGAACACTTTGATGCCCAGTATGCATAGATATACCAAACTATGTGGCGCACAGAGACCCCCAAATGACAATAGTGTATATACATTTTCATGGCTGACGCGCTGGCTGCTGCAATATGAGCACCTGGTGTGCGTATTATGCGACATTAGACCCCCCTAACAGTACAGAGACCCCAGAAAACCATATATTTTCAGAAAGTACACATTCTGACGAATCCAATATGGGTAAATAAGTGTTTCTACTGCAAACTGGCAAACAGCAAAGCAATGCTGAACATAACGGTTTTTATCAAATTTCTGAAAATCGTCACAAAGCTTGAATTTTACCCCATTATATGCCCCACATTTCATAACTTATCAGCATAAAACATCCTAAATATGAACGCCAGGGGTCTACTGAACACTTTGATGCCCAATATGCATAGATATACCAAACTATGTGGCGCACAGAGACCCCCAAATGACAATAGTGTATATACATTTTCACGGCTGACGCTCTGGCTGCTGCAATATGAGCACCTGGAGTGTGTATTATGCGACATTAGACCCCCCTAACAGTACAGAGACCCCAGAAAACCATATATTTTCAGAAAGTACACATTCTGACGAATCCAATATGGGTAAATAAGTGTTTCTACTGCAAACTGCCAAACTGCAAAGCAATGCTGAACATAACGGTTTTTATCAAATTTCTGAAAATCGTCACAAAGCTTGAATTCTACCCCATTATATGCCACACATTTCGTAACGTATCAGCATAAAACATCCTAAATATGAACGCCAGGGGTCTACTGAACACTTTGATGCCCAGTATGCATAGATATACCAAACTATGTGGTGTACAGAGACCCCCAAATGACAATAGTGTATATACATTTTCACGGCTGACGCTGGCTGCTGCAATATGAGCACCTGGTGTGTGTATTATGCGACATTAGACCCCCCTAACAGTACAGAGACCCCAGAAAACCATATATTTTCAGAAAGTACACATTCTGACGAATCCAATATGGGTAAATAAGTGTTTCTACTGCAAACTGCCAAACTGCAAAGCAATGCTGAAAATAACGGTTTTTATCAAATTTCTGAAAATCGTCACAAAGCTTGAATTTTACCCCATTATATGCCCCACATTTCGTAACGTATCAGCATAAAACATCCTAAATATGAACGCCAGGGGTCTACTGAACACTTTGATGCCCAATATGCATAGATATACCAAACTATGTGGCGCACAGAGACCCCCAAATGACAATAGTGTATATACATTTTCACGGCTGACGCGCTGGCTGCTGCAATATGAGCACCTGGTGTGTGTATTATGCGACATTAGACCCCCCTAACAGTACAGAGACCCCAGAAAACCATATATTTTCAGAAAGTACACATTCTGAAGAATCCAATATGGGTAAATAAGTGTTTCTACTGCAAACTGCCAAACTGCAAAGCAATGCTGAACATAACGGTTTTTATCAAATTTCTGAAAATCGTCACAAAGCTTGAATTTTACCCCATTATATGCCCCACATTTCTTAACGTATCAGCATAAAACATCCTAAATATGAACGCCAGGGGTCTACTGAACACTTTGATGCCCAGTATGCATAGATATACCAAACTATGTGGTGTACAGAGACCCCCAAATGACAATAGTGTATATACATTTTCACGGCTGACGCGCTGGCTGCTGCAATATGAGCACCTGGTGTGTGTATTATGCGACATTAGACCCCCCTAACAGTACAGAGACCCCAGAAAACCATATATTTTCAGAAAGTACACATTCTGACGAATCCAATATGGGTAAATAAGTGTTTCTACTGCAAACTGCCAAACTGCAAAGCAATGCTGAAAATAACGGTTTTTATCAAATTTCTGAAAATCGTCACAAAGCTTGAATTTTACCCCATTATATGCCCCACATTTCTTAACGTATCAGCATAAAACATCCTAAATATGAACGCCAGGGGTCTACTGAACACTTTGATGCCCAGTATGCATAGATATACCAAACTATGTGGTGTACAGAGACCCCCAAATGACAATAGTGTATATACATTTTCACGGCTGACGCGCTGGCTGCTGCAATATGAGCACCTGGTGTGTGTATTATGCGACATTAGACCCCCCTAACAGTACAGAGACCCCAGAAAACCATATATTTTCAGAAAGTACACATTCTGACGAATCCAATATGGGTAAATAAGTGTTTCTACTGCAAACTGCCAAACTGCAAAGCAATGCTGAACATAACGGTTTTTATCAAATTTCTGAAAATCGTCACAAAGCTTGAATTTTACCCCATTATATGCCCCACATTTCGTAACGTATCAGCATAAAACATCCTAAATATGAACGCCAGGGGTCTACTGAACACTTTGATGCCCAATATGCATAGATATACCAAACTATGTGGCGCACAGAGACCCCCAAATGGATATAAAGTAGATAAAATTTACAAGGCAAAACAAAATAAGGCAGTAAAGAGTGAAATGCAAAAAAATCCAATAAAACCACAAAAATCAATGTTTTTTTTCCAGACTAGTGTTATCGGCCGTCAGAATCACAGTTTGAATATTTTAGCTGGGCCAAACAGGTTATACGGCTAGAAACAAGTGAACACAACATACGCAGAGCTGAAAATGCAATAAAATGGCTAAAAATTCAATAAAATGGCTAAAAATGCACCAAAATACCCAAAATTGCAATATAATCACCGAAATAACATAAAAAAGATATTGCACAGTACGGTTAGCGAATACGCTATTCGTAATGGCAATAAAACATTTTTTTCAGCCAAAAAAAGAGACGATGCGATAAGAAAAAAAAAAAAAAGCCACAATGCCATGTATGTGCGTGTGCGTGTGTACAAATGGTAAATTACATGTTATGTGTGCACATGTGTGTAAGTGCAGTGAGTGTAAGTGACCCCCCCAATCCCCAAAAATGTATGTGTAAGTGTGTGTAAGTGTGAATCTAAGTGTGTATTACTGTAATAAGTGTGTGTTGGTGTGTTTGTGTGTGTAATTGTTGCACTAACCTGAAAAAATCGCTGGAGACTGTTGCAGGCGATCAGGAAGACTCCCTGGAAGACATCTGCCTCGTGGTTCCTGTCTGTGTGCTGTGGGGGCGGAGATCGTCGATCCGGTGCAGGCTGCAGCAGCAGGACATGTAAGTAACACGTGCCTGCTGCTGTTTTTGGGCCCCTGGGCGATCGCGCCCCAGGGGCCACTCGATCCCCTGCTCTGCTCGTTGCCTAGGGGCAGGGGATCGAGCAGGAACGGAGCGAGCGGCTCTAACAGCCGCTCCTCCGCTTCTGAACCCGGAAGTGCTGCAGAACGTAGAATCTACGTTCTGTGGCATTTCAAGTACCTTTGCCACAGAACGTAGATTCTACGATCTGTGGCATTTAAAGGGTTAAAGAATGGGCAAAAAAAAACAAATGCAGGTAACACTTAGTAAATATGGTTCTACATAGCCTATACCTGAACACTGTCGGCTGAAATCTGAACAAAGGCAAGTTTTGTGAAGTTACACTGAAAATGATAGTAGTGAGCAGGGAAGAGTCATCTGACATTTCTCTGGTCAGTTCTTAGCCAAGCAACATTGCAGGACTTTCCTCTTCATTTCCAACTTCATTTTCTATTCACTAGTCAGTTGGCTGAAATGAACAGCAGGTGGCACTGTTGCCTTAAATTGATTAGCAGTGTAAAACAGCTGATATCTTGAAAACTAGAAAAAAATAAGTGCACATTTTTTTATTATTTATTTTTTTAATTGACTTACCATATTGTTAGCTTGAGTAAATATTCAGTGGAATCACAACCTGTCTTGTGCACATGTGCTCTAGAACTGTATTTAGTGGGGGTCTCCATGCAGGGGCAACTACTACTATTACTTCTGGTACACAGTGGGCTCCACATAAGAAGCATCAAACACATTTACTTCTTTACAGTGCAGGATAAAGTTTAGTCTCTGGGCAACAAATGAATTTCAGCAGGGCAAGATTGTGACCTCAGTATTACCCAACACTGGGGTCACAATTAATTGTCTCCCACAAAGTCTTGGATTTAGACTGCCTTAAAGCCCTTCTCCTGTATAAATGCCCCTCTTTCCCGCATTTATCACACATTAATCTTGAGTCTCATGGATTAACCCCTCCTTTCTATAGTAACCTAGCCCCCACACTGTGCTTTCTGATCTCTAGGGTAACTGACCCTAGCAACCATATATCATTTTATAGCACAATGCCTTCAAGAGCAGCAGAATAGCAAGGAAAATAATCCCAAAGCCACAGTTTTGAAGCTGCTTAATTAACTTTATACCATTCTATTAGCTGTGGGAACCATTTAATCCTAACTGGAGTAAAACTAATTTCCAACCTCACTGGCTCATTTCACTATTTGTCCCTCTCTGCTCAGGGTTTTGTTCATTGTAAATTCTATTCCTGTGAGCGTAACAGGGTACAGGTAACTAAACTGCACAATCCTCATCTGCACCTCTAGCCTCCAGAATAGGAGGGACTCGCTCTAATCACGCACATTTCATTTATGGAATGCAGTTTGCCGGATCCGTGTTGCTACATTTGACATACAGAACGGCTCACTGACTGCCGTCTTTTTCCACACAACTGTCAGGTGTTGAGCAACGAGTATTTATTTAGAGACATTCACTCCAGAACAGAAATCCGCAATCCTAATCGCAAAATGGAAATATTAGCCATATTGCACTAAGGTTTGCACTTTACACACTGCCTTATAGGTCATAAGACCCCCATAGTGTTTTCCATTTGACTCCTACTTAGTCCAGATTTTGATTCTTTCCCATGACTTCTAGTTCTGTATTGTCTTACCCTGCACTTGCCCCATCTCTATTTTCCTTGTGCTTTTATACAGACTCCTTTTTTTGGTTTCTCCACTGACAGGAGGTGCCTCTTTGGGGGGTACATTCAATAAAAGCTATTTGTGTAGCCACAAGGCACCGGTGGGAAATACGAGTATTTGGGATGCCATTCCATGGGGTTACAGTAAATTTGAGGCTTTCCACTAGTGATGAGCGAATCTGTCCCGTGAAAAAATTCACGAAACTGTGCGGAACCCATTGAAGTCAATGGTCGTCAAAATTTTGTTACATGCGACAATTTTTTTACTGTACCAATTTTTATCCAAATGCATTAAAGGCAATGGGTGTTCTTTCTTATGGCGACTTTTTTGTCCAAATGCATAAAGTCAATGGGTGTTTTTTCTTATGGCGACTTTTTTGTCCAAATGCATTAAAGTCAATGGGTGTTTTTTTCTTATAGTGACTTTTTTGTCCAAATGAATAAAGTCATTGTGGTGTTTTTTCTTATGGCGACTTTTTTTCTTCCAAATGCATAGTCAATTGGTGTTTTTTCTTATGGCGACTTTTTTGTCCAAATGCATTAGGCAATGGGTGTTTTTTCTTATGGCGACTTTTTTGTCCAAATGCATTAGTCAATGGACATTTTTTTCATATGGCGACTTTTTTGTCCAAATGCATAAAGTCAATGGGCGTTTTTTCTTATGGCGACTTTTTTGTCCAAATGCATTAAAGTCAATGGACATTTTTTTCATATGGCGACTTTTTTGTCCAAATGCATAAAGTCAATGGGCGTTTTTTCTTATGGCGACTTTTTTTGTCCAAATGCATTAAAGTCAATGGGCGTTTTTTCTTATGGCGACTTTTTTGTCCAAATGCATAAAGTCAATGGGCATTTTTTCTTATGGTGACTTTTTTTGTCCAAATGCATTAAAGTCAATGGGTGTTTTTTTGTATTGCGACTTTTTTGACCAAATACATAAAGTCAATGGGCGTTTTTTCATATGGCGACTTTTTTGTCCAAATGCATTAAAGTCAATGGGTGTTTTTTTTGTATTGCGACTTTTTTGTCAAAATGCATTAAAATCAATGGGCGCTTGGGCGCTTTTTCTTATGGGTGTTTTTTTTCTCTGCAAATGTTTTGTTGCAGCGAATTTTTGCCGCCAATATTATTTTCGTATTTAGTGTCTAACCATATTTTACTTACAACATGGGCAAATAGAATGCAGGTACCATGCAATACATGTGGATACACAGAGCACATCACTGGGTAACAATTGGTTTTGTGAAGTTAGTGAGCAGAGAAGAGTCATGTGACTCTCTGGTCAGTTTTTAGAAGAGCAAATCAATTCTGCAGTGCAGCTCACCCTACAATCAAAATATTATAGTAAAGGCAGGTTCCCATGATCCACTTTAATACAGTGACATTTTCATTCTACAAGAGTATTAAAAGGAGATCTGTAATTCATTCTATAGCAGATCTTGGATCTAAAAAGGAATCACAGATGTTATTTGGGTCCTTTTCAAAGTAGGATTAAGGAACCTGTATTCCAGGCTTTGTGCATAGGATTCCTGATCTCCCCAAGAAACAGTAACACATAGCTGAACAATTAGTGTCTTTTTTTTTTACATTTTTATTGGATGTTTTGTGTACAAAAGTATCAAACACCTAAAATTGCAAATGCAGTGCAGTGGTTTGAATTGAAGAGAGGCTCAGCTACACTAGTGCTCCTATAGGTGCTACTTACTCCCCTGTGCCAGACAGAGACTAGTGATTGGAGCAGACAGGTATCCCTTTCATTGGAGATGGCACAGGTCAGTCGTTCCTTTAAGAGGAAACACCAGTGTATCCGAATCCTTAGTGTTTTCTAATGAAGGACATCAACTTCTGCTGAGAAATTGGATTTTGGTTCAGAGCAAATGCACAATATTACTTGCTGTGATTAAAAAAAAAATGGACAAAAATCAGCCCACTGCAGTTATTGGAAGGGGCACTGCTGTGATTATATGACACTTGTAGCCTGCTGCACCTTACAACTACCACTGGATTGAATATGCCCCTACAACTCCAAAATGTGTCATGGGCCACCGTGATGTGCACAGAGATAGCCTGAGACAATCTGCATTTGGTCTTCACTTTAAACAATGGCTTTTTAAACGATTAAGATGTTTATTCACCAGCTTTCCAGTTTGGAATTACAGTCCAATTTACAATTTAGCGAACAGGCAGTGGTTTGAATGAGAAACTGGAAAATAAACAGTAGGGGGACTGAATTGGAGGATAAGGAATAAAAAGGACATTGTAGCCTCAGCAGTAGTTTTGTAGCTGCCAGGGTCAGTCACCCCCAACTGAAAGCAAGAAAGAGTCAGCAGAGGAAGGCAAAGAATTCACACAACTATATAAAATGAAGACCAATTGAAAAGTCGCTAAGAACAGGACATTTTGCTACTTCTATAAATGAGTGTTTCTTGTGATTTGTCCAGCAGTTGCAGCAATGAACATCCACTTGTCACTTACATAACTCTGGAACCACTTCAATCCTTTATAGGAGAAGGAAAGGCAGAGTATACTTGGTCGTGCCAAAAAGTTAGGCACCCCCAAGTGATTGTATATACTTAACGTGAAACCCCAGGCCGGTGCTCCTATCTGCAGAAAACTGCACCTGTAAGTCCAGCAGTTCCTGATTTCTCCCTGATCTGTGCCCCACCTGCAGCATGCAAAGGATGAGGGTAGGAATATACAAATGACTGCCACAAACAGGGTCAGACTGGAGGGCCTTGGGGCCATCTGGGCTACTGCCCCAGGGCCCCCCTCCGGACCCCCCTGCACAACCTTGCGCCACAACTGTGCACATGCTCGCGGCACCGTGTTTGTGTGCATGTGTGGTGTGCCTAGTATGCACAATTTTTTTGCCGCAGCCACCCGTCGGCCCAGTCCGACCCTGGCCACAAATATAACAGCCCACAATACAGGAGGTGTGTAGTAACCCCTCCACTAAAACAAACCCTTGTTACAGCTTTCTGCTCCTACTTGACAGGGCTATTGTCTCACATCTGTATGGGGTGGGTAAGGAGGCACCAATTGGTCAGTGCAGAAATACATGAAAGCTTTCCCTTTTTCAGATTTAACTTTTTGCCACCAGATGGCGTTAGTAACACTCGCAGTATTCTACCCAGGAATAAATCTCTGACTTCTCCCTGCCTCAAAACTATGTGTAATGAGATACATCATTATTAAACTACAACTTTAATACTTCTTCAGCATCCACCCAGTGTTAGGAGACTCTATGTGTGCCTTGCTAAATGCTAGAAGGCAGCTAATTTTTATGTTTTTCCTGTTTCTTGTTTTGATTAGAATGTAAGCTCTACAGGGCAGGGACCTTCTTCCCATTATGGGGCAGATTCACTAAGCGCCGAATTTGCGCTAGCGTACACTTTGCTCACAACACTTCGCCAGCCGTAAATTCACCAGGACAACGCTAATTCAGTAAAATCCGAAGTTGCGTCCAGGGCGCCGAACGCTGGCGGAGTAGCGCTGGCGTTACTCCGACAAGCGAAGTTGCGCTAGCGTTGGCTAATATGCAAACATCGGGAAGTTAAAGTTGAATGGACGTTTATGTTGCAGCAAATACATTACATCTACTCTATTGCACTTGGCCTGGTCTGAGGTGGTGAAGGCAAGTCTGGCGCAAGAGGTAACGTTCAGTAAAATCTACATTTTAGTGAATTTGCGCAGTTACGTCCATTCGCCAGAATGCAACTTCACCAGGCGTAAGGGAGCAAATTATCGCTAAAGTCTATCTCCTTCGCTAGCGAAGTTACACCTGCGCCTGTGAAGTAACAAAATGACGTCACGCTGACGTTAGTCACTTCGTCCTTTAGTAAATCTGCCCCTATGTCTCTTATCACATAGCACTTGAGCTCTTTGTCCTGATATGAATTCTGTGTATATTTATTATGTGATTTGTCTTCCCCATGTATACTTTTATATATATATATATATTGTACTTTTATGCATTATACGTCCTGCGGCTCCTTAACAGTGATTTACAAATAAAGTTATACATACATACAATGCCCACAAACTCATTCATTTATTAGGGATACTACTATGGAATTTTAAATGTAATCCCAGCACCCCCCACCCACAAGATTATGGGGCCCTAGTGTTGCCATGGGGCTAGGAATGGCATATACAGTGGAACCTCAACTTTACATCCCCTGATTTTACATTTTCCCTCATTTAAATTGTTGTTTTGTGGTCCCACTTATATATTATGCATAATACATTTCCCTGATTTCACATTTTCCTGGATTTTACACCACTTAAAGGGCATGTAAAGGCAAAAATAAAATCCCATTTTTACTTTCTTTATTGAAAAAGAAACCAATCTCCAATATACGTTAATTAAAAAATGTGTACCGTTTTTAGAAGAAACCTGACTGTATGCAGTGAAATTCTCCCTTCATTTACTGCTGTGGATAGGAATTGTCAGATGTTCCCTAACTGCTGAGCAGGGAAACAATCATACTTATGAACAGCAGGGGGAGCCCCCGCCTTACTTCCCAGCCATGCAGAACTCAAGCAGCTTTGTTTATGACGATCCCTAAGCAGCCCAGACCACACTGAGCATGTGCACAGTCTTAGTCTTGCAAAGATGTTTAACAAAGTTACAAGATGGTGACCCCCTGTAGCCAACTGAAAGCATAAATTATTTGTTTCATCAGGCTTGTGGTGCAGTAAGTTCATGTTTATAACATACAGCATTTCTAGCCTTATTATATTTTAGACTTTACTTGCCCTTTAAGTGCCCAGAAGGCACGAAACGCATAAGGCCTCCCTCTGAGATGTTCCTTTTTGTATAAATAAAACTTTTTTAATTTGCATCAATTTTTGGAGTGAAGTCCAATCTTTGTGCCAGTTTACCACTGAATTCTACATGTCAAGCATTGCCTCCCTGAGCTGAAGGTCTGGGGCTTGAGCACCTGGACCCCCTGATGTTATTGGTGAGTTTACCTTACTGCCTACATTTTTTGTCACACTGGAACTTTTTTCCTTTTTACCTATCCCCCGTTACCCTTGTTAAATTTTTTTCTGGACCCCTGAAAAATGTAAAATGGGGGTTCTACTGTATAGGGGTCGCTCTGCCCACTAGTGGTCTGTTGTGCCCTTAGCAATGTAGGGATATATATATATATATATACAACTCTGTTTGACCACATTGGTCCTATTTCCATGTTTGTTAGATTCCTCAACCTTTCACATTTGTAATAATTTTTTATAGAAAATATAACATTTTAAAAAAAGAAAAAAAAAATCTTCAAGACAACCAATTAAATATGGCGGCAGAGACCCTTGGCTTCCGCTGCCACAAGACAAGTTAAAGAAGACCAGCAATATGCTGAGATGTAGGGACTAAGGAACAAGTCCATCAGAATTCGTCGTGTCGCCGCGTCAGATCTTCGCCGTAGTTTGTCGCCTGGCTACCGACGAACATGCTCCAATTGTCCAAGATCTCATTTTTGGTCAGTTTGCTGTCCTGTAAAGAAAGAGATCACCATTGTTCCAACCATAATATAACCAGATCTACCTATTTAATTTGGGCCTCCGTATAGAACTAATGTCAGGTAACAGCCGTATTATGTTATATATGTGAATCAGCTCCCAAACCTTTTCACTTCAGCCCCTGATCTCACCTTGTCTTTGTCTGATTCGAAGATCAGGTGCTTGGCCTCCAGGTCAGCAAGGTCATATTCGTGGGGGATGATCCAGTGGCTGATTTCCGATCGGTCCATTTTCCCGTCTTTGTTAATGTCACGGAAATCTGTAAACTGCTCACGCTCAGTCTTGACCCAATCTGGTTCTGGTTCATCTTCTTTAGGAGTGTACATATCAGCTAAATGCAAAGGGAAAAGAGGCTTAAGGCACCCGACATGGATATACAGTGCAAAGGTGTAACTTAAAGGAAAACTATACCCCCCGAACAAGATATTGCATAAAACAGCTCATGTGTAAAACCCTGCTTCATGTAAATAAACCATTTTCATAATCATATACTTTTTTAGTAATATGTGCCATTGGGTAATCCGAAATAGAAAATTGCCATTTTAAAAAATATGGTCCGCCCCCTTGGGATCGTATGATTCACAGTGCACACAAATAAAGCAAACACACTATTCATATTAGGTCACATGAGCCAATTACAAGACAGAGTTCTGTTTTTTGCTTCCACACTTCTTCCTGTTAGGGTGGTAACACTTGCCATGCATTCCGGGGAGATTTGTCGCCCAGCGACAAATCGCCTCTACTTCAGGAGTCTAATCTCCCCGAAAAGCCTTCCCACCGGCTAGAATGTCAATCCCTGGCAGAATGGCACTCAGAGCACTTCATTTTCCGAAGTCGCCAGAAGTTGCCTCATGAGGAAATTTCGGGCGGCTTCGGAAAATGAAGCGCTCCAAGTGCCATTCCGCTGGCGATTTACATTCTAGCCGGCGGGAAGGCTTTTTGGGGAGATTAGTTGCCCGAAGAAGAGGAGATTTGTCGCTAGGACGACTAATCTCCCCGAAATCTTAGCGCGTGTCACCACCCTTAAAGTTAGAGCTGCAGTATTTCTGGTCAGGTGATCTCTGAGGCAGCACACAGACCATCACGAAATGGAGGTTCAAGGCAAGAGATGTAAAAGGGCAATATTTACTTAAATATATATTCCAGTTTGGTAAGATTCTTTAATTTGCCACTTAATATGATATAAACTATCTGCTTAAATATTCGTTTTGGGGGAAAGTTTTCCTTTAAATATGTCTGCTTTCAAATTAAGAAAGGGTCCTACTCAAAATTGAATACTGGGACAGCATTGGACTGGGGTGCCGGGGGCCCACCAGCTCACTCTCCACACTACATTTCCTAGTCTCTTCTCTCTACATACCACTATCTATTTCTCCTCTTTGTTCTGGAATGGCCATATGCAATAGAGATGTTGTTCGAATAAAGGTTTTTGTTTTTTAATTCATTTTGGTGACCTTTTGTGGTCAACTTTTTGCTTAGGGTTTGGTGCACTGGACCATGTTATATGCTGGGTGAGGTGCACGGCCAACCACTGGGTACACTGGGAACTTTCCTTATATTCTGGTGGGCCAGTCCATCATTGTACTTGGGGGAAGACGATAGAGCTTTCAGGATTTCCTTCATGTCCCTTACCTATGTACTCATCCACATCCACAATGCCGTCGTCATTCTTATCAATGTCCTCAATGGTTTCCTGAAAACACAAAATGAACGTATAATCAAACACCATTGTTCCGATGTGCTGTGGGCCAACCATGGCTGCCTTTATGCAATTAAAAGTTCAGTGGAGGTGACTTATTGCAGAGCAATGTACTCTGATGCAGAGCAATTGAGTGTTGCTGCAGAATTGAGGCTTATACTGGTATCAATTATCAACCGTTAACCCACTCATCTGATGGGGGTCCTCTAAAATAACTGTTCTGGACAATAGTTCTATGACTGGACCATCATCATGATCCAAAATAGAACAGGCTGGGCCACACTTCTGCTTAGTGACATACAGTAGCAAGTGATTGGATCTGTACAATTAGCCAATTGATGGGCAACAGGAGGCCACAAATGCATGAAAGCTCACTCACAGTTATGACAATATCCTGCATGTAGTCATATTCCTCTGGGTGCAGAAACGCGGTAAACTCATCCCGGGTGGCAATCATATCACCATCCTTATCTGCCACCTTGAACCGCCGCTCATCCCGCTTCATCATCTTCCTGTAGCGCTCCTTGTCCTTATCTGCCACGTCATATAATTCTTTCCCTGGAACACCCCAGCACAAACAGTAAATACTTTATAGCGGTTTCAGGGCAGATGTGGATGAACTGGAGCTCCCAGCTGAATGTGATTGTCAGTAGGATGGGAGTCATCCTATGATGGGCCAATTAGTATTATATGTTGCCAAATTGGCCTATCAACGGCTAACTTAACAGCGGGCCTGCTCTAAGACACTGGAGACACATACAAACAAGTGCAGTGAGACTGTGCTACAAAAGAAGCAAATGAGAAAGGTTAGTACACAGTAGTAAATACAATTAGCACATAAAAAGTAACAGAAATCCTCCCCCAAAGCCAAGGGTTGTACTCATTACATCACAAAACGTCATAGGCCTTGGGTGAGGATAATGTGTGAGTTGCAGTTGAGCAGGTGACTGTGAGTGTCATAGAAACCACAGGAATCTGAGCTGCAAAACAGAAAGTGATGGTTTGTTGCCATGCAGAACTGTGCAGTGAATAGCAGGTTAAGAGAATAGAAGCCAAAACTGTGAGAGTGTGATATGACGAACATACAACTGGCCGTAACAGCACCGCAGTGAACCAAGGCCTGAATCATACTGCCCACATCACAAAATCAAACAAATCTGGGCACCAACGCTGACCATACACTTGAAGGTGGACAATATCGAGCAGATTCCATCATAGGCCTCAGACCAACGGATTGTAATTGGCTCTCTGCAGTCATTCAGATTAAGGACTAAATCGATGTGCAGATGAGGTCCATGACATATTCCGTCAGCAGCTTTTATTGACCTGTGTATGATCACTTTACTAACCCAAGTTTGGTGGCAGTGAGAAGCCAGTTCAAACAGGTGAAAGATCACAGAGCTGACATTCTATAAGCATTGGGCCAATGATTTAGTTCAACAGTCTCTACTTCTACTGGACAAACGCACCACTAACTATTTCCAGTGGCCTTATTCTCTCAGTGATAGAGGATAAAAGCTTTTAGCTCATAGTTCAGGTTACTCACGGAAGAACCTAAAAGTAACACTTGGCTAGAAGTTCCATTATGGCAGCATTCAGGTTGGCAAATGTCAGCTGCTCATAGAATCAGGGCCATCATCGTGGGGTGATCAGTTCGGAACCTCATGGGAGAGAGTCACAAAGAACAGTTTTTGGAGCTGAGGGCCCCATATGAATCATTCTATAGGCCAATGTCGGGGGACCTTCCCCATAGGCTAACATTGAGTTCGGTAGCTTTTAGCTGCCGAACTAGGGGGTCGAAGTTTTTCTTAAAGAGACAGTACTTCGATTATCGAATGGTCGAATAGTCGAACGATTTTTAGTTCGAATCGTTCGATTCGTAGTCGTAGTCGAAGGTCGAACTAGCCCATTCGATGGTCGAAGTAGCCAAAAAAACACTTCGAAATTCGAAGTTTTTTTCATTCGAATCCTTCACTCGAGCTTTGTAAATCTGCCCATAAGTGTTGTGAGAACATGAAACGTGGAAGGCTGTAATCCATATCTGTACTTCAATAAAGACTTTTTTACTATAACCACCTGGAGGATTGCTCTTTGAGTGCCAACCCTACAAACAATACAGTGATGACTGCTCTATCTCTACCAATATGTAGCGAATAACCAGAGGACTCCAACAATGGAAATTCACAGAGAAACAGCCGCCATGATAAACACACTGTGTATTACGGCATTGTGTGCGAGGCATGCAAGGAACATTGCAATCTTGGGATCATGTGAAGGCACCTGAAAGGAGCAAGGCAACCAGATAGAAAACTTTGTCATGCGGGTTAGTATTTTTCAGTGGCCATGCAGTGCATTTAATGTTGAGCTACAAGCTTTGCCATGAGACAAGGATAGGAGCTTCTTGGGGCTCTGGTTCTTCTGGAACTTCCCAAACACCAGAGTGCCAAGAATCCCTATTCTTGCCATAGGAGAAAGTCTCCTCTTCTCTCCCAGGCTTTGGCCTCATTCTCTTACCTGGGACGTAGCCATAGGTGGTCTTTATGTATTCCTCCCAGGAGATCATGTCGTCTTTATTTTTATCATAATCTGCCCAGTGCTTGTTGATATTCTCATAGATATAACGGTTCTGGGTGTGCTTAATCCAATCCTTCAGCTCCATGTTGGTGACAAAACCATTCTTATCTCTGTCTATCTTATCTACTATTTTCCTGAGGGGACAATGGGAGAGATAGAAAAACAAAGTGGCAGATTAGGACACTAATTCCAAAATAAAATAATCTCTCACCTTTGATTTCTTTGCCTAGCAGGTGTCCATACACCCCCTTAGCATACTCGTCCCAAGAGATCATCCCATCCTTGTTGGCATCGTACTTTCTCCCCTGTTTCTCTGAATCTTCTACGTTCCAGCGCTTACCCACATACTTTATCCAGGCATAGAGTTCATGTGATGTGATATATTTGTCCTTGTCTTTGTCCATTTGATCAATTATCTTCCTGCAATGAATCAAAATGGTTCTGTAGGCTCACAGTTCTACACCAGCTGGTTGGACTCCAGCTCTTGCATTGAAAAGTGGGAGGGGATAATGGGGATAAAGAAAGATTCTTTGGGGAAAGCTTAAAAGGATAATGTCATGGGGGGAAACTTTTTTTCCCCTCAAAACGCATCAGTTAATAGTGCTGCTCCAGCAGAATTCTGCACTGAAATCCATTTCTTAAAAGACCAAACAGATTTTTTTATATTTAATTTTAAAATCTGACATGGGGCTAGACATATTGTCAGTTTCCCAGCTGCACCCAGTCATGTGACTTGTGCTCTGATAAACTTTAGTCACTCTTTACTGCTGTACTGCAAGTTGGAGTGATATCACCCCCCCCAGTAGCCTAATAACAGAACAATGGGAAGGTAACCAGATAGCAGCTCCCTAACACAAGATAACAGCTGCCTGGTAGATCTAAGAACAACACTCAATAGTAAAATCCAGGTCCCACTGAGACTATGTTACTATGTTACATTCAGTTACATCGAGAAGGACAAACAACAGCCTGCCAGAAAGCAGTTCCATCCTTTCTTTCTGAAAGCCAGAATGGCATGAGATGCACCTACACACCAATATCACAACTAAAATATACACTTGCTGGTTCAGAAATTACATTTTATATTGTAGAGTGAATTATTTGCAGTGTAAACAGTGTAATTTAGAAATAAAAAGTACACCATAAAAATCATAACAGAATCTCTTTAAGGCTGGAAAGAGACAGTCACTAGTGGCCACTATTATCAGCTGCTATTAACTTCATTAATACTTCTACTCCTTGACTTACCAGCGCCTAAGTAAGGGATCCCCAATCTTTTTTTTACCCATTAGCCACATTTAAATGTAAACAGAGTTGGGGAACAACACAAGCATGAAACATGTACCTGGTGGGGGTCCTAACAGACCTATCTGATCTATCAGTAGCCCCTGTGGGAACTGGCAGCCTACAGGAGACTCTGTTTGGCAGTACACCTGGTTTTTATGCAACCAAAACTTTCCTACAAGCCTGGGATTCAAAAATAAACACCTACTTTGAGGCCACTGGTGAGCAACATGTTGCTCCTAAGTCACTGGGTTGGGGATCACTGGCCTAAGGCAGCATCACAAATGAGTGCAGGACTGTGAATGGGGGTAAACCAACCTTTGTAATAGAGTATATAGGGATTTTCAGTATGACATTGTTTTATATATCTGCAACCTTGCTATGAGCTAGATTTTGGACAAAGAAATGAAGAACATGAATTCCACCACTAGGCAGGACAAAATGCTACGGGGTGGTTTTATGTTCCTATATTTTATATACTGAACTTATTGCACGAGGCTAAAGTTTCAGCTTCTCATTAGCAGCAATGATCCAGGACTTCAAACTTGTCACAGGGGGTCACCATCTTGGAAAGTGTCTTTGACACTCACATGCTCAGTGGGCTCTGAGCAGCTGTTGAGAAGCTAAGCTTAGGGCTCGTCACTAATTATCCAGCAGAAAATGAGGTTGGTCTGTAATATAAGCTGATGCTACAGGGCTGATTATTAAATTATGATGCTAATTGCACTGGTTTCTGTGCTGCCATGTAGTAATTATCTGTATTAATTACTAATCAGCCTTATATTGTGACATTTCAATTCTATGTGTACTGTATATTGTGAGTGGGTCCCTAAGCTCAGTAAGTGACAGCAGCACAGAGCATGTGCAGTGAATCAGCAGAAAAGAAGATGGGGAGCTACTGGGGCATCTTTGGAGAAACAGATCTTTACTGCTAAAGGGCTGTGGTTGCCTTGAGCTGGTAAAACATAATGTACAACTTTTCTAACTACTTCTTTAGTTAGGTTTTAGTTCTCCTTTAAAACGTTTCAGGTTCAGACACCCTTTCCTGCCCAACACTTAGCAAGGTTATAAATATATTAAATATATGGAAACATTGTCATGACCAGTCATTCTCTTATAGTTCCATGAATATCCATGTGATGACCCACTCCTTTTACTCTATTTAAACTTCAGGTAAAGTCCCCCCCCCCCTTTCAACTGCTTGGGTCCCCTTGGTGGGGAGCAGCCTCACAGTCTGGCAACTCCTGTCCTAGCAGAAGCCTAATAATGAATAATTTGTTCATTGCAGATAAGATCTCATCCAGAGCTGACGTGCCAGGGCTGGTTCTGCACCAGTGAAAGTTTGTCAGTGTGACTCTTCCCTTTGCCGGAGCTCAAGATTACAGACTGGAAATGCAAACAACATGCTGACAGTTTTATCTAGAGAGTCTGCTTTTACAAAAAAAGGCAACAGAACAGATTCACGTCAGCATTGTGGTTTGTGACTCCTGAAGCAATGTAGCAAAGGCAGTAATTGCACTTACATTTGCAACTTCAAAGCAAAAGCATGAGGGAAAGTTGGCTAGAAGAACATTTTCTTTCATTCAATACCATTTTATTTTTGTTTTTTACCAAAATATAAGCTTCATCGTACTGAAATAAGAAACTTTATAAATACGATCAATTACATTTTCTGCATCGTTTCTGAAATAATCAAGTTTATCTTCACTATTCCTCTCTCAGCATCTGTTTCTCTTCATTCTGTCTTCATTCAGGAGTTGGGTGTCAGATTTTCATTGACAGTTAGATCCAATATATCTTATAGGGGAGGGGGCTTCCTTTCCTAGCAGATGTATTAGAGCTCACTCAAATAACTGATTCCAGTACAAACAAAATAACTGCCTTTTGCACCAATTCTGCATGTAGAGAGACATGATGTCTGGTGAATGAGCTCTAATACATCTTCTAGGCAAAAGGAGCCCCCCTATAAGATATATTGGATCTAACTGTCAATGAATATCTGACTAGGGATGTAGCGAACGTCGGAAAAAAAGTTCGCGAACATATTCGCGAACTTGCGCAAAAATGCGAGCGGTTCGCGAACGGTTCGCGAACCCCATAGACTTCAATGGGAAGGCGAACTTTAACATCTAGAAAAGACATTTCTGGCCAGAAAAATGATTTTAAAGTTGTTTAAAGGGTGCAACGACCTGGACAGTGGCATGCCAGAGGGGATCAAGGGCAAAAATGTATCTGAAAAATCTGCCTGTGTGTGCTTGGAAGAGATAGTGTAGGGGGAGAGCTGTTAGTGATTTCAGGGACAGATGATAGTAAGTTTGCTGGCTAGTAATCTGCTTGATACTGCTCTGTATTGGAGGGACAAGAAGTCTGCAGGGATTTGAGGGACATTTTAGCTTAGGTAGCTTTGCTGGCTAGTAATCTACTGTTCTCTTTAAACAACTGCCATACGTTGACCTTGTAGGCATTGTTTGGTGTTTTTTCTGGAGACGGTAATATTATGGATATTTAGACAGAATGGGAACAAGGTCACACAGCTCGATGGCGGGTTGAAGAAAACAGTGTGCAAATAATGCCTACAAGGCCAACGTATACACTACTACAGCGGTGGATACGGATTACGTAAAATATATTATGGCTGCTTGAAAAAAGTGACTCCGGTGTTTTTTCTGGAGACGGTAATATTATGGATATTTAGACAGAATGGGAACAAGGTCACCACAGCTCGATGGCGGGTTGAAGAAAACAGTATGCAAATAATGCCTACAAGGCCAACGTATACACTACTACAGCGGTGGATACGGATTACGTAAAATATATTATGGCTGCTTGAAAAAAGTGACTCCGGTGTTTTTTCTGGAGACGGTAATATTATGGATATTTAGACAGAATGGGAACAAGGTCACACAGCTCGATGGCGGGTTGAAGAAAACAGTGTGCAAATAATGCCTACAAGGCCAACGTATACACTACTACAGCGGTGGATACGGATTACGTAAAATATATTATGGCTGCTTGAAAAAAGTGACTCCGGTGTTTTTTTCTGGAGACGGTAATATTATGGATATTTAGACAGAATGGGAACAAGGTCACACAGCTCGATGGCGGGTTGAAGAAAACAGTGTGCAAATAATGCCTACAGGGCAAATAATGCCTAAAAGGTCAACTTATACACTACTACAGCGGTAGTAAAATAAAAAAAGTAAAATAAAAAAAAAATGAATATTAAAAAAAAAAATTAAAGTTGGTGCTGCTGAACTACTAGGAGCAGCAGATTAGCACACCAGTCCCACTCCCCAACACTGCTAGACTAATAGCACTGGGCTCTTATAGTAGTAGTAGTAGTAGTAGTAGTAAAACAACAAAAAAATAAATAAAAGCAGTCCTTACAAGGACTACTGTTATTGCAGCAGTCAGCAGATGAGATCAGAAGCAGGACAGCTGCCCACTGCAGCTACATACAGAGCACTGCAGTAGAAGGTAGATTACTAGCCAGCAAAGCTACCTAAGCTTAAATGTCCCTCAAACCCCTGCAGACTTCTGTCCCTCCAATAACAGAGCAGTATCAAAACGATTTACTAGCCAGCAAACTTTCAACTGTCCCTGAAATCACTAACAGGCAGCAGCTCTCTCCCTACACTATCTCTTCAGCACACACAGGCAGAGTGAAAAAACGCTGCAGGGCTTCGGTTTTATAGGGAAGGGGAGTGGTCCAGGGGAGAGCTTCCTGATTGGCTGCCATGTACCTGCTGGTCTGGGGTGAGAGGGCAAAAAAAAGCGCCAACAATGGCGAACCCAAAATGGCGAACGTCGCGCGACGTTCGCGAACTTCCGGCGAGCGCGAACACCCGATGTTCGCGCGAACAAGTTCGCCGGCGAACAGTTCGCGACATCTCTATATCTGACACCCAACCGCTGAATGAAGAGAAATGGATACTGAAAGAAGGATAGTTAACATAAACTTGATTATTAACGGTACAGCATTTTTAATTGATTATATTTAAAAAAAAAAACTTATTTCAGTGTGCTGAAGCTTATATTAAATTTTTATTTTTGTGATAGTTCCCCTTTAAATATAAAAGTGCACATGTACCATAAAGGGAAACAAAAGGATAATGAAGAACATCATCAGTTAAACTGGGACGGCCAGACTATTGGCAACAAGTCAAATTTGTATCCCGCCCACCAGCGGTGACTGCCACGTTTTCATCTGGAATCTTCAGAGCTTGTCCCCCCCCCAGGCCCTTCCCAGAGTGGGAAAAATACACAGACCCACCCAGCAGGGCTGTACTAAGTTTGCTGCTGCTGGGGGTGGGAATATGGACTCAGTATTATGGTTCCTGTTACACCCCAGTGCACCGTGCTAAAAGTAGGGGTTTGAGGGGGGTAATAAATCTGTATTTACTTTTGTTAGCAATGGTTACATGGTAAAAAAAAAGTTTGCACAACTGTACATGCATCTGTGCAACTGTATTGGAAATAGCCTACTTGCATTTCCAGGGGGGTTGAATGTTAATTATTTATGGGTAAACGATAGGGATAAAGAACACTTAGGGTAGGACTCGACGAGTGATTTTGTCGCGATCCGACGTGCTGCACGCAGCATCTGCATCCGACAGACGGATCAACGCTGCGACACCATGCGACAATTCTATCTCTTGCCTTATTTTTGTCGCATGCGACAATTCGCATGGGTTTTGTCGCAGCACGTCGGATCGCGACAAACTCGCTCGACGAGTCCTACCCTAAGGGCTGTAAAATATAATAGCCATTAACACGTCTGTTCTTATCCTGTATGGAAGTGGTTTTAAAGTGTAGATAGAATAAACTTTATGTAACTAGTTAGTAGGGTTCAGAGGCATACCTCCCAACATTTTGGAAATAAAAAGAGGGAAAAACTGGGTCTTTCCAGTACAAACGAGGGACTGCGGGTTGAGCTGTCAAAAGAGGGACTGTCTCTCTAAAAACGGGACAGTTGGGAGGTGTTTAGAGGTGGGGCAAGCGGACTGGGCGCTCTAGGTAAGCTGGGCAGCTCTAGCCATTTATATAACAGATAAGTTGTGTTATCCTGATTGGTTTTTAATGTGGGAGGGTTTATTGAGAGTGTGTAAATATGTGAACTGTTTCACTTGCTCCTGAGATGCCTATGATTAAGTGCTGGGTAAGCATGAAACGCGTTAGGCTTTTTTGTGGGGTCTAATGGAATTTAATATGTTCCAATAAATTCCGTTTTTTATCTAAATGCATGAGAACATTAATTTAGCTCTTTGCCCTCGCCTCATGCCCACGATTACCCATGCTGATGCATTGCAGATCGGGTTGCCATCCAACCGGTATTTTACCGGCCTGGCCAGTAAAAATTATGGTTGATCCCAATGTTATTAATAGGGAAAAAAGATAAATATATAGGAAGGCCGGTATTTATTTCCAGAACAGGTGGAACCCTAATTGCAGATCTCCTCCCCACGCGTGTGCAAATGAGCGAGCACACACACACGACCCCATGTGCAGAGTAACTGGCAAGCGATTAGGTGACAAGGGCCGGAGCAGGTGAAGCAATAGAAAAGGTATGTGTCTCTTCTGCCTACCCCTAGTTCCAGGCCCTGGTTGGGTTTCCCATGTTTGTGGTTCCTTTGGGTAATGTCCCCTGAGATAAAACTTCGCTACCATATGCAAAACATCCCATGCTTTCTTCTGAGCAGCTCACATTCAAATTGCCGGAGGTGAAACATAAGTAGCGGGCAACTTAGCAAAGATTTATCTTCTTGTGTGCCATTACCCTATACTGTAGAGTCCTGTGCAAAGCCAATTTCTAAGACCCGACCTGAACCCGCAACCCGCATATTTACCCACTTTGATCCGCTACCCAACCTGGACCGGCAACTGCCTTATCCGCAACCCGACCCGCAACCTCCATCAAACAGGAAGTGATGGTGCTGCAAACCGGAAGCGATGCCATCAAAACTGGGCGGGGACAGACACAACTTTTGTAAAACTTTAAAAGGAGTAATATATAGAAAATATTACATAAGATAAGAAATTTAGATGAGACCTGCAACCTGACCCGCGACCTGCAGACCCGCACCTGAAAATCCTCCCCTCATTCCGCAGGTTGCCCGGTTTTTTTGCGGGTAACCCACCGGTACCCGACCCGCTGCAGGACTCTACTATACTGTATTGATTGTCTATACTGTACATTGTTCATGGAACACAGCGATAATAAATATACTTTGTCTCTGTATAATACAGTACAAGCCTGAAGATTATTAGCAAACCCCTAGACACACAAGTGAGCTGGCACTTGTATTAGTAACTGCTACATCTGTAAGCGGTAACCAATTTCCAGCACAGAACTCCAGTGCCGGGATAACTGCCCGAAGGAGGATCCTTTGCACGTGTGCCAGGAAATATTGTACGACCCACAGTTGTGAACCATGAGCATCAGAAATAGACACATATATTTATAAAAATCTCAATGAATAATCATGAGAAAAATGAATTCCTCTCTATATAAAGAAAGAACTTGAATGGGGGGAACTGTCTCTTTGCCCACATCACACAGGTAGAGATTAGCCAGTCAGAACGTGTAACAAGCGGATGCTGTTCCTATTTATACTTGATGCCAATGTTTAATGCATTCAATTTAATTAACAGAGAAGACACACAGACGGCAAGGGGAGTATTTTTTCTGAAAGTAAATGTGGCAACTCCAGGGTCGGAACTAGGAGCTGGGGACGGATTATTAAAATGGACACAGTGTTGCTCTTTGTAAACTCATGCCCCTGCTGGCCCCCATCCTGCATCTTGTAGCTGCTATTTTACTCATGGCAAGGGATCGCTCTCCTTAGTTCTGGGACTGTGTCTTTCTGTACAACCCTAGTACTTGGGTAAAACTGCAGCTGAAACATTCCACAGAACCTGTGGGATGGAACAAACGGGTACAGGGAAGGTGCTGGAGAGAAGCAAGGGGGGCCTAGGGTGCAAGGATATCTAAGTCTCGCCTGTGCTCGGCCTAGGGTTGGGGGTGCCCAAGTCATGTGCCACCCACTCCTCTCTATTTGAGTCACATACAACAAATCTCATGTTTGCACCAGTGTGCACTGAATTCAGACTTACAATGGGCCTAAACTAGAGGAGGTATGAGCCCCACTCTGTTGCACCCTAGGGAAGTGCCATCTTTGCCTCCCCCTAGTTCAGGCCCTGGGCTACGCTAAAGCTTGCAACTGTCCAATACTTGTTGAACTACCATTTATAAGCATCACCTGCTAGGGGCACAGAGATACCTATGGTTAAATGATTAGTATGGAGCCAAGTTGCCCAGAGCAAATATAAGCTGAGTGTTTACACTTGGCTTCCATATGGGGCATTTTATACATTTCCTGATACAGCCCAACCCCCCAACTCCCAAGCTCAGGGTGCCGCTCACTATTGTTTACATGTGCAACACAACTGTACATTAGTGATGGGCGAATCTGTCCCGTTCCGCTTTGCCGAGAAAATTGCAAAACATCGTCAAAAATTTGCGAAACGTTGACAAGTTAGCAAAACGCATTGAAGTCAATGGGCGTCAATATTATTTTTATACAAGCAAATGCATTAAAGTCAATGGGCGTCTGAATAATTATGATGCGCACAATTTTTTTACACACTCGTCTCTTTTCTCCAAATGCATTACAGTCAATGGGAGTGCGAATAATTTTGATATGCGACAATTTTGACGAGCGACAATTTTTTTGGTCGCAAAGAATTTTCGCACGGCGTGCCGTATACAGAAATTTAATACCATGGTTCCAGTAATGGATTTAATTTGATCTTCGTGAATGTATCCCAACTCACAGTGATCAAGAGCCAATTGTTCTGCATGTAACTGCTCCTGTGGTTAGCGACCCTCATTGGGATGCATAGAGGGACATACCCTTAGCAACACAGAGGGCAATTATGGCTTTAAAGAAGATACAGGTACTTCTTGGGGAGGGATCAGTCATAAAGAAACACAATTATTCCAGGGGCCTAATTTAAACACGTACATAGGAAGGTGGAGTTCTGAACACTGCACCCTCCCACTATGATCAGAACATTAACAGAAACCCACGTGCCCCATTGGTACATCCCAGGGATCATTTAGGCCACGTGTTCTTACCCCAGTCTAAGTTTGCTCTCCTCCGGAGTGAGCTGATCAAAGGTCCTGGCTTCTTCCTTGCCTAGAAAGGCCTCATGGTCATACTGGAAGCCCTTGTGGTCATCGTGCTGGTGGTCACTGAGGTCCTTACTGTGATGGACACGCTCCTTCTTCTCTTTGGTCGGTACCCCCAGAACCCAACAGGCACAGAGGGTCACAAGCAGGAACACAGGCAGGGATTTCATTGTGGCAGCCTGCAGGAAACACAGTGGAGAGGGGCGATTAGAGAGAGACTCTACCTCCAGCTCAAACGTAAGCTGCCTTAAAACAGGGAGCTCACTCCTGCTGCCTTTACACACAAATAAGAGCAACTGACTGCTTGAAGGGGGGATACTGGGAAATGTAGTTCAGCAACCACCACAAATAAATAGCAGAGCCTTGATTGTCTGTAACCACCCAGTGAGTGCACCAACCTCTCCTGTTCAGTAGAGCAAGAATTCCCTGGCTGAGTGATGCTTCTTTCATCACCTGAGCAGATCTTATTCCTATAACTGCCACGTTGGAGCACAGGGGCATGTTATTTCATTCAGCCGGAGAATCAAAGTTCCAGTGCAAGTGGCATAACTAGATATTACTGGGCCCCCAAAATGTCTAGCGGTTGATCTGTTTTGCCAATATTTATTGAAATTGTATATGAATTAAGGCCTTGTGGGGCCCCTATACCTCCTGGGTGCCCCTGCAGCTGCAGGGTCTGCTTCCTCTGTAGTTGTGTCTCTGTCTCATGCATTAAACCTCTATTCATAAGGAAATCATTTTCCTTTCAAAGCCACTGCCCTTTATTTGGAAGGGGCATAGTTTGCCAGCAGGCTGCCCTCCAGCTGCTCCAGCTCAGAGAGGCTTCTAAAAACCCAAGTCCATAAACCCCCAACAACCCATGCCAGACAGCCATGCACCCCTTACCTACTGCAGTCTCTTCACCAGCCAAGCCCAACGATACACTAATGTTTGCCACACGACTCCTTTAAAAAAAAATGCACATTCTCGGGGAGGAGCCCAAAACTTTGCCCAACAAATCCTAGCCCAACCCAAAGCCGAATTTCTATTACTTCTCTCAGGCAGCAGCAAATTTAGTACAGCCCTACTGGGTGGGTCTGGGGATTTTTCCCATCCTGGGAAGGGCTTGGGGGGGGGGAGCTCTGAAGATTCCAGGTTAACGTGGCAGTAAAAACTTGCTAAGTGTTCGAAAGTTTGAGTGATTTCGTTTTCTCTGGTTGCTAAGGTCCATTCACATCAGACAGTGGTTGGAATGAAATACAACAATATGAATAGGGTTGCCTCCTTTTCTGGAAAAAAATAACGGCCTTCCTCTATAATTATCTTTTTTCCCTATTAAATTGATACTGACACTTAAAAACTACTCTTCAAAATATGAATATATATTAAAAGTTAGGTCATGTTGATCGTTTTTGGCTGATAGTTCTGCTTTTGTAAGTAGTTGTTACTTGAAGTTCTTAAGCCTGACTGTTTAGTCCACCTGGCTGTCCCTTCTCAACCAGTCAGTTACAGTTTCTTTTCTTTTCCAATTCATTTATTAGCATTTGAAAATGCACAATGACAAATAAGTTGCCTCACCGACTATTGAAAACGCATCGCCGCAGGTGCATTAGCGCAGACGACTTTGCATTGTAACCTATGGGGAAAAACGCAGAGGCAGTTCGGGGAGATAGTCGCTCAAAAGACAAGGCGATTAGTTGCCAGGCGACAAAATCTCCCCGAATCTCCTTGTGTGGACTAACCCTAATGCTGTAATAAGAAATGTTTCCTCTGCTATACTGTACTATACCTCTACTATTTGTGGATGTTTATATAAACATATAATACAGAGGTTTAAATATGTTGAAAGGTGGAATAGAACTGCTGTGGTAGCGGCTACAGCATGTCCTTAAAGGGGTTGTTTACCTTTAACTTTTAGTATGATGCAAACCTCCCAACTGTCCCGTTTTTAGTGGGACAGTCCTGCTTTTGACAGTTCAACCCGTAGTCCTGCATATTTACTGAAAAGTCCCGACTGCACTGAACAGCCGGAAAAAGAAACAAAGTTTCTAACTTAATTGGCTTTTGGCAGAGAGCCCAGAACAGCCACCAAGTGCAACTAAAATACCTTGTAGCAATTTTGAGATAAGTAAATAAGTAATTGGAACAATTAAGACAAAAATGTCCTTTGGGGAAAATTAGACTCACAGCTTAAGGGCAGAGACACACGTGGAGATTCAGGGAGATTCAGTCGCCGGCAACAGATCGCCTCTTCTTCGGGCGAATAATCTCCCCAAAATGCCTTTACGCCGGCTAGAATGTGAATTGCCGTGGAATGGCACTCGGAGCGCTTCGTTTTTCCTCACGAGGAAACTTTGTGCGACTTTAGAAGACGAAACACTCCGAGTACCATCCTACAGGCGATTTACATTCTAGCCGGCAGGAAGGCAGGGGAGGCAGTTAGAGGAGATTAGTTGCCCCGAAGAAGAGGAGATTTGTAGCCGGGCGACTAATCTCCCTGAATCACAGCGTGTTTCTCTGCCCTTACAGAGCATTTGTTGTAAAATTGGGTCAGTGACCCTCATTTGAAAGCTGGAAAGAGTTAGAGGAAGACGGCAAACAATTCAAAAACTATAAAAGATAAATAATGAAGACCAATCAAAAATGTGCTTAGAATTATAACATACTAAAAGTTAACTTAAAGGTGAACCTTTAATATGCTTCTACATGTAACCGTCCCTTTTGATTGAAAATGTGCTCCCAATTAGTGATGGGCGAATTTGCGTCATTTCGCTTCGCGGAAAAATTCGTGAAACGGCGCCGTTTTTTCGACGCCGGCGCCCGTTTTTGATGCCGGCGTCCGGTTTTTCTGAAAAAAACATTTTGACGCTGGCGAATTTTTGCCGTGAATTTTCGCGGGCGTTTTGCGAATTTATTTGCTGGCGACGAGTCGCGCAAATTCGCCGCGAATTCCCGCATCACTACTCCCCTTTCATTTCTGTTAGAGACAGAAAAAATATTTGGCCAAACAAAAAATATCTTCTTATAAGAAAATATATTTGGTAAAACTTTCCCTGGCACCCAGAGTACACAGCAGTGATTCTGTTAGTCCTGGATGCAGATGCATGGAAGTGTAGATCCGGCACAGACCTGCATTTCAGAGATACCCTGATACAAGCGACGACACATACCCAGGGGCCATTGAAGCTTTCTCAACTAAACGGAACTTTCTTGTGGAATTGGGAAGAGCAGTAGCGTGTCTGACAGGGAGAGGAGAGAGCTTTGCGCTCCAGCGCACTCCAGATTTTGCCATTTGTTGGGCCAGTGGAGATGGAAGTGACACCCATTAGGTTTCCGTGGCTGAAGCCTGTCATAATTTGTGAAATTCTGCCGCCTCTCGTTGACCGGCTTGAACAGGAGCACTCAGGAGGAGGATATCCTTACTGATTGGCCAAATCTTAATTTCACAGCATATTTTCTGCAATAATTAGTAGAAACGAGGTGACAGATCGTGATTATGAGAGTGGCCAGAGGGACTGGAACAAACAAACAAGGGGAGAGGAGTAGGTTGGGTGCATACGGGTGGCACTAAAAGCAAAGGCTTAGACCAGAGATCTTTATTCTGTTGCTTATATGCTGCTATTAAACTACAGCTCACAGATGGCAACAGTGCTGTGAATCTGCATCCAATATAGTTTCTCTATAGCCCATAGGGCAATAACAGTAATGCTGTGCATGTTCTCAACATGTGAATATTGCTATGTGACTTTGCCCCTGAGTGTATTGTCCCCAGAGACCATCTTAAAGGGATACTGTCATGGGAAAAAACATTTTTTTCAAAATTAATCAGTTAATAGTGCTGATCCAGCAGAATTTTGTGCTGAAATCCATTTCTCAAAAGAGCAAACAGATTTTTTAATATTCAATTTTGAAATCTGACATGGGGCTAGACATATTGTCAATTTCCCAGTTGCCCCAAGTCATGTGACTTGTGCTCTGATAAACTTCAGTCACTTTTTACTGCTGTACTACAAGTTGGAGTGATATCACCCCCCTCCCTTTTCCCCCCCAGCAGCCAAACAAAAGAACAATGGGAAGGTGAACAGATAACAGCTCCCTAACACAAGATAACAGCTGCCTGGTAGATCTAAGAACAGCACTCAATAGTAAAAACCCATGTCCCACTGAGACACATTCAGTTACATTGAGAAGGAAAAACAGCAGCCTGCCAGAAAGCATTTCTCTCCTAAAGTGCAGGCACAAGTCACATGACCAGGGGCAGCTGGGAAATTGACAAAATGTCTATCCCCATGTCAGATTTCAAAATTGAATATAAAAAAATTTGTTTGCTCTTTTGAGAAATGAATTTCAGTGCAGAATTCTGCTGGAGCAGCTCTATTAACTGATGTTTGGGAGACTCTTGCACTCATAGCCAGTGTCTTCATTGATACTCTTGGGTGTGTCCCAGGAGGAAATACATTTTGTTTTGGGTGACACATGAATTTCACACTTTAGTAAACCAGTTCTGGCATTCTCTCGGTGGATTTTTCTGGTACAATGGATGCATATAAAACAGCACCCTCATGTGGAGACATGCTTCAGACATGGTTCTTCTGAAAATAATAACTGACACATCTTTAGCATTGACAGAACCCCTTTGTACTTGTAGCGTTGCCCTGATTTCCTGGCACCCTGGGTGGTTTACCTGGCATGCTAGAGGTTAAAGTGCAGGAGATGCAAATAATGGGCAAGCACTTTACAGTGTTAATTTATAGACGTTAGCATACCTCGCAATATTTTGGAAACATAAAGAGGGACAAAAAGATTTGCCGTGCTAAGCGCGGCGAAAGTTTTTTGACCACGCCAATTTTTGTGGCCACACCCCCTAAATACCATGTTCACTTTACAAAATTTGGCAGGTTATGAAAGATTTCTGTGGTCTTTATGTGTTATTACAATTTTGCTAATGAAGGCGAATTGCCCTTTAAATTGCAAATCACAGTTTACCCAAGAGACCTGCTTATCTTAAATTGTTACAAAAGTATCTAAGTATCTATTCTGGGCTCTCTGCCAAAAGTCAATCTTGTATCTTTTTCTGGCTGTTCAGTGCAGGAGAGCAAAGACAAAGTTGGGACATTTCAGTAACAAACCCGGGACTGGGGGTTGAGCTGTCAAAACCGGAACTGTCCCGCGACAGTTGGGAGGTATGCGTTAGGCTGCTGGGTGGCACCATCCCATGTTGACATCACAAATTATTGCCCTATTCTGCCTAGTTGGCAGGGCTAAGACATTATCCTTGGGATTTGCATAATAAGCCCCAAAAAAAGTAAAATACATGGGTCTCCTCTGTACAGTCTCAGAGCAGACCCATATAAATCAAACCATCTGGAGGCAGCACTGAGCTCCATTTATAAACTGGGCCGGGCTACAATAGGAAATGGACTGATTGTAGGTGTCAGGCAAGCCGTTCATCTGGAAACTCAATTAGCCAAATCAAGGGCCTGTCAGCGGAGTAACCTAATGAAATATGAAAGTGCTGGTGCGAGGAAACTCATTTGGGGACAACAATGAAAAATATTGTCAGTGTTCTATTAAGGTTACATGTCTCCGAAGGCTACAAGCAGCGCCGGCCCATTACACCAAGTACATATTAGGTTGCCACAGAATAAGTCACATTTGTGTTCTCCCTCTGCCAGGGAACCTGTGTGCCTATTCTTATGCCGTTCTGCCCAACTCTGTCCCCTTTACTGGAAGAATTTGCCTGAATGTCAGAACTTAGCTTTATTTCCAAACATGTCCAGAAAGTGTCATAACTGCAATGATCTGCTTGTTGGAGTCAAACAAAGAAAGTGTCATTTGACAGGGGCAGAACAACGTTCTTTTACTACTTTATTTGATCTAAATGTTTAGTGGCAGGTTGGGAGATTGGGACGTCCAATCGTTCGTCTGATATTGCAGGTATATCTGCACGTCTATGGCCTGCTTAAGAGACTGGAATATGAATATTGAGGGCCTGAAAAGAAAGATAAATAATAAAAAGTAGCAACAACAATACATTTTTAGCCTCACAGAGCATTTGTTTTCAAATGGGGTCAGCGACCCCCATTTGAAAGCTGCAAAGAGTCAGAAGAAGAAAAGTTATTCAGAATTGGCCATTTTATTACATATCAAAAGTTAATTTAAAGATGAACCACCACATGCAGGGCCATGCAGGTGCTCTACCTGCAGAGATTTAAATGCATGAATATACTCAGGGTTGGCCTGCAGCGTAACTATAGAGGAAGCAGACCCTGCGGCTGCAGGGAGATCCAAGAGGTGAAGGGGCCCCATGAGGATCTAATTCATATAAAATTTCAATAAATATCAGTAAACCTGGTCAACCTCTAGACATTTCGGGGCCTGAAAAAAAATTTGCTGTGGGTCCCAGTAATATCTAGTTACACCACTGGTGTTGGCCTGCGCCTTAATACTAAAAGTCTTCCCCCTGAAGCTTGTTCCACAACATTCACTGGATAAACAGGCGAGTTTAATTGAATAGTGATTATTGTGCGGTGGGGATTCTCACTAAAATGTGATCAGAGGCAGAGTGATGCCACAGGAATCCTAAAAAATGTAGTACAGGTATGGAATCCGCTATCCGGAAACCCGTTATTCAGAAAGCTCTGAATTACAGAAAGGCTCTCTCCCATAGACTCCATTAGAATTAAATAATCCAATTTTTTAAAAATTATTTCCTTGTACCTTGTACTTGATCCCAATTAAAGTATAATTAATCCTGATTGAAAGCAAAGCTAGCCTATTGGGTTTATTTAATGGTTACATGATTTTCTAGTAGACTTAAGATACAAAGATCCAAATTACAAAAAGATCCTTTATCCGGAAAACCCCAGGTCCTGAGCATACTGGATAACAGGCCCCATACCTGTAATAACATGTGAATTATCAGAAAAACATTAGTGCGAGTGTCATGTTATTGGTTATTAGGATCAAATTGGGAGCAGAATCAGTAAACATTACTGGTATGCATGCCGGAGACCTCTAGTGACCAAACAGAGGTAAAACCATAAACTCAATAATTTCTCCAAGCCATGCTAGTAAGTAAAAAAATATACTTTATTTACATCAATAGTTAAAAAACATGAAAAATATCCCCTCTAACGCCTGACGCGTTTCATGCTTACCCAGCACTTAGTCATAGGCAGAATCCTAATGTTATTGGTAATGTTATTCAGGCAACACCCGTCCTTTAAATGCTTATGAAAAGAATATAATGTTCTAGGCTCCACGCCATGCATGTCACATTATTTCAATGGGATTGAGATTTAGCGTTAGAGTTAGTGACAAATGATATGACATTGATATTACTCATCTGCTCTGTTCTATTCACCCCCTGCTTGGGCATTGCACATAATATTAAATGTTAAGGGGACAGCAACGATAAGGGCCAGAGAACACACTGCTATTTCGGGAGATTAGTCATCAAGCGACAAATCGTTTCTTCTTCGGGCGACTAATCTCCCCGAACTGCCTTCCCGCCGGCTAGAATGTAAATCGCTGGGGGGATGGCACTCGGATCACTTTGGCTTTCCGAAGTCGCTCAAAGTTTCCTCGTGAGGCAACTTCGGAAATGGAACGTTCCACCCCCCCCTCCGGAAATTTACATTCTAGCAGGTGGGAAGGCAGTTTGGGGAGATTAGTCTCCCGAAGAAGAAACTATTTGTCGCTGGGCGACTAATCTCCTTGAATCTTAGTGTGTGTCACTGCCCTAATAATGGCAATAACCCGATTATGTTCAGGCAATATGCGTTTGCCATTAATAGATTTCAGAGAGAAGCTGTTGGACTTCTCTGTCTTTCTTATTATTGCTCCCCGCGGTGGGACTGTGGGATACAGTGAGTTGAAGTGTCGGACTCGCCCACCGGTGTTCCCAGGTGTCAGTGGGCCTCTTGCTTTTAGCAATTTGGCCCATTTCATGGTCATTCCCAATTTCTTTATGGGAAAAAAGAGGCTTAATAATTGAAGAATAGAGTATAGTAAGGAGATATAAAAGACTAGGAGAATAAAGAGGTTAAGTGAGGAGAGGAGGAATAATAGTTTGGAAAGTGGGTCCATGGTCTTAGGTTTTCTGGTGGGCCCCTGGCATCCCAGTCCGACACTGGTTGGAGTGCAAGGAGGGAAGCAGTAAATTGGCATAACTCAATGGGAAACAATGAGAGTAAAGGAGACAGGGAGGGTGGTCGGCTTTGTCTATACTGTCATGCCGGCTCATGGCTCCCAGGCCACAGGGGCGTACGGTGATAAGTAGATTCCTCTGTACTGAAGAAGGCATCAATAAAAATTCAAAGCACCTGTTAATGTGGAGCGCTCACTTCACAGATACGGTTCACGGCCCACCTGGCCCTTTATCAAGCCCTGTGCTACACCATGTCCAACCCTTTTTAAAGTGAGAGCAAGGGGTGTGAGAGTCCATGCTCCACCCTGACATTGTGACATCACAAGGGTGTTATATACAATTAGTGAAAAAATTAGTAATAATCCAGTAAAAATCACAAAAATAAGTCCATACAAATGCCCAAATTAATGTCCAATTGTCTCCAAAAAAAACAAAAAATTATATTGTGAACAAAATTGTATAGTTGCAAAAATATATGATCTAGCATACCTGAGGCGCCAGTAAGACTCACTCTGCATACCGTACTCAGCACTTTTCTGAGACACTTAATGATATGTCAGATGCGTTGTCAGCAGTATCATGCAGTATGTGACATCATTGTATGTATATACAGGACCAACGTAATCACCTAAAAATAAAGCTCGCTGGGGTATATTCCATATTCAGACCCCAGGGCCAAATTGTGTCCAATTTATGAATCCACTTTAAGCATTAGGAGTCTATGATGTGGGCTAAATACATTTTTGGTGCACTTTTGCAACTTAAACACAGTGTGCTGCTGGTTCCTTTTTGCATATTTTTTTAAAAATTCAAAGCAGACTGACTTATGTGTGAAAGGGTCCCAGGGGGGATCAGGACACCCCGATGCGCTTAATACATGCGCCAGCTTCATGTTGAGGTTGTACATGCCTTGCTTCGAGGGCCTTGCAGCAATCAGTGTCTGGCAGCCATTTATATTCAGAATTCTGTGCCCAGAAGGTACATTTGATAAGGCATAAAAGCAATGCTGTAACAAACAAGGGAAAGTTGTGCTCACCACTTTTTTAAAACCATTAGGCGGGGGTGCAATGAGGGTGTGACCACAAAATACATATAGTCAACTACAAGAGGTCCTCTGCACTCAACCCATTATCAATATATTTAAGACAGAGACATTTTGTGCATACTGCTACTAAAAAATGCCTTACCCTTTAAACAACACAGGGATTGTTTGTCCATATATTGCAATATATTTAAGCTGGCCAACTACGTCAAAGTCATCCCATATCTGGCCAGTCCTACGCTTAATTTTCATCTGATTCATTAAGAATTCAATTGCTTATACATTTTACAAAGGGACTAAGTTTTACCTGCAACTTACTAGCTGCTTTCAAAGTAAAACTCCCAAACTTGGCTGCCCTTTTATTAGACACCAGTGGGATCACCTGACTATAGCTGGGAGGGGTGGGAGCTACAACATAGAGCTGGTCACTGCTCATGTATAACTATAACAAACAAGGGAAAGTTGTGCTCACCACAGTGGTGAGCACAACTTTCCCTTGTTTGTTATAGTTATACATGAGCAGTGACCAGCTCTATGTTGTAGCTCCCACCCCTCCCAGCTATAGTCAGGTGATCCCACTGGTGTCTAGGGATGTAGCGAACGTCGGAAAAAAAGTTCGCGAACATATTCGCGAACTTGCGCAAAAACGCGAGCGGTTCGCGAACGGTTCGCGAACCCCATAGACTTCAATGGGAAGGCGAACTTTAACATCTAGAAAAGACATTTCTGGCCAGAAAAATGATTTTAAAGTTGTTTAAAGGGTGCAACGACCTGGACAGTGGCATGCCAGAGGGGGATCAAGGGCAAAAATGTATCTGAAAAATCTGCCTGTGTGTGCTTGGAAGAGATAGTGTAGGGGGAGAGCTGTTAGTGATTTCAGGGACAGATGATAGTAAGTTTGCTGGCTAGTAATCTGCTTGATACTGCTCTGTATTGGAGGGACAGAAGTCTGCAGGGATTTGAGGGACATTTTAGCTTAGGTAGCTTTGCTGGCTAGTAATCTACTGTTCTCTTTAAACAACTGCCATACGTTGACCTTGTAGGCATTGTTTGCCCAGTTTTTTTGGACGCAGCCACTGAAGCACAGTTGCCAGAAAAAATATGCCATATAAATGCTGAAAATAGTCATTTTTCGCCATACGTTGACCTTGTAGACATTGTTTGCCCAGTTTTTTTGGACGCAGCCACTGAAGCACAGTTGCCAGAAAAATTATGCCATATAAATGCTGAAAATATAAATTTTTTTGGTTGCAGCCACTGAAGCACAGAGGCCAGAAAAATTATGCCATATAAATGCAGAAAATATGCATTTTTTTGGTCGCAGCCACTGAAGCACAGTTGACAGAAAAATTATGCCATATAAATGCTGAAAATATAAACTTTTTTGGTTGCAGCCACTGAAGCACAGAGGCCAGAAAAATTATGCCATATAAATGCAGAAAACATGCATTTTTTTGGTCGCAGCCACTGAAGCACAGTTGACAGAAAAATTATGCCATATAAATGCTGAAAATATAAATTTTTTTGGTTGCAGCCACTGAAGCACAGAGGCCAGAAAAATTATGCCATATAAATGCAGAAAATATGCATTTTTTTGGTCGCAGCCACTGAAGCACAGTTGCCAGAAAAAATATGCCATATAAATGCTGAAAATAGTCATTTTTTGCCATATACGTTGAGTCAACGTATGGCAAAAAATGACTATTTTCAGCATTTATATGGCATATTTTTTCTGGCCTCTGTGCTTCAGTGGCTGCGGCCAAAAAAACTGGGCAAACAATGCCTACAAGGTCAACGTCGTTGACCTTGTAGGCATTGTTTGCCCAGTTTTTTTGGCCGCAGCCACTGAAGCACAGAGGCCAGAAAAAATATGCCATATAAATGCTGAAAATAGTCATTTTTTTGGTCGCAGCCACTGAAGCACAGTTGCCAGAAAAATTATGCCATATAAATGCTGAAAATATAAATTTTTTTGGTTGCAGCCACTGAAGCACAGAGGCCAGAAAAATTATGCCATATAAATGCAGAAAATATGCATTTTTTTGGTTGCAGCCACTGAAGCACAGAGGCCAGAAAAATTATGCCATATAAATGCAGAAAATATGCATTTTTTTGGATGCAGCCACTGAAGCACAGTTGCCAGAAAAAATATGCCATATAAATGCTGAAAATAGTCATTTTTTGCCATACGTTGACCTTGTAGACATTGTTTGCCCAGTTTTTTTGGTTGCAGCCACTGAAGCACAGAGGCCAGAAAAAATTAAACCAGTAGGGTTTGCACCCTAGTTTGTAACGGTGGCGGAGGGAGGAGGAGGACGCTAAAGGACAGCTGTGTGTGGAGTCATGAGGCTTGAAGAGAAGGACAGCTGCATAGAAGTCAGAACAAGTCTTCCGGCGTGCAGTAACCCTCCGAGATCCACCCCTCATTCATTTTAATAAAGGTCAGGTAATCGACACTTTTGTGACCTAGGCGAGTTCTCTTCTCAGTTACAATCCCTCCTGCTGCACTGAAGGTCCTTTCTGAGAGCACACTTGAGGCTGGGCAAGACAAGAGGTTCATGGCAAATTGTGACAGCTCTGGCCACAGATCAAGCCTGCGCACCCAGTAGTCCAGGGGTTCATCGCTCCTCAGAGTGTCGATATCTGCAGTTAATGCCAGGTAGTCCGCTACCTGCCGGTCGAGGCGTTCTTTGAGGGTGGATCCAGAAGGGTTGTGGCGCTGCCTTGGACAGAAAAACATTTGCATGTCTGACGTTACAGACTGGCCAAAGGGCTTTGTCCTTGCAGGTGTGCTCGTGGCAGGATTACTGGCACCTCTGCCCCTGGAATGTTGATGAGTTCCTGAAGTGACATCACCCTTAAAAGCATTGTACAACATGTTTTGCAGGCTGGTTTGTAAATGCCGCATCTTTTCGGACTTGTGGTATGTTGGTAACATTTCTGACACTTTATGCTTGTACCGAGGGTCTAGTAGCGTTGCGACCCAGTACAGGTCCTTCTCCTTAAGCCTCTTGATACGGGGGTCCTTCAACAGGCATGACAGCATGAAAGACCCCATTCTCACAAGGTTGGATGCAGAGCTATCCATCTCCGCTTCCTCATTATCAAGGACTGCATCATCCACGGTCTCCTCCCCCCAGCCACGTACAAGACCAGGGGTCCCCAAAAGGTCACCACTAGCCCCTGGGAAGCCTGCTCCTGTTGGTCCTCCTCCTCCTCCTCCACAAAGCCACCTTCCTCCTCTGACTCCACTTCTGGCACCTCTCCCTGCGTTGCAGCAGGTGCCTGGGTTCGTTCTGGTGATTCCGACCAGAAATCGTGCGCTTCCAGCTCCTCGTCACGCTGGTCTACAGCCTCATCTGTCACTCGTCGCACGGCACGCTCCAGGAAGAAAGCGAAGGGTATTAGGTCGCTGATGGTGCCTTCGGTGCGACTGACCATATTTGTCACCTCTTCAAAAGGTCGCATGAGCCTGCAGGCATCGCGCATAAGCACCCAGTAACGGGGGAAAAAAATCCCCAGCTGTGCAGATCCAGTCCTACCACCCAGTTCAAAAAGGTACTCGTTGACGGCCCTTTGTTGTTGCAGCAGACGTTCCAACATAAGGAGCGTTGAATTCCAGCGAGTCTGGCTGTCAGAAATCAAACGCCTGACTGGCATGTTGTAGCGCTGCTGAATGTCAGCAAGGCGTGCCATGGCTGTGTAGGAACGTCTGAAATGGGCCGACACCTTTCTGGACTGGGTGAGAACGTCCTGGAATCCTGGGTACTTGGAGACAAAACGTTGGACTATTAAATTTAACACATGTGCCATGCAGGGCACATGTGTTAAATTGCCTAGTCTCAACGCTGCCAACAGATTGCTTCCATTGTCACACACCACTTTTCCGATCTGCAGTTGGTGTGGGGTCAGCCACCGATCGGCCTGTGACTGCAGAGATGACAGGAGTACAGATCCGGTATGGTTTTTGCTTTCCAGGCACGTCATCCCCAAGACAGCGTGACAACGGCGTACCTGGCACGTCGAATAGCCTAGGGGGAGCTGGGGGTGCACAGGTGTGGAGGAGGAGAAGGAGGACCCAGCAGCAGAGTAAGAAGAAGAAGAAGACGAGGTAGAGAGCGATGGAGGAGTAGAGGTGGTGGCAGAACCGCGTGCAATCCGTGGCGGTGACACCAACTCCACTGTTGTTGTTGAGCTACCCATTCCCTGCTTCCCAGCCATTACCAAGTTCACCCAGTGGGCAGTGTAGGTGACATACCTGCCCTGACCATGCTTGGAGGACCATGCGTCAGTAGTCATATGGACCTTTGGCCCAACACTAAGTGACAGAGATGCGGTAACTTGGCTCTGCACATGTTGGTACAGGTGTGGTATTCCCTTTTTAGAAAAAAAATTGCGGCTGGGTACCTTCCACTGCGGTGTCCCAATTGCTACAAATTTGCGGAAGGCCTCAGAGTCCACCAGCTGGTATGGTAAAAGCTGGCGGGCTAAGAGTGCAGACAAGCCAGCTGTCAGACGCCGGGCAAGGGGGTGACAGTCAGACATTGGCTTCTTACGCTCAAACATGGCCTTCACAGAAACTTGGCTGGTGGCAGATGACTGGGAATGGGAACAGGTGGTCAAGGTGGAAGGCGGAGTGGAGGGTGGTTCAGACGGGTCAAGGAGAGCAGAGGTAGAGCAGTAAGATGCTGGACCAGAAGGAGTGTGGCTTTTAGTTTGCCTGTTGCCTTTGAGGTGTTGCTCCCAAAGTGCTTTGTGCTTGCCGCTCATGTGCCTTCGCATAGAAGTTGTACCTATGTGGCTGTTGGGCTTACCAAGGCTCAGTTTCTGACTGCACTCATTGCAAATTACAATGCTTTTGTCAGAGGCACACACATTAAAAAAATCCCACACTGCTGACTTTTTGGAAGTGTGCGATCTGGCGGTAACAGTAGAAGTTGGCGGAGTTGGCGGTATTGGCGGCAATGGCGGGTGCGTTGGCCGGCTGAACACAGGTGCCGATACATGTTGTTGCCCTGCTGATCCCTGCGGGCTGTCCTCCCTGCTTCTTCTAAGTCTTATTCTCCTACTGCCTCTCTGACTCTCCGTCTCTCCATCTGAACTACCCTCCTCTTGCTCTCTTCTACTAGGCACCCACAAAACATCAATCTCCTCATCATCATTCTCCTCAGATGCATCAATTTCTTCTGACACATCACAGAAGGAAGCAGCAGCGGGGACCTCCTCCTCATCACTCATTATGTCCATCTCTATCGTGTTCTCTGCCAGAATTAAATCTGGTGTAAGGTCCTCATCTCCTTCATCTTCTTCTGGCAATAATGGTTGCGCATTACTCAGTTCAAGAAACTCATTGGAAAATAACTCCTCTGACCCCAGTGAAGAAGGGGCACCGGTGGTGGAGGAAGTGTTACGTGGGGTGGCCATAGCAGTGGAGGATGAGGAGGATGTTGTGGTAAAGTTAGAAACGGTAGAGGATGGGGTGTGCTGTGTAAGCCAGTCAACTACCTCTTCAGCATTTTGGGAGTTCAGGGTCATTGGCTTTTTAAAACTGGGCAATTTGCTAGGGCCACAGGATTGCATAGCAGCACGGCCCCTAGCACGGCCTCTGCGTGGCGGCCTGCCTTTGCCTGGCATTATTTTTAAAAAAACAACAACAACAACAAAAACTCAGTTGGTTTTTCTGGAAACGATAATACACACAGCTAGATGGCGGGTTGAAGAAAACACTGTGCAAATAATGCCTACAAAGTCAACGTATACACTACTACAGCGGTGGATACGGATTACGTAAAATATATGAATGCTGCTTGAAAAAAAGTAACTCAAGTGGTTTTTCTAGAGACGATAATATTATCAATATTTAGACAAAATGTGAACAAGGTCACACAGCTCGATGGCGGTTTGAAGAAAACAGTGTGCAAATAATGCCTACAAGGTCAACGTATACACTACTACAGCGGTGGATACGGATTACGTAAAATATATGAATGCTGCTTGAAAAAAAGTAACTCAAGTGGTTTTTCTAGAGACGATAATATTATCAATATTTAGACAAAATGTGAACAAGGTCACACAGCTCGATGGCGGGTTGAAGAAAACAGTGTGCAAATAATGCCTACAAGGTCAACGTATACACTACTACAGCGGTGGATACGGATTACGTAAAATATATGAATGCTGCTTGAAAAAAAAGTAACTCAAGTGGTTTTTCTAGAGACGATAATATTATCAATATTTAGACAAAATGTGAACAAGCTCACACAGCTCGATGGCGGGTTGAAGAAAACACTGTGCAAATAATGCCTACAAGGTCAACGTATACACTACTACAGCGGTGGATACGGATTACGTAAAATATATGAATGCTGCTTGAAAAAAGTAACTCAAGTGGTTTTTCTAGAGACGATAATATTATCAATATTTAGACAAAATGTGAACAAGGTCACACAGCTCGATGGCGGGTTGAAGAAAACAGTGTGCAAATAATGCCTACAAGGTCAACGTATACACTACTACAGCGGTGGATACGGATTACGTAAAATATATGAATGCTGCTTGAAAAAAAGTAACTCAAGTGGTTTTTCTAGAGACGATAATATTATCAATATTTAGACAAAATGTGAACAAGCTCACACAGCTCGATGGCGGGTTGAAGAAAACACTGTGCAAATAATGCCTACAAGGCCAACGTATACACTACTACAGCGGTGGATACGGATTACGTAAAATATATGAATGCTGCTTGAAAAAAGTGACTCCGGTGTTTTTTCTGGAGACGGTAATATTATGGATATTTAGACAGAATGGGAACAAGGTCACACAGCTCGATGGCGGGTTGAAGAAAACAGTGTGCAAATAATGCCTACAAGGCCAACGTATACACTACTACAGCGGTGGATACGGATTACGTAAAATATATGAATGCTGCTTGAAAAAAGTGACTCCGGTGTTTTTTCTGGAGACGGTAATATTATGGATATTTAGACAGAATGGGAACAAGGTCACACAGCTCGATGGCGGGTTGAAGAAAACAGTGTGCAAATAATGCCTACATGGTCAACGTATACACTACTACAGCGGTGGATACGGATTACGTAAAATATATGAATGCTGCTTGAAAAAAAGTAACTCAAGTGGTTTTTCTAGAGACGATAATATTATCAATATTTAGACAAAATGTGAACAAGGTCACACAGCTCGATGGCGGGTTGAAGAAAACAGTGTGCAAATAATGCCTACAAGGTCAACGTATACACTACTACAGCGGTGGATACGGATTACGTAAAATATATGAATGCTGCTTGAAAAAAGTAACTCAAGTGGTTTTTCTAGAGACGATAATATTATCAATATTTAGACAAAATGTGAACAAGCTCACACAGCTCGATGGCGGGTTGAAGAAAACACTGTGCAAATAATGCCTACAAGGCCAACGTATACACTACTACAGCGGTGGATACGGATTACGTAAAATATATGAATGCTGCTTGAAAAAAGTGACTCCGGTGTTTTTTCTGGAGACGGTAATATTATGGATATTTAGAAAGAATGGGAACAAGGTCACACAGCTCGATGGCGGGTTGAAGAAAACAGTGTGCAAATAATGCCTACAAGGCCAACGTATACACTACTACAGCGGTGGATACGGATTACGTAAAATATATGAATGCTGCTTGAAAAAAGTGACTCCGGTGTTTTTTCTGGAGACGGTAATATTATGGATATTTAGACAGAATGGGAACAAGGTCACACAGCTCGATGGCGGGTTGAAGAAAACAGTGTGCAAATAATGCCTACAAGGCCAACGTATACACTACTACAGCGGTGGATACGGATTACGTAAAATATATGAATGCTGCTTGAAAAAAGTGACTCCGGTGTTTTTTCTGGAGACGGTAATATTATGGATATTTAGACAGAATGGGAACAAGGTCACACAGCTCGATGGCGGGTTGAAGAAAACAGTGTGCAAATAATGCCTACAAGGCCAACGTATACACTACTACAGCGGTGGATACGGATTACGTAAAATATATTATGGCTGCTTGAAAAAAGTGACTCCGGTGTTTTTTCTGGAGACGGTAATATTATGGATATTTAGACAGAATGTGAACAAGGTCACACAGCTCGATGGCGGGTTGAAGAAAACAGTGTGCAAATAATGCCTACAGGGCAAATAATGCCTAAAAGGTCAACTTATACACTACTACAGCGGTAGTAAAATAAAAAAAAGTAAAATAAAAAAAAATGAATATTAAAAAAAAAAAATTAAAGTTGGTGCTGCTGAACTACTAGGAGCAGCAGATTAGCACACCAGTCCCACTCCCCAACACTGCTAGACTAATAGCACTGGGCTCTTATAGTAGTAGTAGTAGTAGTAGTAGTAAAACAACAAAAAAATAAATAAAAGCAGTCCTTACAAGGACTACTGTTATTGCAGCAGTCAGCAGATGAGATCAGAAGCAGGACAGCTGCCCACTGCAGCTACATACAGAGCACTGCAGTAGAAGGTAGATTACTAGCCAGCAAAGCTACCTAAGCTTAAATGTCCCTCAAACCCCTGCAGACTTCTGTCCCTCCAATAACAGAGCAGTATCAAAACGATTACTAGCCAGCAAACTTTCAACTGTCCCTGAAATCACTAACAGGCAGCAGCTCTCTCCCTACACTATCTCTTCAGCACACACAGGCAGAGTGAAAAAACGCTGCAGGGCTTCGGTTTTTATAGGGAAGGGGAGTGGTCCAGGGGAGAGCTTCCTGATTGGCTGCCATGTACCTGCTGGTCTGGGGTGAGAGGGCAAAAAAAAGCGCCAACAATGGCGAACCCAAAATGGCGAACGTCGCGCGACGTTCGCGAACTTCCGGCGAGCGCGAACACCCGATGTTCGCGCGAACAAGTTCGCCGGCGAACAGTTCGCGACATCTCTACTGGTGTCTAATAAAAGGGCAGCCAAGTTTGGGAGTTTTACTTTGAAAGCAGCTAGTAAGTTGCAGGTAAAACTTAGTCCCTTTGTAAAATGTATAAGCAATTGAATTCTTAATGAATCAGATGAAAATTAAGCGTAGGACTGGCCAGATATGGGATGACTTTGACGTAGTTGGCCAGCTTAAATATATTGCAATATATGGACAAACAATCCCTGTGTTGTTTAAAGGGTAAGGCATTTTTTAGTAGCAGTATTCACAAAATGTCTCTGTCTTAAATATATTGATAATGGGTTGAGTGCAGAGGACCTCTTGTAGTTGACTAAAAGCAATGCTGCTCACAACAACTAACTTCCAAATGTTAGGAATGTTTTTGGGGGAGTGATTGCCATGCAGGAGCTGTAAGAAGCAACACTGGAGTTTTCACTGGACCCTTCAGATGAAGAGATGTTGATCGCAGAAAAATCAAACCTGCCTGATCAATATCAGGCCGATTTTTTAGGACACCCATCGGAAGCCCCTACACACTGGCAGATAAGCTGCTGAATCGGTCTAAAGGACTGATATTGGCAGCTTTAATCTGCCCGTGTATGGCCACCTTTAGAGATTTGGGGCAAAGTTAATTAAAGAGAAGATCATTTTTAATAAAAAGTCATTTTTAGTAAGTTATTTGGATTATTTGTCATCGCCAAAACAAATGTAATTCCATTATGTGTCTGGACTTCTGTTGTAGCATGTCTGCGGGAGACGGCTGTGTCTGAACTGGCAACCACGATGAAAAGATTTGTTCATTTTTGTTCATCATCATCAGTAGCCCAGCAATACAAAATCACATTCTCATGGTACTTTTCTCCTTAACCAAGATTCAGAAATCACCTCATTTTCTGCTGTAACATAAAATGAGCACTTGGTGTCAGTGTGCAGCCAGTATTAAAAAGAGTAAATGTGCCCCTGGACAATGATGAGGCAGATATGATAGTGGTGCTTAGTGCCTGTTTATAATATTAGAGGATGGGGTTGAACATAACACATGCTATTGAATAGTCCCCCATACAGCTTTATGTGTAGTTTGCTGACCAGCAGGGAACCTTGCACACTTAACATCTATTATTATGAAACGATAAATACAGAGTTGCAATTGGTCTAGTTGGTCTGGCACAGGAACAACGGGCACTCTTGACTTTTGTTCCTGGCCTATTAATACTGGTGAAATAAGGGCTATTCCACACGGGGAGATAGCGACGCATTTGCGGTCGCGGCGACAAAGCGCCGCGACAGTCGCCGCGACCGGCGCAGGCGACAGTTTTGTATGGGCGCCTATGTAAAAACGCCTGTGCTAACCACACGAGGCGATGCGCTTTTCAACAGTCGCCTGAAAATGCCTCGCCAGGCTTTTTCAGGCGACTGTTGAAAAGCGCATCGCCTCGTGTGGTTAGCACAGGCGTTTTTACATAGGCGCCCATACAAAACTGTCGCCTGCGCCGGTCGCGGCGACTGTCGCGGCGCTTTGTCGCCGCGACCGCAAACGCGTCGCTATCTCCCCGTGTGGACTAGCCCTAAGGGTGTACATTTTTAAGTCACTTCTAGTAGTTTGAATGCAGCCTTCTCTGGAGAAAATAGAACATGTTTGGTGCTTGATGTTGTGATTTAGAAGCCCGAGGCAAAACCAAGAGCTTAGAGCTGAGAGCCATGAATCTATCTACAGTGAAAAGAAATCATGTTTTTGAATCTTCTGCAGTTGTCACTGCTCGGATAAAAGACACTCGGTTTGAGTAGAATTTATTGCTTAAGAGGGGATAAACAGTAATGGTGGCACACAGGGAGATTAGTCGCCCAGCGACAAAGTTTAATGGACGTATATGTTGCAGCAAATACATTACATTACACAAGTCCAGGGAAGCTTAATAAAATAAAATAAAGTTGTTATATTGCCCTACACATGAGCCCAGTGTATAGTTTATGTGCCATATGTTAGGAAATGTAGGGGGGAAACCGGGTACCTCAAAAAAAAATGTACACTCTGTTGCAGCCTATCACCCTGAAAAAAGGAAAAGACGCCAGCGTTTTTTGGGAGTTAGAAAATTTTTCAACTAAATTTTGAGGAAGTCCTATCTACTTTATTGCACTTCCCCTGGTCTGAGGTGGCGAAGGCAAGTCTGGCGCAAGAGGTAACGTTCTTAGTGAATTTGCGTAGTTACGTCCATTCACCAGAGCGCAAATTCACCATGCGTTAGGGAGTGAAGTACCGCTAGAGTTTATCTCCTTCGCTAGCAAAGTTACGCCAGTGACCGTTAGTAAATCAGCGAAGTACCGAAATGACGTCAGTCACTTCGCCCTTTAGTAAATTTGCCACTTAATGTTTCAATTTCCATACTGTATTTCTACCAGGGGAACATTAACGATATGCTGATGGCCGTGGGACGGAAACCTTGAGCTAATAAATCTCTTTGAGTGGTGAAGTCATGTGAACGCGTTTTTTCCTTCTGAAAACAGCTATTTCTGGGGGTGGATTCCTAATATTGGCTCCCATTAAGAATAGGTACAACATGATAGATCAATGCCATTTATCATCCCACTTTACAGGAAAACCAACAACTGAATGAGTTTCCCTAACACTAACGGCATTTCAGGGGTCCTGCCCCAAGTGTTGCCTTACTCACCAAACTCAGTTTACCAAAAAAGTGCCACGATTTGCATGACGTTTACCAGCTACTCGGACAGAGCCCGCTATTATGTTTTTTGCACTCAGCATTTGTGTAAAGTAAATGAGCCCTGTGAAGTATCAGTTCGCGTAACAGAATAGACTGGAGGATACAATTGAATAATCGCTGCAGTGCCACGGAATATGGCATGTACTTGATGTATTACGTAAATAAAAAATGTATAAAGATTCATGTGATTCGTGTGTTACTTTTTAGCATTACTTGAGTTTTAATATGTGCCACAAATCAGACTGTTGCAGTAGAGTCCTTTCTTGTTTGCAACATAATATAGTAACATAGTAAATTAGGATGAAAAAAGAGACAAGTCCATAAAGTTCAACCTTTTTTTAATCTGCCCAACTGCAAGTTGATCCAGAGGAAGGCAAAAAACCCATCTGAAGCCTCTCCAATTTGCCTCAGAGGGGGAAAAATTCCTTCCTGACTCCAAACTGGCAATCGGACTAGTCCCTGGATCAACTTGTACTATGAGCTATCTCCCATAACCCTGTATTCCCTCACACCATCCAACCCCTTCTTAAAGCTATCTAATGTATCAGCCTGTACCACTGATTCAGGGAGACAATTCCACATCTTCACAGCTCTCACTGTAACAAACCCCTTCCCAATATTTAGGTGGAACCTCCTTTTCTTCTAATCGGAATGGGGGACCTCATGTCAGCTGGAAAGACCTACTGGTAAATAAAGCATTAGAGACATTATTATATGATCCCCTTATATATTTATACATAATTATCATATCATGCGCCTATTTATTCTCTGTACAAGTTGGTACTATTTCTATTTAACTGATTTGAGAATGGGCAAGGTTCTCCGTTGGCCCTAAGAGGCACAGGTGGGTGATTTGATAAGTGGTGATGCTTAAACGTGGCCATACACCATAAGATTTTAACATTTGAAGATCAACAACTGCATCACAACATTCAGACTAAAGTTGGCCAATCCTGTACAGACAAAGTTTTGTTTGATTTTACCATATGCGCTGTTGGCCCAAACAAACATACAACACAAACGTGGCTATATCATGTATAGCAATTAATTTGGTATCTGTCTGTTCGGTATGTGGGCTGATCAGTCATTGTATGGGCCATCTTAATAAAAGTAACTAATTAAATTAATTTCAGTATTTCTGCAGTACAGGTACGGCATCCATTATCCAGAACATTCGGTGTCTGTATAAAGGATCTTTCTTTGGATCTCTATACCTTAAGGGGCAGATTTATCAAAGGTCGAGGTGAATTTGCGAATGAAAAAAAATTTCGGGATATTTTTTGAGTACTTCAACTAGGGAATAGTCCAAATTCAAAAATTAGAATATCGAAATTTATCATGTACTGTTTCTTTAAAAATTCGACTTCGACCATTCGCCATCTAAAACCTGCCAATTGCGGTTTTAGCCTATGGGAGACCTCCTAGAACCTATTTGGAGTCAAATGATGGACTTTAAAAAATCAAAGTTTTTTGGGGGAAAAACTTGGAATCAAATTCGATCAAATGCGCTATTCCTTTGATTCGTACAATTCGAATTCAGCCGAATACAGACCTATTAGAACAAAAACAGACCAAAAAAAACCTTTAACTTAATTTCGGTTGCTCTTTTTGAATTAGAATTTCGAAGTTTTTTCAATTCGAAATTCGACCCTTGATAAATATGCCCCTAAATCTACTAAAAAAAAAATGAATTGAACCCGAAAAAAATTGTTTTGCCTTCAGTAAGGATTAATTATTTCTTAGTCTGGATCAAGTACAGTCTTCTTACTACAGGGGAAAAGAAATATTTTTTAAAAACTTGAATTATTTGCTTAAAATTGAGTCAATGGCAGCCGACATTCCCGAAATGCAGAGCTTTCTGGAGAACAGGTTTCAGATAACGGATCCCATACCTGTACCAACTTCTGAAACCAATATTCTGGGGGTGACACGTTTTCAAGGCAATACATTGTTTGTTGTAAAGGTATGGGACCACTTTTTCAAAACTCTTGGGACCTGGGGTTTTCCGGATAGTGGATTTTTCCGTAATTTGGGTCTTTATCTAGTCTACTAGAAAATCATGTAAACATTAAATAAACCCAGTAGGCTGGTGTTGCTTCTAATAAGGATTAATTATATCTTAGTTGGGATCAAGTACAAGCTACTGTTTTATTATTACAGAGAAAAAGGGAATCATTTTTAAATATTTTGATTATTTGTATGAAAACGAGTCATTAATTCAGAGCTTTCAGGATTACCCATACCTGTGCATGAATGTAAACTGATCTTTCTATGGTACTGACTGACAAAAACTGTCCATGGATGGCCACCCTAAGGCCATTTAAAGTTCTTGTACATTTAAAATTCCATGATCAATACAATTTCTTTCCAACACTCAATAAGCAGGATTATATTAAAAAATATATATATTTTCCCAGGAGGATTTTACATCTACATTGTCAGTGTAAATTGAATCTTGTAATCTTTTACGGTAAATGAGAAAATGGTGTGCCGTAATGCATTTCAGCAAGTCATCCCAGGTTAGAAATAACTCCACAAAGTAGGCAATCGATATGTGCATTTAACCCAATGGATCTTCCAAAGAAACTTGCACTGGTACCTATGGGCACCTATGACACCACTGACCAGCACTGCCTAAATCTGGTCAACCCAACTGTTCTACTGAGATAACTACTGACAGCCTTCGGCAGCAAAGGGGTTGTGCTGGGAACTGTAGTTCAAGAACAGCTGATGGGGGACACTGGATACCCCTTGTCTCGAAAAACACGTCCTACATACATATGATGCATGTATATAATATAAATATATATTTGTATGTAGTTCATCTTGAAACATGAGTAGACTTGACAGGCCCTGCCAAAATCCTTTCTGGCTTCCTCATCAGCCAACAGACCATGGCTGATACTTGGGGACTGCTGTTCTCATGCCTCCCATTGCTTTGCTTGCCCTTCTCCTTTCCCCTTCTCCCTCCCTCCTTACTCTGTATTTTTTTTTTCATCTCTCTCTCCCACCCTTCCCCCAACCATTCTGTAGAATTAAGTTCAAACATGACATTAATGGTTAGTACAAGTGTCACCAAGAGGAACCATCCTGTTGGTTTTCATAGCTCCGAGAACTTATTTATTCATTACTGCTTCAGAGTGGCACAGTCATTCGGAGCGGCTGCCAGCTGTGGGAGAAGAAGACCCATATGCGTGGAGGTGTTCCCAGGTCTACTCAAGCTCTCCAAAAGGCGACGGAACCAACTTTCTTCTTCCTTGCTCCAGGGTTCTACAGGGAGCCCCAGGGCTGCAGACTGAAGGTACCAAAGATATTAATAGGACACAATTACTTACAAAACTTCTCTAGGATTGTTACACTGCCAAATTCTATTTTATATAATAATAATGTCAATTTTAATGTTATTATTGAGCAATCTTATCTGAAACATTCAGATTTCACAGGGTGAGCATTCCAAGTTTTCTTCATTCCTTAAAGGGGAGTGATCGAGAAAATGAAAATATAATATAAGCTTCAGCTTACTGAAATAAGAAACTTTCTAAATACAATCAATTAAAAATTCTGTAGCGTTTCTGAAATAATCAGGTTTATGTTCACTATTCCTCTCTCAGCATCTGTTTCTCTTCATTCTCTCTTCAGGCAGGAATTGGGTGTCAGATAATCATTGATATTTAGATCCAGTATATCTTATAGGGGGGGCCAGCTCCCCAAACCATCACCAATTAATTTCCTATGTCAAACAGGATAGAGGTACAGGTATGGGACCTGTTATCCAGAATGCTCGGGACCTGGGGGTTTCCGGATAACGGATCTTTCCATAATTTGGGTCTTCATGCTTTAAGTCTACTAGAAATTAATTTAAACATTAAATAAACCCAATAGGCTGATTTTGCTTCCAATAAGGATTAATTATATCTCAGTTGGGATCAAGTACAAGCTACTGTTCTATTATTACAGAGAAAAAGGAAATCATTTTTAAAAATTTGGATTATTTGGATAAAGTGGAGTCTATGGGAGACAGCCATTCCGTAATTCGGAGCTTTCTGGATATCGGGTTTCCGGATAAGGGATCCCATACCTGTATCATACACCGGCACTACATTTATCCTGCCATTTGTTCTGGGGTTATTAACCATGGCACTGTATTTACACTACAATGTGTTCTGGGGTCATAATATATGGAACTGGCACTGTATTTATTCTGCCATGCATTCTATATAGGGTTGCCATCTGGCCGGATTTTACTAAAAATGATGCTAGATGCCAATGTTATTAATAGGAAAAAAACAGCAAGAATATAGGATGGCCGGTATTTTTTTCCAGAAAAGGTGGCAACCATAGTTTTATATGAAGCTGAAACTGTATTTGCATTACCGTGTGTTCTGGGGTACTATACTGTATATGGAATTGACACTTTATTTATCCTGTAATATAGAATGTAAGACTTTGCACTGCATTTATCCTGCCATTTGTTCTGGGGTTATTAACCAATACACTGTATTTACACTACCATGTGTTCTGGGGTCATAATATATGGAATTGGCACTGTGTTTATTCGGCCATGCGTTCTATATGAAGCGGAAACTTTATTTGCATTACCATGTGTTCTGGGGTACTATATATGGAATTGACACTGTATTTATCCTACAATATAGGATATATGACTTTGCACTGCACGTATGCTGTTATGTGTTCTGGGGTACTATACATGGAGCTGGCTCTAGGATGAAGGAATCTAAGTAGGCAATGTATTTAAATCCCTCAATAAACACATTTTTATGGTGCCATCTTGTTTACTATTCCACAGTTGCACTCCCTTTACAGCAAAAAAGTATAAGTCTGATTGGCACAATGGATATTCTTTTCCTCTTCATATAACAGCTGGAGGGCCTGCAGCCTGAATTGCCTAGAGGTCGAGATATCCAGGGGAACTCTTCCTTGTGCAAAACGATGGTCTTGTTTGTGTCTGGTTTGTACGGATGACATGATGCTTGTAGACTGATACAATGATGAGAAAGTGTGCAGTTGCAGGCAGTTCAGAGATCATTGCCCTGCTTTTCATACGGCTGAGATGGGCTTGCGTCAGCTGCTTGTGGCCTCGGGCGAGTCATTTTATCCTTGCCCCAGAAAACAAGACAAGTTGCGAGGCATTTAAAGGGCAAGGGCTGTTCAGTTTAGGATAAACAAGTAAACACTGACGGTTTATCTGATGTCTCTTTATTATAATTATATTAACACAACTAACAATATGTACATTATGAAACAAATGGTATGGACGCGGAGGTGAGAAATATTCCCGTGGTGTATTATGATATATATAATTATTAGGTAGGATGGGCAGCTGAGCTTACAATCTAATGATGCATAGATGTGTGGCATTGTAACCACATCCATCTGCCATCTCATAATAACCTACCTGCAAACATTAGTCCATCAATTTTAACCTTTTGAAGTATCCTATTTATATTGATCTGGAGGTAAATAAACAAACAAAGCCACTACACATTGGCTCACTTGATTAAACAACAAGGGAAACATTATTTCTGTCCCTGATATGACCATGGCCTTTCTCTCTTCTAGACCATGGGCATCTTCACTGGTCTTCCTGCAGAATCAGTCAGTACTATCTCCATAGCTACTACCTCCATGAATACTGTATATTGTAAAGAAGCCGTTTCTTTGTTGGAGGTCAAATCCCCTTGTCCCTGTATCAACCTTGAATTTATTTATTACTATTAATCATAAACAAGCCCAATTCTTCAAGCCTATTTTTATAAATTCTTCAATCCCTGTAAATATCTTGATTTTGTGTTTTTTTTAATAAGCCAGTGTCCAAAACTGGAGCCCATATTGATTGAACGTTCTAACCAAAGATTTCTACAATGACTTATATCCTTATCCCTTGCACTTATTTATGCAAGAGAAGATTTATTATGTAAAGCTAAACTTCTGGATTATTAAATAATACAGTTGAAAGAACACAAGGAGAATTTTGATGCCCAACAGCCTTGGGTAAAAAACAATGGCAAAGCCATACAAGCTTGAGTCATAGATTAAACTGCAATGTCTTCCTTTTTTTTAAACTACAGGTATGGGATTCATTACATAGAAACCCATTATCCAGAAAGCCCATTGGCACCATTTTATCAAAATAATCCAGATTTTTAAAAATGATTTTCTTATTCTCTATTATAATAAAACAGTAGCTTGTACTTAATCCAAACTAAAACATAATTAATCCTTATTGGAAACAAAACCAGCCTATTGAGTTTATTTAATGTTTATATGATTTTCTAGTAGATCCAATTTACGGAAATATCCATTATCTGGAAAACCTCTGGTCTCCAGCATTCTGGATAACAGGTTTCATACCTGTAGCAGAAAATAATATAAGCGTCTGTTGTAATGAAATCAGTTTTCCATTGACAAGCTACATCATTAGAGGTCGGTGTGCAACATGCACAATTTGCCTGATGCCGGTTCAGTAAGGGCTATCAATGCCTGATGCAGATGGATTTATTTAGCTGGGACTGAGTTATGGGTAAACCATCTTCCTGGCATTGGTCCGTCCTTCCTCAGGATCAGTTTTCAACACACAGGTAGAAAGCAAAGTCCTTGGATAAAGGAGACTGGGACCATGCATCTGAAATGTTTTGGAGCTTTAGTGGTGGGCAATATGGTGTTTCTTTTGAAGACCTAAGGCCGGTCTCGGAGTAGTATCTCTTCCTTGCAGCATTGGGATCTGAGTTCGGGGCACTATCAGTAAAGAGTATGTACAGTCTGTTCTCTCCGTGTCTCCATACAGACAGACAGGGTTGGACTTGGCCGTCGGGACACCGGGAAAAAAACCCGGTGGGTCCCAGCTCTTGTAGGCCCTGCTGGGCCAGACACGCTCCCTAGATAATCTCCCTGCCATCCTTCCGCAACCTCCCTTCTGGGCCACGGGGAAAAAAAAAAGTGCACGCCTGTCAAAATAAGCACACGCTCAGCGGGGGGCAGGGGTCTGGAGGGGGTCCTGGGACAGCAGCAGCGATGGGCCCCAGGCCCCCCAGTCCAGCCCTGCAAACAGGTTGATTCTTGATAAAATTGACTTTACTATTAGGGATGTAGCGAACGTCGGAAAAAAAGTTCGCGAACATATTCGCGAACTTGCGCAAAAATGCGAGCGGTTCGAGAACGGTTCGCGAACCCCATAGACTTCAATGGGAAGGCGAACTTTAACATCTAAAAAAGACATTTCTGGCCAGAAAAATGATTTTAAAGTTGTTTAAAGGGTGCAACGACCTGGACAGTGGCATGCCAGAGGGGGATCAAGGGCAAAAATGTATCTGAAAAATCTGCCTGTGTGTGCTTGGAAGAGATAGTGTAGGGGGAGAGCTGTTAGTGATTTCAGGGACAGATGATAGTAAGTTTGCTGGCTAGTAATCTGCTTGATACTGCTCTGTATTGGAGGGACAGAAGTCTGCAGGGATTTGAGGGACATTTTAGCTTAGGTAGCTTTGCTGGCTAGTAATCTACTGTTCTCTTTAAACAACTGCCATACGTTGACCTTGTAGGCATTGTTTGCCCAGTTTTTTTGGACGCAGCCACTGAAGCACAGTTGCCAGAAAAAATATGCCATATAAATGCTGAAAATAGTAATTTTTCGCCATACGTTGACCTTGTAGACATTGTTTGCCCAGTTTTTTTGGTTGCAGCCACTGAAGCACAGTTGCCAGAAAAAATATGCCATATAAATGCTGAAAATAGTCATTTTTTGCCATACGTTGACCTTGTAGGCATTGTTTGCCCAGTTTTTTTGGTCGCAGCCACTGAAGCACAGTTGCCAGAAAAAATATGCCATATAAATGCTGAAAATAGTCATTTTTTGCCATACGTTGACCTTGTAGGCATTGTTTGCCCAGTTTTTTTGGCCGCAGCCACTGAAGCACAGAGGCCAGAAAAAATATGCCATATAAATGCTGAAAATAGTCATTTTTTTGGTCGCAGCCACTGAAGCACAGTTGCCAGAAAAATTATGCCATATAAATGCTGAAAATATAAATTTTTTTGGTTGCAGCCACTGAAGCACAGAGGCCAGAAAAATTATGCCATATAAATGCTGAAAATATAAATTTTTTTGGTTGCAGCCACTGAAGCACAGAGGCCAGAAAAATTATGCCATATAAATGCTGAAAATATGCATTTTTTTGGTTGCAGCCACTGAAGCACAGAGGCCAGAAAAATTATACCATATAAATGCAGAAAATATGCATTTTTTTGGTCGCAGCCACTGAAGCACAGTTGCCAGAAAAATTATGCCATATAAATGCTGAAAATATAAATTTTTTTGGTTGCAGCCACTGAAGCACAGAGGCCAGAAAAATTATGCCATATAAATGCTGAAAATATAAATTTTTTTGGTTGCAGCCACTGAAGCACAGAGGCCAGAAAAATTATGCCATATAAATGCTGAAAATATGCATTTTTTTGGTTGCAGCCACTGAAGCACAGAGGCCAGAAAAATTATGCCATATAAATGCAGAAAATATGCATTTTTTTGGACGCAGCCACTGAAGCACAGTTGCCAGAAAAAATATGCCATATAAATGCTGAAAATAGTCATTTTTTGCCATACGTTGACCTTGTAGACATTGTTTGCCCAGTTTTTTTGGTTGCAGCCACTGAAGCACAGAGGCCAGAAAAAATTAAACCAGTAGGGTTTGCACCCTAGTTTGTAATGGTGGCGGAGGGAGGAGGACGCTAAAGGACAGCTGTGTGTGGAGTCATGAGGCTTGAAGAGAAGGACAGCTGCATAGAAGTCAGAACAAGTCTTCCGGCGTGCAGTAACCCTCCGAGATCCACCCCTCATTCATTTTAATAAAGGTCAGGTAATCGACACTTTTGTGACCTAGGCGAGTTCTCTTCTCAGTTACAATCCCTCCTGCTGCACTGAAGGTCCTTTCTGAGAGCACACTTGAGGCTGGACAAGACAAGAGGTTCATGGCAAATTGTGACAGCTCTGGCCACAGATCAAGCCTGCACACCCAGTAGTCCAGGGGTTCATCGCTCCTCAGAGTGTCGATATCTGCAGTTAATGCCAGGTAGTCCGCTACCTGCCGGTCGAGGCGTTCTTTGAGGGTGGATCCAGAAGGGTTGTGGCGCTGCCTTGGACTAAAAAACATTTGCATGTCTGACGTTACAGACTGGCCAAAGGGCTTTGTCCTTGCAGGTGTGCTCGTGGCAGGATTACTGGCACCTCTGCCCCTGGAATGTTGATGAGTTCCTGAAGTGACATCACCCTTAAAAGCATTGTACAACATGTTTTGCAGGCTGGTTTGTAAATGCCGCATCTTTTCGGACTTGTGGTATGTTGGTAACATTTCTGACACTTTATGCTTGTACCGAGGGTCTAGTAGCGTTGCGACCCAGTACAGGTCCTTCTCCTTAAGCCTCTTGATACGGGGGTCCTTCAACAGGCATGACAGCATGAAAGACCCCATTCTCACAAGGTTGGATGCAGAGCTATCCATCTCCGCTTCCTCATTATCAAGGACTGCATCATCCACGGTCTCCTCCCCCCAGCCACGTACAAGACCAGGGGTCCCCAAAAGGTCACCACTAGCCCCCTGGGAAGCCTGCTCCTGTTGGTCCTCCTCCTCCACAAAGCCACCTTCCTCCTCTGACTCCACTTCTGGCACCTCTCCCTGCGTTGCAGCAGGTGCCTGGGTTCGTTCTGGTGATTCCGACCAGAAATCGCGCGCTTCCAGCTCCTCGTCACGCTGGTCTACAGCCTCATCTGTCACTCGTCGCACGGCACGCTCCAGGAAGAAAGCGAAGGGTATTAGGTCGCTGATGGTGCCTTCGGTGCGACTGACCATATTTGTCACCTCTTCAAAAGGTCGCATGAGCCTGCAGGCATCGCGCATAAGCACCCAGTAACGGGGGAAAAAAATCCCCAGCTCTGCAGATCCAGTCCTACCACCCAGTTCAAAAAGGTACTCGTTGACGGCCCTTTGTTGTTGCAGCAGACGTTCCAACATAAGGAGCGTTGAATTCCAGCGAGTCTGGCTGTCAGAAATCAAACGCCTGACTGGCATGTTGTAGCGCTGCTGAATGTCAGCAAGGCGTGCCATGGCTGTGTAGGAACGTCTGAAATGGGCCGACACCTTTCTGGACTGGGTGAGAACGTCCTGGAATCCTGGGTACTTGGAGACAAAACGTTGGACTATTAAATTTAACACATGTGCCATGCAGGGCACATGTGTTAAATTGCCCAGTCTCAACGCTGCCAACAGATTGCTTCCATTGTCACACACCACTTTTCCGATCTGCAGTTGGTGTGGGGTCAGCCACCGATCGGCCTGTGACTGCAGAGATGACAGGAGTACAGATCCGGTATGGTTTTTGCTTTCCAGGCACGTCATCCCCAAGACAGCGTGACAACGGCGTACCTGGCACGTCGAATAGCCTAGGGGGAGCTGGGGGTGCACAGGTGTGGAGGAGGAGAAGGAGGACCCAGCAGCAGAGTAAGAAGAAGAAGAGGAAGAAGACGAGGTAGAGAGCGATGGAGGAGTAGAGGTGGTGGCAGAACCGCGTGCAATCCGTGGCGGTGACACCAACTCCACTGTTGTTGTTGAGCTACCCATTCCCTGCTTCCCAGCCATTACCAAGTTCACCCAGTGGGCAGTGTAGGTGACATACCTGCCCTGACCATGCTTGGAGGACCATGCGTCAGTAGTCATATGGACCTTTGGCCCAACACTAAGTGACAGAGATGCGGTAACTTGGCTCTGCACATGTTGGTACAGGTGTGGTATTCCCTTTTTAGAAAAAAAATTGCGGCTGGGTACCTTCCACTGCGGTGTCCCAATTGCTACAAATTTGCGGAAGGCCTCAGAGTCCACCAGCTGGTATGGTAAAAGCTGGCGGGCTAAGAGTGCAGACAAGCCAGCTGTCAGACGCCGGGCAAGGGGGTGACAGTCAGACATTGGCTTCTTACGCTCAAACATGGCCTTCACAGAAACTTGGCTGGTGGCAGATGACTGGGAATGGGAACAGGTGGTCAAGGTGGAAGGCGGAGTGGAGGGTGGTTCAGACGGGTCAAGGAGAGCAGAGGTAGAGCAGTAAGATGCTGGACCAGAAGGAGTGTGGCTTTTAGTTTGCCTGTTGCCTTTGAGGTGTTGCTCCCAAAGTGGTTTGTGCTTGCCGCTCATGTGCCTTCGCATAGAAGTTGTACCTATGTGGCTGTTGGGCTTACCAAGGCTCAGTTTCTGACTGCACTCATTGCAAATTACAATGCTTTTGTCAGAGGCACACACATTAAAAAAATCCCACACTGCTGACTTTTTGGAAGTGTGCGATCTGGCGGTAACAGTAGAAGTTGGCGGCATTGGCGGCAATGGCGGGTGCGTTGGCCGGCTGAACACAGGTGCCGATACATGTTGTTGCCCTACTGATCCCTGCGGGCTGTCCTCCCTGCTTTTTCTAAGTCTTATTCTCCTACTGCCTCTCTGACTCTCCGTCTCTCCATCTGAACTACCCTCCTCTTGCTCTCTTCTACTAGGCACCCACAAAACATCAATCTCCTCATCATCATTCTCCTCAGATGCATCAATTTCTTCTGACACATCACAGAAGGAAGCAGCAGCGGGGACCTCCTCCTCATCACTCATTATGTCCATCTCTATCGTGTTCTCTGCCAGAATTAAATCTGGTGTAACGTCCTCATCTCCTTCATCTTCTTCTGGCAATAATGGTTGCGCATTACTCAGTTCAAGAAACTCATGGGAAAATAACTCCTCTGACTCCAGTGAAGAAGGGGCACCGGTGGTGGAGGAAGTGTTACGTGGGGTGGCCATAGCAGTGGAGGATGAGGAGGATGTTGTGGTAAAGTTAGAAACGGTAGAGGATGGGGTGTGCTGTGTAAGCCAGTCAACTACCTCTTCAGCATTTTGGGAGTTCAGGGTCATTGGCTTTTTAAAACTGGGCAATTTGCTAGGGCCACAGGATTGCATAGCAGCACGGCCCCTAGCACGGCCTCTGCGTGGCGGCCTGCCTTTGCCTGGCATTATTTTTAAAAAAACAACAACAACAAAAACTCAGTTGGTTTTTCTGGAAACGATAATACACACAGCTAGATGGCAGTTTGAAGAAAACAGTGTGCAAATAATGCCTACAAGATCAACGTATACACTACTACAGCGGTGGATACGGATTACGTAAAATATATGAATGCTGCTTGAAAAAAAGTAACTCAAGTGGTTTTTCTAGAGACGATAATATTATCAATATTTAGACAAAATGTGAACAAGCTCACACAGCTAGATGGCGGTTTGAAGAAAACACTGTGCAAATAATGCCTACAAGGTCAACGTATACACTACTACAGCGGTGGATACGGATTACGTAAAATATATGAATGCTGCTTGAAAAAAAGTAACTCAAGTGGTTTTTCTAGAGACGATAATATTATCAATATTTAGACAAAATGTGAACAAGCTCACACAGCTAGATGGCGGTTTGAAGAAAACACTGTGCAAATAATGCCTACAAGGTCAACGTATACACTACTACAGCGGTGGATACGGATTACGTAAAATATATGAATGCTGCTTGAAAAAAAGTAACTCAAGTGGTTTTTCTAGAGACGATAATATTATCAATATTTAGACAAAATGTGAACAAGCTCACACAGCTAGATGGCGGTTTGAAGAAAACACTGTGCAAATAATGCCTACAAGGTCAACGTATACACTACTACAGCGGTGGATACGGATTACGTAAAATATATGAATGCTGCTTGAAAAAAAGTAACTCAAGTGGTTTTTCTAGAGACGATAATATTATCAATATTTAGACAAAATGTGAACAAGCTCACACAGCTAGATGGCGGTTTGAAGAAAACACTGTGCAAATACTGCCCACAAGATCAACGTATACACTACTACAGCGGTGGATACGGATTACGTAAAATATATGAATGCTGCTTGAAAAAAGTCACTCCGGTGTTTTTTCTGGAGACGGTAATATTATGGATATTTAGACAGAATGTGAACAAGGTCACACAGCTAGATGGCAGTTGGTTGAATAACACACTGGGCAAAAAATGCCTACAGGGCAAATAATGCCTAAAAGGTCAATTTATACACTAATACAGCGATGGATACGGATTACGTAAAATATATTATGGCTGCTTGAAAAAAGTCACTCCGGTGTTTTTTCTGGAGACGGTAATATTATGGATATTTAGACAGAATGTGAACAAGGTCACACAGCTAGATGGCAGTTGGTTGAATAACACACTGGGCAAAAAATGCCTACAGGGCAAATAATGCCTAAAAGGTCAATTTATACACTAATACAGCGATGGATACGGATTACGTAAAATATATTATGGCTGCTTGAAAAAGTCACTCCGGTGTTTTTTCTGGAGACGGTAATATTATGGATATTTAGACAGAATGTGAACAAGGTCACACAGCTAGATGGCAGTTGGTTGAATAACACACTGGGCAAAAAATGCCTACAGGGCAAATAATGCCTAAAAGGTCAATTTATACACTAATACAGCGATGGATACGGATTACGTAAAATATATTATGGCTGCTTGAAAAAAGTCACTCCGGTGTTTTTTCTGGAGACGGTAATATTATGGATATTTAGACAGAATGTGAACAAGGTCACACAGCTAGATGGCAGTTGGTTGAATAACACACTGGGCAAAAAATGCCTACAGGGCAAATAATGCCTAAAAGGTCAACTTATACACTACTACAGCGGTAGTAAAATAAAAAAAGTAAAATAAAAAAAAAATGAATATTAAAAAAAAAAAAATTAAAGTTGGTGCTGCTGAACTACTAGGAGCAGCAGATTAGCACACCAGTCCCACTCCCCAACACTGCTAGACTAATAGCACTGGGCTCTTATAGTAGTAGTAGTAGTAGTAGTAAAACAACAAAAAAATAAATAAAAGCAGTCCTTACAAGGACTACTGTTATTGCAGCAGTCAGCAGATGAGATCAGAAGCAGGACAGCTGCCCACTGCAGCTACATACAGAGCACTGCAGTAGAAGGTAGATTACTAGCCAGCAAAGCTACCTAAGCTTAAATGTCCCTCAAACCCCTGCAGACTTCTGTCCCTCCAATAACAGAGCAGTATCAAAACGATTACTAGCCAGCAAACTTTCAACTGTCCCTGAAATCACTAACAGGCAGCAGCTCTCTCCCTACACTATCTCTTCAGCACACACAGGCAGAGTGAAAAAACGCTGCAGGGCTTCGGTTTTTATAGGGAAGGGGAGTGGTCCAGGGGAGAGCTTCCTGATTGGCTGCCATGTACCTGCTGGTCTGGGGTGAGAGGGCAAAAAAAAGCGCCAACAATGGCGAACCCAAAATGGCGAACGTCGCGCGACGTTCGCGAACTTCCGGCGAGCGCGAACACCCGATGTTCGCGCGAACAAGTTCGCCGGCGAACAGTTCGCGCCATCTCTATTTACTATGTGTAAATGGGATATAGATCTTAGATTTTAAACTCCACTAGGGCAAGGCTGATGTATAATCTTCTTAAATGTGTTGGTGCAATATAAACAACAGATACTAAATAAATAACCTAGGCTGTATATCTATTCTGCACACCGATATTCCGGTTATAAAAAGAGTTAGACCCCTGACCGGGCCCAAAGTTCTTTGGCATCCATTGATCACACAAATAAAACCAAACCGTGAAACTATTCTAGTAAAATGCAGTTGACTTACTGACCACCAACCCCTGTATTCCTTCATAGTCTATAAGTTTATAGAAACGGTGCTCACTAAAAATGCTTGTTGTGGTACAGGAAATGCTTTGCGTGTTACAGATATAGGTCAGACGTCCTGAGCCTTTCTGGCAGTCCAGGTTGAGGTTTTTTTTTTTTTTTTTAAAAAAAATTATTTACAGCTACCAGTTAGAAAAAGTAGGCTAAAAGGAAATGGCTGTTACCATGGGATCGAATTCTGTCCTGCCTTGCTTTATGGCTGACATTGTAGTTTTTTTTATAAGAGAATTATGCCACAGGGTCATAGGTCTTATCAGAAATCCATTGTTAAAAGATTTAGAGCCTCCTGTTGATGGGATGCTGGCTTAAGCAACAAGTTGGGCATCGATGATTTAGACTTGCCAATGGGTCCATGGCAAATCCTCACGCAAAAAAGGAGTACAAAACGCTATTGAGAAGACCCACGGCCTGACCCGTGACCCGCAGAACCGCCGACCTGTGTCTATAACCGCACCCAGAACTTCTATTCGTAACCCGCAGGGTACCGCAGGTTATTGCGGGTAACCCGCGGGTACCTGACCCGCTGCAGGACTTTACCCTCTGCCCCCTGCATGCTCCAATATACCATTCTGGGTTACCCTTAGGGGGAATCCAGATGTGAATATTCTTTTTTGGTTTCATAACTATTAATGCATCTGATTTTAGTTGTCTCTCATACTGTGTTTAACTCCCCCCACTCCCATCAAGCCTAGCAAGCCATCTGCTGCCCAAGTAACATGACAGTTGCTGGGCATCAGGCTATGCTGGAGTGGTTAGAGGCACAGCTAGGCTCAAGGCCAAACAGTTCATTTTTCATTAGATTTTTTCAGCAAACCCAAACAATAGCTTTCTGCACTGGGCAGTTAAACCAATGAGTAGTTCCAAAAATAAGTTAAATGGATTAAATCTGCATTGTGGGGGAAAAACTGATTTTAGCACAGGAAACAGAATGGGAACTTGGGGACAAAATCGTTACACTTCTACGTGCACAGTCGCACAACCGACACATGCATTTGTTTGGCAAAGAAATCCATTTGGGTTAATACAGTATAATGTTACAGATATTTTTTGAGTTGATACATTTCTCAGCAGCATCTCTGGAGGGTATTAGCAACTATTGTATCAATTCTAACAGCTGCCTGTAATGAAACCCAGGGATTCTGCTCAGCAGGGACAAAGATAACAAATGTATCAACTAAATGTATCCATTTAAAACAGTTTACAGGGTCAGCGACCCCCCCCCATCTCAGAGCTGCTGAAGAAGGTGAAAAATGACACTTTACACTTCAATATTAGAAAAACTGTCCCATATAGAAAATAGACAAGAACGGAATTAAGACAGATATTAAATGCCCAAAGCAAACATGCCATGATCAAGCTGAAACAAAAGTATTATGAATTTGGAAACAAGTCAGGGAGACTGTTAGCCACGGCCCTGAAAAATAGACAAAATCTCTCATATACACATAAAATTACTGACAAACAGGGAAACATACAGATCTTACCGTCAAAAATAGCTGAGACTTTTAAACAGTATTATCAGGACTTGTATAATATCCCCCAAACTATGACTCAAAATGCATTGGAAGTGAGAATTGGAACTTATTTAGCAAAACACCCCCAACCAGGCATTGACGGTAATCTCCTTAGAGAATTGAGTGTCCCATTTCAAAAACAGGAAGTACTGACTGCTATCAAAAATTTAAAACTACACAAATCCCCGGGACCTGACGGATATACTGGAAAGTTCTACAAGGTTTTTTCTGCTCAATTGGCCCCTCTTTTTCTCGATTTTATTAATGAGATTGATGAGAAGCATCCCTTGAACAAGGAGGCTTTACTCGCCTATATTATAGTCATCCCTAAACCGGGCAAAGATGCCACACTTTGTGGTAACTATAGACCTATATCTCTATTGAACATTGACCTGAAATTATATACCAAAATTATAGCACAGAGACTTAATCCACTCCTCCCACTTTGGATACATGATGACCAGGTAGGCTTTGTCAAGGGGAGAGAGGGCAAGGAGAATACCATGAAAATTCTTAATCTGATTAGTTGGGCGAAGGCTCATCGAATGCCTTCTCTGCTCCTCTCCACGGATGCGGAGAATGCGTTTGATAGAGTTAATTGGACATTCCTCAAACTAGTGTTAGAGGGGACTGGAATAGAGAAGCCTTTTAGGGATAAAATTATGGCGGTTTACTCGAATCCCTCAGCCAAAGTACGGCTAAATGGTATTCTTTCTGATAATTTTGATATAACGAACGGAACCCGACAAGGATGCCCGTTATCCCCGTTATTATACGTTCTCTGTATGGAACATCTATTGATAGCACTCCGAAACAATCCAGACATCTCAGGGATGACTATAGACACACGGGTATATAAACTTGCTGCATTTGCAGATGACCTCCTATCAGTCATAACCAACCCACATATTTCGATGCCCAATGCTATTAAGGAACTTGCGATTTATGGCGAACTTTCCAATTATAAAATTAATATGGCTAAATCTGAAGCCCTTCCTATTTATATGCAGCACTCTTCGGTTCACCAATTAAGGGCTAATTTCAAATTTCAACTTTCAATGGCAAATGGAGAAAATTAAATACCTGGGTGTCTATATTCCTCATGACCTAGACAAAGTATATATTTACAATTATAAACCTATGGTTGATACAGTGGCTTCTTTGCTGAAAGAATGGGACAAAACTCACTTCACATGGACAGGTAGAATAGCTATTGTGAAAATGTCAATTTTGCCTAAGATATTATACCTGTTTCAAACTTTGCCTGTCTTGGTTCCCAGGGGATTTTTTCTCTCTCTTAATACAATAATTAGCAAATTTGCGTGGGCTAATAAACATCCTAGGATTTGCAGGCCTATATTATATCTACCTAAAGGAAGAGGCGGATTGGGCCTGCCTGACTGTTTTTCATATTACCAAGCATGTTTATTAGCGAAATTGGTTGAACATTCTAATGCTCATTCAACGAAACAATGGAAACGTATAGAGTATAATGGAGTCAAATTCCCTGTCAATAACATTCTTTGGAACAAGGGGAAACATGTGGCGCTCAACCTGAAAGGCAATCCCCAAACGTCAGCCTTAGAGCAATTCTGGTACAAATTTAACCAAACATATCAGCTTATTCCGTACCCCTCTCCGCTATTTACCCTGAGTCAAAACCTTGATTTTATGCCAGGGATTCTGGATAAGGGAATGGCTTCTGCATTTGGGATACATAACCTACAGCTGAAACATATCCTTAAAACGGATACCTCTATATCCTCTATCGAAGACTCCAAACTTAATTGGGATGAGAGGGATCACTGGAGATATTACCAAATCCAACACTTTTTACAACTAAACCCAATGCTCCAACAAGCCAATCGAACATTAACTGAGTTTGAAACTCTTTGTGATAAAAAAAACTGTTCCGCATCATTTAATTTCATTGCTTTACAAGCTGATAATACGAAAGAAATTTCCCCAGTTGCCACACTTCACAAAGACCTGGGAATCCGAATTACAGCTAAGTCTGTCAGAGGATGACTGGGAGAAAATCTTCAGACTATTAGAGAAATGTTCTATAAATAACAGATTTCAGGAAAACTCCTATAAAATACTATCGTATTGGTATAGAACGCCCACTAAATTATTTCAAATGCATTTGATACCGGATAACCTATGTTGGAGGTGTCATAAGGAAGTAGGGAATATTTCTCATATCTGGTTTTTCTGTGAGAAGTTGAAACCGTTTTGGGACAGCATAAAACAGGCATGTCGGGAGGTTCTGGGCTATCAGGTCGATCTCTCACCCCACTTACTCCTTTTGCTTCATACTGAGATCCCAGAACATACTTTCAAGTATAGTCTGCTAAACCAATTACTACTAGCAGCAAAAATACTGATCCCTAGACACTGGAGAGAGGTCACTCCCCCGACCTTAGAGGAATGGGTTGTGAATGTCAGGGATATTTATATTATGGAAGAATTGACATCATATCTCACGGTGAAAAAAGATAACTTTATATCGACCTGGCAGCCCTGGATCTCCTACTTACATGCACATGACAAACTGTGAAAACATAGTAATATGCTAGAACGTTAGCCTTCAGGCTCTATCCCCATTACCCCCCCCCCTCCTACCCTTCTCTTTCTTTTCTACTTGCTTTTGTCCTGTGACATTACTGGTACTAGTTCACTTTCAGAACTGTATTCCTGTTACCGTGAACGCTCACATGTCTGAATGTTGACCAGATGTGATTCTTTCATATATGTTTACTGTATGTTCACCTTTTCTTCATGAATAAAAATTTTCTTGAAATACAAAAAAAAAAGAAAAAAGAAAATAGAAAGTCATTATTTCTGTTGATCTAGTTCTAGCTGAAAACAACTAGTTGTTTGAAGGTGAACTAACCCTTTAAGGTATGAGATCCAAATGACAGTCTGGATAGCAGATCCCATACCTGTACTCTGAACTTATACTGTATATACAGTACTTTTTGCATAATATATCTACAATTCAAAACTTATATTCTATCAGTTCTGCTATACATATTTTTAGGAGAGGGCTACATTATATAAAGCAACCCAGAAATTTAGAGCTGTGTGTGGAAATTATCAGCCTAAAATAAAAGGATTGCTTGCTAGTAGGTCCAGACCAGGTGGGTACTTGTTAGTGGTGAGCAGGATGAGTTGCATAGGACCCTTTGAAGCATTAAAGGGCATGTAAAGGCAAAAAAAATAAAATCCCATTTTTACTTTCTTTAATGAAAAAGAAACCTAACTCCAATATACTTTAATTAAAAAATGTGTACCGTTTTTATAAGAAACCTGACTGTATGCAGTGAAATTCTCCCTTCATTTACTGCTGTGGATAGGAATTGTCAGATGGTCCCTAACTGTTGAGCAGGGAAACAATCATACTTATGAACAGCAGGGGGAGCCCTGCCTTACTTCCCAGCCATGCAGAACTCAAGCAGCTTTGTTTATGACGATCCCTAAGCAGCCCAGACCACACTGAGCATGTGCACAGTCTTAGTCTTGCAAAGATGTTTAACAAAGTTACAAGATGGTGACCCCCTGTAGCCAACTTTGAAAGCATAAATTATTTGTTTGATTAGGCTTGTGGTGCAGTAAGTTCATGTTTATATTTAGTATACAAAATACAGCATTTCTAGCCTTATTCTATTTTAGACTTTACATGCCCTTTAAAGGCAAGTGAATAAAATGCCGATTTGGCCCCCCTATGCCCTATAAGCATGCACATTGACAGGCCTGGAATCCGCCTGCCAATGAGCATGCAGAGCAGTGGTTTTATGCTGGTGCAGAAAATGTCACTTTTCCTGCCTTTCTGTCTGCTTCTCTTACCTTACTCTCCTGTCTTCTAGCTATTATTGGAAGCCAATTGGCAGCCACTTGATCACGCCTTCTGATTGGCTGCTGGTCACTGCCCTCACACAAACATAGGACAAAGAGGCCAAAATTTATTTCTGTTTTGTGTGTCTTAGGCTATCAGGAAAATAATTCCAGGGAAAAATGGACACATGCTTAGAAGACACTTTAGTATATACTACAGAACAAGGACAAAATAATTTAACCTCAATTCAGGACCAGACTGGCAATCTGTGGGTTCTGGCAAATACCAGAGGGGCTGCTGTGAGATGCCATAAATAGTCACTGTTTAGTGGGCTGGTGGGGGGCTGTTTGAGCCTCAGTGTACTTGAAATGCCAGGGCCTAATTTGACTCCCAGTCCAGACCTGCCCAACTCAACTTTGTATAAATGGAAAAAAATGTTTGTGCAAGTTGAACGCATATGGAAAAAAAGATACTCCATTCAGGGGCTGTGCAGTATTGTGGCTACAGGGTCATATGAGGACAGCAGTTACTAGAAGAAAAAATATAGTTATTATTTGGAAGTAAGTAATGGAGGAGGTGATAGATGGGAAAAAATGGTAAAAATTAGTTCTGTTGTTGTGGAGCCTATTTTATTGGGAAATTTTGGGCTCTAAAACTTGGGGACTTCCAATTGGCAATTCGAGAGAAAATAGGGAAGACACTCTAAATATGAAAACAGTCAACAATGCCATTTTAAAACCAAAATGGGAGTCACATCTTTAAAGTGATTTGGGAACACCTATTTTGAGTCTATGCATAGAATCTCTGTATGTCAGTGCCAGGAATTGTTTAGCTGTCATGTCTTTGTTGGTAGATAGTCTTCTGTTGTTGATTTTACTGGCCTGGCAGGTGTTATTGGCAGAAGATTTTCTATTGACTATTCCAGTGCTAATGGACCTTTGTTTGAGTAGGGCAAACATGCTAATGTTCATTTTAGTGTCCTACTCTGCTGGTTGGGACTTCAAGCTTGCACACACACACACTGAGATACTTACTTGCCACAAAACACCTTTGTCAGAAGTTAATGGAAAATCCTTAGAAACATCTCTTTCATTCCCACTGCAAGTCCTGCTGCTGCCCTAATCACCAATGCCACGTCACCCAGTAACTCCCAAAGAAGCCAGTGATCAGGGTCATATTTTCCTCAAATTCCTCTGGTGCTATCTAGTTCCTGGAAAGTCTCCTTGTCTTCATTGAAGAACAATGAAAAGCTGCTCAGAGGAAGAAATACCTCTATTGCTACATCCTAGCAAAATGTTGATACAATCTCACTTCACAATACGGTACAAGTGCAGGATGGGCACAGTCAGGGAAACTACTTCTGGTCCTAGTACTTTCTGATACTCTAGTCATAAACCCATTTTCTACAAGGCAATTATCTACCTGAAATGTCCATGTATCTGCTATGATCAAGTAGGTAGACGGTTTCCTTGTATTGAATATCTACTCACTTTAACTAAATGATTCAAGGAAGTGTAGAGGGATATAAACCAATCAGGATTATTTATAAAAAGAGTAGCAGTAAAAACCCCACCCAAAATTGGTTAGGATATAAATATAAGTGCTTCAATGTTCTATAAAGTGCTGAGTGCTAATATAATCACGTGCTATCATTTCCAATCAATTCTGTGCCTGCAAACGGTTAATAAATAATTTCAAGAATAAATTATTTCTGTGTGTAATAAATTAATTAGATAAAGTGCTTGTGCTATGATTGATTGTTTTAAAGTGAGTTCATGGTTTTTAAAAAATGATTAAATGAAGCTCCAGCAATTCATGAGTAAATGATCAGAAACGGAAAAGAGGTGGAGTTGTCCCAATAAAATTATCTGCTGATTTTTCTAGGCCCTGGGACCCCACACGGAGGAGAAAGGCAGAACACTGAGGACTGTTGACTTGTATATTACATTTAATTAGCTCTTGGAGAGAGAACTAACTTTACTAAAAAAACAACAAATCCTCAGTGCCTTAGAGTAAAATGAGATTCAAGAAAAATGAATGCCGCACTTAGGGGCAGATTTCTCAAAGGTCAAAGTGAAAATTAGAATTAAAAAAAATATAACATTTTGAGCTAATTTTTGTGTACTTGACTAGGGAATAGTCCAAATTCGATTTGAATTTGAAAAAAATTAGAAAATTCGAATATTATCATGTACTGTCTCTTTAAAACTTCGACGTCGACACCTAAAACCTGCCAAATTGCTCCTAGACCTCCTAGAGCCTATTTGGAGTCAATTGGTGGACTTTGAATTCGGACACATTTGAACGAATACGGAATATTCACCTGCAAAAAAAACTTCGATTTTTTTTTAAAGAAATTTCAGTTGGTGGAATTTCAAAGTTTTTTAAATTTGAAATTCGACCCTTGATAAATCTGCTACAAACTTAATAAAATGTTGCTGATCCCATGCTTAATTAGTTAAAAAAGAGAAGGTGAAAGACTTTCAATAAATATAAAACAATAAAAATGTTTCGCATAGGCAAAAAAAAAAATGTTCCCACAATGATAAATCTGTCCCTAGTGTGGCCATACATGTACCATTTCATACAATTTCCAGTACATGTATAGTGGCACAAACAAACCGGCTGATATCTATGTACTATAAGGTCATTACCCGCAGCCAGTAAGGGGAAACTTCCATGGTCAGGCCTTGAATAATTACCGTCCACACAAAGTACTGACAAACATCAGGCAAATTTGTTCCAGGGTCAACATACAGCCGCAGACCCGTAAACTGAGTTTAAACAGGACAATCTTCAAATTGAACCAATGGCTGAACAGGCTTTCATTCATTCATTCCTAGTTCATTGGTTTAGTCATTAGGAGCCAGTAAATGCTATATTACTCAAATTTAGTAGAAAATCTTGAAAAATGTGTTTCCCCCTCAATTTACTATTTTTGGTGACAATTTATTTCAATGGGAAAAAACATTTTTTCTCTCAAAACTCAAAAGAGACTAAAAATGCTTTGTGCCATATTTGACTTTTCATAAAAAAAAACATTCAAACTTTGGAAAAAAATGTGCTTTCTGCTGAGATGCATGCATGGGCTTATTACTGCATTTGTCTACTTCTGGCATGTGGAGTCAATAACTGCACTAGTGTGCTATTCCCTAAACGTATGTCAGCCACACATTGGTGCAACATTCTAAGGGGTCCCTGGAATTCCTGCCAGTTTAGAATAATGCCTGGTTTACCTTTGTGTCCATTTCAGCCCTTGCATTTTATAAATTAATCCTTTTTTTGTAATGGGTTGCAAATATCATGGTCTATGGCAGGGCTGTCCAACTGGCGGCCCATGGGCCGCAGCCTCCACATCAAAGTCTGCCTGCTGTGTTCGATTACCATTTGTAATCTTTAAAAGGTATCACTACAGAGATTAAATGGCCCTGCATTGTTTAAACCTCAAATTCACACATGTAATCCCCCCTGTATTGTTCACACTTGTGACACATCTATTGTTCACACCCTAAAACCCTGTAATGTTCTACCTGAGATAGAAATGGAGAGGGGTTGCGCACTCAATGAGACTTAGTAGACAAAGGTCGTATTATTTTTTTTTTTTATAGTAATTGGCAAATAAAACGTTTTTCAAATACAACAGTATTAGCAGAAATACACATACCACCAAGTAACAAGATCAAGGCAAAAAGAGACAAACCACAGGGAGCAGATACACTTGCCAAAAATGAGAACACCCCAAAGTTTTGGCACTAAAGCCTTTGTCAAGGGGAATTCAGAATTATTTGCACCTCATATACCTTAAAAACGTATTTTTTTCTATTGTGAATATTAGGAGTGCCCTCCACCAATTTATTTTCGTATCTGTTCACACCGGAGACCCAGACTGAAACTGCCCACATTGTTCACCTGTTCACACTTTATACAAAATACTAATGGGGCACCAGCACTGTATGTAGTACATATTAGACTGGTCCTGATTCCTGTCTCCTGCTCTGTTCTCTCTTCCCTATGCTCCCTGTGTGTGTCATACTTTGCCTGCTCTTTGCACCCTGTGTTTACCATACTCTGCCTGACCTATGATCCCTATGGAACATAAGCCTGGTATTTGTTCTGGGGGTTTGTTAGCATTTGGAAATTACTGTTAGTCGCCCCTAAGGTGTTCAATCATATGCTGGGGTACTGTATTATACACAGGGGAGGAGGAGGCATATGGATTTAAGGGTATGTCTTAATATGACTTCACTTATGAGTGGCATCCCTGCCGGTGCTGGGCCAAGGTAGGTTGGCACCCTAGGCAAGAGCTTCAATCAGCACCCCCCTGTCCTGCATTACCATTTACCTCCTTACCATGATGGTTTTTAAATAAAGAAAGCAAGAAAATGTACAACACTTTTTCATTTATATTACTGCCCCCTGTACCTGTACCAGCAAGCTCAGCAGCCATCCATCATACAGCCCTCCTGCAGCCATCATATTGCCCCCAATCTTTACCTGTGTCAGCAGCAGCCAAAAATAAATCTGATCACATCATATTGCCCCCAAGTATTTATGTACCTGTGCCAGCGCCCAGCCCAGCTGCAACAGCAAATATATGGCCCCCAAATCTGTACCTGGCTGTGCCAGCAGGAAGCTTCACACTTTACAGTAATAGAAAGAATGTCTTCAGTTCAGTGCAACTGTGCAAGGCTGAGAGCAGCGAGAGCCACACCAAGCAGGCCACCAGTGAAGGAGGGGGATTCCACCTGACTGAGTGACCATGATTACTGAAACAAATTATTAAATAAAAGCTTGAAAAAAAATGAAAAAACCCCCCATTAAAAGTTTGCCCCTCAATGATGGCATCCTAGACAGTCGCCTACTCTGCCTACCCCTAGTTCCGGCCCTGATCCCTGCACTGAGCACCAACCATCTGGTTTTTTTGGTGTGCTATTAATGTGGACATGGTCTTGCGGTAACATGGTTGTGGTTTAAAGTGGGTGTGGTCTAAAAACAGGGAGTGGCTTCCATTATCGGCCCTCCACCATGTAGATTAGAAAAATTCCGGACCTCTGTACCATATAAATTGGACAGCACTGGTCTATGGCTTGTATTTTTGTGTTTCAGAAAAACAAAACTATAGTTGTCTGCAGAATCCTTAGCAACAAATAGGTGAATTGCTGTTTTTTCTATTGTTTAAAAGTAAGAATGAATAACTTAGTAGCTTCTGTTCTGTTCACTCGTAGTCTTCCTAAAACTGCCTGAGCAAGATGTCTGCTTGATGTCCCTCTTCTGAGCTCAGTGGTTGTTCCATGGGGGCTGATGGCACGGACCTCAAGATCAGAATGCTGAACATACAGAACGGAGCTTGGGGTGGCCAGCAGGACTGGTATCAGGACAATATTGTGACTGGGCAGTCCAACCCAACAATTGGTGAGTCTTCCTTCATCAAACTTGTCCTCAACACGTCACTGATTGCGCCATTTCCTTGATGTGATGTTTTGGTAAGACATATGGAACTAATGAAAGATTTATGCCTTATATTGGTACATAACTAGCCTTAAGTCCTAGACGCAAAGATTAAATCGTACGTTTTTTGGATCAAGTGAGGAGCGACCTGTCATTTTTGTACCATGGCAATCGGTTGTTTAGTCAATCGGACAGGTTTAAAGATTTATGTTGGATAATATCTCTGCATGTATTGCCTATCTGACGATATCAATGGATCAATGGGTGACTGTCACTACTATTTGTCGGACATAACTTTTGTATGATTGCTGTCAGGGCTAAAACATTGTTTGATCTGTTCTTTTTCCTACTTTATTTAATGTGAATGTTTAGTTGTTGATCGGGAGACTGAAACGCACGATCGTTCATCAGACCTAGAATAAAATCTGAACATCTATGACCAGCTTTATGGTCTTAGTTCCTTACCTCCCCCCCCCCCCACTGCAGGGTAATAAAGTACAAAAAGTTAAAATTAATACGAACAAAAAGGCTCAACAGCAGGAGACTGTTCCATGTGAATGTACGTTCATTGTGCCATTCCTCATAACATGTTTCAGGGAAGAACCTTTTTTGATGCACACAGCACACATAAACACGCCTGAAATTGTGCCATGCATATTTAGTGGGAAAAGGCCCCTGGGTATTAGTACTATGTTGAGAGAAATAGTCATACCTAGATGATGGATGAGTTTTAAAAAAAAAACAGTATTGAGCTGTTTGGAGAGGTCAAGGGGATTATAATGGGGCTTGAGGTGAGCTTATTATATCAGAGCTGACATTGTAGGGAGACACTCTGCAGTAGGTTGTACTGCCAAGTACTTTATAGCAACTAGGGATGCACTGAATGCATTTTTTTGGATTCAGCTGAACCCCCGAATACTTGACGAAAGATTCGGCAGAATACCGAACTGAATTTGAACCCTAATTTGCATATGCAAATTAGGACTGGGAAGGGGAAATTTTTTTTACTTCCTTTTACTCTGACAAAAAGTCACGCAATTTCCTTCTTGCCCCTAATTTGCATATGCAAATTAGGATTCGGTTCGGCCGGGCAGAAGGATTCGGCTGATCCCTAATATATAACATATAACCCATATAATCAGTGTCCAAAGCTGCACCAGACATAAGCACCACTGCATTCCCCAAATACTTAAATGTGGCCATACACACACATACACACACATATATTATCTGAAACGAAGATGAGATGATTCATATGGACAAAAGACTTGAACTTCTAGATTGGCCAAGGTGGAAGATTTTTATCATTAACACTGGCCAAACGTTAATTGTGAATCTGTTTCTACCTGTATATCTGACGATTTAGCTCTTACTGTTAGTAGAGAAAATGAATGATCTTTCTAGCGACCTATAGTCAGGAGTGAGCCTATAGATTTCACAGCTAAGTGTATCAGGTCAGGCCTGGATTTGTGGAAAGGCCACCTAGGCCCGGGCCTAGGGTGGCAGGATTTTAGGGGGGCGGTATCCTGCCCAACCACACCCACATTGGTTCAAAAACACTGGGGATGCGTTGGAGATACAATGATTTTTTAAATTTCCCCATTGATGATGAAAATTTGCACGAATAAAGGGGAGAGGACAGGGGCGACGAACGGCAGTGGGCCTAGGGGCGCTCTCTATGTAAATCCGGCCCTGTATCAGGTCACACACACATATCAACTACAGTTATAGGGAACACTACCAGGCATTTTAGGAGACTTTCTCATGGCCAAATTCAAGTCTAACACCTCCATGAGCAAGCTGTGTCGGCAACATTGGTGTAAAGGGCGTAACAATTGAATTCTTAAGAAGGGGAAATAAGTTCAGTGGAGTGATGTGCTTTTGAGTCTAGTTTGGTGGGCACCATGAAAACACAACCTACCCGAATGCACATTACAGGTAGGTAAATTTGCTAAAGAGAAGTAATGGTCAGGAGTTAATTTCCACTGTTTGGGTTCGGGCCCTGGTTACAGTGAAAGTAAGCTTCAACATTCAACAATTCTATGTCTCCCACTATGTGGCAAAAGTTTTTGGGAAGGTCCTTTCCTGTTTCAGCACTATAATGCCCCCATAAACAAAGCAAGGTCGGTGCATAATTGGTTTGCTGAGATGGGAGTGAAAGAATTGACTGGCCTGCACAGAGACCTAGGGGCAGATTCACTAAAGGGCGAAGTGGCTAACGCTAGTGACTTTTAGCCAGCATTGCCACCCACAGGGACATTGCCAATTCACTAACGGCGCAGGCGCCAATTTGTTAGTGAACGGGTCGCTAGTGTTCATTCGCACTCTATCGCCAGGCGACCTTTTCACTCTGACGAACGATCGTTACTCCGCAAATTCTCTAAAGTGCATATTTTACTAAACGTTACCTCTTTTGCCAGAGTTGACTTTGCCACCTCAGACCAGGCAAAGTGCTAAAAAGCAGCTAGATCTTCCTCAATCTTCTGTCACTTACATCATATCCAGTGTGCCGAAAATGTATTAACGTTCAAAAAAAGCTGGCGACTTTTCCTTTTTTTAAGTGGGATTGGCTGCAAAAGTCCTAACTTTTTTTTGGGTTACCGGTTTTCTCCACACATTTTATAACATTAATTTTACAGTGGGCTCATGTGTAGGGCATTATATTAACTCTCTTGCCTTTATTAAGGTTCCCTGGACAAGTGTAATAAAAAGTGGTAACTTCAAGCATTTGCAGCAACATTTATAATAAAGATGCCCATCCAACTTTAAATTTCCTGCCCTATGCAAAGTGACCTAAGCGCAAGATCACTAGCGAATTTTCTGTAGGCACAAATGAACACTAGCGCATCTTCACTATGAAATGCTCACACTGCCGAAGTAACACTAGCGAAAAATCGCCAGCGTTTAATGCTCAGGACAAAATTTTGCATCTTAGTGAATTAGCATATTCGTATCGCATTTGCACCTGGCAAAGTGGTGCGAAGCTGACGCTGGCTGATCCCCATCTTGGACATTGAAGATGATCTCCATCTTCAATGTCCAACCCCCTTTAATGATGTTATGTTTGAGTATTCCAACAACTTGTGCAAAGTTTTCTCATAGCTATGGGGATGTTAGCCCTACCCATTATTATAATACTCCCTTCTGTAAAATGGGTTCTGTGATTCCATACATGCATTTATTACCTGCAAAGGCATTCAAGTCTCCATGTTGTATGGTTGTCATTCAGGGCGGAAGCACAGACTTGCTCTTTATCTTTTAATCTGCACTGAGTCATTACCGAGGTTTAATGAATCCCTGGCCATATTGCAAGTCTTTATATTATGTTACTGTGCCTTTATATGTTTGTGGTGCCATTCTGCGGTTCTGGCAGGAAGACGTCATGCTCATTGCTTCACTTGCACAGCTGCAAATTTCTGTAGCTTTTTGCTTCTTCTATCTAAGAACATGTAGTCAGATTTTTTTTACTTAGACCACTTTTGGAGTGTTAGTTTGTTTTTAATTAATCTTTAACTATAGCTTCTGCTCCCCCCCCCCCGCAAAACACTTGCAAAAACTTGATTTTGATAAACAAACCAAGTATTAACCATCATCTTGACTTCACACGGCAAATAGCATGAAATGATGGTAATGGGTATGTTCAATGTGTGACACGCCTATTGTGGCTTGAGTGAGAGGTGTAACTAGAGGGGACGCAGTTTACATGTTATTTATAAATAACTTTCCGCAGCATAGATTGAAATACAGTTTGAGTTTATTTGAAAAACAATTCTGATTGTCCCTGGACATATGGGGCAAATGTGAGTTAGCAGGGTTATCATTCAATATACTCTTACTTCATGTAATAAAAGGGACAAAATGCTACAGTTAAAAATTTCTTTGCCCAACACAAATCCAAACCAGGCCTATTTTTTCAACCCAACCCCTAGACCCAAGCTCTACCACTAGGACCCATACCTTTTCTCAGACAAGAACACCTTTTTACGAATTTATCTCAATATTTTCCGAAAAAAACTCAGACCAAATCTGCATGTTTTTTTTGGGCTTATTTATTAATACACCTTCCCGAAAAAATTTTGTTTGCAGGGTATAATCCAAAAAAATCGTGAAAAATCAGATTTTCACGATTTTTTCAGATCTTTCATCCGATTTTCAAGTTTTTTTTGATTTTCACCCGAAAACTCTGCGGACATCAAAAAATCATTGGGACTTCTCCCATTGACTTATATGCAACCTCAACAGGTCTGAGATGGCGGATTTTCAGATTCTGACTTTTCCATCCTCTGGGTTTAATAAATTCAGAAAAAATTTGTGTTTTTTTTTTTTTAAAAGTCCGATTTTATATATATATATATATATATATATATATATATATATATATATATATATATATATATATATATATATATATATATATATATATATATATATATATATATTATATATATAAAAAATCTATTTTTTTTGTGATTTTTGCATTTGGAGTTTAGTAAATAACCTCCATAATATTAGAAAGTCCATATGTGAAATACAATGACCTTTCCTGTACAGGTATCGAAACTAATTTTTCGGTGTAATAATAAAACAGTACTTTGTACTCGATCCAAACTACAATATAATTAATCCTTATTGGAGGCAAAACCAGCCTACTGAGTTAATTTAATGTTTACATCATTTTCTAGTACATTTAAGGTATGAAGATCCAAATTATGGAAAGATCCGTTATTCAGAAAGCCCCAAGTCCTGAGCATTCTGGATAACAGGTTCCATACCTGTACTAGCAAATACCTCCTGTCTAGTTCAATGGCCTTCTTTTTTGTCATGCATATCTGTCTAGAGACCCATCTTTTCCCCTTGTCCCCTAGTCCACTAGCACTGTGTATTGACTAGTAGCCAGTTTGTCTAGGTAAAACGCAGACACTAAACTAAGAATGGTTGTGTTATGATCACTAAAAAATCTTGTACAAGGTGTATATGGGGAAAGCAGCAAGCTAGACCTAGTCAAGAAAAGCTATTAAGTCAAACAAGAATTAGCGATTCATACAAGATTTGAGTAAGGTAACAAATAATTGGGTAGTAAGGAGTGATGGGCGAATATATTCCGCAGCCCCGAATTTGCAGCGAATTTGGCAGTTTCGCTGCCGGCTAATAAATTTGCGAATTTGCTGTGAAAATTCGACGTTGTCGAAAAAATTTTGACACCGGGGTCAAAGTTTTTTCGATGCCGGAGCCAAGCAGTTGTGTTTTGGAACACAGCAGGTCACATGTTTTTTAAGGCCCATGTGGTCAGAGTCAGAGCCGACTGATTGACAGGTTTTGACACCAAGAGTGATTGAAGCTGATACTTTCTTCTGTTGGTGAGCAGCTTGTGCCCAAAGGATCCTGTGTGTAAAATGAATGACACATCGGCTTGGGGTATTGCATTCCCTGCAGTCTGTATATCCAATGGCAAGTCCTACAGAAATAATTCTATGTACTGTGCAATGACCATTAGGGACTGATGTAATATTTAAGATAAACCAATCTCAGCTGCTGTCTGAAACTTTCTGAGGGTGTGTGTACTTCTGCTAAACCCAAGGGATATGCAAATGGTACAGGAGAGATGCCAATATATATTGATGTATCATCATAAATAATTAGGCAACTTCCTTGTGTGGGTCATTCCTGTATTTAAGTGCAGTGTATTTCCACTGAGTATTAGCAGACATTCAGGGGCAGATATTTAGGGTCGAATATCGACGGTTAATTACCCCTCGATATTCGACTGCCCAATGTAAATCCTTCGACTTCGAATATCGAAGTTGAAGGATTTAGCGCTATTCCTACGATCGAGCGATCGAAGGAATAATCGTTCGGTCGAACTATTAAATCCTTCAAATCGAACGATTTGAAGGATTTTAATCCATCGATCGAAGGATTTTCGTTCGATCAGAAAATTGTTAGGAAGCCTATGGGGACCTTCCCCATGGGCTAACATTGGCCTTGGTAGGTTTTAGGTGGCGAACTAGGGGGTCGAAGAATTTTTGAAAGAGACAGTACTTCGACTATCGAATGGTCGAATAGTCGAATGATTATTAGTTCGAATCGTTCAATTCGAAGTCAAAGTCGTAGTCGAAGTTTGAAGTAGCCTATTCGATGGTCGAAGTAGCCATATTTGACCATTCGAAATTCAAAGTCTTTTTTCTTCTATTCCTTCACTCGAGCTAAGTAAATGGGCCCCCAAGTATAACATTTCAAGCTAGAAGTCTAGAGGGTAAAGTGGGTTGCACTTGTCTTCTTCATTCTTGTGCCATGTTCTCAAACGCCAGTTATTAAAATAAACTTCTCTTTCTTAGTCATATCTTACATAGATCTTACATAGTCCTGCATAATGTCGACCAGGGAAAAGACTGTAGCTCATAACAGCTTGAAGGCCATTAGTATAACATTTGTGGCCAAATGTCTGAGAAACCAACAGAAGAGCTTAAATGCACTCCCTGTATTTCAGCGCATTACTAATATTGAACAAAGTGATTGAAAGTGGTTCTACAGCTGAACTTGCGAATCTTTGTTGTCTCCCACAGAAAGTTGCCAGCAGCTCGACAACAGTCTTCATTCTGAGCATCAGCCAGGGACGGTGAGTGATGACCTAGATGAGTCTCAGATTCGTCTGCAGCTAAAACGGAAACTTCAACGAAACAGAACCTCTTTCACCCAGGAGCAGATTGAGGCTTTAGAGAAAGGTGAGCTCTCCTCAGTTGGATCTCCAAGTTCAAAAGACGTTGGGGGAGGCTGTACTTGTCATTTTATTCTCTCTTGAATGGAACAAGATTGCTTAACACAGAGAAACTAAATTGTAGAAGTGGCCATAGACGTAACAATTACGATCTTTCTTGGAAAAGATCAATACACATGTGTAGAGCTCTGCTCTGTCTAACAGCACGGTTTCTTCTCCTGAAGTATATCTGCTCCTCAAGCATATCCAGCAGGCTCTCTGCCCCTGTAGCATTGTTTGGGTCTAGAAGCATGGCCTTATCTCTAGAAGTGCGTCTGCCCTGCAGCAGCATAAGCATCGAGCAACAACATGTTTTCTCTGGCCCCTCCACCATCATATATGCTCCACCAAAAAAGTATGGCCTTCCAACAAAATGCAGGACTTTCTAGTAATATCTATACCAGGGATCCCTAACCTTTTGAACCTGTGAGCAACATTCAGAAGAAAAAGGAGTTGGGGAGCAACACAAGCATGAAAAATGTTCTTGTGGTGCCAAATAAGTGCTGTGATTAGCTATTTAATAGCCCCTATGTGGATTATCGACATACATTGAAGCTCTGTTTGGCAGTGCACCTGGTTTTTATACAACCAAAACTTGCCTCCAAGCCTGGAATTCAAAAATAAGCTCCTGCTTTGAGGCCACTGGGAGCAACATCCAAAGGGTTGGAGAGGAACATGTTGCTCACAAGCTACTGGTTGGGGACCACTGATCTATACAATATACTATAAATTATCTATATACAGTAGTATGTGTTTCTCTTCAGCAATATATTTGAGACCCTCTCCCTCTGTTTCAAGCCCTTCTACTTCTTTTTTATTTCAATCTTTTTATTATTTTAAATCACAAATAACAGGACAAGACACAATACTGTAGATTACAGAATAGTATTAATCTTACAACACAAACAACGAAAAGAAAAAAAAAAAAAAAAAAAAAAAGGGGGAGGGAACGGAAAAAGTGAAATACCCAGTTAACGTGACGTTACCGTATTCCCCTAACTAATGACGTTATATGGGGCCTAAACAATTATTATAGGTATCATAGCAAGTGTACCACAACTTAAGAGGGTCATATATAACTGACCCATATCAATATTAAATGTGAGGAGAGAATAAAAGGTGAGAGTGAAAAAGGAGAAAAGAAAAAAAAAAAAAAAAAAATTTGTGCTTAGATTCAAACTCGTGCCCAAGTAGAGGCCCGAAAAGGGCACATGTTACTAACTCCCGTGTCTCTAGGGTTTCTATGACCTTTCTATTAAACTCTCGTTAATCATGGTGATCGAATCTCTATTAGTGCCTAAAGAGGAAAAAAAAAAACAAAAAAAAAAAAACCCCAATACAGTACAGTCCAAAACTATACATTTCACCTCAACTGCTTACATTTACACATGAACAAGTATTTTTATACTATTATAATGATAAAAGATTGTCTGGCATTCCCGATCCATACCTATATTCAATCCAAGGATTCCATACTACTAGAAATTTCGAGTGAGTATCCTGGAGGATGCTCATCATTTTCTCTTGGGACATAATCCAATCTATTCTGGATTTAACTGGCTCTATTGGAATTTGTTTTTGCTTCCATGCACCAGCTATCGTTCTTTTGGCTGACAGTAAGATAAATCCAAGTAGGCTAAACTGGGTATTAGTGAGGGCATCCGGTTTTTTACCCAGGAGAGCCACCAATGGATCTTTTGGGATGGAAACCTCGAAGACTGAGTAGATCATGTTGAAGATCCTTATCCAGAATCTCCTAACCTGGGGACATGTCCACCAAGTGTGGATCATTGTACCTGACTCCCCACAACCTCTAAAGCAATTAGGGTCTGCTGTATTGACAAATTTAGCTATACGAGTGGGGACTAAGTACCAGCGAAATAAAACTTTATAGTTTGTTTCTAGTAAGGATACATTATTAGATGACCTTTTAATTGAACTCCAAATCTGGTCCCAGTCTTCCAAGGCTATTTCCCTTGATATATCCTCTTGCCAAGCTGACATATAGGGCAACATTGAAGATGGAGAAGACCCAAAAAACTTGTTATATAGCATAGAAACCACTTTTTGTATTCTAGGGGATCGGGCGCACCAGTTTTCAAAAAATGTCTCCCTATTATCCACATCTTGTACCTGCCAATATGTAGAGACAAAATGATACAGTTGCTGTGCCCTAAATCTTTCTGTTAAAGGGACCGAAAACTTATCTATCAATTTCTGTAAAGACAGAGGTCCTGAGGAGTTACATAATTGCCCCACTGTTCTAATATCCCTATCCAACCACCACTTAAATCGGAATGTTTGTAACCCCGGTGGAAACTGTGGGTTCTGGAACAAGGGCGCCAATAGGCTTCCAGGAGTTTTCAGCTGAATATGTTTACCAACAGCACCCCAGAGTTTCAAGGTATGCTGTAAGCATCTGCTTGTCTGTTTAAATTTCCCATCTGTTCGATTCCAAATAAGTGCAAGAGGGGAGCAGGATCCTGTAAATGCACCTTCCAGTGCCACCCAATGAGGACTATCCTCCCGGGTATGTAGGGTAAGAATCTGTGCTAGTTGGGCAGCCTGATAATAATAGGATAGCTTGGGGAGACCCAGCCCCCCTCTATCTTTAGGTTGGAATAAAGTATTTTTATTGACTCTTGGTATTTTACTTGCCCACACAAACTTTAATACCTTGGATTCAAACTTCTTAAGATGTCCTGATGGAATTGGGATCGGTAAAGTCCTAAATAAGTATAACAATTTCGGCAGAAGTGTCATTTTTACTGAATTTATACGGCCTATCCATGAGATATGGTGGGAGCTCCATTTCTCCAGAAGAGAGGATAGGACCTTAAACAGTGGGGGATAATTAAATTTAAATAAGTGATCATATGATCTGGTCAATTTAATACCTAATAGCGAAATATAATTAGGATGCCAATGGAAGTCGAAGTTTAGTTTAAGTAACTTTTCCATATCATGGGGGAGATTAATATTTAAGACTTCAGTTTTGCTATGGTTAATTTGTAACCCTGAAATTTTACCAAATCTATCTAATAATCCATATAAATTTGGAAGTGACGTAAGGGGTTTAGAAATGGTAAGGGACAAATCGTCTGCGAAAAGACTAAGTTTGTGTTGGTGACCCATTACCTCAATACCAGCAATATTTGGGTTGGAACGGACCGCTATAGCTAGTGGTTCAATTGCCAGGTTAAATAAAATCGGAGATAGGGGACACCCCTGGCGCGTCCCCCTGAAGATCTGAAATGGATTAGAGACAAAGCCTGCTATATTGACCACAGCATATAACGCAGTCACCCACGACAGTAAATTTGATCCAAACCCCCATTTTCTGAGAACGTAATAAAGATAGTCCCACGATAAAGAATCGAAGGCCTTACATATGTCCAATTTAAGGATCATAGATTTAATCCCTTTAGTGACAGCATATTGTGTTAGCAGGATTAAACGTCTAATAGCGTCTGAGGCCTGACGCCCCGGAACAAAGCCCACTTGGTCCTTATTTATTATAGACGGGAAAAAAGTATTAATCCGTGTTGCTATAATTTTCCCTAAGATCTTAATGTCTGTATTTAAGACCGAAATCGGTCTATAGTTTTTACAGTCATATAAATCAGAATCCGGCTTAGGTATGGCCGAGATTTTAGCTTGCACAGATTCCGGTCGAAATCGTTGTCCCCCTCTCAGGCCATTAAACATGTCAGTTAGATATGGAGTTAATTCAACTGAAAATTTTTTATAGTACATATTGGTAAGGCCGTCGATGCCTGGAGCTGTATTGGAGTTGAGCTGCTTAATCGCCAATGCTACTTCTTCCACCGTTATACTTTCCTCTATCAAAGAGGATTGCTCAGGGGAGAGTTGAGGTAGCTCAAAATCTCTAAAGAATTTGGGTATTGCCTCAGGTCCAGACGGGCCCGGGCAGGTATATAACTTCTGATAGAACTGCTCAAATGTCTCAGCTATCTTCCGTGGGTTCCCTGATATAGGGCCTTGTGCAGTCTTAATTCTATGTATCGGGGATGGATTATCCCTCTCGTTTAATTTCCGAGCTAGCATCCTACCTGGCTTATCAAGGGAGCTATATAATTTATGTTTAGCCCATCTCAAGGTTTTCTCTGCCCTAGATGTTAAGAGAAGATCTAGATTCCTTTGGGCTTGTTGCACCTGGGATAAAAGGGCCTCTGTAGGTTTACTCATATACAGTTCTGATATCCTATCAAGTTCTTTAACCAACACATTAACCGCTTTGTCCCTTGTTTTTTTCCTTTGGGAACCTATCTTGATAAATACCCCCCTAATTACTGGTTTGTGGGCTTCCCATAATGTTGTTTCAGTTGCCACAGAGGAAGCATTTTCAAGAAAATACCTTTCTAAATTCTCCCCTATTTCTGCCACGACCTCGGGATAGCTCAAGAGAGACTCATTGAGTCGCCATTGCCGGCCCGGAGCGGTGGCAGAAGCAAGGGACAGACCTATCGATACCGGGCAGTGATCAGACCACCCAATATTAATCATTTTAGCTGATTGGAGTGATGTAACTATAGGAGAGGTAATAAAAATATGATCTATTCTAGTAGAGACCTTATGAGGGGCAGAGTAATGGGAAAATTGGCGGGTTCCCGGATTAATTTCTCTCCAGGCATCTACAAGTCCTGACGAACTTAGGAGATTCTTAAATTCTACAACCTGCTTATTTGTAGTCCCGGTATTTCCCCTATCAATAAGAGATAGATGGTCTAGGTGTGTATTCCAGACCATATTAGAATCGCCACATACGATCATCTGGGCTACCTGATTTTGCTTACAGGAGTCAAACAGCTTAGTTAGAAACCCCAACTGGTGTAAATTGGGAGCATAATAAGACACTATAGTAAGAGGGGAGTCCCCAATGTGGACATTAGCTATAATGTATCTTCCCTCGGGGTCCGTGATAACCTTGTCTATCACAATTGATAAGCTAGCATGGAAGCATATAGCGACCCCTTTAGTTTTTGTAGTACTCGTTGCTAGTAAGACTCTGGGGTATCTTTTATGAAAATATTTAGGGTGAGAAGAATGCGAAAAGTGAGTCTCCTGTAAGCAAACAATGTCAGCTTTCAAAGCTGCGTATTGGGCAAAAGCCTTGGTTCTTTTAACCGGTGAATTAAACCCCTGGACATTGTGACTAAGTATCTTAATTGACATTATTATACATAACGGTATACAGTTTACACTTTTTTACGGGCCAAGACAGGCATCTAAGTATCAAACCCTTTAGGGCAATGCCAGACAATCCTAATACAAAGAACGTACTATACATTTCCTTTCTTGAAGTTGGACCTGCAAATTGAGGCATAATAGAAAAAAAAAAAAAAAAAAAAAACCACAAGAACAATATAAACCATACATACATCCAGCTTATTAATAACTCTACCGCAAATACTTTATAATAATCCCAAAAATCTAGTGGAGGGGAGGCTTGGGACTTCAACCTAACACTAGAGAAGCCCCACCCAACTAACCCTCCTAACAGGGGGAAAAGCCCCACGTATCGAGAGCTTTTGATAGCTACTTATTTCACGACCTATTGTACCCCTTAAACAAATTAAGGACAAAGGTTCCTTCACATAATTTCCATTCCATGCCTGTAGCCTCCAAGCTAATCAATTACAGTAATATAATAAAACAAAGAGAGGGGGGAGAGGAGAAGGGAGAGAAAAAAAAAAAAAAAAAAAAAAAAGGGGGGGGTGAACCCCCCACCTTCCTCCCCCTCTCTTCCCCCTCTCTTAAACATAAGCCTTTATCAAAGGATATCCAGGATCAATTCTTAACAGATAGATGGGCCTAAATCCCAGGTCTTAGTAAAAGTTGGGGCCCATACATAGCGTTGGTTACTGGAATAGAGGATAGTACTATACAGGCCCTTTTACTCTTTCCCACATTGGTAAAATCTTCCGTGAAGCCTTAGAGGTTTTTGGGATCTCTTTCAATGAGGCATCATCTAGACCCAGTTTTATAAGTAAATCACGGCCCTCTTCTGGTGATGAAGCTGAATATTGCTTATTATTGTAGGTAAACATCAAACGGAATGGGAATAGCCAACGGTATACAATTTTACGTTGTTGTAGAATTCTTGTAATCGGGCCCAAATTCCTTCTCCTCTGTAGCGTTGTGGGAGACAAGTCGGCATAAAGCTGAAAAGGGAATGTTTGATAAATCAGCTTACTTTGGCTGCGTGCGGCTGCTAAGATAGCCACCTGGGTTTGATGGAAGTGAAGACGGAGTATAATATCACGTGGAGGGTCCTCTGGCCTACGTGGTCTGAGGGCTCTATGAACTCGATCCATCTCTAGCCTATCTGGCGTAAGATCTGGAACTAGCGCCTGCATTAGCTCTGTGACTGCTGTATTAAGATCTGTAATGCTTTCCGGAAGACCCCTTATCCGGATATTATTGCGTCTGGATCTGTTGTCAGAGTCCTCAATTCTATCTTGCACTTCTTTTAATTGGGCTTGGATCGCTTCAATATCTTGCTCATGTGCATCAAGGACCGTTATGCAATCATCCATTTTAGATTCTGTTTCAGCAATCCTCTGGCCCATTTCAGCCACCTGTTTTGCAAGATCCGCTGAAATTTTGCAGGCCATTAATTCCAATTCCCCTTGTAGTAAAGTTTTAATTTTACCCAGGAGTACTTCTTCCATGGGCAATGCCTGCTGGCTCTGGGTTAATAGCCCTGGCTCCTGACTTTCAGGGGTTTCCATGATCATAGGCCTCTCAACAGGTGATACTGAACCCCTTTTAGATGTATTTAACATATCTGTAACTGTGCGTTGTGGGGTTACTGCCTTACCTGGCCCAGAGGATTGGCCAGCCTTGGCGTTCCTGTTTCGGCCTGCCATTTCCTGTCAGCATAGACCTCTAGGGACAGAGGAATTCGCAGCGTCCTAGCCTCGGGACCCACACCGATCGTCTGAGCCGAAAGGGGACCAGGAGTGATCGCTCCAACCACCCGCCGTCCGCGCCAAAGCAAGCGCTAACTGGCCGCTGACCGGAACCGGAAGTCCCCCTCTTAGGCCTCGAGGTCACGCAGCCGAGCCCAAAGCGCCTCTACAAGCGCCTCCGCGAACAAAGTCTCCACACTGGCGGACCACTCACGGAACCGCCTTGCCGCCTCTAATCCGCCGCACCACAAAAGCACAGGTACAATGTGTCGGAACGGCTTCCGTTGGTTAGGAGCTCATGGATACTTGCGGAGCAGAGTCAAGGCGCATCCATCTTGCCCTGCTCGCGCATGCGCACCCCCCCGCCCTTCTACTTCTTATTTAGCAGGTGTGCTTTTACCTATAGGGCCTCATTAGTCAAGCTCCTGAGTGCTGCAGTGTGATAAAATGGCCACAACTTTTGGCCTTGCAAAAACTCAATTCATAAAAGAATTGCCACATGTTATAAGTGTTTTAGTGCCTTGTAGTAAATCTGGCTGCTACTGCATTTCGAGTGTTAATGTTATAGACTGAAACCACTTTAGTAAATGGAAGTGTAAACTTTCCAATACGCTACCAATATGTTACTTTGCCTGGTTCTACTTGGTGAATTGTTAAAATGAAGCGAATCCTCAACATTACTATGTCAGTGACATCATATCCTGTATTCAAAAAAAGACAAAGCGCTGGAGTTTTTTCACATTTTAATCTGGGATTATGTTTAAACTTTGTAACAGGTAAATATATGTTGTTTACACTTTTTTGACCATTTGAAACTCATGTCACATTTGTTTTAGGGTGGGCTCATGTCTAGAATATTAGAGGATCTCTTTTGACTTTATTTTGCTTCCTTGGACAATTTTAATAATCAGTGGCTACCAGCAATTTCACCAACATCACAAATAAAGACATACATATGACCTATGACATTTATGTAGCCGCCATATTTAAATTGACGTAAGCCTGAGTATGTTGATGAAGTTTTCAGAAAATAACACTAGAGAATATTAAGAAAACCTTTGCGCTGACAAATTTTTGCTAAAGAATATACATACACCAGCCTTCATTTGCAGAGATGAATTTTCGCCTTTTAATGAATATGCGTTGCACGAAGTATGGTTCAGACCTAAGTAAATGTGTCCCTCAGACTGAGCTTGATAAGGTTACATATTTATCCAGATATAAATAAGCAGTTGGGCCTGCCTACCCGCCCTGTCTGAAGACAAGAGAATTGATGGCTCAAAGGGTTGGGTCTTGTTTAGGAAGGGCAAGTTAGGGTCAGCTTTTTGTTTTTTGAAAACACTGTGACAAGTTGCATCACAAGCAAGAGCTGGAAGCGTAAGCTGGAAGCACATGCAGTTCAGTACGGAATATCTCTTAGCTACCATCACTGTACACAAAGGAAGGAACCAGTAGTGCAGTGAGTGGCAGAGACCACAATGCACCCAAGGGGAGACCTACTTCTCCTGTGAAACCTGTGCTCCATATGCTGAGCAGCAGCCTGCTAGAGTTGGTGCTCTTACTCAGCAGTGCAGTGATAGCTTTCTTAAAACAGAATTTATTCACTTGCCTCATGTGAATAAACCCATAGCATTTCCTTAAAACCAAAAATTAGGGGCATTAGCCTTCAATTACATAATTAATGGGAGACATGCAAATGACTCCTTAATGTTCCTTTGGCCAACTTTGCATCCAGAGCTGCTGGTTTAGTAGCGCAGATACCGCCTATTTCAGAGTCATATACCCAAACTTTCAGACAGTCTGTTTTGATCTCCTTGCATCTCATCAGTGAAAGGTATTGGAACATGACTTCTGAGTGGCTAGAACTTCACACCATTATGGTTAGGGTGAGAAGGGCTGAAATGAGCCAAAGAGTCCTTTTCATATGCAAAATATGCAGTAACTGCCTTCATAATACAGAAAGTATTCACATGCCAAGGTAGTTGTCGTCAGACAATTGAAACCCTCCTAAAACGCCTAATTTTGTTGTTAGGGCCCAATGACACAATTACAGATATAACAAGGGCTGTATTAGCTTTCAGCCTTAGTTCCAAGAATAACTAGGCAAACAAAATGGATTCACCTCATATCTCACCCTAACTGACCGCCAAGTTGGGCTTTTGGGTGTATCCAGGACTGCAAAACAACATTATCCCCAAATCCCACCATAAATGGCCTTCAAGGAGAACTAAAGCTTAGCTAAAGAATTAGCTAGAAATGTTGTACATTATGTTGTGGGCTTCTGTACCAGCCCAAAGCAACCATAACCCTTTAGCAGTAAAGATCTGTGTCTCCAAAGATGCCCCAGTAGCTTCTTCTTTTCTGCTAATTCACTGCACATGCTCTGTTCTGCTATCACTAACTGAGCTTAGGGACCCACTCACAATATACAGTACACATACAATAGAAATGTCACAATATAAGGCTGATTAGTAATTAATACAGAAAATTACTACATGGCAGCACAGAAACCAGTGCAATTAGCATTAGAATTTAATAATCAGCCCTGTAGCATCAGCTTATATTACAGACAAACCTAATTTTCTGCTGGATAATTAGTGACGAGCCCTAAGCTTAGCTTCTCAACAGCTGCTCAGAGCCCACTGAGCATGTGAGTGTCACAGACACTTTCCAAGATGGTGACCCCCTGTGACAAGTTTAAAGTCCTGGATCATTGCTGATATTGACAAGCTGAAACTTTAGGCTGGTGCAATAAGTTCTATATAAAATATGTCATTTTTAGCCTTATTCATTTTAAGGGTTTAGTTCTCCTTTTAGGCTGAGCCTCCATTCACTACTCTAGTAGGCCAAGTCTTATAGTTTAGGAATGACTGCTGCAAGGGGTGTACTCCCAAGAGCATCACTCAAGGAAGGGTAGATTTTAAGGCAAATGCAAGGCTTTACCAACAGTACTTTCCTTTTTCAGCATGCTTGCGTTGGAGCTCTTCTGTATCCATGTATTTTACTGATTTTAAAGTAGACACTAATTTGAGCGCTGGTGTATGTAGTTGTTACTATAAGTGAAGAGTTTATGGTTTTTTCACCACTGGTAGTTTTGTGAGGGTAGGGAGAACGTGCCGTATGTAGGAGGGCAGAATATTTTTCTCTGTTGTATGTATTTCTATTGTGGAAGAATAAATTGCTTGCTCATGTGTGGGTGTTAGGAACAATTGGTTGCAGACTAGCAGACTGGAACCCTAATGCTGAGTAATATGGTGTCTGGTGAGAATGTGGAGTATGGCTGCACTTATATAAAGGGGGTTTTCTTGGTTTAAACAATTACTGACCCTAAGACCTTCTGCTTTATACTTTGTTATGGACACTGAACTCCTCAGTGATTCTGATATTGTCATATTTTACAGTTGATAAGTACACCCTAATGACATGGGCGTCATTTGATATCTCTACTTACATAGTAACATAGTAACATAGTAACATAGTAAGTAAGGTTGAAAAAAGACACATGTCCATCGAGTTCAACCTTTTTTTTTTTTTGTTTATTAACTACCTATCTGCCAGTTGATCCAGAGGAAGGCAAAAAACCCATCTGAAGCCTCTCCAATTTGCCTTAGAGGGGGAAAAATTCCTTCCTGACTCCAAAATGGCAATCGGATTAGTCCCTGGATCAACTTGGACTATGAGCTATTTCCCATAACCCTGTATTCCCTTACTTGCTAAAAAGCCATCCAACCCCTTCTTAAAGCTATCTAATGTATCAGCCTGTACAACTGATTCAGGGAGAGAATTCCACATCTTCACAGCTCTCACTGTAAAAAACCCCTTCCGAATATTTAGGCGGAACCTCTTTTCTTCTAATCGGAATGGGTGACCTCGTGTCAGCTGGAAAGACCTACTGGTAAATAAAGCATTAGAGAGATTGTTATATGATCCCTTTATATATTTATACATAGTCATCATATCACCCCTTAAGCGCCTCTTCTCCAGCGTGAACATCCCCAATTTGGCCAGTCTTTCCTCATAGCTAAGATTTTCAATACCTTTTACCAGCTTAGTTGCTCTTCTCTGTACCCTCTCTAATACAATAATGTCCTGTTTGAGTGATGGAGACCAAAACTGTACAGCATATTCTAGATGGGGCCTTACAAGTGCTCTATACAGTGGAAGAATGACCCCCTCCTCCCGTGACTCTATGCCCCTTTTAATACAGCTCAAGACCTTATTTGCCCTTGATGCTGCTGACTGGCATTGCTTGCTACAGCCAAGTTTATCATCTACAAGGACTCCAAGGTCCTTTTCCATAATGGATTTGCCTAGTGCAGTCCCATTTAGGGTATAAGTGGCTTGGATATTTTTACATCCCAGGTGCATGACTTTACATTTATCAACATTGAATCTCATTTGCCACTTAGCTGCCCAGATTGCCAGTTTGTCAAGATCCTGTTGCAAGGATGCCACATCCTGGATGGAATTAATTGGGCTGGATAATTTTGTGTCATCTGCAAACACTGATACATTACTTACAACACCCTCCCCTAAGTCATTAATGAACAAGTTAAATAAAAGTGGACCCAATACTGAGCCCTGGGGGACCCCACTAAGAACCTTACTCCAAGTAGAGAATGTCCCATTAACAACCACCCTCTGTACCCGATCCTGTAGCCAGTTTCCTATCCATGTGCAAACGACTTCATTAAGCCCAACAGACCTTAGTTTAGAAAGCAGTCGTTTGTGGGGCACAGTATCAAACGCTTTGGCAAAATCCAAATAGATCACATCTACTGCCCCCCACTATCCAGAATCTTACTTACCACATCATAAAATGCAATCAAATTCGTCTGACATGACCTATCCTTCATAAAGCCATGCTGATTGTTGCTCATAATGCCATTCATTAGGACAAAATTTTGTATGTGATCCCTTAACAAGCCTTCAAATAATTTGCCCACCACAGATGTCAAGCTTACTGGCCTATAATTGCCAGGCTGAGATCGTAATCCCTTTTTAAATATTGGAATAACATCAGCTTTTCTCCAATCCATAGGCACCATACCAGATGACAGTGAATCTGAGAAAATCAGAAATAAGGGCTGGTCTAAAACTGAACTAAGCTCTCTTAGAACCCGGGGGTGTATGCCATCAGGCCCTGGAGCCTTGTTTACATTAATTTGTATTAAAGCTTTTTGAATCATATCCTGAGTCAGCCACTGACTAGATTGAGCTGAACCATTCGTGCAGTTATTAAGTGAGCCTGTGAACCCAGACTCCTCTATTGTATACACTGAAGAAAAGAACTGATTTAACACATTTGCCTTATCTGTATCTGTTACAACCATACTGATACCATTATTTAATGGAGCAACACTCTCAACCTGCATCTTTTTACTATTAATATATTTAAAAAACTTTTTAGGGTTAGTTTTCACCTCCACCGCAATTAACTCTTCATTTCTTTTCTTAGCCTTCCGGATTGCTGATTTACAACATTTATTACAGTGTTTATATTCATTAAATGCAGCTTCTGTCCCTACAGATTTGTAGTTTTTAAATGCCTTTCTCTTCTTTCCCATTAACATCTTTACCTCTGTATTAAGCCACACAGGATGATTCTTAGAGCTTCTACGTTTAGTCCTTAAGGGAATAAATTGAGAACAGTAATGATTTAATATCATTTTAAAGGACAACCATTTCTGTTCTGTGTTTTTAGCTGAAAACCTAATGCCCCAATCAATGCTCTGTAGGGCAGCCCTCAAGGCACTAAAATTAGCTTTGGCAAAATTCATGGTTTTTGTTGCCCCAGTATATTTTTGTTTTTTGCACCAGACATTAAAAGATATAACATTATGGTCACTATTACCCAGGGGTTCAATGACTTGCACATTTGCTATAAGTTCTGGGTCATTTGAGATCACTAAATCAAGAATAGCATTTTTTCTGGTAGGCTCCTCAACAACCTGTGCTAAAAAATTGTCGTGCAATAAGTTTATAAACTTGCTCCCATTAACTGATCTAGCAGTACCGTTGCTCCAGTCAATATCTGGGTAATTAAAATCCCCCATTATCATTACTTTACCTAAACTAGCAGCCTTTTCTATTTGCATTAGGAGCTTTGTCTCTTCCTCCTCACTTACATTAGGGGGTCTATAGCATACTCCTACAATTAATTTGCTGGATTCTTTACAATTGGTGAAGAACTCCACCCATACGACTTCTGGCCCCTCATTTTCTAACATAACCTCCTCCTTTATATGAGCTTTTAAATCCTGCCTAACATACAGACATACCCCTCCTCCTTTTCTATTGCCTCTGTCCTCCGAAACAAAGTATAGCCACTGATATTTACTGCCCAGTCATGCGACTCATTCAGCCATGTTTCGGCCACACCAATCACATCATATTTTCCTTCCATCACCAGCAGCTCCAGCTCTCCCATTTTACCAGTCAGACTTCTTGCATTTGTAAACATACATTTAATACTCGCACCATATTGAACATATGACATGTGGTCCTCCCTATCCTTAACAGTATCCCTAGCCAAATCTCCTCCCCCATTTTCCCTTTCTTTGCCCACTATCTCATCTAACCTGTCTACCACTGAATCTTTTACTGAACCCTCCCCCCCCACACCTAGTTTAAAATCTCCTCCAACCCTCTAGCCATCTTCTCTCCCAAAACAGCTGCCCCATCATCATTGAGGTGCAGCCCATCCCTAGCAAAGAGCCTGTAGCCGACTGAAAAATCAGCCCAGTTCTCCAAAAACCCAAAACCCTCCTCCCTACACCAATCTTTTAGCCACGCATTAATCTCCCTACGCTCCCGCTGTCTCCTTAGCGTTGCTCGTGGCTCAGGTAATATCTCTGAGAAAATTACCTTGGAAGTCCTCGCCCTCAGCTTTGAACCTAGTTTTTTAAAATCATTATCACACAAGAACTGTGCTACATAGCAACAAAAAGGCCCTTGTAGATTATGTGCTCTTTGCTTTTTATCCACTGGCTTACATATCTTCTACATTTACATCTTCATTGCTTGGGAGCAAGTTCTCTGTTATGTTACACCGATCTCATAATTAAGGTTCCTACATCATTCTTTACACTTGTGAAATCTGTATGCTCCAAGTGTGACTAGTAATAAGCACAAAATGTATGCTGCAAGTGCACCAGTTTCTTAGCAACCATGTAACCTACATGTGAAAAATATACTAAAAACCATAAATCATGAGCATTTCTTATATGGCACGGGGTGAAAAAGCAACCCTACCCCAAATACATTCACCTCCCTTTGCAGTCTATCTCTTTTTTTGAATTTTACTCTTTCACCTCAAGACGAAATCTTTACTCTAGGGAATTTGATCTGAGGTGTGAAAATAAAACCTGCTTGTGAAAGAGGAAGCGCAAGTTGGGCAGCTGTCACAGGAAGTCTCAATCAGCTTCCTCCCTCTTAAATAAAAAATCACTGATATATATTTGATCTATAGATTCAACCAGACAGACAAATAAAATATATATATATACATAGAGAAAAATATAAATAAATATATATACAGAGAGAAAGATTATTTATATATACAGGTATGGGATTCCGTTATCTGGAAACCCGCTATCCGGAAAACTCCAAATTATGGAAAGGGTGGCTCCCATAGACTACATTTCATCCAAATAATCTAAATTAAAAAAAAATATATATATTTTTCTCTTTAATAATAAAACTGTACCTTGTACATGATCCACACTAACATATAATTAATCCTTATTGGAAGCAGAACAAGCCTATAGGGTTTATTTAATGTTTACATGATTTTATAGTAGACTTACGGTATGAAGATCCAAATTATGGAAAGATCCATTATCCAGAAAGTCCCAGGTCCCGAGCATTCTGGATAACAGGTCCCATACCGGCCAGGCGGCAACCCGAGGTGTAACATGTCTAGACCACTTATTTAGTTTTCCTTTAAAAATGAAAAACACTACTTTAAACTTAACATTTTTTGAAAGTGATACATGCACAGACAACAAACACTTTGAACTGCCTGTAAAAGGGCCCTAAATGTTCAGATGAGCCAGAAACCCCACCGGCTCTCCTGCAGTTAGGTCACTCCATATATTTAATGGTATTACAGAGACGAATACAATACAAACATCACGTTTCATAGAGCTTGTCACTGTTAGAGGTGGTTGCTAATGATTGAGTAAAATCTACTTCCACTTCTCTCCCTACTATATCTGCTATGCCACAGTCCCTTCCCAGAGACTTATGCCCAATGCTACAATAGAAACGTCTCTCCCTACTATACCTGCTATCCCACAGCCACACTCCCTTCCCAGAGACTAATATCCCCACTGTTACTATAGGCACCATCTCTCCCTACTATACCTGCTTTCCCACAGTCACATTCCCTTCCCAGAGACTATTATCCCCACTGTTACTATAGGCACCATCTCTCCCTACTATACCTGCTATCCCACAGTCACACTCCCTTCCCAGAGAGTATTATCTCACTGTTACTATAGGCACCATCTCTCCCTACTATACCTGCTATCCCACAGTCACACTCCCTTCCCAGAGACTATTATCCCCACTGCTACTATAGGCACCATCTCTCCCTACTATACCTGCTATCCCACAGCCACACTCCCTTCCCAGAGACTAATATCCCCACTGTTACTATAGGCACCATCTCTCCCTACTATACCTGCTATCCCACAGTCACATTCCCTTCCCAGAGACTATTATCCCCACTGTTACTATAGGCACCATCTCTCCCTACTATACCTGCTATCCCACAGTCACACTCCCTTCCCAGAGACTATTATCCCCACTGCTACTATAGGCACCATCTCTCCCTACTATACCTGCTATCCCACAGTCACAGTCCCCTCCCAGAGACTATTATCCCCACTGTTACTATAGGCACCATCTCTCCCTATTATACCTGCTATCCCACAGTAACAGTTCCTTCCCCCAGGCTATTATCCTCACTAATTCGGAGGTATATATATATGGTATGAACTAACTTTGCCTCACTCTTTCTGTCTATAAATTATTATTTTGTACAGGCTACCAATGTGGTTTCTGCCACCTCTGTGTAATGAAGCTAAGAACAGATACATAGATAGATGAATTCCTGTTGAGTATATTCCTGAAATCTGATCTATTAAGTATGGTCTAGAAAAAAAAGCTGCCCTACTTACAACTGTGTCCTTCTTTATGTACTAAATTTGACTAAAATAATGTTAATTTTGTGTATTTTTAGAGTTTGAGAGGACACATTACCCTGATGTTTTTGCCAGAGAAAGACTTGCAGCAAAAATTGATCTTCCTGAAGCCCGGATTCAGGTATCCTGAAATGTGTATTTTTGGTTAGGGCTTTAGTATAACATAAACAAATTATAAGGGATAACTTTTGGGGATTTGAAAGGGCACTCTGTTCTACCTACTAAAACCAGAGGCATTTTGTTCAAAGCATAAATTTCTGACAATTCTGACATTCTGAGAATTCTGACATTCTCTGTAAATTTATACAAAATCCTGATGAGTTGAATAGGCGTTAAGATTTATGAGATAACTTATGTTGGGGTGCACAGCAATAGGATAGTTTCCCCAGAATAGTGGAGGGGAGTATGAAAGCCAAATGAAGCCCTGCTCATTAAATAACTTCATGCAAAGGTTTGATTATAAAAGCAAATTAACTGTTGGGTTCATTTACAAACCCACTAGCTAATGGAGGTGCTCTAAAATGGACACAATGGAGAGTATACAGTGATTATTAAGATACTTGCATTCAAACACACTTCTGCACGTCCAAATGAGTCCCTCCTTCCTCTTCTGATGAATGGTGCGTAACTGTGCCTTTTGATGCTGGAGAACCCTTCAGATACCACCATCCTGGACTTAGTGGTAGCTCCAAGGCTCCTACAGTGGGTTGTTTTAAAAGGAGCACCAGACTTGAGCCGCCCATCTATGGAAATCATGTAACTTTGAGATTTGAACTTCTTGAACAACCCCCAAAAATATCTCACAGTTAGTTGGCCCATGTTACAGGTTTGGTTCTCGAATAGAAGAGCCAAATGGCGCAGAGAAGAAAAACTGCGTAACCAGCGACGCCAAGCAAGTAATACCTCCAGCCACCTCTCCATCAACAGCTCCTTCTCCAGCAGCGTCTATCAGTCCATCCCACAGCCCAGCAACTCAGGTAAAAAACAAATAAACATGTCATCTTACAGAAAAACGGAGAATCTAAGGCCCTAAAATGATCAGTTCAGCAACCATTTATAACAGATATTTATATGGTACGAAAATGGCCTTAAATACCTTAAACCATCTATTTATTTTAGGTTCAATGCTGGGCCGGAGTGAAGCAGCTATCACAAACAGTTATGGTTCTCTGCCACCACTTCCGAGCTTCACGATGTCTAACAATCTTCCTATCCAGGTGGGAACTTATACATTGAGATTGTTAGGCCTGTTACCAATGTGTGATCATCCACTGTAATCACATTGTTATTCTGTGTAATCAAATATAAGCAACACTTTATGGTTAAGCACTATGGAGCATTTTGTTTTGAAACATTAATAATATAGACACAAGAACAACATGCAGGTAAATGAATACACAGAGGCCCGTTTATCAAGGGTCAAATCTCGAAATTCGACCAATCGAAATTTATTAATAAAATCGGAAAACTTGGATGAATAGAATCGTCCTGAAACCTCGTATTGAATTTGATTCAAATTTAAAAAACTCGATTCAAGTTTTTTACTCCAAAAAAAAAAGGCAAGGCTGCAAACAACTCAAAATTTATCCCTGGACCTCTTCCATTGACTTAAACAGCAATTAGGCAGGTTTTGGGTGGCGAATAGTCGAATTTAAGTTCTGAAACGGCCAGAGTATGATAAATCTCGAAAATCTAATTTGAATTTTTCAAAAAACTTGAATCGAATTTGATTAACTACCTAGTCAAATTTGACAGTTTTGACAATTTTCAATTTCTACCCTTCATAAATCTGCCCCATATATATATATATATATATATATATATATATATATATATATATATATATATGATTCCATCAAAGTAAGACTAATGTAAGGGTAATAAGTAAAGTCTTTCACAGTGGACTGGGCACTGACTCATAACTTCCATGGCTGAATCAGAAGCTACGATAGTGATTTAAAATGTTGGATTGGAGCACATGAAATTATGGTTTCTGTACAAGAAGGTTGAAGTAATCTAGGTGGGATGGAATGAAAGGAAAGGAACAGGTCTTGACAACTCTGGCACTGAGCAAAAGGGCAACTTGAGGCAGCACTGGGCAGACAGACTCAGATGGCAAAATAACCTGGATCTCCCCTGCATAATGGAGCATTGGAATGGTTGAACCAAAAAGGTCAGGTCATTCCTGTAATGGGTATGTCTGTGTCCCCAAAATACCCACTCCAATCCCTGCTATACCCCACTGATTATACCCTGTTATGCACCATCTGTACCCAATTACATTCTGGCAACCCCCAGCTACTTCCTAATCTGGTATATATATCTGTGAGGGTTGACAGTCCTGGGAAACTGCAACAAATGCGTGAAAAGGACTTTAATATGAAACAAGGGACTTGCATTTAAGGTATCCTGTTTATACCAAAATCCCTGTATCTTGCACAAAACAATGGGTAGAAATGAAGGGGTGTGGGTGGATAGAGAGCGAGGGGTAAAATATATGGAGGTCACAAACAGGGAATGTGGCCTACAGATTCTGTTGCTGTTACTGAATTACTCCTACAATACCATTATAGGACCGACGACTTGAATATAGTATTAAACTAGCATTTGTACAGATATGAAAATATTTGTTATATTTTTTGTTTATGCTAGGGTTGCGCAAAATGTGTGATGTTTTTTTTTAAAGAGCGTGCATCCCATTTAGGGGTTATATATAGTATAGAAATTATATTTATTATATACATATTAAACAGAAACTGCTTTTGTGAATTCAGACACATTATTTTTCTCATGAGAAAACAACAAAATCAAGTTTCTAGTAGCCTTAAAGTGCAAGGCAAGATTTTCTAGATTCCGTTGCTCATAAACATAGTGCATTGCTTTTAAGCATGTCATTTTATATGGGTATAATGTATTTACATACGTGGGATCTGTTCTATACCTTTTTTAGCCCATTGCTAGTCAAACCGCTGCCTATTCCTGCATGATCTCCTCAAGTCCGTCAGTGAGCGTCCGCAGTTATGATGCTTACACCCCTCCTCAGTTACAGACTCACATGTGTAACCAGAATCTTGGATCCGCTGCTGCCAGTTCTACAGGTGAGTGCTCTCTCATTTTTTATTATTTGTGGTTTTTAAGTTATTTTGATTTTTATTCAGCGGCTCCCCGGTTTGCAGTCTCAGCAATCCGGTTGCTAGGGTCCACATTTCCCTAACAACCGTGCACTGATTTGAAAAAAGAGACTGGAACATGAATAGGAGAGGGCCTGAATATAAACATGTGCAATAAAAAGCAGCAATAACAATTTGTAGCCTAAAAGAGCATTTGTTTTTAGATTGGGTCAGTGAACCCTGTTTGAAAGCAGGGAAGAGTCATAAGAAAAAGGGCAAATAACTCAAAAACTATTAAATATAAGAAACAAAGGCCAATTGCAAAGTTACTAGGATTTGGACATTCTATAACATACTAAAAGGTGAATCACCCCTTTAATGATCAGTCCTGCCCTATAGGTAACAGCTCTATTGGTCACCAACAGTGGATCTCTGATTTGCCCACCTGCATCCTGGACTAAATTATTCAGAATTAATATGGGAATACAGTAATCAGTTGGGCAAGGACCACATCAACACGCCAATGCTGTCATCACCAGATGGAATTTGCAATAGATATCGGTCAGGCAAGCAGGGAGTCCGTTTTGGGTCTTTCATTGTGATTAAAGAAAGGCAGTTATCCTTCAGTTCTCTTGATGTGCAAATAATTTCACCGTTCCTACATCTCCAGAATTCATCCAGCCAATGTGAAGTTAAAGGAATACTGTCATGGAAAAAAACATTTTTTTCAAAATGAATCAGTTAATAGTGCTGCTCCAGGAGAATTCTGCACTGAAATCCATTTCTCAAAAGAGCAAACAGATTTTTTTATATTCAGTTTTGAAATCTGACATGGTACTAGACATATTGTCAATTTCCCAGCTGCCCCAAGTCATGTGAATTGTGCTCTGATAAACTTCAATCACTCTTTACTGCTGTACTGCAAGTTGGAGTGATATCACCCCCTACCTTCCCCCCCCCCAGCAGCCAAACAAAAGAACAATGAGAAGGTAACCAGATAACAGCTCCCTAACACAAGATAACAGCTGCCTGGTAGATGTAAAAACAACACTCAATAGTAAAAACCCATGTCCCACTGAGACACATTCAGTTACATTGAGAAGGAAAAACAGCAGCCTGCCAGAAAGCATTTCTCTCCTAAAGTGCAGGCACAAGTCACATGACTTGGGGCAGCTGGGAAATTGACAAAATGTCTAGCCCCATGTCAGATTTCAAAATTGAATATATAAAAATCTGTTTGCTCTTTTGAGAAATGGATTTCTGTGCAGAATTCTGCTGGAGTAGCACTATTAACTGATGCGTTTTGAAAAAAACATGTTTTCTGATGACAGGATCCCTTTAAGCACTGTTTGTTCTCATTTTACAGGGTTAATTTCTCCTGGGGTTTCTGTCCCTGTCCAAGTTCCAGGAGGTGACCCAGATCTGATTCAGTACTGGCCAAGGCTGCAGTGAAACCGGGAAGAAGCTGCTCTACTACAAGTTATGTCAACTCATTTTAATACAGTAAGACTAATCATCATCATCAGTAAACAAAAGGATATCGGGAAGGTCAAACAGGGCAAGAACCAGTGACCAATGAAGCGAACAAGCAGTATTCACAACTTGTTTCAGTTCTAAATTCAAATTTATTCTTGTTTTTCAAGAGAAGAGAAAGGACCAAGGCAGAACAAACCTTTCCGAATCGAGCTATTCCATTTCAGTTTCATCAGTAATTTCCTGCTGTATTACATGTGATTTGTGGCCTGACTTTTGTGGTTTCATTACCAAGGGTGGCTTATAAGAACGGTATTTCACACCAATCACTTTGGCTGTATACAGGAGTTTGCTATTTCTAAAAGTACAGTATGTAGCAGTGCCGTGTGCAGCTGGATACCCTACATCAGTGATCCCCAACCAGTAGCTCGTGAGCAACATGTTGCTCTCCAACCCCTTGGATGTTGCTCCCAGTGGCCTCAAAGCAGGTTCTTATTTTTAAATTCCAGACTTGGAGGCAAGTTTTGGCTGCATAAAAACCAGGTGTACTGCCAAACAGAGCCTCAATGTAGGTTGACAATCCACATAGGGGCTACTAAATGGCCAATAACAGCCCTTATTTGGCACGCCAGGAACATTTTTAATGCTAGTGTTGCTCCCCAAGTCATTTTACTTCTGAATGTTGCTCACGGATTCTAAAGGTTGGGGATCCCTGCCCTACATCATGTGCAGCTTAAAGTAAACTAGAAAATATGGTCTCACCTAAACCACGCCATCTTAATTAGCAATACCATTTCATATTGATAAAATTAGGGCCTGTAACTTATCTGCCCTATACACAAACCAGTTCATATTTAAATGAATTCATTCAGGAATCTTCAGAACTCAATCGCTTGTTCAAGATTTCATATACATCAAGATTTGAGATACACAAATACAGAAAAAAACATCTCTAAGATATTGGTTGTTGTGGTTTCCTGTTCTTTATAAATGAACTTCACATTTCCCCTATCTTAAGCCTCAAACCATTATTTGTGCTGCAGTCATACCGAAGAGCCATTGCCTTTCCATTTGGGACATTTCATTGGTATACAGTAGAAACCCTATTTTATGCTTTTCAGGGGACCAGAAAAAAATAGTGTAAAATCCAAGAAAATGTTCAATTAGGGAAATGTATTATTCATAGTATATAGGTGGGACCACAACACAAAAATGTAAAATGAGGGAAAACTTAAAAAAAATCAGGGGATGTAAAATTGAGGTTCTACTGTGTTATAAAAAAACAGCTTCACTGCTACATAGTAAACAGAGCCATAAACTGCCACTTGCAACAGCTGGAAGACATAAAAAGACTGTTTTACCTAAAGTCTATAAAATTTGGATCTTGTGTACTCAAAGTTTATTGTACTTAAAGGGATACTGTCATGGGAAAAAACATTTTTTTCAAAGTAAATCAGTTAATAGTGCTGCTCCAGCAGAATTCTGCACTGAAATCCATTTCTCAAAAGAGCAAACAGATTTTTTTATATTCAATTTTGAAATCTGACATGGGGCTAGACATTTTGTCAATTTCCCAGCTGCCCCTGGTCATGTGACTTGTGCCTGCACTTTAGGAGAGAAATGCTTTCTGGCAGGCTGCTGTTTTTCCTTCTCAATGTAACTGAATGTGTCTCAGTGAGACATGGGTTTTTACTATTGAGTGTTGTTCTTAGATCTACCAGGCAGCTGTTATCTTGTGTTAGGGAGCTGTTATCTGGTTACCTTCCCATTGTTCTTTTGTTTGGCTGCTGGGGGGAAAAAGGGAGGGGGGTGACATCACTCCAACTTGCAGTACAGCAGTAAAGAGTGATTGAAGTTTATCAGAGCACAAGTCACATGACCAGGGGCAGCTGGGAAATTGACAAAATGTCTAGCCCCATGTCAGATTTCAAAATTGAATATAAAAAAATCTGTTTGCTCTTTTGAGAAATGGATTTCAGTGCAGAATTCTGCTGGAGCAGCACTATGAACTGATTCATTTTGAAAAAAAATGTTTTTTCCCATGACAGTATCCCTTTAAAGGAGAAGGAAAGGCTAAAATTAAGTAAGAGAGTCCTCTTTCAAAAGAAACACCACGCCTAGGGCGCAAAGCTGGGGTTGGCGCCAGGCACGTAACTTTTCTGTTGCCTACCCCATGTCCCGTCCCCTCTTTCCCCGACTCTGTTCTATTTTCCTGGTCTATTTGCTGTGCTGCACATGTGCACGTCATTTTGTGTACGCGCAAGTGAGTTGTAATTTGCACATGCGTGTGAGCGGTAACTTACACATGCACCCCAAAGTGGTAATTTGCGCATGCATTGGGACCGCCAGGTTGCCTAGGGCGCCTTCCTGGCCTGGCCTGGCTCTGTACCCAATGTCTCAAAAGTCATGAAATAAATGAAATAAAAAAAGGTTTTTGAGGGTATTGGGAAACTGTGATGAACTACTCAAAACATATAAAACAGAAGGTGATTCTAGAATGGGCTGAAAAACCGTCTTCAGTGTACTTTATGAAATGATCTCTTGAAAAAGCAATGTTTGTCCAGGGAAGACCAACCTTCGTTGCATTTTAGAGATAAGAATGACTGGGAATATTGGAATGGTTATTTATCAGTGTTCGCTTATAAACTGTGACTTGACTTAATTCCCTTTATTTGTACAACGAGACACTGGTTCCATCACTACTGCATGTATATATATAAAGAAATATTATGAATAAACAAGAGGACGTATTTAAATGCAATTTTGCAGTGGAATTCAGGGATAACTGTTATATCATGTTATTACACTAAAGTGCATGGTATATGCCGAGGGTTGTAATGACGTCAACAAGAATAGACTGGAACCAGCACCAACAGGAAAACTGGTTGCTTTCTCAGAGGGCAAAGAAATTACAGCACATAAACACTAACCAAAGGTGGACATACAGGGTCCAAAAAAGCTGCCGACTCAGTCCTCGGTCCTTCATGTCAGCAGCTCCTTGGCCTGTTTATGGCCTGAACGACTGATATCTGGCTGAAAATTGCCCAGATATTGACCGGCTAGGTTTGATTTTCCCGTCAGCCTGCAGAGCTGCAATTGTGATCTGATTGTTGGCCTGAGGTCCAAATGATGGGATCAACCTGATGTTGCCCACCTCAAGGTCAGCATATAAATGAAAGATCCATTTGTTTAGCAACATCACTAGCGATGGGCGAATTCGCAGCGAATTTGCGTGTTTCGCTGCTGGCGAGAATAAATTTGCACCGAAAATTCGCCAACGTCAAAAAAAATTGACACCGGTGACGGTTCCGACGCTGGTGTCAATGTTTTTTCGACGCTGCCGACGATTCCGATGCCGGCCCCAATTTTGCCGCCTGCGATGATTAATGGGTGCCCATTGACTTTAATGGGCGCCGGCGTCAGCTTTGACACTGCCGAATTGTCGCCGGTGTCAAATTCGTAGTTTTGCTAATTTTTCGCCAGTTTCCCACGAAATTCGTGGCGAACCGAAACAGGACAAATTCACCCATCACTAAATATCACCAAATGAGCAGACCTGTGGTGTTTAGTCTTCATTTGCCAAAAAATGTCAGGAAAAGCTAGAGGGCTGGAAGCAAGGGAAGTAGGGATGGGCGAATTTTTTCGCCTTGTTTCGCCTCAAAAATGATGGCCATAGACTTGTATGGCATCGTGCATCAAAAAAAAAAGATGTGCATCAAAACAATTGATGCCCATGGACTTTAATGGGCGTCAGCGTCATTTCGCCGGCGGCGGATTTTCGGCGAAACGAAACACGTCAAATTCCCCCAAGTAAGGAAAAGTAATGCCTACAGTTGCATCTTGCAAACACTGTTGCATTGGGGCTATTTGCATGTGGCATACAGGGCTGTCTTTAGTAAGGGCCAGGCTTTGGCACTGCACTATGGTTGTTCAGCTTTTGTTGAAGTAGAGGAATTATAACTGAGTGCTTGGAATACTTTTTCAGGGGCCACTGGTTGAACACACTATTGTTTCTGTTGCCAATTCATTCTAATGTCCCCCACTATTCTCCCTACTTATATATACGGGCCCCCAACATGTTCAGGGCCCTGGACACTCACTTCTGTTTAGATCCCACTTGCGACAGCGGCAGAGGCACAGTGTATTTTGGGGCAAGAATGTATCTAAAGAAACTTAAAGATCAGGTCATAGAGACAGCATTGACCTCAACACAAATTAAAAAATGTCTACCAGAGAAAGTCACGGAAGAAATTGTTTAGTGCAAGTTATTTTGGACGAAAACATATGGAACACCCATGGACTTCAATGCATTTTGGTGAATTTTTCTCTGTTTCGTGAATTTTTGGCAAAGCAAAACGGCTCAGATTCGCCCCTTCACTATTCCTAACACATTGCATTAAGAGAAGTCAAACCTGAACAACCCATCATGCAGAAGAAAGTCAATATATCCCCCTCTTTCTAAATGAAAAGATAAAGTATAATACGGCTCACTGCAACTCTTTTAAATGTGCTATTTTTCAGCAGGTTACTCAAATTATATTTTGTAGAATTCTTCACACAATGCGTTTCAGTGAGTGCATTGCTTTAGGAGCAATTTCATTTTCCTCTATATGAAATGTCTTTATCATAGTCTGTTTGTTTTTTTGGCACTAAAGCTGGTGCTACATTTCTACAAAATCAGGTCCTGCTGATAACAAAAAGAAAAAGTGTCGGTATCTTTTTTTTATTCCGTTAAATTACTGCCCCAAAGACTGGAAAAGCAGGAGAGACAGGATCATGTGACTGAGCATGTATGTCCCATATATAATGTGTTGTCTTCATTATTTAAAAGAAATGTGCTTTTGTCAACCATTAAAAACATTGATCATCATTCAGGTCATCGAGTTCTGTTTGATCATTTATCCTACCAGTTTGTATAGCAAGCAATCTGATTCTACTGTGACCAACATAACAATGGTGGGACTGCAGTTGGTATGGGGGTCACTCATGGGCGGCTTCCCTTGGCTCACAAATGTCACTAAAGATATATGTCAATTAATCATTAGGCCATGCCCCTTGTTAGCGTCTTGGAAGGGCGACTATAACACAAAAGAAGGGAGATGGGAATTAATACAGAAAGCCAGGAAGGTCTTTGGATTATATTGGAGATTTAGAAACACTTGTTAATAAAGCAATAATAATAATAATAATAAAATGTAAAAACACTTTGTGGGTTTAAGGTACACATGGCAAGACCAATGATCCAATAAATGTAACTCCCATTAAATTCAATTCTTTTAAATTTTGTTTTTTTTTGTGCCCCTGAGGAAGACCACCATGTTCGAAACGCATTGGGCTCACTACTTATTTTGGTATTTTTTGTAATTTTCTGTACTTTTTTGTTACCTTTTTTATTTGATGTAATAAATATTTTTTTCCTTTCTTTGAAATTGAGTGTGCAATCCTTTAGTTTAATTTTGTACACGGTAATTTTGGAGACCCACATGTGGAGTCTCCTGTGGATTAGCACCTAAAAATGATTGCTTAGGTTGTGCGCCTCCTAACCTATTATTTACACTTAGGGGCAGATTTATCAAGGGTCGAATTTTGAAGTTTTTTGTACATCGAATTAAAAACTTCGAATTCGAATATCGAATTCGAAGTTTTTTCTACAAATCTGGCAATCCTGCGGTCGAATAAAAACCGTTCGATCGAACGACTAAATCGTTCAAATCGAACGATTCGAACGATTTTTAGCATTGATCGAAGGATTTTTATTCGACCAAAAAAAAACGTAGAAAAGTGCTCTGGAAGGTCCCCATAGGCTAACATTGCACGTTGGTAGCTTTAATTTGGCGAGTATGAAGTCGAAATTTTTTTAAAGAGACAGTACTTCGATTATCGAATGGTCGAATAGTCGAACGATTTTTACTTCGAATTGTTCGAATCGAAGTCGAATGGTCGAATATAGCCTATTCGATGGCCGAAGTACCCAAAAATTTGCTTCGAAATTCGAACTTTTTTAAATTTAAACCCTCACTCGAGTTTAGTAAATCTGCCCATTAGTAACTTATCAGCTGGTTTTAATTTTTTTATTTTGTATTAGTTTCTTTTCAGCTTTCAGATGGGGGTCACTGACCCAAATCCCTATTGCTATGTGATATTACAATTTTAGTACTACAGGAATAGGACCCGTTATCCAGAAACCTGTTATCCAGAAAGCTCTGAATTATGGAAAGGCCATTTCCCACAGACTCCATTTTATCCAAATAATCCAATTTTTTCTAAATGATTTCCTTTTTCTCTGTAATAATAAAACAGTAGCTTGTACTTAATCCCAACTAAGATATAATTAATCCTTATTGGAAGAAAACCAGCCTATTGGGTTTATTTCATGTTTATATGATTCTCTAGTAGACTTATGGTATGAAGATCCAAATTATGGAAAGATTCGTTATTAGGAAAACCCCAGGTACCAAGCATTATGGATAACAGGTCCCATACCTGTACATGTATGGGATCTGGAAAGCGGTTATTCAAAAAGCACCAGATTACAGAAAGGGGAATGTACTTATTAAACAGTACCTTGTACTTGTAAGCTTTACATGATTTTCTAGTAGACTAGAGACACAAAGATTTTTCTTTGCTGAACGACCGATTTTAGCGAAATGCGACCAATCAGTCAGATTAATCTTTGCGTCTATGGGGACCTTTACATTATCAGTACTGCTGCACAGATGTCTATCATCTAACTAGAGCAGAAAGAAGATACGGATGGGAAAGCAGAGGAAACGAGCAACTGTTATGAAACAGAACTTTTCCAACAAAATATAATGCATTATTTGATACTGAGCAAAAAATTTAAAAAAATAAACTGAAAAAACTGCCAATTTTGTGAAAAATAGCTCTCAGTCATTCTTCATTTAGTTTATGAAACATTGACAAATTAATGTAACATGAGAGGTGTTTGCCCAGGGCTGGTATACCCAACTGCCATGAAGCAATAACTGCAAAGCTCTGATTGGATGCTATAGGTTACTAAAAAGCGGTCCAACTTTGCTTAAGACCTTTATCCTGTACAGGCAGGGTCGGACTGGAGCCTTGGGGGCCCACCATGGCTGCAAAAGGAAGAGTCCTCCTAGCAGTCCCCAGGGGGCCCCCTCCCAACCGCTGAACTTGCGTCATTCGCATGCGCCAAAAAACACTCTGGGGATCAAGTCTGGGCCAGGGCCCACCGGGTTTTTCCCGGTGTCCTGTTATCCAAAAAGATCCAAATTACAGGAAGGCCATCTCACATAGACTCAATTTTAAAGGGAAACCATACCTCTAACAATTAAGGTCTCTATAAAAATATACTGCATATAACAGTTTATATGTAAAACCCTGTTTCATGTAAATAAACCATTTTCATTATACAGGTATGGCATCTGGAATCCCAATATCCAGAAAGCTCTGAATTACGGAAAGGCCGACTCCCTTAGACTCCATTTTAACCAAATAATCAAAATTTTTAAAAATGATTTCCTTTTTCTCTGTAATAATAAAACAGTACCTTGTACCTGATCCCAACTAAAATATAATTAATCCTTAATAGAAGCTTATTTGGGTTTATTTAATGTTAACATGATTTTCTATTAGACGACAGGTATGAAGATCCAAATTATGGAAAGATATGTAATCCGGAAAACCCCAGGTCCCATAATTGTAATATACTTTTTTTAGCAGTATGTGCCATTGGATAATCCTAGATAGAAAATTGCCATTTTAAGAAATAAGGGCCGCCCCCTGGGATCCTATGAGTCATGTTGCACACAAACACACCATACATATTAGGTCCCATGAGCCAATTAATGATCAGGTGATATTTACTTAAATATATATATTCCAGTTTGGTAAGATTCTTTAATATGCCACATAATATGATATAAACTGCTGCTGAAGTATTCATTTTGGGGATATAGTTTTCCTTAAATTAAAAAATTTAACATTTTTTAAACGATTTCCTGTTTTTCTGTAGTAATAAAATGGTACCTCCAAACTAAGATATAATAAATCCTTACCAGCGAAACAGGTCAATTGGATTTAATTAAAATTTCAGATACCATAGATACTATAGATATTGCACAGAGATGCTTTGCACTGTATGAGACGTCTCCCCCTCCCTTTTGCGGTGTTTCTGGTACAGTCTGGTTAGCAGGCTCCTCCCCACTGTGAATCTAGTGATTAGCATACGCATGCCGTTCCCTCTCTCTCTTCTGCTGTTTGTTTCCTGTGGGGTGACCACACAAAGTGAGGGTGCGGTCAAGGTTCGAGTGACTGCTAAAAAGAATGAAAGAAATGAAGCTGAATCATGTACTGCTGTTTCTCTTTATAAACAGAATAAAACTGAGCCTCAGTACTATAAGTAGCTGAGTACCTTATTTTTCAAATATGCATTGAGAGTCAACATAAAATCCCCCATTTTGCTCTCAGTGGACATGTCTTCATCAAAATAGTACTGCTTTCATTCTTCCCCAATGGCCATCTATCAGCAGGGGTTTCTGATGTAGAGGGTCTATTCTACCTGGGAAGTACAATTTTATTATAGACATCATTGTGTTAGTGAACCTTACATTGTTACCATAGACACCATCTCTCCCTACTATACCTGCTATCCCACAGTCACACTCCCTTCCCAGAGACTATTATCCCACTGTTACTATAGACACCATCTCTCCCTACTATACCTGCTATCCCACAGTCACACTCCCTTCCCAGAGACTATTATCCACTGTTACTATAGACACCATCTCTCCCTACTTACCTGCTATCCCACAGTCACACTCCCTTCCCAGAGACTATTATCCCACTGTTACTATAGACACCATCTCTCCCTACTATACCTGCTATCCCACAGTCACACTCCCTTCCCAGAGACTATTATCTACTGTTACTATAGGCACCATCTCTCCCTACTATACCTGCTATCCCACAGTCACACTCCCTTCCCAGAGACTATTATCCACTGTTACTATAGGCACAATCTCTCCCTACTATACCTGCTATCCCACAGTCACACTCCCTTCCCAGAGACTATTATCCACTGTTACTATAGGGACCATCTCTCCCTACTATACCTGCTATCCCACAGTCACACTCCCTTCCCAGAGACTATTATCCCACTGTTACTATAGACACCATCTCTCCCTACTATACTTGCTATCCCACAGTCACACTCCCTTCCCAGAGACTATTATCTCACTGTTACTATAGGCACCATCTCTACCTACTATACCTGCTATCCCATAACCCCAGGACTATAGTATTATTCTCTTGTGCTAATACAAATCTTTACTTCATCACCTTTATTTAAAATGTAGGAGCTGATTTTGAACAAGATTGTTCTAAATAAAACATTTTCATCCACACAATCCAAATTAAAAGGGAATATACCTCTACATTGACTATATGCCAATGTACTCCTATTCTCTGTTCCCTGGTATCCACATCTTTGTCTCCCTATAAATGCCTCCTGCTCCACTCCCCACTCTTGTCTTTCCTTGCCTGTGTATACAGTCATGCCCCATAGCGCCTAGAAGCTGTCAGTGTGAACTGTAGCACGGTCACCTCGAATCAGGGCAGTGGAGTGAACAGAAGGCCAATAATTGCCAGAGCTGTGGGGAGGGTTCAAGAAAGATGGAGGAGATGGCAGAGGGGGAATATATGAGTTTAGCCTCAGTTTATATGTCTCAGACATAAATGAAGTTATATATTGCCATCCCACACACAGACATGTTTACAGCTCTGTGATGGCGGCAGTCTAGTGACAGTGGAGAGCAGTGACACACTCAGATTGGACATCAGAAGCGTTTCTCGAGGGGAATAAAGACTTTTCTGTAATGAAATATGTTGAAATACGTATAGATATGGGATAAATTAACCATAAACACTTTTATCTAGAAAGCTCAGAATTACGAAAAGGCCATTTCCCATTTTATCCAAATACTCCAAATCTTAAAAAAAATGTATTTCTTTTTTCTCTGTAATAATAATATACCTGTACTTGATCCAAACTCAGATGTATTGGAATCACAACCAGCCTATTGGTTTTATTTCATGTTTAAATGATTTTCTAGTAAACGTAAGGTATAAGGATCAAAATACAGAATACCCCAAGTACCCCAAGTATTCTGAATAACAGTCCCCATACCTGTATTTTGTTTATAGCAGGGGGCCCTGGGGTGACTTGCCACCAGGCTGCAAAAGTGTTCCATTCATTTCATTACCATTTTTATTATAAGGCCCAACCATTGAACATGTGGGTTTGTAACTAAAATCGCCCTCTAAGTAAAAGATGACGCAAGAACCTGAAATAATTCAAAGGACATATACCATATCAAAGCATAAATAAATTCTTTGCAGACCTGTGCATATTCTTTTTTAGAAACATGCCGATAAATGCAGCTGACTATGAGCTAAATTATCAGTATTTCTGAGAATGCCTGCTGACTACAGATGAAAGCTATCAGGGGTTATGACTAAAAGCAAGTGTTTGAGTACTAAGGAGATCAGAATTGTGTATCTTGTGTCCGCCCCTCTGGTGCATCAACACTTGGGCTAAAATTCTAATGCAAGGCATTGGGTCCAGCACTGGCAGGGGCAAAGTTGCCTTGTACTTAATGCCTGCCATGAACAGGTGGTAAGAACAGGGCTCCCTGGCACCTTCAATCTGCCAGGGGGGCCCCAATGTGCTGCCAGGGTATCTCTTTCTATATTTAGCACTATAATTTGCACTTCTGAGAGGCAAATGCCACTAGGACAAAGTGCAAAATGCAGAAAGCATAGTCCTTTGCACCTCACTTTTTATATGTATTGCCTAGTGCAGGGGTAGGCAACCCGCGGCTCTGGAGCCTCATGTGGCTTCATCCTGCTTGCTGTGGCTCGGTCTATCGTCGTCTATACAGCCCTCACACCTGCTGGTGGCTTCTTGAGCGACTGCGGTACGCTAACGGTCAGCTTACCGTGGTAGCATACTCAGGAAGCCGCCAGCAGGTGCGAGGGCTGTATAGACGTCCCAGGAGTGATAGGCAAGACCGAGCCGCAGCAAGATGATTCATCATGGGCCTTACCGCGGTCACACACTCAAGACAATAGAGGGAAGACCAGCATGGAACTTCAGAAACAGAAATCACATTAAACAGATAAGACCACTAGCATTTAATAGGGCTATTCAGTGTTTAATTTATTTCAAAGTAGGCCTACATATACACACTGCACTTCTGTTTGTTGTATTTTGTTGTTGTAACAGTTAAAATTAAAAAAAAGGTTAAAACTTTTAAAAGTTTATAAGCTTTATTATGTTTTGCGGCTCCAGACAAATTTTCTTTTGTGGAAGAGGGGGCAAAATGGCTCTTTTGATAGTAAAGGTTGCTGACCCCTGGCCTAGTGTATTGCCTAGTTCACCTTTAAATTAACTTTAAGGGGGTTATTTACTAAACTCCATTTGGGCTTTTTGGGGCAAAAATTTTTCGGGCTTTATTAAAGCCCAATTCTGCAAAAAGTTAGAATCTGAAAATCAGCCATCTTAGACCTGCCTAGGTTTTATATAAGTCAATGGGAGAGGTCCATATCCTTATTGGAAGTTATCGTGGTCAGAGGCGGGCCAAGCAGGCCGGGTGCCCTAGGCAGCCCAGCCAGCCTGCTCGCCCCTTCCTTTCTCCCATCACTCGCGCATGCGCAGTAAAGGCGTTCACTTCAGCGTGCGGCGCTTACTGCAAACAGATTTCCAGGTGGGTTCGGTCTAGGGGTAGGCAGAAGAGGTAGCTGCCCAGTGCCCCCCTATCATTGCGCCCTAGGCAGCTGCCTCTTCTGTCTACCCCTAGTTCCGGCCCTGATCGTGGTCTGTGCTAGGTTTAAAAACCTGAAAAATCGTACAATTTGGGGAAGAAGCCTGAAAAAAACATACAACTTTTCAATTGGCCTTCATTTTTTCTTTTCAATAGTTTTTAAACTATTTTTCTTTTTTTACTCTTTCCAGCTTTCAAATGGTGATCACTGTAAGGCTACAAATTTACTGGTATTGCTACTTTTTATTACTCATCTTTCTATTCAGGCCTTCTCCAGCTGATGTTGCATCATCCGCGTTGTGTCAATTTGACACCGAACGCCATTGCGTAATTTTTTGACGCAACATACAAATTCTTGCCGCCAATTCTCCTTTAAAAGGTCCTTCCTCCATTTTAACAGTGCCCAAGCTGGCTTCTGTTTACAGACCCTGCTGAAGCATTATTTACTGTTGGAATTTCCTGGTTTTTGACTTCTGCCTGTTTTGACTTCTGTTTTGGTTCTTGCCACCTGCCTCAACCCTTTTGCCTGTTTTGTGACTACGCCTTTCCTAATCCTTGCCGGTACCTCTTTATGGACTTATTACTACCAAACACACCAATTCCTTGGTTCCGCAGCAGAAAGCCTGGGGCCCCAAAAGGGCGTTGGCGAACACCGGAATCCACAGGGTTTCCCTTGTGTGTCTGAGCATACCAGCTGCCTTCAAGGTTCCTGATTGAAGAGTATGTTACATATACCATACCAATTTGTCTATATCCCTTTAATGGGCCAGTACTGTACTTTAAAACCACAGCATACACAAAATGTATAAAATACTGGCTTTATATGCCAAGGGGCACCTGGCGGAAGCCATTGACATGGATGTCCCAGAAGGGTTCTAATGGAAATGCACCTGTCTATCAAGCTCGGCATTATCATTTGCATAGACTTGTTATAGAAGAGCTGAGAGGCAAGAAACGTTTCCACGGCAACTTAAACGTAAGCGGTTGAAGACCTTAAAAGTGACGCACTTCTGAAATATTATATATGTTTAAGCCATTGATACAAAAAGAGGGTTTATATGGACACCTTTGTCCTCATCATCCCACGCACACCTATCAGGCCACAGGAAAAATCCTGCCTTTCCAGCAAGGACACGGGACTTTGTGTCTTTAAATTCTCCAGCAGGGGAGCATGGGATGGTGAGCCTAGGATGTCGAGGTGATGTTTATCCTCTCTGACATCCTTCCTCTCTGTGCCTCGCTCTCACCTCCCCTACTGCACACCCTAGGGCCAGGATTCAGCTCCTGTCCCCTAACACCCATTCCGCTGCGCCAGCTCCCTCCGCTGCGGTGTCATGGGCAGAGCACAGGATGGGTGAAGGGAAAGCAGAGAACGAGAGAGAGGTTATTTTTATATAGAGAACATGACCTTTCAGCAAGGCCCTGGAAGGAAACAAGAGCTTGGGAGAGCACTATAAAATAGAAGTACATATGTGCTCTTTAACCCTTCAGGGCCGTAGGGCCTCGCAGCTTCAAATATCAGGCATAAATTCAGATAGGGAAGATGCTTAGGTTTTGCTAATCACACTGCAGCCACTGTTTCAATACGAGTAAGTCCTTGGTGGCAGTCATATCATTACACACTGAGGTTTCATGGCTCCTTTGTATGCTTAAAGGAAAACTATACCCCCCCCCCCGAACAATGTAGGTCTCTATAAAAATATATTGAATAAAACAGCTCATATGTAAAACCCTGCTTCATATAAATAAACCATTTTCATAATAATGTACTTTTTTTAGTAGTGTGTGCCATTGGGGAATCATAAATAGAAAACTGCCATTTTAAAAAAAAAAAGGGCCGCCCCCTTGGATCCTACGATTCACGGTGCACACAAACAAACCATACATGTTAAGTCACATGAGCCAATCAGTTCTGTCTTTTGCTTCCACGCTTCTTCCTGTTACAGTAAGAGCTGCAGTATTTCTGGTCATGTGATCTCTGAGGCAGCACACAGACCATCATGAAATGGTGGTTCAAGGCAGAAGATGTAAAAGGGAAATATTTACTTTAATACACCACTTAATTTGATATAAACTATATGTTTATTAAGTATTCATTTTGGGGTATAGTTTTCCTTTAACCCCTCACTAATATCAATAGTGACATCTGGGTCTGTGTTTGCTAAGAATCATAAGAAAAGGTTGTGGAAGTCAAGAGCTACTGTTTTATGTCTCATACAAGGGAAGCTAGCCTTCATATTAACTTTCAAGTATTACCCCAAAAGCATCATGAACAATTGTTGGTAACACTAAGGGGCAGATTTATCAAGGGTCGAAATTCGAAGTACAAAAAACTTTGAAATTTGACCATCGGATTAAAAAACTTCTAATTCGAATATCGAATTCGAAGTTTTTTCAACAAATTTGGCAATCCTGCGGTTGAATAAAAATAGTTCGATCGAACGATTAAACCGTTCGAATCGAACGATTAAATCGCTCGAATCGAACGATTCGAACGATTTTAGTGGTCGATCAAAGGATTTTAATTCGATGTGTAAAGACTTAAAATTTTGTAGAAGGTCCCCATAGGCTAACATAGCACTTTGGCAGGTTTAATTTGGAGAAGTATTGAAGTCTAAGCTTTTTTAAAGAGACAGTACTTCGATTATCGAATGGTCAAATATTCGAACGATTTTTACTTCGAATCGAAGTCAAAGTAAATTCGAAGTCGTAGTATCCTATTGGATGGTCGAAATATCCAAAAAATTACTTTGAATTTAGAATTTTTTTACTTAGAAAATTCCCTCTAATTCACTTCGACCCTTAGTAAATCTGCCCCTAAATGTGTGTAATATAATATAACTCAAGTATTGTGTGTATAATAGTTTCATGTTTAATACAAAATATCTTGTTTTTTCTACTATACATCTATTTCACTCGCAACTGGGATACAAAGCATTTCGATTGCTAAATTGTTGTGCTTTAGAGCAGTGGTTCTTAGCCTTTATCATAGGCATGTCATACTCAACTGCTAGGCCTCATGAACACAATGATGATTAAAGGAGTTGGCATACAATACTTGTATATGTTTTGAGGATGACTCCAGAATCTATAAACAGAACAATCAGAATTCAATATTCTTAGGAATACAAGAGAAAATCTTTTGAACTCACCATTCTAGTACAACATAGTGAGTTATCTCGGGGCTGGTTTGATCTCTGAAGCCACAAAAAATGATTGGTCAGCCTTTGAAACCAACTCTTTATCTGGATTTTAGAACCCAACGCATTTCTAGTTTATTATAGTTCTAGAAACCTGGTAAAATTTGTACACAGATATTAAATTTGCATGTGCTTGCTTGGGAGCACTGGCCACTTACACAAACAGACAAATATAAGCAAGTTATTCATTCAAAAACGTTTTTAAAAAAGTAATTTTTTATGACATTTTATAAAATAAAGTACAGGTATAGGATCCGTTGGCAGGAAACCTGTTATCCAGAAAACTCCGAATTACGTAAAGGCTGTCTCCATTTTATACAAATAATCCAAATTTTTAAAAATGATTTATTTTTTCTCTGCTATAATAAAACTGTACCTTGTACTTGATCAGGGGCGTATTTATATTAAGGCCCCCAAGGGCCTATGCCTAGGGCAGCACAGTTTTAGGAGCGGCCTTTGGGGTGCCTATTTTTTACATTTTTTTAAAAAAAATCCCCCTACCCATTGCCACAGATTTCCATAGGAAATCCGGTGACAGAGCTAGGGGGGAGGAGTAGGGGGGCCAGAAGAATTGCGCGGAAGTGATGTCACTTCCGGCATGTGACGTCACGCGCAGGGCTTGCTGACTTTACTTCCGCCGTTTGACGTCACGCACACAACGTAAGGGGTGGCATCGGACCTAAATTACAGCCCTGTACTTGCTGCAAACTAAGATATAATTAATCCTCATTGGAGGCAAAAAACAGCCTATTCGGTTTATTTGATATTTAAATGATTTTCTAATAGATTTTAGGTATGAAGATCTAAATTACAGAAAGATCTGTTATCCGGAAAACCCCAGGTCCTGAACATTCTGGATAATAGGTCCCATACCTGTATTTAAAAATAAATGTATAAAATGTATTTACATGATAGCCACCACGTGTCCACTTACCCATTCATGGGGCAGAAATCCACTGTTGTGTATGGACATCGCTAATTCTGACACTGACATATTTTAATCTAAGAACCGAGCAGAACAGTACTATGGATAAAGTAGGTTTTATAATTCAAGATAACGTTCTTAGCATTTATCTATTCATCTACCAGCTTGCATTTTCTACAATACAGAAGTGAAACTGTTTATTTAAAAACTCTGAATCTGATCTTAAAGCAAAAAAAAATACAACAAAAAAATACAGGTTCAATTTAGGCATGGGTGGCATTAGCATTGATGATTTTTTAATTGTCATACACAAGGCCATAGTAAAATATAGAAATAACAACAACCCACCCTTTTACACTAGTCAAACCTTTAAAGGGGTGGTTCACTTTCAAGTTAACTTTTAGTATGTTATAAAATGGCCAATTCTAAGCAACTTTTCAATTGGTCTTCATTATTTATTTCTTATAGTTTTTTTCCCCCTTCTTCTTCTGACTCTTTCTAGCTTTGAAATGGGGGTCACTGACCCCATCTAAAAATAAATGCTCTGTAAGGCTACACATTATTGTTATTGCTGCTTTTATAATTTATCTTTCTCTTTAGGCACTCTCCTATTTATAATCCAGTCTCTTATTCAAATCAATGAATGGTTACTAGGGTAATTTGGACCATAGCAACCAGATGAAATTACAAAAGGGAGAGCTGCTAAATTAAAAGCTAAATAACTCAAAAACTACAAATAATAAGCTAAGCTTAGGGCTCGTCACTAATTATCCAGCAGAAAATGAGCTTCCCCTGTAATATAAGCTGATGCTACAGGACTGATTATTAAATTCGGATGCTAATTGCACTGGTTTCTGTGCTGTCGTAGTAATTATCTATATTAATTACTAATCAGCCTTATATTGTGACATTTATTTTCTATGGGGCATATTTATGAAGGGTCGAATTTCGAATTGAAAATACTTCGAAATTCTAATTCAAAAAGATCAACCAAAATTAAGTCGTTTTTTTTTGGTCGAATAGGTCTGTATTCGGCCGAATTCCCCAATAGGCTAAAACAGCAATTCGACAGGTTTTAGATGGCGAATGGTCGAAGTCGAATTTTTAAAGAGACAGTACATGATCAATTTCGAAATTCGAATTTTTGAATTTTTTTCAAATTCAAATCGAATTTAGACTATTCTCTAGTTGAAGTACACAAAAAATAGCTCGAAATTATAATTTTTTTCATTTGAAAAATTCACGTTGCCCCTACGTGTACTATATGTTGTGAGTAGGTCCCTAAGCTCAGTAAGTGACAGCAGCACAGAGCATGTGCAGTGAATCAGCAGAAAAAAAGATGGGGAGCTACTGGGGCATCTTTGGAGACACAGATCTTTACTGCTAAAGTCATAAAGGGTTATAAAACAAAGCTATGGATCTTATGAACCAGGTACTATTGGGTTGCCTAGGTTTGATTCTGATGAGGAACTACCTGCATGGAGTTTGTTTAATGTCCTGTGTTGGCTTCCTTGTACAGACCAACCGATTGCATAATGAACAGCACCTTTTTAGTGAAGTTAAAGGGCCTTTATTTTCAAATGGCCCAGACCAAATACAGCAACGTTTCAAGCCGTTCCTCTGCTTTGTTTCAAAACAACAGAACATACCAACTGTAAACTAGCTCCAATTAGCTACTTGTAATAGATGAGCAACTATTAAAAGTGTCCTTATTATATAATAACGAAGGAGCTTTGTAAATATTTTGTGATTTTACATTGTTGTTTTCGCATCATTTATATTACACAGTAACTATTGTATCAATTCTAACTGGCTGTAATGAAACCCAGAGATTCTGCTCAGTAGGGACAAAGATAAGAAATGTATCAACTAAATATCAGTTTAGAACAGTTTACAGGGTCGGCGACCCCCCTCCCAGATCTGCTATAGAAGGTAAGAAATGAGACTTTAGGGCAGAGACACGCGCTGCTATTTCGGGAGATTAATCGCACAGCGACAAAAATCGATTCTTTTTCTTGCGACTGATCTCCCCGAACTGCCTTCCCGCCTGCTAGAATGTAAATCGTTGGTGGTATGGCATTTGGATCGATTCGGTTTTCCGAAGTCACAAAAGTTTCCCGTGAGGCAACTTCGGTCGACTTTGGAAAACGAATCGTTCCGCATGCCCTGAGAAGAAACGTTTTGTCGCTGGGCGACTAATCTCCCGAAATAGCAGCGTGTGTCTCCTCCCTAACACTTCAATATTAGAAAAACTGTGACACATAGAAAATAATTGGAAAAAGTCGTTATTTCTGGTGATCTATCTGAAAACAACTAGTTGTTTGAAGGTGAACAACCCCTTTAAGTACTAAGATATAAAATATTCCATAGAGTGTCCCTCTCCAGCAATAATATATAACATTGCACATATATTATTTTTCTCTGCCCCTCACCAGCAGCTCGGACTGGGGCATTTGGAGTCCAATGGGAGGCTGTGGCACCAAGGGCCCTCCTCTCAACTACCAGGGCCCTCCTCCCAACATCCACACTGTCCCCCCCATGTACCCCAATATCTCACCTGGCGTCCCTCTGATCTCCTTCATTCTCCTTAATGAAGGGCCTGAAACAGGATCCACCGGGTTTTTCAAGCCCTCCTCACCAGTACTAACTTCATATATCACATATTCTTTCTTTTCTTTTTTGCGATATAAAGGAGCAGATTTAAATCAAAGAGAAAACATCATTTTATAGTTTATCACGTGATGATTCAATTTTTTCCCATAGACTTCAATAGGGTTTTCATGTGACAAGTTTTTCTCATTGAATTGAATTGCATCTGGCTATATGGGAAAATCTGGAGTTCATTTAGAAGAAACGTTCCACGAATTGAATCTGGCCTAAAATCTTGTGCCGTGCCCTGCGGCAACAGATCACAAGATATTACAATAATAAAACCAATAAAAACGTTCATTGATGTTTTTACCTCTCCTCCCTGGGTGGAACTATAAAAACAGGTGACCCCACCCAAAAACCCACAAGTTTCATCATTAGTGTCCCAGAAAGCTGCAGTTAAACAGCGAAATCACTTTCAATATTTGTTACCCTTATGTTATGGGGTTATCAGAAGCAGGTCAGGGTCAAGTCAACAGACTTACTAAATTGGCAGAATCTGGGTGGAAAATGATAATAAGTCAAGTTATTGGCAAAATTACTATTATACATTTTATTCCTTTTTTAATATTTTGTTGCTTAATGGAGAAAACATGGTAATATACAAGAGGTGCTGGGTGCTAATTTCTCTTCAATTTAAGTGGCAAAATTACATAAGGTCTCTAATAGCAGGAGCAGTGGTGTAACTATAGAAGAAGCAGACCCTGTGGTCTCATGCAGGGCTGGACTGGGCTGACTGGACAAAAAACTTGGAGGGCCCCGGCGGCCCAGATCCCCAGAAAAGGTGCATATGCAAATATTGCAAAGCTTGTTAGTGAAAAGTGTGGTCATCCTCTGATGCCCTATGGCCATACAGTTTAGAAATGGCGGGATACCCCCAACGATGGCAACTGTACAACGAAAATATACATCACGTCCTTTTACCAGTAGCTTCATCATTCCCTGCTCCACGAGTAGATATCACATCATAGATATATACTCGTTCGTACCAGTCTGCAACGATACGATGACATCTTTTCACAAAGTCGTTGCCCGTGGATATATCGTTCGTGTATGATATGATCGTTTACTTCGCAGGGAGCAAAATCTCCTGAAAATCTGCCCATGTATGATGACATTAACCCTCATTTGCAATGGTGGTCGACTTTAACAGTTTAATAAAGCTTTGTGTATATAAACACAAGTGCAGTGAGCAAAGTGCAATTTTGAGCACAATCTATATTTTTTTTTACACACAATGCAGTGCAACTGCGCTTGATTCAAACAAGAGGCAGGAAGGAATGAAAAATTACAAATACTTCTACATTTAATTGGGCTGATACATCATAGACATTAAGGGGCCCATTTACTTAGCTCGAGTGAAGGAATAGAGGAAACAAACTTCGAATTTTCGAAAAAGGTTTTTTTGGCTACTGCTACCATCGAATGGGCTACTTCGACCTTCGACTACGACTTTGAATCGAATGATTCGAAGTAAAAATCGTTTGACTATTCGACCATTCGATAGTCGAAGTACTGTCTCTTTAAAAAAAACTTCGACCCCCTAGTTCGCCACCTATAAGCTACCGAAGTCAATGTTAGCCTATGGGGAAGGTCCCCATAGGCTTAGCTATCTTTTTTTGGTCGAACAAAAATCGTTCGATCGATGGATTAAAATCCTTCGATCGAACGAATAGCGCTAAATCGTTTGATTTCGATATTCGAAGTCGAAGGATTTAACTTCGACAGTCGAATATCGAGGGTTAATTAACCCTCGATATTCGACCTTAAGTAAATTTGCCCCTAAGGGGCAGATTTATGAAGGATTGAATTGAAAATTTGAATTCAAATTTGAATTTTCAATTTTTTTTATGGTCAAAACTGCCAAATTCGATTAGGGAGATATCCAACTCGATTCAAGTTTTTTTAAAAATTCTAATTTGATTTTTGAGAATTATCATACACTGGCCCTTTAAGAATTCAAATTCGATTATTCGCCACCTAAAACCTGCTTAATTGCTGTTTAAGTCAATGGGAGAGGTCCAGGGATTAATTTGGAGATGTTTGCAACCTTCCTGACATTCGAGTTTTTTTGGGAGAAAAAACTTGAATCGAGTTTGATCAAATTTGATTCGTATACGATTCGAGCTTTCAGGTCGTGTACATTTGCCCGAGTTGGAAAAATTCGATTCTATTAATACATTTCCATTAGTAGAATTTCACATTTTTATTTAAATTAGAAATCTGACCCTTGATAAATGTGCCTCCCCATATTTGACATCTTGATGAAATGCATGTATTAAATTATTTTAAAATAAAACAGAACATTTTTACTTCTATATTTTTATACAATAGTATATTTTAAAAATGTGACCAAATCCATGACATTTTATATATATAAAAAAATGAGAGACACTTTTGCTTGTGAACTGTTGATACCATTGAAAATAGTTACTCACGTTTTATGTAAAAACTTGGACCTAAAGTTGTAATCTCTGGTGCCTGAGCAGACTTCATTGACAACCAAGGATTGAAGATATACAGCTGGCTGCCCAGTCTGGTGGGGGGAAAACTTCAAACAATTCACTTCAAAAAACCTAAAATAAAAGGCCCAGCGGAAAGTAGCAGGAAATGTTTTATTTAGATAATAGTGATAGGAACTTCCCAGGGTGGGGAGGGAAATCCTCTTCTGAACAACACAATATCTTGCAGGACTCCTCTCTCCTGTATGAAGGCAGACAGACCCCAGAGACCATAAGGAATGTTGCCTCATCAAGAGGTGATGGGGTCAGCTATTTGGATGCTCATTAGTTTCAGCTACAGATTGAAAAGGGTTGATAAAGGGTTGTTCACCTTTGAGTTAACTTTTAGTATGATGTAGAGAGTGCTATTCTGAGACAATTTGCAATTGTTCTTCATTTTTTATTATTTAAGGTTTTCAAGTTATTTAGCTTTTTATTCAGCAGCTCTTCAATTTGCATTATAAACAATCTGGTTGCCAGGGTCCAAATTACTCTAGCAACCAAGCTTTGATTTGAATAAGAGACTGGACTATGAATAGGAGAAGGCATTACTAGAAATATGAGCAATAGAAAGTAGCAGTAATAATAATAAGTGTGTAGCCTTACAGAACATTTGCTTTCAGGTGGGGTCAGCAACACCCATCTGAAAGCTGGAAAGAGTCGGAAGAAAAAGGCAAATAATTATAAAACTATAAAAAAATCAATAATGATGACAAATTGAAATGTTGCTTAGAATTGGCCATTCTATTACATACTAAAAGGTTACTTAAAGGTGAACCACCCCTTTAATCTCCTACATCCACATCACATGAATCTACAGTATTACATAGACTATGTATCAACTAAAAAGTAGATAACATGAGGGCCTATTTTTCAATTTTCTAATTTGAATTTTTTTCTGAAATTTGATTGTGGCATTACACTCTTTTTCCCCAATAAAGCATATAACAAATTCTAATAGGAAAAATGTAATCATGTTGACTTGCAGGAAAAAAACTTGATCAGAACAAAAATTGCATTGTTACATCCCTTTTTACATATCTCAATGAATGAACAACTTCAAAAATATAATATCTTGAATGATGATTATACAGGTGTCCCATTGTCAGGGGGCCTATCGGCTCCCAGCGGGAGTAGTCAGGACCAAGGAGGCAGCTTAGGGGCAAAGTCCAAGTTCACAGTATCCAGAAAGGGATCAGGCGTAAGCGTAGTCAAGTTCATGCAAATGTTCGGCAAGGCAGGCAGCAGGAATCAGAATTAGGGTCAAGCCAAGGGTCAGGAAGCCAGGAAGCAGGAATTCAGGAATTAAGGAACCCAGGAACATGATTTAGCAATTCCTATATTCGGGATCGAACCGTGACCTGGAAGTCCTTTTATTCCAAAGTTTGCGGCATCAGGGTGCTCCTGACACCCATTGGCATATAGAATCTTGATAAAATGCCTGTGTCAGAATCAAACACAGGACACAAGCGCTGTAAGAGAACTGACTGAACCACCATGACTCGTGGAAGATCTCTAGGACAAGGGAGAGAAGACCTAGGTCTTTAAACCAAAGTTCCTTGATATCATTACACTATGATACAAAACTGGGTTACAAAAAGGGTCTAAATGGGAACTGGCCTTTCTGTATTAGGTATTCCATATCATGAATAACTGATTTTTCACTGCAAGATAAATTAACGACCTATGCGGAAAAATTATGGCTAGGGGATGTGTTTCACCTTTTAGTCAACAATTTATGTGTGTTATCGAATAGCCAATTCTAAGCAACTTTTTAATTGGCCTTAATTTTTTTCTTTTTTTTATTGTTTTTGAATTATTTGCTTTCTTCTGACCCTTTCCAGCTTTCAAATAGGGGTTAGTGACCCCAATGCTCTGTAAGGCTATAACTGTATTGTTTTTGCTATTTTTTATTGCTCATCTTTCTATTCGGGCCCTCTCCTATTCATATTCCAGTGAATATTGGAGAGCCGCTGAATAAAATGCTAAATAACTCAAAAACCACAGATAATAATAAATGAAATATCACTCTTTACATCATACTAAAAGTGAATTTAAAGGTGAACAACCCCTTTAAAAAGAAATGTAGAAAATCTAGGATTTATTCTGGGGTTCCCTGTGTCTTCATAGGTTTTCTCCCGCACTCCAAAAACCTACAGGCAGGTTAGGAGGAGCGAGGAGTAACCACGTGGAAGAGACCTTGCCGATTACTGTAGCTGGGTGTATTATTGCATATGCAACACGGGGACTTAATCCAAAGCGGTCTGTTCATTGAGAAATTTGCCCATATAATTAAATGGCTCTTTAAAGGTGGTTCCACTTCCGCTTAAGCGACTTACAATTTTGCAATAGCGCTTAGATAATAACTCTACACGAAAAAAAAGTGATGCTGCATTGAGGATTAAAATAAAAATCCACATAATGGATAAAGCATTTGCAGATTGTCCCTTTAATTTAGATCAAATTTATCTAGTTGGGGAATCCTCATTTGGCAAAACTTTGGGATATTCAAGCTCATATTTCTTTTAACAATAAACCGGTGTTTAGAATTCATTACCAGCACAATTGATTTTTAACTGGGTTCTCACATAAATTCATCTATTTAAATAATTCATTTATAATGAACTTGTAATTTATTATTATGAGTAATTTATTATACATGAATTGTTATAACTTTAAAATTTGTATTTAATGTGGTATATACATAAAATTTGTGGTTGGTGATTAATTAAGGAGACTCATATTGAATAAAATTTAATGAATTGACTTATCTACAGAGTGCGATTTGAGATTCTTGTTGTTTTAAAAATGTTCATTACTATTAATCTCACACACTGCCAGCCATTTCTGACTAAGTAGATTCTCATAAAATGCAATTGAGTGCACAGCCATGTCTTAACAGGTTTATTGGTTCCTGGTAAAAAATAGACCATAGTGAATATGATAGGGTCCTTAGATTGTAAGCTCCACTGGGGCAATCAATGATGTAAAATCTCTGCAAACTGATAGAGAATATGTTATAAAGAATATAAAGAATAATAATACTGTTTAGAAGCCAGCTGTCTAATATACTTAACTGATAAGCTTTAAAGGAACTGTTCAGGGTAACAATAAAAACTGGTTAAATAGATTGTATGTGCAAAATAAAAAACTTTTCTAATATAGTTAGTTAGCCAAAAATGTATGTAGGCTGGAGTGATTGGATGTCTAACATAACAGAACAGAACACTACTTCCTGCTTTGCAGCTCTCTTGCTTTCCACTTTTCAAACAAGCGGATATATCCATGTATGGCCAGCAGACCACAAAGGCCCAGGCCTAGGGCGGCAAATTTTCAGTGGTGGCATGCCACCCAGCCGCATTCTCAGTTAGCACTGAGATCAGGGCGCGCGTTAAAGAGACGGGCGCTAGGACCTGGTGGCCTAGGGGCACCAGGCACAGAAATCTGGCCCTGATGGCCAGACTATTTGCATGTAGCCAGGTGTCCAGGAATAAGCCACAGAAAACAACTGTAGTTTTCTTACTAGCCATGTCCAGAATGAGTGCAGAGGCTACTACTAGTGGCAGTGGTGATAAAGAGATTATGGGCAGAGCATAAAGAATTTAGATTATATTGACATGGGATTGCAATTATGGGACAAAGCTGTGATATTTCACTCCACTGACAATGTTCCAAACATTATGCTTGTTGATGTAGTGTATAGAGCTATTAGAGATGTCAACCAACTTCATGTCATGAGGTAGATGATCCACTTTATATCTTTTTAAGATATGACTATGAAGATTTTCATTCATCCAGGTCATGGTATATCTAGTATAGGTTAATCTAAAAACAACTGGACTTGCTCATCCGAACAGCTTCTTCAGTTCAGTTTTTAAGACTTTATTTCATGTTACCATTTTAGTGTTAATTTTCGGCTTAACAAAATCCAGGTCTGGATCATTATCTCCCTCATGTCATTTTACACCTCTGAGAGTGGAAAAGGTTTGAAACTGGTAAGGTAGCTGTAAAATTCATGACCAACTAGAATGGTGTTTGCCTGTGATATTCCAGCCCATCATGACCAGGTCAAGGAGATACTGCCCAAGTATTGAAAATCACAGATTTTGAGAGACTTGGTTAATGCCACTTAGATTTTGGGAGAAATAAATTGTGATGATCATTGGTGTCATAGGACTAGCTAGGACTTTTGGTCTAATGGTGGCCATACACTGTAAGATTCCTTTGTGTGGGCGATATAGTGGTAATCCAATCGCATTACAATGAAGGGATATGAAGTTGGAGTGAGGGTTGCATCAATGAGTCGATGAACAATTAAGCCTGTCCAATTGAGATTTGGACTGTTTGGGCCACATATCGATCGGGAAGGCCTGTTGGAGGTCTAAAGGACCTGAATCAGCAGCTTAAATCTGTCAGTGTATGGCCAGGGGAAATGTGCATATTTTAATCAACTCCTATTAACAATAGGAGCAATCAGTAATTTGCATGACTCTTCATATGCACATAGGGATTCAGACAAACAATGGGCCTTTGAACGATACACACACAGTATATGTGAGATGCCTAATTGTCATGATTCAATTTAATTTGACCCTCCCCCGATGTTGCCGCTTCTATAATTATTGAATACACACTGAACTGAATTATGGCCATGAAACCGATCTCCATTGAAGTAAATCACTTTACAAAACAGGGCAGGGGTTGGCCTTAGAAATTAGGAACAAGTGGCTACTGTGTGATTCCATTCAGTGTTTGATTATATCTTAAGAGTTCTAATGAAATAGTTAATTCCTATAATGACTTGAGTTAAGGCCAATGAAAGTTGATGAACTTGTAGCCCATAGTGTGTGTGGCACTACTAAAGCTCAGTATGATCTGTAGTATGGAAGTGAAACTTGAATGAGTTAACCTCACCCTAGAGTGCAACGGTAACCCTCAACGGAGAAATCTTCAAGGTGAAGTGATAACAGAAAACCACATCAAAGGGCAACTGAGTGAAAAAAATATGGATTGGGAATCAGTGTCTATACAAGCACAAAGCTTGATTTTTCAAACCAGTATCTTTCACACACCCTTATTCAGCCCCCCACCCTCTCCTGCTCAGACACCTCTTCCTGTTTATGCACAGAAATATTTGATTGTTCGAGTAAACATCTGGCCCCCCTTTTTTTTGCAACCAGTGACCTCACTTCCTTCTGCACATACTTCCCCTAGTGCAGGAAACCTTAGTCCTATCACTTCCTGCCATCTCTGCTTCTCTGTTTCCTGATTGGTCAGTGGGTTCCCTTAGATTAGCCTAGGGAGGGCTCATGTGTGTTTTTATTTAGAGGTATGTTGGGGAGTTGGTATAGATATTCTGATATCTGACTTCCAAGGCTAATCTGGCTCACTTTCGGCATGGCTCTAAGGTAAGACATATAAAACTCAAAATAAAAGCATTGCCTAAATTGAAGGTTAGATATTGGCATTAACACAAGTCATTCTTTATTTGGTATAATTTTGTATTCACATTGTATTTTAAATGATACAACATATTGCCAGATGCACAGTGGAGAATGAGGAAGCTTCTGCAGAATACATTTCCAGTTCCTAGTTTTATGCTGCGTAAAGCAAATAAGCAACAATGGGATCTTCTAAACATACAGCGTATGGATTCTATGCAATGAACAGTGTAGATATACTGGGAGAGCACCACTCAGACTCTGAGTCACACAGCTGTTGATGGATGTACAGATATTGCATTGTTGTACCTTATCATAGATCTTTCTATAAACTGAACCTCTGCCTGTATCTGCATATTAAGTTACAAGTCTACAGACAGACCATCTTCATAACTATTTGATTCATAAGTTATCTAACTATATATCTACTCATAGATAGAAATTAAATAGACAGATAATAGATAGATAGTCTACAGACTGAGGATAGGTTAAACAATTCCGAGGTTTGTTTCTTAACCACTGGACACATTAAAGGGGCTGTTCATCTTAAAACACTTTTTTCAGTTCAGTTGGTTTCAGATAGTTAACCAGAAATAAAGACTTTTTCCAATTACGTTCCATTTTCTATTTTTGACCGTATAAAATGTAATTTTTCACCTCCTAAGGGCAGTGGCACATGCTGCTACTAGGGGAGATTAGTCGCCCAGCGACAAATAGCCTCTTCTTTGGGCGACTTATCACCTCTAAATGCCTTCCCGCAGGCGATTTACATTCTAGCTCAGATCGCTTTGTCTTTCCAAAGTCGCCAGAAGTTTCCTCGTGGGACAACTTTGGAAAACTAAACGTGTAAGGGAGATTAGTCACCCGAAGAAAAGGTGACTTGTCTCTTCCCCAGTAGACGCGTGTGCCACTCCCTAGAGGGAGGGTCGCCGACTTTTTAACTGTTCTAAACTGATACATTTAGTTGATACATTTGTCCCTGCTGAGCAGAATCCCTGAGTTTTCATTAAAGGCAGCTGTTAGAATTGATACAATAGTTGCTTATACTCCACAGATGCTGCTGAGAAATGTATCAACTAATTGTATCAACTAAATGTAGAAAATTGTAACAGTTCAGATCCTCCTGGATCACTGAGCTGTCAGACTGAAAACCCAGACATGAATATTAAACTTTAAGCTTAAATTTTGGATAAAAATATAAGATGGAAGACAATTGAAAAAATTATTTGTTTATGGTGAACAATGTGAAAACAACTGAATTGAAAAGGTGTTTGGAAGGTGAACAACCCCTTTAACCTCAAGGGCACAATAAAGGTATTGGGTTTAACATATAACAACCCCCTTTTTTTATCCTCTGACTTCCAACATAGACAGATCCACTTCAATACTCGTATAGGGGGGTGCTGTCATATATTATGATCGGTGAGGTGTGATAAAGTGTTAACTGGATGCCCTACAAATACACCCAAGCAGCAACCAGTCAAGGCTGATAATGAGAGATGAAATGATAATGATGAAAGACAAATCGCATGCAGATGCCAGAGAGGCAGGGCGAGGAGACAGATGCACTCACATGTCATATTTCCATACAGTGCTTATGAGCTCAGACAGACCATGACATTCAGTGAACTAATGACTACTTATTAGCACAGATACCGGATTTAAATTACCATTGTCGTATGTGGTGCTGCAAGAGGCAACCCCATCCAAAAGACATTCGGTTGTAAAGTGGTTCAGGCCACTAATACCTCAAAAATGTGGGGTTTTTTTGACGCAATAAAAAATAATGTATTCTTAGTTCCTCAGCAGCAACATAAACTATGTAGGAGACAAGATATTACCTGTGTAGTGACCTTATTAAGCTGAATAATAACATGGTAACATGCTGGATGAATGAATCTAATACATGCTAGCCTAAATCACTCTGTGTTTGTGGCACCCTAAGTGCAAGCTAGTTCACTAGGAACAGAGGGAGCTTCTGCTTTTAATTTAAATCCCCACTTTTCCCTAATTTCCCTAAGACCTCTCTACACCATTGATGTGATACCCCAAGCCCACCATCTGTTGAACTCCAACTCCCGAAATTTTCAGATGGAATATGTAATCTCTCTTTGTCTGTATGTTTGTCTGGAGATATATATATATATATATATATGTGTATATACTGTATATATATATATATATATATATATATATATATAGTCAGCAAGAACGGTCCGCACTCTCAGGTCTTATGTAGAAAGTAAAAAAGTTTTATTGTTACATACGAGACTAACGTTTCGGCCTCCTCCGAGGCCTTTCTCGGAGGATGCCGAAACGTTAGTCTCGTATGTAACTATAAAACTTTTTTACTTTCTACATAAGACCTGAGAGTGCGGACCGTTCTTGCTGACTACATATTGTAATTTTGGATACTGCACCCAGGCAAGCTGAAAAATATTTTCGAGAGTGCTGGCTATTTTGTGAACTATATTATATATATATATATATATATATATATATATATATATATATATATATATATATATATATAAAATCCAAAAAAGTGAGGTGCACACTGGGAACTTTTGTTTAGTTTAAAAAGTTCATTTTATTAAATATAAGTTAAAAATAGACCTATTTTTAACTTATATTTAATAAAATGAACTTTTTAAACTAAACAAAAGTTCCCAGTGTGCACCTCACTTTTTTGGATTTTGTATGCAGCATTGGATGGTAGCACCTGGGTCATTCATTTGGAGTAGTGGAGTGCTGAACTATTTGGACTATATATATATATATATATATATATATATATATATATATATATATATCATATATCCTTATATTAATATTAATACAATTATTAATATTAGCCTAGCTTTAAAATACTAATCCATAAGTCCCCGTTAGTAAATGAACCCAGTTCACAATTTTAGGCCTTGCGTTTGAAATACACCCATTATTGTTTGTGAGTGCCTAGTCTTACAGTGCACTTTTACTATGACAATTTTACTATAAGTGCACAGAGAGTTCAATGCTGATTACACTGCAGATTCATAGTTTCACAATGGCAGTGACAAAGGGAAAGCAAACAGGGTTTCTGCAGAGTTCAGTTCAGAGTTCTTATATACACAGGCAGGGTAAAAGCAGAAATAGATATCCAGTATGTCTGCATCTGCAATGACAATATTATCAGAGCTGATACAAATCTAGCACCAGTCATACAAACCTGGGCCGTTCAGCTCTTGCTGGCAGCTTTCCAACTTTGGAGTGTAATGGGGCTTATAGCCACATTAGTATAAGACTAATGACACAAATAGAAGCCTCCGTCACAGGTATTTTATAAATGGGCAACTACCTGATCAGGGATGTGCAACACTGGGGGCTCAGAACAATTTCAAAGCCATGTAACAGGGTTATTTCAATTGTATTCTGCAAAAGACAGTGCTATCAGTGAGAGCTGACTCATGCAACCTACCTATTATTATTATAATAATACCTTCAAGGAACCTCCAGAGCACCCTTGTGTAATAAACATGCACCCGATAGATACACGCAGAGGCTAAAATGAGAACAGGTTTAAGTGGATACACTTATTTATTTGATTTATAAAGTGAGCACATTAGAGTTCCCCTTAAAATACATGTCTTGTATTTAAGCCTTAAAGGAGAAGGAAAGCTACCGAAACAGTTTATTGCCAATAGATTAGCCACAATAGTACAAGCTATACCACTTTATTTATTCTGTAGAATGCTCTATCATACCTGAGTAAACAGCTCTAGAAGCTCTCCCTGTTTGTTTAGGATATAGCTGCCATATTAGCTTGATGTGACATCACTTCCTGCCTGAGTCTTTCCCTGCTCACTCATAGCTCTGGGCTCAGATTACAGCAGGGAGGGGAGAATGTAAAAGGGAGGGGAGAGAGAAGCAAACTGAGCATGCTCAAGCCCTAGTCCTGGAGGTTTATGCTAAAAACAGGAAGCCTAATACAGAAGCCCATGTTTACACCATTGAAGGAAAGAAATACAGGACTCAGAGCAGCATTACTTTGAGGGTTTACTGGTGTATTTATATAGACCTTTCTGATAAACCTTACTTAGTTTTAGCCTTTCCTTCTCCTTTTACTATTGAGCTCCACAGCTGCAATTCACACTAATGGACAAATCGATGTTGCCTATAACACACAATGCACGTAGCTCTTGTGTCTATCGCTTTCTATTGTGGATGAGTGCTCTGTGCCTTACACTGATCTCACCTCTATGATGCAGCCGTTAGAACAAGCACAGGGCAGATGCAAAGCTCCTCATGTACCTTTGCCCATAGTCTCTCTGCCCTGTGTTTGTGGAACTAGTAAGTGGTTTGTGCTGCTTTTGTTCCATTCACAAGCTTGAAAAAAGCTGTTTTATGCTATTTTTACCCCATTTTGTAAATAAACTGTATGCAGGTGTGGAACCTGAATCCAGAATTTTTGGATATGGTGTCTTTCTATAATTTGGATCTCCATACCTTAAGCCTAGTAAAAAATCATTTAAAGATTAAATAAACTCAATAGGATTGTTTTTATTCCAATAAGGATCAATTATATCTTAGTTAGGATTAAATACAATGTACTGTCTTATTATGACAGAAAAAAATGTCATAATTTTTAAAAAAAATTGAATTATTTGATTGAAATTGAGTCTATGAGAGATGGCCATCCTAATGGGTTCCGGGATAATGGATGCCATACCTGTATAATGTAAAATATCAATGCACAGGGGGAAGTATAAGTAAAAAGCTTATCTGTTACAATGAAATGTAACTGGCATGTCCCATTTGTCTTACAGGTCTGAGCAGCTGGTGACTTCAATGTGAATTGTTATAATGGTCCACTCTTTCTCTCTCCCAACCCTTGTACCAGATTGGTAATAGGAACTCTGGTACAGAGGATGGCTGAAAGGAAGCAGTGGAGAATCCGGCTCCTGACCAATGTTTAAAGGCCAGCAGGTGTCTAAACACAAGCCATTCAGTGATGCAAACAAGAACTGGAATCAAGCATGCTTCAAGAACCAGTGTATCAACCCATTACACCCAAAGGGGAAAATTCCCTAAGTGACGCAAATTCGCTAGTGACCGCGTCACACACTTTGCCAGGCGTAAATTCACCAGGACAATGCTATTTCCCTAAAATGCGAAGTTGCGTCCAGAGCACTGAACGCTGGCGAAGTCTCGCTAGCGTTGGCTAATTTGCATATGGCGGGACGTGAAAGTTGAATGTCCGTATATGTTGCAGCAAATACATTACATTACACAAGCCCAGGGAACCTTAATAAAATAAAATTGTGTTGTTATAATGCCCTACACATGAGCCCAGTGTATAGGTTATGTGCCATATGTTTTGGAACTGTAAGGGGGAACCCGGTTACCCAAAAAAAAATTTACGGACTTTTGCAGGCTATTACGCCAGCCTTTTTTGGTAAAAATTTTCAACAAAAAATTGAGGAAGTCCTATGCACTCCATTGCACTTCGCCTGGTCTGAGTCTGGCAAAAGAGGTAACATTCAGTAAAATCCGCATCTTAGTGAATTTGCCAAGTTACATCCGTTTGCCAGAGCGAAAATTCACCTGAAGTTAGAGTGCGAAGCAACGGTAGCGTCTATCTCCTTCGCTAGCGAAGTGACGCCTGCGCCCATTAGGGAATTGGCAAAGTTTTGCCTATGAATAAGTACCAGTGCGTATGAAACGCGTAAGGCGGGACATCAATTCGTCTGTATGCCTATTCTTTTAATCACATGTTAAATAAAGATTAACTTTTTATCTTAAAATAGACTCTTTTTTGGGATATATTTTTTGTATTTGATCAATGAATAGATCAGCCTGATTTTGCCAGCATATGGGTGGGCCATGTTTTGGTGCAGCAGACACATGAAATAACCAATGTGCAATTTCTTGTTTATAACTTAGAAGTGTAGGCTTAGGCTGCTAAATGGCACCAGAGCAGTTGCCCATAGTTATCAATTTTTTTCACTTTCTAAATTGTGCCTGTTTAAAGCTAATTGGTGATTGGTTGTTATTGACAACTTGCACTTTTGGTATATACATAGTTATTGAGTGAGTAAATAAGCTCTTAGTGTAATGTCCAGGTTACACCCCAGTTCCCCACCGTTCTGTGACCCTTGTGCAATATTCACAGTGCTTACAGCACACAGACTTTCTGGTTTTACCTTTATAATGAATGCTGCTGGACTTCACTAAGCAGAATCAAAGGAAATAATTCTAAAGCTGTCAGCTGATACTTCTGTTCGATTAGCTTTCCGTCTGTCAAACATAACATAAATAAAGAGATAGCTTTTTAAAAAATACACATTAGATTTGGCAGTGATTGTGCACCCCCTGCTGGTTGCTAGAACACATGAAACATAAATATTATAAAGCTGATGACTATTCTGCTGAAAGCCTGACTGTGATACTCTAAATAGGTTCATAATAGGGTTGCCACCTGTCTGGTTTTGACCCGAACAGTTCGGTTTTTGTAAGGCCTGTTCGGGTCTGAACTTTCTGTTCGGTTTTATGAAACAATAATCTGTCCAATACATGAAAACATTTAAAAAACTAAGATACTCACCTCAACATTGCTTTGTTACTATCATGTGCCGTTCATTTCTCATTATTACAGATACAAAAAAAAAGCAAATCAATCAAAAATAAGTTTTTTTTTTCTAAATTAGCATTGCTGTATTTCAGAGCTTTCGGGATAACTGATTTCTGTATAAGAGATCTCATACCTGTAATTAAAGGATTGGGCTTACTCATCAAGCAGTATGTAGCTAGAGATAGGGTTGCCATTGCCATCTGTTGAACTGGGCATCAACACTTTAAAAAATTGTGAAAACTGGATAGAAATCAGTAACGTAACTGGAGGGGGGCGGGCCCTGGTGCGGGATGTGCAGCCTCCCGCCCCCCTCCGTACCAGATTATTTTCCCCGAAATCGGCCTCTGCGGCTGGAAATCGGCAGTGCGCAAGCTGCCGGGGGGCCCTGAGGGGGTGCGGGCCCTGGCCCAATTGCACCTCCTGCTCCCCCGGTAGTTCCGCTACTGATAGAAATCCAGCCAGTTGCATCTAAGTGATGCAATAGCTTTGCCCCAGTGTAGGGTTGCCACCTTTTAAAAAAATCTTCACCGGCAGGTGGAGGGGTTAAAGGGCGGGTTGTGACGCTAAAGGGGGCGGGTCGTGATGTGCTATTGGCTGGGTGGGTTGTGATGTCAAAGTGGCGGAGCCAACACACACGTTTGGCAAGAAGCCCAGGGAAAAATGTTCCTTTTGAGCAGGCTGGGGGCAGGCCACGGGCTTTTTTTTAGGTGTATTACATATTTACCAGCAGCTACATTGCCGGTAAATTTGTAAAACCGGCCCCGGCTGGTGTTTTACCGGCTAGGCCGGTAAAATACCGGCCGGGTGGCAACACTGCCCCAGTGTCATAACTCCACCTACACCAGTGTGCCCACCCATGATGTCATCATGCCCGTTCCTACATCACTGCCCCACCCCCAAAGCTATCTGCCCCCCCCCCCCACTATGTTCGGGTTTAGCCATCAGCAAAGGTGGCAACTCTAGTTCGTACATGTATTGATTCCCTCATTTGGGATGTCACCAAACAATTAGTTCTATGCCCCCAATTTGACCACCTGAGTTCAAGGGAAAACTGGGCTATTTTAATTATTTAATCCCTTACAAATTGTAATAAGTGCTAATATTGATATTATACCATGTGACTGGTTACTCCAGGTAACTGCGCTTGTGAACATTAGCACCTATGATAATAAATAAGTAGTAATGCAGCATCTGAGGCAAAAAGTGCTGCTAGGAGGTAAAATTATGATTAGAACGGCAGATGCCTGGGATAATGTTTTACAGCATTTGTTTTGGCATTTTTATTTCACTCTTGTGTAACATTACTGCACTGATTATCCCTACACTGGCGGAGTGCGTGCACCAGAGGGTCACGTGGGGCGTTGTTACGTTGAAGCTCATCCAATTCAAGCTCATCCCTGAACTCGTAAAAAACAACTAATTTTATAACAAACGTTATATTGTCCCTAATATAGGGCTGTACTAACAGCTACCCAACTTCAGTACTTTTATTGTGCCAATTAATAATCGTACTAAGGTAACCCCACAAGCCAGTCGACGCCTCACAAAACCAACAGCTATACACTGCGCATGCGCAATCGCATTTCATTCTGCGCGTCCTCGAATGGCACGGTAATGTCTCCACGGTCTCCAAAGCCGATTGGTTCACCAAACAGAGGCTTGGAACACGCAGTTAATCTTTTCAGGATACAGTATCCCATTGCGACGTTTCTCCCAAAGAAACCCGCAATGCTCTTTGATAAAGTCTAAATATATCATCCCTCAATGTATACGATACAGTTTTTGTAATATTTCTCTTTAAATAAATTTCATTCTGCGCGTCCTCGAATGGCACGGTGATGTCTCCACGGCCGATTGGTTCGCCAAACAGAGGCTTGGAACACACAGTTAATCGTTTCAGAATATAGTATCCCATTGCGACGTTTCTCCCAAAGAAACCGGCAATGCTCTTTTACAAAGTCTGAATATATCATCCCTCAAAGTATACGATACAGTTTCTTTAATATTTCTCTTTAAATAAGTTAACAGTAGCGCAAACCTAAATTGTGCCACCCCTGTGGGTAAGACGTGATGGTACATCCGGGGCATGCGCAGTCTCTCACTTGGAGAAAGACCGGCCCTCTCCTCTCTGTCATGGCTGCCGGTTGTTTAGGAGGGCAAAGGGCTTGTCCCTTATCGAGTATTGTGACCGGTAACTGCTGGGTTTGGCTTATTGCGCTGCCTTTCTTAGTGGCCACTGCTCAGGGCTCTGTGTGCAGGCTCAAGGTGAGTGGGGCTGCGGGAACGGGCAGGGATGAGCTGGGGCAGATGGTCTGAACTCGATGTCTCGGTTTATTATAGACACACAGGGGCACTTTTATAAACACAAGGCCTATTTGCACCAGATCACTATCCCCATGACAATTAGTTACATTATTGTGTGGCTAGGACAGGAAGGGGGCCATACATGATGAGATCCGCTCGTTTGGTGACTGCCAATAACACGGCGATATTGGGTTAATCCGAACATTCTATCCTAGGGCAGAATGAAGAGCATGGCCTCCCAAGAGATGAGGACTGCAACTTGCTGATGAGGTCCTCAATCTCCAGAAAAATCAAACCTCCCCGAGCGATATCTTTTTCCAGGTATTGATCGGGGAGACCTGTCGGAAGCCCCCATATACTGGCACAGTTATCTGCAGCTTCTGGCTACGTGGCCATAGATGTTACAATTGCGATCTTTCCTGGGAAAGGTCTTTCTGCAAACATTGTTAGAGAATTCAACCCTAAACTTAAAAATCCCCTACACTACATAGGCCCCTGGACAAATGCCCCATACGTTTTAATTACCCCTCGGTGCAGATTCAGGCATCGGAGTTCGCGGGTGCCATCTTCAGCTGCTTCGGTTATCTTCGTAATGAGACCGGTGCTTTCAGCAATTTCCGTGAATTTCGTCGCATGCGCAGTTGTCACAAAACAGAAAATTGCTCCAACTGCAAATGCGCCAACACGCTGGTCTCGTTCTGAAGTTTTCCGAAGAGAAGAAGATGGCGCCCCTGAACTCCGATGCCTGAATCTGCACCGAGGGATAAGTAAAACGTTAGGGGCATTTTCCTAGGGTAACACTTAGGCTGGAGGGAGGCATATGTAGGGTTTTTTTAAGTTTAGGGTTTTTTAAGTTTAGGGTTGAGTTCTCCTTTTAAGGTGGCCATACATGTAGAAATCCGCTCGTTTGCCGATTTCGCCAAACAAGCGGATCTCTCCTCAATGTGCCCACATTGAGGTGGGCTGTATAAGGGCCTGATCCGATCGTGGGTCCTAGGGCCCAACTATCGGATCATAATGTAGCCAACATGGGCGGTCGGATCACTCAACATGGATTGTATAACATATGTATTACTAAGTGTTTCTAACCAATTGAGCCGATAGACAAGGCTCTAATTAAAGGGTTACTGTCATGGGGAAAAAAAATTTTTTTCAAAATGAATGCTCCAGCAGAATTCTGCACTGAAATCCATTTCTTAAAAGAGCAAACAGATTTTTTTATATTCAATTTTGAAATCTGACATGGGGCTAGACATATTATCAATTTCCCAGCTGCCCCAAGTCATGTGACTTGTGCTCTGATAAACTTCAATCACTCTTTACTGCTGTACTGCAAGTTGGAGTGATATCACCTCCCTCCCTTTCCTCCCCAGCAGCCAAACAAAAGAACAATGGGAAGGTAACCAGATGGCAGCTCCCTAACACAAGATAACAGCTGCCTGGTAGATCTAAGAACAACACTCAATTGTAAAAACCCATGTCCCACTGAGACACATTCAGTTACATTGAGAAGGAAAAACAGCAGCCTGCCAGAAAGCATTTCTCTCCTAAAGTGCAGGCACAAGTCACATGACCAGGGGCAGCTGGGAAATTGACAAAATGTCTAGCCCCATGTCAGATTTCAAAATTGAATATAAAAAAATCTGTTTGCTCTTTTGAGAAATGGATTTCAGTGCAAAATTCTGCTGGAGTAGCACTATTAACTGATGCGTTTTGAAAAAAACATGTTTTCTGATGACGGGATCCCTTTAATGATATATACAACAAATGTGTTGAATTGTGATTTGGTTTTAATTTTGGGAGGGCCTATAAGAGATGGTATTAAAGTATCAGAAAGATAGACGTTTCAGAAATTGCCTATGACTAAGTGCTAGGTAAGCATGAAACGCGTTAGGCTCCATGTGGGAAGTTTTTGATATTTTAAAATGATTTAATAAAACTTTACTTTTTATCTTATAAGCATGCATGTGGGATTTTTTTGGAAGCAACAAACGGTCGGATCACGGGACCTCATCAACAAATAGGTGCGGCCGCGATCAGACGGGATTTTTAATCCTGCTCAATTGACATCTGGCCAACTTTCAGCCAGAAAACGATTGGGAAAGCCAATAACACAGGCCGATAAGCTGCCATTAAGTCTGTCTGCATCCTTTTTTTTCGGCTCGTGTATGGCCAGCTATAGTTTCAATACCCACGTGTAGAGCTGAATCATCAGATATACAGAGAGAAACAATAGAATTCTACCTGTATCTGACAATTCAGCACTAACAATGGCCGATGATCAGGTGCCTTCAAATTTTCTGGCCATCCCAATCGACGAGTCGGCCGATATCCAAGTCTTCTGCCTATATCGGTTGGTTCCTCTCCAACCATACAGGCACTGAATATCGTACGAAAATTAGTTTCATATGATATTATTGGTGTGTCTATGGCCACCTTTACTCTGGGTAGCAGGAAGTACAAAGGATGTTTTATATTCTGCAATAGATATTAAGTATACGCATCAGGGTTACACTATGTACTGCAGGATACATAAAGGATAGATAGATATAGATAGATAGATAGATAGATATAGATACATACACACTAGTATACCCCCATATCAAAGGATAATGAACTAATCACACACACTGTGAATAGTTCACTATCCTTTGATATGGGAGTATGTTGGTGTTTATTTACACATTACTTACACATTATTTGACAAATATCTTGTGTGCACATGCCAGGCTGCCCCTGTACCTCGTTCATAACAGAAAATAGGAATCCTCGACTAATTCTGTTTAAAGCTGATGATGATGATAATAAGAATTTATTGAGCATCAGTCTGTAAATATGTATTGTTTTGTGTTATTCAGACAGGAGATGGAAGAGAGTCAGAAAGCTGTGGAACCAACCTTGAACTTGAGCATTCCTTTGAACTGGGTAAGTGGATGTCGATCTGGGTGCCCAGTTTAGTTGCCTTAGAAATTCCTGGTTCTTCTACAATCCATCTTAATTATGTGTAAAAATGTGCAAGAATATTTTTTCTGTGATTAATCCAGATTGCTGCATGTAAAGTTTTTCTTCATGATGTGATTGCCGTTCGTCTGTATTGCAGTTGACAGTAAATATGTAATAACCTTGTAAATATGTAATATGCCGTCTACCCATCCATTGCATCATATATCCACCACCTTGCATTATTACCACACCCATTTACATTACAGCCCCCAGATTATTTCCCTTCCCCCAACCATAACCCCACTGGTCTTTAAGAACATTTTGGTAAAGTGGTAACCCTACCCACGGGTCAATGAAGTGTCCCATCTGACATAGAAAATGCTTGGTGATCAGGCTGCCGTTGTGAGAGGAATAGGGTAGTCCGCCAGTAAAAGAGAAGGAAGCTATAGTATTATATGATATAAAATATTCTTACTTAGAGGAAAAGTATACCCCCCTTGAACAATGTAGGTCTCTATAAAATGATAAAACCGCTCATATGTAAAACTGCTTCATGTAAATAAACCCTACATTTTTAGTAGTATGTGCCATTGGGTAATCCTAAATAGAAAATTGCCATTTTAAAAAATAAGGGCTGCCCCCTGGGATCCTAGGATTTATAGTGCACACAAACAAACCAAACATGAGGTCACATGAGCCAATTAGACATAGTTCTGTCTTTTGCTTCCACGCTTCTTCCTGTTACAATTAGAGCTGCAGTATTTCTGGTCAGGTGATCTCTGAGGCAGCATAGAGACCATCACGACATGGTGGTTAAAGGCAAGAGATGTAAAAGGGCAATATTTACTTAAATAAATAAATAAATAAATATAAATATAAATATATATATATATATATATATATATATATATATATATATATATATATATATATATATATATATATATATATATATATACATACACCAGTTTGGTAAGATTCTTTAATATGCCACTTAATAGGATGTAAACTATCTGTTGCTTAAATATTCATTTTGGGGGTAAAGTTTTTCTTTAATGGAAGCAATGAGAGAGATTTCACCAGCAGCCTGTAAGTAAGACAGCTCTATATAACTGCTGGTAGAATTTTGGGATCTATATCATACTAACAGTGTTTTGGATGTCATTACTTTATGCTCAACCTGCCAAGAAGTTCAAGTCCCTGTATCTAGGTTTGGTCTTCTTATACTGTAGGTCACACATTAGAAATTATTTATGTAACCAGAAGCCCGCCAGATGTCAAAGTACAGATTACTGCAGGACATCTGGATGATTTCTAACTGCCCATGGCTAATATAGTGTCATCACCTTCCTTTTGGTTTTAGTTGAGAGAACCAATGCTAACATTAATATGAATAATTTGCATAAGTGTCATTGTTCATATTCTCATACAGATGATAGCATCCATTTCACAAAGAGGGGATCTTTGTTCTGGAGTGGGACAGCGGAGCAAAGCATATCCATTCTGCAGAAGCAACTCACAGAAGATGAGAGAAACAAATTACGGGTGAGTAGACTTAAAGGAGAAATCAACCCTTTAGGAAAAAAACCCGTACCCTCCACCCCACGGAGACCCCCAGCCTAACTTCCCCCCAGGGAAATGCCCATAACTTTTTACTTACCCCTCGGTGCAGATTCTGGAGGCAGTTTGGGGAGATTAGTCGCCCCGAAGAAGAGGAGATTTGTCGCCAGGCGACTAATCTCCCCAAATCTGAGCGTGTGTCTCTGCCCTTAAGGTATAAAGATCTAAATTACAGAAAGATCTGTTATCAGGAAAACCCCAGGCCCGAGCATTCTGGATAACAGGTCCCATACCTGTATTAAAATGCAATGACTATGCTAAGACATTTCTTACATTTTTTCTAATTTTATAGGATATTGCAAATCTGAATGGGCTTTATCGAATTAGGATCCCAAGAAAACTGGGTATTACAGAAGAAGCCAATGAATATGTCACATCTTTTGTCCGAGCAGTAAGTTGTCTAATGTGTTGCATTCCAAATGTGTGCTGTACAGATGGTGGGTAAGTCAGTCACTTGGCTAAAAAGCAGTTGGAGGATACTGAGAGATGATTTCTGTGGGCTTGATATATATATATATATCCTGGTGTGCTTCAGCTTTTTTGTCATATATATATATATATATAATTCAGTAAGCAGGACCCGCACTCGTTCAAATTCAGTGAAATAAAAGTGTCTTTATTCACAGGTTCATTTTCCAACGTTTCGGTCCTCACTGGGACCTTTTTCAAGGAAAAATCCTTGAAATCCTTGAAAAAGGTCCCAGTGAGGACCGAAACGTTGGAAAATGAACCTGTGAATAAAGACACTTTTATTTCACTGAATTTGAACGAGTGCGGGTCCTGCTTACTGAATTGTATTACACTTTGACCAACGCACCAACATCGATTGAAACAGATCCGGAAGGAGTGCGTCCACTGAACCGACAGTATATATATATATATATATATATATATATATATATATATATATATATATATATATATATATATATATATATATATATATATATTTGTGCTAGGTTTAATGCAATGGTACAGTAAAAGGAAAGGAACCAAAGTGACCAAGTGACCTTCTTTTCTTTTTCTTTGCAGTGTTCCATGGTTGAGTCCCATCTCTCTGACGAAATCACTGTTCACACAGATCTTTCCGGAAATGTCATTGGTGTCTCCATAGTGACTTTCCCTGGATCCTGCAATGGTGCAGAGGTGGAAGATGTGGATTTGGAAATGTTTAACACTACTGTCCACATGCAGCAGCCAATCCCTGCAGCAGTGTGAGTGTAATGTTCTAGTTCACATTTCTGTTTCTAAATACAGGTATGGGGCCTGTTATCCAGAATGTTCAGCACCTGGCGTTTTCTGGATAACCGATCTTTCTGTAGTTCGGATCTTCATACCTTGAGTCTATTAGAAAATCATTAAATAAACCCAATAGGCTGGGTTTTGCTTCCAATAAAGGTTAATTATATATTAGTTTGGAACAAGTAAAAACTACTGTTTTATTATTACAGAGCTAAAGGAAATCATTTTTAGAAATTTAGATTATTTGGATAAAATGGAGTCTATAGGAGACAGCCTTTCTGTAATTTAGAGCTTTCTGGATAACGGGTTTCCAGATAACAGACCCCATATCCTGTCCTATATGTCCTGTTGTCTTTTTATGGTCATTAACTTCAGGCACACTTACAATAGACTTTTTTATATTTTACAATGGGGGGGGCGATATTATTCCTTTGTATGGGCATATCACCCTTGCTTCTTTGTTCGGTGAGTTAAAGTGTATACAGTTGTGCTCATAAGTTTACATAACCTGGCAGAATTTATGATTTCTTAAAGGAGAAGGAAAGGTTAAAACGAAGTAATCTTTATCAGAAAGGTCCATCTAAATATACCAGTAAACCCCCAAAGTAATGCTGCTCTGAGTCCCCTGTCAAAAGAAACACTGCATTTCTTTGCTTCTATTGTGTACTCATGGGCTTCTGTATCAGACTTCCTGCCTTCAGCTTAAACCTCATTGCCCTGGGCAAGAGCATGCTCAGTTTGCTCCTCTTCCCCCCCCCTTCTCTGCTGTAATCTGAAACAGAGCAGGGAGAGACTCAGGCAGGAAGTGATGTCACACCAAGCTAATACTGCAGCTGCTATCCTAAACAAACAGTTTCTAGAGCATTCTACAGAATAAATATAGCATTCTAGCTGGCACTATTGCAGCTAATCTAATCGACGTTTCCTCCTGAGACAACTGCGGGCGAATTCGGAAAACAAAACGTTCAGAGTCCCATCCCGCCAATGATTTACATTCTAGCTGGCGGGAAGGCAGTTCTCCTGAAATAGCAGCTTGTGTCTCTTCTAACTCCAGCTGCAGGGACAAAGATCATGGAGCCAGATTTAAACAGATAAACTGGGATTCTGTTTGGAGAATTATTTTGCTGTAGCCACTTGTTCTGCAGAGTTGGAGAAAGTTTGTATTAAACCATACAAAAATTATAAAATCCACCTTAGATTACTGGACAACACACGCTAGATCGGCTTCTGGCAGATATTATTTGACTTGTGATGTTTTGATAATTTCTGATGATCCCTAAGTAGCCCAGACCACACTGAGCATGTGCACCGTCTTGGTCTTGCAAATATGTTTAACAAAGTTACAAGATGGTGACCCCTTGCGGCCAACTTTGAAAGCATAAATTATTTGTTTGATTAGGCTTGTGGTGCAGTAAGTTTATGTTTAGTATACAAAAATATATATACAACTGTATATATAATTTTTTTTTTAACTTTTAGACCTGAAACCGCCGCATTTATTGAACGCCTAGAGATGGAACAAGCCCAAAAAGCAAAGAATCCCCAGGAGCAGAAGTCATTCTTTGCTAAATATGTAAGTTTAAGGTTTGGATTTCAACTGCAGAAACAAGTGTTTTCCTACTAATGATATTGATATGCTTTCCTCATACAGGACTAAACTTGTTGTAGGATAAAATTTTTGAAAATGCAAACAATGATGAAAGCAAATTGAGAGAACCTCCTTTTAGCCACCATATAAACAGGGCTTTTTATGACTGCCTGTTTTATCTTTCCCTCCTCACAGTGGCATATTATTCTGGGAGGGGCAATGTTGCTAATGTTAACCAATTCGGCGAAGGTTCCGAGGGAGCCAGGACAGCAGGCCTGAGGATTTAAAGTAATGCTCCTCACCTCCACTCTCTATACTCTTAATCTTCTATTCCTTTACACCTTTCTTTTTTCTAAGCCCTGAGACATAGAGGCCCATTTATCAAAGGTCGAATTTAGAATTCATGGGAATTTTTTTTTTTTTAACTCGAATATACTCACCGTTCGATTTGGAGGTTATTTAAAGGCCTAGTAACATTAAAAAAAAATAGTTGGTATACAAAGAAAAATAAACACCAAGACAAACTTAACTTTTAAGTTGCAAAGCCTTCATTAAGAACTGAAACTCCACTTCCCCTCCTCTTCAGAAAAGGCGACAGGGCGACCATCCATCCAGAGAGAAGAGGATGGAGCGTGTCGGGGCCGCTGCTCTACTACAAATAATCCTCACAGCATTGGCGGGAACAGCTATACATGGAAAGTGTATTTTCTATGCCAGATATGATGGCCAATGCTGCGCTGTTTGCCACTATATCACTTCATGCTGTCTTTTGTGTAAATGCTTTAAGGCTCCAATACTAACACGAACACCCCCCTCTGGCACATAGGGACAGGTGCCATCTCTTCAATGCCCCAGCCCCACTCTTCAATGCAGAATCGCTCAGTTCCATTGCTCTCTTTTCCTGTAGTAGGGTTTTTTTTGTAGTGGGGTTCATGCTGGCTGTACGGGTCCCCTGGGGAAGGGGAGAGGTGGTAGCCCCCCTTAGCGTTCAGGCTGCTTAGGCTGTTGGCCGTTAGCGCTGCAACTTCGCCAACTGGAACTGAGCGAGTCTGCTACTTCATAACGTAAAGGTCGGGTCTGGGTACCGTATAAAATTGTTCCTTGCGTTTGAGTTGCTCTGTACCTAGCATCTCAGTGGAACTGAGTGAGTCTGCATTGAAGAGTGGGGCTGGGGAGCTCTGTGGAATTGGGGGGTTGCCTGAGCGCGCGACACCTGACTTGTCACGCAAACACCCCCCCCCCCCCGGCGCGTTTGTATGGGAGCTTCTGAGCTGGTATTGAGATCTGCCATCCCACCCGCGTCTCCAGCTTGACTGACTGACACCCACGCGATTCTCCCGTGCGCTTCTGTAATGGCGCCTGTCCCTATGTGCCAGAGGGGGTGTTAGTAATGGAGCCTTTGGGGATTTATACACAAAAGACAGCACGTAGCGATATAGTGGCAAAGAGCGCAGCTTTGGCCATCATATCTGGCATAGAAAATACACTTTCCATGTATCGCTGTTACCGCCAATGCTGTGAGGATTATTTAAAGTAGAGCAGCGGCCCCGTCACGCTCCATCCTCTTCTCTCTTCAATGCAGCATCCAGCCAGGGAGGTAAAATCGAGCCCTGCAGGATGGATGGTCGCCCTGTCGCCTTTTCTGAAAAGGAGGGGAAGTGGAGTTTCAGTAAGTTATTCCTTAATAAAGGCTTTGCAATTTAAAAGTTTAATTTGTCTTGGTGTTTATTTTTCATTGTATACTAACGAATTGTTTAAAAAAAATGTTTTTGATGTTACTGGTCCTTTAAGAAAATATTTTGAATGTCAAATATTTCCGACCCAAAAATTCGAATAGTATTTCAGTCGTATTTTTATTCTCCCAAAAAAAACTTAAATGTCAGGAAGGCTATTAACAACTCTAAATGGCTCAACGGACCTCTGCCATTGACTTGTACATGAACTCTACAGGTTTTAGGTGGCGAATATTTTAATTAGGACTGTTTCCGTGGTGGGATTAAAATTCGAATGTGTGAATTTCGACACCAAAAACAATTTGAAAATTTGGTTTTGAATTTACTAGTCGACCCTTTATAAATCTGCCCCTTAATCTCAAGTAGTACATTTAGCAGGTTACTTACTAAAATCCAAATTTTTCTCTATTATTTTTATTAAAACAGATTCGACCAAACGCGCATCCACAATTTTACCTTATATATCAATAAATTAACTCAAAAGAATATGGTGCTGGAAAAGACACCATAAAAATCAGAATTGTACTATTTTTTTCAGATTTGACTCCTGAAAACCATGAACTATTTGGATTATCGTATGAAACCCAGCGCAGATCATGATATCTACTGTTACTACTTAACCTGTTAGTGCCAGAACTGCCCAGTATCAGTCCACCCTCCGCAGATGTAGCAAGCTCAGAGAGAGGATGAATTTAGTGGGGGGTAACGAAGGGGAATAAATAACAGGGTTTAGAAGAGTGGGGAAGGAACAAGTGGGAGGCAGGTAGAAGGGTATGGATTGGGGGAGAGAATAGAGGAAATTACACAAATTTTGAGGTATGTGATCCGTTATCTGGAAACCTGTTATCCAGAAAGGCCGTCTCTCATAGACTCAATTTTATCCAAATAAACCACATTTTTTAAAATGATTTCCTTTTTCTCTGTAATAATAAAACAGTAACTCGTACTTGATCCAAACTAAGATATAATTAATCTTTATTGGAGGAAAAATTGGCCTATTGGGTTTATTTAATGTTTACATGATTTTTTTTTTAGTAAACTTATGGGGTTATTTATCAAAGTCTGAATTTATCTGAATATTGTTTGCTACAAACTCCGATTAAAACCGCTCTGGTTTTTTACGCTCATTTTATTATTACATATTCTGGAAAACTTGTGTGCGGAGAAAAATCAGATTTTCACGATTTTTCCGGAATTTTCACTGAAAACTTTTGGGGTATTGCACGAAACCCAGCGCACATCAAATAAAATTACCGGGACTTCTCCCATTGACTTATATGCAGCCTCGACAGGTCTGAGATGCCGGATTATTAGAGTCGGACTTCTCCAATCTCTGGGTTTAATAAAGTCAGATATTTTTTTTTTAAAGTCAGATTTTATATAAAAAAAAATCACAATTTTTGTGATTTTCAGAGTTTAGTAAATAACCCCCTAAATATATGAAGATCCAAGATCAGTTTTCTGGAAACCCCCAGGTCCCGAGCATTCTGGATAACCGGTCCCATACCTGTACTGCTATTGGCACAGACTACTAAGACTTTTTACAGGTACCAAACTGTTTCGTGGCCGGCCTTTTTTTTCTTCCATTTTGTTAGCTAATGACACCACTTACATTGGCACCTCAGAATGGATACTGGGTAGCCTGAAGTCTGTTGCTGATGTGCCCATGCTTGCAAGGAGCAGAAGGCAGATATTTTTAGTGAGTTGGCTAAGAAGCTTGAATATTTTTTTTTTATATATCTCTATCTCTCTATCGCTCTCTCTCTCTATCGCTCTCCCTCTCTCTCTATCGCTCTCTCTATTGCTCTCTCTCTCTATCGCTCTTTGTCTCTATCGCTCTCTCTATATCTCTCGATATTAGCTGCAGCTGTATGTTGTTTCATTTTTTTTAGGATGATTCTACCTGCTGGACCTTAATTTAACAAACACCTCAGCAATTGTATTTTCCACATTCAATTTGCAATTCACTTAATTCAATTTCTGTGTCTTTACATGAGCAGAACATCATTGCTGTAAAGAGACAATTAGTACTAACAATCGTTTCCAATTTGCAGTGGATGTACATCATTCCCGTCGTGTTGTTCTTAATGATGTCTGGAGCGTCTGATGCTGGCAACCAAGGAGGCAATGGCGGAGGAGGAGGCGGTGGGGGAGGAAGGTGATCGCATTGGATGGATTCCTGATGTTCCCTTTTATAATACACTGGCAAGCTTTGTGACAGCTGGCTATTACCAGTGCATGTGGACTGCATCACCCTGCTACATGCAGCCCAGCATTCCTTTTCCCATCATCAACAAGAAGATTCAGTTTAAAGGGATACTGTCATGGGAAATAATGTTTTTTTTTCAAAATGCATCAGTTAATAGTGCTGCTCCAGCAGAATTCTGCACAGAAATCCATTTCTCAAAAGAGCAAACCGATTTTTTTTATATTCAATTTTAAAGTATGACCAGGCTAGACATATTGTCAGTTTCCCAGCTGCCCCCAGTCATGTGACTTGTGCGCTGATAAACTTCAGTCATTCTTTACTTCTGTACTGCAAATGACTGAAGTTTACGGAAGCCTAACAACAGAACAGTGGGAAGGTAACCAGATAGTAGCTCCCTAACACAAGATAACAGCTGCCTGGTAGATCTAAGAACAACACTCAATAGTAAAATCCAGGTCCCACTGAGACACATTCAGTTACATTGAGTAGGAGAAACAACAACCTGCCAGAAAGCAGTTCCATCCTAAAGTGCTGGCTCTTTCTGAAAGCACATGACCAGGCAAAATAACCTGAGATGGAGCCTACACACCAATATTACAACTAAAAAAAATACACTTGCTGGTTCAGGAATGACATTTTATATTGTAGAGTGAATTATTTGCAGTTTAGAAATAAAAACGACATCATAAAAACCATGACAGAATCCCTTTAAATGGATACTAAACCTAAAATGCAACTTTCTTTATATGAAAGTGCTCCTAGAAGTAGTGACAAATATATATATATATAGTGTTTCTCTTCTGAGAAGTGTTTCCTGCTCAAGGCAAGTTTACTTTGCTCTTTTGATGTCAGAGAATATATATTTGTGAATGAAATGAGGTGCATTTTCATATAGGTTTAACTTGGATTTTAGTTTTAATGACGCTTTAATTTATTAAAATCTTTGGAATTATTTTGTGTGTATTGTTGGATTTCTCAAATAATCGGCTAATGAAGCTAATGAAGCATTGCTGAGTGTGACCGACTGATAACGATGAAACCATCACAGGAAGAATGATTGTTGTCCAATGGTAGTAAACCAATTGGTTGAACATTTTTTTTTCTATAATGTTGCAAAATCTAAAATCCCAGGTTCTTGTTGAATTCTGTAAGCAAAACAGAGTGTTCTGATTAGTAAAAGCAAACTGGGAGTTTACTTCTACATATTAATTGATACTGAGTTTAACAATGTAGGTTGGACATTCCTGACTTTAACTGGAGCATTAACATTTCTTTTTGTGATTTTTATTGTAATTTTTAGGCTGATTTTCACTGTCATAAAATAGTTCATAGAAGAAATTCTTCCCTGCAACAACGTCTTTCCCTTACTTTTTAGCCTTTACTGCATATAATCCTGTGCCTTTCTTCCAATGTCTTTGTCATCTTGTAGATTAGAAGTAATGGCAGGCTGCTGAAGAAATACTTGGTCATTAAAGGAACAGTAACACCGAAATGAAAGTGTTTTAAAGTCATGAAAATATAATGTAGTGTTGCCCTGCACTGGTAAAATTGATGTTTGCTTCAGAAACACTACTATAGTTCATATAAATAAGCTGATGTGTAGCAATGGTAAAAATTAAAAAAGTCTTTATGGCACAGGTTAAATAAATGTTCTACAGAGCTTATCTGCTGTGTAACCTGAGCCTTTTCTCCTTTGAATGGCTGCCCCCATTGCTACACAGCAGCTTATTTATTTAAACAATAGTAGTGTTTCTGAAGCAAACACACCAGTTTTACCAGTGCAGGGCAACACTGCATTATATTTTATTACTTTAAAACTTTCATTTTTTGATGTTACTGTTCCTTTAATGCTTCCCCTATGGGGTGCTCCCTATAGTTTAGTTTGGGTCTCTTTGATCGGCTCGATCACCTCACTTTGCGTAACATGCTGCACACCAAAGAAAACTGGAAAAAAATAGAATCTACATCACCTGCTCAATTGTTGGTCAGCACCATTGATGCTTGTAAATAAAGGGTTAATACAGTGAAATCTCCTCTTATAATACATCATAGTACAAGGAGTCCTCGACTTACAAACTCCTGACTTACAACTCACACTTACATATAGAGGCTATTACAGTAACATACTATGGTTTGCTTGGCCTTTATTGGCATTTAGCTTTAAAGGAGAAGTAAACCCCCTAGACGCAAAAATCCCTCCCCCTGGCCTACCTGTCCCCCCGGGCAAATGCCCCTAACTTGCTACTCACCCCTCTGTGCAGGTCCTGTTCACAGAGTTCACAGGAGCCGTCTTCTTCCTGCTTTGACCGGCGTTTTTTGGCATATGCGCAGTAGGAGCGAAGTTTTCCGATTTCACTTTGTGACTTTCGGCGCATGCGCAGTAGATCCGTACCGGTAAATGCTCCTGCGCATGCGCCAGAAGATGCCGATTAATCCAGGAAGAAGACCGCTCGGGAGAAGATGGCGTCTGTAACATGTTGCTCTTCAACCCCTTGGATGTTGCTCTCAGTGGTCTCAAAGCAGGAGCTTATTTTTGAATTCCAGCCTTGGAGACACGTTTTGGTTGTATAAAAACCAGGTGCACTGCTAAACAGAGTCTCAATGTAGGTTGATAATCCACATAGAGGCTACTAAAAGGCCAATCACAGCCCTTATTTGGGACCTAGGAACATTTTTCATGCTTGTGTTGCTCCCCAACTCCTTTTTACTTCTGAATGTTGCTCACGGGTTCTAAAGGTTAGGGATCCCTGTTCTAGATTCTAGACTAATTGTTGCGTATTAACGTAATTCTAATCTGGGTGCCCCAAGAGCAAATAAAGTAGTGTTGAATTTTTTTAAGGACACGGTCCAGCACTGACGTAATTGACGCAGTGGCTTTGTTTGGTCGTGGGAAGTATGGCACACTAAGGTTGTGTTTGGTTTTTAACTAATAAGTTATTAAAAGCTGTGTTTTAAACTATGGTGGAGGGGTCGAGTGTTAAGCTATCACCCGTACCTTTGATAGCGGTCTGAACTGGGTTGCTGGGAGTTGTAGGGTGAGTGTTCAGGCTATCTGGACGCTTGACTCTCACTTCAGTTGTTTTGGTGATTAAAGAGTATCTGAAGTCAAATATGAAAATGCTTAAAGTGCCTTTGTGTAATTTACTTTTAAAATACTTTTGTATTAGCAATGTCATACTGCATATACAGCCTTTTGGCTCAGCAGAGCTCTTGCAGGTTAGATAAGAGAGCAGAACATAAATGTTTCGCTATTCTGTACCTCCTGGATCAGCCATTAGCAATCTACCTGGTTAGCGCCGTCATCTGAGTTCTGGAAACTGCCATATTGCCACTAGCACTCTGCTTTACAGGCACCTGTATGATGATGTTTGCATGCTAGTACCTTCAGTATGCTAGTATAACCTACAGGTAATACTTTACATCTCTATGGTCTTCAACCCTTCTGCGGGTCCAGGCAACATAAATAGAAAAAAGTAATTAAGCTATAAATATTATTCTACATTCCTACTGCAGGGTATGAGCAAAATACTTAAAGGAAAAGGAAAGTCATATCCCACTTGGGAGCACCAAAAGTTAGGTACCCCCAAGTGAATGTATTTACTTACCTGAAACCCCGGGCTGCTGCTCCTATCAGCAGAAAACTGCACCGGCCCAGGGTTATTCCAGTGAGCACCATGGATCGATCCTCTTCCGGCTTATTTCTTCTCACGGCTGCGCATGTGTATTAGAGTCAAAAGCCGAACTTTAACAAAAAAGTTGGCTATTTCATTCTACTGAGCATGCGTTTGCCCTGGGAAATTTGAAGCAAGAAGAAGCCGAAAGAGGATCACTCCATGGGGCTCTCTGGATTAATCCCGGGCCAGTGCAGTTTTCTGCTGATAGGAGCACCAGCCTGCGGTTTCAGGTAAGTAAATACATTCACATGGGGGTGCCTAACATTTAAAAACCCCTAAGTGGGACATGACTTTCCTTCTCCTTAAAAGGGGTTATTTAGGTAATGCCTTGTAATATGTATGGGTGATCTGTTATATTGACCTACCGTATATACTCGTGTATAAGCCGACCCGTGTATAAGCCGAGGTACCTAATTTACCTAAGAAAACTGGAAAAATTTATTGACTCGTGTATAAGCCTAGGGGCTGATTGAAAATCAATCTGTACCTGCACCCACTGAATAACAATGAAAGGTAGGCCTGCCCACAGTTTAAAAAAAAAAAATTGTAAGCACACCAGTCACAGTAAAATAACTTATAACTCAACCAGGGGCAGAGAGATGGTGAGATGCAGCAACTACATACGAGGCTCCTTCTGCGGCCCCAACAGTGTGCAGGACACATGTAAATGTTTACAGTCCGCAGCAAGAGCTTTGAAATTCCTCTGCTTATTTTGGTCACAAACTCTTCTAGGAGAATATGGCCTGGATGGGGGAAGGGGGTCCAATAATCCCATTATTATAAATAAGCCCCTGTTTAGCAGTTGGTGCTGCCATGCTGGTTCCTGTAGGGAGAAGATAATCCATATAGAATACAGGGCTAGCAGTGGGTGCTGGGAAATAACACAACACTTTATACAAAAGGGCCCTGGTCCTGCTACCTCCATGCCTGAATATGGTCAGGACTCTGTGACTGACTGTCACGATCGCCGCCCGGAGCAGGTCCAGGAGCTCCGGGCGGCGCGTCCTTCCCTGCCGGCGTCGCTCCCAAAATGGCGGCGCCCATGGCCGCCACGTGGGTAGCGGCGCCGTCGCCTCTACCCACGTGGCGGCCATGGGCGCCGCCATTTTGGAAGGACGCCGGCAGGGAAGGACGCGCCGCCCGGAGCTCCTGGACCTGCTCCGGGCGGCGATCGTGACAGTCACAGAGTCCTGATGCGCTATGGGAGAGGGAGGTGTGTTGGGGCCGCAGAAGGAGCCTCGTATCCGGTGAGGGATTGGCTACAGTATCCGGTGAGGGATTGGCTACAGTATGTGCGTATGACCTGCGTATAAGCCGAGGTCGAGTTTTTCAGCACATTTTGGGTGCTGAAAAACTCAGCTTATACGCGAGTATATACGGTAACTATTTGTGCTCTTCACAGTCCTACCTGCAGTAGGAACATAAATAATTCCTTATTATGCTTTTTGTAGGATAGAAGGGAATTTGCTGTTACCTGGTTCAGACTATTAGTGATGGGCGAATTTATTCGCCAGTCGCAAATTTGCGGCGAATTTGCGAAACACCCACGAAAATTTGAAAAAAAGCGTGCCGGCGTCCGTTCATGATGCCGGCGTCCGTTTTTCGACACCGGCGTCAAAAACGGACGCCGGCATCAAAAACTAGATGCCGGCGCAGTTTCGCAAATTTTTTGGCAAATCAGAAACAGCGCAAATTCGCCCATCACTACAGACTATGCATCCCAGGGCCCACTAATGAACCTGACATTGAGCGCCTCCCAACAATTAAACATGCAGTAGACAATGCTCTCTGCTAAATGTAAAATGTGTCATATAAACCTATTGTACTGTTACTAACTGATGAAATTCAATGCCTGAATCATGGGAAGAGCTACAGGGACTACAGACCACACACTGACTTGTGCAGGTGCAAAGAGCTTCTATAACGGCATTCTTCCAATGGAATCAGGTGGTGAAACATGTGCTTGGGTCTGGTTGCTACTTCTTTTTGTACCCTCTGTTTTATAAATGGTTGTCTTATTTAATCAGTAGTTTGGTGGAGGAACATTGATCTTCATTATTATTGCTCTCACCTTCTTTGGTTCAGGTCTGCAGACGGCAGTGATTTGGACTTGTACAAGTTTTAGTTTTACGTTGAATGTGTAGGCGAGACAAATCATAGTCATTAAATATTGCTCAACGAAACTCAGGCTGAGGTTTAAATTGGTGGTGTGCCAATTGCTACAAGGGAAAATCACTTTTATACCCCCTGGCTTAAGGAGAACAGTTGCGTCCAAACATATTCCCGCTGTCATGTTTTTCAGGTACTACAGGTATGGGACTTGTAATACAGAATGCTCAGGGACCTGGGGTTTTATGGATAACAAAACTTTTCGTAATTTGAATCTTCATACCTTAAAGGAACAGTAACATCAAGAATGAAAGTGTTTTAAAGTAATACAAATATAATGCAGTGTTACCCTGCACTGGTAAACCTGGTGTGTTTGCTTCCGAAACACTACTATTGTTTATATAAATAAGCTGCTGTGTAGCAATGGGGGCAGCCATTCAAAGGAGAAAAGGTTCAGGTTACACAGCAGATAAGCTCTGTAGAACATAATGTTATCTGTTATCATCATCATCATTTATTTATATAGCGCTGTCAAGATACTGTGCCATATAGCCTTTCTTCAGTTTCCGCCATTGCTACATTGCTACACAGCAGCTTGTTTATATGAACTATAGTAGTGTTTCTGAAGCAAACACATCAGTTTTACTAGTGCAGGGCAACTGTACATGATATTTTCATTACTTTAAAACACTTTCATTTTTTGGTGTTGCCGTTCCTTTAAAGGGCAAGTAAAGTCTAAAAGAGAATAAGGCTATAAATGCTGTATTTAGTATACTAAACATAAACAAGAACTTACTGCACCACAAGCCTAATCAAAGAAATAATTTATGCTTTCAAAGTTGGCCACAGGGGGTCACCATCTTGTAACTTTGTTGAATATCTTTGAAAGACTAAGACTGTGCACATGCTCAGTGTGGTCTGGGCTGCTTAGGGATCGTCATAAACAAAGCTGCTTGAGTTCTGCATGGCTGGGAAGTAAGGCGGGGGCTCCCCCTGCTGTTCATAAGTATGATTGTTTCCCTGCAGAGCAGTTAGGGACCGTCTGACAATTCCTATCCACAGCAGTAAATGAAGGGAGAATTTCACTGCATACAGTCAGGTTTCTTATAAAAACATTTTTAATTAAAGTAAATTGGAGACAGGTTTCGTTTTCATTAAAGAAAGTAAAAATGTGATTTTATATTTTTGCCTTTACATGCCCTTTAAGTCTACTAGAGAATCATGTAAACATTAAAGAGATACTGACATCAGCAACTTCGGAAAATGAAGCACTCCGAGTGCCATCCCGCCGGCGATTTACATTCTAGTCGGCGGGAAGGCAGTTCAGGGAGATTAGTCGCCCTTAAGAAGAGGAGATTTGTCGCCAGGCGACGAATCTCCCCGAATCTGACCGCGTGTCTCTGCCCTTATACTCTGATGGGAGCAAGGGATCATGATAACAGATTGATTACCACTAAAGGGTTAATATACCAGCTAAGACCTTTTTGCGGTCACGCCACTCCTATTACCTGTACTCACTTAACAAGTTAATGCCCAGCAACATCAGAACTGGAGCTTTTCAGCTCACTAGTCCATCTTTGGGATAAAAATGAACAGTACTGGTCAGGGGCTTTTCTGAGACAGATGCCTGCTTTTTGCCGCCCCAGGTAACCTATTTGGCGCTGCCGCTGAAGGCAAGATTTTACATGGCAGCTCAGAAATTAGCACAATTACCATCAGAATTTAATATCAACCCTGTAGCATTCATTTATGTGAGACAAACCTCATTTTCTGTTTGATGATTTGCGATGACCCCTAAGCATGTGTGTCACTGATAAAAATCCAAGATGGGAAACTCCTGTGGCAACTTTGATGGCTTGGATCATTACAACTAGTGATGTGCGGGCCAACCCGATACCCGTTTTCCCACGGGTCGTACGGTTTCGGGCCGACCTCGCAAGCCTGAGCGCTTTGTTGCGAACCATTAAATGCCAGCTTCCGGGTTCGTCTTATATAGATGCTGCGCCTGCTCGCCCCGCCCCCTTTGTGATGCCATTGGCTGGGTGGGTCGGGTCTATAAAAGTAACCTGGAAGTACGGATGCAGGTGGGTACGGGCCAAGGGAGGGCGGGTTAAGGTCTGGTGCGGGTCGGGGAAATCACGACCGGCAAATTACTACTATAGTACAATTACTAATACTATTACTATAGTGTAGTAATACTAAACCTGTAGGCTGGTTCAATAAGTTCAGTATTTAAAATAGGGCATTTCTAGCCATAATTATTTTTAGGGTTTCGTTCTCCTTTAATAGATGGACTACAATAAGACAGTTTAGCAAGAAAAATAAACAACTCCTCTGTAGTTTAACAACATTTAATTTTCTGAAAACGTTGCATAACATCCATATAAAGATATATAAAATAAGAGACATTTGCACAAAACACTGACCAGGTCTAGACTTTAATATCAGCAGACACTGTTTGCAAAGTAAATCAAGGATACTTCCATGTCAGACACCTGCTTTATTTGAAGGTATTAGCTGGTAAACTTCACCAGGTATTTTACCTTTATTTGTGGACACTGGACTAAAAATGACATATTTCATTGTACAGGTATGGGATCCATTATCCGGAAACCCGTTATCCAGAATGCTCCGAATTATGGAAAGGCTGTCTCCTATTTTAACCGCGTGATCCAACTTTTTTCAAATTATTTTCTTTTTCTATGTAATAATAAAACAGTGCCATGTACTTGATCCAAACTAAGCTATAATTAATCTTTTTTGGAAGAAGAACCAGCCTATTGGGTTTATTTAATGTTTACATGATTTTCTAGTAGCCTTTAGGTACGAAGATCCAAATTATGGAAATAACCATTATCCAGCAAACCCCAGGTCCGGAGCACTCTGGATAACAGGTCCCATACCTGTACCTCAGCAGAATAAGCAATATGACATTTCCCATTTATTAATTAAAAAATATTTTTCATTTAGACTTCTTTTGTATGATACTGTGCTCTACCTCTCCAGATGGTACTGGCATAGAACTGTAGCTCTTTAATAGCTATAGACAGAATATATTGATGATATATAGCGGACTTAGGGATGGGCCCATTTTTTCGCCTTGTTTCGCTGAAAAAATGACGCCCATAGACTTGTATGGTGTCGTGCGCCAAAATAAAAAGACGCGCATCAAAAAAATTACGCCGTGCGACCAAATTTTTTTGACGCCCATAGACTTTAATGGCCGTCAGCGACATTTCGCCGGCAGCAAATTTTTGTCGAAACAAAGCGGGTCAAATTTGCCCATCCCTAGGTACTGACACCACTGTGCTGTCTAAGGATTTTATCGATAACCCTTTTCCATAAAGGAGATGGATCTCTGGGGCTCAGCAGAACTTCTTTAACCTCTCTCTGAAAACAACTGTCACACTGTGGAAGCCTACAAATAATGAGGCAAAGAGTGGTTGCCTTTCTTTTATTTGCTCTGCATAAAACAGCTCTGCTTTGACATCATGGGGTATGATCTGAACTAAATACTGGGTGAAGGTGCCCGCCAATGAGCTATCTTACAAATGTCTTGGGCCCTATGAATCACTTTTTACCAATATTGCCTAACATGTGGCCCATCAGTTGGTAAAGTGCAAGTCCCAGTACCCTCAAACATCCAAAACGCTCTTGGTAGCTATGGAGTTGTAGTAAAATGACAGCCGAATGCCCAGAGGTAGGATACTCCTACTTTGTGTAGCTCACATGGATTCTTAAAATAATTTGTGTTCATGTACCATAACGAAAGACATCCCCGTAGCAGCACAGAACTCTGACCAAATCCTACATAGTTTAGAGCACCCTAGAAGTTTTTATGGCAGTCTGTAGCTGGGATTCATTTAACAATACAAATATGGGATTGGTTATCCAGAAACCCATTTTCCAGAAAGCCATGAATTACGCAAAAAGGCTATCCAAATAATCCAGATTAAGAAAAAAAGATAGCATTTTACCTTGTACTTGACCCAAACTAAGATATTATTGGTCCTTATTGGAAGCAAAACAAGCATATTGAGTTTATTTTATGTTTACACGATTTTCTTAAAGGGATTCAGTCATGATTTTTATGGTGTAGTTTTTATTTTTAGATTACACTGTTTACACTGCAAATAATTCACTCTACCATGTAAAATTTCATTCCTGACCCAAAAGTGTGCTTTTATTTAGTTGTAATATTGGTGTGTAGGCGCCATCTCGGGTCATTTGCCTGGTGCTTTCAGAAAGAGCCAGCACTTTAGGATGTAACTGCGGTCTGACAGGCTTTAGTTTCTTCTACTCAATGTAACTGAAGGAGTCACAGTGGGACATGGATTTTTACTATTGAGTGCTGTTCTTATATCTACCAGGGAACTGTTCTCTGGTGACATAGTTAAATTGGGTTGAAAAAAGACAAAGTCCATCAAGTTCAACCCCTCCAAATGAAAACCCAGCATCCATACACACACCCCTCCCTACTTTCACATAAATTCTATATACCCATATTTATACTAACTATAGAGCTTAGTATCACAATAGCCTTTGATATTATGTCTGTCCAAAAAATCATCCAAGCCATTCTTATAGTCATTAACTGAATCAGTTACCTTCCCGTTGTTCTGCTGATGAGCTGCTGGGGAGAAAGGGGAGGGGGTGATATCACTTCAACTTGCAGTGCAGCAGTAAAGAGTGACTGAAGTGTATCAGAGCACAAATCACATGACTGGGGGCACCTGGGAAACTGACAATATGTCTAGCCCTGTGTCAGATTTCAAAAGTTTGCTCTTTTGAAAAACAGATTGCAGTGCAGACGTCTGCTGGAGTAGCACTATTAACTGATGCATTTTTTTTTTAAAAAAAAAAACACGTATTCCTATGACAGTATCCCTTTAAGGTATCCAAGTTAAAAGACCCATTATCTTGAAAACCCCAGATCCCGTGCATTCTAGATAACAGGTCCCATATCTGTATATAGTTCAAGTGAGAAACAGGGACATTAGTGACCATTATTGCCCTAATTCTAACTGACAGATACTGGATAACAGTTTGATCCCATTTGGCCTATGTATGGAATCAAACACCTTCCATATCAAGGCTAGGACTGAACTGAATCACAAATATATGGTCAGCATTTCATTGACCACTCTGCTTATACCAAAAGCCCAAAGGCCAATGATTTAAGCCCAACTTGGCCCACCACAAACACACAGTGTTGTATTTTCTGTACAGCCACCTTTATCTGTATATTTATAAATTCCTTTGATACTGGAACTCCCCTGAGGATCAATATGATATCCTAGACCTTTTTAAACACAACTTCTATGTGAGTATTTCTCTCCTGGGCCTGTGCTATGTGACTTTCTGAAGAGGTTCATCCCTCCAGCCATGGGCTTTTCTTCCGAACTTGTACGTTAGCCTGCCGTCCACTCTCTCCAGAATCCCCGACTTGTAGTAGTGCCTGAAAGAAAGGGCAGATACTGTGTGGGCTTGTTTGTAGTCTTCCCTTCTTTTCAACCCTACTTGGGTTGTTTAATGCTATTTAATGTAAAGCACAAAGGCTGAAGTACATGGAATTGTGCAGGGCTGGAACTAGGGGTAGGCAGAGTAGGCACGTGCCTAGGGAGCAAAGCTGGGGGGGTGCCAGGCACATACCTTCTCTGCCACCTAATCCGTTCCCCATGAGCGCGAGCCTCTATTCACGAATGCGTGCACAAGCACGCACTCCCAGATGGCGCCGCGATTGGCCAGGTTACCTAGAGTGTCTTGGCTGGCCTGGCCCGGCTCTGGATATCTTGACAGCATGAGGTCCACCTGACTCTTTTACATGTCCACCCACTAGAGAGCTTTCTATTCAATAACATTACGAGCAGCAAAAGGGGCATTTTTTACATGTTTTTCACCTTTCTCCTTTTTAAGTTAGGTGGCAATAGGCCTCATGTTAGGCTGTTCAGTTCAGTTGGTTTCAGATTGGTCACCAGAAATAAAGACATTTTCCAATTACTTTCTATCTTGCATTTGTGACCGTTTTTCTAATACTGAAGTGTAAAGTGTCATTTTTCACCTTCTAAAGCAACTCTGGGAGGGGGGGGAGGGTCGCCGACTCTTTAACTGTTCCAAATTTATACATTTAGTTGATACATTTGTTATCTTTGTCCCTGCTGAGCAGAATCCCCAAGTTTCATTAAAGGCAGCTGTTAGAATTGATACAAGAGTTGCTAATATTCCAGAGATACTGGTGAGAAATGTATCAACTAATTGTATCAACTAAATGTAGAAAATTGTTACAGTTCAGATGCTCCTGGATCACTAAACTGCCAGATTGAAAAAATAGAGACAGGAACATTAACATTTAAACGTAAAGGAGAACTCCACACAAACATTTGAAAAGTAAACATAATTTCAAGCAACTTTGCAATATACATAATTTAAAAAATATGCAGACTTTTCATGATTTTTAATGGTTTCTGACAGTTCCCTAAGCCTAGCCCCCTGCTCTCCTGCTGATCTATCTGACTACTTTGCTGAGCTGGCTGACTACTGTTACTTTGTATCAACAGCCATCTGTCCTCAGCCTGTATCCTCCAAACCCCACAATTCCCTGCACACGTGATTTTCAATAAGGAGCAGAGCATCACAGTGCAATGCATTGTGGGTTATGTAGTTCCTGCATGCTGTCTAAGCTGTGGAGAAGTTGTTACAATTTGTAACATCAGTGTTTAGTCCCTCCTTCCCTGCCAGGATTTCAAATGATGCAGAAAGAGAAGAAGTGGAAAACAGCTGGATTTCAGCATAGAAAATGGCATTTATTCATACTTTTTGAAGAAACAGGTAACTGTGATGGATAATTTAGAGGTTTCTGTGTTATGTGGCCTCTTTATCAAATTTTGGTTTGGAAGCCAGAGTTCCCCTTTAAATTTTGGGAAAATGGTAAAAAATAAAAGGTGGAAAGCAATTGAAAAAAGTCTTTGTTCAGGGCGAACAACCTGAAAACAACTGAAAAAGTAATTAGAAAGTGAGCAACCGCTTTAATGAAGTTTCAATGAATAATTAGCAATTTTGGTATCATTGTCCCTTTATGAAACACAGCTGAAAGAAGATTTCTCTATCGTTAAATTCAGAGGGAGGAGTACAGCCCACAAGCACAAGAAAGAAGAGAACTACATGTTATTATTAAATACTGTAACCGGTTTTACAAGTAACCTCTATGGGGTCTCGTTTGCTATGAATGCAAACAGACTCAAGTTCAGCAGGGTAGGGTTTACTTATTGGTTTCATTATTGTGTGTATGTTACACAGCCTGACTGGGGTGGTGCAGGCATGTGAATTCTATAAAAACAAGAATCGCAGAAAGTGTTGATTATTTGATCATTTAGCTGCACTGCATTGAGATTATTCTTCAGTTTCAGGGAGGTTAAACCAAGTGAACCCTATACATACCTGCTAAACTGGCACGCATCTTGGCCGCAGATCTGTTTCCATATACAATAGTTACTGGGTGTGTAAATGTTTCTTTTGGCAAGATCAAGTACAACAATGGGCCAGCCTGAGCCCCACCTGCCTGACCATTGTTCATTTTGTATTAATACCCAAGAATGAAAATGTCTCACTGATGGAGCTAGGGATGGGTGAATTTGACCTGTTTCGTTTTGCGAAAAATCTGCCGCCGGTGAAATGTCGCAGACGCCCATTAAAGTCTATGGCCGTCAAAAAAATGTTGTCGCGCAGCAATTTTTTTTGACGCATATTTTTTTTTGACGCACAACGCCATACAAGTCAATGGCCGCCATTTTTGCGGCGAAACAAGGCGAAAAAATTTGCCCATCCCTAGAGACAAGATATGGCCCTAATTATGGTAGTGATTTAGAGACCAATGTTTATACTGCCAATGTAGTATCTATTGCTGGACCAAAATGGCAGGGCATGAACCACAGACACCTAAAAATCCACATAGGAAATTATTATTTCCATAGAAACATAGGGCTTAATGCATGCAGCTAATTATTCTAGCTTAACCCAATAAGTTCTTAGCTTTCATTGGTCTAGGGCAGGACTGTATACATGCCTAATGCTGTCCTAGGCACCAGCCCTCCACTTGCCCTCTCCCCAGGCCCGGACTGGCAATCTGTTAGTTCTGGCAAATGCCAGAGGGGCTGCTAAAAGGTCCCATAGAAATTCAGTATTTAGTGGGCTGGTGGGGGCTGTTTGGGCCTCTGTATGGGCTGATTGGGCCACTGTGTACCTGAAAAGCCAGGGCCTATTTTAATTCTCAATCCAGGCCTGCCTCTCCCTGATTGGTTCATGCGAAAATCACAGAAGAGTGTTTTACCCCTCCATCCCCCCTAAGCTCCACTGCCAGATTTATCTGAAAAGTGGACAAGTGAACACAAGCCCTGATCAGAATGCTACGGGGTACTGTTTGGTGAAAATTTATCCCCAAAATATCTTACCTGCACTTTAATTTTGAGCCATTTTGCCTGCCATGTATCTAAACTCCCAGCTTTGTGGGCTATTAAAAAAAACATGGTGGGTAAAAGGTTTGGGATGCTGGAAAACATACAGTAGTGTACAACTGGATGGCACAGACTACAACTGCCGATATGAATCACAAATAAAGGGAGTGGGACGCTGGCATTTTGCAGGCTTCCAAGCAATTCTGATGCTATCTAACTATTTATGTGGAATTACCCTAAGCATGCTGGGGCAGGGTGACTATACACATCAGCAAATATAGGAACCAGATTGTAATTTCAGAAGAAGGAAAGGCTAATATAATATCTGAACAAGCCACAGCAAGCAGTGAAAGAATCCCAGGAGACCAGGTGAAAGTCATATCAATGTAGGTGGAATAAACACAGCAATTAGATAAGAAGCACACCCTTATTTTTTGATTGGATGCAGAAATGAAGTGCTGTGTTTCCCCCCTCATTCTGTTTCCATAGGGTTCATTAAGGCGTTACTTACTCAGAGTGTAGTTTTTAGCTTTTACTGCATTATTGTTATTGTCTGTCTGGTCACTTCCTAGTCACCCTGTAGCCCTCCTATTGTGTTATAAACCATAAAGGGGAACTGTAAATGGGAACTGTCCATCCCTGATATCAGATTAGACCAGGGTCGGACTAGGGGGGGTCAGGGCCCACCGGGTTTGCCACATTAGGGCCCCCGCAACCCCCCAAGGGCCCTCCAGTCGCAGGCCCCCTCCCCAGCAAACACACCTCTGCCCTCTCCTGCCCCCTGACAGCACATACCTACGGCACGCTCATTTGTGGGCGGGGCAAGAGGCAGAGCAGGCGGGGCAAGAGGCGGAGCGAGAGGCAGAGCCAGACAACCAGGCGGAGGTCAGGACCAGAGGGGGAGGAGGTCTTACTCTGTGGAACAAGTCTGGGCCGGCAGGGCCCATGAGGGCTGGGGCCCACCGGGTTTTTGCCCGGTGCCCCCTGTCCCAGTCCGACGCTGGATTAGCTATTCAAAACAGATCTCACTACAATCTGTTATAATAATTCCTTGGTAATTTTTTGGTTCTGCTCACCTTAGTGCTCTGCTCAGTTTCTCATAATTCATACATTTATTCTTCTTTTGTTCTCCCCAGAGCTGTGCAAAGGTGTCAGACCTAATGACCCTGAAGGTTCCTTCATTTTGGTTCTCCCAGCGCACTGCTTCTTGGTCCTTTTGTGGGTGTAACAACAGGTCCCGCACAAACTCCCATAGATGAACACTCTGACCTTAATGATAGATAGATAGATAGATAGATAGATAGATAGATAGATAGATTACTTGATATTATGCTTGGGTTATGAAAGTCAGTATTGGTGTTATTATTGCCAAGAGCTTCTGCAGCAACTGACCCATATCATGTAGTTATGTCATGGAGTGTTACCTCTTTTCCTTTGCCGACTGCTCTTCTGCTGGACTTTCTGGGATTTACTCTCTCCCGAGATGCCTGGGGCTAAGGCACATTTAAAAAAAATAACATCATTAATTGTTCTGCTGAATTTTCTTTATTATTTAGAGAGAGACAGGACAAGGAAAGATAGGAAGCCATATTTTATTATTTTAAAATTATCAAACAGCATTATATCAAAGCCAGAGGTACTATAATAATAATAATAATTAAAAAATAATAATTAATAATCTTGCTTCACATTGGCTGGGTTTCATTCTGCACAGAAACAGAAGAATTGCTCCCCAATCACAATTTATTGAAAGACCCTGTTTGTCTTTAATGTTCACCTATTCATCAGGTCAAAGGAGGCCAGTTCTAGGGTATAAGGTTTAAAGTCATATCATTGTAACGGTTGGCACGCTAAATCTAGAACCGATGCCAAGCACCCTGGTCTCGGCTCGTGCTTCTGCCTGTAGCATCCACCTTTGGCTTCGGGAGGAGCCCTCAGCTACTCAGATGCCGCCAGGTTTTAAAATGAGAGGTGCAAGGTGAGGGTTTCTAGACAAGCAGAGGGGCACAACTGTAAAGCAAGAGCCTTTGGGCTGAAGGTCACAGTACTAGGTGTGAGACAAAATCGTAATCAGATCAGGCCGGGTCGGGGCAGGCAGAGAACAAATATAGTCAGGCAGGCAAGGGGTCAGGATACAGAAAGTAGAATTGTCAAGAACAGGCAGGGGTCACAACAGGTAGTCAATAACAGGTTTCAGAATCAGAATAGCAATAGCTAAGCACCAAACAAATCCTATCACGGGCAAGGTCTGGAAGCCCAATTAAGCTATTTATACTATTCAAATTTTGCGCCCTTGCGCGCTGGCGTCATCACGCCAGCGCCTTTAAATATAGCAGCAGAGCGCTGCGCGCGCCCTAGTGAACAGGCGCCTGCGGCATAACAGAAGACCCAGCACGGCGCGACTTCAATACTTCGCCAAATTAAACCTGCCGAAGTGCTATGTTAGCCAAGGCGGACCTTCTTGAGCAGTTTTCTAAATTTTTTGAAGTCGAAGAAAAATCGTTAGATCGATGGATGAAATTTTACTTCGACCAGAAAAACGGTCACATTTGGTGAAAAAACTTCAAATTCGATATTCGAAGTCAAGCCATTTGATGGTCGAATTTCGAAGTATTTATCACTTATCACTTATTCGGTAACGATCAACTACTCACCAACAACCGTAACTGGGCTCTTTGTTTTCTCTCGTGAAACCTGTTGGTCCAAATTCCTCCTGTAGGTTGTCACAGTGGCCAATAATTCTGGGGATGAATAACAAGAGGAACGAAGGCAATAAGAGAGGAGGCGAAGGGAAAACACCACACCTAATTATCATCATTTGTTTTTATTAATATCACTTATTTAAAAGGAGCCCTGACCTTGAAGTTGTATTTCATTACCAGAGTGCCCTGATATCAGTGGCAAGTTTCCATTATGCTACAACTGAGTAGCACTGAGCTCTAACACCCACACACAGGGGCGCTCCACCAATGAGGCGAGTTGAGGCATTCGCCTCAGGCGGCAGCGCCCCCCTGGTTACCATGGGTGGCAAAAATGCCTCTCCTGGCAACTAAGAGCAAAATTTTCAATTTTCAACCCGGAAATTCGCCTCTTCTCTGCACTATTGACGTGGACACCCCCGACCCCTCCAGCGCTATGTGAACTGACCCCCTCTGGCGCTGAAGAGGTGAGTGCCATGGGGAGGGTTTGGGGCGCAAAAGGAAGAACTATGTAACTATGTAACTATAAGAACAAGAAAGGGTTTCTTTACTATAAAAACAGATAATGAAATTTCCTACCAAAGGACTCAGTGGTGAAAGTTAAAATGGGGCTGTTGCCTTAATGGTACGCACAGCTGTGATTTCTACATCAAATCGGTAGCGAATGATTGTGGGGATGTTGTCCGTTTGGGAATCAAAAGAGATATTAGTTCCCTGTTGTGCTTCTCTTCCTTTGGATCTTCATTTTCAGTCACATCATTCCCTATAATTAGTGGTTTACCAGAATCTATTCTGAGATGCAGCAACCCTTTCCTTGGAAAATGTTTTCAACCATCAAAACAACTTGTGCAATAATATTAAGTGTTGGGTATTTTTACACCGACACATACAGTAATTATCTGCACACACACATTCATTGATTCAATCACACTCCCCTGAAATGAGAACAGAGATAGTGATGCCAGATTATCAACATCCAAAGGCTGAACCAGGAACTCTGTATTTCTGTAATATGTCTGTTTATAGGGTTAACATTGTCTGGTGCAGACTTGGGGGCTGATTCACTAAGGGTCGAATATCGAGGGTTAATTAACCCTCGATATTCGACTGGGAATTGAAATCCTTCAACTTCGAATATCGAAGTCGAAGGATTTAGCGCAAATAGTGCGATCGTACGATCAAAGGATTATTCCTTCGATCGAATGATTAAATCCTTCGAACGATTCGAAGGATTTAAATCCAACGATCGAAGGAATATCCTTCGATCAAAAAAAGTTAGCCAAGCCTATGGGGACCTTCCCCATAGGCTAACATTGAGTTCGGTAGCTTTTAGATGGCGAACTAGGGGGTCGAAGTTTTTTTTAAAGAGACAGTACTTCGACTATCGAATGGTCGAATAGTCGAACGATTTTTAGTTTGAATCCTTCGATTCGAAGTCGTAGTCGTAGTCGAAGGTCGAAGTAGCCCATTCGATGGTCAAGTAGCCCAAAAAATACTTCGAAATTCGAACTTTTTTTACTTCGAATCCTTCACTCGAAGTTAGTGAATCGGCCCCAAAGTATAATGGTCACCATGGGCTGATTATCTCACTTACAGGGAATTGGTTACAACTGCATCAGGTAAGCTCCAGAAACTGACACAGGCCCTATATGGAGCAAGTAGGACTCAAGTATGACACCTACCATATGTCATACATTTCCACTATGTCATATATTTTCACCATATGTCATATAATTTTTTGCTGCTATATATTTGCAGCAGCCTCTTCTTGTCTAGGAATTCTTTTTTCAACTAGATGTTGGTGGGATTTGCTCTCACTCACAAAAGTGAAAAAAAAAGCATAAGTGAGGTTGGGATCAGGCCTTGGCATTCCGATTCATTCCACATGGGTTCAGTTGGATTAAAGGAAAACTATACCCTTGAACAATGTAGGTCTCTATAAAAATATCATGAATAAAGCAGCTCATATGTAAAACCATGCTTCATGTAAATAAACATTCTCATAATAATATTTTTTCATTAGAATGTGCCATTGGGTAATCCTAAATAGAAAATTGCCATTTTATTAAATAAGGACCATCCCCTGCGATCCTACGATTCAGGGTGCGCAGAAACAAAGGGGGTTGTGGGAGCACTCCTAAGGCTAAGTAAAAATTTATTAAAGTATAATGGAAGTGCCCCACCGTGTGGGGTTTACCTTGACGTGGTATGGTGGCATATAAACTTTATGATCATAATTTGATCATAAAGATCAATGATCAAAAACCCCTGTCTTTGTGAACACATGCACTTCCATATATACTGAATTACTTAGACAGGAGCCCAGGGAATGTGCATTGATTAATTTGGCCAAGTCAGTAGCACTTCCATCATATTTTAATACATTTTTACTTAGCCTTAGGATTGCTCCCACAACCCCCTTTTTGTTTTTGCACAGAAACAAACCAAATAACCCATACATGTTAGGTCACCTGAGCCAATTAACAGACAGAGTTGTGTCTTTTGCTTCCACACTTCTTCCTGTTACAGTTAGTTACAGTTCCTGTTGCAGTATTTCTGGTCAGGTGATCTCTGAGGCAACACACAGACCATCACAAAATGGTGGTTCAAGGAACGAGATGTAAAAGGGCAATATTTACTTAAATATATATCTAAGGGCTTGTTCAGGCCAGTTCTTCCTCTTTCATCTCAGCAAACCTATTCTGTATGGAACTGGCATTGTGATGGGGGCATTATGGTTCTGTAAGAGGAATGACGTTAACATGCAGCCTTGAGCATGACGTAAATCCTGCAAGGTAGGGGGTGCAGTGAGAGTCTGGTGCCTTGGATGGCACTGAAACTAAATACATCACTGGGCCCAAGCCCAAACCATGGAAAAGAGCCCAAGACTAATTTTCCTGCACACTATATAATTGTCAGCATTATACATTCGGGCGGACAGTGTCTCCTGACCTCCGACTTTTCTGCCATACTGCCAGATGTGAATTGACATTTATATCTCCAGAAGATGCATTTTTACAGTTCTAGTCAGGGAGACCCTTTCAGAGCTCGAGCCAATCCTTGGCATTGCACATGGTGAGGTTTGTCTATGATCACCCATGAAATCCCACACTCCTTACAAATGTGTTGACACTGCTTCCAGAGACAGTTAAGAGCTCATTTGTGAGCATTCAAAGACGTCATACAGTGGAAATATACAGGCCCTGGTTTGGCCCAGGCCTAGGGAGGCAAAATGTTTGGGGTGGCATGCTGCCCAGCCGCATCCCTAAGGATAAATGGGGGTATACAGTGCCCCATTGTTTTGGGGGGGGGGGCTGCGTAGGTGGACAGGCATGCTAGGACCATATGGTGGGATTATGTCATTGCTTCTGCCAAATTTAACATAGTTTTCTCAAATTTTGTCCTTCAAACACTGTCAGGAATGCAATGGACGGCCCATCAACAGAATAGCAGCAATAAGGGTCCACTGATACCAGTTATTACAAAAACAACTTTAGAAAACAGTGGTGGAGATCAAAACTGATTTAATTACAATACAGATTCAACACACACACACACATATATATATATATATATATATATATATATATATATATATATATATATATATATATATATATATATATATATATACATGTCCAATTACTTGATAACCATTATTATCAGATACTTTCAAACAGCAGACCTGCATATTGGCTACATTGAGTTGATACAGAAGGTAAAAAACACACTTTGCACCTGTAACCACATTACACCATTCTTCTTCTTCTTCTTCTTCTTCTTCTTATTAATAATAATAATCATAATAATAATAATAAAAGGTGCTTAAATTACATTTTGTAGCTATCCTGTTTGGAGTTAGGAGTCAGTTCAGAATTGTGGGCATTTTAATTCTCCAACTGACTGCTTGCTTAAACCATTCTAATAGTATGATTGGCTGATTGCTCCAGCCCTGTTAATGCTCTGACACTCTGATTGGCTACAGGCTGGTTTTAGCTTGCTCAATTAAAAAGCCATAAGAAGAATAATGTAATGAATATACCTGTAAACTGAGGGGGTCCTTCATCAGTGCTGTTATTGTCCTCCATATTGCATGTGTCCAACACCAGTGTAGAATTAGTGGGGGAGGCAAGACAGGCCAGGAAGGGCAAGTCCATATCACTGATTTCATAACCAAACTCTGAATGTTCCCAGGGCAATGAGGCTGAACAAACCTCTGAATAGACAGAAAAACATAGAGTTGCAGAGGAAATCCAGTTGTAGCTGTATAGTTCCTATTAGATATATTAGTATAAAACACAGGGCAGGTGCCAACCCTAGTCTCAAATCACTCAAGTCAACAGTTCTTGTGTCCTGAAGCTCTATCAACAAAAATTATTGTCATAATGAAAGTGTTCATTAATTAGATTACTGCATTCAAAATTAATGGATATGGACATTTTTAAATAAAGATTTTTTTTCCTGGGTAGATAATAAAATTCCTTCTGCTTTCCAGCCATAGGAATGTAACTGCAAGGAATTATTATTTATTAGTGTCCCTTATCTAAATCATTGTCAACTGGTTTACAACAACCCAGCATCCTGGGTAAATAAGATAGTTTTCCCGTCAAATGTTTATTTGTAATTAATTAAAACACTATTTCAAGTTCTCTGCAATTGTACATATGATTTAGTCTTCTAATAGCTGCCATGTTTCTTGTGTTAGCAAATCATTAGACTCTATTATTTACAGTAAAGTAACAAAGAAATATCAGACCACTGACTCATTACTAAGCCACTGTCATGTGACTGAAAGAAAGCAGACAATCCATTGTGTACCAGGAATAATGCAAGCAGAAAAAACAAGTAAATTATAATATTTGTAACATTGAGGAGGTTCAATCCTGTGGTGGAAAAGGTTTTTTTTTACAGTGCTTGAGGTGTTCATACAAATGGCCTGTAGATGTCACTGTGCTCAAGACTTATACTGTGCATACTTTCTATACAGCTTGTGGTGTTAGAGTTGCTTACTGTTGTGTAATGGCTGCATGAGCCTGCTAATAAAGCACTGTTATACTCTACTCATCCTCGGCTACCAAAACATAACAGTGCTGTTAGGAATTTTTCTACCTAGCAGAGAAAGTACTGGATGCATATTGCATTTTTAGCAAGGGAGAAATTTCAGGGTTACTAAAATTAATTCTTAGAAGAAAGTAGATCCGGGGACTTGTCCAATTCAGGTCCAGACTGAGATTTAACATAGGACCTGGCATTTTGAATTGACAGAGGTGTAAAGCACCCCACCCCCCACAGATCCAATAAATATGAGTGTCTATGGCATTTTACAGCAGCCCCATTGGCATTTGGCAGAATCTTTTTCCCCCTGAGAGGCTTCAGATGTTTTTTTCACCTTTATCTGTTTAAAAAAAAAAAATCAGATTATGCCTGGTGTTAAACCCCAGCCATGCTATGCCAGTTGACAGTAAATTATATGGTCCATAGGTTTAGTATGTTTCCTGCATGCACCTACTTTAAGTCTTATGTACTTTCAAATCAGTTGTATGGTATTTTTATGGGTGTTGAAAATAAATCTTATCACATATTGTCATAGGGAAATTTCAGTGATCTCTATTTATATTGTAGGTTTTTTTTTTCAAGGGATATTTAACAAAAGGGCGAGTTCGCCCGAGGGAAATGTCACCAGTATGGGATTTGAACATTTACCTGGCTCTTATGTGATTGGCACATGTGCAATACAGCAGGACAGTCTGTGGGCTGATTTCTTTGAGGAATGAGTGGGCAAAGGTCTGTTGCCTAGGGCAGCACCAGATCTAAATACAAACTTGTATTCACCCCACTGATTCCAGTTATACTGTTCCTTTCCAAAGGACGTTCTTTGAAAGCAAGCCAATCAAAGCTGAAGACTAGATACGTCCAGAGCAGCTGATTGACCAGAACATTAGACTTTAGAGAGGGACTGTGTGATCAATATCAGGCCAAAAATTGGTGAGATATCTATTAGCAGGGTTGATAACCCACAAGCGTGGCCCACGTCTGTGCACTGATATGGTTTTCACTCAATGGGTCGCCACCTGCGCACAATATGATCTAGGGACCAATGATCGGATCAGCCCAATGTGGCCTAACGCATGGATAACCGCAATGTTATTTTTTTTCAGTTATCCTGCATCTTTCTAATTTGAATTTGGAATATTCAGCTAGTTTTAACACTTTTATTCACTTACATTTTCTTATCTTCTCCTTATTTTGCCCTCTAATCTGGCTTTCAGTTTACCATACAGTGGAATTAAAAATAAAAAAAACAAACAGATAAAATGTGTTAATATAAGAGTTTCTAAAAACAAGCAGAAACTGACCTAGAATATTACTCTCCATTATATACAGTATTAAATATTTGTAGAGGGTCCTCTACAGAAGACAGGCAGCATTGAGTAATTCAGATGAGTGATGAATATTAGCTGTAGACTCCAGCATGATGCAGATTATCTAGAGTCTAGACTTACCTGTCAGCAGGGTCTGGCTGTTAGAAGGCTGGGGATCCTCCGGTAGGGTTGAGGGAAGGCTAAATGGAATGACTTGGTGGTGATACATGCTGGTTCCGTAATGCACTGTGTAATCCCAGTGATTTTGCTGCAGGACAGTCAGGCTGAGACACAGGTTGTACAGAGGAGATTGTCCATCCTGATAGCAGAGTACCTGTTTATTGATAGTAAAGTAGGACAGGACACAAAGAGAAGTTACACTGCAAGGGCAGAGTAAGGCTAAATTCTCAAGTGACGAAACAAGAGGGTCCCCTAGTAATATTACAGATGCTTTGTCTTTTCCCAGTCAGTTGATCAGGCAAAGACTTATTCCAAAACAAGAGCCAGTGAATATGGATCTGATCAGGACTTCTCTTCTTTGTTCCCTGCTTGTTCTACTTTCCCAGAGTCTCGGCCTCCGGCACAGCAATGGCATTCTGCCAGCCCTCACCTTGGTATTCCCTTCTGGGCACTCCCTGTAAGTTTATCTCAGAAAAATAAGGTGTTACTGTAACGTAGAGGTGACTGTGCTGTTAAAGGGATACCATCACCACGATTTAGAAATGAATGTTCTTTTGCCAACTTTTCAAGATTCATTGATTAAGATTATCCATCCTTTGTTTTTAAAACTGGGATCAAGTTTTACTTGTGGGGTTCAGGGGCATTTCTGAACCAAGTGTCACCTGAGGTGACTAGGTAACACCGTTCTCTAAGATTGCCGGCATCAAGCTAAGGGTGCTCTTAATAAAGCCTTAAAGTGATACTGACACCTTCATATAGAAACCAGCCAGTATTACTTGTAATGTGCCACAGAAATGTGGTAGTGTCATTTACTGCTGTGGATAGGAATTGTCAGATGGTCCCTAACTGCTGAGCAGGGAAACAATCATACTTATGTACAGCAGGGGGAGCCCCCGCCTTACTTCCCAGCCATGCAGAACTCAAGCAGCTTTGTTTATGACGATCCCTAAGCAGCCCAGACCACACTGAGCATGTGCACAGTCTTAGTCTTGCAAAGATGTTTAACAAAGTTACAAGATGGTGACCCCCTGTAGCCAACTTTGAAAGCATAAATTATTTGTTTGATTAGGCTTGTGGTGCAGTAAGTTCATGTTTATGTTAAGTATACAAAATACAGCATTTCTAGCCTTATTCTATTTTAGACTTTACATGCCCTTTAAGATAACTTTTATTATGTTATAGAACAGCCAATTCTAAGCAACTTTTCAATTGCTTTTCATTATTTATTTTTTATACAGTAGTTTTATAGTTATTTGCCTTTTTCTTCTGACTCTTTGCAGCTCTCAAATGGGCATCACTGACCCTTCTATAAAGAAAATGCTTTGTAAGGCTACAAAAGTATTGTTTTTGTTACTTTGTATTACTGATCCTTCTATTCAGGCCCTCTCCTACTCATATTCCAGTCTCTTATTCAAATCAATGCATGGTTGCTAGGGGAATTTGGACCCTAGTTACCAGATTGCTTAAAGGGATACTGTCATGGGAAAAAAACATTTTTTTCAAAATGAATCAGTTAATAGTGCTGCTCCAGCAGAATTCTGCACTGAAATCTGTTTTTCAAAAGAACAAACAGTTTTTTTTATATTCAATTTTGAAATCTGACATGGGGCTAGACATATTGTCAATTTCCCAGCTGCCCCAAGTCATGTGACTTGTGCTCTGATAAACTTCAATTACTCTTTACTGCTGTACTGCAAGTTGGCGTGATATGACCCCCCTCCCTTTTTCCCCCCAGCAGCCAAACAAAAGAACAATGGGAAGGTAACCAGATAACAGCTCCCTAACACAAGATAACAGCTGCCTGGTAGATCTAAGAACAACACTCAATAGAAAAAACCCAGGTCCCACTGAGACACATTCAGTTACATTGAGAAGGAAAAATGCAGCCTGCCAGAAAGCATTTCTCTCCTAAAGTGCAGGCACAAGTCACATGACTGGGGGCAGCTGGGAAACTGACAATATGTCTAGCCCCATGTCAGATTTCAAAATTGAACATAAAAAAATCTGTTTGCTCTTTTGAGAAATGGATTTCAGTGCAGAATTCTGCTGGAGCAGCACTATTAACTGATTAATTTTGATAAAAAAAATGTTTCCCATGACAGTATCCCTTTAAGATGCAAATTGAAGAGCTGCTGAAAAGCTTAATAACTCAAAAACCATCAATAATAAAAAATGAAAACCAATTGCACATTGTATCAGAATATCACTCTCTACATCATACTAAAAGTTAACAACCCCTTTAAAGTTATGTAGAGATAGAGTACTCGGTATGTAGAACTGGATCTACTGCTGAGTTGCTCTGGGAACATAGTAAAGACAGGGCTAATTAACCTTGCAAGCATATGGTTTAGGGACTAATTGTAGAGGTAATGGTATATAGGTCCAGATTTATTTGAGTGGGGGCAGAAGTTATTTATTCACATAAGTTAATCAAAGTTAACTGCTGTACATTTCCCTGCATCCAGCAATATTACCTCCTTTGTGGTGTCATGTTCAAGTCCAGCTGAGCACTAGATGCATTACAAGCATGTGGTTAGAATTAAATATTAAATGGCTCACCAGAAACTTCTACCAAAATAGCCAGTCAGGTACTGTAGGCATAACTGTATATTTCATCCAACAGAACTCATTTACTACAGGAGAGCAAGTGCAAAAGTTTTTTTTTAAATTGACAATATTTTTTTTTAGTGTTAAGGGGGTTATTTATTAAATTCCGGTTGTTTCTGGTCAGACTTTTAGGGGGCAGATTTACTAAGGTTCGAATGGTATATTTTCGAATTTGAAATTCTTTTTTGGTGCAAAACTCAAAATTTTGAATTTATAACCACCAACTCGATATTTGAATTCGAATGAGAGAATTTGAATTCTAATTGGATACTCTGCCACGTAAAACTTGTCGAGTTCATGTAGAAGTCAATGGCAGAGGTCTGTTGAACCAGTTGAAGATGTTAATAGCCTCCCTGACATTCGAGTTTTTTTTCAGAGGAAAACTCGATTCAAATTCAGTTCGAATTTTCTGGATCGTTCCTATTAGATTGAATGTTAGACGTTCGAGTTTTTTCATAAATAACCTCCCATTCAAGTTGTGAGTACATTAGAATTTTAAAAAAAATTCATATAACTTTCAAATTTGACCTTTTTTATAAATAACCCCCTTAAAGGGCATGTAAAATTGAATAAGGCTAGAAATGCTGTATTTTGAATACTAAATATAAACATGAACTAACTGCACCACAAGCCTAATCAAACAAATGATTTATGCTTTCAAAGTTGGCTACAGGGGATCACCATCTTGTAACTTTGTTAAACATCTTTGCAAGACTAAGACTGTGCACATGCTCAGTGTGGTCTGGGCTGCTTAGGGATCATCATAAACAAAGCTGCTTGAGTTCTGCATGGCTGGGAAGTAAGGCGGGGGCTCCCCCTGCTGTTCATAAGTATGATTGTTTCCCTGCTCAGCAGTTAGGGACTGTCTGACAATTCCTATCCACAGCAGTAAATGAAGGGAGAATTTCACTGCATACAGTCAGGTTTCTTTTAAAAACCGTACACATTTTTTAATGAAAGTATATTGGAGATAGGCTTCTTTTTTATTAAAGAAAGTACAAATGGGATTTTATTTTTTTGCCTTTACATGCCCTTTAAAGGGGAAAACCACCATTTTTTCATAGAAAAGATAAACTTGAATTTTTCGAGATCTATTATCGAATAAAAAAAGTACTTAATCTCAGAACTGCTGAGTTCATGTCAGTCGTCAATGGCAGATTTCCCATTAACACCCTGATCTGCGATGGGTTTCATTCAATCAATAATCTGAAGAAAATAGTGAGAACTTTTCGGATTTTGATAAATAACCCCCAAAGATTCAAACCAATAAAATCATATATCGAACACATATTGGTGCAACTTCAGCTATTAATCGATGAAGTAGCACGGCGGCAAAAGATATTGGCATAACACAACCTTTGCAAATTGCAAAAGGAATGCTTTGCTTACTGTCTGGTCAAGGTAAGTATTAGATACAGGGCTCCCCTGAGCTCACTCACACTTGCACCTTATCCACTAAAGCAGGTGCAACACGCTAGACTGGACCCTGCGCTAAAATAGATCTGCATTTACTGTGCAGATGAGTTGTACCTGCCAGTTATTTTCTGCTATTATAACTTTAAAAATACAGTATGTTCGAACTTTTATGGTTACCATGTTGAATGTTTTTGCCGTTATTTAGACAACACTTTTCTGCAGCATTTTGAATTACACCAGCGCCACCCAGTGGATATCTTACTGTTTACAACTAAGGGAAAGTCTATTTGATCTCTTTATATGTAATTTCCTGCTCATTTTCATTTGGAGCCTTCAGTTTGATTGTGACCACTAGGACACTATTTGCCTATATTTTAGCATATTTATGTTGTTATAACAACACAGTGGTACACATGTAGGGGCAGATTTATCAAGGGTCAGATTTCGAAGTAAAAAATACTTCGAAATTCGACCATCTAATTGAAATACTTTGAATTCGAATATCAAATTCAAACTTTTTTTTATCGTATTTGGGTATTCTGCGGTCGAAGTAAAATCGTTCGATCGAACGATTCGAATGATTTCATCGTATGATCGAACGATTTTACTTCGACTTCATAAAAGTTAGAAAAATGCTGTAGAAGGTCCCCATAGGCTAAGTATTGAAGTCAAAGTTTTTTTAAAGAGACAGTACTTCGATTATCGAATGGTCGAATATTCAAACTATTCAAACTATTTTTACTTCGAATTGAATTCGAAGTAAATTCTAAGTCGTAGTATCCTATTCGAAGTATTCAAAAAATTACCACGAATTTCGAATTTTGTTACTTCGAAAATTCCCTCGAATTCACTTCGACCCTTGATAAATCTGCCCCGTAGTGTGTATAGAGACCTTAGATCGTAAGCTCCACTGGGGCAGAGATATGTGAATGAGGTAGAATCTCTGTAAAGATATTTGTAAATGTAATTACTAATTAAAAAAGCAGTGTCTGCCTATCTTGTTATATTCTCTGCTCTTCTGGCTCTCACTCCCGAAACAATGTAGCGAGATTTGACTCCTCTTGCATTGTTTTAAATCTCAGACCCAGAGAACCTTAGGGCAGAGACACACGGTCAGATTCGGGGAGATTAATCACCCGGCGACAAATCTCCTCTTCTTCGGGGCGACTAATCAGTAAGTTAAAATAAGCTCCTTTGTATGAAAGCATAACAATTCTACCAGGGTTCAAATAATTCTCCTTAATCAGAATGATTTTTAACAAAGCCTATGACCATATTATTATACCCCATTACCACCCCAACTTCACTCCTTGCTTTGTCCCCACCAGTATGATAAATACAAGTTCCACCTAAGGGATGACAGGTCTGATAATAGGGTCCCGTAGGCCAAAGAGATAGCAAAGAGATGCGTATAAGTTGTCCTTTATGTATCTTGCTCTATTGCACTGATAATGTAGAAGCATTGAGATTCTGGCCACCAGTCTCACTGGGGGTCATTTATCAACATTGGGCAAATTTGCCCATGGCAACCAACCAAATTGCTGCATTCATTGTTCTACTTGCAGCTGGCTTTAAAAAGCTATTCACTAATTGGTAGCTATGGGTAACTACCCATGGGCAAATTTGCCCAGTGTTGATAAATGAGCCCCACTGTGTGATATTTTACAATTGCAGTGGTTTCACTGGATCTTCAGTAATTATTTCGTTTGCATTTCACATTGTTCTGGATTTCTGGATTATTCCACCCATAAAATTCCTTCAGTGTTTTTATTTTTGGGTCTCTACATGATACATATGGTTTTATTAATTCATTTGTATGTTTATTATGTTATGTTTTATCACTGTATCTAAGGATATGTGGGATATAAAATGATGTAAGTGCAAGCTTTGAGGCAATTTTCCGAATTCCATAAAAATCATCAATCTTGATCTTAGATTTGCAAGTTTGGAATAGAAGGACATTTTTAACCATTTATCAATTTCAAAAATAAATGGTTTTCTGGGATCAACTTACTATTAAAGACCCTTATGATTAAAATGCAGGCAGCGTGCTACTTGTTGTCTAGTTATTATTTTCTCAGTTTTTTCTCTGTTCATAGCCAGTTGTCAGGAAAGGGATGTATTGTGATTTTGCTCTTCTCAGAACTGACTAGAGAAACATTAGATGACTCTTCTCTGCTATTTAGTCAGGTTTATTCAAAGCAGAGCAGCAGGATCTCCTCCCGATCAGCCCGGGTTATTGTAGCTGTTAGCTGTAAAACTATTATGGAATCTTATTTCCCCAGAGACACAGATAAATAAAAAGTGTACATGTAAAATTTTGAACATGCCCAACCTAATTTTTGTATTTCCTCTACATTATGCTAAATAATGGTCTTGCATTACCTGGTTTCCAACTAATGATGTCCAGGTCCACAAAAAGTCAACCCGCACCCAATTCTAACCCGCCAGCTCCCAAACTGCACCCGTCCCTAACCTGTACGACACTTCTATACAGACCCAAGCACGGCCCACCTGTCTCTGACATCATGAAAGGGGGCAGGGCAGGCACATGCCTATAAACATACACTAATGTAAGAAGATGCCGGCACTGGAAGGTCACGGGCTACCAGTAGGGCTGCCACCTTTTTTAGAAAAAAAAAATATATTTATATTTTTCCCTATTAATAACATTAGGGTGAAGAATCATTTTTACTGGCCAGGCCAGTAAAATACCGACCAGGTGGAAATCTAGCTACCGGCAAACTTTATGTAGAAGTCGTCAGGAACCAGTCTGACCCCTGGGTCCTGGTCCAGCCCACACATCACTATTTCAAACATTATTGCAGCATTAAATGACACCAAATGAGCATGAAGCGTGGAGATGATACTTGCTTGTAGTCGGCCAAAACAAACACTGCACTACAAATGTCCATAACATATAGAGCCAAGTGCACCAATATCCCTTTAAAGCAAATTTCGGTTCTGCAAGTACAATAGTTTCATGTTCATTTAAATTAAATTTAAGCTGCATATCATGAATCACTCAATATTTCCTTGTAATTGCTGTTATTATTTTCTTGTTTTCTTGTAATGGCTATTAGAATATGCAGCCTCCCTGTATTCTCTGGGCTGCATGGCTAATTGATTTCAGCATTCTCATTTGAGGCAGCTGGCTGGCAGCTAGTACATCTAATGACTCATTGTGCACCTGGGCCTTCCCACGACAATGGATAAGTGCACTTAATGTAAGCCTTTGGAGAGCATCAATAGGCAAAGAACTTCTCATAATGCAGAGCTTTTCCACCTGAATGGCTGGTTCTTAGCTCTGCTGTAAACACATTTAAATGGGAATTGTGCTCGCATTTTATAGTCTTACGTACTGTCCCTTTTTCATCCTACAAACCTGCCTATGTGGTTTAAATCCCAGCCAAAGTCACAACTAGGGTAGCAAGCAGGGCCATTGACCATGGACACAATAGGGCGTATTTGGAGGGGGGAGTTGGGGCCACAGGGATTGATAATTTAAAGGGGCAATCGGCAGTGGGCAGACCAACCAACTGGCAGGGGATAATGACCAAGGGAATGGGGGTAAGCATTCACGCTGTCAAGTAAATAGCTATGGGTGCCAGTACAACTTGGCCTAGCTCTGGCCCCAGCAAATTTGGGGTGTGTACTGGGACTGTCCCATTCTCTCAAGATAATTGGCAGGTATACCATTCTTGCACTAATGTCAGTTTAGTCAAGTCACACCTGAGACTTAAGCAGCTGGCGTAGCTAAAATATTAATGGTTAGAGAGGATTAGGGAAAATAAGACCCACGTTCATTGGTGAAACCTGGTAGCACCAGGCTCACAATTACCTGTCTTACGATTTACAAACTGATTCCAGCGACAAAGAGAAGGGGATTTTGGGCAAAAAAATTAGTCAGTTTAAATCCCCATAAAGTAAGTCTGGATTCAGTTATGTAACCTTGTCTTGCCTACCTTCCATCTGTGCTCCAGCATTCACTGGGAACCAATACATATTTCTTTTCTTATTGCTTCGTTGACATGACAGATAGCTTATTAAAATGACAATTAGATGCAAGTTTTTGTACTCCATAATGTGCTGCTTTATAAATAATTGACAGTGCTTATCATAATAATGATATTAGTATAACAGCAAGCTGGCAGTGCTCTTAAAGACAAAAGACCCATAGGAAGTTGGCTTGTTTTAATTACACTTGTGGCTGGGGCATCTCTGTTGCTTTCCATGGTCACTGCCAATTCAGATTGAACCCTTGGATCAACTTAAGTTACCTTTCAGATTTGCTCAGTTTGGTACTTCTTTGCATGCTCTTCAAGTAACAGCACCTGCATGGTTCCTGGACAGGCATACAATCAACACCTTTTTCCCAAGGCACTGTGTGCACTGGGCATGGAGAAGTAAAGTAATATTTGATATATGAGGAACCCAATCAGCTTTGGTGACCAGTAGGTGCTCTGCTCTTCACCGAAGATGAATGTTTCTACACTTTGATCTTTCTCTCTCTCCATTTATTTGCCTCCCATCTGATCTGTATTTTATCCCATTATGTCTTCGTTTTGGCTCACCCCCAAAGCAGTTGAGCACGACATCTACTATCAATTAGGGTGATAAACTTATTTGCTGTCCTATGAAGTCTTCTAACTGTAGCAAATGTTCCACAATTTGGGGCTTGAAACCAAAATGTCAGAAAAACTATGATGTATGCAATTTCAGCTTACTGTCTTCTTACTAAATTGTTAAATTTTGCAGTTACTTTCTTTTAGTAGTGATTCCGAATCTGTGGAGCAGGTACCCCTTGGGGCCTGGAACAGTCACGGGGGGTCAGGCTAAAGGGCTAATTTTTTTTTAATCTAAATAAAGGGCTAATTTAAATTTGATGATTTCAAGAGGAAACCTATTTGCTCTCCAGGTTACACCTGAAAGTCAGTTAGAAGAAGGTCAGTTAGGGTGAAACTTGAATACTTATTTTTTGCTAAGCTTGACATTTTTTAACCTGACCAAAGATTGAACCCTTTTTGACTTTTTTAACACAACAAACTTGTATTTCACCTCTCTCTTTCCTGAAATGACTGAAGATCTAAGATCATTTCACAAATATTTGGTGTACTAGGTGGCATGGATTCTACACATGCAACCTTTCAGTAGCTCTTACATAATGGTTACTGTGAAAATTCTTCTTCTTACATTCATGATTGCATTGTCCACCTGAAAATGTGGACAACAGTTTTCTGACTGCTATGTAACTGGTAGCTTGCCAACAGGATACAATATCCCTCTTCCTAAACCAGCTGGCATCCACATTAGGCTAAAATTGAAGTTCATTAAGAGCTGGCGATTTATCCACTTTCTATGGTTCTGGAAGCAGCTCTAACCTGCTCTGGCAGTTAAGATGAAGAGGAATGTTGGGTATAAATAATTGTCAGGTAGAAAAACAGACAACATCTCACCAAACATTTTGACTCTTTCTTTGCTGGTTTATACTCAATTAGCAAGAACTACAAGGGCACCTTGCCTGTGAAATTGCGTATGCACCAAGCTATCATATTTTTTTTAAATTAAAAACCGGGAAAACAGGATGGAGCCAACAAATGTACCTTGATGTGTATTTAAACAGCTTGTCCTATAGTTGCAAAACAATGTAAATCAGTGGTTCCCAAACTGTGGGATTGGCTTCCTTGGGGGCCTGGAACAGTGGCAGGGATTGAGGAGAAATGTTATTTTCTCTCCTAGACATCTGTTAAAGCCCAGACATGTATAAACTATTCTAGACACTCCTGGAGAGATGGTTGTGTGGCTGGTTTAATAATGTTTTCCTATATCTGTAACCTTATTATGAACTAAGGGGGGCACGGGCCAAAGGTATGCTCTTCAATCATTAGTCTAAGCCACCAGAAATATTCTCTCTCTGCTCCTTATGCACTACCCCTCTATGATAAGAGGATCCTAAGATTCAGAAGTCTTGCCTCCTTGAGATTTTCAGTATGTCCATGCTACCCAGATGATCCCGACTGATCTCAATGTGCCATAGAGATTGTCCGATTTGTTGATGGGACAGATTAGAAATTTTGGCAGATGAGGAATGGGAGCCGCAGCCCCGTGCATGACCATGTTAACAAAAGTTACCATGTCTACAACTGCACCACTGAGGGATTTGCAAGTCTTCTGGGGGGTCCTGGGATTTGTAGACAATCCCTGTACTGAGACACAATACCTTCTCTGCTAAAGACACATACAATATATTTTAATAATAAAAACCAGTGGACAGGTTTTAGTAAGACCCTAGCGAGGATGAATGCTCCGGCACCCTTTCCATAGCTGAGTCATTCAGCCTCCAGATTATTTATCTTAGCATGCAAGTCACGTTAGCACAGTAGCTCTCCTGCTTGGGGCTCTTTGGATTTTGCTACATCCACACTATACAAACCTGATTTAATATGTGCAGAGTGAAGAAAATAACAGCGTTCCTCTATTTTCTCCCGCTAACCTGCATAATTGAGGACCGGCAGGATATTGTTTTTATAGCTGCAACCTGTCATTTCATTTGCCGAAAAAGTTTTTAATATGTAAATATTTTATATTTAAAATGGTTTTTAATCTTAATAACAAATAAGGGGCATTAAGTCACGGGAGGAGGGGGTCATTCTTCCACTGAATAAAGCACTTGTAAGGCCCCATCTAGAATATGTCATACAGTTTTGGTCTCCATCACTCAAACAGGACATTATTGTATTAGAGAGGGTACAGAGAAGGGCAACTAAGCTGGTGAAAGGTATGGAAAATCTTAGCTATGAGGAAAGACTGGCCAAATTGGGGATGTTCATGCTGGAGAAGAGGCGCTTAAGGGGTGATAACTATGTATAAATATATAAGGGGATTGTATAATAATCTCTCTAATGCTTTATTTACCAGTAGGTCTTTTCAGCTGACACAAGGTCATCCATTCCGATTAGAAGAAAAGAGGTTCCGCCTAAATATTGGGAAGGGGTTTGTTACAGTGAGAGCTGTGAAGATGTGGAATTCTTTCCCTGAATCAGTGGTACAGGCTGATACATTAGATAGCTTTAAGAAGGGGTTGGATGGTGTTTAGCAAGTGAGGGAATACAGGGATAGAGATGTCGCGAACTGTTCGCCGGCGAACTTGTTCGCGCGAACATCGGGTGTTCGCGCTCGCCGGAAGTTCGCGAACGTCGCGCGACGTTCGCCATTTTGGGTTCGCCATTGTTGGCGCTTTTTTTTGCCCTCTCACCCCAGACCAGCAGGTACATGGCAGCCAATCAGGAAGCTCTCCCCTGGACCACTCCCCTTCCCTATAAAAACCGAAGCCCTGCAGCGTTTTTTCACTCTGCCTGTGTGTGCTGAAGAGATAGTGTAGGGAGAGAGCTGCTGCCTGTTAGTGATTTCAGGGACAGTTGAAAGTTTGCTGGCTAGTAATCGTTTTGATACTGCTCTGTTATTGGAGGGACAGAAGTCTGCAGGGGTTTGAGGGACATTTAAGCTTAGGTAGCTTTGCTGGCTAGTAATCTACCTTCTACTGCAGTGCTCTGTATGTAGCTGCAGTGGGCAGCTGTCCTGCTTCTGATCTCATCTGCTGACTGCTGCAATAACAGTAGTCCTTGTAAGGACTGCTTTTATTTATTTTTTTGTTGTTTTACTACTACTACTACTACTACTACTATAAGAGCCCAGTGCTATTAGTCTAGCAGTGTTGGGGAGTGGGACTGGTGTGCTAATCTGCTGCTCCTAGTAGTTCAGCAGCACCAACTTTAATTTTTTTTTTTTAATATTCATTTTTTTTTTATTTTACTTTTTTTTATTTTACTACCGCTGTAGTAGTGTATAAGTTGACCTTTTAGGCATTATTTGCCCTGTAGGCATTATTTGCACACTGTTTTCTTCAACCCGCCATCGAGCTGTGTGACCTTGTTCACATTCTGTCTAAATATCCATAATATTACCGTCTCCAGAAAAAACACCGGAGTCACTTTTTTCAAGCAGCCATAATATATTTTACGTAATCCGTATCCACCGCTGTAGTAGTGTATACGTTGGCCTTGTAGGCATTATTTGCACACTGTTTTCTTCAACCCGCCATCGAGCTGTGTGACCTTGTTCCCATTCTGTCTAAATATCCATAATATTACCGTCTCCAGAAAAAACACCGGAGTCACTTTTTTCAAGCAGCATTCATATATTTTACGTAATCCGTATCCACCGCTGTAGTAGTGTATACGTTGGCCTTGTAGGCATTATTTGCACACTGTTTTCTTCAACCCGCCATCGAGCTGTGTGACCTTGTTCCCATTCTGTCTAAATATCCATAATATTACCGTCTCCAGAAAAAACACCGGAGTCACTTTTTTCAAGCAGCATTCATATATTTACGTAATCCGTATCCACCGCTGTAGTAGTGTATACGTTGGCCTTGTAGGCATTATTTGCACACTGTTTTCTTCAACCCGCCATCGAGCTGTGTGACCTTGTTCCCATTCTGTCTAAATATCCATAATATTACCGTCTCCAGAAAAACACCGGAGTCACTTTTTTCAAGCAGCATTCATATATTTTACGTAATCCGTATCCACCGCTGTAGTAGTGTATACGTTGGCCTTGTAGGCATTATTTGCACAGTGTTTCTTCAACCCGCCATCGAGCTGTGTGAGCTTGTTCACATTTTGTCTAAATATTGATAATATTATCGTCTCTAGAAAAACCACTTGAGTTACTTTTTTTCAAGCAGCATTCATATATTTTACGTAATCCGTATCCACCGCTGTAGTAGTGTATACGTTGACCTTGTAGGCATTATTTGCACACTGTTTTCTTCAACCCGCCATCGAGCTGTGTGAGCTTGTTCACATTTTGTCTAAATATTGATAATATTATCGTCTCTAGAAAAACCACTTGAGTTACTTTTTTTCAAGCAGCATTCATATATTTTACGTAATCCGTATCCACCGCTGTAGTAGTGTATACGTTGACCTTGTAGGCATTATTTGCACACTGTTTTCTTCAACCCGCCATCGAGCTGTGTGACCTTGTTCCCATTCTGTCTAAATATCCATAATATTACCGTCTCCAGAAAAAACACCGGAGTCACTTTTTTCAAGCAGCATTCATATATTTTACGTAATCCGTATCCACCGCTGTAGTAGTGTATACGTTGGCCTTGTAGGCATTATTTGCACACTGTTTTCTTCAACCCGCCATCGAGCTGTGTGACCTTGTTCCCATTCTGTCTAAATATCCATAATATTACCGTCTCCAGAAAAAACACCGGAGTCACTTTTTTCAAGCAGCATTCATATATTTACGTAATCCGTATCCACCGCTGTAGTAGTGTATACGTTGGCCTTGTAGGCATTATTTGCACAGTGTTTTCTTCAACCCGCCATCGAGCTGTGTGAGCTTGTTCACATTTTGTCTAAATATTGATAATATTATCGTCTCTAGAAAAACCACTTGAGTTACTTTTTTTCAAGCAGCATTCATATATTTTACGTAATCCGTATCCACCGCTGTAGTAGTGTATACGTTGACCTTGTAGGCATTATTTGCACACTGTTTTCTTCAACCCGCCATCGAGCTGTGTGACCTTGTTCACATTTTGTCTAAATATTGATAATATTATCGTCTCTAGAAAAACCACTTGAGTTACTTTTTTTCAAGCAGCATTCATATATTTTACGTAATCCGTATCCACCGCTGTAGTAGTGTATACGTTGACCTTGTAGGCATTATTTGCACACTGTTTTCTTCAACCCGCCATCGAGCTGTGTGACCTTGTTCCCATTCTGTCTAAATATCCATAATATTACCGTCTCCAGAAAAAACACCGGAGTCACTTTTTTCAAGCAGCATTCATATATTTTACGTAATCCGTATCCACCGCTGTAGTAGTGTATACGTTGGCCTTGTAGGCATTATTTGCACACTGTTTTCTTCAACCCGCCATCGAGCTGTGTGACCTTGTTCCCATTCTGTCTAAATATCCATAATATTACCGTCTCCAGAAAAAACACCGGAGTCACTTTTTTCAAGCAGCATTCATATATTTTACGTAATCCGTATCCACCGCTGTAGTAGTGTATACGTTGGCCTTGTAGGCATTATTTGCACAGTGTTTTCTTCAACCCGCCATCGAGCTGTGTGAGCTTGTTCACATTTTGTCTAAATATTGATAATATTATCGTCTCTAGAAAAACCACTTGAGTTACTTTTTTTCAAGCAGCATTCATATATTTTACGTAATCCGTATCCACCGCTGTAGTAGTGTATACGTTGACCTTGTAGGCATTATTTGCACACTGTTTTCTTCAACCCGCCATCGAGCTGTGTGAGCTTGTTCACATTTTGTCTAAATATTGATAATATTATCGTCTCTAGAAAAACCACTTGAGTTACTTTTTTTCAAGCAGCATTCATATATTTTACGTAATCCGTATCCACCGCTGTAGTAGTGTATACGTTGACCTTGTAGGCATTATTTGCACACTGTTTTCTTCAACCCGCCATCGAGCTGTGTGACCTTGTTCACATTTTGTCTAAATATTGATAATATTATCGTCTCTAGAAAAACCACTTGAGTTACTTTTTTTCAAGCAGCATTCATATATTTTACGTAATCCGTATCCACCGCTGTAGTAGTGTATACGTTGACTTTGTAGGCATTATTTGCACAGTGTTTTCTTCAACCCGCCATCTAGCTGTGTGTATTATCGTTTCCAGAAAAACCAACTGAGTTTTTGTTGTTGTTGTTGTTTTTTTAAAAATAATGCCAGGCAAAGGCAGGCCGCCACGCAGAGGCCGTGCTAGGGGCCGTGCTGCTATGCAATCCTGTGGCCCTAGCAAATTGCCCAGTTTTAAAAAGCCAATGACCCTGAACTCCCAAAATGCTGAAGAGGTAGTTGACTGGCTTACACAGCACACCCCATCCTCTACCGTTTCTAACTTTACCACAACATCCTCCTCATCCTCCACTGCTATGGCCACCCCACGTAACACTTCCTCCACCACCGGTGCCCCTTCTTCACTGGGGTCAGAGGAGTTATTTTCCAATGAGTTTCTTGAACTGAGTAATGCGCAACCATTATTGCCAGAAGAAGATGAAGGAGATGAGGACCTTACACCAGATTTAATTCTGGCAGAGAACACGATAGAGATGGACATAATGAGTGATGAGGAGGAGGTCCCCGCTGCTGCTTCCTTCTGTGATGTGTCAGAAGAAATTGATGCATCTGAGGAGAATGATGATGAGGAGATTGATGTTTTGTGGGTGCCTAGTAGAAGAGAGCAAGAGGAGGGTAGTTCAGATGGAGAGACGGAGAGTCAGAGAGGCAGTAGGAGAATAAGACTTAGAAGAAGCAGGGAGGACAGCCCGCAGGGATCAGCAGGGCAACAACATGTATCGGCACCTGTGTTCAGCCGGCCAACGCACCCGCCATTGCCGCCAATACCGCCAACTCCGCCAACTTCTACTGTTACCGCCAGATCGCACACTTCCAAAAAGTCAGCAGTGTGGGATTTTTTTAATGTGTGTGCCTCTGACAAAAGCATTGTAATTTGCAATGAGTGCAGTCAGAAACTGAGCCTTGGTAAGCCCAACAGCCACATAGGTACAACTTCTATGCGAAGGCACATGAGCGGCAAGCACAAAGCACTTTGGGAGCAACACCTCAAAGGCAACAGGCAAACTAAAAGCCACACTCCTTCTGGTCCAGCATCTTACTGCTCTACCTCTGCTCTCCTTGACCGTCTGAACCACCCTCCACTCCGCCTTCCACCTTGACCACCTGTTCCCATTCCCAGTCATCTGCCACCAGCCAAGTTTCTGTGAAGGCCATGTTTGAGCGTAAGAAGCCAATGTCTGACTGTCACCCCCTTGCCCGGCGTCTGACAGCTGGCTTGTCTGCACTCTTAGCCCGCCAGCTTTTACCATACCAGCTGGTGGACTCTGAGGCCTTCCGCAAATTTGTAGCAATTGGGACACCGCAGTGGAAGGTACCCAGCCGCAATTTTTTTCTAAAAAGGGAATACCACACCTGTACCAACATGTGCAGAGCCAAGTTACCGCATCTCTGTCACTTAGTGTTGGGCCAAAGGTCCATATGACTACTGACGCATGGTCCTCCAAGCATGGTCAGGGCAGGTATGTCACCTACACTGCCCACTGGGTGAACTTGGTAATGGCTGGGAAGCAGGGAATGGGTAGCTCAACAACAACAGTGGAGTTGGTGTCACCGCCACGGATTGCACGCGGTTCTGCCACCACCTCTACTCCTCCATCGCTCTCTACCTCGTCTTCTTCTTCTTCTTACTCTGCTGCTGGGTCCTCCTTCTCCTCCTCCACACCTGTGCACCCCCAGCTCCCCCTAGGCTATTCGACGTGCCAGGTACGCCGTTGTCACGCTGTCTTGGGGATGACGTGCCTGGAAAGCAAAAACCATACCGGATCTGTACTCCTGTCATCTCTGCAGTCACAGGCCGATCGGTGGCTGACCCCACACCAACTGCAGATCGGAAAAGTGGTGTGTGACAATGGAAGCAATCTGTTGGCAGCGTTGAGACTAGGCAATTTAACACATGTGCCCTGCATGGCACATGTGTTAAATTTAATAGTCCAACGTTTTGTCTCCAAGTACCCAGGATTCCAGGACGTTCTCACCCAGTCCAGAAAGGTGTCGGCCCATTTCAGACGTTCCTACACAGCCATGGCACGCCTTGCTGACATTCAGCAGCGCTACAACATGCCAGTCAGGCGTTTGATTTCTGACAGCCAGACTCGCTGGAATTCAACGCTCCTTATGTTGGAACGTCTGCTGCAACAACAAAGGGCCGTCAACGAGTACCTTTTTGAACTGGGTGGTAGGACTGGATCTGCACAGCTGGGATTTTTTTCCCCCGTTACTGGGTGCTTATGCGCGATGCCTGCAGGCTCATGCGACCTTTTGAAGAGGTGACAAATATGGTCAGTCGCACCGAAGGCACCATCAGCGACCTAATACCCTTCGCTTTCTTCCTGGAGCGTGCCGTGCGACGAGTGACAGATGAGGCTGTAGACCAGCGTGACGAGGAGCTGGAAGCGCACGATTTCTGGTCGGAATCACCAGAACGAACCCAGGCACCTGCTGCAACGCAGGGAGAGGTGCCAGAAGTGGAGTCAGAGGAGGAAGGTGGCTTTGTGGAGGAGGAGGAGGAGGACCAACAGGAGCAGGCTTCCCAGGGGGCTAGTGGTGACCTTTTGGGGACCCCTGGTCTTGTACGTGGCTGGGGGAGGAGACCGTGGATGATGCAGTCCTTGATAATGAGGAAGCGGAGATGGATAGCTCTGCATCCAACCTTGTGAGAATGGGGTCTTTCATGCTGTCATGCCTGTTGAAGGACCCCCGTATCAAGAGGCTTAAGGAGAAGGACCTGTACTGGGTCGCAACGCTACTAGACCCTCGGTACAAGCATAAAGTGTCAGAAATGTTACCAACATACCACAAGTCCGAAAAGATGCGGCATTTACAAACCAGCCTGCAAAACATGTTGTACAATGCTTTTAAGGGTGATGTCACTTCAGGAACTCATCAACATTCCAGGGGCAGAGGTGCCAGTAATCCTGCCACGAGCACACCTGCAAGGACAAAGCCCTTTGGCCAGTCTGTAACGTCAGACATGCAAATGTTTTTCTGTCCAAGGCAGCGCCACAACCCTTCTGGATCCACCCTCAAAGAACGCCTCGACCGGCAGGTAGCGGACTACCTGGCATTAACTGCAGATATCGACACTCTGAGGAGCGATGAACCCCTGGACTACTGGGTGCGCAGGCTTGATCTGTGGCCAGAGCTGTCACAATTTGCCATGAACCTCTTGTCTTGCCCAGCCTCAAGTGTGCTCTCAGAAAGGACCTTCAGTGCAGCAGGAGGGATTGTAACTGAGAAGAGAACTCGCCTAGGTCACAAAAGTGTCGATTACCTGACCTTTATTAAAATGAATGAGGGGTGGATCTCGGAGGGTTACTGCACGCCGGAAGACTTGTTCTGACTTCTATGCAGCTGTCCTTCTCTTCAAGCCTCATGACTCCACACACAGCTGTCCTTTAGCGTCCTCCTCCTCCCTCCGCCACCGTTACAAACTAGGGTGCAAACCCTACTGGTTTAATTTTTTCTGGCCTCTGTGCTTCAGTGGCTGCAACCAAAAAAACTGGGCAAACAATGTCTACAAGGTCAACGTATGGCAAAAAATGACTATTTTCAGCATTTATATGGCATATTTTTTCTGGCAACTGTGCTTCAGTGGCTGCGTCCAAAAAAATGCATATTTTCTGCATTTATATGGCATAATTTTTCTGGCAACTGTGCTTCAGTGGCTGCGACCAAAAAAATGCATATTTTCTGCATTTATATGGCATAATTTTTCTGGCCTCTGTGCTTCAGTGGCTGCAACCAAAAAAATTTATATTTTCAGCATTTATATGGCATAATTTTTCTGGCCTCTGTGCTTCAGTGGCTGCAACCAAAAAAATTTATATTTTCAGCATTTATATGGCATAATTTTTCTGGCAACTGTGCTTCAGTGGCTGCGACCAAAAAAATTACTATTTTCAGCATTTATATGGCATATTTTTTCTGGCCTCTGTGCTTCAGTGGCTGCGGCCAAAAAAACTGGGCAAACAATGCCTACAAGGTCAACGACGTTGACCTTGTAGGCATTGTTTGCCCAGTTTTTTTGGCCGCAGCCACTGAAGCACAGAGGCCAGAAAAAATATGCCATATAAATGCTGAAAATAGTAATTTTTTGCCATACGTTGACTCAACGTATATGGCAAAAAATGACTATTTTCAGCATTTATATGGCATATTTTTTCTGGCAACTGTGCTTCAGTGGCTGCGACCAAAAAAATGCATATTTTCTGCATTTATATGGCATAATTTTTCTGGCCTCTGTGCTTCAGTGGCTGCAACCAAAAAAATTTATATTTTCAGCATTTATATGGCATAATTATTCTGGCAACTGTGCTTCAGTGGCTGCGACCAAAAAAATGCATATTTTCTGCATTTATATGGCATAATTTTTCTGGCCTCTGTGCTTCAGTGGCTGCAACCAAAAAAATTTATATTTTCAGCATTTATATGGCATAATTTTTCTGGCAACTGTGCTTCAGTGGCTGCGTCCAAAAAAACTGGGCAAACAATGTCTACAAGGTCAACGTATGGCGAAAAATTACTATTTTCAGCATTTATATGGCATATTTTTTCTGGCAACTGTGCTTCAGTGGCTGCGTCCAAAAAAACTGGGCAAACAATGCCTACAAGGTCAACGTATGGCAGTTGTTTAAAGAGAACAGTAGATTACTAGCCAGCAAAGCTACCTAAGCTAAAATGTCCCTCAAATCCCTGCAGACTTCTGTCCCTCCAATACAGAGCAGTATCAAGCAGATTACTAGCCAGCAAGCTTACTATCATCTGTCCCTGAAATCACTAACAGCTCTCCCCCTACACTATCTCTTCCAAGCACACACAGGCAGATTTTTCAGATACATTTTTGCCCTTGATCCCCCTCTGGCATGCCACTGTCCAGGTCGTTGCACCCTTTAAACAACTTTAAAATCATTTTTCTGGCCAGAAATGTCTTTTCTAGATGTTAAAGTTCGCCTTCCCATTGAAGTCTATGGGGTTCGCGAACCGTTCGCGAACCGCTCGCATTTTTGCGCAAGTTCGCGAATATGTTCGCGAACTTTTTTTCCGACGTTCGCTACATCCCTATACAGGGATATGGGAGATAGCTCATAGTACAAGTTGATCCAGGGACTAGTCCCATTGCCATTTTGGAGTAAGGAAAGGAAGGAATTTTTTCCCCCTCTGAAGCAAATTGGTGAGGCTTCAGATGGGTTTTTTTTGCCTTCCTCTGGATCACTGGCAGTTAGGCAGATTTAAAAAAAAAAAAAATTTAACTTGATGGACGTGTGTCTTTTTTCAACCTTACTTACAATGTTACTATATTACTATATCAGTCGGCTTGTTGATTGGGCTGGCCAGAAAATTTCGATTGGGCCACTTTGAAGGAAACTGAACATCAGCCATTGCTAGTGCTGAATCGTCAGATACCAGTAGAATTCTATTGTTCTATCTATCTGTAAATCTTATGATTCAGCTCTGCACCCGTGTATTTTCCAGGAAAGATTGTGATTTTTATGTCTATGGCCACTAGGGTTGCCAGCTTTTCTGAAAGGTTTTACCGGCCGGTGGGGGGGGAGGAACAAAAGGGGCAGTCCGCGACGCAAAAGGGGCAGAGCCACGTACCACAAAAAGAGGCGGAGCCACATTGCGAGATGGCCAGAAGACCGGAAAAAAAGGTAAGTTCTGAGTGAATTGTGGGCGGGCCAAGGGCTTTTTTAAAGGGTATTATAAATTTACCGGCAACTACATTGCCAGCAAATTTGTAATACTGGCCCGGCAGGCAGCGCCGATTCAGCCCAGATGCCGCCCCCCTCCTCTCCTGCTCAGCGCTTAAAAATTAGCGTCTGAGTGGGTCTAAAGGGGCAGTATCACTAGTGCATCAAGCGCAATGGCGCTCTCTGCACTAGCGGAGCCAAATTTCCGGGTTAAAACCCGGAAGTTTGGCTCTTAAAAGTTACAAGAGGCGGATTTTTGCCGCCCCTTGTAATTGGCCGCTCGCTGCCGACCGAGGCAAGGGTCTCACCAGAAGTGGCCCTGCTGCCAGCAGTTTTACCGGCTAGGCTGGTCAAATACAGGCCTGTTGGCGACACTAAAACTTTGGCCACCTTTAGTGCAATGTGACACATCCTGGGTGTTTAAGACAATTTAACAGACACGATCACCATCGAGATTTTTGTTTCATCTTTTTTATTACACTCCTATGCACAGCTTTCTTTTCTCACAGTTTCTATGGCTTTTGGGTAACCAAGGGTCTCTGTAAAGTGGCAGCAATGGAGATACGACTTGCACCTTCCAACAAAATAAAGCAGTGTCACAGTATGCAGCTCTACTGAGCAGGTAAAACCATAACTTGGTCACAGAATGGGAGCAGAGGCTCTGTGAGGAGAACCCACAGCTGCACCGCTTCACCTATGAAACGCTCGCCAGAGTCAATGTATTTATATACACGCGGTGTGACGTCAGACTCTCGCGAGATGACACTTGTGACGTCTGGATTAGGTGTCCGGAAGGAATCTAGGAGCTAGAAGTTAACTGCACTGCGGGACTTTTAAATATCGATCCAAGGCTGCGAGCTGTATAAAGGAAACGGATCTCTCCCGGGAACAGCGCGGCTATTGGCCGGTATGAGCTACTTGTACTATTACTAGAGGGCACTGCTTCTAGCTTTACTGCTTGTATTGTTACTATATGTCAATACTGTAGGGCACTGATTGTATTGTTACTTTACGGCACTGCTTCTCTCTTACTGTACTGCTTGCACTGTTAATACATGACATTACTTTATGGCACTGTCGTGTTATTGCTTGCACTGTCACTGGACAGCACTGCTTGCATTGTTCCTGCTTGTAGATATACAGGACTGCTTATTTTACAACATTTTTTGGGTCTCACCATCAATATATAATACATAATACATTTCCTTGATATTTCTTTTTCCCAGATGTTACACCATTTTTTCCCAGGCCCCTGATAAAATGGGGATTCTACTTTATTTAGCTTTTTGTTCACCAGCTCTCCTGTTTGGAATTTCAACAGCTGGTTGCAGTTTACCTTAGCAACCACGCACTGATTTAAATGAGAGACTGGAAATTGAATAGGAGAGGGAAAGGAGAATAATAAAAAGCAACAACAATAATAATATAACTGTTAACAAACAAAGCAGTAGTTTTTGGCTGTTGGGGTGAGTGACCACCCATCCGAAAGCTGGAAAGATGAAGAAGTTTAAAGGAGAAGGAAAGGCTTAGTGCACTTTGGGGTGCCAAATGTTAGGCACCCCCAAGTGAATGTATTTACTTACATGAAACCCGGGCAGGTGCTCCTATCAGCAGAAAACTGCACCGGCCTGGGGTTATTCAAGCGAGCACCACGGAGGGATCTTCTTCCGTCTTCCTCCATCTTCCCGCAGATGCGAGGATCGCTCCGTGGTGCTCACTTGAATAACCCCGGGCCGGTGCAGTTTTCTGCTGATAGGAGCTGGGTTTCAGGTAAGTAAACACTATCACTTGGAGGTGCCTAACATTTGGCACCCCAAAGTGCACCAAGCCTTTCCTTCTCCTTTAAACTTCCTTATCTTTCCAGCTTTCGGATGGGTGGTCACTGACCCCAACAGCCAAAAACTACTGCTTTGTGAGTTTACAGTTCTAATATTATTGTTACTTTTTATTATTCTCCTTTCCCTCTCCTATGCAAATTCCAGTCTCTCATTTAAACTAGTGCCTGATTGCTAAGGTAAACTGCAACCAGCTGTTGAAATTCCAAACAGGAGAGCTGGTGAACAAAAAGCTAAATAAAGTAGAATCCCCATTTTATCAGGGGCCTGGGGAAAAAATGGTGTAACATCTTACCTCTGCTTGTTTGATGAAGCTGCCAAACTACTAAATCTGGGCACAGTTTGGCCACATACATTCTGGGCCAAATCAGACTGATCTGATTGTTGGCCCAGATAATCCAATGGGGCCTACGCAGTCACATCATAAAACTCACAAGCAGCCTCCTCGTTTGACTGGATTTTCATACCTATGTGATTGATATCTGCCAATTTTTGCCCAGATATCCCCGTCCCCATTAGTGGACCTGATACATGAGCCAATATGTTGCCTATTTGGTCTGAAGGGACCAAGTTGGCAGCTTTTAACAGCCCATGGAAAGCCATTTTTAGAATTGTAGCCTGCCTATAGTTTAGCTAGACATGCACAGGCTTAGATGTGAGCTAGCTAATTGGTATTTTGCTGATGACCTGCAGTAAAATAAGTGTGCTGTGCAGCACTGTGACTGTGGGGTTATCCAGTATGCACAGTTTTTATTTTTTCCCGTACTCAGAATAAACAGAATAGTGCTTGACATAGAGAATTGGTTGCACTGTAAATGCAGCCACACTCCCCAGCAACAAATACTCAGAGCTGCCATACATCTGTGGTGGAACTGTCAGTCTCTGCTGCTTCCGGTTACAATTCAAGACAGTGGGTAGACAAACCATGTAGCAGATGCCACTAGTTTGACGAGTTCAAAGTATTAATACTTTGCTTTTCTTTCTGCGTCTCACAGTTTGTGAGGATTGCCGTTTATACTTCTGAGATTCCTGCCCAACACATGGAGCCCCGACATTTATCCTAGACACCCCCCATTCCAGAAAATGTACCTTCCCGCACACTTCTTTCTTTGCCTGAAGGGCTGGTTGTCAAGGGAAGACCTCAGGGGGGTTTTGGGGTTTGGTGCACTATTCCGGTTATTCCTCGTGGATGTATTTTCGGCCCATATGAAGGGGATATCATCAGGGAGAGGAGCAACTGTACTGTATACTCTTGTGCGGTAAGAATAATCGTCTACTTTAACAAAAAGGGAGAGTGGAAAATAAACAGCTATTCTATTTATTATCCAGATACCCATTTACAAGAACACTGCAAAGAATTTGCCACAGTTTTACATTCTTTCCTGATCCTCAATGCTACTATTGAATGAAGGTAATGTATTGAATGGGATGTGACTAATCTTTCAAGAGTCCATGGCGAGGCAAAGCAGTCTTCATCTTTTTTGTGTTTAAATATGTTGTACAGGTATGGGATCTGTTATCCAGAATGCTCTGGACCTGGTTTTCTGGATAACTGATCTTTCTGTAATTTGGATTTTCATACCTTAAAGGGCATGTAAAGTCTAAAATAGAATAAGGACAGAAATGCTGTATTTCGTATACTAAATATAAACATGAAGTTACTGCACCACAAGCCTAATCAAACAAATAATTTATGCTTTCAAAGTTGGCTACAGGGGGTCACCATCTTGTAACTTTGTTAAACATCTTTGCAAGACTAAGACTGTGCACATGCTCAGTGTGGTCTGGGCTGCTTAGGGATCGTCATAAACAAAGCTGCATGAGTTCTGCATGGCTGGGAAGTAAGGCGGGGGCTCCCCCTGCTGTTCATAAGTATGATTGTTTCTCTGCTTAGCAGTTAGGGACCATCTGACAATTCCTATCCACAGCAGTAAATGAAGGGAGAATTTCACTGCATACCGTCAGGTTTGTTATAAAAACGGTACACATTTTTTAATTGAAGTATATTGGAGATAGGTTTTTTTTTCATTAAAGAAAGTAAAAGTGGGATTTTATTTTTGCCTTTACACGCCCTTTAAGTATACTAGAAAGCCCTTTAAACATTAAATAAACCCAATAGGTTTGTTTTGCTTCCAATAAGGATAAATTATATGTTAGTTGGGATCAAGTACAAGCTACTGTTTTATTACAGAGAAAAAGGAATAATTTTAAAAAATTTGGATTATTTGTATAAAATGGAGTCTATGGGAGACAGCCATTCCTTAATTTGGAGCTTTCTGGGTAACGGGTTATCGGATAATGGATCCCATACCTGTACAAACAGTAGGACAACCAGCAATATTTCTTCAGCTTCATATATACAGTAATGCCCAGTAACATAAAGTATAGTATAGTATACTATACAGTCAGTATAAATGCAGAGCAAACTTCATGTTTAATGTACTGAACCTGCCACATAACGTATTGTTCTAATCAGCGCATTAAAAAAAAAAGACCTTAAAATGACTGGCTTCATGTTATGGAACCTATACAATATATCTGTGCACATGTTTCATAGTGTAACTTTATGTTGTGAAAAGAACTGAAGCAGAACTCCAACTCTCAACCAATGTTTTGAACAGCCTGTTCATTGTTCATAAGATGTTTATGTTGTGCAGTACACACTGCTTCCTTCTCCAAATCTTCATAGACCCCAAAAGGACGACTGTCTTTGTGATCACTAAACTGCAAACTCTGCATTTTGCACCCCAATATTGTGACACAAAATTATATATCTATGTTTTAAGTTAAAAAAAAAATCTTAATATTTAAATATGATATATTCTTTTCTGCAGTGCCACCTACTCTGTTACTTGCTTTACATAAATGCATATACATGTGAATGAGCCAGAAATGATTGGCAGCTTTTATCTGGCTGTGTGCCTGATCCATTTCATTATATTCCATCGTTGCTTTTTATTTAGTCTGTCACTGAGATGCATCTTAAAGGAAAACTATACCCCCCCCAAAATGTAGGTCTCTATAGAAAGATACTGCATAAAACAGCTCATATGAAAAACCCTGCTTCATGTAAATAAACCATTTATATAATAATATACTTTTCTAGTAGTCAAACGAAAGGACGGCACTCCGTTAAAAGACAGGTATTTATTGCAGGATACTGCAGAATTTCATGGCCTTACGCGTTTCGGGAACAAAATCCCTTAATCATAGCCTATGATTAAGGGATTTTTTTCCCGAAACGCGTAAGGCCATGAACTTCTGCAGTATCTTGCAATTAATGAGATGTTATATTTATATATATATATATATATATATATATATATATATATATATATATATATATATATATATATATATATATATATATATATATATATACCAGTTTGATAAGATTCTTATGCCACTTAATATGATATAAACTATCTGTTGCTTAAGTGTTCATTTTGGGGGGTATAGTTTTCCTTTAATACAAAAAAGGCCAATTCTTTCCAAGATTTATCCATTCTGTGGGGCAGAATTCCAATATTTAACTTGTTGGATGTACTGGATAATTATAAAACAATGGTCTTCGGAACATGCTAGGGGGCCATACAAATATGTTGGAGAGCTACATCTATCTGCCCATTGGCTGCAGAAAGCCCTGACATAAACAAATCACATAATAGACACTTGCAGATGATTGCCTGCCCTCAGCTGTGAAGAAACCAACTGAATTGTTTGTATGCTTGTTCCAGGTGAGAGACAACGGATCTTATTTTTATATTGATGCCAGCGATGACTCCAAATCCAGTTGGATGAGGTAGGTTATTTCATAGGACTCTGAGCTAATATGTATCCGTGCATTTTCTTGCTTTTCCGATTTTCTGTGTATGAGAAAAGGAAATTTTCACCCCCCCTTTCTTAATACTCGACTTTCCCCTCTGTTCTAATATTTAACACTTACCGACATGGGGGTTTAAAGACGAACAAGGCAATATAAGTACCACTACGCTGGTGACTGAAAAGGTGATTGTTTCCTGAAAACTCAAAAGCAAAGTGAGCCATAAGGGACCCCCTCACAATATACAGTACACATAGAATATAAATGTCACAATATAAGGCTGATTAGTAATTAAAACAGATAATTACTACATGCAGCACAGAAACCAGTGCAATTAGCATCAGAATTTAATAATCAGCCCTGTAGCATCAGCTTATATTACAGGGGAAGCTCATTTTCTGCTGGATAATTAGTGACGAGCCCTAAGCTTAGCTTCTCAACAGCTGCTCAGAGCCCACTGAGCATGTGAGTGTCACAGACACTTTCCAAGATGGTGACCCCCTGTGACAAGTTTGAAGTCCTGGATCATTGCTGCTATTGACAAGCTGAAACTTTAGGCTGTTGCAATAAGTTCAGTATATAAAATATGGTATTTTTAGGGTTTAGCTCTCCTTTAACTGTTTATAATAAAGAGTGTGCATGATGGTGGATGGAAAGCACACAATGCATGAAAAAATATTCATGTCTAGGCTAGTAAAAGATGTCAAGAAATAAATCATTTCCTCAATGTCACTTCTCTGGTGTAAGGTCATTTCTGCTATAAGAAGTGGGATAGTAATGTATGGAAATACCACACCTTTTTGAATTTGTGCCAAATTACTCATTATAAAGAATGAAAAAGGATAACCAGGATTTTGTAATAAAAATCATTGGGGGATTGTTTTTCAATATTGATGGTATGGTCAATAAACAGTGCTTTCTCATCGTTGATGACTGCTGTCTTATTATTTTGTCACTAAAAGGTCTCTCAAGTTCCTTGTCTCATAGACATCAGTCTCATGGTCATCTATAGCTCATGGAACTTTCCATATCTCATCACCTTCACCTGCCCGTCCTGCCAACAGGTTCCATCACCTATGGACCAGTAAGACTGTTATGTCATTTCAATTAAACTTTTGACATTAGTCTTCTCTGTTTGTATTTGATCGTGTTATTGTATGTACAGGTATAGGATCCCTTATCCGGAAACCTGAAATCCAGAAAGCTCCGAATTACGGAATGGCTGTCTCCCATAGACTCCATTTTATCCAAATAATCCAAATGTTTAAAAATGATTTCCTTTTTCTCTGTAATAATAAAACAGTAGCTTGTACTTGATCCCAACTCAGATATAATTAATCCTTATTGGAAGCAAAACCAGCCTATTGGGTTTATTTACTGTTTAAATGAATTTCTATTAGACCTTAGTCATGAAGACCCAAATTATGGAAAGATCCGTTATCCGGAAAACCCCAGGTCCCCAGCATTCTGGATAACAGGTCCCATATCTGTATTACTGTTTACACTTTTCACAGGATTCAAATGCTCCTTGCTGTTCTTTTAAAGGGCATGTAAAGTCTAAAATAGAATAAGGCTAGAAATGCTGTATTTTGTATACTTAACATAAACATGAACTTACTGCACCACAAGCCTAATCAAACAAATAATTTATGCTTTCAAAGTTGGCTACAGTGGGTCACCATCTTGTAACTTTGTTAAACATCTTTGCAAGACTAAGACTGTGCACATGCTCAGTGTGGTCTGGGCTGCTTAGGGATCGTCATAAACAAAGCTGCTGGAGTTCTGCATGGCTGGGAAGTAAGGCGGGGGTTCCCCCTGCTGTTCATAAGTATGATTGTTTCCCTGCTCAGCAGTTAGGGACTGTCTGAGAATTCCTATCCACAGCAGTAAATGAAGGGAGAATTTCACTGCATACTGTCAGGTTTCTACATTTTTTAATTAAAGTATATTGGAGATAGGTTTCTTTTTCATTAAAGAAAGTAAAAATTAGATTTTATTTTTTTTGCCTTTACATGCCCTTTAATGTATATCATTTATCACTCTTACATTTATCACTCTGGTGAGCCCATTGCTCTGAAAGTGATTTGAGTTTATACTAGTTTATACTAGTAGCCTCATCTATTTGTTGTCTATATGTCCGGCTCGCCTAACTACCTTTCAGAGCCTGCACTTCTGCTAAAATATGCAGGACAGGAGGGTAATAATCTCTTGTTCAAAATAGATGATGTTCGGACAAATGATAATGATTTGTACCCTTATTTAGCTTATTTTTTAAACAACCCTTTTTATACCTTCAAACCCCCTATGTTAACATTTAATTTGAAAATTCTTAATAAAAAATTTATTGTAACATTTAATGGGAAATGTTTGACTATTCTGGAATTTATCGTGAAGGCTAAGAATAGTGTTATCAAGGTAAAATAGTCTCCACCCCGCACATACCCACTCCTAGTGGACTTTACCCATTCCAGTGGTTCCAGATTATATCCAACTCGCCAAGTATCAGAGCTGTCAGTATATTTGGTATATGTAGACACTTTTTTATCTCAGATAAAGGTATGGACTGTGACCAATGCAATGGCCGTTGTAGCAGCAAGGAAGCCTATTTCACAAAACAGGTCATGATGCTATTTCGGTTTGCCATTGAAACAGAAACTCCACATATTGTGTTAGTTCCAGAGTTCAGAAAAGCAGGAACGAGTTGGAGTTCTCAAAATAAACTGAGCAAAAGTTGTAAGACTTTGGAGTTTCTCATTGAGTGGAAACACTCCATCTAGTATTCAAGGCCATAAGTGTCCCCTGTAACTCATTCTTAAAGGAGAACTCAAGCTTAACTAAAGAAGTAGGCTAGAAATGTTGTACATAATGTTTTGGGCTTCTGTACCAGCCCAAGGCAACCACAGCCCTTTAGCAGGAAGATCTGTGTCTCCAAAGATGCCCCAGTAGCTCCCCCATCTTCTTTTCTGCTGATTCACTGCACATGCTCTGTGCTGCTGTCACTTACTGAGCTTAGGGGCCCACTCACAATATACAGTACACATAGAATAGATATGTCACAATATAAGGCTGATTAGTAATTAATACAGATAATTATTACATGGCAGCACAGAAACCAGTGAAATTAGCATCAGAATTTAATAATCAGCCCTGTAGCATCAGCTTATATTACAGTCAATGGAATTCAAAAATCGGCACCTGCTTTGAGGCCACTGGAAGCAACATCCAAGGGGTTGGAGAGCAACATGTTGCTCATGAGTTACTTGTTGGAGAAGGGGATTACTGCTCTTCATCATACTATGGGGTCTTAAAACTGTCGCAACCAGGGACACCCCTGGATTTCACCTTGTTCGTATGGTAGTTGGTATTTTTTCAAGGTATAACCAGCCACCTGGGTATGACAGGAGAGCAACATCGGTCCTGGTCACATATCAACTCACCTTTTCTGCCTAACTAGAAATCCTATTTAACTATACACTTGATCATTACTAAATCGGAAGTGGTCTTGTGTGCAATCACTTCTGCCACAAATAAATATTTGTCTTGGAAAGCAACATCAATGTCTCTGTATTTGAAGGGTCTGGTAAAAAAAAAAAGTCCCTGATATGCCTATGAAGAAAATACACGCATGGGTAAGTACAGGGCTCCATTGCTCCTTGCGCCCATTGACTAACCCCAGCTTGTGTGTCTGAATGACTGGTAAACTAGAAGACATCCACATGCTGCCCCAGTCTACTCCTAAATGCAGGTACAGCTGTATTAATAAGAAACCCACCTTTTGCGCTGTGCCCTGCCAATCACAAACAAGGATATTTTAATAAACGTAATTAAACAACTCTCTAATTTCCTTAAAAATTCAGTGTAGTCCGGTATCTCCCCATGGATTTGAAACCACATTGCAATGAAAATGTTAGCTGCAGCTGCTAGCTCTGCATGTTGCTCCAAATATGATCTCCCTTGGACAAGATGTGCTTGTTTTTTGATCTTTATGTGTATAACCAACTTAAAGGAACAGTAACACCAACAAATGAAAGTGTTTTAAATTAATGAAAATATATTGTACAGTTGCTCTGCACTGGTACAGCTCTTGTGTTTCCTTCAGAAACTCTACTATAGTTTATATAACAAGCTGCTGTGTAGCCATGGGGGCAGCCATACAAAGCTGAAAAAAGGAGAAAAGGCACAGGATACACAGCAGATAACAGATAAGCTCTGTAGTATACAATGGGATTCTCAGAACGTATCTGTTATCTACTGTGTATCCTGTGTTTGAATGTCTGCCCCCATGGCTACAAAGCAGCTTGTTTATATAAACAATAGTTGGGTTTCTAAAGCAAACACACACAATTTACCATTGCAGGGCAACAGCACATTATATTGTCATTTCTTTAAACCACTTAAATCTTTTGGTGTTACTGTTCCTTTAAGCAGCATGGCATATTTGGATAAACAAGAGTCACTAGAAATACAATGAAACAAATACCGTATATAGTCAAGTATAAGCCGAGTTTTTCAGACCCAAAATATGCTGAAAAACTCTACCTCGGCTTATACTCCGGTCAATCGCAAAAACGGTCGCCGGCGTCCAAGAACGAGACGCTGGCACCTCCACTTACCAGAAGCTGCTGCATTTCTCACCCTAGGCTTATACTTGAGTCAATAAGCTTTCCCAGTTTTTGGAGGTAAAATTAGGTACCTCGGCTTATACTCGGGACGGCTTATACTCAAGTATATACGGTAAGTGGGACTGATAGGCCTGTTTTGGAAAATGCTTGTAGTTTCTGAATTATGGAATACTTATGGAGACTCCTTTAAAGGAGAACTAAACATGAAAAAATTTATATGGCCAAAAATGACATATTTTATATAATGAATTTACTGCACCAGCCTAAAGTTTCAGCTTGTCAATAGCAGCAATGATCCAGGACTTCAAACTTATCACAGGGGGTCACCATCTTGGAAAGTGTCTGTGACACTCACATGCTCAGTGGGCTCTGAGCATCTGTTGAGAACCTAAGTTTAGGGGTTGTCACAAATTATCCATCAGAAAATGAGTTTGGCCTGTAATACAAACTGATGCTACAGGACTGATTATTAAATTCTGATGCTAATTGCATTGGTTTCTGTGTTTCTATTCTATGTGTACTGTATATTGTGAGTGGGTCCGTAAGCTCAGTAAGTGACAGCAGCACAGAGCATGTGCAGTGAATCAGCAGAACAGAACATGGGGAGCTACTGGGGCATCTTTGGTGACACAGATCTTTACTGCTAAAGGGCCAAACATAATGTACAACATTTCTAGCTACTTCTTAAGTTAAGCTTTAGTTCTCCTTTAACAGCCATGTTAGAACAGGATGCTATAGTAAACCCCAGTACTATATTCCATCTGTTCTGCTTACATTTGCTTTTTCAAGAACACATTATTCCTCTCCCTGCAGAGATGTGTTCCTTATTATTGTGCCATTTTCTCTAGCTCTGATTTTTGAAGTGTTTTTTTCTCCCCTAAAGGTACGTGGCATGTGCATCAACAGAGGAAGAGCACAACCTGACAGTGTTTAAGTATCACGGGAAAATTTATTACCGTGCCAGTCAAGTAATCCCCACGGGCACTGAACTGCTGGTTTGGAGAGGAGTATGCAGGGACGCTAGGACTCAAACTGGGTAAATTAAAATGTACATTAGTATCCTTGTTACCATGGAGAATTTTTGGTGAATATTGGCTTCTGTTTTCTCGTCGTATATGACTAATAGAAATATTCCCCTCACTGCCAAGAAGCTATTAATGCCCCAGCTTAAAGGGGAACTATCGCGAAAATGAAAATTTATTATAAGCTTCATCATACTGAGCTTCATCATACTGAAATAAAAAACTTTCTAAAAACAACCAGTTTAAAATTATGTACCGTTTCTGAAATAATCAAGTTTATCTTCACTATTCCTCTCTCAGCATCGGTTTCTTCTCATCCTCTTCATTCAGGAGTTGGGTGTCAGATGATTGATCCAATAAATCTCATAGGAGGGCTCCGTTGCCTAGAAATGTATTAGAGCTCACTATTAAAATCACCAGACATCATGTCTCTCTACATTTGTGCAAAAGGCAGTTATTTTGTTAGATTTTGTTTGTACTGGAATCAGTTATTTGAGTGAGCTCTAATACATCTGCTAGGAAAAGGACCCCCCCTATAAGATATATTGAATCATTTATCTGACACCCAACTCCTGCAAGAAGACAGAATCAAGAGAAACAGATGCCTAGAGAGGGATAGTGAATATAAGCTTGATTATTTCACAATGCAGAATTTTTAAGTGATTGTATTTAGAAAGTTTCCTACTTCAGTATGAGGAACCCTATATTACATTTCCATTTATTATTAAATTATTAAAATTAATATTCCACAAGCTGCATTTCTCTCAGCCTGGTTGAAACACACTTTTTGCCACCACCCAAGCCCTTCCAATGTAATATCATTCTCACTAGCCAAGGTTTTGGATTAAAGCAGGGAAAATTAAGGTGTTGAAAATTGCTCCCAAATAAATGATAGGTTGTGGTCTATTTGACCAGGAAATTTGGTCTTGTGTCATCAGTGGTCATGAAGCTGGACCAAACATAAGAAAATATTTTGGTAAATGTGTTGTAAAAGATGACATGAGCATTTTCTTTGACTTTGTCCTCAAATCTTGTTCTTCAGGTGAGCACTTGATGGGTTTGGAGAAAAAGAACTTCTAATGAAGCTGTTCCTGGACTTGCAACTGAAACCGGTAGACTCAATGCCAAATCATGTATCATCTCAAAGTCAGTACTTGTGTAATGATATGGTCACACCCATGATGCAGACGCACAAGACAAGCTACCCACTGAACAATATTGGGCATACATCCACTGTCTACCCTCTGCTGGAGGGAACTCAGAATCTTGTAAGCCTTGGTCGCGCACAGAGCCGCTACTGGACCTTTTTTGGCTTTCAGGGGGACGCCTATGGCCGCATTATTGATAAAACAAAGATAATTTGCAAGCTATGTGGCGTGCGGCTCTCTTACAGTGGTAATACTACCAATTTGAGGCAACACTTAATATACAAGCACCGGCCGCAGTACAATGATTTAGTTGGGACACAAGGAGCTGTTGTAGACCCACAGAAACACTGTGACTCAGTTTTGCCTTGTGAATTGGCTTCCAGGGCAATTGTAACTCCAACAGTGGGGAGAACAACTAGAGCAGTGGCAGATTTTATTGTCCGTGACCTAATGCCTGTTGAAATCATTGAGAGGGAAGGTTTTATTCAAATGCTGGCAGTACTGGACCCCAATTATAAACTGCCAGCCATCTCTTTTTTGGGCCATACCATCTTACAGGAAATGTACATTCAAGTGAAGGTCAAAGTGGTTGAACTGGTGAAAAACCTTCAAGACTGTTCCATCAGCCTGGATTTGTGGAAACACAGTGGCGCTTTGTCCTACCTTACCCTCACCATTCATTATGTTGATGATGGATTTGAATCCCGGAACTTGATGCTGTCGAGCAGGGCTGTTGCAGAAGACCTTTCGGAGGGCAGCTTGACTTCGGTCCTGTTGGATGTTGCAGAAGAGTGGGGGATTGGCGATAACACTTTCTATGCAGTGGGCCTCAACAGTTCTTCTGTGAAGTTAGCAGTTTCACGTGTTGGCTGGAAATCTCTGCCATGTGTTGGGCAAGTTTTAAGAAGCTGCATTGAGACTGTTCTTCAGCATCACACGATACAAAGCACTTGGGATCGAATTAGGAAACTCATAGCATTTGTCTGTTCCTCCCCGATTAAAATCGAGGAGATGGCAACACATGGACCTGTGTTAAAGGTGCACTTAAAAATGTTCCTGCGGGATGGAACTAATTGGTACAGTATCTACACATTGTTGCAGAGCATAGTGGACCATTCCACATATTTCAAAATCTTAACTGAAACAATGAGTGAAAGGGACATTGTTCTACAGCAGGATGATTGGTCAATCCTTCAAGATGCAGTAGACATCCTCAAACCCTTAGCAATAGCTACCTCAACATTTACCAAAGATCAATTTGCTGGATTATCACTGGTGAAGCCTGTTATTACCTGCTTATTATACAAACATTTAGCACCTAATGAGTGGGACTCTGATTTTTCTAAGACTATTAAAAAGGCCATACATGAGGATTTGAGCTTTAAGTACTCAGACCATGAGGTCAATAAGGTTCTTAACTTGGCATGTGCCTTGGATCCTCGCTTTCGTGGCCTTGATTTCCTCAGCCAGCCAGACCGGGTGGAAACTCTTCACTTACTGAAGCTTGAAGCATCCAATTTAGCTAAGTTGCAGAACACTGAGCCTACATGTGTTACTCCTGAGCCTTTGAATTCTAAACCACCTATTAAAAGACCCAAGCAAGACTCGGGTATTGAATTCCTTTTAGGAGACTTGTGCAGTGTACGGAACTCTTCGGTGAGCACAGTCATCCAACAAGCAGAACAAGAGATTAGCAGCTTTCAGACAAGCGAGGCTTCTTCCTTATGCCAGGATCCGTTGCATTGGTGGAAAATGCATCATACACAGTACCCTCTTTTGGCTCGGGCAGCCCGGAAACTGTTGGCCATTCCAGCAACCTCAGCGCCCACAAACTGGCTATTTACTGATGCTGGTTTGGCAGTTTATAGAAAGCGTTCTGCGCTGGCTGCAGAAAATGTAGACATGCTAGTCTTTCTCAATGGAAACAGGTTAATGCTTTGAATCTTGGCTGGGTGACTCCTTCACATTTGTGCCTCTCCCTGTTACATCCAAGCCACCCATTGCCAGTGGGCTGTTTTATCTTCCCCAGGTCAGATCTAGTGCTTCCCTATATTTCCTAAGCAGAAAGGGCAAGGATATTTCCCTTTGTTCTTACCAGTACATATATTTTCTGTAGCCAATATATTACTGGGCATCTCAAATAAGACCTCCATTTTTTTAAACACTTTGAAGTTTGAAGGATTCCTTGGGGAGAACTTTTGTGTTTTAATACGTAGATTATCTAGGTACTCTATCTGGTTTAATTATAATAATGGTCTCCTCTATGGTGGATATTGGTTCTAAATGAATATACTTAACAAGGCGATTGGTGTAGGTGTTACACTACATTAGAATTTTTTTTTTTTTAAATCTATTTATTGGTTTAATGTAAAAGAAAAGTCTCTGTTATTGGTTTGTTTAATACTACAATACAGTATTTCTGTGTAACACAGAACAGTCTTAACTATTGAATCATTATGTTAATGCAATAACGAGAAGCTGGCTCTTATGTCACTCATCGTAAAACAAGCAGTTTTTCTCAGCATGTCTTAATTGTGTCTATGAATGGTTTGCTACACAATGAAGATAATGATATTGAGGTTAAACTTGGTGCTTTTTCTTTTTCTGGGCTGTGGAGCGCCATACTGTACCATTATTTCCTTGCAGCAGGCGGAAGCCCCCTTAGGAGTTCTGCCAGTAACATTCAATCACAAGTTGGAATCTGTGCATTGGACACCAATGTTAATTACTCAAGGAATTGCCTTAAACCTAAAAATAAATCTGGCTAGAATTGCTTTATTTAATGCACTAAACGAACTGCACAAGCCCTTAGGTTTAGCAGAACTAAACCGATAATAAGTCAGATATGTCCATAGATGATCCCCATCTTGGCTTTGTTACACGTTATTGCAGTAAGTGAGGTTATATCTATCATTAAAGGAGAACTTAAGTCAAAATCACTGGTGGGTGCTAAAATGTTATGGCTTACGTGATACACTGGGCCTGTGCTAATGTTTTCTAAAAACGGCAGCTGCCTGGGGTATTTCTGTAGGAGATAATCGCTGCCATATTCTTCGGCTTTTTCTGTCTTCTATTCCTTCTGGTCAAGGCAGGCACATAAACAGTAGAGTAAAAGCCAAGCTTAAGTGCGAAAAGCCAGCTTTTTTTATGCTACTTCGGCTAAGCCAGTCCAGAGGAGAAAACACAAAGGAGGAAGGAAGATCAAACAAACAATCTACTACAGAAATAACACAGGCTGCCGCAGTTTCTGCTAACAGAATAACTGGCCCAGAGTATCCGATAATTTGATTATGATCACTAGGGGGGTGCTTAACATTTGGCACCACCTGTTTGTGAAGATTCGCATTCATCCAGGTCATGGTATATCTGAAAAAATAACTCAAATCAACTGGACTTGCTGTGTTTTTTCCTTGAAGATGTTACACCAGTCATCCAACTGGATTTCTTAATTCAGAAGACCAGTGATTTTAATTTTCTTTCTCCTTTAATAGCAGAATTTGAGAGACATTGGTGGGGTTAAATTTCCAACTGGGTCTCTTCACTCCTCTAAAAATCCCCCACCATCCCCTTTGATATTGCACACACAGGATCCGCGGGGCAGCCACCTGCGGACTATGCCTTCAAATAGTCAACACAATTGCTTCCAATTAGCAACAAAGTGCAATCATAATTGAGGCATCAGGCTAAATGCCCCCTTTCATGCCTGGAATAAAATGTTGCATTATAGAAAGAAACATGGCGATTGCACTTGAAATTACCCTTTGTGTACTGCACTTGCTCCGTACAAGACTCCTCAGGTGTAACATTTCCATCCCAATTTTTATTGGAGCACTTTGCTCTCTGTAAGCTCTCAATATAAAATGAGTAATCCATTCAGCTAGTGTTACAGAAATACACCTTAGGTAAGAATTGTTTCAGTCTATAGTAGAATGGTCGCCAGAAGTGCTAAGGGTCAGCATCATACAACAATAGGCTGGAGTCCTGTTTTACATTTGTTCACCAGGCGAGCATGCCATACTAACATGGGGCTCTGGCAACTGTTGGACCATGATCCATGAAGGTGCTACTCAGTAATGTAGCTAGAAGTTACATGAAATAATTGTAGGGCTCCTTTTTATTTTGGGAGCAAAAATTTTTTTATTAACCTGAATATCAGTGAGTGCCCCACTGTCCCCAATGCTTCCCTGTCCCCCTAGCATTCCCTGGTATCATGGTCTGGGGGGTAGCTTTAAGGAAAAAACACTGCTGGAGTTTGTTTTAGTATTTAATCAGATGATTTCTGTCTTTGGAAACTGGTCTTATATTTATTTTAAAGGTACTTTGTACTGTTATTTATTGATGTGTGTAACTCAACCCATCCCATAACTATTTATTAATCTATTCTGCATTCAGCCACTAGGTGGAGTATGTAATGAAAAAAACTGAAAAATGCTTTCCGCTAACCTCCTTTTGAAAACGGCATTGCTGCAAAGGATCCGGATATCGTTGCTCTCAGATATACAACAGTATCTTTGAGCAGATTTCCTCACTACCTCTTTTAGGCTTCTGCCAGTGACCATCCTCTCAGCTCCTACTGACTTTAGTGGGATTCTGGTGGAAGTCAAGTTGCGAACACTTTTCTACCAGAAAACACTCTCCAGTGTATTTGAGATGGAAATGTTCATACTGTACCTTCACTTCCTATCAGCTCCCATTGAAGTCAGTGGGTGTGAAGCAGTTGGTAGGGTGCAGTTTCTTCACTAGAAGAGAATGTGTTCCATGTGACATTACACTTAAGGTCTGAACCTGACCTGAATGTTTTAAAAAGACCCAGCTGCTGTGTACAGACAGCTGGGCCACAGTCTAGACAAGTCCAATCCCCTCTAGGAAAATATCCCGCATTTTAATTAGTCGTTTTCTATACTAGTACAGTATATTCTTTTCTATGTTGTCGTTATTTTATTTCAACAATGGATTTTCCTAACTAAAATATTAAGAGCTGAAACTATATTTACCATGCAGTTTATTACCCTGAAATTCTATTTAATGATCACTGGCTCAACTGGCGGTTTTAAGCTGGCTATACATTATACGATCCGCTCATTTCACGAAGTCACAAGTGGAGCGGATCTTTCACTGATATGCCCATCTCCAGGTGGGAACTCGGGCCAACAATCACATTATATTTGCTGTAATGCTTGTGATCATATCAGGGATCGTGCAAAAAATCGGCAAAATCAAACCTGCCAATCAACCTATGGATGATTTTCAAGTGGGCCTGTCGGAGGGAAGGTAAACTGCTGTATCAGTTTAAAGGGCCAAATCAGTATATTAAATCTGCCGGTGTTTGGTCTGTTACAGGCTGACTGTGCTATTGTTAACCAAAAAATCCTATTAAACGTTGTGTATACTGAATCCTCCTAAAGCTCTAAGATCTTGCAAAAGCTGCTTATCATATAGCAAAAGGCTTTTATTGTTTTAATCCAACTACAAAAAGCCAAAATGGAGTATTACGAAGGCACTTACAATAATTTTTAACAAACAGGTCTTCATAATTTAGCAAACAGGGGTTACAGAATAAAAATTGAAACGGTGGGAGGGGCTTGCTCAGAAAAGCTTCTGTTGAGCAGGACCTATGGTTAGAACCTGAAATCGTGTGTCCTAGCACTGAATACCTAATGAATTTTGGTTGTGTTTACAAAAATTGTTGATATTTCTGACTGTGGATATATATATATATATATATATATATATATATATATATATATATATATATATATATATATATATATATATATGTAGCCACATGCTGGGCTTTTGCAATGTTCTTAGTCCACAACATAGATCAGCCATTTGTTTGTGTGTAGTAAGGGCCTATGTCTATATGATTCCAGTCTATCAATCAGCACACAGTAGTAGAAGAGGTTCTGCACCTATAGAAGACCTATAGAAGATTGTAAGCTCTTTTGGGCAGGTCATTTTTTCCTCTTATTGGTTGTTTTGTACGAAAATCTGTATGTTAAATTTATGCACCCATTTATTATACAGCGGAATATGTAATTTATAAAATGTGAAAATATGAAAATCAAAGTTCTGACATGTGTTTATATAGAGGTTGATATGGAATAATACACAAAGCCTGCTAGTGTTTATTGTTATTAGATGTACAAAAATTTCTTGGAAGTTCTTGGTGTATAGTGTGAAGGGCCTGGTAGAACATCCACGCTCGATTGCTCGGAAAGTAGCTGCTTAATGATTGCTTATTTATGTTTCTTATTTCTCATTGGAAAATATAAAATAAGAACTTACTCTATTATTTAGCGATCTCTTAAGGAAGTCTTAACCTGCCACCCTAATGTTGCTTAACTTGTAGGATAACTCTGGAAGGAACCTTATCAGACAGGAATTCTTCTGATGGTAAGATCAACCAGACTTTACTTCTGTGTGATGAACCTCAATCCTAAAGACCCATCTGTCTCTATAAAACTGATGAGCTAACAAGTTTAAGTGTTAGTTCTTTAACAAGCCTGTTTGTGGGATCTGTGAGTGCCTGCCATTCTTCTCTTTTGGTTGGACGCCTCCACCTCGAGCTGTAGGTCTGGGGCATGAGCCCTTCTTTGGTTTTTACATTGGGATTCTCATTTTAAGTTGCTAACAAGTTTTGTACCCAAGATTAATTATGGGCAACAAAATGTCCCATCTGTCATTGCCTTAAAGAGCTAAAGGAAGCCTGGTTTTACTTGGATCCCAAAGCTTATGTTAAAAAGTAGGGCTGCACCAGAAAGATCATTCCAGTAGAGCTGATGTATCTAAGTCTAGCACCCTATCTTCATAGAACAATTTGCTTTTAATGGGTTTACTTTCTTTATTAGTCTTGGTGCTTGTAGTCTCTAACCCATCTGAAATATCGCTACAGAACTTGTGTTTATGGACTCTGCAAAAGTTACTTTTTTATATACATAATGTCATTGCTTCCATGGAACATTTGCTAGTCAACACTAATGGAATGCAACATTTCATCGTAGAAAGAGTCTTTTATGTAAGATTTAATGAAATTAAGGGATAGGGAAGCGAAGAGTCCACGCACAGCTTGATAGATATTCATGTGAACCTCACACCATAAGAACCTCAAGGGGACACATAGGGGCAAATTCACTAACCGGCGAAAATACGGCGTGCAGTTAAAGTACAATGGCCGTATATGCTGCAGCAAATACATTACACTACACAAGCCCTGGGAACCTTAATTAAATTATATATAGAGGTGTTATATTGCCCTTCATATGTGCCCACAGTTTAGTTTAGGTGCCATATGTTATCAAATGTAGGGGGGAAGGAGGGTACCCCAAAAAAAATTTCAGTCTTTTTCAGCCTATCACCCTGTAAAAAAAGAAAAGACACCAGCGTTTTTTGGGACTTTTCAACTTTTTTTGAGGAACTCCTATTTACTCTATTGCACTTCGCCTGGTCTGAGGTGGCGAAGGCAAGTCTGGCGATAGATGTAACGGTCAGTAAAATCAAAAACTTAGTGAATTTGCGTAGTAACGCTCTTTTGCCAGAGCGAAAATTCGCCTGGTGTTAGAGTGCGAAGTTGCGCCAGAGTCTATCTCCTTTGCGAAATTACACCAGCGACCGTTAGTAAATCGGTGAAGTGCCGTAATGACATCTTTTTTCATTAGCCACTTCGCCCTTTCGTAAATTTCCCCCATAGAGGCTTAGTCCTTTCGCCATCTTTGTACCATGAGGTTGTCACCTTCACTGCCATATAAAGAGGTTCCCTCTCCCCAGGAAGAGTCTCCCTACAAATTCTCTTTCCTTTTACTATAATACAGGAATGGGATCTTTTATCAGGAAACTCTTTATCCAGAAAGCTCTGAATTATGGGAGGGACATTTCCCATAGAAACCATTTTAATCAAATAATAGACATTTTTAAATATTAATTTATTCTTCATGTAATAATAAAACAGCTGATCCCAGCTAAACTATAGGTAATCCCTATTGGAGGCCAAACAATTCTATTGTGTTTAATTAACGTTTAAGGTATCCTTATCTAGAAAACCCAGGTCCCAAGCATTCTGGAGAACAGGTGTTAAAGAAGAACTGTACCTCTGTTTTGATTTATTGTGGTAAAATAGTTTATGACCAAAAGTAACTAAATAAATAAAGGTGAATGTTGGGGGGGCTCTGATTTTGCGTGTTTATCTCCCTTGGTGGCTACTTGTGCATCATTTAGTTGCCAGGTGGTTTGGGCGACAAAACTAGATTGTAAGCTCTGCGGGGCATGGAGATTGTGTGCATAAAAAAATAATCCCTGTACAACACTGCGTAAGATTGGTAGTGCAGTATGCAAATAAAGATATAATAAAAAGTGGAAATGTATTTGATTTGTGCATATACATATTGGGAGAATATACAGAAGACTGGTTGACAGAATCACAGCATTGTATTTTCTAACTGGCAATTTGACTATCCAATAGGGAGGCAAAAGATTGTGTTGGTAGGTAAAACTGTGGCATATTGTGTTTAGAAAGGTGAGAGGTATCAGGGCATTGATGAGAGTTTTGGTTAGGAGTACAGCATTGATTGCCAGAGTGTTCAGAAGAACCTTATACTTTGGAAATACAATAAACCATTAAGATAAAGAAGTCTAGCAGGTATCATTCTTGGGATAGCAACAACTCCGGCTCCTCGTGCACTAAAGCTCTACCATAGGATCACCGGCTATGACGTGATACTGACAGCTGTAGTCTAACAAGTTGCCAAGTTACCACATAAGAAAAAAAGCTGACCCCTGGTAAATTTAAAAGCTGTAATGTTTTGTGTTTTTTTTTTAACAGAAATAAAGCTCTTGTAGTGCAGAGAGTGCAATTATTCTTTTCTCAGCTCTTAATACTGTTCCACTTTGTAATAAAAAAAAAAGAGAGAGAGCCCTTTCAATTGCAGAATCCTACTGTTGGTTCTGTTTATTATCCCTGTAGCATTCTTCTGAGACACAGAGTGTGCTGGGCTCTTGTAGCCGTTATTTCCATTATGAAAGTCTGTCCTCAAAGGGCTACAGCTCTGTTTATTTTCAGTCTGTGTCTCTGTCATAGTTACATCTGTGCCTGTCGGGATCAATCACTGTACGGATCTAAAGAGCAACCCGAGTCTTGGGCAGATCATTGACTCCTGTAGGTCTGTGTGGTTTAGGAATTGGCACAAACATAAGTTATTTGGTTTGTGTTCTGGGCTACACGTCACTCTATATACAATGTGTTTCTTTATGCACAAACTCTAAAAGGCTTTCTCAATAACCCTGCAGCTGTTGTTGCAAATGGCCTCTCTTTTCCAAGTACTTGGGCAGTTTTTCTGTGCTACCAAAAATGCCTCCCTGTATGTGTCAAAGTCCCTTTGCCTTATTTTTTATTTCCAATCAGCCCAAAATACAGAAGGTAAAGAAAAAAAAATGTGTCGGCAGAATAATAAGAGGATGCCATCTCCCTGCCCATAACATTTTCTGTGCCCATGTTTTCTCCTGAACTCCTAATATATTGCACTGCTCTGCCCGTCTTTTCCGGTTTTTGCGAATTCGCATTGTGAATAATTTTTCGCAAATGAGACGGGTGTTTGCGTGAGTGTGCGCACTGTGCGTGGTTGTTGTGTGAGAAAATAGCGTTGACAGTAACTTAAATTCGCAATTTGCGAAACTGTTTTGCAAATATTTTCTCTGCCACTAACGTAATTCAAACACAGAGTCTGCACATAAATATTCGTGGTTTTTGACATATTTAAAAAGCTCTTATAGACATTCGCATTGTGAAAATAAATTCGCAATTCTGTTTGCACACTCTTATTCAGCTTTATAAATGTAACCATGCGCAGGGCAAATATATACACTGTCTAAACCAATCTGCCCTGCACGAAGTTGCACACAAACTTGTAGCTGGCAATGGTGGGTACATAAAAAAGGGTAGGGCTTCAATTGGAAACAACTTTTCCTCTAGGGGCACAGATAAGGTCCCTTATGTCATGATGAAGAGTACTAGATATTGTTTTTTTAGGGTTGGGGCAGTTATAGAGTCTCATACAGTTGTATCACAGTCAATGCCGGGCCACGCTGGGCAGGCGCCCTAGGCAGGCCCTGCAGTCGCGGCTCCTGCGCGAATTTGCGCATAAAGCACGAAAAATACACAGTCGGGCAGAGAAGGGAACTGGCACCCTCCCATCTTTGTGCCCTAGGCACGTGCCTACTCTGCCTACCCCTAGTTCCGGCTCTGATCACTGTTCTAGCTGCTGTGGAGTTGGGGCAAGTTGCACTTGTGTTTTTTTCTTTAAACCTTGTTCTTCATAAATGAGCCGTAAATATTCTATTGTAACGGGTGGGGCCATGGAAGGAAACCTGTATATACATACTTCTATGCATTCTCACCACTGTGTTTCACCACCTTAATTCTTTAATGCAAATATATTCCCAATCTCATGCTGCAAAAAAAACACAATCCTATATTTTTAAGAACGCTAAAGGAACAGTAACACCTAAAAATGTTTTAAAGTAATGACCATGTAATGTACTTTTGAGCTGCAATGGTACAACTGGTGTATTTGATTCAGAAACACTACTATAGTTGATATAAACAAGCTGCTGTGTAGCCATGGGGGCAACCATTCAAACCTAAAAATGGAGAAAAGGCACAGGATACCCAAGAGATAAGGGATTATCCTGCACTTATCTGTTATCTGCTGTGTATCCTGTGCTTGAATGGCTGCCCCCATGGCTACACAGCAGCTTGTTTGTATAAACTATAGTAGTACTTATCTGTTATCTACTGTGTATCCTGTGCTTGAATGGCTGCTCCCATGGCTACACAGCAGCTTGTTTATATAAACTATAGTAGTGTTTCTGAATCAAACACACACATTTTACGAGTGTAGGGCAACAGTACATTATATTGTCATTCCTTTAAAACACTACAATTTGTTGGTGTTACTGTTCCTTTAAGGCATAGTGCTGTCAGTGGCAGAAAGACCATTGGTCCATTTGGCCTCCATACCAACTGATGGGATCAAGACCCACATGGAGGTCTACCATTTGTTCTGAAACCCTTTAATCTCTTAACAAGGTTACAGATACAGTAAAACATTGATTTAGCAACCATTCAGTTATAGTTCCTAAAATATGTAGGACAGCAAATAACTTTTAACCAAAGCTCTCCGTAATTGACCTTCAAGTTGGGCTTTAAGGTTTATATAGGAGAGGCATTCTGCCCAAACCTCACCTTAATTGGGCTTCAGACGGCTCCAACCTTTGTCTAGGGGATATTTTTATTACAGCTATGAAGTATTCTTATTGAATAATTGGCATCTTCGGTCTTGGTGCCGTGCTTGAAATCTCTTTTTGTTACAACAGGCTCATGACCTACAATGCTGGGATCCTAGAGGACAAGGAAGCCTGAGAGATAAATGGCAAAAAGATTTAGAGATTTTGTTCTTGCAATAAGAAAAACACATTTATTAAATGATTTAATCTCTCGTGCCCTTCCTGGGCCGACCTTGGTATTTGCTAATATTTGTATTAGTGCTAAAAATAAGAATGAAATAGTGTAATGCGGATAAATCCTTGAATGGGAGTTTGATTGTGGTCCCCAGTCACCATCTTAATTACCTCCTTGCTTAGCAGACTGCTACAAAGAAAACACAGGCACAGTGTATTAGATTTAATAATAAGCTTGCTGTTGGTACGGATGGCTGATATTAAAATCCTTAACTTTGGGAATTTTAGAGCCCATAACAATTACAACACAGTCAGCTCCCTGAAGTTATATTACCTACAATCTAATGCTTACTGCAATAACTGATACTGTGGATCCTGGACTTAAATTAAAATAGATTTTCTTAAAGCATCTTAGGAAAACGAAGCGCCGCGTGTGCTTTAGCGCCGGCGACTTTTCATTATAGCGGACGGGAAGACACGCAAAGGCAGTTCGGGGAGATTGTCGCCCAGAAGAAGAGGCGATTAGTCGCCAGGCGACTAAATCTCTCCAAATCTGCTCGTGTGGCAGTCTGGTCATACATGTACCGACAGCAGCAAACAAACTGAACTTTTGGACACTTTTTAGTATATGTATACTGGCCTGACTATGCAGACTGATTTGTTGCACAGAGATGTGTTAGTTGATCGGGCAGGTTTGACAATTTCATCTGCCAAAATACCATTGGACAGTGCACGCAGTACCAGCAGATGTATCATGCACTGGTTGAGTTGGCTTGAGTAACTCTTCCCACCCTGCCGATCTGATTGTTCTGGCTTTTGACCTTACTGAGAGGAACAATAGGAAAGTAGTCATACTGTTTATGACCTCAATCTGTTCAACCTGCATAGTGAATGGTTGGATACTATATAGTAGTTGCTTCCAGACTTTTTCAGATCAAGTCTACCTTGGAGGTCCAGTTTTTGGTCAAGTACTAAATGTGCAATGCACTAAAAGCTCATAAGCATTCTCCCCAAATTTCACCCTAACTGGCCTTCAGATTGAGTCCCTATTGCCACTTTTAGGATAACTCTGGACCATGTACTACTATCTAGTCAACCTCATGCCAATGGTCAGTAGAAAAAGCTCCTGGACTTGCACCAGCTGAAGTAGCCATTTTGGAGAGAATACATCTTGAGAAGCAAGACCACTACTCAGCCTAAGGAAGGGGTCTAGTGCTTTAAATGTACGGAGACAAATACCAGCTTTAAAATGCTCAGTTTTTGACCAACACTGCTGTTGAGACTGTCAACACCATGGAGCTGTTTGTGATCTGTGGCTGCCCCCTGAGTTCCCTGGGTGGAGGTTTGCAGGAGTATTGGATGATTGCTCTATTTATAGGAATGTCTAAAGAACAGGTCTTCTGACCTGCCAAAGTGGATGGATACAACTCTGCTTGCCCCCCCCCCCCCCTGCCAAAATACTACAGTAAGTATTTGCAAGAGTTCCTTTCATCTATGGAGAATCAGCTGTAACAGAACCAAAACAGAATCCTGACTATATTTTCAGCCTGTAATAGATATGCCCCATGTCAGTACCATTTTAGAGCGCCCTAATTTGTTTTAAAATGATTTCTACGTAACGGCTAGTTTCTCTGTCCTATCTTAATTGAATGTTGATGTGTCCATGAAAGCCACATAACATTCAGAAATCTCTTTAAATAGCTTAATGCTATATAGAATAATGGCTTCTAGTGCTCTGAAATGTTAGTAGAAAAGGACTTTACCTTAGTGCCTATTACCTGAATGTGAATGTATTTATCTCTGAATTAAATGTAAACACTGACTTGGAAACTGGGGCCGTTTGTGTATTTAAAAGGAATACTATCATAGCATCAGTTAATGGTGCTGCACCATCAGAATCCTACACTGAAATCCATTTTTTCAGAAGAACAGTCAGATTTTTTATATTTAATCTGGAAATCTGACATGGGGCTAGACATGTTGTTAGTTTTCCAGGTGCTTTCAGTCATGTTACTTGTGATCTGATAAACTTCATTAACTCTTTACTGATGTGCTGCAAGTTGGAGTAATATCACTCCCTCTCCCCCAGTAGCCTATCAAGAGAATAATGGGAAGGTAACCAGAAAACAGCTCCCTGACAACTGAGTTGCTAAAAATACTCCCATGCCCCACATAGTGGTAGATATGAGAACAGCACGCAGTAGTAAAAATCCAAGTCCTGTTAACACAAGTCGTGAGTCCTTCAGTTACATTGAGTCGTAGAAGCAACAACCTATCTGAAAGCAGTTCCATTGCACAACACTGGTTCTGAATGAAGAGGAGATGGCTGCCTATATACTATATACAGTTAATTATTTGCAGTGTAAACAGTGTATTTAGAAATAAAAACTACACCATAAAAATCACAACAGATTCCCTTTAATTTAGAAAAGGAATAAGAAGAACCAGGTAGCTGGTATGAGACGACCTGCTGTGACAAGAGAACAAGAGACCATTGTGCCAAAGTTACCCACTAAAGGCCACCATCAGAAACTGCTTTGTTCCCACAGGGCCATGTACAGATATGAAATTTAAAGCATCTGATGTACAGTACAGCAGTTAACATTTTTCAATAGGTGCCAAGACTGGATCAGATACCATGATATTGTTTTAAAGGAGAACTCAACCATAAAAATGAATATGGTAAAAATGCCGCATTTTATATACTGAACTTATTGCACCAGCCTAATGTTTCAGCTTGTCAATAGCAGCAATGATCCAGGACGTCTCGGTTGCTGGCGTAACTTTGCTAGCGAAGGAGATAGACTCTAGTGGTACTTAGCTCCCTTACGCCTGGCAAAGTTGCGCTCTGGCAAATGGACGTAATTACGCAAATTCACTGAGATGCGGATTTTATTGACCGTTGCCTCTTGTGCCAGACTTGCCTTTGCCACCTCAGACCAGGTGATGTGCAATAGAGTAGAAAGGAGTTCCTCAAAAAATAGTTGAAAGTCCCAAAAAACGCTGGCGACTTTTAATTTTTCAGGGTGATAGGCTGCAAAAGACCGTACATTTTTTTCTGGGGTACCCTCCTTCCCCCTACATTTTCTAACATATGACACATAAACTATACACTGGGCTCATGTGTAGGGTAATATAACAACTCTATTTTATTTTATTAAGGTTTCAGCCAGCCTTGAAAAAGCAATTTTGAGAAACGCGCGTTGGCTTGCCATTCTTACTGGTTTATACCAATTTTAGATAAATCCTTGGGGGGGTTCTTTTTACAAAAACGTTTTTTTATAGTGATCTGGGCACTTCTCTCTGCTCAGATTATAGGAGATTCCTCATCTGTATTCCTGTTTTACAGTTTTCACTATAAGTGCTCTGGAATTTGTGTGTTTTTTAGACAAGACAGCTTCTCAATCTAGACAGTTAAAATAGAATTGAGACCACAGTTCCAGAAGCACTGACTTCTCCTCCTTTGTGGGGTCCCGCAGTTAGTAAAACAATCAGCTAGCTAGACAATACAGGACTTCTCCACGATTCTACAAATTTCCTTTTCCTACCTTTTCTTGGAATCAGAGATGTTCATACTTGCACTTTAAGTAATTTATATGTGAATTGATCACATTTGGTGGCATTTTACCATCCTTATTGGTGTTTTAGTGGGTTGTTAGTAAATTATCAATTAATGTTAAATGAATTATTTATGCGTTAGAATTTACCTAATATACACAATAATTAAAAGGAAAATTAATGGTGTTTTACTCTATTTAATGTTAACTTATTGAGGTTATGCACTAGCACTTTGTGGGATTAATTAATGAAATAAAAAGAGGGATTTCATAGATATTGGATCACGTGACTGATTAATAGTTGTTATTTGTTGCTGGCTAGCAACTTTTTTCAAGATTTTTAATGGTTTAACTGAAAACAGATCACACAGTGATAATATATATTTTTTTGTAACTTTTCTGATTAAGTAGACGGGGATACTTTTCTTCTTTTCTCCTATACATTTGTAGATGGTAAAAAAGGGTAAAAAAGGTTGGGGATCCCTGTTGTAAATCATCCTGCAGCTCCTCAGTTGTAGGCAGGTGTTGGAAGTCATAGTTTAACAACAGCTGAAGGTCTATTTCTTTTTGTCCTGCATAACGTGGCTTTGCTAGCTGTCAATGTTCTCACACTGGAAAGGCTCCCAGTAGTTTTGTCTGGTCTCCAACAATATACAAATCAACAACACCCCCACCACTGCCTTATGGGAGCAGAATAATCTTCTTTTTTTTTGGATTTTGAGGAAGGAATTCAGGAATGAGCTTGAAAACCTTTGGAGTACTGATTAGGTCCCCTGGTAACCTCATTTGCTATTCTGTTCTCTTCTTTGGGAAAAAAAAACTCCCTTATCCATTTTCGAAACTGAGCAGTGTAGGTGCTTGCCGAATCTCACAGATACTACTAAACACCTAAACCAGGTTCTTGTGCTCTATGAGTAGTCCTTGCAACAGAAAGACATCCTTGTTTAATGTATTGGTATAGGTCCATTTACCACCTGATCAATGTTTTCTTCCTCTCCATGTACCTCAACGTCCTTATAAATGGCTCCATGGCTTTGGCTCTTTCCACTTATACTGACAATGGAATGCTTTCCACACTCCGAGAGGATGGACCCCAATTTAATGGGGTGCAGGAAGTGAGTGCAATTGAGTAGAACCCTGAACCTGTCCTAAAATAAATAAACATTATACAGGTATCCGGAAACCCGTTATCCAGAGATCTCCAAATTATGGGAAGGCCATATCTTATAGACTTCATTTTAATCAAATTATTCAACTTTTTAAAAATGATTTCCTTTTTCTCTGTAATAATAAAACAGTAGTTTGTAGTTGATCCAAACTAAGATATAATCAATCCGTATTTGGTTTAATTAATGTTTAAATTATTTTTTTTTACTAAATATAAGGTATGGAGATTTTCGAGTATTCTGAATAACTGTATTACCTATACAGGTATGGGAACTGTTATCCAGAATGCTCGGGACCTGGGGCTTTCTGGATAATGGATCTTTCCGTAATTTGGATCTTCGTACCTTAAATCTACTAGAAAATCTTTAAATAAACTCAATAGGCTGGTTCTGCTTCCAATAAAGAATAATTATATCTTAGTTTGGATCAAGTACAAGTTACTGTTTTATTATTTGTTTTAGTATTATTATAGAGAAAAGGAATTCATTTTTTAAAATGTGGATTATTTGGATGAAATGTAGCCTCTGGGAGATGGCCTTTCCGTAATTCCGAACTTTTTGAAAATGGGTTTCCAGATAAGGGATCTCATACCTGTATATAAGTAGGGCTAGCCGGTAAAATACCTGCCAAGGCCAGGGCCCGTATTACAAATTTACCGGCAATGTAGCTGCCAGTAAATTTGTAATACGATCAAAAGGAGCCCTCGGCCTGCCCCCAATCCCCTGCAATTTACCTTTTCTTTTGCCTCTTCTAGCGTCTGTGGTGTCCGTGGCGTGGCCCCGCCCCTTTTGACGTCACATCCTGCCCCTTTGAGGCCCCGCCCCTAGCAGCCGGTACAATTTTTTATAAAAGGTGGCAACCCTATATATAAGTTATAAGTTGTTCTTGTGATAAACTTAAGTCATGTATGAATAGAACCTCTTACAGTACCACCAATTACTAACCCCTGGCTGGCCCTTCACAATACAATGTTGTCAATACAAGGGCTGTGTGTTTGCTCCAGTTACATCAGTTACTTTGGGGATTGTGATGTAAATACAAACAAACAGAGCAGGGTACATCCAATTTAGTACATTTCTCAAACAGTTTTGGGTGGCAGAATTGATAGGACTATGGGAAATTTGGGCGGGTTGGAGGCATTACTGTGGTGTAAATGAGCGCAAAATCAAAAATGCCAGGTATGCAATTAAAAATGACTTCATATTTATTACAGTTAGTTAGCACTTACACTAATTAATCATTTGTATTAAACATATTGAGCAAAGCACCATCTTTCTCTCTTATTGTCTTATGCTGTGAAAGTCGAAAAGTCACATACTCATTTCACCATATTTGGCCACATAGTGCACTTTTTCATTAGTCTACAGTATATACTGTACATGATATTATATTGTGTCTTGTCAGAAGAAGCAGTATGGCGGCCCTAACTTATATCAAGACGTACAAAGATGTCACTATGCCATTGTGTTTTAATAAAGTGATCCCCCTCCACACTTAGAATTATGGGTACATATGCTATTTAATACTCGCAGACATAGAACATTCTCCGAGAGCAGTCATGATCCCACCACTTGCCGTCAATGGATGTGACAGAAACACAGTTCTCCAGGGTCCTTCCGTTGGGCTGTACGATCATCTGATCTTTGTACCAGTTGAAGAATGAAACGCGATGGCCATTTTCATATTGGTACATTCCTTCTGTGTGCAGATCATTAATTCCAATCCATATATGCCAGTTGAAAGGAAAGAATGAATCGTGGATATATTTTGCCAGAGCGGCATACTCCTGCTCATCGATCGGCATGGCCAGGTTGCCCCCACGACTGTGGCAAAGCTTTTGGGCTGTTTCATAATTTTCAAAGTGTTGAAAAATAAGATAACACTTTCTTAAGAGTCTCCTCCCTTTAAAACAACCTGCAAAAATTTACAGATAACATTAGTTTATGAAATGGAACACTCATCAGTCTGAATACCCCTTATCCTCTTGCTTATAGGAAAATACCCCTGTCAGTTACTGGATGGCTCTCCTAGCACAACTGGTTCTCTCCTAAATGTGCCACTGCTTACTTTAACAGGGTAAAACCAACGGTTTTCAGGAAAAGAAGGCAGCCTTCCCTGCAGGGCCGCCATTAGAAATCACGGGCCCCCATACTCACGCCCAAGCCCCACCCCATATCCCGCCCACTCCACATCACAGTTAAAAGACCACACAGACATCAGCGCTAAAATAGTAACTCCCCCCCCACACACAAGTTATAAAAAGCTATTGATGGTTAGAGCCCCCTTATAAATTAAAAAAAATTGGGGCCCCCCAAAAAAAAGTTCACATTTTTTTTAAAAAAAAACATTGGTGGCAGGGGCCCCCTTACAAGTTAAAAAAAATTGGGGCCCCAAATCTTTTTATAAAATTTTAAAAAAAAACAAAAAACAAAAAGCATTGGTCGCAAGGCCAAATGTTCACATTTTTTTAAAAAAAAACATTGGTGGCAGGGGCCCCCTTACAAGTTAAAAAAAATTGGGGCCCCAAATTTTTTTATAAAATTTAAACAAAAAACAAAAAGCATTGGTCACAAGTTGCAAAAAAAATTGCGGCCCCCCAAATTTATTTTTAAAAAAACATTGGTGGAAGGGGCCTATAGAATATTAAAATAATACATTGGTGGCCAGGGGATTAAAAAAAAACAAACTGGTGTTCAGTAGAATTGAACTCAAGGCTTCAGGACTTCAACTTCGCCTCCTTTCGTGACTTTGGGTCTTTTCGCCACTTGAGGACTTCAATTTCGGCTGTTTTCGTGACTTCAGGTCTTCTCGCTGCTTCGGGACTTCGGCTTCGGCTGTTTTCGGGACTTCGGCTGTTCGGCTTTTCGGCACTTCTGCATACGGCAACCTACGAAATGGCCGCACGGCTCGGGCGCTCGTACAGGGGGCCCGGTTCTTTCAAAAATGCAGCACTTCATGCCCAGGACACTTGTCCCCCCTGCCCCCCCCCCTGATGGCGGCCCTGCTTCCCTGCAACTAAGAGTTCCATATACAGTATGAAGCTTAAGAATATGGTGCCACCATCCATGATATTGGCAAATAGCACACCCCCTACAGCCCATTTTGGCTTCTTGTAACTGGAATATGACACCAAAGGATGGCAAAGGGACAGTGAAAACACTCAAAGATTAATTAAAGTATAAGTAAATTAGAATGGAAGTGCAACTACTCTGGTCAAAATGTATTTAACTATAAAAAAAAGATCAATGTATAATGAACACTGTTTTTGTGTCCACTAGCCATCCTTTATGTATTTGCAATCAACTTAATGCCATCCAAATTATGGACAAGTAGAGTTGGTTAGAGTAAACCTTTAAATATACTAGAAAAGCAGTGTTGGACCGAGGGAACTGCAACCTACCAGAGAGAGAACCTGATATTGAGGGAATATGGGCCCAGCTGGTGTCATCATGTATGGCCAATACGGAAGCAGTGTGCACAAGATAGGAGTAAAAGCAAAGGCAGAATGATAGTGCAGCAGACTGTTAGCTAGGTATTGGTGCACTACCCTGGTGGGTCAGTCCAACCCTGTAGAACAGAGATCTGTGTGGACCTTATCAGGTTGTTCCCTTCCCTAAAACCTCTATCTGAGCTGACCAGCTTCAGATTTAGCTGCAACCCAACATTATCATAAAACTAGAAGTGTGGTGAGGGGCATGAAAAAGCCTTTGCGAACCTGCAGCTGGTAGACCTTCTCATCTGCTGATCCTTTAACATTTACTTACACCCTATTTTTCAATACCAGCATTCTCTGCTGGTACCAATGAGAATATGACCTGCTAGACGTCCTTATGCTAGAACTCAAATGGGGAAACATATCAACAAGGACTGAAAACAATAAAAATTATGCATCTCTTAAATGACATTATTGAATTTTCATAACTTTATTTCTGGAGATGTACTCTTCTGAGATTCTTCTGAAAGTGTAGAATATTTATACTTAATTAAGACAAGAAAAATAGCTTGAAAAACAACAGCCTCACACATGTTTCTCATTTGGCAGTCCTACCTTCAATCTGTCCAATTTGTCTCTGGTTCCTTAAATTCAGTTCAGAAACAGTTGCAATGTTGTCTTCTACATCGACCAGTTTCGTCCGTATAGTTGAAAGGCTTTGTGACATCTGGTTCACCTTGACGTTAAGGCCAAAGAACTGGACATTAAGACGATGGATTGCAGACTCTATGGCACTTAGTCGGGACACTGCGGAGAGAGACGTCAGATACATCTTTCTCAGTTTACTCTCTCTGTGGCCAGGGGAGTCTCTAAGGCAGTGGTCCCCAACCAGTGGCTCATGGGTAACATGTTGCTCACCAACCCTTTGGATGTTGCTTATTTACATAAGAAGGAATGGTAGAGAGGAAGTGCAGTCAACTATGGAGTCCTGTATTTTTTTTTTTTTGCTGCGTGAGCCTTGGGTGCAACAGGACATGGCAAAAATCCCCCCATATCCATATGTTCTTGGCTGCTGCATCGTCTTCCTAAAAAAGGTCCCATGCTGCCCAATTGTAGTTGTACCATGTGCCCTACATCACTATATGTGGCACAATCCTATTTCTTACTTATGCATAATGTTGTACAATAAAAACTCTGTCTGACTGTAAATGTGCCTGCAGCCGAGACTAATGGTACTATTGCAGTCTCACTGGCTGATAGAGCAAGCTAACTGTGTTTGCAATGAACTTGCTTCAGGCAGTGAGACCAAATGACATGGAAAATGGGAAGAAGCCAAAAAGTTGTAGAAGCCAAAATAAAATGTCAGCTGCTTTCCTTTGGGAGGTAATACAGGACAACAGAAAGAGTAACAAAGCGAGCAACACATTTTTCATTCTTTTGAAGCACAAACCATTTAAATGTTCTGTGATTTTAAGCTCAATCATCATTTTGAGGACCAACACTTGCTCAAGGCCCCTATCAGCTAATATAAAGTTTACAGTTATGCAAAAACATCACTATTCAGTCATGGTTCCAAGAATATCTAGAACATCTTCCCAAATGTACTGACCTTTAAATATGGTTGTCAAGTTATTCTTTCCAGACCTTATCCTAAATGTTCTTCAGGCTTGGTCCCTTCTGCCACTGTACTGGACTCCCCTTGATGGACCAGCCCCATTGTTTAGGAATGGCTAATTTAAATTGACTGTACACATCAGTAAAAACATTAAAACATTTGTTTAAATCTATACCTTTGTTCCAAAAACCCCCATTACGTCTGTAAGCACTTCTTTCTTTGCCCATAGAGTGCAACTGTGATGCAATGCAAAAACCCAATAGGCTGGAGCAGTTAATTCAACAGTTTCAACTGCTTATTGGGTCTTTGCATCAACGTTATGGTTCCATACTCAGAGCAACAGCCAGAGAAAAAAAAAGAGCATTAGGGTTTGGAACGGTATATATCAGGGGAAAGCAAGAGCTTGGACTGAAAGAAGAAGAAAATATTTTTACAAAGGTATATAATGTGTTACCGTTACTTAAATGGTAGTAATATAACTGCTACATTCTGGGGCCCCTCAAAAAACAGATGGCTTGGTGTCCCCCATGCTTACACTGCCAATAGAGACAAGTTGGTGCCCAGTGGTTGAAAAAGAATGTTTCCAAACAGAACTTTCTGTATTTGTTCTTTATTTTTCCAATAGCGTGGCCAGCGCAGTTCTCCCTTTCAGCATCTTTCCCTGTCGTAGCCCTTGCCTCATCATTCCGAGCCCTTGTCAGGATTCCAGCTCTGCCTGGCAGCTGCTATAATTGATTCGTTTGTATAGGGGAGGTCGGACTGTGGTGCATGCGGTTCTATTCAAACACATTGCTGTTTAAAGGACATGTTTGTCCTTTCTTGGCAGACAAGGCAGTTATATGATACTAATTAGATTTTACTCAAATATTCTGTCTGGAATTTAAGCTCCTACAAACTGCTGATCTTCTGCATAATTTCCCTCGGAGTTCGTCAGTTTCAATCAAGCGCTAATTAAGATTATACCCTGAAACTGCACAGTATCTAAAACAAGATACGTATGCTTTGGCACAGCAGGAACTGTCAGGGGAAATAAACGTTAGCCGCGGGTCCATCACCAAGATGATCTATGACTACCTGGGTGTGCTAACGGGCTTCTGTCATCACATAATTACCTGCCTGTTTAAGATGCCCTTTTCAATTCTTACACAAGCATAACAGAGCTTTGTTCCATGTCACATTAGATGTTTTTATGCATGTTAAAGGTTTATGTAAGTTCTGCCTCAGCTAAGTTATTATCTCCTCCGACCTCCACTCAAACCAAACAAACACCTCAGTGATTGCAGATAAATTGACCTTTCACGCATAGGGTAATTCCTCCTGTCATGATTCTTAAGTAAACTAAATAAATCTGATAATTTGTCCCCTGAACAACAATAGAATCCTGCACAGGCCTATGAATATCCATGAGCAAAGGCAGTGTGAGACTGGAGAGTCCAAGGAACTCCAGGGCTTCCCCCACTCCAGGCCCCCTGCCCCAGCAGTAACCCCCCTCCAGGCCCCCGGGAGCAACTCCATGCCAGGTCCCCCACCGCAGCCACAACCCCTTTCTGGGTCCCTGCACCTGTGCCCACCCCCTGCACAGGAGCTCCAGATCTTGCATTTTGTTAGGAGTGCCAGTGGCACTGCACATGCTCAGTGTGCTCTGAGCAGTGCAGCTAAGCTTAGGCGTCATCATTAAAGGGATCATCGGAAAACATGTTTTTTTCAAAATGCATCAGTTAATAGTGTTACACCAGCAGAATTCTGCACTGAAATCCATTTCTCAAAAGAGCAAACAGATTTTTATATATTCAATTTTGAAATCTGACATGGGGCTATATATTTTGTCAATTTCCCAGCTGCCCCTAATCATGTGACTTGTGCCTGCACTTTAGGAGAGAAATGCTTTCTGGCAGGCTGCTGTTTTTCCTTCTAAATGTAACTGAAGGAGTCTCAGTGGGACATGGGTTTTTACTATTGAATGTTGTTCTTAGATCTACCAGGCAGCTGTTATCTTGTGTTAGGGAGCTGTTATCTGGTTACCTTCCCATTGTTCTTTTGTTTGGCTGCTGGGGGAGGGGGAGGGAGGGGGTGATATCAGCAGTAAAGAGTGACTGAAGTTTATCAGAGCACAAGTCACATGACTTGGGGCAGCTGGGAAATTGACAATATGTCTAGCCCCATGTCAGATTTCAAAATTGAATATAAAAAAATCTGTCTGCTCTTTTGAGAAATGGATTTCAGTGCAGAATTCTGCTGGAGCAGCACTATTAACTGATTCATTTTGAAAAAAATTTTTTTTCCCATGATAGTATCCCTTTAAGTATAAAGTGAGTTTTGGCTGTAATATAAACTTTTGCTCAAGTTAAATGAAGGTATAAAGTTGTAAATGCTATTTTAGAGCATTCGGGGGCACTTAAATATAAGAGATCTACCCAAGCTATTAGCACATTGCCCAATATCTTATAATGTGTGAAAGTAATTTAATGATGGAGGTGAAAGTAACTGTTGAATATACAGATGGTTACCTAGTTACCCCATATGATTTCTCAGGGTATTTCCGAAAGTTTTTTTTAGCTCAATTCCTAAGAAGTCAGTACATTACATATTTCAAATGAGGCATGGCAGAAATGTAACTTTTAGTGATTGGCGAATCTGTGCCATTTCAATTTGCCAGAAAACTCCCAAATTTACTGCGAAATGTCGAAAAATTCACAAAAAGCATTGAAGTCAATGGGCGTCAAAATAATTCTGACGTGTGTCAATTTTGATTTTTCACCAGCAAATTGTCAGTTCGCAAATTAATTCACTTGCGGTGAAATGTGGAAATTCATGGCAAATTCAGGTCTGCCAAATTTATCCGCCCATCGCTAGTAACTTTATGAGACACACTGAGATATCAGTTAGGATACATAAGGCTTCATTTGTATATTCAGCAATGACTATCTGCTCCATGATGTATACCAAATGATTTGTGTGGTCAACTCTCCTAAGAATACTCATTTTAAAGACTTATTATGTGAAAAACATGAATGTGCCAGTACATTGTACTCTATTATACTATAGATTATTATAATATATGCTTAAAAAATAGTGTCTTGGGTTGATTTATTGTAAATGTCTGCTAAAACACATCTAGTCCTGCCCATCTTTTCTAATTCCTGCTGCCTCCTTTCCCAGGCTGTGTAGGGGAGCTGGCAGCACTCAGTACACTGTGCTATAGGATAGGAGCCAATCAGCAGCTAGACTGAGCTGAGACTGAGACTGTGATTGCCTACTCCCATCCTACTGTACTTCTTGTACGTACAGTTAGAACACACCCACCTCTCATTTGAAACACAAACAGGGACCATAGCAGATCTACAGGGATCTCCAATAAAGGGGCCATGGCTAAAGATAATATTAATTTTTATTCCCGAGTGAAACCAGCACCTTATATTATTCATTATTGCCTACAAGATTGTGGGAAGGGGTAACTTATACTATATGTCTCCTTTAAATACAGTGGGTTACACTCCCATCACAGCTATCGGAAATTCTGTCCAAGCAACTTTAAGAAATGTAAAGGCAATGTTATCCCTAATAGCAAGGAATGTAAAAATTGCTTTGAAACAGAGAAACGTTTAGGTGATTTTTCTCTGCACCGTAACTTTATTTTCCTTTATTTAATTACTCATCAGCCTTATATTGTGACATTTTTATTCTATGTGTACTGTATATTGGGAGTGGGTCCCTAAGCTCAGTAAGTGACAGCAGCACAGAGCATGTGCAGTGAATCAGCAGAAAAGAAGATGGGGAGCTACTGGGGCATCTTTGGAGACACAGATCTTTACTGTTAGGGCTGTGGTTGCCTTGGGCTGGTACAGAAGCACAAAACATAACGTACAACATGTCTAGCTACTTCTTTAGTAAAGCTTTAGTTCTCCTTTAAATATAATTTAAAAATGTTACAAGAAGCTAATTTACCTATAGTTTAAATAAGCAAGCTGCTGTACAGTCATGGGGCAGCCAATCAAGCACAGGGTACACAGTAGATAACTGATAAGTTCTGAAGAATCCCATTGTATACTACAGAGCTTATCTGTTATCTGCTGTGTATCCTGTGCCTTTCCTCCTTTTCCAGCTTGAATGGCTGCCCCCATGGCTACACAGCAGCTTGTTTATATAAACTATAGTAGAGTTGCTGAAGCAAACACACCAGTTTTACCAGTGATGTATTTTCTAATAGGCACCGAAGTACATGTGTCTAGGGTGTCAATGTCAGAGGGGCAAACCTTGGTTTCCTAAATAGAAAATATGTATAAGTCTGGTGCTACAGAGAGGTTACATGCCCCAGTAGGTAAAAAAAAAAGACATGTCAGTTAGCTTTGATTCATGTTTTTTTTTTATACATGCAGAAATTGTAGCCTAACAATTAACTTTTTTGGCAAAAGAGGATATAGGAGCGGGCAGGATGGAACTCTTCCTCATACAGCAGTAGAACTCCAGTGATCAGCCTTTACCGCACATTAAGTCAAAATTTATAACCTGCCTGTTCTTTATTAAATTATCTTATATTTTATAAAGATGGAAATGATCTAATACAGTGGAGAAGCCAGAATTCTTTCTGCAGTGGAAAAAATGGGGAAAAATAGCCACAGCAGTGGATTATATCAGCAATAAGTATATAAATTATAGGTGTTATTTCATAAATCCGGTAATTTAAGACAGTGTTAATTGTAGTGCTAGAAATCATTATCTTACTAACGTTACAGTCTACAATTCTTGGGTATTCTTGGGTAGAAAAAAGAAAAACAAATCATCTCGCATCAAAAACCTTTTTTTTAGAGGTCCAAGCAGGGGTTACTAACCTGGGCCCCTCTCATACCTCTCATATTGGGGCCCCACTGAGATGCAGATGATAGGAAGGTCGTGGGAAGGCTCAGTAATGCAACACATACTGTATTTACCCTGTGACGTGAGTGTACAGGCAACACATGTGTTTAATAGCTTCTGAAAGGGACTGTGGCTGTAGGATAACAGGTATAGTAGAGAGAGATGGTGCCTATAGTAGCAGTGGGATAATAGTCTCTGGGAAGGACTGTGACTGTGGGATAGCAGGTATAGTAGGGAGAGATGGTGCCTATAGTAACAGTGGATAATAGTCTCTGGGAAGGGAGTGTGACTGTGGGATAGCAGGTATAGTAGGGAGAGATGGTGCCTATAGTAACAGTGGGATAATAGTCTCTGGGAAGGAAGTGTGACTGTGGGATAGCAGGTATAGTAGGGAGAGATGGTGCCTATAGTAACAGTGGGATAATAGTCTCTGGGAAGGGAGTGTGACTGTGGGATAGCAGGTATAGTAGGGAGAGATGGTGCCTATAGTAACAGTGGATAATAGTCTCTGGGAAGGGAGTGTGGCTGTGGGATAGCAGGTATAGTAGGGAGAGATGGTGCCTATAGTAACAGTGGGATAATAGTCTCTGGGAAGGGAGTGTGACTGTGGGATAGCAGGTATAGTAGGGAGAGATGGTGCCTATAGTAACAGTGGATAATAGTCTCTGGGAAGGGACTGTGGTTGTGGGATAGTAGGGAGAGATGATGGCTATAGTACCAGTGGGATAATAGTAACTGGGGAGTGTGACTGTGGGATAGCAGGTATAGTAGGGAGAGATGGTGCTTATAGAAGCAGTGGGATAATAGTCTCTTGGAAGGGAGTGTGACTGTGGGATAGCAGGTATAGTAGGGAGAGATGATGTCTATAGTAACAGTGGGATAATAGTCTCTGGGAAGAAACTGTGGGATAGTAGGTATAGTAGGGAGAGATGGTGCCTATAGTAACAGTTGATAATAGTCTCTGGGAAGGGAGTGGGACTGTGGGATAGCAAGTATAGTAGGGAGAAATGGTGCCTATAGTAACAGTGGATAATAGTCTCTGGGAAGGGACTGTGGCTGTGGGATAGCAGGTATAGTAGGGAGAGACGGTGTCTATAGTTAAGCCGGCCAAAGATGTAAAGATTTTTAAAAGATCAGATCCTGATCGTGAGACCACGATCTTCTCGGAACGATCGTACGATCGTACGAATTTACCATCAACTAAAAAGACCAATTTGGCAGGAAAACAAAGGGGAGCTGCCTGCTTGGCCCTGCAAACATAGATAGATTGCACTGGGGCCGACAAAGATTTTTTGACCTGGCCGATCAATTTCCTGACAGATGTCGGCCGAAAAATCGTAAGATGTACGATCGTTCGAATACCACTAACCGCACGATAATTTCGAAGGATTGGTCGGACTTCCCTAAAATCGGTCGTTCGGCAAGAAGAATCATCGTGTCTATGGGGACCTTAACAGTGGGATAATAGTCTCTCGGAAGGGAGTGTGACTGTAGGATATCAGGTATAGTAGGGAGAAATGGTGCCTATAGTAACAGTGGGATAATAGTCTCTGGGAAGGGAGTGTGACTGTGGGATAGCAGGTATAGTAGGGAGAGATGGTGTCTATAGTAACAGTGGGATAATAGTCTCTGGGAAGGGAGTGTGACTGTGGGATAGCAGGTATAGTAGGGAGAGATGGTGTCTATAGTAACAGTGGGATAATAGTCTCTGGGAAGGGAGTGTGACTGTGCGATAGCAGGTATAGTAGGGAGAGATGGTGCCTATAGTAACAGTGGAATAATAGTCTCTGGGAAGGGAGTGTGGCTGTGGGATAGCAGGTATAGTAGGGAGAGATGGTGCCTATAGTAACAGTGGATAATAGTCTCTGGGAAGGGAGTGTGACTGTGGGATAGCAGGTATAGTAGGGAGAGGTGGTGCCTATAGTAACAGTGGGATAATAGTCTCTGGAAAGGGAGTGTGACTGTGGGATAGCAGGTATAGTAGGGAGAGATGGTGCCTATAGTAACAGTGGATAATAGGCTCTGGGAAGGGAGTGTGACTGTGGGATAGCAGGTATAGTAGGGAGAGATGGTGCCTATAGTAACAGTGGGATAATAGTCTCTGGAAAGGGACTGTGGCTGTGGGATAACAGGTATAGTAGGGAGAAATGGTGCCTATAGTAGCAGTGGGATTATAGTCACTGGGAAGGGACAGTGACTATGGGATAGCAGGTATAGTAAGGAGAGAATGGAGAGAAATTTTTGTACTCACTGAAATAATTAAAATTATCATCCAGATGAGCAGTTGTTGATGGCTGAGATGCAATTGTTGGGACACTGTCTTCCAGTTTATCATCTTCTTTTTCATTTTCTCCTATCTCATCCTCTTCTTCTTCTGCTTCTTCTTCTTTCTCTATATCTTGCTCAATATGCTTTCCATTTTGTAAAATAAAAACTCTTTTAACATCATGGTTTTGGGGAGCATCAGTGTTGGGCAGTATATGAGGGCTATCTGGTGGTGGAACAGTTACCTCTTCATTTCCGAAAAAGATCTAAAAAGGACAAATATTCCATTAGACATTTACACTTCATTTCAGATACCGTTTTTACTGCACAGTATATATGTAGAGACCGGCTACACATAATTTATGTTATGGAGAATTTGTGTAGCAATATAAATTACCAGGCAAGTTTCAGAAGTTCTTCAATGATGTTTGTACTGCACAGTTTACTTAGGGAGCTGAAATAGTTATTTGTGTCAGAAGAACAGCATAACAGCACTAAGCTAAATATGTGGTTAGTTTAAAATTTATTTAAATTTGAGTTTTTGAAAAGAAGTACACGGCTTTATTAATATTCCACTTTTTACATGGTGATGCCTGGTGATTAGATGGTGATGTGCGGTTCAGTTGATCACCATTTCTTACTCTAATTAATTGACCCCTACGTGTCATGCATTGACCCCCTCCATAACTAATTAAGGATGATAGTATAAGGTTCCAAAGACTCACATCCTATTAAAGAAGGGGTACCTGACTGTAGGATGGCCAGCTGTAAGCTGTTTAGAGTGCACCAGACTTCTGTTGTAGGACATCATTGTATCAGTAGGAGCCCTCTAACATCTAGACATGTTTGATACTCTTCATATGAAAAAAAGGACATCTCTTTTGTTGCCATGACTTCTCAGGTTTAGTTACTTTTCCAGGTAAAAATCATAACTACAAAAAGCGGAGTGGGCACTAGATCAGGGGCCCCCAACCTTTTTTACCCTTGAGCCACATTCAAATGTAAAAAGATTTGGGGAGCAACACAAGAAAATAAAAAAGACCCTTGGGGTGCCAAATAAGGGCTGTGATTGGCTACTTGGTAGCCCCTTTGTGAACTGGCCACCTACAAGAGGCTCTACTTGACACCGTACTATAGTTTTATGCAACCAAAACTTGCTTCCAAGCCTGGAATTCAAAAAGTAGCACATGCTTTGAGGACACCGAGAGCAACATCCAAGGGGTTGGAGGGCAACATGTTGCTCAGGAGCTACTGGTTGGGGATCACTGCACTAGATATAGACTATAATTATATCAAGTCCTATGTACAAAGTCCTATTATTTCTGTTTACCAGACTTTGTTAATCCTGCATAAGAATCTCAAGCCTAAACCTGGCCCACATCTGCTGCTTTCTAATCAACAACACATGGAATGGCAGACATTGGCCAATCAATAACCTAAGTGGGGTTGTCAGTATCAAACATACACTTACATTAGTGCTACAGCAAATACAGATAAAGTATACACAAAACTTGCACAGCTGATAAGTCCACGAGCTTCATATAAAGCATATTGTGGTGCAAACAACTAGGCTGGAGCTATAAGACTATTTACAGGGTACATCCATATAGTGGAGTTGGGAACATTTAGTCATAAGCGTCTCTTCTTGACTCACCCACACTATTTAAATAATAAATGTACACTAATGGAGATGACTTATTTCAGAGGAACATACAGAACTGCACATCAGAAAAAGCCCCATCTCTACATATAGAGGCTTTATTTTTATGTCAACTGGGACGTAAGGTATATGCTTTGAGTGGCCATTAAAGGGCACCTGTTGGCTAAATTTATTTGCCCTAACCAAAAGTGTGGGCTAATAGAGCCTGCACTCCGGTTGGAGGGAACAGTATTTTTTTTTTAAAATTGCCCCCTGCCAGCACTAGGCAGTCAGAGCACATAACGCACTTCTGACGTCACGCATATGCAAATAATGAGCGAGTTGCGGCATTCGCTCATTATGCGCATGTGTGTGCTCCAGCATGGCTATTCAACCATCAGTTCCCTCCCAGTGCGGGTGGCCTAGCACTGGCGAGAGGCATTTTTACAAAAAAAAAAACGACTGTTACCACAACTGAAATGCGGGCTCTATTACCCACCTTCGGTTGGGGATAATAGATTTAGCCAACTGGTGCCCTTTATGAGAATAGTAAGTGGATAATAGACTCAGTTGCACAGTTACAGGATATACAATACAGTTGTCTTAGTTATTTCAAGCTGAAAGATTAATTTTTAGGCTAAAGATTTGCAGAAGCATTCCCCCTTGGAAAGCATAGAATTCAAACTGGAGGTGACAGAAAGGCACCACTTGAGATAAAGTCTCACTCTCAGTCCCAATGTCTAAACATTTCAGTGGGAAGTGGTGACAAGAGTTAAGGGTAAATATCTCCTCACCTTTCGCAGATATGTATCTATAATGACATCTGGCGTGTCCCCTCGTTTCTCAATGATAACCACCGATTCTGTAATGTTCCCCAGTCCAAGTGGTTTTGCTGCTGTCTCCTCTTGCGCCAGGATGCTGGGGATTAGGCTCATGCACAATGCACCCAGTAACAATCTTTCCAAGAGCATTTTCTCATAACAGAGAAGGTCCATGATGGACAAATCCAAAAAATGTAATCCAAAAATTCAAGGAGCGCCTTACATGGAAAGGTTTTGTCTGTCTCCCCTCTGCTCCTCAGAAGTTCTGCGCCTTTGTTCTCTCAGTAGATTTGCTCACATGAGTACTTACTAAAATACAGGAAATGTCAGTGTTTTTTTTTCCAAGCGTCTGCTGTTATGCAGCCAGAGAGGGGATGGAAAGGCCAAAAAAACAGCAGACTTGGCAGGGGGAGTGGGAAGGATAAAAGGTGGACTGAGAGGAGACAGAAGAAAATGATGCAAGGCTGTGGGCTTCTTGGTTGGTATGCTGCAAAGTTTCTGCTTTTTAGAAAGAGATGGTGTGAGATCTTCCCATCCATAATTTGGCAGCCCTTTCATGCCCCTCCTTATATTTCATGAAGAATTATTGAGGTGCTTCCAATACGATTTTTTGTTTTCTTTTCATTTTTAACTGATTTATGTAAATGATAAAAATGGGTTTATGGTTGCAGAGGGGAATGTAATCAACTGGCAAAGTCTGTTTACTTTCTCTTTAAGCAGCTGCTGTGCCAGGCTAATGGAACAGGTTGTACCTACTGTTCTGCTCTCTAGGAAAACCATGAAAACCAAACTCAACTGATCACATTGACATCCCACATCAGTTACATATCACTGCAGGGTGCATTCGGATCCCAGAACTCTTCCAGGCCAATTTTATCATCCAGATTGTGTAGGGAAGAACCACACCAACTTTATCTCATTTTATTGCAGAAATTTGAAGCACAAGTTTTCGGGGAGCAATCCCTTCCTCAGATAAAGGCATTTGCCAGAAAAAGTTGGTGTGTTTCTTCCCTATACAATCTGGATGGGAAGCTCAGCTTAGGGCCTCCATCAGGTGGGCACAGGGGGTACAGTCATAATGGGGCCGGGCCTAAAGGGGGCTCCGGCTGTGCTGCACTTTCCGAATTAGATGGGCCCCCCTTGACAGCACACAAGCTGAACCCAAAGTCCCAAAGACCGATTTGGCAGTTTATCTGCATGTGTATGGGGCCTTCTGACTGGCCTTTCCCAACCGATATCTGGCCTAAAATAGGCTAAATATTGATTGGGCCAATTTGGTTTCCCCCACGATTGAGGAACACATTGGCTAGTTGATGTATAGTTGATAGTTTTCGTCCCGTCTTCGCCCATTCCCATTGCTGTAATCTGATTGTTTGGCTCTAGGGCTGAATGATTTGATTAGCTCGATATTGCCCTGCCTTTCATCACCAAATGAGTTGATCTTGTAGTGTATTGCCACCTTTGTAGAACAAATTGAATGCCTCACTTGTGTCTTTTAAGATGCCCATACATTAAAAGTTCCATTAGGTAGGGTGGCCAAATGAGCAGATCTTACTCCCACCTTGAGGTGGGCAACATTGGGCGAGAAGTTGATGCGGTCCTCTTCCAATGGGATTTTTAAACCTGCCTGATCAATAACTGGATGATTTTTGATCACCTATCAGTCAGACCGGCCAATTGGAGGGCCCAGTGCATGCACAGATAAGCTGCCGACTCAGGTATGGACTGCATCTGAATTATGTGCAAGGTAAGGAGCAGGAGGGGGATGCCTACATGATTCCCCCCACCCCTTATGCCTCATGCACCATGAAGGCTTGGGAAATTGAAAAAAGTGGAGAAGCAAGTGTGTAAAAAACATGGTTGTTAGCACCCATTCTTTTGCACATTGAACCACACCCTCGACTTTGTAAACCTTGTGTTTGTTTCTTGTGTTGTACACTCCACTTGTAAAATAATATGAGCATTATAGGTTTAATTTACAAAGGATGAGCAATGTGCTAAATCTGTAGCCAAAGAACATTTTCCTAACCTGATTCCATTGTTTTTACTCCCCAAAATTCTAGCATAATGACAGTTGTCTGCTAAATTGAGGCACTTTTTTTTTTGCATCACTTCTGGTGCAAAATAAGTAACATCATTCACTCCAGATTCACTTGGAGAAGTCATGGCAATTGATTCGACCCACTAAGTAAACCCTGTAATTATTGCCCAGTTCATGCTCAGGTTATCAGAGCAAGCTGAAGGGGTGCATTGGTGCTTGTATCAGATTGCAAAGGATAATGTATGGATGCAGTTAGTGCCAATCCATTTGTGCCCATTTTAGTGCTTGCATTCATCAATCGGGCCTTGTGTCTATTAGACAAATATAAGTACATCATGGGTTCTATAAATAACATACCCATGAAATGAGAATATAATGTATATATATAATACCTGCCAACAATGGCACCACTATGAAACATATCTGGTTAGTTGGGAACCACTTAAAGTTTTCAGTCCAGAATACTCTAACTGGATGAAAAGCTGTATGGGGAGAGATGTGTGTTTTAGTTTTGTCCAGTCCCCTCACATTTCTAACTGGAGTGACATTCTAACAGCGCAGTTCCTTGGCTTGAGTACGTTTGTCTCCTCTATGATTGACTGACTGATTGCCTTTCAAATTTGAAAAGTACTTTTGCCAGAAACCAGCATTTGGGGGCACCTGATTAGCAACAGATGGCCGAGAGTCAGAATGGGCTGCTGTGCAATGAAATTCATCTTGAGTCAGGCAGGCAGTCTAACTACAGTCAGAGTGGATTCCAGCCCAGAGCATTCCTTAAATGTTAAACTGATTTACAGATAGCACACTGTCAAACCGACACACTGAATTTGAGAACTTTTATTCAGCATTCAAACTATGCATAGTTAGTAACATGGAGAAATAGATATGGCAGCTATTCTAGTAGTGAAGATTGCATCATTTCTGAGACGCACCGTTAACACCATTAGTATCCAATTAATTAGGTGTCAGCAAGATGCAACCCCTTGGGGAACCAGGAATTACTTCAAGGCCTATGGTCATGGTACTTCCACTATTCATTGGTGTCAGTGTGTGTAGTTATACCTTTATACTGTACATAGCATCAGCGCTACTTATCCAGATAAATGAGGCCTTCTCTAATCTCAAGCGATGCTCTCTGGAATGTCTAGTTGCTGAATAAAGTAACAGGTTAAGTAGTGTAAGTACATTCTAGGGTTCCTTTGTTTTTGCCCTGAATGCGAGAACACTAATAGCGGTGGGTCAATGCCACGGGACTATGATGCAATGGCCTGTAATTGGTCCAATGGCACGTCATTCAGAGGACGAGCCTTGGCTGTTTTGAACCCAACAAACTCTGTAAAAACCAGACTGTCTGGCTCTTAGCCGGATGTGTGGCACCCTACTGTCAAATGCTTCTAGAAGCAAAAATAACTGTGCCTTTGGCCAAGGTAGAGTCCTGCGCGGGTCCATTTTTTCTGAACCCGTACCTGTCAGGCTTACCAGTGTGATCCAGGCGGAGAAGGACGTGGAGCTGAAGATTTCGAACTCACAAGCGCCTCACACAACCACTACCCACCTGGAATGGAACAGGGAGCAGGGTTGTGGAGAGTAGCCAATGAGACTATCAAACGTGGTACAGAGGATTAGGCAAAGTCGTAGTCAGGAAGTCCGAGGTCAAAGGCAGGCAGCGAGGTTCGTAACGATAAGACAGGCAGAAGAGTCGAGGCAGGCAGCAGAAATCGTAGTCCAGGTTCAGGCAGGGTCACAACAGGAAATTCAATAGTAAGAGATGCTAGGGTTTCAGTAAAATAACCTAATAACCAGGCAATGCATGTCAGTCTGGATCTGGTTTAAATACATATCTTTTGGCGCCAAACTAGCGTCTTCGTGCTGACGTCGCGGAACTGACGCCAGCACGTCCGTCACAGGCGTTTCCGCCTACGTCCCTGCGCCCGCGACCGTCGCCGGCATCCGCGTCACGTGCCGGCGAGCATTACCGCGCCCGCGCCTGCGCCGAACAGGACGCATGCATAAGTTCTTACATTGCCCCCCATCAAGGAGCGGCCTCAGGACGCGACAACCAGCAGGCTTACCAGGATAGGTTCCATGAAACTTTTCCAGCAACTCTGGAGCGTGGATGTTAGATGCCGGTTCCCAAGAATTCTCTTCCGGACCATAACCCTTCCACCTCACCAGGTACTGGAGCCGCTTGCCTCTTAATCTGGAATCCAGGATCTCTTCCACCTCAAATTCCTCTTGACCGTCGACCACCACAGGAAGCGGCGGAGGAGCCGAACGCCCAAGAAATCGGAACGTCGAGACCGGTTTTAAAAGAGCAGCATGAAATACTGGATGTATTTTCCAGGATGCTGGAAGTTTAAGCTGGAAGGCCACAGGATTGACTTGACGAATGATAGGAAAAGGACCCAGGAAACGTTGACCCAACTTCCTACTGGGACAAGAAAGCTTAAGGTTAACAGTTGATAACCACACACGGTCACCCACCTTGAACTCTGGGTCGCCTCTCCGCCTCCGATCAGCATAAGTCTTGAAATTTTGTTGCGCCTTCCTCATGTTTTCTTGGAGTCTTTGAAAATTATTCGATAGAAAAGTTAATCTGTCCTTGACAGCAGGAACTAAAATATCAGAAACAATGGCAGAGGGAAAAGTTACTGGATGAAGACCATAGTTTGCGAAAAAAGGGGACTGATTGATTGACGAATGATGGGAATTATTATAAGCAAACTCCGCAAAAGGAAGAAGATTGACCCAATCGTCTTGGAGGTAAGAAGAATAACACCTCAGATATTGCTCGAGAGTCTGATTAGTTCGCTCGGTCTGGCCATTGGACTGAGGGTGAAACGTAGAGGAAAGAGACACCGAAATCTTGAGTGCTTCACACAATGATTTCCAAAACTGTGATGTGAATTGTGGTCCCCGATCAGACACTACTTCATCTGGAAGGCCATGGAGTCTTACCACTTCTTTAATGAAAGTATCGGCAGTCTCGGAGGCAGAAGGAAGTTTTGGTAAAGATTTAAAATGCGCCATCTTGGTTAGACGATCAACAAAAACAACAATGGTGGAACAATCAAAGGACAGTGGTAAATCGGAAATAAAGTCCAAAGAAACTGATCCCCATGGACGGGAAGGCACTGGCAGAGGTTGAAGAAGACCAATAGGCCTAGAATGAGAGTCCTTAGATCTAGAACAGATTTCACATGAAGCAACAAATTTAAAACAGTCCTTAGCCATCCCAGGCCACCAAAATAATCTCTTAGCCAAGACAATAGTTTTTTTTATACCTGGATGACCTGCCAATTTAGAATCATGACTATTTTTAAGGACCTCCAAACGCATTGGTTCTGGAACAAAAATTTTGCCTTGATGAAAAAGAAGACCTTCCTTAGGCAGTAACGATGGTTCAGAGATGTTTAAAGAAGCGTCTTTAATTCTATCCACCAGGGTAGATTGAAGCAGAAGAAGGTTATTGGAATTTAAAATCGTCTCAGGAGCCAAGGAAACCTCGTCTTCAGAAGAAAACATTCGAGATAAAGCATCTGCTTTAACGTTTTTTGATCCAGGTCGGTAAGTAAGATGAAAATTAAATCTCATGAAAAATAAAGCCCATCTTGCTTGTCTGGGTCTAAGCCTCTTAGCCGAACGTAAATATTCCAGATTCCTGTGATCTGTAAAGATGAGAATCGGATGTTTAGACCCTTTGAGGAGGTACCTCCATTCTTCAAGTGCCAGCTTGATAGCGAGTAATTCACGGTCAGCCACATCATAATTGCACTCACTCTTGGCCAGTTTACGAGAAAAGAAGGCAACAGGATGAAGATCCTCTGTGACAACACAGCACCCAACGCAAGTTCTGAAGCATCTACCTCCAGAATGAAAGGAAGGGAAACATCTGGATGGTGAAGAATTGGACCTGAAGTGAAGAGTGCCTTCAGTTTCTCGAAAGCCTCCTGAGCCTGTGTAGACCAAACAAACTTTTGATTATTGCGCGTCAGTTCAGTGATTGGGAGGATAACTTGAGAAAAATTCTTTATAAACTTTCTATAAAAATTTGCAAAGCCGATAAAGCGTTGAACGGCCTTCTTAGAAGACGGAATTGGCCAGTTAAGAATTGCAGAAATCTTCCTGGAGTCCATCTGGATACCCTGAGGAGAAATACAGAACCACAAAAAATCCACAGATGATTGTTCAAACACACATTTCTCAACTTTAGCATATTACTGATGAGTGCGTAGACGGGCCAGAACCTTCTGCAAATGAAATCTGTGTTCTTCCAAAGAATTAGAAAAAACAAGAATATCATCTAAATAAATGATGACAAATATATCGAGGAAGTCTCTGAAGACGTCGTTAACAAAATGTTGAAATGTTGCAGGAGCGTTGCAGAGGAAGTGCTGTCATTGTAAACCAGAAGTGACATAATCGAAAGTAGGCGTGATCAGAAAAAAAAGGAGTAAACCACGAAGTGCTGTCCTTATAAACCGGAAGTGACATCATCGGAAGTAGGCTGAACAGAATAAAAGAGTAAAAATTGCTATTGAGAAGATCCGCGCCCGACCCGCGCCCCGCAAACCAAGACAACCGCAGACCCGCATCTATAACCACACCAGGAACTTCTACCCGTAATCCGCAGGTTTTTGCAGGTAACCCACGGGTGCCCGACCCCCTGCAGGACTCTAGGCCAAGGTGCAAAATGCTAAATAAATAGTCAAATAAATGCAGGATCAAATGAAATATGTTTTCTTTTTACTTTATGTCTTGAGCTAAGGGCAGGTTGATTGGGACCTAATGAACTGGGCTTAGCGTGTGCGTGTGTGCATGGCAGGAGCAACTAACAACAACATTTAGCAACTAACAAGTGCATGAGAGTCTGCCAGAGAATGATCTAAAAACACTTAATTAAGGCTAAATGCTTTTAAGTTGAAAGTCAAAGCACATATTTGATGGGAAGCCTTTTGGCACATGACTAGAATTCAAATCGATTATCTGACTGCAAATGTTTGAAGTGAATTGCAATTTTTTCCCTATGGATGCCAAGTTTAGCCAAGGAGTAACATTTTATTTCTGGCCTTTATCACAGAACACTTAAGGTGGCCATAAACACACAAATAACGTCATAAGAAACAACGTTTTGTACAATATTAGGTGGATGTATGGTGGAAGATGAGCTGACCGATATTGGCAGAAGACTTACATATTGGTCGACTCGTCGATCGGGCTGGCTGGAAATTTTTAATTGGGTGCGTTTAAAGGCACAGACCATTGCCATTGTTAGTGCTGCACATTCTTGCCTGGAATTGTGCACAATCATGCAGAAAATCATCAGAAATCTGGGGAATTTGTGTAAGTGATGAGAGACCAGGGGACACAGCGCAAAATCTGGAAACTCACAATAAAATAGGGGGAATTGACAGCTCTGGATACAGCTCTAACACATCTGTATTTGTTGCAAAAGATCTTAATTGTTACATCTATGGCTAATTAATTGTATTGTAAGTTTTCATGCAACTTACTACAGGAATGAGGTCCATTATCTGCAAACCCATTATCCTGAAAGCTCCATATTACAGGGTGGCCATCTCTTATAGACTTCATTTTAATCAAATAATTCAATTTTTTTTAAATGATTCCTTTTTTTCTCTGTAATAATAAAACAGTACAGTTCGATCCTAAATAAGACAATAAGTTCGGTTTTGGAGGCAAAATAATGCTATTGGGTTTATTTAATGTTTCAATAATTTTTAGCAGGTATGGAGATCTAAATTATAGACCCTTTATCCAGAAAACCCCAGGTGCCAAGCATTCTGGATATGTAAACAGATTACAGTTTTGTTTAATTATTTCAAGCTTGTTACCTGTCATACAGGATTTTTCTGAAAACTAGGCATCTTCATGATTTGTATTTGGTTTGACTGAAAACATGTGCAGTGTGCAATTTCAGTAAATTGCCAACTATTTTACCCTTAATGCAGCTTTGCCCCCCATAATCCCATCATGTTCTGACGTGTATGCTACAATTACATCTGATTCATCAATATGGATACAATTAAGCATTTAGCATTTTCAGTTTGGGGGTTGCATCATTTCTCGAGAAAGCACTCAAAAAGGCTTTTGCATCCCATTTGGTGCGCACAAGTCCAATGCTAAATGAATCTAACAGGTTTATTAGCCCAGTGGCATGTAATAGGTCACTTGATAATCTACAAGAATATGAACTTTTTATCACCAACTGGGAGGTATCTCATTTATTCTGCTAGAAAATCTCTTTTCTGAGTAATTATCAGGCAAAACCCCTCAATGCTTCACTGGTGTGAGTCAGTTATTCTAAAGGTCAATTAACTAATTAGTCTTTGTGTTTTATGGAAAGTGATGGAAGCAGAAGGTCAAGTGATTTTATCTATATAGTGGATATATAAGGTATAGCTAGCCTTAGCTTTCTATTAGCCATTTGTATGTTCTCCATTTCATAGGAAGTCCCTTCTTACCTTCCCACCTTCTTGTACCTGTCCCTGCTTCCTTTTAGCTTGTCTAGGTTTCAGATCTTGACAGAATGTATAAAAGGTAAGCCTGGGAACAAAGAGTGTACAAATAATGCACACAGGGCTGCCATCAGGGGGGGACAGGGGGGAGAGTTGTAGGGGTCCCGGCCACGCCGCACTTTCTTGATTAGCTGGGCCCCCCTGCTTTCTGAGAGCTGCTGACTTTGGGAAGGCAGGGCGGGAGCACAAGGGGAGGTATCTTCTGTTCATTACTTCCCCTTATTGGTCACTGAGTTTAAGTCCCGGTTAAGCGGCTCAGGGATTGGATAGCTGAGGTTTGAACTTCTCCTCCAGCTCATCCAATCACCATGCAGGTTTACCAGGACTTGAAATTCTGTGACCAATAAGGGAAGAAAATGCTGTCACTGGAAGATGATGCAGCCACCTTCTGTAGTTGGCAGCTCACTGACAGCAGGTGGGCCACACTAATGAAGTAAGTGTAAAATGGCAGGGCCCCAAAACGTATCCCTTTGTGGTCCCGGTTGTGTGGTGGGGCGTTGGGCACCAAATTTTTTTTAAACTTCTGGGGGGGGGGGGTGTGGAGCTTGTGGTGGGCAAAGCCCAGGGGGCCCAGGAAATTTTTTCGGATGAGGCCCTGCAATTTCTGATGGTGGCCCTGAATACACATAGAGTACACACATGCATGCATGGACACATACAAAATGTGCATAGATTGTTATTGTTAAATTCCACCATATTAGTGCACATATATACCCTGTAGACTTGAGTAAAGGGGTACAAAGTAAGACTTTACCAGCCAACCCTACTTGTGCTACTTGTGAAACTGCGAAAATTCGCCGAAATGCATTGAAGTCTATGGGCGACAAAATTTTTTTTTGATGAGTGACAAATTCTTTCACCCATTGGAGTCTTTTGTTGTGAAACTTGGTGATAATTTCACTCATCACTAGTGGAGGGCTGTAGATGGGAGAGACATGAATACCAGCCAGCTTACCATGATCAACTTTTGTAGGGGTGTCTCCATTGGAGCTGACATCTTCCTTGTCCTGCCAGTCATATGTGACTGGCATGAGATCAAGAACCAAAATCTTGGGCAATGGAGTCTGGCCCTGACTATATAAGCTGTATAAATACAGTTTATATGGAGGTGTTACCAGAACTGAAGATCCCATCTTGTCTCATTATTGCTTGCATGACCGTAGAGCTACTTTTGACATTGACGTTACTTAGTTCCTTTTCAACATTTTTCACTGTTTAATAATCTAAGTGACAACCAATCAGGAGTTTTCCAGAGAGACCTCTGTGTAGGGAAAAGGAAGGAAGAGGACGTTAGAATATACATAATATATATGGAAATGAAGAATTCAAGATGATGAACAGAAGACAAGCTCTGAGCAGAAGGTCGGGTAGGAAAGGCCAGATTGATAATCACTGACTGTATAAATAAAGGAAATTATTGCAAACATTTTTATTTATTACTACTTCAATGTTTATCTTCTATATTAAATAGAAATGAATATGAAACATTTATTCTTCTCTTTTGTCTGGTATTATCTAGGCCGCCTTTGCATGCATTACATTCGCAGTAAGTAGGCTTCCCATGCATATTTTAATATGTCTCAGATAAACTGTTATGAACTGCAGCCAGTATTAGTGCATATAGACATTCTACCCCATCCTTCCTTAAAGGGACACTGTCCCTAAAAACAAAAAGTCTGCATTTGTGGGGACGTATAGTATCAAGAACAATGGTCTGCTATTGTATTATGCACCTTATGCACTGAATCCAGGATTTAGCTTGGACTTCAGCTGACCGCAGAGTAGCATATGACTTTTTATGTATCAGCTGCTGAAACAGGTGTACTACTGGCAGTTATGGGCACAGTTTAAAGGAAAACTATACCCCTCAAACAATGTAGGTCTGTATAAAAATATATTGCATAAAACAGCTCATATGTAAAACCCTGGTTCATGTAAATAAACCTGTAATGTCCACTTACCTTGGGATGCCCGCCATGTGGTTCCTATCCCTCTGGTGCTGGTCTCTACTATGGCACGTGCGGCGCACAGTTCCAGGTTTTTACGGGCCGGCGTGATGACGTCATCGCGCACTGGCACGAAATTCAAAGGTATTTCAAGGGGCTTTGAATGAAAACTCATTGCCCATTGTTAGGTCTAACTTGTTTAGTTCCTGGGTGCTTATTCCTTGTGAATTCTGCTTGTTTATGCTGGTATTGACCCATGCCTGTCTGCCTGCCTGATTATTCTGAACTGTGCAATCCTGACACTAGCCTGCCTGACTATTCAAAACTCTGCAATCCTGATCCATGCCTGTCTGACTATCCTGCTAACTCTGCCTGTACCGACCCGGCCTGTCTAACCACGCTATTCAGTTTGGTTCCTCCTGAGTTGTGGCCTTCCATCCAAAATCCTTGGTAAACAATCGTGCCCCTTTGCTCGTCCAGAACTCTTGCTTGGCTCCTCTTTTATTAAGATCTGGCGGCATCCGATTAGCGAAGGGCTCTTCCCAAAGTGAAAGGCGGCTATTACAGGCGGAAGCGGAGCCAAGAGCAGGGAGCCTAGCACTTGTTCTCGATTTAGGGTGCTGATCATGACAAAACCATTGTTATAAAAATATACATTTTTAGTAGTATGTGCCACGTGTCATAAATAGAAAATTGACATTTTAAAAAAAAAAGGACAGCCCTCTTGGAACAAATGATTCACGGTGCACACAAACAAACCATACATGTTAGGTCACATGAGCCAATTAACAGACAGAGTTCTGTCTTTTGCTTCCTCACTTCTTCCTGTTACAGTTAGAGCTGCAGTATTTCTGGTCATGGGATCACACAGACCATCACGAAATGGGGGTTCAAGGCAAGAGATGTAAAAGGGCAATATTTACTTAAATGTAAATACCAGTTTGACAAGATTCTTTAATATGCCAGTTAATTTAATATCAACTTTCTGTTGCTCAAGTATTAATTTTGGGGGTATAGTTTTCTTTTAAGAATCCCTTCCCATAGCTTCTTCTCATAGTACAGTACAGGACACCAGGGCTAGAACTCTCCCTACCCCTTAACTAAACATTGGCATCCTTGCTCAGTTGTATCTGGGATACAATAAGCCCATTCATAGAGGTGCATTTTACCTTCTAGAGTCAATGTTCCTTTATAGGAAAATCTTATTAAAAATGATACATTTAACATTTCTTTCTGTTTTCATTCCTGGAAGGAAATGTTGACTGTGGAATGCCAAAAGCCTCAGCGTTTATTGGGTACAGAAATATGCTATTAACTTCTCTCCTCTCTGACAGCTCTTAAAAGTAAGAAAACATATTAGGTATTTCTCCTGTGGCCAAGACTCTACTTCCCACAGAGCCTTGCATAATTTTTCACAGGTCTTCAATCAGCTGATTTCAACTACTAGTCAGAACCAGCAGTGCAGAGAATAGCAAAAGGCATTTACTGCTTTCAAATACATTTATGGTGCTGAATTATCTAGATTTGAAATACATTTCAATGTAACACACACACTCAGGGCTTGGACTAAGACTAGACAACAGGCTTATAACTCTGGTTTCTGGGGAAATTACCCAATTGGAGGGGAACGAATCGCTGTAGAAAAACAGAACGCTTGGCCTTATTTTTTACTTGTCTGATCTTTTTTTTCCATCTATTTTTTATTGAGTTCACATTTCCACCCAACAAAAAAAAAGAAAACAAATTCAGACACACATAACACTGCAAAGAAATAGACATGAATTAGGCAGCAGTACATTTTAGACCAGGCATAATAGTAAAATTACATGGATAACAGCAGGTACAATGATTGCTGGGTGTATGCGGGTGTATGCAAATCACTTAAAGTAAAAGAAGACAATAATTACATACACAATGACAATAACAATAAAATAACCAGTTTCCCGGCCTATTAAAGTGCACTGTTGTTTCTTGGGGGATGTTAAGGGGTAGGCAGGGAGCTATTTTGCGTATTTGTTTTGGCTTGCGGTAGCAGTAGGAAGTGTTCTGAGATCCATAGGGTAGAAGTTTTTGAAACAGCACCACCATACTTTTCTTATTTCTTAAACGCCTTTAATAATGCTTAGGGGCATCAAAGCAACGTTTCAGGCCTTGCAGCCTTTTATCAAGCTTGATTAAAGGCCGCAAGGCCTGAAACGTTGCTGTCCATGTAACATAAGGCAACAGAAGGATCATATATTCCCATGGATATGCCAGTGCAACCCATTTTAGATTTTGCCCTGTGTATACACATAGGGGCAGATTCACTAACCAGGGAATTTTCATCAGCTTCCGTTTCATACCCATCGCAACACTTCGCCATGCACAAATGCGTTCAGACTACACCTATTCACTAATATGAGTTTCAACCTGGATGACGAACGCTGGTGACTTTTCGCTATTGTTACTTAGGCAGTGCGAGCATTTCAAAGCGAAGATGCTAGCATTCATTTGTGCCTAGCGAAACTTCGCAAGTGATCTTGCGCTCAGGTCAATTTGCGTACGGTGGGTAATTTAAAGTTGTATGGACGTCTTTATTATAAATGTTGTTGCAAATGGTTTAAGTTACCGGTTTATCTTACACATGTCCAGGGAACCTTAATAAAGATAAGGCTGGTCTGAGGTGGTGAAGGCAAGTTTGTCGAAAGAGGTAACATTCGGTAAAATCCATATTTTAGCGAATCTGCGGAGTAACGTCTGTTAGCCAGATCGAAAAGTCACCTGGCGATAGAGTGCGAATGACCGCAAGCGATGGTCTGTTTTGCTAGCGAATGGGCTCTTGCGCCTGTTAGTAAATTGTCGATGTCCCTGCGGGTGGCAACGCTGGCGAAAAGCCGCTATCATTAGCCACTTCGCTCTTTAGTAAATATATACCCCTTAGCCTTTATTAATCAAACATGGAGCTGGCACAATAGGAAGGACCTGACATAGCCTTATCTGTATTGCTTTGCAGTGACACAGCGGGGTCCATGCTCCGAGTAACCTGAGCGTTATGACATTACATTTGCATAAAGGGAGAAATAAAAAATCTTATAATGATTAGGAAGTCAGTGTTACTATAGTAACTGTGTCACTGGCACGCTGTGTACAACTGATCTCATTGCAAATTAACTTTAATCACTGAAACACAGATTTTAACAGCAGATTAGAACCTTTGGCCTGTCTTGGTTTTCCATTCTTTAATTAGTTCATTTCCTCAGACCTCAGATCTGGATCAACATTTCATTTTCTGTGTCTTTGCTGAATATGAGAAATGTGTCTTTAAAATGCAAATTACACATGAATTAGGATCCTCCAACTTCCCTTGTTTCATTGGGTTGAGCTATTTTGTTCATTTATTGTTCTAATGTTACCGTACAGGTATGGGATCTATTATCTAGAATACTTAGGACTTGAGGGATTTCTGAATAAAGGAACTTCTATAATTTGGATCGCCATAAAAATGACAGTCAATGTGCCCCATTGACCTTAGGCTTTAATGTGGGCCATGAACTTAACTGAACTTAGATCATGACGTTTTGCCACTGACCCTCCCCCCTATCTCCCCAACTTATTGCAAGTGGGATTGATGTCTCTCAAACTATAAATTCACCTGCTTCTTCCTAAATTTATACTGACTACTTTTAGGTTGGTGGAAAAAACATTATTTTCTTGCCCACCTGTCCTCGTTTAGCAAATGTATCACTCCCCTTCTTGACTGTGGCAGTACAGTGGTTTAGTGCTTTAAGGAGAAGTAGCTAGAATTGTTGTACATTATGTTTTGGGATTCTATATCAGCCCCAGGCAACCACAGCCCTTTAGCAGTAAAGATCTGTGTCTCCAAAGATGCCCTTTGAATAAATGCTGCAGCACTGGGCAAATCCAAGAGGGACAGAGGGAGGCATGTAGGTGTCCACACCTTGCCCATCCCTACCTTGCACATCATTCTGAGAAGCAAGGTAGGAATGGCCTACATTGGGGTCCTGTCCTGCAGGCAGAGATGTATGTCCTGACACTGCGATCTTCACTGAGCCAGATCGCAGTGTCCTAGGTGGTACATGTGTTTAGGAAATGAGCATTAAAGGGCATGCTCTTGCACCCCTTAGTGCTCTTGCACTTGCACCCCCATGAACAAGAGTGTGGCAATGTTGTAGTTCAGCCAGCAGGTGGCACCAACCCCTAAGGTTGGCTGTAGGGGAATTCCCAAACAGGAGCCTATATAAGGAAGTGCAGGAGCTGTGCAGGACCAACATGGTCAAACCATTTTTTGGAAACTGACTCCTTCAGGACTAATTAGTGATAAAAGGGTGTGTGAGTGAAAGGTATTCAGGCTAGGGAGAAAGGATAGTCTGTTCTCCCGACAAGGAGGATTTCATTGGGGTAGAGCCCTTCAGACGACTGTTCGCCAGGTACGTAGAACCTACGGGAGAAGCTTGGGCGCTGTATGACTAACAGCACTCTGCTTACACCCCCTTCATGACAGAGGTCCTGTAAGCTTTTATATATATATATATATATATATATATATATATATATATATATATATATATATATATATATATATATATATATATCCTTAAAGGACCAGTAACATCAAAAAAATTTTTTTAAAAAAATCGTTTGTATACAATGAAAAAAAAACACCAAGACAAATTAAACTTTAAAATCACAAAGTCTTTATTAAGAAATAACTTACCGAAGCTTGCTTGCGCTCCTCTTCAGAAAGCGATCGGGCGTACATCGTGTGGCACTCGATTTCTCCTCCCTGCCTTCCTTATAGGAGATAGCCAGGGAGGAGAAATCGAGCGACGCACAGTGGATTGTCGCCATGTTGCCTTTTCTGAAGAGGAACGGAAGCGGAGTTTCGGTAAGTTATTTCTTATTAAAGATTGCGATTTTAAAGTTTAATTTGTCTTGGTGTTTTTTTTGTATACTAACGAATTTTTAAAAATTTTTTTACTGGTCCAACCAGTGCCCCAGTGTGTACACTGCCTCCCTACAAGAAGCTGTTAATAAAGTGTGGCTTGTTTTATCGCAACTTACTGAGTATGTCTGCTTTCTACAGTTAAGATTGTGCATGTCAGTTTCAACACTGAAGCTGACTACTGCTGCCTAACAGCCGTTAGATGCATGTACATCTGACTGTATGTGTACACCAGCCACAGGTGGCCCTTTTTACAAAGCCCTGTATACATTTGTTTTCACTAATGAAACAAACCAAAAAAGGGCCAGAAATAGACAAAAACAGCCTTTTCTCTTGAACTATTATTATTCACTTCTTTTTTGGGAATTCGTTCAACCATCCTTTCCCGCTTGCACCTGCTCTAAGTGCTGCTCATTGACTCATCCATTTATCTGTTATTTCCCTATCTGCTGCTAATCTCTTTACAGGCTCTTTATTTTCTCTTTAATTACGGACACTACTTAACACCAACATTCAAGACCCTTAATTATGAAGCCTTCTGCTACATATCTCATCTACAAATACATTCCATTCTGGTCCCTAGGTTGTGCTTCTGATCTGTTCCCCTCTTCTTTTATAATTACCTTCTACCATTCTTAACTCACTCACTAACAGATGCCCATGGGTATATAGCCTTTGGCTGGATCACTCTTCAAAGGCGCGTCAGTCTCATCGTTTCTCTCTACATTTTTAAGGAACTTCCTAAAGACAAAAGTATGTTTATCTAACTCACACTTCATTCCTTAACGTACCATAAAGTATAATAACTGCTTGTCAAAATGTCCTGTTCCAATATACCAATCTAAACCCTATATAAATCTGTCCCACTTCACCCCCTAGTTTTCTTTAGCAGATGACCAAAAACTTTATAAAATTCCCCAATCACAATGCTGCTTCCCAGCACTATCTTAGTCATTTTAGATGAGGAGATTATTGTGTTTATGATCTACAGAAATATACTGGTTTGAAATCTTCCAAATCTGTTTTTTTAGTCCCACAAAAGTGGATTGAGAAATACACTGGGCTAATGTCAGAGGTGTTAACTAACCCCATGTCATTAGGGCAATGGTTGTTAAAGTTATTTGTTTCAAGCTCCCCTTGGAGGCCCAGCATTTGGCCATGGTCCACCTTAGCTTATCGATCTTGACCTCCAAGATGGGCTTCCATGAGTATTAGGGTTCATTAGGGTGATCCAGTCCAGGATTGGTTAAACCTACAGTAATTCCTCTTTTCTGTAGATGGTAATAGGAAATGAGTGGGCTCACCTGGAATTTTGGAACTTCCACCTAATCATAATCCTTGCAATTCCATGTATTTTTGTCAAGCACCAAAGTCCCCGCCCAGTCTGCTCTGATGAATCAGGGCACCTATTGATGCTATGAAACCCTGGGATTACTAAATGGGGATTTGCATCTGAAATTGTACTTTGCACACTGCACTTGCAATCATAAATTGACCTTAATGTCTTCCTTGAATACATCATTGTCACATGCTGGTGTTTAAAACACAACAAAACAACACACTAGCATTGATCAAAGTGCAAAGGCCTGAGGAGCAACAGCAGGCAAGTGGTCAAAGGTAAATGTATGGAAAAGAATAAAGGATTAAAGAATAAAGGCAGAGGTATCACTCCAATTGATAGTGGAAGGAGCTCTCACAGCTGTTAGAAAGGGGAGACGTACGCCCAAGACTCTTCTCATAAGAAAAATGAAAATGTTTTCATGCTCAAACATGTCTTTGGGATTGAGGAGGAGGAAGAGCCAACAGCTTTGCACGTTGCCAATCAAAGATGGCATTCTGTTCTCTCGGAGGATCTGCTCACCACCTGGAGCTCAGCGGTACAGGTGTCTGCCATGTTCCGTCCTCCTCTGCTGGTGAAACATAAAGACACTCTGTATTCTACAAGCAGACCGCAGGCACGTGAATCAAATGGGAATACGTATGGTTTCATTGTAAATAATAAACAACCAGCTGGATCTTGTTGCCTCTGCCGGGAAATATAAGTGTGATTGTTCTTACTGTTAAACAAAAACAAACTATATATATACAGATATATCTTCATCAGTTATGTTTAAAGGAGCAGTTTACTTTGAAATTAAAGGGGAGCTATCATGGAAACAAAACCAAACAAAAAATATATATATAAAAAAATATGACTGATACAAAGCCTACATGAAGAGAGATATATTTTTTTTAATTTTGATGTGCTTGTTGATAGTTCCCCATCAAAGGGGATGCAACATCAGTAAACTGTCCTACTGTGCCCCTAGTTCTCTAAAATACATGACCGATACAGGGAATTGACCAATGAGAATGCTGCTTTCACTATACTTCCGCAGTACAATATCAGCCATCTTGCTGTTATTTTATGTATAGAGATGATTGTGTGATGGGTGTTAGACTTTAGCATTCCACAACATTTGCTGGTCTTTTGTTGCCCGGTCCCAACTTTTTTGAAAAACAATAAAATTTCTTAGTTTCAACATTTGATATATTACCTTTTGCAATTCATTTGCAAAGATATATACAATTTTAATGATTTACAAATCATCCCATTCTCATTTTATTTACATTTTACACAGTGTGCTAAATTTTTGGGAAATGGAGTAATATCGGGAAGAACTACCCACCATTTAACTGACTGACTTTACCGCACATGTAACAGGTTTATGGACATGGGGGGGGGTATGTGGAATATTAATTACACCAGGTGGTATACATTAGACCTCAGGCCAAATTGATCTCAAATTCTGGCAGCTCTCAAATTCTGTTACATGTGACTTGTCTTTAAGGGCAGAGACAGATGAGAAGATTGGGGGAGATTCAGTTGCCCGGCGAACAAATCGCCTCTTCTTCGGGGCAACTAATTTCCTCGAACTGCTGCCCCGCCGGCTAGAACCAAAATCGCTGGTGGAATGACACTCGGAATGCTTTGTTTTTCCGAATTCGCCCGAAGTTACCTCACACCCTAAGGTGGGCCCTTAAGCTGGCCATACACTATAAGATCCGCTCGTTTGGCAAGGTCGCCAAACGAGCGGATCTTAACCAGATTTGCCCACTAACGGCTGGGTGATATCGGATGAATCCGAACATTCGGGCCTGGGGCCAAACGATCGGATTATAATACTACGAATGGGCTGTCGCAGGACCGCATCAACTAGCCGATGATGTCCTGGAATGTACAAAAAAATCAAACTTGACCGATCGATATCTGGCCGGTTTTTGGCCTGATATCGATCGGGAGGACCCGTCGAGAGCCCCCACAGATGGGCAGATAAGATGCCGACTCGGCAGCTTTAATCTGGCTGTGAATGGCCACCTTTACTGTTGGAGGAAGGATTAACCACACTGGATATACACACTGCAAACACTAATGCCATTTTGAGTTGGAAGTGAAGCCACTGGCACAAGAAGGACTATAGAAGAGGGTGCCAGTTTATCAATTTGCATACTAAAGTTGCAGACTCTTACAATATACTGGCTTTCTGCAATTCTGCTATTAAAAGCTCCCAGGTCTCCTCTTGGTTCCTTCTATTCAACCATTCTTCATGGTCAGATCATGGAGCTTCCCTGCATGTTACCTGTTTTGTCCTTGCCCAAGGTTTCTGTGCTCTTTGTTAGCAGCAGAGCTCCCCTCCAAAAGGAAAAAGAATAGAACAGGTATTGAATCCTTTATGTGGAAACTCATTATCCAGAGACTCCATTTTATCCAATAATACACCTTTTTTTAAAAAAAAAAAATGATTTCCTTTTTCTCTGCAATAATAAAACAGTACCTTGAACTTGATCCCAACTAAGGTTTAATTAATCCACATTGGAAGCAAAAACAGCCAATTGGGTTTATCTAATGTTTACATGATTTTCTATTAGATTTAAGCTACCAAGATCCAAATTACGGAAACCCCAGGTCCTGAGTCTTCTGGATAACAGGTCCTGTACCTGTATATCTAAAGAAAGGTATGTAGACATTTGTGCCAATACACACTTGTGTGCAGCATGTATTGTTCTCCTTGTAATCCCTTAAGTGTGAGACCTTTTGATTAAAAATATGTCATAAAGAGTCACACGCTATCCGCAGCTTGTAACAAACAAATAAAGGCTCAACACTGTTGCCCACCACCTTCTCCTTGGGCATATCCATTCTGCCGCATTTAGTTTTTCCTTTTCCCCCCACTGTCTAACAAGGATATGACTTTTTTCTATTATAAAATGAATTCCCAACAGTCACCCTGTGTCAGATCCAAGCAAAGCTCTTGTGGCAGCGCAGCAGAAATCTGAGATATTTCCAAAGAAAATGTACTCTCGAAATGGGTCATTGTCAGAATGCTTTACTGCACGTGCCGATATGGACTAAGCAATTCTGCAAAATCATTCTCAACTAGCTGGATACTGAGTATTCATATGCTGAATTTATCAGTCTGTGAAGCTCCAGATTAAACAATTTACCTTCAAGTATGGATATTAATAGAATAGCTACACACCGCATGCAATTTGCAGAAGGGCTTAACAATTAAGAGGGTTGTTAGAGTCCAACACTGCTGCTGAGCTCTAACTTACCATAGAGCAGAGTGGTGTTCAGCTGATCATAAAATAACACAGGTATCTTTTTAACAAATGCCTCAATCCATGAAAACCTTTCCTAACTGTACTATTATATGACCCTGCACAATTAAATTAACTTGAAAAACAGCATTGTTGCAAAGCGATAGGACATCTCTGAAACCATTACTCTTGTTGGTACTCTTATCACTCCACTCTAGAAAAACGAAGATGGTTAGGGACCGTCTGACAATTCCTATCCACAGCAGTAAATGAAGGGAGAATTTCACTGCATACAGTCAGGTTTCTTATAAAAACATCCAATTGCATCCAATAGTGAGAGTCTAATGGAGTAGAGGGATCCCTAACCCCATAGCAGCGCTGTTTATTTAAAATGGTTTTAGCATATATGGCATGGTGAAAATAAATCTAATATTGTTAGAATTGCATTTGGAGGTTAAAGGGATACTGTCATGGGAAAACATGTTTTTTTCAAATCACATCAGTTAATAGTGCTGCTCCAGCAGAATTCTGCACTGAAATCCATTTCTCAAAAGAGCAAACACATTTTTTTATATTCAATTTTGAAATCTGACATGGGGCTAGACATTTTGTCAATTTCCCAGCTGCCCCATGTCATGTGACTTGTGCCTGCACTTTAGGAGAGAAATGCTTTCTGGCAGGCTGCTGTTTTTCCTTCTGAATGTAACTGAATGTGTCTCAGTGGGACATGGGTTTTTACTATTGAGTGTTGTTCTTAGATCTACCAGGCAGCTGTTATCTTGTGTTAGGGAGCTGTTATCTGGTTACCTTCCCATTGTTCTTTTGTTTGGCTGCTGGGGGGGGGGGAAGGGAGGGGGTGATATCACTCCAAGTTGCAGTACAGCAGTAAAGAGTGATTGAAGTTTATCAGAGCACAAGTCACATGACCAGGGGCAGCTGGTGAATTGACAATATGTCTAGCCCCATGTCAGATTTCAAAATTGAATATAAAAAAATCTGTTTGCTCTTTTGAGAAATGGATTTCAGTGCAGAATTCTGCTGGAGCAGCACAATTAACTGATTCATTTTGAAATTTTTTTTTTTTCCCATGACAGTATCCCTTATTGGTGTGGGTATATATTGTTATTTCAAGTAAGTGTGGACACCTCCATTAATGCAGGCTAGGAATTAGCTGTTGCATCTAATTATATATGCACCTTGCTTGGGCTAAATAGCTATTTGAAAAGGCAAATAACTTGAAAACTATAAAAAAGAAAAAATGAAGGCCAATAGAAAAGTTTCTTGGAATTAGACACTTTATAACATACTAAAAGTTAACTTGAATGTGGACCACCCCTTTAACCTGATGGAAATCCTGTTTCTCTACATGCAGGGTGTTTGCCAGAGTCTTCTATTTTGTTACCTTTTGTTTTTGCTGGAGTTGGTCCTTGAATTATTCTGCTAAGAAAGGGAGCCCCACCTAAAAGACGTATTAGACCTACCTGTCAATCAAAATCTGACCCAGATCTCAGCATGGAGAGTGACGGGTTGTGGAGTGAGATACTGAAGAGTAACTTGATTATTTCCTAAACGGTACAGAATTTGTAATTGTTTGTATTTAGAAAGTGTTTTGTTTCAGTGAAATTAAGCTTATATTAAATGTTCATGTAAATTCAGACAAGGTCGCTTAATATCTGCTACCAGTGTCAGAGATTTGAAACTCCAGGGCCTCCTGTATAATTCATCTGACAAAGCAAAAAGGATATGTTATTACTCACATACATATGCATGTGTTAAGTGGCTTTTCACAGCCTTACAGAATGGAGTAACAACTGCAAAATATGTTTCAGTAAATGAACATGTAAAAGCTTTTTATACTGCGCAGGAGCGTCAATCATTTAACATTGCACTTTCGGTGGCCCCTGGCCCATTAAGTGAATTGAAAGACTCGCCTCAGGCAGCGCCAAATGGGTTACCAGAGGCAGCAAAAAGTCACTCCTTGTATCTTTAAGAGCGAATATCTGGTTTTTAAACCGGAAATTAGTGATGGGCAAATTCGTCCTGTTTTGCTTTACTGAAAAATTTGCCAAAGCTAATCCAACCCGTTGGCTGAAATTGCAAACTGGAGAGCTGCTGAATAAAAATAACTCAAAAAATCGTGTCAATTTTGACGCCGGCATTAAAGTCAATGGGCGTCCGAATAATGTTGACATGCGACTGTGAAAAGTTAAAGTTAAAGTGAGCGACTTTTCCGGCGTGCGCGTGCGGCAGTTCCGCGTGTTTATTCACCGGTGGCGAAACGTGGAAATTCGCCTGGCAAATTTATTTGCCCATCACTACCGGAAATTTGGCTTTACTAGTGCGACAGATCGCAATTGCGCTCTCCACCCAAGTGTTGTGGCCCCCGCAGGTAAGTAGGGCGAGGGGGGTGGCATTGCAGGAGCTCCTGCCTCAGAAACAGCCCTGGCCCCTGGAAGTTACAAGTTGAGAGGGAAAATACTTTCAGAAATATCTTATACAGGTGTGGGATTGTTATACAGAAACCTACAAATTTTGGCATGGCTATCTTTCAATCCAAATAATACAAAATTGTAAAGTCATTGCCTTTTTCTCTGTAACAATAAAACAGTACTTTGTACTTGATCCAAACCTAAAGGGTTAAATTAATGTTTACATGATTTTCTAGTAGACTCAGGGTATACAAATTACAGAAAGATCCATTATTCAGAAAACCCCAGGTCCAAAGCTTTCTAGATAACAGGTCCCATACCTGTACCTCCATATAGTAACATGAAAATCATAAATGATCACACCACTTCCAATCCTCACATCCACCTAGACTGTAAGCTCTACGGGGCAGGGCCTCCTTCCTACTGTCTCTACGGCACTTAAAGTCTGTGTAGCTGTATACTGTATATACTTATTGTATTTATTATCTTATCATTTTTCTCTGTGTGTACATTAATACATTGTACAGAATAAAGTTATGCATATACATACAACCATTCGCCTCCACTTCTTTCCATCCCACTTCGTTCTCATAAACTTATATTTCTTTTTTTCTCACCTTTCTTTTTATTTTTCTGCCTACTCCTTCAAATTATGTAATTTCATCTTGTCCCATCCTCCCTTCTGGTCCTTTTTTAATCTCCCCTTTTTACTACTTGGTCTTCCCAAAGTCTTCCCCAAAAACAAATTGCCACTATAGCTTAGAACGAAGCCTGAAAAAAAGTCAGGTCTGAGGTCATATTCAGCCCCATAGCAGCGTTCTCAAGTGAAAAAGAGTTTGGTGCTAGTATTCAGTGACACAGGGCTGATTGGTGCTATGCTATGCTGTGCTGTGCTATGTATGTGGGAAGTTAAAAATTACAGACTCAAAATAATAAAATTATTTATAGGGATGCCCGTAATATTTTCCAGAAAAGTTAGGGTAGAGCAAAAATTACAGCATGTTTTATACCCCTCATTCATTCGTTTTGCCCACTATTGTACAGCTCTAAATAAAACGAATTACAGATATGGGGAATGCAGAGAACAGGCGCCAGAATTACTGCAGTAGGTCAGATTGTCCCGATTATACTTGTAACCAGGGGAAATCAGAGGGAAAGTAATGCCGAAATATTAATTTCCATCTAACATACATTGGGTTATGGAACATTTAGAGCAGGTATTGTTGTTTCTTATACAAGATCCAGGTTACAGACAGTGGCAATAAGTTGTGACTGGTACGCAGTTAAAGAAGGGGCATAATATTCACTGGATGTATAACAGGTAATTGGAGAAGCCACAGAATGTTAAATTTGCTATAGTGGCAGATTATAACACATATGGGTTTATGTCATATACCTGTTTGTTGTGAAGAAAGAGTAGTCAGCACACGGATTTTCAATATTCTTTAGGGATGGTGCACGTTCTGCAATGGCCACTTCCCATTGGCAAACAGTATAATGTTTCAGGCCATGCGGCCTTTTATCAAGCTTGATAAAAGGCCGCATGGCCTGAAACGTTGCGGTGATGCCCACAAAAGCACAAATAAAGGCTTTTTAAATAACTCAAGAGTTGATGGTGCTGTTCAATCTTCGCATTATATAACTGTTTGTTACCCACTGGGGCTACACCTAGGCCCCCTACCACGGCCGGACTGAGAATTAAAATAGGCCCTGGCATTTCATGTACACAGAGGCCCACAAAGAGGCCCAAACAGACCCCACCAGCCCACTAAATACTGACTTTCTATGGCACCTTATAGCAGCCCCTCTGGCATTTGCCAGAACCCACAGATTGCCAGTCCGGGCCTGCCCCCTACTATTTAACCTTGTCACCACACTTTATTGGTAAAATCCCAGCTAAGGCCAAGGCCAGTGTTACAAATTTAAAGTCAATGTGCTTCCAATAAAAAGAGACTCCTCCATTGTTCCACCCCTTGGTTTGAGTTAATTTGGTTTTTCAAGAAATCAGAATTAGGAAACTAGGAATTTAGAACTGTTATATCAATATAAATACAAAGCTCTCCTGGTTACAGTCTACATAAGGGGCACTTTGAAGGTTACTGGGAGTTGAAGGCCACAAAAGCCGCACTGGCAGTTAGTAACATTGCCTACTTAATAGAAAAAAGGACAGGTGGCTCCTAGTTGTACAGTATCTGAAACCAATTTATGACTCTCTACAATTGTCAGTCATCCCATAAAGTAACAAATAACAACCTTCATTTTCTGAGGAGTCTGCAAAATCTGAACAAAGGACAAAACACATCAATAACATCACACAATTATAGGCCAATAGCTGTCATCAGGTCGCATTAAAGGGTTTCTATAATGTCCAATACAAACCCCTAAGTCAGATGGCATGATGCTGTGGTTGGGAACAGGTGGTGGTTATTAGGTAGAATTCTGCCTTTCGTGTATGTCCACAGGCAGTAAGAGGTGCAGAGCATCTTGCCGTGATTGGGGGGTCGGTTACTAAACCATAGCTGAAACCTCCCAACTGTCCTGTTTTTCACACTGGCCTGTCCCTCTGACATCAAGGCTCTGCCCGATTGCCCAGACTGTGGGTCATGGAAAAATGGCAACCCCATGTACAACCTGTGCCTTTTCTCCTTTTTCAGCTTTAAATGGCTGCCCCCATGGCTACATAGCAGCTCGTTTATATAAGCTACAGTAGTCTTTCTGAAGCAAACACATGCCAGTTGTAACAGTGCAGGAACATTATATTTTCACTTCTTTAATATACTTTCATTTTTTTTGGAGTTACTATTCCTTTAATTAGTCTGTCTGCAACATCTATAGGAGCTCACAGGCTTAATGCATTTTATGGAAAACAACTCTTACACAAGCGTGTGCTACTGCAGGGGAAATGTTCTCTGTTAAATGGGTGGTTCACCTTTAAATAAACTTTTATTATGTTATAGAATTGCTAATTTGAAACAACTTTTCTACTACCTCCTCATATAAGTGTCGAGTATGAAGCCCAGCTACTCTTGCAGATAGAAGCGGCTTCACAGCTGGGTCAAGTTGTTGCTATGGGTGACTTCAATTACCCAGACATTGACTGGGGTAATGGGGTTGCTAAGACAGAAAAAGCTAGTAGGTTTGTAAATATGCTGAATGACAACTTTTTATTCCAGCTCGTTCAAGAACCTACTTGGAATAACTTTCTTTTGGACCTTGTTATACCTAATAACACTGAACTCATCTCTAACATTTGTGTGGGTGAGCATTTAGGGAATAGTGATCATAACATGGTCTCCTTTGAGATTCTGTTGCAGAAGCAATTCTATAAGGGAGTAACTAAAACACAAAATTTCAGACGTGCAAACTTTGACAATACAAGGGCATCTCTGCAACATATTAAGTGGGAAATGCTTTTCACAGGGTTAAACACAGAACAAAACTGGGAAGTCTTTAAAATGCTGCTTAATAAATATACTTGTCAGTATATTCCACTTGTAAGCAAGGAACGTCGTTGCAAAGCAAAACCTTTTTGGTTCAATAGAAGCGTTGGTGTTGAGGTGGGTAAGAAAAGACGTGCTTTTAAGCCTTTCAAGTTAGCTGGTACAGCCGAAACATTTATAAGGTACAAGGAGGCCAATAAATCAAGCAAAAAAGGCAAGCTAAAATTGATATGGAAGAGGATATTGCAGCAAGAAATAAAAATTATTTTTTTAATATGTTAATAGTAAAAAAATTAAGCAGGAAGGGGTGGGACCTTTAGTATCAGAGGGGGGGTCGGCTGGTTGATGAAAACAAAAAAAAAGCGCAGATTTTGAAACATCTTTTTCGTCTGTCTACACAAATGAGGAACCAGTAAATGAAGGTTTCCTTCTTGATAGTCCTTCTTAATAATATAACGAATAATGCATGGTTCACACATGAGGAAATTTATTAGACTAGAACATGTTAAGATAAACAAAGGTCCGGCGCAGGATGGTATTCATCCCAGGGTATTTAGCGCACTTAGCTCTGTGATCCTTAATTTTTTCAGGATTCTTTGAGGTCTGGCATAGTACAGAGAGACTGAGGAATTGCTAATGTGGTGCCAATATTCAAAAAGGGATTCCGTTCTCAGCCTCAAAACTATAGGCCAGTTAGCCTGACGTCAGTGGTTAGAAATACTCTTTACTTACCTCTCTTTGTAGATTCAGGGCAGCGGAGCTCACTGGCGCCATCTTCAGCTCTTCGGACTTCTTCGGGAAGTAAGCGCATATCGACGCATGCGCAGTTGGAGCAGCACCGAAAGTCACGGAAAGCTGCGCTGAATCTGCAAAGAGAGGTAAGGTAAAGAGTTAGGGTTAATTACAGAAGTTTACACCTAGGCTGGGAGGGAGCAGGGGGGGAGGGTTCTATGTATGTAGGTAGGGGTTTTTAAGAAAAAAAGGTTTGGTTCTCTCTTTAATATTTGAATTATTTGCCTTCTTCTTCTAACTCTTTCCTGCTTTTATATGGGGACCCCATATAAAAACAAACGCTCTGTAAGGTTACAAATGTATTGTTCTTGCTTCATTTGATTGCTCATCCATCTATTCAGGCCCTCCCCCAGTGGCGTAACTAGTTGTTACTGGGCCCCATAGCAAATTCAATTTAGGGCCCCAAAATATTTATAAGTTGGCCTATTTTACCAAGATATATTAAAATTGCTAATTAATTAGGGTCTCACTTAGCCCCCTACACTCCTGGGCCCCCCTGCAACCGCAGGGTCTGCTTCCTCTATAGTTACGCCCCTGCCCTCCCCTATTCATATTCCAGCTACTTATTCAAATGAGTGCATGGTTGCTAGGTAATTTGAGTCCTAGCAACCAGACTGCTGAAACTGCAAACTGAAGAGCTGCTACACAAAAAGCCAAATAACTCAACATCTGCAAATAATAAAATAATTTAAAAAATCAAACTAAAAGTTAACTTAAAGGTGAACAACCCCTTAAAGTACATCTCAGCAAAATGTTGTGTTTCCTTTTTTCTAACCATAGATTTAGCTTTTAATTGCCAGCATTTTCATCTTCTATTGACATATAAACATATATATGAGGAATCGCCTGGACCCTGCTGGTGCACACGTGGGTCAGGCCATTTTTGTTTTGTAGCACAGCAGTGAGCATTTTCAAGAGACAATGGTATGACCCACACAGGGTGGGAACTAGGGTTAGCAAAAGAGGCATGTGCCTAGGGTAAGGAGGTGATCTCTCTCTCTCTCTCTTTCTCGGGGCTTGCTCTGGACCTATGTATGTGTTTTTCAGCAGGGTTCAGGCAATTATCATTTAGGTGAAAAGAGGGGCAACTACAAGCTGAAAACTGCATGGACAGGTAAATGTTGCTTGACTTTAAATTTGTCATACAGGTATGGCACCCATTATCCAAAATGCTCGGGACCTAGGGCTTTCTGGTTAAGGGGCATTTCCATAATTCTCTGTACATTTACTCTACTACAAACATCATTTAAACCTTAATTAAACCCAATGGGATTGTTTTGCCTCCAATATGGATTAATCACATCTTAGTTTAGGTCAAGTACCAGGTACTGTTTTATTATTTCAGACAAATAGGAAATCATTACAAAAAATGCGAATTATTTTATTGAAATGGAGTCTATGGGAGATGCCCTTCCTTTAATTGACAGATAACAGGTTTCTAGATAACAGATTCCATACTTGTACTATACATTCTTGTTCACTTGCCTCTAATAAATAATATTTGCACAGGCATTGGGTATGGTTTAAGTTTACTTTACTTTGGAGATGCACCGGGGTGGAGTCTTCAGTACCCTAAACGCTTGTTGGGTGCCAGAGGGCCAGAGTGGCCAGAGTCGGAGTGGCCTGCGGGACACCGGGAAAAAACAAGGTGGGCCCCAGCCCTCTTGGGCTCCCGCTGGCCCAGGCCTGCTTCCCTGGCTTGCTCCCCCAGCTGCCCCAAAAGGACATCTGCTGCCACATGAATGTCTTTTGCGCATGTGCGTCACGTTCGCCCATATGCGGGCTGTGAGTTTTAAAGTTGAGAGGGAGCCCCCCGGGGACTGCAAGGAGGGCCCTTGTTTTGCAGCCCCGGTGGGCCACTTTGGCTCCAGTCCGCCCCTGAGAGTGGCTATTGCTTAACCAGCTGTGGGTGTGTGAGCCTATTGGGAGGCAAGACTTGATTTCAGTTGGTCTGTTTGAGAACAAAGTCCAAGGGCCAATCATTGTGACTGACATAACACTGAATAATGGTACACTAATTAATTTAATGCTAATTAAAATGGCATTGTGCAGGGGATGGGATCTGGCTGGCCACACACAGGCCAAATCGTTTGAACCACATGAATAATCTGTGCCCGCCGTTATGTTACTATGGATTATTTCCATGTAGTCAATGCTCATTAGCTTGAAAGGGAAGCTAAATATTGCATTTAAATGATATGCAGTGCAATACTGTATATCTCATTCCTAGGGTTGCTGTATATATTGACATATACTGCCTTGTTATGGCATTGAATATATTACCCAAATTCATAATATAAGTTATATGCCTCTCTGTAATATTAAAGCATGGCTATAATGATAATAAACACATTTACACAGTACAGGTGACTGCATTGTCATATTTATTCTTAGGATTGAACAGGCAAGTGCAGTGCTGCTTATTGTCCATAACATACCTTTCAATGACACCTCACTTCTTCCTTGGTAGGACACACAATGCTCAGCTGAACTTGAAATAAAAACCATGGCTACAGTTTCTATGGCTGTATCTCTAATGATATTCCCACATCAAGTGCAGTATCGCTGTTGCAGAACCCCCTTCTCTGATGTGAAAATGGTTTCAAAGCCACAATGCTTCTACTTCTACTGCTCCAATTCTCCATATCTCTCCTCTTGACTCCATGCAGCTTTCCAAAACAGAACCACTTTTCTTAGTATTTAAAAGAGAACTAAACCCTAAAAATGAATATGGCTAAAAATGCGATATTTTATATACTGAACTTATTGCACCAGCTCTAAGTTTCTGTTTCTCAATAGCAGCAATGATCCAGGACTTCAAACTTGTCACAGGGGGTCACCATCTTGGAAAGTGTCTGTGACACTCACATGCTCAGTGGGCTCTGAGCAGCTGTTGAGAAGCTAAGCTTAGGGGTTGTTGCAAATGTATTATCTGTATTAAAGGAGAAGGAAAGTTTAAAACTAAGTTAGCCTTATCAGAAAGGTCCATCTAAATATACCAGTAAACCCCCAAAGTAATGTTGCTCTGTCTCCTGTCAAAAGAAACACTGCATTTCTTTCCTTCTATTGTGTACACATGGGCTTCTGTATCAGACTTCCTGCCTTCAGCTTAAATCTCATTGCCCTGGGCAAGAGCATGCTCAGTTTGCTCCTCTCCCCCCACCCCTCCCTTCTCTACTGTAATCTGAGCCCAGAGCAGGGAGAGACTCAGGCAGGAAGTGATGTCACACCACATTAATACTGCAGCTCCTATTCTAAACAAACAGAGAGTTTCTAGAGCTTTTTACTCAGGTATGGTAAAACATTCTACAGAATAAATATAGCATTCTAGCTTGCACTATTGCAGCTAATCTATTGGCAATAAAATGCCTCCGTAGCTTTCCTTCTCCTTTAAGGACTAATCAGCCCTATATTGTGACATTTCTATTCTATGTGTACTGTATATTGTGAGTGGGTCCCTAAGCTCAGTAAGTGACAGCAGCACAGAGCATGTGCAGTTAATCAGCAGAAAAGATGGGGAGCTACTGGGGCATCTTTGGAGACACAGATATTTACTGCTAAAGGGCTGTGGTTGCCTTGGGCTGGCACAGAAGCTCAAAACATAATGTACAACACTTCTACCCTACTCTGGTTAAGCTTTAGTTCCCCTTTAAGGCTGACAGTATAAATTGGCAGTTGGACAGCCTCAATACTCAGGATTAGGGTCGACTGCTCTAGGGCAGTTAAAGCAATGAAAAGAAATAATTGGTTTCTGTGTGTAACTGGAATGGAGTAAATCTGACACTAAGAAGACACTTCCTATTCTATTCTTACTTGCTGTTTTGCCATGTATCTTTAAGCAAAGGCCATTATATTGCAATACTAATACAGGCTAACCTGGACCCCAGTGGCTGTCCAATGCAGATCTCATGTTGCTTATCATAGTTGACATATATATTGTATATACAGTAAATATTTTGTATCAGCTCTTTTATTAACAGTGCAACACATGAATGTGGCCTTTTATCATTCTGCAAATTAGTTACCAAGCTATTCACTATTTCCCCTTCTCATTCCTTATAGACTGTACGCTCTTGAGGGCAGAGAACTTTTTTCAACTCCTAGCCCTTAAAGGAAAACTATACCCCCCAAACAATGTAGGTCTCTATAAAAAAATATTGCATAAAACAGCTCATATGTAAAATCCTGCTTCATGTAAATAAACCATTTTCATAATAATATACTTTTCTAGTAGTATGTGCCATTGGGTAATCATAAATAGAAAATTGCCATTTTAAAAAATAAGGGCCGCCCCCTGAGATCATAGGATTCACTGTACTGTATGTTAGGTCACATGAGCCAATTAACAGACATAATTGTGTCTTTTGCTTCCACACTTCTTCCTGTTACAGTTAGAGCTGTAGTATTTCTGGTCAGGTGATCTCTGAGGCAGCACACAGACCATCACGAAATGGTGGCTCAAGGCAAGAGATGTAAAAGGGCAATATTTACTTAAATATATATCCCAGTTTGGTAAGATTCTTTAATATGCCACTTAAAATGATAGGAACTATCTGTTGCTTAAGTGTTCATTTTGGGGGTATAGTTTTCCTTTAACTGTTTATTCTCATTGCCTAATTTAGAATAACTATCTTGTTTGTTTTCCTTGGAAGCACTGCGTACATTTGTGGAGCTATAAAAATACAAATATAATGCAGTACTGAGCACCCTGGGATGGACCATGGCAACTAAGCCAGGGCTCCAGTTTTAATAAAATGTTCCTTGAAGTAGGCCACCCCTAGGAAGCTAGCATACAAACTCTGACTACAGTATCTGGGTTATCCTGAGAAATCATTTGGGAAAGCCAGTGCACTGCCTGTACCGACTGCCTAATTAGAAAGCTACACATAATGTTCCATAGAATGCAGTAATTGAATGCCATAGTAAAAAGTGACTAACAGCACTAAACATAATTGATGAACAGTAAAATATTTAATGATTTCTTCTCTTATTTTGCCTAAAAGCAGTTTCTCCTCTTCCCATAAGAAATTATGGGATTTCACCAGGTTGGCAAAATTAATATAAGTGATACATTGGGAAAAGTCAGTTTTCATTGTTGTGTTAATTAAACAGACGGACCAGTTTTACTATTAGGAAGCTATGTGCAAATTCCCCTAAATTTCATGTTGTTAAGAAACGTGAGAGGATGGTAAGTAGTTGAAAAAAAATTTCTATAAACCCTAAGGACAATCATGTAACTGATTTTATCAAAGGTACCATATATTTAGCTGATTAGTTCTAAGCCAATGTTAAAATTACCTTCTCCAACAATGACCCTTCTATACAATCACGTGGATCTGTTCTTAGTTGACTATGAACAATTCAAGCCTATAAGGTTTATGATTTAAGGTGGCCATGGATGTGACAATTACAATATTTCCTGCAACCATTGGTAGAGCTGAATCCTCAGATATACAGGTAGAAACAATAGAATTGTACCTGTAATTGACGATTAAAGGAAAACTATACCCCCAAAATGAATACTTGAGCAACAGATAGTTTATATCAAATTGAATGACATATTAAAGAATCTTACCAAACTGGAATATACATTTACATAAATATTGCCCTTTTACATCTCTTGCCGTGAACCACCATTTCGTGACTCTATCTGTGCTGCCTCAGAGATCACCTGACCAGAAATACTACAACACTAACTGTAACAGGAAGAAGTGAGGAAGCAAAAGGCAGAACTCTGTCTGTTAATTGGCTCATGTGACCTTACATGTGGTTTGTATGTGTGCACAGTGAATCCTATGATCTCAGGGGGCGGCCCTTATTTTTTAAAATGGCAATTTTCTATTTATGATTACCCAATGGCACATACTACTAAAAAAGTATATTATTATGATAATGGTTCATTTACATGAAGCAGGGTTTTACACATGAGCTGTTTTACTCTGTATCTTTTAATAGAGACCTACATTGTTTGGGGGGTATAGTTTTCCTTTAAGCACAGTGGCCATAAAAGGCAAGATTTTCTGGACAGCCTGATCAACAAGCCAACTGATATCCAAGTCTTCTGCCAATATCTGTCGGCTTGTCTCTCACCATAGTTAGTTACTTACAGGCCCGGACTGGCAATCTGTGGGCTCTGGCAATTGCCAGAGGGGCTGCTATAAGGTGCCATAGAAAGTCAGTATTTAGTGGTCTGGTGGGGGCTGTGTACCTGAAATGCCAGGGTCTATTTTAATTCTATTTTAATTCTCAATCCAGACCTGGTTACATAGTTAAGTTGGGTTGAAAAAAGACCAAAGTCCATCAAGTTCAACCCCTCCATATGAAATCCAGCATACTTACACACACTCAATGAAACTAATGTATATAAATTGTAGATTTTAGTATCACAATAGCATTGGATATCATGCTTGTCCAAAAAATCATCAAAACTCCTTTTAAAGGAGAAACAAACCCTTAATAAAAAAAACGCTACCCCCCTACCCTACATAGACCCCTTTCCCCCCAGCCTAGTTGCCCCCCCTCGGGGCAAATGCCCCATACGTGCAGATTTTGTCCAGTGGAGTTCATGGGTGCCATCTACTTCCTTCGGCGATCTTCGGATGAAACCGGCGAAGAGGCGCATACGCAGTTGGAGCAATTTTCTGTTTCATGATAACAGCGCATGCGCCGAAACTCACGAAAATTGCCGAATCGCCAGTTTCATTCTGAAGATGAACTCCACTGGACGCATGATCCATTTTATTAAAAGTATAGATCTCCTGCTATTTGTCTATAATGCCCTCTAATGTACTTAATAAATAGTAATCATGTCCCCTTGCAAGAGCCTGCCCATAACAGTCTATTCTCATAACTGAAATCTTCCATCCCTCTAACTACTGTAGTTTAGTTGAACTCTCTCCTGCTAATTTATATCCCTCTTAAGGACTGGAGCACAAAACTGCACTGCATACTCCAGATGAGGCCTCACCAGGGACCTATAAAGAGGCAAAACATTTTCCCCAAATGTCACCTTAACTGGCCTTTAGATACTGTCCCCCATAGCCAATGCTGTGGACCCTCAAGGAGGGCCAGACCAACAGTTTGGGAATCAATGTTCTATAGGCTGAATGACTATTAAAAACAGCATTGTACTTTATTGAAGCAGTGCTTTGCACCAGCTCACCTTAAATGATGGAACTGCTTCTCAATTAGGGTTGTCAGCAGTGACAATACTGGGTGGGTGACATAATGAGGGTGGGGTAGTATCATCACATAGGAAGGGCTATGACCTTTAATAAATGCAGATAAATGAACTTCAGTAGATATTGGAGCATTTCCCATCATCCCCCTTTTACCCAGTCAGATTCACTCTCCATGAGTTTCTTGGCCATGTGGTGCTTAGAGATTAAATAATGGGAAACATATTTGGTAGCTTTTCGGTTTTATTGTTGCCATCTGTTTTATAGACCTTCATAGGAATGCCATTATCTCCAAGTGACAGACCCTGAGAGTCTTTGAGAATGGTTTTCAGGTCAGAATTGTAGGCTGTATGATACTTGAAGTGATTCGCAGTTACTGTAGTGGGAGAAATGTTTTTATATATACAGGGATCTTCCTGTATACACCCGGGGACGATCTACACTGTGATTGTGTTTGCAATTGACATTGACGTTATCTTGAGGGCCCTGTGATAGAGGGTAAGAGGTTATGAAATGGATGATGTGGCAGAGAACAATATTAGATGCTTTTAAACCCTATTGCTTCAGAAGACTATATTTACACAGTGCCTTTTACTGAAGTGGAAAAATTATGGGGAAGTAAAATATTATATTTCTTCTCGGTGCTGATGATACAAGATGATAAGGCAATTCAGTCCATGCTTTATACTTTGCATTAACACTTTTTGTGGCTCTCTAATGATTTTTATCTTCCATGGAATTTATCCTGTGAACCACTAGAGTGACACAAAGCCAAGGGTCTTCATTACTAAGTTGTGTGGCCTTCAACCTTTGTCTGTGTGTCTGGTGAATATATGATCATGTTTGAACGGCAGTATGTTGAGGTGGCCATGTCAATAACTGCTTCAGTTGTATACACATTGTGTACAAAGGTATCCATTCTTTCCAGCTGACAAGGCTGATGTCAGGATAGGTAAATCCTTTTGAAACATTGTGTGTTAAATTCCATGCAAACATCATATTTATGCCATGTGCTTTAATTTGTTTATTGGCTTAACCCAGGAGTGCCCATCAGGGCTGCCATTAGAAATCACGGGGCCCAATACAACAATATTCCCGTACAACAATATTTTCAGGGCCCCGCCCACCCTGGTGACCAAGCCCCACCCCAGACCCCGCCCACTCCACATCACAGTTAAAAGAACACACAGAAATCAGCGTAACCCCACACACACACAAGTTATAAAAAGCTATTGATGGTCAGGGCCCTCTTATAAGTTTTTTTTTTAAAAAAAAACATTGGCGCATGGGCCCCCCATAAAAGTTTTTTAAAAAACCACTGGTGCCAGGGCCCCCCTTACAAGTAAAAAAAATTGGGGCCCCAAAATAAAAAATTTTAAAAAACATTGACGCCAGGGCCCCCCTTACAAGTTAAAAAAAATTGGGGCCCCAAAAAACATTTTTAAAAAAAACATTGGTGGCAGGGGCCTATAGAATATTAAAATAATACATTGGTGGCCAGGGTATTAAAAAAAAACACAAATTGGTGTTCAGTAGAATTGAACTCGTGGCTTCAGGACTTCAACTTCGCCTCCTTTCGTGACTTTGGGTCTTTTCGCCGCTTCAGGACTTCAATTTCGGCTTTTTGTTTTGACTTCGGGTCTTTTTGCCGCTTCGGCTTTGGCTATTTTCGTGACTTCAAGTCTTTTCGCCGCTTCTGGACTTCGGTTGTTCGGCTTTTCGGCACTTCCTCATTTTCGGCTGTGGCCGCAGATCTTTGGCGCTCGCAAGGGGGGCCTGGGTCTTTCAACACTGTAGCACTGCAGGGCCCCCCTTGATGCCCAGGACATTTGTCACCCCCTGATGGCGGCCCTGGTGCCCATACTTTACTAATGCAAGGTCTACTTTTAGTGATGTTGTCCCATTATGATCTACATCCATAAAAGCATTTTTAGCATTCTGTTTCATGGAAAATATTACTTACATATTGAATTATGGGAAAATGTATATTGTGATATTCAACAAACAACTATTTCTTATGTAGCCTTAACATAATAAATATTTGAACAAAAAGAATGTAATAGGAGAGTGATATAGACAGGCTGTTTGTTGACAGTGTCTTGAGATCTACTGACCACCAGCTTAAGGTCTTCTGGTAGATCCCGATCTACCTTTTGGGCACTTCTGGCTTAACCCCTTGAATTGTATAATCCTTTGAGTACAATGTTTTCTTGTGTTTTTTCCCCTGATTCCATCCATCCATTTTCAACTGGTTCCATGAACATTTACTACCTGACTTCTGGCTAACACATGGAAGATATACTTTCTGGACCATCATTTCCAAGCCACAAATGCAGGTAGTGGTGTAACAAGTCTAGAACCACAGAAACCTTTGGGAAGATGAGCTCATGGCATGAGTCAAGCCAACTTTATAAAACTGTTGTGTGTTTGCTGTCACCCTGTCCAGAACTGAGCTTATACTGTATATCTCCCAGCTTCTTAACAGAGTTCTGGGACTGCTAGTCCAGCCTGGGAGTTTTGTGTTTTCCTGAGGCACCTGCAACTCAAGTCATTATGAAGGGCTCCAGACTGGGTAAAAGACATAGGAAAGTTGCCTTTGAGAGAGAGGCTTGAAGGTTGCGGTTGATTTCTTTTGCTCTGTTTGGGAGACAGGTGGAAGGCCTACTCCTGGTTAGTTAGAAGCCCATTAAGTGGCAAGGATAAGTTTGCTATTTTTTATTTGCTCGGTTCTGCCTGGAGATGTGAAGCAAATTTTGTCTCCATTTTTTTACACTGCATAATAAATAGGCCACATAGGGCAATGAAATACAAGAATGATAGTTCACCCAGGGTCCAGTTACCCATATCAACCATTCAGATATTTGCTTTGAGGAACCCCATGCTTTCTGTTGATTGGTTGTTCTGATTTACTATAATTGGAGCAAAGTTTGAAAATTGCCTAATATATTGTATCACTGCTAAATGCTTTAGTTCGGTATATGCATCTGCTACTAGTGGTGGGCGAATAAATTCGGCAGACAAAAATTTGCAACGAATTTCAACATTTCGCTGCAGGGCGAATTAATTTCGCTGGCGAAAAATCCGCCACATCAAAAAAAAAATTGGCGCAAGTCAAAACTGCCACGTGCATAAAAATTGTTGCGTGTCAAAATTATTCAGATGCCCATTGACTTTAATACATTTGGACCAAATAGTTGCTTATGTGTCAAAATAATTTAGACGCCCATTGACTTAAATGCGCTTTGCAAATTTTTTGCCGTTTTGCGACTTTGTTACCGATTCGCAAATTTCGCTGTAAATTTGCTAATTTTTTTGCCGAAGTGAAACGGCACAGATCTGCCCATCGCTGTCTTCTACATCTAAATCTTTAGCCCTCCAGCTGTTCTGTGCTAGCACAAGATTATGTGAGAGTTGTAGTTTAACAACATAAACATGCCTCATTTGCATGATATCCACCTTTAACTATAGGGACTCAAGGCCAACCTTTTTAGGACTCTCCAATGCCGGCCCTGAGTGCAAGGGTCAATCTAGTCAATATTCTCAATTCTTCTTTTCAGATATATGCAAAGTGGGGCAAGGTAGCCAGAGTGGCGTTATTTATTTATTTATATTTGTGATCCACTAAATTGATTCAGAATTCTGAGAAACCCAACACGAGCTTTGGGTAGCTATAGAAACCAGAGCAAAGGCTGTTTCATATCTGTTCAGCTACGCTTTTTGATTTGCCGCACACCACTTACTTCATGTTGCCGGGGGCATCCATATCCCAGGCCGCTTCCAAGCCCAACACTGTAACAGATTCCAATTAGGGAAGAAGCGCACCAGTTCAGCTAGGCATTGCCTTTAGCACATTTATTTGCTGAAGTATTAAACGCACAAGCTTTCGGGGTCCAAACCCGTCCTCAGGTGCAAAAGCTTGTGCATTTAATACTTCTGCAAATAAATGTGCTAAATCGTAGCATGCCCTAGCGGCAAAATAGTCGCACGCATAAAAATTGTCACGCGTCAAAATTATTCAGACTCCCATTGACTTTAGTGCATTTGGACCAAATAGTCTCGCATATAAAAATTGATGCGCGTCACAAATAGTTTGATGCCCATTGACTTCAATGAGTTTCAAATTTTTTTCGCCATTTCGCGAATTTCGCAAACGGCACAGATTTGCCCATCACTACATTTGGCATTTCAGAATGGTATCAGGCTTTCAAGGAGCGATTGCTATCACCGGTGAATTATTGTATATTTTGGAATAAATTGTTAAAAACCCCATGTTTTGTTTCTGTTCCCTTTCCTGGCACACGCTGGTCAGACCTTAATGGTCACAGGTACCTGTATGATTCTCCCCAATTAAACTCTGACAAGCCTCCACCAATACAACAATGTATTGGATGGGGGAGTTAATATTGGGTGTGCCCAGACTACTGGGAAGGCCAACTGTGGCTAGTGACTAGTGTTTTGCAGATATATTTACAATGGAGGGTCTCTTTCTAAAGTTTTTGTGGGCTCTACATTTTATTCTTTGTTGCAGTGAATTCCAGGAGCTTTTAATTATGTCACTGGATCCACCAGATGTAGTGGTTTGTAACATAAGAATATTGAAACTATATGTAAAGAAAGACGGAAACTATTACATTGCAACTGAATGGTTTCAATATATATAATAAATGTGTTTTAAAGACTTACAGTAAATGTAAGTGCCCAGCATTAGCCAAACAGCCACATATCAGGCTCTTCTATTTAGCCATATTCCTAGACATCTGTGCATTAAATCACAGAAACATAATTGTGACTCTCTTTACCATGCCAGCTTGGGTCTATGTTTCAAGCAGAACTACAAAACCCATACAGCACAGGCAGGGCCGGAATTAGGGGTAGACAGAAAAGACACATGTTTTAGGGACATATTTATTATGCTGTTTAAAAATTCACAGAAAAAAACGGTGTTAAAAACGGTGTAAAATAAACAACCAGTTTATCAAGGTGTATGTAAATTTTAAGCCATGTGAATGCCAGATTTGACACCGTTATTTTACATTGCTTCCAGCGGCAGTTACGCCGTTTTTTTTAACATGGTGAAGCCTGTTGATGTGCGGTGTATTATCCCTCATAATAAATATGCCCCTTATACACAACTGTGGGAGAGCTGGGCAGTATGGGAAGGGGGGCAAGATTCCAGGCAACTTTTCCTAAGGCGCCTTTCAAGTTTCACCCACAGAGCTAAGCATAAGTGTGAAAGACGAGGTTACATGTAAAAATGGGGTGTATCAGTTTAAGTAATCCACAACAACTAATCAGCAATTATCTTGTATATATATATATATATATATATATATATCTATCTATCTATCTATCTATCTATATCTATATATATAGATATATATATAGATAGATATATATATAAAATGCCACAAGAAAATGTCTATCTATCATTTATCTATCTGATCCATCTAATCTATCTATCTATCTATCTATCTATCTATCTATCTATCTATCTATCTATCTATCTATCTATCTATCTATCTATCTATCTATCTATCTCTATCTATCTATCTATCTATCTATCTGATCCATCTAATCTATCTATCTATCTATCTATCTATCTATCTATCTATCTATCTATCTATCTATCTATCTATCTATCTATCTATCTACTATCATCTATCATCATATATGTGCTTGTATATCTGAGCTCAGATGCACACAAGGCTGTAACCTTATTGACACTATTTGGCACTTACATCCAAACACATTCCTTACACTTCTGCATTATTGCACTAATTAAAATACCTATTGACACAAAGCAGCCCTCTCAATCCTTAATGTCTTGTTAGTTCCAGGGTTCCCACAGCCAGTCATGACAGTAAGGGGCAGATTTACATATGGTCGAATATCGAGGGTTAATTAACCCTCGATATTCAACTGCCGAAGGTAAATCCTTCGACTTCGAATATCGAAGTAGAAGGATTTACCGCAATTCGTTCGAACGGTTAAATCCTTTGAATCGATTTTAATCCATCGACTGAACGATTTTTCTTCTACCAAAAAAAGCTTGCAAAGCCTATGGGGACCTTCCCCATAGGCTAACATTGAGGTTCGGTAGGTTTTAGATGGAAAAGTAGGGGGTCGAAGTTTTTTTTAAAGAGACAGTACTTCGACTATCGAATGGTCGAATAGTCGAACGATTTTTAGTTCGAATCATTCGATTCGAAGTCGAAGTCGTAGTTGAAGGTCGAAGTAGCCAATTCGATGGTCGAAGTAGCCAAAAAAAACATTCGAAATTTGAAGTTTTTTTTATATTCTATTCCTTCACTCGAACTGAGTAAATGTGCCCCAATGTGTCAGTGATTGATGTAATAGCTATAAAGATCTGGTGAATATGTGTGCACTATGTAGTAATAATAATAATAATAATAATAATAATAATAATAATAATATATATATATATATATATCAGCATGTGATATTTATATGTGTGATATATTTTATATATATATATTACTGTATTAACAGATATGTTATATGTCACATAATATTCTATTATTACTGTGCACAAAATGTTTTAACACATCTGTACATGTCACCATAGACATCAGTGGCTGACAATGATCAGTACATTCCTAAACAGCAGATAAAATTCCATTGCTGAGACAAATGAACACTAGAGAGAGCTATGCCTAATCCTGTATGGGGGAATCACTGAACAAAGGCATGGAAAGAGCGGAACGGCAGCTAAGGGATAGAGCACAGAGCAGACCCGGAAAGCAGCCTCTACAGAGCGAGCACATGTAAGGATCCCAGGCTGCAGGAGGCCAACATCAGTACCATGGACAGCTGCATTATGGGGACAAGGCAGGTCTGAACTGGAGGAGGAGGGAGAGTCTGGGAGATGCCAAAGCGTTGTCATAAGAACAAACTGAAGAAAGGAAAAAATGGTTTATTTTGTAAGAGACAATAACTGGAGCTATGGTTTAGCCCAGTGACGGGGAATACACCTATCAGTGTGGATTGGAAACTGCAGGGTTTTTTTTATGAAAGGAGAAGACTGAGGCTTTGAATAGAAACCCAAGAGACTGCCAGACCCTGTGAGTGGGAGGAATACGGTGTATAGCACTGTCACATTCTGCTGGGAGCAGCCGGAGTGGGGGTTACAGTGAATCACAGTGAGAAGATACAACAAGGGACGGAGCTGGGAGCTGCCTGTGCCTGGAGAAGAGATAATCAGAGGTGGCATTAGAAAAGTAGCCTCTAGCCTTGCCAAAAAGGAGCAAAAGAACCAAGACATGCCAGCTGCAAGCAAGGAAACACTGTGACTGTCCCTGCAGCTCTGGGTCATCCTCTGCTGTCTGCACCCTGCCAGCAATTAAGCAGGTAGGACTCTAGATTTAGCTCTAAGATGTGGTATGGTTATTGGGCATGGTACCCACAGCCTTAAAATCTGCCACATCATTATTCTTTATGCACTGCATTGGCAGGGACTTGATGAGCCATGGTTATTGCCAGAAAATGCAGTGTGGAAACCCTGGCCCATGGGAGGATTAAATGGATTCTATATGACAAGATATCAGGACCCTCATTCCTTCGTTCTTATTCCTGATAGCACCTTGTTGAGTTAACATCTTGTGTATTTATTGTTGTGGTGTCTTAGCTGGTGGGTTACTATTTTAAAAGTGTGGCGAACAATTGAGCTCCTGAGACACACTGATAATCCTGTACAGTATAGTCTTGCTAGGAGGGGGACACAGCTGAGCGATCGGAGTCAATGTGTGAGAGAGAGAGAGTGTCAGAAAGAGAGAGAGAGAGAGAAAATTAGAAATTCTCTCTCTCTCTCTCTCTCTCTCTCTCTCTCTCTTGCTGGGTGCAGATCAGGAGTGTGCTAAGTTCTGTGGATGTGCCAGACAGAGAGACACACGTCCCTCTCACTATCCCTGTGGGTCGGAGCCAGAATAAACCTATGCTGAGTTCTACGGTTCTCATCACTCCAGTGTGAGATTTCAAACTGTGAAAGTAGACCATTGGGTGTGCGGGTAGGAAAAGCTGTGAAGTTCACTCATGGCTATCTCACATTTATCTCGATACTGCGAAAGGTAATTTGCTTTTTTAATTACTGTATATGCCCATTGTTTGCATCAGAAGACAGCACAAGCTTGGGGTATTTAAGGTGATATTTGTCTGTTGAGTTAATAGGTTTGTTGGTTGGGTGAGCTGTCTGGGTCTGTAGTGCTGAAATGTGCAAATTAAATTAATAACCCATAGGGCTCCTGTTCCTTTACATTTCTTTCTATTTGCTGATTACTTTTTCCCATGGAAAACAGTTTACAGCTTGAGGGTTTAATTAATTGATATTTTTTATTAAATTTAGTGAAATACATGCTTACGTTTATCTCTTGCAAAGTCAGTTGGCGTTGTTTGGACTTTACAGCTATAGGATTAATCTAATTGATTTCATGCAGAAGGGTTGCAGCCACTCTATGATATTCATGCAGTGTCTCAGTAGCTGCTGTTGAACTATAACAACGCTCATGTCTGGTAGCTTGTGACTCTCTGTCCTCTGTAGAGAATCACAGTGATGGCAGTAGCTCCAAAACCATGTAGCTTAGTGAGTTGCATGGACTGAAATGCTTATTAAGACATAATGAGGTCTCAGCAAGGGCGCTGCTAAAGTCAAGAGTTTATATCACAGCTGGAGTGCATATTGTTTCTGGTAAATGAATGTCAGGTTTCTTACAGGAAACTTTATTCAACATAAGGGTTGTCCAACAGAAGATGATCCCACAATAATCCCACCCATGTGTGTGTTGGTGAGGAATCCTAATCCAACAGTGCAGAGCTTTCAGGAGTGTCTACTCACATTGATTCCTTCATGTTCCTGATTGTTGGAGAAGTGTTGGTTTCCTGGTGAACAATTACAATTAATATTGATAGTTTCCAATTCATTTAAACTATCCCCATTAGCCACAGTTTATATGCAGTGCCTAGTTTCAATGACATTCTGTATCTTCAATGCCATTTCTTTAGTTGATTTGCTTCCCATTGTCGTATCTTTTCCACTCTGCTAATTCATTAAACATCTTATCTTCTTGCACTAATGTACTGTAACAAATACATTTCCAGGCAGGACACGAGGAATCTACATGAGAAGACCTTGCTCATTATGATTAGAGGCTACAATGTTATCATTATGAGGATATAAACTACTTGTGAAAATAGGAAAAGTCCAAAAAATCTATGTTACACTATAAAATTACAGTATGCAATAGAGTTGGTGTATTAATACCTGTTTTAATTTAAGATCGTAATGATAAAGGGATTTGTCACTGAATGTATATGGACGTAGCATTAATGGTAGTTAGAGGTCCACTGATATATTATTTATAGAATTGTAAAGCTAATAACATTCAGCTTGACAAAAGGAATGTAATAAGACAAAAGCAGATAATAAACTGGTTGTGTCATGATCCTAGCTTGGTCTTGAGAACTTGACCGTGTCCTTTTGGTGTTAATTGTCCCATTTTTAGCTTGCGCCACTTCACACTGGAACTAGTGCACAGCTAAAAGCCAAACGTATTTCATGACTGTTGCCATTTGACTGTTCACATTGATGGTTAAGCAAATTCTAACGCACAAATGTACAACATAATACATGAAAAGGTCAGTTAAATGCCATATAGACCAATTGAATTACACTGGATATTGATTTGTGCCCATGAAGGCTAACAGTTTGGGGGCTGGGGGGTGCAGGATCCGTCACTGTTAAATAGAAAGAAAAAATGATTTTTCATACTTTATAAGCAAGTTGACAAGTGGAAATTTCCAGCCAGCGTGATTTTGTATCTTGAGCAATGGCTAAAGGGAATCTATTTCAATTTAAGCATTATTTACTAGCTCGTTGTATCATGGTACAGTGTCCCTGTACATCTTCCCTGGGCCAGCAGGACCTTGTCTCTTCATTTGCAGTCTCAACTCCACGTTCCTCCAGTAGGGTCGCTGCTCCTCCACTTTACCAAAGGATGTACATGTGTAGTGTGTTTCCCCACCACAAATGGCTGGTGTTAGGATGGCATTTGCCTTTGGCTCCCAAACTTATAGGAGCCTCTTGGGGGAAAATAAAGATAGAAGACAAAGAATGTACTATATTTTCAGTATACACATCCACTGATGTTTAACTGCAACTCCAGCAGCTATGAGTGCTCTGCATTTGCCATTATGTTCTCCCTCAGACAGCAACCGTAGTTTTCCGTATTGCCCCTATTGTTTAACCCTGGCCTTGACCCAAGTGGAGTCATACTGTGTTTGTACTATACCCTGACTACAGAGGAGGAGAGCTACAGCAAAGGAACCTACAGTAAAAAAAAAGTTAGGAGAAATGGCAATGGCAACATCATAAGAGGCTAAGGGCTACAGGACATGAGAAGTGGCACTGGAACCCAATCCCTATTATTAAACAAACCCATGTTAATATCAATTAAATAAATAAGGATTTCTGCACATAATATATAAATAAATGTCGATATTTGTCTGGGGTAAAACACATGCCCCCATATGTAATAAAAGTCATTAAGTTTGCCTAGGAGCAGTAACCCACAGCAATCAATAAGATGTTAGCTTTCAAACAGGTGACCAGTAAATGCTACCTGCTGATTGGTTGCTATGGGTTATTGCCCCTGTGCAAACGTTGTGCCTTTTATTGCATAACCCCCATGGAATCTAAATCCTAGCTCTAAGGGAAAACAGAGAGTTGTTGGTTTTATTTGTGCCCACTGGTGAAACAAATTAAAAGAAAAATGCCTGGTATTTTGGGCACCATGTTGAATAGCAGCACAACCTTTGTGTCCCTGAGTGCTGCCCTGCACAACTTGTTATAACAGATTAAAACCTAAAATCTCACTTTTTAGGAGTATGTATGATTTAAAATCTTGTTAAAGGTGCCCATATTCTGGGGAGACATTGCTGACTTTTCTTGCTTAGTTGCCAGTGCATCACCTTCTAAATCAATAGCTGACCATCCTCTCATATTATTATTATTATTATTAACATGTATTTATATAGCACCAACACATTGCGTAGCACTGTAAAGTAAATGTGATTATACAACTAAATCACATGAATTCTATACATAGAACATATGGAGTTACATACATCACAATCAATACAGGTACAAAAAGGTGAGGAAGGCTCTATGCATAGGCATACACTCTAAAGGGACGGGAGTAATACACAAGGTGTGGGAGTGGGCAAGATCGAATTGAGTGGGTGAGAAATGTGGTAATGTATGTGGTGTTGCGTTTGGTAGTTAAGCAGAGTGAGGGTAGGCTTCTCAAAAGAAGTGCGTTTTAAGAGATTTCTTGAAAGCAGAAAGGTTGGGAGAAAGTCGGCACAGACCGTGGGAGAGAATTCCAGAGGAGGGGTGCAGACCTTGCAAAGTCTTGAATGCGAGCATGTGAGGAGGTAATGAAAGAGTTGAGTAGCAGGTCAGTAGAGGAGCGTAGTAAGCGGTTTGGTGAGTATATAGAGATGAGTTCAGAGATGTAGTGTGGGGCAGAGTTATGAAGTGCTTTGAAAGTCAGTGTCATTAATTTGAATTTGATTCTGAAAGGCAACGGAAGCCAGTGCAGGTATTGACAGAATGGCGAGGCAGAGGAGGAGCGGTTGCTGAGGTGTATGAGCCTCACAGCAGTGTTTATTATGGACTGGAGAGGTGACAGTCTCTGGAGGGGAAGGCCAATTAAAAGAGAGTTACAGTAGTCTAGACGTGATATGATGAGAGAGTGAATAAGAATTTTGTCAGCATCTTGGGTGATAAATGATTGTATTTTGGATATGTTCCTTAGGTGGAAGTGACATGATTTAATAAGTGACTGGATATGAGGTGTGAATGACAGGGCAGAATCTAGGATAACCCCAAGGCACCTGGGGAGGGGATGATTGTGGAATTGTTAACTATGATGGATACTTCTGGGATGTTACTGGTGTTAGTTGGAGGAAAGAGAACCATTTCAGTTTTAGAGAGTTTCATTTAAGGTAGCGTTGCGACATCCAGGTAGAGATAGTGGACAGGCAGGAGGAGACGCGAGTTAGGAGTTCTGGGTTGAGATTAGGAGAGGAGAGATAGATCTGAGTATCGTCAGCATAGAGGTGGTAGTGGAAATCATACGAGTTGATTAATTTGCCGAGGGAGGAAGTATAGAGGGAGAATAATAATATCTGACATTTTGCTATGATATTTGATATTTTATGTCAAAACATCATATACTCATCCCAGCAATGAGAATAAATTAATAACAGTCAAACTGCCTTGTGGCTAAAGGCGGAAAATCAGATTTAGTTTTGTACCAATAAAATAGCCATACTGCACCATGCTAGCTTACTGCTTCTAAACAGCTTACGTTGCTGCATTAGTTATTGTAGATAAGGCGAAGGGAGGTAGATGGGAGCCTTATACTTAAAGGAACAGTAACACCAAAAAATGAAAGTGTTTGAAAGGAATGACAATATAATGTACTGGTGCCCTGCACTGGTAAAATTGGTGTGTTTGCTTTAGAAACACGAGTATAATTTATACAAATAAGCTGCTGTGTAGCCATGGGGGCAGCCATTGAAGCAAAGGATACACAATAGATAATATATAAGTTCTTAAGAATCCCATTGTTGAGTTTATCTGTTATCTGCTGTGTATCCTGTGCCTTTTCTCCTCCTTTTTCCAGCTTGAATAATACAGCAGCTGGTTTATATAAACTATAGTTGTGTTTCTGAACCAAACGCACCAGTTTAACCAGTGCAGTGTAACACTACATTATATTTGCAATACTTGACTGTGTCTGTTCCATTAATAGACCACCCATTAAACCAAATATTCCCTTAGCCATATGCCCTGCTGATGAACCAGGTGAATATTACACACATGGATGGCAAGAAAAAGAATGCTCATGTAATGCCTGTGTGACACTAACACTGACGTCCATGGACTTTCATGCCGGCAACATTTAATGGGAGGCTACGGGGCAGATTTACTAAAGGGAAAGTGGCAAACACTGGCGAAAATTCACCATCGTTACCGCCCACAGGAACATCGGCAATTTACTAACGGGTGCAGGCGAAAAGAGAGGCACTAGCGGTCATTCACACTCTATCAACAGGCGACAATTCGATCTGGCGATTGGAGGTTACTCTGCAAATTCACTAAAATGCGGATTTTACTGAACGTTACCTCTTTTGCCAGACTTGCCTTCACCAGCTCAGACCAGGCGACGTGCAATGGAGTAGATAGATCTTCCTCAATCTTCTGTTACTTACATCATATTCTGTGAGTGGAAAAAGCTTAAAAAAACACTGGCGTCTTTTCATTTTTTCAGAGTGATAGGCTGCAAAAAGTCCTAAAAATATTTTTTTGGGTAACAGGTTTCCCCCATACATTTTCTAACATATGGAACATTAACTATACTGTGGGCGCATGTCTAGGGCATTATAACAACTCTATTGTCTTTATAAAGGTTCCCTGGACATGTGTAATTAACAGTGGAAACTTATTTGCTGCAACTTATAACATAAAGACGTCCATTCAACTTTAAATTTCCCGCTGTATGCAAATGAAAACAGAAATGAACGCTTGCTCATCTTCGCTTTGAACGTTAGGAAAAAGTCACCAGCGTTCGGCGCCCACTCTGCATTTTAGTGAATTTGCGTTGTCTGAGTGAATTTTCGCTCATTAGTGAATCTGCCCCTAGGTATGTACATGCATTGATGCATAGCTTGGGCAACAGAGGCCATTTACAGTCAAGCTGTTAGGATAAAATCTACATTTTTTATTTGACTTCCAAGCCTTCCAAGTGGCACTTTCCTTGTGCCTGTGCAGTTTATTGATATCATGCCATTACCTGCATTTTGTTTGAGGTTATTCAATAGCTTACTTTGTTTCGACTTGTGGTGTGTGATGTTTATCCCCAAACAGGCACTTAATTGCTGCAGAAGCAGTAGAGTGACAAACTTCCATGTACGCTGTGACACATTAATTGGATGGACCTACCAGCTAAGCAAAATATATTGTGCTGTGAGCCTTCAAAGTCTTAAGAAACCTTCCATAGTTTTAAATGCACTCCCCAAAATATCATTCTAGCCAAGAATATCTCTACTATGATATACTGTATATCATTATGGAGATAGGAAATGCTTGTATAAATAAGGTAAATATAATAAAGAACATACAAAGCAGCTGCTTCCCCAAAGGCATCACATCTTAGTTAATAAAGCCATTAACATCTAATCATTTGTTGAGGTCTGATAAAATGCTGGACATGCCCCTTCATTCAGTGGTGTGGCTGCCACATTTGAGGAGGATCCAGTTTAATGGCACAAGGGATACATGTTACAATTATAATTAGCTCTTTCTTTCCAATAGGGCCAGTGGAAGCATTGACAATCTTCATATGATCACTCAATGAACTGAGTGCCACTGGCTATTGGATGGAATACAGTAGGTATAGAACTGGTGCTACAAAAAATAGAACTGAGCATATAATCTAATCTACCACTAGCTGTCACTTGTTCATTGGGTTTCTCATCCCCAACTTCCATTGCATTGTGGTATCGCCCTACTACGACCGCTCCTTCTTCAATAAGGGTTTTCTTTTTTCCATCATCATCCATATCTCCATGAGCAGGGTCAAAGATGTCTAACATGACTTCTCCTTCCCCCCTGTACCTGGATATGTGTTCTTTCTACATGTCTTTCTTCACTGTTTCCATCTGATAAAAGGCAAGACATGTAATAATGATTTTCTGCTGCATACTTTGGGCTATCGTAGTGAATTCACGAGGTACAGATACAGCAGGAGTTGTTGGCTGCATAAATAAAAAATAAAAGAAGCTTTAAAATTCAGTGAGTAAAGAACAACAGTCATTAAATTCCCAATCAATGAAGCAAAGGACCAACAGAGGTGATGGGGAGGGGAGTGTTCCTTCTGTAGAGGTCTTTTTGCCTTAATTTAAAGTCCTTTGTAAAATGCTCCTCCCCATCTTTTTTGATGGTGTTTAAAGTCCCTTTGGGTTTCTTATGAAGTGTGAATGTGTCTCCCTCCTTGTTCAGCACATTTCAGCCCTTTGAAGTGTAAGAGGCTGGATTATTAGGGAACAGAGCAGTGCAAGGTGGATAAAGATAAAACAACATTCAGGCTATGAAGAGCAGCCTCTTAGGCTTCTCACAAATGGAATTCCAGCAGGCATTAACCCTAATGCTTTTAAGATTAAGTGAACAATGCATCCAGTCCTATATTAGACATGTGTTTATAATAACTACTGATAGGTAATTCACTTCATCAAATACAGTAGGTAATAGACCTGGTTAATACACAGTGGGGGTCATTTATAAAGTTCGCTCTGCCCATATTTTTTTTTTCGCAAATGGTTGTATTGCCAATGTTTTTTCCTGAACACTAATATATTGCCCTGCTCTGCCCAGTTTTTCCGGCTTTTGCAAATTCGCTTTGTGAATAAATTTTCACAAATGGCTCGCAAACGAGACCGGGGGGTTGTGTGAGTGTGCCCACTGTTCGAGGTTGTTGTCCGCAAAAATAGCGTTGACAGTAACTTAAATTTGCAAAACTGTTTTGTGAATATTTTCTCCGCCACCGAAGTTGTGGCGTAATTCAAACACAGAGTGTGCACATAAATATTTGCAATTTGCGATTTTTGATAGCTTTATAAGTAAATATAAATATATATTTTTATTCAGCTTTATGAATGGAACTATGTGCTGGGCAAATATATCCACTGTGTAAACCAATCTGCCCTGCGCAAAGTTTATAAATGAGCCCCAGTGAAGGTACAGAACTACAGAAAGCAGACTGACAGTCATACATATAAAATTCTGCTTGTGCCTTAAACCTTCTTTTCAATTCAAGTCCCAAATTGTGCTGACCTTTTGTGTCTGGCATGTTAATGGTATATTTGGTCCTCAGGTGCTAATCTATATGTAAGTCAGTGCATAAATAAATCTACTCTACTAAGAAACTCAATTGCACCCTTCATTAACACTGCTAGCAGCCACATGCTGTGAATCCTTAAATGACACCATAGTATATAGAATAAGGCAGTCTCTGAGATCAGTTTTCAAGGGAAGGCTAGAGAGAACAGTTACATTGGGGCCCCTTTCATTTGTTGCATTAAGCTGTAGTGATTGGCGAATTTCTCCCGTTTTCTCTCGCAAAATTAGCAAAAAAATCCTGAAACTCGAAAATTGATGCCTGCATCGAATTTTGGATTCCGAAAAGGAAGCGCGTCAATTTTGACACTGTCGTTAAAGTCAATCGCGTCCGAACAGTGTTGACGCACTGCAATTTTCATGCAAGCGACTTTTCAGATGGGCGTCCAAAATTTTTTGATGCTGCAGAATTTTCCTGGGAGATTCGCGACTTTATTCGCTGACAGCGAAATGTGGAAATTAGTCGCAAATTCGTGACAAGCGAATTTATTTGCCCATCACTATTAAGCAGTAAATGTTGGATATATTTAGAATTTACATCAGAAACCATGAGGGTCTCATATTGTGAGTTGGTAGGAATCTCCCCCTAGGAGGCCTGGGATATAAGATTGTAGTGACCCTACTGTGGGATGAGCCTGCTAACTAAGTAGAATGGGAAACCTATTGAACTGTTCTAATCTGCCCATGTAAATCCTAATCTGCCCCCCAATCCATAAAATTCTGACCAATCCTGAGAAGCTCCCTTGCTTTCAAAACCTGCAAAACTGCCATCTGACAGTGGCCTTCTACTGGGTCTGGACCCCTAAAAGGACACACTCCTCTCTCTCCCTGATGGTGGCCCTAACATTACAGACCATGCCACCCAGTTGTAGATGTTGTCGATAGTGATGGGCGAATTTGCGCCGTTCGCTTCGCCGGAAAATTCGCAAATTTCGTTTGAAATTAGCGAAAGGGCGAAAAATGCGCAAAACGGCGCCGGCGCACGTTTTTGACGCAGACATCCGTTTTTTTCCGACGCCGTCGATTTTTCGGGCGAATTTTCGCGGGCGTTTCGTGAATTTATTCGCCGCGAATTTGCGCCTGGCGAATACATTCGCCCATCACTAGTTGTCGACCAAGTCTCGAAGCACCCACCCAGGCAGCCAGAAGCACAGTTAGAAGACCTCATACTTGAACAGTGATTTGCCTCCTCAACCATTTTAGAAATTTGGAAGTTTGCTTGTTCTGGTGACCTGTCAACCTAAAATGTAGATTATATATATGAAATATTCTTATCACCCACGTGAATTTTTTTCAAGGGCTGCAGCATGGACTCTATTATTCATGTTATATAATCAGCTGGTTAGCACAGTGCATCCATTCCACCCTCCTAAGCAATGGCCTACATTTAATGATGGATGCACCAGTCCTGTCTTGCAACTCCTGCTGTTGTGCCTGGGAGATATTGGAACCAAGTTGTGCTGCTACTCTGTTTTAAGGCATTTAACTAAACATATATGGGATCTATTATCCCTCACCTGTAGGTTGCAAAACCACCCTTCCCAGCATGCCTCGGTTAGCTGAGCTGTAAACACATGAAGGGGGTATTCTGAAGTTCTTTTGAGAAGCTGGGCTGAAGTCCACGGTTTAAAGTTAGGTTTTCTAAAGTATATACTTTCATGGAATACATATTGATACTAGTGATGGGGGAATTTCTCCTGTTTTGGTTTGCTGGAAAATTTGCGAATTTTCAATGAAATTCACAAAACGGCGAAAAATTCAGGAAAAAAACATGAAACTCAGGACGCGAATCTGAAAAGTCGATCATGTCAATTTTAATGCAGGCGTTTCACAAAAGTATTCGCCGGCGGCGAAACTTGTAAATTCGCAGCGAATTCGCGCCAGGCGAATTTATTCGCCCATCACTAATTGATAAACTTATTCATGCTTCATACTGACAGTGCACCCAGTCAACATAAGACAATATAAATATTCTTAAAAAGGATCACATTGGGGTACTGTGTACATGACCCTGGGTTATGGAACTCTAGATCCTTGGTTTAGCATGGTACTGCTGTCCTTGTAGGCACCATACTTGAAGCACTAGGAACACATAATGGTGAGCTATCATTAACACAATTATTACAAGTTATAAAACCCAGTAGAATTCGCATTGACCCCTATGTATGTACAATCATGTTTAAAAGAAAGTAAACCTTTAAACTAAGTGAATGTAAAATTGATGAGATTGCTATTCTAAGCACTTTTGCTTTGTATATTCATTATTTATTTTTTTTAATTCAAAGATATTGCAGGATGCATGTATTGTTCACATGGATGAATTTTGTTACAACAGCACCACCTGCTGGTCAAATCCCAACAATTCTGATCACCAAGTAATCAAGGAAATTGTCAGGAGAAAGAAAAGGGACTGTTCTGATGTTCTTTGTCTTAGGAAAAAAAATTAGAAACCTTTCTCAAATCTTTCATAACCAAAAGAACATCAAACTAACCCTCTTTTTTCTTTTGACAACAAAACTCATTCATGTTAACAGTTGATGCATCCTTTAATATCTTTGAATAAAAAAAAAATAAAGTTCTTTGTATACATACACTTTTACATACACTTTACTGTCTTTTTAAATGCATCTATTTAACTCACATTGGGCTCACTTCCTAAAAATGTGCAGATCGCCGCTAGTGCAGTTACGCAGAGCAATCAATCAAAATTTTTCTTGAACAATTGCTGATTGGGTCTCAGCCCAGGTACCTCTGGGCACTTTATCCTGCTCCTCACTCATGGTCATTCCTATTTCTGATATGAATATGAGCTAATAAAGATTGGATTTTATTAATTTAAAGTGGTCAACTCCTGTTGCACCAGGTTGTGTGGACACATTTAATCAATATCGGTGGATACAGCCAGTTTCTGTTCAAATGGCTGAACTGTATTGAGATTTTAAAGCTGTTATACTGGTTTCTGAGGGTCTATGCCTGGGTTGGCACCTTTTTGGGAAAAGTGAGTCAACCGTCCTATATCTGTTATCTTCCTTTCTTGTTAATAGCCATTTGTACTGGCCAGTAAGATACCAGCCATTTGGTAACCTTAGTTACAGATGTCTCCAAGAGACTCCCTCTTACTGGTGTAATTTCTGCAAGCTCTCATAGCTCTTTTGTACAGCCTCTCCATTGGGTTGCACAGCTCCTCGCTCTGCATTGCACTGAATGCAGCTCTTTAGTAGTTGCTAATCTCCCCTTTAGCAGGAATCTGCTTCTTGCTTGAGCTGGACGCTCTTCAGTCTTCTCACCTGGCTTTGCTTACAAATAGTTCACAAAGAGACAGTCTCTGAAACAACAGTGTTATAAATGTAATTACTGAAAAGCTACTGTCTGGACTCTTCGAGCCACTTGCAAAACTTTGAAGCCAATGCTTTAGATAATTCCAGCATGGTGGTTACATTTCAAAGAGAAGATTGGTTCAGCGTGGAAAAGTCTATTCAGGAATAATTAAATCGATGTAGTGATCTAAATAGTAAAGAATGGGTATAAGCCAATATTACAGATAATGTCTGTGCTGTTACAGATCTACACTATATGGCCAATTGAGTTCATGACCATGCTTGTCTAAAATCTCATTCCCAAACGAATGGTTGCCATAACAGACTCTTTTCTTCTGGGAAGGTTTTCCATTAAATCCTGTAAACATTTTTGGTAGTATTTGGAAGAGTATTTACAAGAGTTTTGGTGAGGTTGGGCACCAATGTGGGTTGCAGGGCTACTACCTGAATCCAACTTTTGCCTCTGAAACCCTGTAAGGAGTCCTCCTCTCTGGCATAACAAATCATAGAAAATGTAGTTTTTCATGGCATCAACAATGTCATAGCCAGCTTATCCACCTATCCCCCCCTTTGATGGCTGTCCTGGTGGGGTAATCAGGTCTGGCTTGCAGTCAGGTTCCAATCAATCTCATGGGTATTCAGATGGCTTAACTTCTGAGCTCTGTGCATGCCAACAGGCAGTATGTATGGCTGAATAAAAGAGCCAGTGAGATCAAAATACAACTCCCAAAACCACTGGGCAGCATCAAAAACAAAATATCCTGTAGCTCTAAAACGTATTCACAAAAACAAAATGTTTATTTTTAAGAATACATAAACATATGTATAAAGAATACATAAACACCCCATGGTATGCCGTCTTATGAGTTTCATCCCTCGCGGTTACTTATTCATAGGCAAGTTCTTCCTCTCTCTCATCTAAGTAGACAATTTTGTATAGATATTACTTTGTATTATGCTGGAATGAGCCTTCCCCAAACTGTTACCATGGTAGGAATTGTGGAATTGTAGAATACACTGTAGCCTTAAGGGGTGTTTTCAATTCAGCCAGGGACCCTAGTCCAAACTATATAAAATAGCCCCAAAACATTATGTTTTGATCAAACTTTACCATCATCATTAGTCAAACAGATGGTTAAAGTTCTACATTCCATCACCACCACTATCTAGAATTCTTGACCTGGCTGCAACTGACAATGGTTTCTTTAATGTTAAACAGTGTAGAACTAATCCTGTAGGTTTTAGGGTGCTGCGCAATATGTTGGCGCTATATAAATACATGTTAATAATAATAATCTTATGCCCAGTGATCCTTGGTACCAAGAGGCAACTTTATGTGGTGTCCAGCACAACATTAAAACTGACCTTGTTTGGAGGTCACTCAGCTGAACCATGATACATGAGCAAATAAAGACCCTGCTGCGAATGAAAATGGCAGTCACAGGTTATTAAAACAATAAGTCACTGAAATGAGCACTTGTGACCTATAGGGTGGCCATATGGAAGCCTTGGAAACGTTGACAAGCTTACATTTGTCAGTATTTGGAAATACTAACATGATGGCTCAAGTAGTGCTAAATATGCAGATTCCAGGACATGCCCTCATTATCATCCCTTTATTGCCATCATCCTTCATTGTAATGGAGACACAGAGACAGGTGAATGAATCGTACAGCTACTAGGAGTCGAACAGGACCCTAATATAATACAGAGGTAGAAAGTGCTAAAATAGCTTATGGCACTGTCTCCTGTGTGCTATCCCAGATTTCTTTATATAATATCAGGATGGTGCTCAGAACAAGCTCTGCCTTCTCTAGCTGCTTTACTGTAATGAGTTAGAGGCCCTACAGCAAGGCTCAAGATAGGACATTGGCCGGGGACCTAAAATAATCTACACATATAAAAAATATAAAGCTAAATATAAACTCCTGTAAATGTCTTCTGGAAACAAAAGCCTCTTTTGAATTTACACTTCCTCTTGCCCTGGGGGAAACATTACTGGGTAGTCTCTGCAGTATAGGGCAGGAGCACTGGTCGGACTGTGCAGTGCAAGGTAGAAGCAATGGATGTGCAATGGCGTGCAGCATTCAAATGGTTAAAAGTTAGCATTTACTAAATTGTATGCACAAATGCAATACTTTTTGTGCATGCGTGTATCCTAGCTCATACACTTACGATATGTGCAATGTAAAGCAATGTTATTGGGAGGTTGTGAAATTTAAGAGAGGTGCTTTGTAGGCTACACGCTACTGGTAAGAGGCAATGGGCCAGGGGGCCCCATGAGGCAAAACAGGTCAACCTCTGGGTATATTGTGGGCCCTAAAATAAATTTGCTGTGAGGCCCAGTATCATCTAGTACTACAAGACCAAAGAGTAGGCCATGCAACTGATTCCAATGGGCAATAGCCAGGCCTGTGCGGAACCAATTTGTTAAACCCGAACTCGACCCGCACCCGCAAACTTACCCGCTTGGACCCGCTACTCAACCTGACCTGCAAGTACCTTATCTGCAACCCGATCTGTGACCCACTGACCATGAAGAAACAGGAAGTTCTATCATTGTACAGTGACATCATTAGAAGTAGGCGTGATCAAAAAAAGGAGAAAACGCGATATTGAGAAGATCCACGACCCAGAGAACTGCCGACCCGCGTCTATACCCACTCCCAAGACTTCTACCTGCAACACACAGGGTGCCGCAGGTTTTTGTAGGTAACCCGCGGGTACCCAACCCGCTGCAGGACTCTAGCCTGTGTAGCCTACTGAGCAGGTGCACTTTGGGGTGTTTCAAGATACTGCAGGCGCACTGTACAGACTATGCATTGTATTGAAAAGAAAAGAGTTGGTTCCCCAACTTCAGGGTTCCGGTAATCAAGTTGCAATCATTCTGTTATTTCATAAGCACAGATCAGGTGCCATAGAGTTCTGTTTCTTAGACCTTGAACTTGGATTTTTGGATGTCTTAAACTCCATGTGAGTCAAGAAGACTCGTGTGCCCTTTTTATCCAGCCTCTTAAACTGTATGTCTATACAGTCGTGCTGGTGGAAAAAAGTATTCACTGCATGACCTAGCAGCAAGGGAGGAATTGTAATAATAAATGATAAAATCAGTCATAAGAACAGAAGTGGCAAAATAAGGCACAGAATGTTGTAAAAACGATTAACATCTCATTAAATACTGGACCAGAACAGCTTATGTCATTCTAATTATTGTAATAAGCTTAATTTCAATAAATTAGTCTCCCCCACAGATGATGCAGCAGAGGAAGGACACACAACTCTCAGGACAAATTTAGCTCTTCGTTCTACACAGTCCTTTGTTTGTATCCTTAATTTTTCTCCCTTGCACATACCATTAAGTGACCTATTTTTTTCTGTGGGAGAACCCAATATTCAGGGTCTGCTCTCACAACAGTGAGATAGAATCTGTGACAAATGGTATATGCTTCAGGTGAAAATAATGATAACTAATGGGAGTTTCTCTGAAATGGGTCTCACAAGGGCCTGTGCCCACCAGGGGATACCCTGTGAATCTAGAACACAAGTCTGACCCTGACTTTGAATTCTCATTTGTTGTTCATTTACCAATGGAGCAAACTTGGGCATCACTTGTCATTTAAACTAGGTTTCATTATTTTCTTTAGGATAGAGTAATGGGTCCCATTGGTGGCAGTTCTAGCTAGTGGCATGGTCAGTTCTCCTGACAAAAGAATGGGGAATACATGTGGAGTTTGTTTGCTGGTATGCCTTGACCTGCCTAAATGTTGTACTACAGATACCACCATGTCTGAATAAGAATATCCTTTAATTTTCTGCATCATTTCTTATTTAGATGGTTTTTCTCTGGTACTGGTGCCTTTTTCCTATTGTGGAATATATGTTTCTGTTCATCAAAGTCAGAAATCCAGCTGAGTGAGACATTCTCATGTATATATTCACTCAATCCTCCCTCTGAGCTGCCATGTATATCTGTAATATGCACAATGTGATGCACATAAAGTGCAGTGCCATGGCCGGACATGTATTGCTGCTTGCACAGCAGAACCCATGAATTTTGGATGACCACATGCATGCTAGGAATGTGTAATGGGTCGGTAGCTACAGTACTTTTGTTCATATAAGTCCATTCCTTGGCTGTTTGTATTTAGCATTTTAGTATCACTTGAATGAATCTGCAACTCTTTTATCCAGACTGATGTGACAGGCCACCAGCACAGACAACAGACAGTTACAACTGAGAGTTGGACCGGCACCGTCTCTCCACTGGGGAGGTCACTGATTACAAGGAATGACTTGGAATCCATTAAAGCAGAACCTTCCACTATGCGTTAGAAAGGCAATTGTCTTTGTGCATTTGCCAGATTGGGAGGGTCGTCAAATAACTCTCATTATGACAAAACAGCGGTCACTACAATAAGGCAAGATGGTGTCAGGAGAAGAGCTGCATCTGTGGCATAGTTTGTGTACTAAGAAAAGATGGGTTCCAGAGCAGCTGTAGCTGTGGCAGATTGTGGGAGATTTAGGGTCTCGCCACACGGGCAGACTCAGGGAGATTAGTCGCCAGGTGACAAATCTCCTCTTCTTCGCGGCGACTAATCTCTCTGATCTGCCTTCCCTGCCTTCTGCCGGCTAAAATGAGAATCGCCTGGGGGCAGACACTCGGAGCGCTTCATTTTCCGAAGTCGCCCCAAGTTTCCTCGATAGGCTGATAGACTGCTTTTGCTTCCAATAAGGATTAATTATATCTTAGTTGGGATCAAGTACAAGCTACTGTTTTATTATTACAGAGAAAAAGGAAATCATTTTTAAAAATCTGGATTATTTTGAAATGAAAATCGCCTGGGGGCAGACACTCGGAGCGTTTCATTTTCTGAAGTCGTCCGAAGTTTCCTCGTGAGGCAATTACGGGCGACTTCGGAAAACAAAGGGCTCCAAGTGCCTGCCCCAGGGGATTTTCATTTTAGCCGGCAGAAGGCAGGGGAAGGAAGATCGGGGAGATTAGTCGCCGCGAGAAGAGGAGATTTCTCCCCGAATCTGCCCATGTGGTCAGACCCTAAGGCAAGATCTTGGGAAAGGGGCTGTAAATATGGGACTGTGGATTTAGCAAGGCAGGATAGTGAACGGGAGAACTCTGTTGATTACAGGGGAATACTCTTTACTGTTTCACTGTATGTTGGCTGCTTTCAGAGGGGGGTTGTAGTTGGTTGCACCCCTAAAGATATCCCTGGTCTGTAACTGTAACTGTATGAAATCAACCTACTGCCCATCATACTACTGTATATGGTGCATTTGATCAACTGCTGAATATCTGTATGTATAAGTGAATAATAGACAAGTATGGGACCTGTTATCTAGAATCCTCAGGACCTGGGGTTTTCTGAATAATGGATCTTTCCGTAATTTAGATCTACATCTACAAGAAGATCATGTAAACATTGAATAAACCCAATACAGTGTTTTTGCTCCAATAAGGATTAATTATATCTTAGTCTTGTTCAAGTGCAAGTTACTGTTTTACTATTACAGAGAAAAGGGAAATTGTGGATTATTTGGATAAAATTGAGTCTATGGGGGACCGCCCTTCTGTAATTTGGAGCTCTCTGGCTAACGGGTTTCCGGATAACGGATCCAATACCTGTATATTTGTATAAGAATATTCCATCCCTGTGCCACTTCCAGAAGCCGGCTCCATTTGTTTCTCAGCACAATAATAATCAGTTTATATTCCGCCACTCATGGTTTCCACATTAAATTGAGCAGAATGAAATATAACACAGAGGTTGATGCTGTCTGCAGGAAAGCACCGCTGTTAAGGAATGATTGAGCCTGATTGGAAATAAGTGCATTATTCTGATTAGTGGGTTATAAGCAAATTCTTCACTAATTTGATGAGGATTTAATGGGAATCATATGCAAACAAATATTCTCTGCTGACTCCGGCACCTTCATACTGAGTTGGCTTATATATCATTTAGTAAGCGAGGCTAACATATTATACATATGGGATTCACTTGTACAAACAACTACTTCTTAATGACTTTTATCTGGTCTGGAATGATGATTTCAGCACTTAATTGCATTTTAACTGCTGTTGAGTTTGGGCAGGTGGCTCTATTGGCTACTTGTAAGTTATATGGTTTTGGATGCCACCTACCAGGTATATTTCTTGTTTCAGCGGTACATGTAGTTAGAACCAGCAGTGCAGAGAATAGCAACGGACAGACATAGACTGATTTCAGAGGCAATTTCAAAATAACTTAATTAATTAATGTATTTTGAAAAGATGCTTTTCATTAGGCGGAATGTTATATTTGGGTTTGGACTGTGACATGATATAAAAGCTTGAGCTTCCCTGTGCAAAACTGAGAATAAAATCCCACATCTATGTGTTTGGGGAGCAGAGGATGAAGATTGTGGTGTTGGTAACGACTCTGTATGATCTGTGGCTATTGCAAATATCAAACAAATAATGGTAATGAAGAAACAATTCTTTTACATATATATAGCCATGTTTACATTGCTGAGTAACTGAATTCATACAATTAAAATTATTTTGTTGTTTTATTTAAGTTGATTTTCATAAATGGGCCCTGTTATCTCAATAACACAGCAACAGTGAGAAACTATGGCTTGTAGCTAGGGTTGCCACCCGGCCGGTATTTTACCGGCCTAGCCGGTAAAATAATTGCCAAGGCCGGGGCCGGTATTACAAATTTACCGGCAATGTAGCTGCCGGTAAATTTGTAATACGATCAAAAGGAGCCCTCGTCCTGCCCCCAATCGCCCCCAATCCCCTGCAGTTTATCTTTTCTTTTGCCTCTTCTAGCGTCCGTGGTGTCCGTGGAGTGGCCCCGCCCCTTTTGACATCACATCCCACCCCTTTTGATGTCACGTCCCGCCCCTTTGAGGCCCCGCCCCCCAGCAGCCGGTAAATTTTTTTTATAAAAGGTGGCAACCCTACTTGTAGCCTGTACAGGTACAGGACCTGTTATCCAGAATGCTCAGGATCAGGGTTTTTTTTTGGAAAACAAATCTTTCTGTAATTCAGATCTTCCTACCTTAAGTCTACTAAAAAATCATGTAAACATTAAATAAACCCGATAGGCTGGTTTTGCTTCCAATAAGGATTAATTATATCTTATATATATGTTTTATTATTACAGAGAAAAAGGAAATCATTTTTAAAAATCTGGATTATTTGGATAAAATAAAGTCTATGGGAGACGGCCTTGCTGTAGTTTGGAGCTTTCTGGAAAATTTACTTCCTGATAACGGATCCCATACCTGTCCCTCCTAATTGGTCCCAATAGATACTTATGATTCTAACATTTTTGGAGAGACATCTCCAACCTTAGCACCCAGCTCATACCAGAGCTCTCCAAAAGCTCTCTTAGCTGCAACTGTTTCATAAGCAGATTTTTCAGCTACATCTCCATATTGCTCTCCTATAATACCAGCTTGTGCTTAGCCAAACAAATCTACTTTACTACACTCATTTATTTACTCTCTAAAAATAAACCGCACTACTTTTCTGTACCTTTAACTCATTACTTTACCATTCCCCTCTATGTTCTTCATTCGCTGCTCAAGATATTGCTGAGCACTTCAAAAGCAAAACTGACAATGTAAAAATATATCTATCAAACCATCATCTCAGCACTCACCATTGTCTTCTGTGCTTCTTTTCCCTTGGTTTCCCCATGTCTCGCATTTTGTTACCTGCTCTCTGCAGGGCACTAGAAGAGTGCAATTGCGCTCTCTACACTTTGGGGCCGATTCACTAACTTCGAGTGAAGGATTCGAAGTTAAAAAACTTCGAATTTCGAAGTGTTTTTTGGGCTACTTCGACTTCGACTACGACTTCGAATCGAAGGATTCGAACTAAAAATCGTTTGACTATTCGACTATTCGATAGTACTGTCTCTTTAAGAAAAAACTTCGACCCCCTAGTTCGCCATCTAAAACCTACCGAACTCAATGTTAGCCTATGGGGAAGTTTTTTTTGGTCAAAGGATAATCCTTCGATCGTTGGATTAAAATACTTCGAATCGTTCGATTCGAAGGATTTAATCGTTCGATCGAAGGATTTGCGCTAAAATTTTAATTCCCAGTTGAATATCGAGGGTTAATTAACCCTCGATATTCGACCCTTTGTGAATCGGCCCCTACAAGTTACCTGCCCCTGGTAACTAGTGAGACTCTGACGCCTAAAGATCTAAATCATGGAAAGATCCATTATCTGGAAAACCCCAGGTCCCAAGCATTCTGGATAACAGGTCCCATGCCTGTACAACTATCAGCACTCAATGATAGATTAAAGCTGTTGAGAGAGGTAGATCTGCTACAGCTGAAGCACAATTTGGCACTGTTGCACCAGTGAGTATATCGCCAGTCCTGAGCCACATTTTTACTACAGTGTTAGGGGCACATTTACAAAGCTCGAGTGAAGGATTCGAATTAAAAAAACTTCGAATTTCGAAGTGTTTTTTTGGCTACTTCGACCATCGAATGGGCTACTTCGACCTTCGACTACTACTTCGACTTCGAATCGAACGATTCGAACTAAAAATCGTTCGACTATTCGATAATCGAAGTACTGTCTCTTTAAGAAAAACTTCGACCCTCTAGTTCGGCAGCTAAAAGCTACCAAACTCAATGTTAGCCTATGGGGAAGGTCCCCATAGGCTTGCCTGCGTTTTTTTGATCGAAGGATATTCATTCGATCGTTGGATTAAAATCCTTCGAATCGTTCGATTCGAAGGATTTAATCGTTCGATCGAACGAATAATCCTTCGGTCGTTCGATCGCAGGATTTGCGCTAAATCGTTCGACTTCGATATTCGAAGTCGAACGATTTTAGTTCCTGGTCGAATATCGAGGGTTAATTAACCCTCGATATTCGACCCTTAGTAAATCTGCCCCTTAGTCTCATTAGGATTTGTGTGAGAGAACTGTGTCTTGATCCACTGCAGACCGGAGTTATGAACAGAATGAATGAGGAAAGTGCATCAAAGGGAATAAAAAGAGTTAATATATGAGGAGAGCATCTAAAAAAAACATGTACGCTGCATCTCCCATCTGCTGGCACATATTTGTTTTTCACTTCTGTGGATCAAATTCACTTGGGAAAGAAACACAATTGTGTTTTTTTTTCTGCTCCATTTCATGTGCCATTAAAAGCTAAAGATATTGTGGGTAAAATGTCTGCACATAGAAGAGGTTTTGCAGAGTGCTCTAGAATTACTATGAGCCATTGTTTATTTGGAATACTGTAAATTGTAAGCAGTAGCCATGAAAAGCCCTGAAATCCCTGGAAAAGTGCCCCAGACCACTATTCCCTCTTCACAAAACTTAAGCATTTCCTGGCATCTGCCAAACTCAATTTTACATTACAGGGCCAGGTTTACTACAAGAAATGTTATCATTGTTCCAATTTCATTTACCTTTACACCACTCCAGTTGTTGCCTTGCCATTGCAGGTTATGTTAGGATTGTTTGCAGCTGTTCATCCATAAAACCTCCATGCTTCCTACAAACAGTTCTTGTGCTGACATTATTCCAGAGACAATTTGGAACTCAGCAGTGAGTGTGGGTTGACTTGTTGGGAGATTTGGCCAACCATTGTGGGTTAGGGGTGATTGAGAGTAGGGATGCACCGAATCCAGGATTCGGCCTTTTTCAGCAGGATTTGGATTCGGCCGAATCCTTCTGCCCAGCCAAATTGAATCAGGATCCTAATTTGCATATGCAAATTAGGGGCAGGGAGGGAAACAGTGTGACTTTTTGTCAGAAAACAAGGAAGTAAAAAATGTTTTCCCCTTCCCACCACTAATTTGCATATGCAAATTAGGGTTTGCATTCAGTTCGGTATTCGGCGAATCTTTCAGGAAAGATTCGGGGGTTCGGCCGAATCTGAAATAGTGGATTCTATGCATCCCTAATTGAGGGTCAGACTAGTTAGTACACTCCTCCACTGCTCCCAAAAATTCCCTGTCTTGAAACCAGATGTGAGCACAGAAGTGGGTATGGGTTGGGCATGGTTTACAGCATTGCAACATTTTGTGGGTTTGGGGCAGGTGCAGGTTGACTTTTTACTGACATCATTAGTGTCTGGATGCTGTTGAATAAAATGTGCTCAGACGTGTTTTACCATATAGTGTATATACTGTGGAATAGTTTAATAGCATAATATTTATACGGGGGGCGGGGGCATATGGTGTAAATTTACTAAGCTGAGAAAATTCGCCAGTGACGGCTTTGCAGCCATCGCAAAATTCGCTTAGACAACGCTAATTTACTAGGATGCAAAGTTGCGTCCAGGGAGGCAAACGCTGGCGAATTTTCTTCGGCAATCAAACCGAAGATGCGCTAGCGTTCTATTATACCTATCGCAACTTCGTTAGAGGTCTTTGCTCAGGCTAATTTGCATACGACGGGAAATTATGAAGTTGAATGGACGTATATGTTTCAGCAAATATATTGCATTACATTACACAAGTCTAGGGAACCTTAATAAAAAATAGAGTTGTTATAATGCCCTACACATGAGCCCACTGTATAGTTTGTGTTACATATGTTAGGAAATGTAAGGGTAACCCGGTTACTCAAAAAAAAGCACTTCTGCAGGCTATAACTCTGAAAAAAAGGAAAAGACTCCAGCGTTTTTTGGGACTTAGAAACTTTTTCCACTAAAAAATATGATGTAAGTAACAGAAGAATGAGGAATAGGGATGTAGCGAACGTCGGAAAAAAAGTTCGCGAACATATTCGCGAACTTGCGCAAAAATGCGAGCGGTTCGCGAACGGTTCGCGAACCCCATAGACTTCAATGGGAAGGCGAACTTTAACATCTAGAAAAGACATTTCTGGCCAGAAAAATGATTTTAAAGTTGTTTAAAGGGTGCAACGACCTGGACAGTGGCATGCCAGAGGGGGATCAAGGGCAAAAATGTATCTGAAAAATCTGCCTGTGTGTGCTTGGAAGAGATAGTGTAGGGGGAGAGCTGTTAGTGATTTCAGGGACAGATGATAGTAAGTTTGCTGGCTAGTAATCTGCTTGATACTGCTCTGTATTGGAGGGACAGAAGTCTGCAGGGATTTGAGGGACATTTTAGCTTAGGTAGCTTTGCTGGCTAGTAATCTACTGTTCTCTTTAAACAACTGCCATACGTTGACCTTGTAGGCATTGTTTGCCCAGTTTTTTTGGACGCAGCCACTGAAGCACAGTTGCCAGAAAAAATATGCCATATAAATGCTGAAAATAGTCATTTTTCGCCATACGTTGACCTTGTAGACATTGTTTGCCCAGTTTTTTTGGACGCAGCCACTGAAGCACAGTTGCCAGAAAAAATATGCCATATAAATGCTGAAAATAGTCATTTTTCGCCATACGTTGACCTTGTAGACATTGTTTGCCCAGTTTTTTTGGTTGCAGCCACTGAAGCACAGTTGCCAGAAAAAATATGCCACATAAATGCTGAAAATAGTCATTTTTTGCCATATACGTTGAGTCAACGTATGGCAAAAAATGACTATTTTCAGCATTTATATGGCATATTTTTTCTGGCCTCTGTGCTTCAGTGGCTGTGGCCAAAAAAACTGGGCAAACAATGCCTACAAGGTCAACGTATACACTACTACAGCGGTGGATACGGATTACGTAAAATATATGAATGCTGCTTGAAAAAAAGTAACTCAAGTGGTTTTTCTAGAGACGATAATATTATCAATATTTAGACAAAATGTGAACAAGGTCACACAGCTCGATGGCGGGTTGAAGAAAACAGTGTGCAAATAATGCCTACAAGGCCAACGTATACACTACTACAGCGGTGGATACGGATTACGTAAAATATATGAATGCTGCTTGAAAAAGTGACTCCGGTGTTTTTTCTGGAGACGGTAATATTATGGATATTTAGACAGAATGTGAACAAGGTCACACAGCTCGATGGCGGGTTGAAGAAAACAGTGTGCAAATAATGCCTACAAGGCCAACGTATACACTACTACAGCGGTGGATACGGATTACGTAAAATATATGAATGCTGCTTGAAAAAAGTGACTCCGGTGTTTTTTCTGGAGACGGTAATATTATGGATATTTAGACAGAATGGGAACAAGGTCACACAGCTCGATGGCGGGTTGAAGAAAACAGTGTGCAAATAATGCCTACAAGGCCAACGTATACACTACTACAGCGGTGGATACGGATTACGTAAAATATATTATGGCTGCTTGAAAAAAGTGACTCCGGTGTTTTTTCTGGAGACGGTAATATTATGGATATTTAGACAGAATGTGAACAAGGTCACACAGCTCGATGGCGGGTTGAAGAAAACAGTGTGCAAATAATGCCTACAAGGCCAACGTATACACTACTACAGCGGTGGATACGGATTACGTAAAATATATTATGGCTGCTTGAAAAAAGTGACTCCGGTGTTTTTTCTGGAGACGGTAATATTATGGATATTTAGACAGAATGTGAACAAGGTCACACAGCTCGATGGCGGGTTGAAGAAAACAGTGTGCAAATAATGCCTACAGGGCAAATAATGCCTAAAAGGTCAACTTATACACTACTACAGCGGTAGTAAAATAAAAAAAAGTAAAATAAAAAAAAAATGAATATTAAAAAAAAAAATTAAAGTTGGTGCTGCTGAACTACTAGGAGCAGCAGATTAGCACACCAGTCCCACTCCCCAACACTGCTAGACTAATAGCACTGGGCTCTTATAGTAGTAGTAGTAGTAGTAGTAGTAAAACAACAAAAAAATAAATAAAAGCAGTCCTTACAAGGACTACTGTTATTGCAGCAGTCAGCAGATGAGATCAGAAGCAGGACAGCTGCCCACTGCAGCTACATACAGAGCACTGCAGTAGAAGGTAGATTACTAGCCAGCAAAGCTACCTAAGCTTAAATGTCCCTCAAACCCCTGCAGACTTCTGTCCCTCCAATAACAGAGCAGTATCAAAACGATTACTAGCCAGCAAACTTTCAACTGTCCCTGAAATCACTAACAGGCAGCAGCTCTCTCCCTACACTATCTCTTCAGCACACACAGGCAGAGTGAAAAAACGCTGCAGGGCTTCGGTTTTTATAGGGAAGGGGAGTGGTCCAGGGGAGAGCTTCCTGATTGGCTGCCATGTACCTGCTGGTCTGGGGTGAGAGGGCAAAAAAAAGCGCCAACAATGGCGAACCCAAAATGGCGAACGTCGCGCGACGTTCGCGAACTTCCGGCGAGCGCGAACACCCGATGTTCGCGCGAACAAGTTCGCCGGCGAACAGTTCGCGACATCTCTAATGAGGAAGATCTATGCACTTCAATGCACTTCTTCCGGTCTGAGCTGGTGAAGGCAAGTCTGGTGAAAGAGGTAACGTTACGTTCAGTAAAATCCGCATCTTAGTGAATTTGCAGAGTAATGTCCATTCGCCAGATTGATAATTCGCCTTTCCATAGAGTGCGAATGACCGCTAGTGTCTCTCTTTCACTAGCGAAGTTACGCCTGCACCCGTTAGTAAATCGGCAAAGTGCCTGAAAGTGGTAACGCTAGCGAATCGTCGTCAGCATTATTCACTTTGCCCTTTAGTAAATCTGCCCTGAAGAGAGGTTGTATGGTATATCAACAACCAGTTCACAGGTATCCAAGGCTATATACACAAGGTGGACCCAATATAGTAAACTATATTAAAAGGTTTTAGAGGCACTGAATGTATACTAAATGAGTTCATTCTCTGTTAATTACTGCCAGTTGACTGCCTCAGTTCTGGAGAGATCTCACTCTTTTCTCCAGCTTGTGGAAACCTGTCTATCCCACTCTCCAGCCTTTTCTGAACCTTCCTCTAGTATGGTTGTTCTTGGCTTGCTAAAGGGACCTTGGAAACATATTATGCAGAAAGCTGTGAAGCATGGGAGGCCAGCTACCTGTGTCTATTTTCATCATATAATTAATATGTGTTAAGATTAATAAAAAGACAATACTTGACTGTAGCTAGGGCACATACACAAGTCCATATTGGTGGACTGGGTTTATTTAGTGTTCTACAGGGGCGTAACTAAGGGGGAGCAGGGCCCGCACCCCCGCAGGGCCCCCCGGAAGATCGTGCGTGCTGCAGCCGGCTGCAGCGGCAGAGAAAAATCGCGCAGACGAGGGTAGGGGCGGGCCCGTCTGCACGCCCCGCACCAGGGCCCGTCCCCACCAAGTTACGTTACTGGTGTTATATACCTCTTATCCAGAAATCCCAATGTCTCAAGCATTCTGGATAATAGATCCCAAACCTTTGTGTTTGTGTGTGTGTGTGTGTGTGTGTATATATATATATATATTTTATAACAATAGCCTATTACAGATGTTCATTAATGCTACATTGTCAAAAATGGAACAACATTCAGCAAGTTCCCTTAATGTCCCCCCCCCCCCTCCAAACCCCCGTGGACATGAAATTATCCTTTATCAGGATTTTTAGCCTGGGCAGCTTGTTGAAAGCTTTGCTGAGCTCTCACTTTGATATGTTCGCTCTATTTGGCTCACCTGTCTTTCAATATTAATCAGCTCCTGTTTCTGAATATGCAGCATGTTTCATCTTTTGCTCATTAAAGTGGCAATAAATCTTGCAGCACACAAAACTCACTGGGAGTTCTTGCAGAATCTGATGGTTGGGAAGAATAAAAAGCTTTTAAGCAGGAGACTTTACTTCCTTGTCATGATAATAATCTATTAACGGGTAATTGGTAGCTGGGCAGGATATGTAAACCTTTAAAAGATTTCCTATTGATTATTTTATTTAAGTTCTTGCTGGCTAAGAATACAGTTTTGGCCTTGTTGTCTCCTGCTGAATGGCCAAAATCTTCTATATCATTTAGTCATAGTCATAGTCGCTTTCAAAAGGATATAACAGATGTCATGGCTTAACAATCCAAGGGTTGTGTGATCTGACATTACTGATTTATGGCAAGTCAAATGGTGTCATAAATGAAATACTCTATGGCAGGAGTGCCCATACTTTACTAATGCGAGTTCTACTCTTAGTGATGATGTACCACTATAATCTACGTCCATGAAAGCATTGTTAGCATTCTATTCCATGGAAACTATTACTTAAATATTGATTTATGAGAAAATGTTTATTGTTATATTTAACAAACAACTGTTTCTTATGTAACTTTAACATAATTAATATCTGAATGAAAATAATGAAACAGGAGGGTGATTTAGACAAGCTGTTTGTTGACAGCGTCTTGAGATCTACTGATCACAAGCTAAAGGTCTACCGGTAGACTATAGTAGTGATCCCCAAATAGTGGCTTGTGAGCAATGTTGTTCACCCATCCCCAGGGCTGATTAATGCACAGGGGCTTAGTTTGATCTGGGCCCATTTCTATTTTCTGTTTATTTAAAGGAGAATTAACCCCCCCAATAATAAAAACCCCTACCCACTACCCTACATAGTTCCCCCTCCCTGCTTCCCCCCCGCATAGGTGATTACCCCTGAAAGTGCTCCTAATTCATTACTCACGTATAGGTGCAGGGTGAGTGTAGCAGAGCCATCTTCTGGCTCTTCTGTATTCTCCGGGTCCTCTTCTTTCCCTTTGGCAATTTCCAGCACTTTTGGTGCATGCACAGTTGCTACAAACCGGAAGATTGTTCGAACTGCGCATGCACCAATGCAGTGTTCACTTCCCGAAGAATAAAGAAGAGCCAGAAGATGGAGCCCATGAACTCCACTGCGCTTACTCTGCACCTATACGTGAGTAATGAATTAGAAGCACTTACAGGGTAATCACCTATGAGGGGGGAAGCATGGAGGGGGGACTGTTTAGGGTTGTGGTAGAGGTTCTTTATTATTGGGGGGTTTAGTTCTCCTTTAACATACATTTTTATTTGAGCTGTTGGGTCGGTTGGGCAATCCCCAAAGAAGGGAGAAGACTGCAGGCAAGGCATGTGCATATGGCTGGATAAATGTAGATCCAGTGGCATCATTGGTGTGTGCCAAACCCTGCCCCGTATAGAAATCTCGGGTGCTCACATGCCTGGATCTGCATGCATCTGGACCCAGTAGCCTAGAAGGCGACCCTGTGTGGATGTAGGGCCCCACATGTCATTCATCCGCCACTGCCAACCCCTTGGATGTTGCTCTCAGTGGCCTCAAAGCAGGTGCATATTTTTTCATTACAGGCTTGTAGGCAATTTTTTATTTGCATAAAACGAGATGTACTGCCAAAGAGGACACCTGTAGGCTGCCAGTCCACATAGGGGCTAATAAATAGCCAATCACAAGCTTTTTTACAAAGGTTGTGGACCCCTGCTCTGTAGCAAGGAGAACTAGAAACATTTCTTAATCTTCTTTACTGAAACCATAGCCACAAGCTGCATTTATACTGTGATCAATATCAGACCTACACCAGACGGGTAGAAGGAAAAGAGAAAGGTTGAGTAGAACCAACCTGCGCCAACAGCCTACTATTCACTATTGTCCTAATACCCTTTGACCTGCAGATACTTAAAGGGATACTGTCATGGGAAAACATGTTTTTTTCAAAAAATCAATTAATAGTGCTGCTCCAGCAGAATTCTGAATTGAAATCCATTTTTCAAAAGAGCAAACAGATTTTGTTATATTTAATTTTGAAATCTGACATGGGGCTAGACATATTGTCAGTTTCCCAACTGCTCCAAGTCATGTGACTTGTGCTCTGATAAACTTCAGTCACTCTTTACTGCTGTACTGCAAGTTGGCGTGATATCACCCCCTCCCTTTCACTCCCAGCAGCCTAACAACTGAACAATGGGAAGGTAACCAGATAGCAGCTCCCTAACACAAGTTAACAACTCCCTGGTAGATCTAAGAACAGCACTCAATAGTAAAATCCAGGTCCCACTGTGACACATTCAGTTCCATTGAGTAGGAGAAATAGCCTGCCAGAAAGCAGTTCCATCCTAAAGTGCAGGCAGAAGTCACATGACTGGGGCAGCTGGGAAACTGACAAAAAATCTAGCACAATGTCAGATTTCAAAATTAAATATAAAAAAATCTGTTTGCTCTTTTGAGAAACAGATTTGAGAAGCTGGAGTAGCAATATTAACTGATGTGTTTTGGAAAAAAACATGTTTTCCCATGACAGTATCCCTTTGGACTCTGATTCCCTTGCCTAGTACAGAGAGATGATATCAAAATGGCAGAATCGTCTCCTGTGCTAGTGGTAATGCTCAGTATCCATGTCATTTGGTTAGTCATTATCACACCCCAGCTGGATATGTTGCTGCTTTATGAATAAATCATTCTCTACTAAAAACCAAATCATATTACCCCTCAGTAGGAACCGCAAACAATATAGCCTCTTCCAGCAGCTCACGATTGTTAAAGGGGAACTGCTGTCTAAGGAATGCAAATAAACCCTTTAGAGTTGGTTTGGATTGAAATATTTACAGATGTGGGACCACACATGTAAGAGATGATGTACAATATATGGTAAAAGCATTTGAATAGATTTATGAGACTAAATTAAGAATCCTCAGTTTGGTTCAGTACTTGGAATGGAATCAAAGGGGGTATTGTAACAATGCCAATATATACTTACTCTAAAATATGTTTCCTTCATGCTGCTTCAAGATTTTTGTGCCTCATATCATTGAAGCAAAAAACAAGTTTTAATTTCAATGTGCAAAGAACTATTCTTTATTATTGATACAGCCAATTAGCCTGCCTGTTTATTTTTGGGACAGGGGGTAGGGGGTTGCAGAGTACCAGTGAGGATAGTAAAAATCACCCAAGGGTTCCATGACCTGTATAAAGGCACTCTGGCTGCAGCCTTGAAACTTAATATGGTCAAGGAACTCCTTGGTGACCATATATTTTTGAACGAGGGCTAGATTATTCTATATACACTGTGAGACACAAGAAATATATAAATGTAACTGTTAAATAAAATGACATTTGGGAGTGGCAATGTACAAACAGCACAGGGTCATGGAACTTTGAGGTGGCCTCTAAAAACATACTTCTGCTTCTGAAACTTTGTAACCTTATTCACTGCAATAGGTGGTATCTACTATATATTGCAGATGTAATAGTCATTGAAATGTATTTATTTCCCATGAGGCATCTGTAGTTCACCAGCAGACATATACTGAAATAAGTATCAGTCAAGATTCCCAGGCCCTCTGTAACCCTGCTTACACCAGCAGCCTTGGGGGGCTTCTCTCTATTAGTATGCCCCTGGATCCTACATATACTTTTATATCTCAACAGCAGTCTGCTTGCTCCCTTCATTGCCGTACTTGGGTGCCCAGTGCCCACCAGACTTGCAGCCTCAGGGGTCCCCCACTTCATCCCCGGGCCCTCCAGCCGCAGAGCCCCCTCTCCCCCATCCCTCTGGTGACAATTGGTGAGGATCTCATAATAACCCTGATCATGTAAATCAGTTGCAGGAAACTAGAGTAGGCAAGAGGCAGTGTGATATACAGGAGGGGCATGGCGTCTTTAACAGTTAATAATTCAAAATCATGGAAGAAAGAAATAACATTCACTAATGTACTATTCTGAATTAAGTATAAAAAAATAAATTTCCTAGTTACTGTTGCTATGGTTTCTATTCCTTTGCTAATCAGCTCTAGCAAGCTCAGAAATCCCTAAATGGGTTAGTTTGATTAGTGATCACCTTGAGATGCGTTTACTTCAGTCCTCCTTGACTCTTCTGCTTTGTACAAATGTAAAATATTAGGTCAAGGGCAAGCGGATACATTTACATTGCTTTTTTCCCCTCAAATCATAAATCACTGCAAAGCAGCCCAAACCCATCTCCCATAGACGTTTCACCTTCTCATTGACCTTCACAGAAATCCATAAGTCTTCTAGATGCTTTCTGCCCTATCACCGACCGACATGCTCCTCTTCACTCTTGCTCTTGTGGTCCTACTCTTGATTGCAGTGCAGACAAATTATTTGTTCCAATCATTCGAGTCCTTCAGTACCTGCTGGAAATGCAATATATTTTCTATAAAACAACCTTGAGATGTTAAATATAAGCCAGTAAGAGTTCTAAAAATATACACATTGTGAGTAACAAAACAGAAACTAAAATGTTCATTGAGTAATGATTCTAAATTATTCTTCTACATTTACACTGTAAGACCATCACAATATTAGTGGGGGGCAGAGTAAGGTGTGGGAGGGGGTAAAGGAATCATTGCTACCCTTTGGGGTGGTTGACCTGTGCTGAAACTTAGAGCACCATATAAACAGAAGGAACCAATATTGCCTTTATTCTTCTACATAATAACAAAACAGTACCTTGTCCTTGATGTTAACTAAGCTGCATGAATCCATATTGCTGGCAAAACAATCCAATTTGGTTTATTTAATGTTTAAATGATTTTTAGCACACTTAAGTTATGGTGATCCAAATTCTGGAAAGATCTACAGAAAGTTTTACAAGATCCATTATCTGTAAACCCGTTATCCCGAAATCCAGGCTCCATTTTATCCAAATTTTTAAAAATGATTTGCTTTTTCTCTGTGATGATAACAGTACCTAGAACTTGATCCAAACTAAGTGGTTCCTATAACTTAACAATAGAACTTGTTTATGAATGAACAAAATCCACATAGGAGTTCAGTGAGAGATAAGCAGCATCATAAAACAGTAGCGATGAGTGAAAATTTTCACCAAGATTTGCTGTGAAAAGGATGCCCATAGACTCCAAAGGGAGAAAAAAAAATGTTGCGCATCAAAAATGTTGATGCCCTTAGACTTTAATGGATATCTTCGAATTTTCACCATTTTGCGATTTTTGGGAGAAGGGAAACGGATCAGATTCGCCCTTCACTATTGGATAGCCATATACTCACTGCACCAATGGTCAGTGTAAATCCCTGCAGGGTAAGAGAGAATACACAGCGTCAATTGAAGTACAGTACTCCTAGATGTTAGCCTTTCCCCTAAGTGAAGCTTCAAGGGTGTCCCTCTAGACCCTAGCTCTAACACTTAGTTCCTATTTCTGGGCATTTAGTTTTGGGGATCCTAATCCCACTCAACTCTCCTTGGTCTCTGCTACTTGGGTAAATAGCCCTGACTATCTATCAATGCTGGAGGTGAGTAAGGTAAGTAGCCAATCCTTTCTAGACCTGACCTTGTCTAGGTTCCACTTCACCCTTCCAACCTGCTCAGGTAAGGGGACTGACAAAATGGACCCTGAACAAATGCAAAATGTTGGCCATTCTGTATCCTTACAATGAGACTTCACGCAGCTATAGGGCGGATTGAACAGCCCTCCATCACTAAATCCATCCTTGTTTGGTGCATTAGCAGGAGCAAATCACATGCTTACCATATTCCAAAACACCCCCAGAAATATGCTGTTTTAGTACTGAGTCAATCTCAGAATGGGAACTAGTACTGCACTCTGTAACATTGTGTCTTGGTCTTTCTCTACTATTCCTGCACTCATAAGGGAGGCCTGCAGGCAGTATTGCTGAGAATATATAAGATATAGGCAATACTAGATTAAATAATGAGGTTATATAAAGCAGAGTCCTGCATCGGGTCTGGTACCTGCAAAATGGTCGGGTTTCAGGCAAAAAGTCCCCGATTCCTTGGCTGCACAGGCAGTCTGTGGGTAACCGGGCTGGATACCCAACAAGGGTGTAGGAGTTAACAATGTTGTTTTCTTCTCTGTTTTTGTCGATTTAACAATGTATTCACAGTCAGAATCGGGGAGATTGTCCAGCGACAAATGGGTGACTAATCTCCCCGAACTGCCTCCCCTGCCTTCCCGTCAGCTACAATGTTAATCGCTTCGTTTTCCGAAGTCGCCCGAAGTTTCACTAATCTCCTCGAATCTGACCGTGTGCCTCTGCCCTTAACTGTTCTTACTTTCTCCAGAATATGAAAAGTGGTGGTTGAGTTGGTATTTTGGTTAATTTCTGTTTGTGAATATGGAGATTGTATTTACACCAGTTTTAACACCACTTTTACATCAAAAATATGCTTACTCCAATTTTGTGAATTCCTCCCATTGTATCTTTATTTCTTTACTAACATTAAAGCCATCCTATGGCTACAATTCTATTTCCACCTGTCTGAATGTGTGTGGATAAGTTGGGAAAAGAAGGCAGGGCTGGAGTGCGGGCAGGAGCTAGGACCAGACGGTTGGGCGCTAGGACCACGCAGCCTAGGGAGCCTGCGCAGATCCGGCCCTGAGGGTGGCTGATACAGTATCTATAGCTGAACAGGGTGTCATGTACAACGGGAGAGGGTACAGGACTGTCCATAATCCTTCTGCATGCAAATACTGTGGGAGTTATCCACTTAGTCAGTTGCAATCTGCAAAAAAAACAGGCACAGTCCTCTATGTTTTCTGCAAACTGCACCCTGTCCTGCACTTTATAAAATTGCTGCAGGTCTCCACACTTACAAAGTGTCCAGAGCTGTGTGCCATGCATGCATCTGCGTTTGCAGAAAAATTCTCAAAACACATTGAAATCAATAGGTGCCAACATTTTTTTTTACATGCAACAATAATTTTTTTTCATTTCAAACGCATTAAGGTCAACGGGCGTTTTTCTTGTCTCTGCAACTTTTTTGTCCAAATACATAAAAGTCAATGGGCGATTTTTCTTACGGTGACTTTCTTGTCCCGGTGACAATCGTGTCTTGGTGTCGTTTTGTCGCAGCAAATTTTTTTGCGGCAGACTTTTGCTGCAGTTCCACAAAAAAAAATTTGCAGGTGGCAAAGTACGGAATTTCGCCGCATTTCCATGCCTGGTGAAATTTGCTCATACTTAGCTGCCAATATTATTCCTCATACCTGTGCTATTCACATATTGCATGGTGCCCTGTCTGTACTGTAACTGCAGCACCAAATATTGCTGAAAAGTATTAGGGGGTCATACCACTGCAAGCTTGCAGGTAGGGACCGACAAATTCTGTGTGTGAGGGGTTATACTTCCCTTACCCTATCACCTCTCCTCCAAAACACTACAGAGGGCTGCTGTGGGTAAAATTCCTGGTAGGCTCTAGTATCAGGGAAGGTCTGTGTGAAAAAGCTTCATGAAGATACCCAATAACCTACTTGTTTTACCTCTGTATCAGTGAGGGTATGAGGGAGCAATTAGGTCTCTGTGGATTGGGGGACATTGCTTTTGGTTTTGTGAAGCAGTATAAGTTTATTGAAATAACATATAAATCATGAATAATACAGACGGCCAGTGTAGTGTGAACACAAACCACTCAAAAACAGATTTTTCTGACGTCCACTCGATGGATGGGACCGTTTGCAGACACGAGAGGCACAGGGCGAGCAGATGTGTTTGTCGGAAAAACAAGAATCGCAGTCAAGAAGCCGCTGTGCATGATTTGGAGAGGATGAATCATTATAGGGGATAATTATTTATACGTCTTGTATTAGAACGAGAGCGAGAGAGCAGAAATGCATTGTTCAGTTGCAGAGGGAGAATATTATTATTATTATATTATTTGAGGTGAAACCAACCTAAATATTCCCTGTATCTCACAATAATAAGTAATTAAGGTCTTTGCCTTTCGATGGGCAGTTTGGGTATATGTACAACAGGCTAGGGGTTTACCTACTTGCTAATTGCTGATTTTTTTGGGTTACATCCCCCTTTGGTTGGTCAAACGCAGAACTTACACTTTAAATTTGATGCCAGATGGCCTGCTGAGCTTCGCAATGAATTATTTTGTTGCATAAGTTTGATTCGAGCTGTGAAATGAACATGATGTCAAGTCTGTTTACCTATTAGGAAGGAAAAGTATAGATGCAACCTACCTGGTGTGAAATATAACCGATTCTGTCTAATTCTGGATTGATCCTTCAAAATGTTGATGAACTAATAGTGTTTGGGGAATGCTGAGCAATTTCTTCTTTTAGACTGTGTAGTCAAAGTCATAGCCTAGAACTGGACTTACACTAGCATATTAATAAAACAGCCCAATTCTGAAATGCTAATTCTGACTCAGAGCCGTGACTGACAGTGTTCCCACCCAAGTAATAACAGCGACAGACTTTACTGCACTTACCAGCGCAAGGCCAAGTCCTGCTACTATCCCAGTGACTGCTTAATACCCAGCACATTGCAAAACCATAGCACTTTATTTTTTCTGTGTCTGCACTTTGTGTGAATAAAAAAACATTATAACCTTTACAATGCTGCACGTGTCTGAGTTTGTCATTCTGTTAAAAGAGAAGTCGGCATCAGTGAAATTTGCAGTAAAATCCCCTGGTGCCTACAAGAGAATACTATCTATCTATCTATCTATCTATCTATCTATCTATCTATCTATCATCTATCTATCTATCTATCTATCATTTATTGATCATCTGTCTATCTATCATCTATCGATCATCTATCTTTCTATCTAACTATTTATTTTTTATCTATCTATCTATCTATCTATCTATCTATCTTTCTGTCTATCCAATCTCTATCTATCTATCTATCTATCTATCTATCTATCTATCAATAAATAAAAACAAATATTTATCATGCTCAAAGGGCCAGTTTATATAAGGACCTTGACATAGTAACTGCGATATGAATAAGAAGGTTGAGATGGCTTGGACAAGGCAAGAGGATGCAAAGACTAACATTATCAGAAGAATTCTGCATGGCTGAACAGTACTTAATTTATATAAATGTAGGAGGGTAAAGGTCTTGCCAACCTTTAGGTCCTTTGGTCCCCTGGGCATAATTTAGTCAGCTAAATTGGGTCCTCAGTTATAGAAGGGAAGCTATTTCATTCTGCTATGTGAAAGGAGTGTGCTGGCAGTTCAGTGACTGGCCAGTATATGTCACTATTCTATTTCATAAAAGGGGAAGGTCCCATGTGCTCAGTCTCTTTGGGCTGCACGTTTGCAGGAGAAAGTACAGTGGTGCTCCTTAGGGCCTGGAACAAAGGAAGGGTCCAGAATAGGTGTAAGCAAGTTCAAGGACAGTTCTGTTATAGTCACTTTAGGAGTGAAAGACAGGAGTCAGGAGTTATTTAGTGAGCAGCCAGAGGCTCCGATGAGGAGACCTTGAGGCTTAGTATCGTGCGGTGACATGGCCGCCAGTTTAGGATGGTTGAATGGTCAGAGATCCTTGGCGCATGGGACCCCTGTGAGCTTTGCCTTTAGTGAGGATTGTGCAACAAAGGCAGGCAATGTTTGCTCTGGGGTGTTGTGAACACTCACCCTGAAGCTTTTGAGTATGCACTGAATAATTATTTGTTGGACTATAAACAGCGCCCACCTAAGAGAGACTATGAAGAGATACAAATGTCTGCATGTTATTTAAAGTTATAATGTTCCACTAATCAACCTTTTAACCAGAATGCTCGGGACCTAGGGTCTTCCAGATGATGGATCTTTCCTTAATTTAGATCTTCATACCTTAAATCAGGGATCCCCAACCTTTTTCACCTGTGAGTCACATACAAATGTAATAAGGGTTGGAGAGCAACATAAGCATGTAAATAGTCCTGAGGATGCCAACAAAGGACTATTATTGGCTATTTGGTAGCCCTTATGTGGACTGGCTGCATACAGAAAGCTCTATTTGGCAATACAACTGGTTTTTATTCAACCAAAAGTTTCCTCCAAGCCTGGAATTAAAAAATAAGCACATATTTGAAGCCACTGGGAGAAACATTCAAGGGGTTGGGGAGCAACATGTTGCTCACGAGCTACTGGCTGGGAATTGCTGCTTTAAATTTACTAGGAAATCATGAAAAAATTAAATAAACCTAATAGACTGGTTCTGCTTCCAAAAATGATTAATTATATGTTAGTTTGGATTAAGTACTTAGTTTTGATCAAGGTACTGTTTTATTATTACAGAGAAAAAGGAAATACTTTTTTAAAATTTGGATTATTTGGATAAAATGGAGTGTGTGGGAGAAGGCCTGTATCACAAGGAAGTAAATCAGTGTTAGATTTCTTTCTGTAGCAAAAAATGGCTATATAAATATGTTTATTAGCACTGCTAAACAAGTATCAGTGCTGTCTGCTGCATAAATGACACCATAAAGATAATGAACCATACAAGATACATCTTATTTAAAGGGTTGAAACAAACCAGCTACATTCTGGTGTCAGGTCTCTAGAATTTTGACTTGAATACCCTGCATGTATCCGGTGGTGGAGTCATATTTAATATATTGGCAAGCGGAGTGCAAGATTTATTGTTTGAGAAGCCTTACGAATTGCATAATATATATTATTTGTGCATAATATGCAGAAAAAAGGTACATATTTGTCATGTGTTAATGTCTATAGCTTATTATGTTGCTGCTTCCACAGAAAATGAAGGCAGAGCCCAACCATCGATACGTTAGTCACAGTCGACTGAGTTTTACTGAAGTGATGACGTGATATCCTCTTGCTTGATGTTTTAGTTCCTAACATTATCTATTTATGGAAAAGTCACATGGCTCTGTGCCTAGAAATGGGAGTTTTGATTTTTGGCAGATGTTATAGTTGCTTCGAGGCTCAGCTGATAGGAAGCAAATAACACAGTTGTTCTGACCTACAATCATGTGAGGCATCTAATATACGCCTCCCCTCTCCGAATTATTCATGAATCTTCATTATGGCTGCTTGCGCTCTTCACTTCACACCTTTTCTTTGAAGAACTATATGAAAAGAGATTGTTTACAAGACATTATCCCTTTTATCCAGTCATATACATTTTATTGGAGGTAATGACTTCCCATGTCTAAAGAAGACATGCCTTGGCCAATGTCAGATGTTAATCAAGCTCTGGCGCTAAAGTCTGAGAAATCATTTTTATCACCTTTAAAGGTGTCCATAAATGTTTTATAGATTAACTAAATCCATTTATAGATTCTCCATGAAACATTTTATTCCATGAAAGATTTGGCCAAATACTGAAAAAGAAACTAATTTTCATATTAAAATCTTAGCAAGATAAAAACAACAACAATATCTGTAAACAAACGCTATTGACATGAGTTGACAAGGGGTCGAGGCTTTATGCTTGCATATCGAATTCTGTTGAGCACTAAGGGACAGATTTATTTATAACAATGAACTGGGGAATCCAGAAGTCTAATAATGTCAACGTTTATCAAAGGTTTCCTGACAGTCAGGAAACTGTCACATTTATCAAAGAAGACATCAGTTCATCAGTATGTGCTCAACTTCTTATACTAGTTGAATACATTCTGACCATGCCATGCTCCTGTCTGCTAGAATATACTGCAGATCTACCCAACACGCCACCCAGTTTCAAGTCCCATCAATTTGGGGGTCTACAATCAGCATCATACTGGGCTGTGCAAGGCCCACTGGGACTACTACCGCAGATTAGGGTTGCCACCTGTCCGGTTTTGACCCGGACAGCCTTGTTTTTTGAAGGGCTTTCCTGTTAGGAAAACCAGACAGGATTCTCTATGATTGATGCAGAGATTGGCCAATCGCTGATCGCCACATCACAGTTCATGTCATGACCCACCCCCGCAGCATCACAGCCCCACCCCCATTGCATCACGACCCTTCCCCCTGCCTGGATTCAACCTACCCAAAAGGTGGTAACCCTACCCCAGAGGCCCCCAAACCCCCTCAGGAGCTCACTCACTCCCAGGTGGTGATTGGGTCTGGGGGCCAGAGCTCTCCGGGTCCTTTCCCAGTGTCCTGGCTGCCCAGTCCAACCCTGTCTATAATTGTGTATTTTCCCACTAAAGGCATAAGAGACTTAATGAAATTGCGAAATACTACTACACTTTTAATACAATCTGCTTTAAAGTCACTTTCATAGACTGATGTCCTTATATTTTTTCATCTGGGTTTACATTATTTTTTCTTTATCCTTGTGTCAATTGTTTATAGTGTGCAGGTGAAGAAATAAGTCCATACTAAGCGTCATTTCAACCAAAAATTAGAAATGTAGCTGGCCCCATGTTGTTGAATGCTCAAGAAAAGTGCTGCCATTTTGGATGATCAGGAAGCTTAGGTACATGGTTGCCTAGCAGCCACCACAGCACATGCAAAGTGATTATATAAAAAAAAAAAAAAGAAGCTCCGCAGGAGACTCCAGGGGGAAAAGTAACATTTTTTTTTCTTATTTCTTGCCAACATCTTTTAAATGTAAAAACAACAAAGCAAAAGCTGCGGAGCTGGGATTAAAGTGTCCGCCTTGGGCAGCTGATACATTCTTCTTTCATGTTTAGAACTTGCCTGGATCTCTATAACTCTTTCAACTCTGTTATTTGCCTGGACTTAGGAAAAAGCCAATGGAGATTTGCCTGAAAGGATTGACAATGTATGTTAGAATTGCCATTTACATATTGCAATGTTTAGCTAAACACGTATGTGTTACACAAATGGGAACAACACATTACTAGCTTTGTTACTGTTTTCAGTGTCTCCACTGAGAAAGCTGCTGCCATGTTTTATTGTATCTTGTTGATGTTTCTGGCCCAAAAACTGCCTCTGACAATAAAACAGGGCAGGTTTTAGCAGGAAGTTAGTAGCCATCTTCCTTGGTTGAACTACAGTGTTTTCTCAAAAGATCACCTCCATCCCGATCTGCATTTTTGTAAAATGATGCAAATGGAACATTCCAAGTCTATATCCAGGCAAAGCTATTGCAACACTAAAGTGGCACGCCGCCATCCAGTTATCATGTGCCAAGTCTCCCTTAAAGGGCATGTAAAGGCAAAAAAATAAAATCCCCTTTTTACTTTCTTTAATGAAAAAGAAACCTTTCTCCAATATACTTTAATTAAAAAATGTGTACCGTTTTTATAAGAAACCTGACTGTATGCAGTGAAATTCTCACTTCATTTACTGCTGTGGATAGGAATTGTCAGACAGTCCCTAACTGCTGAGCAGGGAAACAATCATACTTATGAACAGCAGGGGGAGCCCCCGCCTTACTTCCCAGCCATGCAGAACACAAGCAGCTTTGTTTATGACGATCCCTAAGCAGCCCAGACCACACTGAGCATGTGCACAGTCTTAGTCTTGCAAAGATGTAGTAATATTCTGAATTAAATTACAATCTCCTTTTCAGCCCTTCCCCACAAAATTTCTTTTACTTTCATATTCTTTATTCTTTTTTCTTTTCTTTTGCTCTGTTTTCCTGTTCTTTTTAGCTATTTTTCTTTCTCATGCCCATAAGGCATATTTTCTTCACTACTTTTTATAATAATTTGAACATTATTTCGCTTGTTCCTCCCTTCTACTTCTTTTCTTTCGTATGCTCTGACTTTTGTCTGCTTTCTGTTCTGCAATTTAGATTTTTAATTGGCCCTTTCCTTTTATCTCTCATCTCATTATTGCACATCTTCTTTTGTCTTTTCCCCCATTCTTATATTTTCACATTATATATCTATTGTTTCTGCTGTTTATTTGGTCAGGCAGTTCCTTTTAGTTCAGTTCTGGATATAAATAGAGAGGAACAGTAAGCCAAAACAAGATGATGACAGCGAGGCAGATTTACTAAAGGGAGAAGTGGCCATGGCTAGCAAAAATTTGCCAGGATTCCCATCTGCAGGCATATTACCAATTTAATAACAGGTGTAGACGACAATTCGCCAGCGAAAGAGACTGTCGCTAGTGCAGTTTCGCACCCTATTGCTAGGCAATTTTTAATCAGGTGACTGATCGTTAAAGGGCATGTAAAGGCAAAAAAATAAATTCCCATTTTTACTTTCTTTAATTTAAAAGAAACCTATCTCCATTTACTGCTGTGGATAGGAATTGTCAGATGGTCCCTAACTGCTGAGCAGGGAAACAATCATACTTATGAATAGCAGGGGGAGCCCTCGCCTTACTCAAGCAGCTTTGTTTATGACGATCCCTAAGCAGCCCAGACCACACTGAGCATGTGCACAGTCTTAGTCTTGCAAAAATGTTTAACAAAGTTACAAGATGGTGACCCCCTGTAGCCAACTTTGAAAGCATAAATTATTTGTTTGATTAGGCTTGTGGTGCACTAAGTTCATGTTTATATTTAGTATACAAAATACAGCATTTCTAGCCTTATTCTATTTTAGACTTTACATGCCCTTTAATCCCCAAATTCCCTAAAGTGCGAAATTTACAGAACGTTACCTATATTTTTGAGTTTCCTTCACCACCCTAGACCTGGCGAACCAGGGGCGTAACTACAGAGGAAGCAGACCCTGCGGCTGCAGGGGGGCCCAGGAGGTACAGGGGGCCCCATGAGGCTCTCATTGATGAGCAATTTGAACATATATTGGTAAAACAGGACAAACACTGGATATGTTGTGGGCCCTAAAATTAATTTGCTGTGGGGCCCAGCAACATCTAGTTACGCCACTGTGGCGAACTTATAAGATGAAGCTACATCCTCCTCAATCTTATGTCAGTGACATCATATCCTGTATGCTGAAGAGTCATAACATTTTTAAAAAACACTGGCATTTTTTTTGTATTTTAAAGCGGGATTGTCTTCCAAAGTTCTAACTATTAAAAATGTTTGTGCTAATTTTTTTTACCAATTTGAGGGTCTTGCCACATTGGTTTTAGGGTGGGCTCATGTCTAGGGCATTAGAGGATCTATTTTGTCTTTATTTTGCTTCCTTGGACATGTGTAATAACAAGTGGCCACTTCAAGCATTTGCAACAACATCTCTAATAAAGACGTCTATACGACCTATATGTACCCACCCTATTCAAATTGACCTAAGCGTAAGAGTACCAACAAAGTTTTTCTAGGCAGAAATGAATGCTAGTGAAAGTTCGCTATGAAATGCTTGTGCTAATGTATTAACGGTAGCAAAACTTTGCCAGCGTTCGGCTACAGAGTTGCGACTTTGCATTTTAGTGGTACCAAATTTACACCTGGCAAAGTAGCACAAAATGTGGCGTAGCCTTCGCTGGCAAAAGTTTGCCCTTTAGTAAATTTGCCCCAGTGAAACATTATATTTATATTTACCAAACTGCGGTCCATTCGTTGTTGAAGTCAACTCTCAGCACCCGCAATGATCAAAAACTGTCAGAGTTCTTGGAATTCAATAACATCTGAAAGGCTATTGGTTGTACAGTGGTCTTTGTATTAATAAAACAGCCCCAGCATGAGTCTTTTTTTCAACAAACCCCACCAGAGCTAATGACTGCACTGGTTATAATATCATAGGATCTAATTAACCTTACCGCCTTTTCAAATTCTATAAATAGTGAAATTATAATATTACACTGAATATTTAATCATGCATTCCTATACTGTACCTTAAGCATACGTTGTAAAAAATATTCATCATAGATGATTTTATTAGAAATTCAATTTTAGATCTTGGTTCTTTAACTTGATGGGAAGCTCATAATGTTTTCATGAGGGGAGAATTATTAGCATTTTATTTCCCCTGCATATTAATAATTAAAAAAAAAAAGATTGATTTTTTTCATAATATATCAGTTTTTATACACAGATGTACATATATATTTACTTGATAAAAAGAAGATAATATAGCCTTTGGTTATTATAAGGTGCTTCATATGCAATGGAATTCTATTATAGGCATATCTTTCCCTATTATACCTTCTATCCCAAAGCCACAGTCCTTTCCCAGAGACTATTATCCCACTGTTACTATAGGCACCATCTCTCCCTACTATACCTGCTATCCCACAGTCACACTCCCTTCCCAGAGACTATTATCCACTGTTACTATAGGCACCATCTCTCCCTACTATACCTACTATCCCACAGTCACACTCCCTTCCCAGAGACTATTATCCCCACTGTTACTATAGGCACCATTTCTCCCTACTATACCTGCTATCCCACAGTCACACTCCCTTCCCAGAGACTATTATCCACTGTTACTATAGACACCATCTCTCCCTACTATACCTGCTATCCCACAGTCACACTCCCTTCCCAGAGACTATTATCCATTGTTACTATAGGCACCACCTCTCCCTACTATACCTGCTATCCCACAGTCACACTCCCTTCCCAGAGACTATTATCCCACTGTTACTATAGGCACCATCTCTCCCTACCTGCTAGCCCCATGCCAGAGGCTAGTTTTTCTTTAATTTCACATTCTCTGCCTGTACCTGCTATTATATGGGATACTTTTTGAGTAAGAAGGAATCTCTTCTTTTTGGGACCCCTAAAAGAAATCTCTGCAACATCATTCTGCTCAGATTGTGGATGTGTTACTAATAGTGCATTGTGGTATCACATTAAAAGAAATTTCAATGGTTATGTTGAAATACAGTTGTCGCCGTGCAGAGTTCTTCCTCAAGCAAACTGTACATCATTTTATGAGATTGTCAGGCTCAATGAAGAATGATGCTTTGCAGTGGATACTTACACAGACAGGAAAAATCACTACCTATATTTTTGCCTGAGGGGACCCAAAAAAGAAAGGACAGGCTTGACAGCTTATAGGGGAAAATGACTGACAATGATTTATTCTAAGAAAACCTCAAATCCCTGTACTGTGCATTTAACTGTAATCTTTTTTTATATCTACGCTAGAAAGCAATAACAATCATTCCAAAGAAAATGCTATTTCAGCTTTATATGTGCTACACTATCATACCTTATAATGGTAAACGTGCCAAGGTCTGTGCCGCAACTGCAGTGCTGCATTTTAAATATGCTACTTTTACTAAAAAATAATATCATCCAATAATATAAGCAGTTTTTTTGAAAGTATGTTTTTTATGTGGCTCAAAGCATGGCAGCAGGGAATATCCAATCCTGGAGGAGGAAGCCATGAATTATGGATTTAGGCCACTGGGTTTGGGGCATTAGGATAACACACAATATGGGATATGTGATTTTGGAAGTGGGTTCTTCAAGATGCTGTACCTCCTTTTTAAAGTTGCTCTATTGCACTATTTGCAGGCTGATTGTGTTAAGATTTCAGGGCTGACTAAGTCAGAAAGTGCCTCTTTATTCTGCACATAGGACTGCCAATCAAAGGGACAGAACATCTCATTAAGCTATTAGTTCTGATTGGTGATCACAACAGATGTTTTAACCGGGAAGCTCCAACTCAGTAAGCTGGAAACTGGCAAAATGTGATTAAAAGCCTTTCACCTTAGTGATCTGGTTATATTCCCATTGTTCTGCTGATATGATTCAGGGAGGATGGGGGTTATAGCACTCCAACTTGCATCGCAGTAGAGAAAAGTGACTGAAGTTTATCAAAGCACAACAAGTCACATGACTGAGAGCATCTGGGAAACTGAAAACATATCTAGCCCCATGTCAGATTTCAAAATAAAACAGATTTCAGTGCAGAATTCTTCTGAAGCAGCACTATTAACTGATGCTTTTTGAAAAAAAAGCATGTTTTCCCGTGACAAATCCCTTTATGATGCCTGAAAGCTGTTGCTTTAAAAGCAGAGAGCACACAAGGGGAAGAGAAAAACTTCCTTCTGAGATCAGGCAAATATTTGGATTAGGGTTTTGGTTAACCAAATCAGAGCACTGTTTTTTCCTGTGATTTAGCTACACAGGACACAAATCGTTATTATCTGCAGGAGATAAAATACAGGTATTGATTGTTTGTTTTGCTCCTGCTCCATTTCTAATACGCAGATTGGAATTCCCTTCAGCCTAGACTTGCATTTATATTTAACATAGGTTTTTAGATTTGGGGTGAATTATAAAATGATAGGCCAACCCTAATTCAAAAACAGCATATGTTATTGTAAACATTAACAATCAGAATTGGTGCCTTTCAATTATAGATTATTTTTGATTATATAGGTATACATGGGATCCATTATCTGGAAACCCGTTATACATAAAGTTCTGAATAACGGAAAGGCTATCACACATAGACTCCATTTTATCCAAATAATCCAAATTTTTAAAACCGATTTGCTTTTTCTTTGTAATAATAAAACAATACCTTGTACTTGATCCAAACTAAGATATAAGTAAGTCCAATGAGCAATTAAATCAGGCGACACGCCGGATAAAAGTTAGGAAAAGTTTATTGGAACAGTAGGGTTAACAACATTGCCTTACGCGTTTTGGGAAACCCTCCCTTAATCATAGGCAACAGAACCAGCCCATTGGGCTTATTTAATGCATTCATGATTTTCTAGTAGACTTAGAGGCCGATTCACTAACTTCGAGTGAAGGATTCGAAGTAAAAAACCGTTGAATTTCGAAGTGTTTTTTGGGCTACTTCGACCATCGAATGGGTTACTACGACCTTCGACTACGACTTCGAATCGAAGGATTCGAAGTAAAAATCGTTCGACTATTCGACCATTCGATAGTCGAAGTACTGTCTCTTTAAAAAAAACCTCGACCCCCTAGTTCGGCAGATAAAAGCTACCGAACTCAATGTTAGCCTATGGGGAAGGTCCCCATAGGCTTGCCTAACTTTTTTGATCGAAGGATATTCCTTCGATCGTTGGATTTAAATCCTTCGAAACGTTCGATTCGAAGGATTTAATCGTTCGATCGAAGGAATTATCCTTCAATCGTATTTTCTGCGCTAAATCCTTCGACTTCGATATTCGAAGTCGAAGGATTTCAATTCCTAGTCGAATATCGAGGGTTAATTAACCCTCGATATTCGACCCATAGTGAATCAGCCCCTAAGTGTATAATAAAGTAAAATAATTCAGAAAGTGAGTACAGGACTGGTCAGACCAAGAATGACTTTGATGTAGTTGGTCAGCTTGAATACAGATATGGGACCTGTTATCCAGAATGCTCGGAACCTGGGGTTTTCCAGAAAACTGATCTTTCCGTGATTTAGATCTTTATACCTTAACTCCACTAGAAAATCATGTCAATATTAAATCAACTCAATAGGCTGGTTTTGCTTCCAATAAGGATTAATTATATCTTAGTTGGAATCAAGTACAAGCTACTGTTTTATTATTACAGGGAAAAAGGAAATCATTTTAAGAATTTGGATTATTTGGATAAAATGGAGTCTATGGGAGATGGCCCTTTTGTAATTTGGAGCTTTCTGGATAATGGGTTTATGAATTATTGACCCCATACCTATTTATACAGTATATCCTATGTATTATGGGTTTGCTGAAATGGGGGTGGAAGAACTTGATTGGCCTGAACAGAGCCCACACCTCTGTCTAACTGTACCCCTGTAGAATGAATGTAAATATTAATTCTATTGGCTTTGGAATAAAATGTTGGAGGATCTAGATGCATTATTTATAAAATGTACCTGCCAAAGTAACTAATAATAACTTCGCGAATTTCCGGCAAAATGCACGAAACCAAAAAATTTGTGAAAATCGAAATTGACGCCCGCGTCCAATCTTGGACGTGCGCCCGTAAAGTCGCTCATGTCAATTTTGATGCAAGCGCTAAAGTTAATGGGCGTCTGAATAGTTTTGATGCCCGACGATTTTATCGCCATCAATTTTTCGGACACACGTCCAAAAATGTTTGCTGCAGGCGAAATTCGCCCATCACTACTCACCAATCTTGCACAGTTTTATTCTACTCTTAACATTTATTTTTATGATATCAAGACTTTGGCCAATTTGGTGCTGTGCAAATAATGGAACAGAAAAACGGAATGACTAAACCTCTTAAAAAGAGCACCTGCTATATTTGGAGTTACATTGTTCCCTATATAAAATTGATATTAATATTTTTCCCTTGAGAATGTTGAATTTGATGAAAATTAAAATGTTTTTACAGAAACGGTTAGGCACTAAAACCCTGGTTTACTGACATCGGTGTAATGTGGAACTGAGCATCACTGACCTAGAAAAGGTTTCAGTAATTTGCTGCGGGAAAAAATAGGGGGAAGGCTACAGAATATCAATATAAAATGCCTACTACGTGCGGCAGAGCCAGTTCATGCTCTCTGCGCCTGGATTTGGATAAAAAAGGCTTTAGGCTGAGAAGAATCAAATCATAAAGATTCATTTAAACTTACAACACTGGTTATATTATAGCTGTGAACTTATTATTCTTTGCAGCCACATTAGTTAAACATAATGATGTGTATAGAAGTCTGAAGGCCCACTGAATTCTTTTTCCTATTGCTGCCTAAGGCACGCGTAGATTTAGGGGCACATTTACTTAGCTCGAGTGAAGGATTAGAAGGAAAAAAACTTCGAATTTCTAAATTTTTTTTGGCTACTTCGGCCTTCGATTACGACTTCGACTTGAACGATTCAAACTAAAAATCGTTCGACTATTCGACCATTCAATAGTCGAAGTACTGTCTCTTTAAAAAAAACATCGACCACCTACTTCGCCACCTAAAACCTACCGAGCACCAATGTTAGCCTATGGGGAAGGTCCCCATAAGCTTTCTAAGTATTTTTTTATCGAAGGAAAATCGTTCGATCAATGAATTAAAATCCTTCGAATCGTTCAATTCGAAGGATTTAATCGTTCGATCTAACTATTTTTCTTCGACGGTCAAATATTGAGGGTTAAATAACCCTCGATATTCGACCAATAGTAAATGTGCCCCTAAGTGATCTGCCCAAGGCATTAAAACAGAATTTGAACCAAGTATTTAAGTTCACACAAATCTCTTTTTTATTTATTTAAAATGTAAAATGTCCTTTTCATTATGGGAATATTAAGATATGTATCTATTGACATACCTGCTGCTGGGCCTTCAGCCTACACTCTTTATCTTCAAAATTCAGCATGTAGTAGAGTCCTGCAGTGGGTCGAGTACCCGCAAAAACCTGCGGTACCCTGCGGGTTGCGTGTAGAAGTTCCAGCTGCGGGTATAGACGTGGGTCGGCGGTTCTGCGGATTTGAGGGTCGCAGGTCGGGCCGTGGGTCTTCTCAATATCGATATATACTAATTTTTTCTGGTCACATCTACTTCCGATGACGTCACTTCCGGTTTACAATGACAGCTCTTCCTGTTTTACTCCTTTTTTTCTGATCACGTCTATTTCCGATGATGTCACTTCCGGTTTACAATGACAGCACTTCCTGATTCTTGATGGTCAGCGGGTCGCGGGTCCGGGTTACAGATAAGGTACTTGTGGGTCGGGTAGCGGGTCCAAGCGGGTAAGAATGCGGGTTGCGGGTCCGGGTTGCGGATTGCAGGTTGTGGGTACGGGTCGGGGTTGGGTCCCAAAAAATGGACCCGCGCAAGACTCTGGCATGTAGGTACAAGCCACCATCAATTGAGCGTACAGAATAGGAACTTAAAACTATCTTAGATCTCAATTCCATAGCTTCCCATTAAGTTACAAATATGTTTGCACTACAGGTATGGGATCCGTAATAACAAAACAGTACCTTGTACTCGATCCAAACTAGGATATAATTAATCCTTATTGAAAGCAGAACCAGCCCATTGGGTTTATTTAATGTTTACATGATTTTCTATTATATTTAAGGTATGACGATCCATATTACAGAAATATCCGTTATCTGGAAAACCCCAGGTCCCGAGCATTCTGGATAAAAGGTCCCATACCTGTATAAGAATATTAAAGCATTACCATTTATATTGAACTTAGTCATTGTATATTCTAATAATCATCACTGCGTTTCTCCTATTTTGCTAGGCATCCAACCCATCCATTGAAATCTAGTGATGGGCGAATTTGTCCCATTTCGCTTCGCCGAAAAATTCAATGGCGTCCAAATAATTTTGACGCGTGTCAATTTCGATGCCCGCGACAATTTTTATATGCACGCCTATTTTGTCCAAAAGCATTAAAGTCAATGGGCGTCCAAATAATTTTGACGCAGCAGTTTTTTCGCCAGCGAATTTTCTCGACAGAATTTATTCGCTGGCGGCGAAATTCACAAGTTTACCTCAAATTTCCAACAGGCAAATTTATCTTGAAAGCAGCATCAACGTTGCCTATGTGAATAGGACCCAAAGCTGAGAAAACAATCCCAGAAATACTTTTATGAAACAAACTTTCACCACTCATGGAAAAGGCATGTTCACAGAAATAAAATAATTATATTTCTGCTGCTATAACGGAACCATTTTCTGCCTGATAATAGCTACTGCTGATGTCCACCTACGACAGTTCTGTTTGCAGTATTGCAGTGTTGATTGCTCCCTTCTTCTTCCCCCCACTGTGCTAGGGAAAGCTTTGCCACGTTATGAATAAATTATAGTAATTCTCATTACTCCCTGCATAAGGCTATACAATGCTGTGATCTTAAATTAGAAAACTCACACGTGTGGTTTAAGGTTGATGGCTGCCTTACACTAGCTGGTGCTTCAGTAGGACAGCTGATGAAAGCTTAGAAACCTATGTCAACTTAGCCAATTCCACCTTTTGAGAAGGGCACAGCATTTGTATGGAATACGACTGATCTCAGAATGGCATCATTGGGACTAATAGTGCTCTGCTACAATATATGCTGATAGTTGAGGATACCTAAAGCTTAGAACAGTGATCCCCAACCAGAAATTTGTGAGCGCTCCAACCGCTTGGATGTTGCTCTCAGTGTCCTCAAAGCAGGAGCTTATTTTTGTGTAACACCTATTTGGGCCACTCGGGGTTAATTCACCAGCTAGAACACTAGAGCATGGGTTACACGCGACTTACACCCAGGGCAGGGCCTTCGCTAAGTGGAAGTGTTCCCTCTATGGTGTAGTGCAACTACATCCCCCCAGGCTACTGTGCACACAAAAACAACTTGGGCGCCAGGAGGTTCTTAACAATCAGGAACGGTTTATTATGCCAAAAAGGGCAAATGACCACAGGTTCACGCAGGAGTTGAGGAAAACAGCATATTGAGAGTTCACACAGAACAAGGCAGGCTCACACAGAGAGTACACAGGCAAATGCAGTACAACCTTTCCCTCCTGGAAGTTGTCAGGAAAGCAGCTTCTACCCTACAGTCCCTCTTCACTGAGGTCCCTGACTGGAGGCAACACACAGAGCCTCTGCGAAGCTACTCTCTTTCTGCAAATCCTTGTTGGAGCTTCAGCTGCTCTTTCTCTCTATCCTATCTGCCTTTCTCTCCTAGAGAGACTATGACAAGTCTGCCCTAGTATATCTGTTCCTCATTCACGAGGTTACCTGGTCCCCGACTTGGACACATGACTTCTTCTGGGCCTATTGCACTCAGTCCCCCTGAGCACATCCAGCTGGAATCACATCCAGAGGCAAAAGAGGAAGAGGCCACTCCCTGCACACACTATATAGGAGTGAGTCAGAGCAGTGTCATCAAATCTCTCAGCCTATCACTGTAAAGGTTATTCTGTAACAGGGATTCTACCCAATAACCCAAGGAAATGGTGAAAAGATTAACTCTATAGGGTCTGTATCCCTATAGGGCCCTACATTTGAATCCCAGGCTTGGAGGTTATATAAAAACCATGTGCACTGCCAAACAGAGCCTCAATGTAGGTTGACAATCCACATAGGGACTACAAAATAGCCAATCACAGCACTTATTTGGCACCCCAAGAACATTTTTCATGCTAGTGTTGCTCCCCAACTTATTTTACTTCTGAATGTTGCTCACGGGTTCAAAAGGTTGGGGATCCCTGGCTTAGAAAAAAAAAATATAAAATAAGATCTGTCAAAAAAACAAAGGCATGTTGACTAGCTAGTATCACTTATAAACACAGGTCATTACTGTGAATGTTATTATCGAAAAGAAAAATCATTGCAAAGGCTGCAAGCAATCATTATACACAGAGACAATGGAAAGAAACATATAGTAATTACAAACGTATGTTCTCCAAACAATGAAGTGATCATGCACATTGTTTTAATAATGAAAGGCTTAGTAGTATTCTTATGCTTTGCTTGACTTGTTAATGTCACCCTCTTCCTTTTCTGTTTTCCCATGGAATGACATATACTGGAATTATCGAAAATTAAAAACGTACAGCACCTATTATCCACAATCCTGGAGACCTGGGGCTTTCCGAATAACGCATCTTTTTGTCATTTGGATCTTCACCTTAAGTCTACTAGAAAATCATGTAAACATAAAATAAACCCAATAGGCTGGTTTTGCTTCCAATAAGGATGAATTATATCTTAGTTGGGATCAAGTACAAGCTACTGTTTTATTATTACAGAGAAAAAGGGAATCATTTTTAAAAATGTGTCTATGGCAGATGGACTTTCTGTAATTCGGAATTTTCTGGATAACAGGTTTCAGGATAATGGATCCCATACCTGTGTATACAAAATGTAGTGAATAGTTATTACAATACATCAGAAGCCCTGTTATCATATATCAGCTCTGTCCAAGATTTTCCATAATGAGGACTTATTTCCCTGCAATTTCACATTTAGGGACCAAATTATTATAGAATAATAATGTCATACAGATGATAATTTTAGGTATGCTGAGAGCCGGGCCTGCAGTTGGTCAAGCCTGTACAATGACATTTTACAGATACAGTGGCAATTAGGATTGCCAACTTTTTTTGGATGAAAATGGGCAGGGGGCAGGTCGGTGACATGGGGGGTGGGTCAGTGACATTGGGGGGCGGTTATGTTGGTGCTATTTCACGAAAATTCCAGAGAAATTTATTTCAATCAAGGAAAACACAACAAAACATTCAAGCAAATTATAAATTGTCCTAGAATGCCATTGTCTGCATCATGCTAAAGTTTTAACAAGCCACTTTTAATAGGCAGGTATTTGTTTTAAGAGCCACTTAAAGCACCAGGTTGGGTATGTGCTGTATAATATAAATGGCCCCAGTTTACGTCTTTCCTTCATCATTCCTCTAGTAATCAACATCTCCAGCTGTAGAGGAGGAATAATGAGTAGGGTACAAGATTTAATCAAAAAGACTCACTCTATCCCTTTGATGTAATACAGAGCCGCTGACTGCCGCATTAGTCTACGATATAAACACACTGACTATAGTGAGTGAGTGGGGGAAATGTCTTTATGGACCAGAATAATAGCTTTTCAAAAATGGAATGCGAGAGCTTTCAAAACCCACAGGTAATATTGAATGATGCGGCCAAGGAACACAGCAACTTTTAATAGAGGAGCAACACACTTCATCTAAAAAAGCTATTGCTTTGGTCTTCTGAATTGTATTGCTGAAACAGGACCAGTGCAAAGGCTTTTTTTTACACAACAAAATGAAACAAAGAAAATGAATGAAACAATCATCATCAGAATTAGTGATGGGCGAATAAATTTGGCAGGCGCGAATTCGCGGTGAACTTCCGTGTTACGCAGGTGTCAAAATACGAGTTTCGCTACTGTTTCAAAGATTTCGCTGGAAATTCGCGAATTCTTCGGCGAAGCAAAATAGGACAAATTCGCCCATCACTGGTTAGAATAAAAGGATTAATTATATCAAAAAATACAATTATTTTGACATGATATGCTATTTTTTTACCCTCTGTATGTAAATATATTTTAGGAGACCTGTTTTAACAGATCTTTCCATAATTTGGATCTTTATTCCAAACGTCAACTAAAAAATCAAATGAACATTTAGGGCAAAGGCAAAGGCGTCGATTAATCGCCTCTTCTTTGGGTGAATAATCTCCCCAAACTGCCTTCCACTGCCTTCCCGCTGGCTAGAATGTAAATCGCCAGTGGGAATGGCACTGGGATCGTTTTCCTTGTGAGGCAACTTCAGAAAACGAATCCGAGTGCTATCCTGCCGGCGATTTACATTCTAGCCGGGGGGAAGGCTATTCGGGGAGATTAGTCGCCCGAAAAAGAGGAGATTTGTTGCTGGGCGACTAATCTCCCCGAATCTGAGCGTGTGTCTCTACCCTACAAAACCCAATAGGCTGGTTTTGCTTCCAGTAAGGATTAATTATATCTTAGTTGGGATTAAGGACAAGCTATAGTAGAAATCTGACCACATACTGTGAGATGCCAATAAAGAAGTGGGGCGGGAGAGAAACGGTGTGGAATATGTTGGGGAGGGAAACACACTTGATACTTTAATGCCTGGGGATTAGTTAACTTTTGGTATGAGCATAGGTTACATTGGACTCACACATCAGGATCAGCGCCAAATGGAAGCTATCGCTTTAAGGTGTAGTGCAACTACAACACCCAGGCCGCTGTGCATAAAAATGATTGGGTCCAAAAGAGGAAGTGGCCACTCCTTACACACACTATAGTGCAGTGTGGCAGGAAGTGGTCATTACACCTCTTGGCCAATGACACTGAGCTACACAGGATTTTGCCTGGTAACTGAGAAAATGGTAGGGCCTTAAAGCCATAGGGGCAGATTTACCCCTATGGGCCCCTACAAGGGTTTGGGCTGGAGGCATGGCCCATGGTTATAAGGCGACCTGCTGGTAATTTTGAGCAGGGGCTGGCTGGTAATGTGAACTTGTTAATATTTGCTAAGCTAACGATCCAGTAAGGTATGATATGGTTGTGAATATTAACAATAAATCAGCTGCAGCCTTTTATCGCCACCAATATGTTGTGTGGTTTAAATTTGTACAATTCAGTTAACTTAGTGATGTCTTCGCTTCCAATGAGAACTGTCACATTTCCCTGCATTTATCACCCTCAAATTTGTGTCTATAAGTGTCCCGAAGCAGCAAAACGTTGTGAGTTTTCGCAGAAAGTAAAGGCCAAAAATTATAATTAAAAGTTCAAATAATTTATTAGGATATACAGGTAACCGCCTAACGCATTTCGTTCCAACTGGGGCACTTAATCATAGGCTCTATAGACACTTTAAGACACTATACTTATAAGAAACTATTGGGGGAATGTAATAAAAGTCACAAGGAGCAAAACAATTTGCACCAATAAGAATAAAAATCCACATCTCGCAATGAAATATTGTTCTTTAAACTCACAAATTTTAATTGCGCATTGTGAATTTTAATGGAGCACTCTTAAGAAGTGCTTTAAGGCGTTGTAATCTTTTGAAGCAAACGTATGACTTTTTCAGTAAGAAGTTTTATTACATTGACTGCGCATTGGCGCAAACTATAAAACTCACAAACGGTCTTCCATTGTAGAAAGGGGTCGCTAAACAGTTTCCGGGTTCGCAAAAGATATATTAAATTCAAAAAGCAAAATTTGTTTGTGCAAAGGCATAACTTTTCACAATGCGAATAGTTTTTCCGTTACCGACTTTTATTACATTCCCCCGTATAAGTGTTCCACCAACTTTGTAGCTCTGTGGGGCAGAGACCTCCACATCTATCAAGTGACAATGATGCCTTCATGCCGGCACCCTCATGCTGGCAGTGCAATAAATATCTCTAATTTCACTATTCTGTAAGAATCCTGATTGGCCAAGGTAAAAAGGACAATCAGGTTGGTGTAGAAAGGAGTGTGGAAAATTTAAAGATGGCAAGATTACTTTGTGCCCTCCTCCTTCCTCTGGACCCTTCAGAGCTGCACTTTGATATCAGGTTGGGGGTTAATAAATCAAGGCATGGAACCAGTCAGCAATGAATTAGGATCAGGCCACTTGCCCATGTATCTGGGGAATATAGTTATTTTTTATTACATATTCTGCATTGTGGGTATGGGACATGGCAGACTTAGGGGCTTCAAAGCTTTTCTAGCAAAATTTTCTGAATAATTTCTGGACATGGCAATGCATTAATAGAAATGCTCTAGTCCTGCATGAGTTAAATAATTCTGGCTATGCCCATTGGCTGCTCACAGATTCCATCTTGGTTTAATGTCTATAGTTCCCTGGACAGGGATTTAGTAAAGTCTGGCAACCTCAGATACATACTGTTGGCACCGTAGCCTCTTCCTATGGTTCTTTATACACATTCTCTTTACCTCCGGGGCTGCCCAAACTAGCGTTAAAATGAAACCAATTTCTCACTTAGCCGAGCCATTCTGTGAATGTTACAGCGGCAGTGGAGTAGAGCTGTTATTGTACCATAACCAAGTTTCTAATTTAAACATCCTGCTATTAAAAATTCATTTCATCTGAGAGCTGTAACATATCCCCGAACTGAAATCTGTGTCAAATCATAGCAAACATTTCTAGACGAACTAAAGCAGCGCAGCCTCCTTTATCTTGCTATTGAACATCTGAATTGTGACACGTACACATTGTATATTTCCCCCTCAGCTGGTTTCTTAAAACCACAAGAATTTTCAGTTTTGCTATTAATTATCTCTAAAATGAAAGCCTGAGTATGTAGATGAAGGTTGATTTGTAACTAAGGGTGCAATTTCATTTTTTTACACCATCTGCTACTTCTGCAGCTCTCAGAATAAGAAGCAGAAAACTTTATTCTCTGGTGTAAAGGAACTAGTCTCACTGACAGTCCACACCAAACAATCTCAAGTCTAAAAATCACTTTTTGATTAGAAAAATTGTTAAAGAAAATATTCTTGGCATGTTCAGGTACTCAAAGCTGTCTTCATGGCCCAAGGAGAGGAGACTGGAGATTTGCACAAGAGAGTTTGTTTGTAACTTAGCGGTGGAATGGAAAGCTCAACAATGTACCAAAATTGTGCAAAATCTGCAGCAACACTTAGTAGCATTAGGCATTTTGACATCTGGGAAGGGAGTGTGACTGTGGGATAGCAGGTAGAGTTGGGTGAGATGGTGCCTGTAGTAACAGTGGGATAATAGTCTCTGGGAAGGGAGTGTGACTGTGGGATAGCAGGTATAGTAGGGAGAGATGGTGTCTATAGTAACAGTGGGATAATAGTCTCTGGGAAGGGAGTGTGACTGTGGGATAGCAGGTATAGTAGGGAGAGATGGTGCCTATAGTAACAGTGGGATAATAGTCTCTGGGAAGGGAGTGTGACTGTGGGATAGCAGGTATAGTAGGGAGAGATGGTGTCTATAGTAACAGTGGGATAATAGTCCTCTGGGAAGGGAGTGTGACTGTGGGATAGCAGGTATAGTAGGGAGAGATGGTGTCTATAGTAACAGTGGGATAATAGTCTCTGGGAAGGGAGTGTGACTGTGGGATAGCAGGTATAGTAGGGAGAGATGGTGTCTATAGTAACAGTGGATAATAGTCTCTGGGAAGGGAGTGTGACTGTGGGATAGCAGGTATAGTAGGGAGAGATGGTGCCTATAGTAACAGTGGATAATAGTCTCTGGGAAGGGAGTGTGACTGTGGGATTACAGGTATAGTAGGGAGAGATGGTGTCTATAGTAACAGTGGATAATAGTCTCTGGGAAGGGAGTGTGACTGTGGGATAGCAGGTATAGTAGGGAGAGATGGTGCCTATAGTAACAGTGAGATAATAGTCTCTGGGAAGGGAGTGTGATTGTGGGATAGCAGGTATAGTAGGGAGAGATGGTGTATATAGTAACAGTGGATAATAGTCTCTGGGAAGGGAGTGTGACTGTGGGATAGCAGGTATAGTAGGGAGAGATGGTGCCTATAGTAACAGTGGGATAATAGTCTCTGGGAAGGGAGTGTGACTGTGGGATAGCAGGTATAGTAGGGAGAGATGGTGCCTATAGTAACAGTGGGATAATAGTCTCTGGGAAGGGAGTGTGACTGTGGGATAGCAGGTATAGTAGGGAGAGATGGTGCCTATGAAAGTAGTGTGGTTAATAACCCACGGTAAGATACTGTGGCTATGGGATAGCAGGAGGAAGGGTGCAGCTGTGACAGTAACTCATATAGTGATAAAAAAAATTTTGCTTTCATTCATAGTTCAAATACAACTCCCAGCCACCACTTAGAGCTGAATGAGCTTAGAGCCAAGTATATTTACTCAGGAGCAAAACTGTGAAGAAGTTTAGAAATAACACGCTATATTAAATTTGATTGCAAAAGCTGTTGAAAGCTTCGGATGGTCTGGCAGAGGGAGCAATATAAGATTAGAAGCAATGTAATGACATAATTTAGTATAAATTGGAGTGGAGACAAAAAAGGGCTAGTTAAATAGAGGTTGCAGTAATCGAGATGTGAATTTATAAAGCAGCATATAAGTTGCTTGAGGGTAACTCTTGAGAGGCAAGGTCATTCTGTATTATGTTTCACAAGGTAAGAATGACAAGATATTCAGAATAAAGTGGATAAAACATGGAAAAGTGCCAAGATTACAAGGCAAAAGCAAACATACTATTATCAGTTGTCCTTCAAAAGGGGGGAGAAATGTCCCTTTCCTGTTTCTTTTTAAAATTAATTGTAAAATTTCCTTGAATGAGTATTTTGCTGGAGTTCAAATATAGCATTTAAAGTAAAAGAATGATACTTGACTGGCTCATTGCAAGTGCAGCTTAAGTAGTTGATGAGGGTTGATATCAGAAAGTAGCAAATTAAGTAGAGGATGATAGGTCAGACAGTAATTCTGAAGCAGTGCCCAGGCAAAGAATGGAGGGCTATAAGTTGATAATGTGAAAGAAATGAAGGGTTGAGGTTGGATGTCTTTAACATGATTGTGTTGGGAGGCAGAGGAACCTGCTTGAGTGGTATGTGAAAGGTTGAATAAATCAAGTAAGAATGTCAAGATTACAAATAGACAGCAGGAAATGAGAGGCCCAGGGGTGGTTGGTGAGGTGCAATGATAACAGCAGCACAGCAAACTCATTTTCTGTGTGATGAAGGTCAGTTGCGTGACATTTGATTTGAGATCATGTCAGTGCTTATTGTGTCAATCTTGTCTTTAATGTTCACATTTAGATACATGTTTAAAAAAATGGGGGAGGGTAGAAGAAGAATAATAGGAAAAAGAGGTGCAAGTTGATACGAAACAACCGTTTACTACCAACAGGGAACTTCAGCCTCTCTGGGGGCTTCAAACTACCTCTGCCTTTACATCTGAAGTTCCTTCTCCTCCAGGACTCTAGCCCAACTAATTTATGGGCTGATTTATCAAAGGTCAAATGTTAGAGTGTTTTTTTTTTTTTACCTTGAATGAACTCGAATGACCTTGAAATTTGATTAGTATCTTATTTAAGAAAAAACTCGATCGAATATTACCGACCCAAAAACTTGAATCAAATTTGAATCAAATTCGACTGAACTTGAATAGAGTTTTTTCTCCTAAAAAACTCGAATGTCAAGAAGGCTATTAAGATCTTCAAATGGACCTCTGCCATTGACTTCTATATGAACACAGCAGGTTTTGGGTAGTGAATAGATGAATTTGAGTTGTACCCATGGACAAAGTATGATAAATCTTGAATTCCAGTTTGGATTATTACCAACCTGAATTTGTGAGTTCTGACTGAAAATCCAACTTGAAAATTCGAATTCAAATTAACAATTTGAACCTTAATAAATCTGCCCCTTGTTGTTGGTCTTAGTGGTGTCCCACTTGATAGTTCTCTCTATTCTGTGATACTTACTGTACTCACAACAGAGCTCTATGCATTTTTCTGCCTCTCCCCTCAGTCACTGGGGGTAACTTTCCTAGCTTGAGCTTTGTCTGGGCATTTCACCCAAAGCTCTAAAAACATATCCTGATGTCAACCAGAATCGGAACCTACCTCCTTCTCAACTTGTTTACCATTGGGGCTGTTCATTCAGGACTGCTTCTAGACACCTAGTGAAGCTGTCCTAAGCCCCCTCCCCCCAGAGGATCCTACACAGCTCTTCAACCTTCCTTGTGGGATTGCAGCCAAAATACACTAGGGGTATTTAGTTATTGGGGAAATTAGCTTTGGAGGAAGGTCTCATCTTGAAAAACTTGAAGATCAGTTGCAGTGGAAAAGGGTTGGTTGTTTCAGCAACTATAGACTTATTACTAATGTATATGTGCAAAAGTTCCCAAGGATAGATGTCCAATGCAACCAATCAAATATTTTCCTTTTTATATTGGCTTGTACTAGACCATGAGGGTTATAAACCCAAAGATAAAATGCAGTTGAAATTGGAAGCATTATCTTCTATTTCCTGCACTGCTTGTCTTGACTAGAGACACCGCTGCAGCAATGTTACAGTGATAAGAACCTCTCTAGCCATGACTCACAATGGAATTTGCACACATTTCCAGACACTGAAATGCCAACAAAGCCCCAAAGGATTCAAGTTTTAAACTTTAATCTGGTAGCTGGGAGAGATTGAACATCAGCCTTATCCCATTGTATACAATGTAGAGTGAAAACAAACCAGTCAGTCAAATCTAATCCACACTATTATGTATAAAATGAGCACTTAATATTTATGTAGATTGCCCCATGATCATCTTTTAAAATGGAAAGGCTTGTATGGCCGTGGTTTCAGACTTATTGGATTTAAGACCCACTATGCTGTCGAAAAAAGCCCCTTTACCCTCATGTTAAGTTATAGTAGGGAGAGATGGTGCCTGTAGTAACAGTGGGATAATAGTCTCTGGGAAGGGAGTGTGACTGTGGGATAGCAGGTATAGTAGGGAGAGATGGTGCCTATAGTAACAGTGGTATAATAGTCTCTGGGAAGGGAGTGTGACTGTGGGATAGCAGGTATAGTAGGGAGAGATGGTGTCTATAGTAACAGTGGGATAATAGTCTCTGGGAAGGGAGTGTGACTGTGGGATAGCAGGTATAGTAGGGAGAGATGGTGCCTATAGTAACAGTGGATAATAGTCTCTGGGAAGGGAGTGTGACTGTGGGATAGCAGGTATAGTAGGGAGAGATGGTGCCTAAAGTAGCAGTGGGATAATAGTCTCAGGGAAGGGACCGTGGCTGTGGGATAGCAGGAATAGTAAGGAGAGATGGTGCCTATAGTAACAGTGGATAATAGTCTCTGGGAAGGGAATGTGACTGTGAGATAGCAGGTATAGTAGGGAGAGATGGTGTCTATAGTAACAGTGGATAATAGTCTCTTGGAAGGGAGTGTGACTGTGGGATAGCAGGTATAGTAGGGAGAGGGTGTCTATAGTAACAGTGGGATAATAGTCTCTGGGAAGGGAGTGTGACTGTGGGATAGCAGGTATAGTAGGGAGAGATGGTGTCTATAGTAACAGTGGATAATAGTCTCTGGGAAGGGACTATAGTGGGATGGGGTGGTATTTATAGTATAGTTATAGACAATAGCTTCTAGAAAGGGCCATACAATAACAAATGAAAAATTAAAGACAATTTCCCATTTTATTATGCTTTTAAGACATTTAGAAAATTGTCCAGACTGTTATATCTGATCAGTTAAAAGCTTAAATGAAGTGTACTTGTGGACGCCTAAGTCCCAAACATGTTCCCAGGCAGAATCCCAGCACAATAAAAGTCTTTGAGCACATTAAGAGAAATACAATATAATCTTTTAAGCTTTTGTTTATCAGCAGCGCTAATGAGAGGAACCGGCTGCACTTCTGAATGTTCATATTGATCTATCGTATTCTATCTGGGTGCAGTGGCTACGGAGTCAGAGAGGACACATACTGGATTCTATTAAACAAACCACCAATAAGTCATCTGATATTAATATTGTATCAAATTCAGGATCACTCTGATAGGTCCATAAAGTGTGCTTAACAGCGAGACATGATTAATTATTATAAATATATTATTATTATTATGACAATTCATGGCACACTGGCCTCCCATGTTATAGGTCCTGCTTATCACATGTTTATTGGAATGTTTTTTAATGCTGCAGTGTTGATGAGTAGTCAGCAGAAATTCCTGCCTCGTCGCTTTCTAATCAGCCATGCAACAGGCACCTGAATTACTAATTATAATGGGGATTAGATATATGGCCAACATTAAAGGAACTTGGGTGGCAATTATAAACCACTATGGAAGAATTTAATATACAAATACTACAGAAAGGGCAAAGCTCTGCTTCTTTAAGAAGAGAATTATTTCGCTCTAATTTGCAGAAAGAGGCCTGTGATTCCTGCCTTGGTTATGCTAATGTATTTGGGAATTATGATGTGTGTCAGGCTTATATATAAGCACCATGCCAGAATCTCTGTATTTGATGTTGTTTGCCCTCGAGCCTTTGATATTCTGTAAATACCGTGATGCTAATATTTCACTGTGAAAACTCACACTCAGATTTTCAACTCATTTAATAATTCAGCAGTGCTTTGGATTTTATTTCTCCCCATTTACATATGAGTATAAGACAGAAGCTGTGCCAGTATCAGGCTGTCATTCTGCAGCGAATATTGGGAGAAATGCTTTCTTCTTTCAAAAGGCAAAGGTACAGTATTTGGTGCAGCGCATGGGAGCTGCTATACTATGGGGTGCCGTTTGTCCCAAATACATTCTGTATACAAAACTATCCTAGTACACAGAATTAACGTCTGTCATGGTATATAAGTATTTGTGACCATAACAAACAAGGGAAAGTTGTGCTCACCACTAATTTCTAAAACCATTAGGCGGGGGTGCAATGAGGCTGTGACCACAAAATACATATAGACACATACAAGAGTCCTCTGCACTCAACCCATTATCAATATATTTAAGACAGAGACATTTTGTGCATACTGCTACTAAAAAATGCCTTACCCTTTAAACAAAACATGGATTGTTTCAGTGTCGGACAGGGACACCAGGGGCCCACCCAAAAACGTTAGACCAGGGGTCCACTCTCAGAACTATTATTCTTCATCTCCTCAATCAACCTCTCTTCTCCTAGTCTGTTTTCTTTATACTATAATCAATTATTCCATCTATTTAGCCTCTTTGTGCTCATAAAAATAAGGAATGGCCATGAAATAGGCCAAAAGTTTAGCAGCATGAGGGGCTACTGACACCTGGGCCCATCGGGGCTTTTCCTGGTATCCAGGTGGGCCAGTCCGACACTGGATTGTTTGACCAACTACGTCAAAGTCATCCCATATCTGGCCAGTCCTACGCTCAATTTTCATCTGATTCATTAAGAATTCTATTACTTCATTATACATTTTATAAAGGGACTAAGTTTTACCTGCAACTTACTTGCTGCTTTCAAAGTAAAACTCCCAAACTTGGCTGCCCTTTTATTAGACACCAGTGGGATCACCTGACTATAGTTGGAGGGGGTGGGAGCTACAACATGGAGCTGGTCACTGCTCCTGTATAACTATAACAAACAAGGGAAAGTTGTGCTCACCACTAATTTTAAAAACCATTAGGCGGAGGTGCAATGAGGCATATAGACAAATACAAGAGTCCTCTGCACTCAACCCATTATCAATATATTTAAGACAGACATTTTGGGCATACTGTATTTGTGACCATACACAGATAAAAAAATATACAACAGACTTATTTCTATTAAAGAATGAGAACAAAATCTGGTTAGTGCACAAAAAGATGTTATTACGGTATATTAAGAATTCCATTCTGTACATTTTAATAAGCAATCTTTTTCACAAATGTATAACTTCCATGTAACCGACGCCCTTATGTGCAAAGTTACTTACAGAATGTATTATGTAAAAAAACCATAATATAATATCTAATAGTGTAACTAACGAGTGCATGTCAAGCTAGATTTGAATGACAAAATAGATATTTGTGACAGAAAGTGAGATTTTAAAAGTAAAGTCTAAGATATTATATAAAGAATAAAAATCGTATTTCAAAAAATCAGATATGTCTTGGAAAATCACAATAGTTTTTTCCCTCTGAGAGATAAAGGGACAATAAGCTCATTTGTCTGTCAAGGAAGCGCTTTGCATTTCCCAGCAGTGAGGATCACTGGCACCCGCAGATGTTTCTAGCAAGCGAAGAAGCGCAGTCGTCACACTGATAAAAAGCACAAGATCAAAACACGTTGGGATAAAGGATCCGAGTTTCATTTATGAGAGATCATTTTTAGCTTCAGCAGCACCACTGAGTACAAGGTAACTCATGACTAACTGCCAGATTGTAGCTATTCTGCAGAAAACGACTCTCTGTTTTAGGAATGATAAAGGGTAGTGATGGCGAATCGTCGCTGAATAAATCACAAATTTGCTGCGAAATTCGCAAAACGGCAAAAAAAATTTTGAAACTGCGTCGGCATCCAAAAAACGGACGCCGGCGTCCAAAAACAGATGGCGGAGTCAAAAAACTAGACGCCTGCATTGTTTTGCAAATTTTTTGCCGTTTCGCGAAATTCACGGCAGATTTGTGAATTATTCAGCGAAGCGAAACGCCACAGATTCTATTTTTCACCGGCGAATTTTCACGGCAGTTTAGCAAATTTATTCGACGTCGACGAATCGCAGGAATTCGGCCATCACTAATAAAGGGTAGCCATGTGCTAGTGGTATGCAGAAGAGGCATGTGCCTAGAGCGCAATGATGGGGGGGTGCTAGGCAGGTACCTGTTGCTAGGGCACATGGTCAGCCTTGCCTGGCCCTGCCTCCAAGAACCAGGGCATAACTCAGAGGAAGCAGGCCCTGTGGCTGCAGGGGGGCACAGGAGGTATAGGGGCCCCCATGAGGCCCTAATTAATTAGCAATTTCAACATATATTTGTAAAAAAGGACAACCTCTGGATATGTTGGGGGCCCTAAAATTAATTTGCTGTGGGGCCCAGTAACATCTAGTTACACCACTGCCCAGAAATCTTCAGTTGTTGGTGTCATGCTGGTGAATTATAGATCTAAAACATTTAGAAGGCTGATGTGCAATCTGTTCCCTACCTGTAGTTTATTTGTAACCATCCAGCTCTTCCATTCCTTACTGAAGAGTCCATCTAATTCCACCTTATTCCCCAGTAAAGTATTCCTTGCTTAAAGCTGATCCAGAGGAAGGTGGAAAAAAAGATCTAAAGCTGTCTCCATTTCCCCCCCAAAAGGTCAATATATTACTGGCTCTAAAACAGGAATCAGACGTTCCTGGATCATTTTGGTGCTGAAAAGGCATCCATGCTTATTTTTTAAACCAATTGGCCAGTGGTTGTCAGACTTTTTCAGTTACAGCTATACTTGAAGGTCCAACTTATGTTGAGGCCCCCAACTTTTTGTCAGGTTCCCCCTGAGCTCATGAAATGAGGGCAGATTACTGGTATATCAGTCATTCGGCTATAGTTTGTCATTTTTCCAAGAATATCTAGGCCAGTAAACACACCCCAAATATCACCCTAGCTGACCTCCAAACTTGGATGGTGTTCAGGTGTTCAGGAGTCAATGATCTTAAGTATCTATCAGTACAACCCTGGCCCGCTCGCACCCCCTGCTCCCCCGGTAGTTCCGCCACTGCAATTCTGGCACAGGGGGACCTGATACTATACACTGGCATTGGACAGGAGGTCGTTTCAGAGTTTCTGCTGTATTTTCTCCCGCTCCGTGCTTAAAACAGTATCGTCGGTGTGGGTTAAAGGCAGGCCACATCGCTAGTGCAATGAGCGCAATAGCACTCTCTGCACTAAAACCCGGCAATTCGGCTCTTAAAGTTACAAGAGGTGGCTTTTTGCCGCCCCTTGTAACTGCTCGCTTGCTGCCGCCTGAGGCAAGGTTCTTACACTGCCTCATAGCAGGAGCGGCCCTGAATAAACCCAATAAAGACATATTTTAGGAGCAGTTATCTTTTTAACCTTTGGCAGCTAGTAATCTGAGGCTGCTGGGAGTTGTAGTTGACAGCAGGTGGCACCTTAATCTATCATCATGGCTGAGCTGGTTATCAATGTCCAGCCTTGCTCACGGATAATGCTGCAATTCTAATCTGTCAGCTACAGGTAATAGACTCCTGTTCTGACGCACTGATTGGATCTTACGGGAGCTGTTTGTCTCTCCAATGCCTTGTCCTCCCTTAGCTGTCAGCTTTAATGTGCAGCTGCAATAGCCTGATGCTTGTCATTTAATATCATGTGCTTGTGCACTCTTCAAACTGACAAATTTATGGAGGAGGATATTGCTGTAGCGTTTTATTTCTGGGCATTTGATATGTATCAAGCTTGGTTACTCTGATTACTAAGTTGATTTATAAATGGGTTTATTTATAGCCAATTGGAAGGCTTTTTAGGGCATATGTCTATATGGCAACAAGGAAAACTTTAAACAAACAATGATGCCAAATGCTGCGTGCCTAATGAAGAAAGATGTCATTACCATAAACGAGGGCCGGGACGGAGGTTGGAGGGGCAGCTGGCTTTTTCCCAATGTCCCGCTGGCCCAGTCCGACCCTGGTTAGTGCTGATAAGTCTACTCAAAGTTAGAATGTTAAAGTAACTTGCTATAGTAACTGGTCATACACAGTGATTTGGTCACCCTTGCACTTCGTCCAATTGTAATAATCCCAGCCTTTTTTTTAGAGAAAACAACTCCACCTTGACAGTCTTCCATCCCTCTAACCAGTTTAGTTGCACTTAGTCTCTGCACTCTCTCCAGCTCATTTATATCCCTCTTAAGGACTGGAGTCCAAAACTGCACTGCATACTCCAGATGAGGCCTCACCAGGGACCTATAAAGAGGCAGAATTATGTTTTCATCCCTTGAGTTAATGCCCTTTTTTATACAAGACAGTACTTTATTTGCTTTAGTAGCCACAGAATGACACTGCCCAGAATTAGACAACTTGTTATCTACAAAAACCCCAAGATCCTTCTCATTTAAGTAAACTCCCAACACACTGCCATTTAGTTTATAACTTGCATTTATATTAATTTTGCCAAAGTGCATAACCTGCATTTATCAACATTGAACCTCATTTTCCAGTTTGCTGCCCAGTTTCCCAACTTAGACAAATCACTGTGCAAAGTGGCAGCATCCTGCATGGAACCTATAGTTCTGCACAATTTAGTATTATCTGTAAAAATAAATCAGTACTTTCAATGAAAAACAAGGGACCTAGTACAGAGCCCTGCGGTACTCCACTAACAACACTGGTCCAATTTTAAAATGTTCCATTTACCACCAGTCTATCTTTTAACCAGTTCTCTATCCAGGTATAAATACTATGTTCCAGGCCAACATTCCTTCATTTAACCAGTAACCCTCTGTGTGGCACTGTATCAAATGCTTTAGCAAAGTCTCACAAATCAAAGTAAATCACATCCACTGCCATCCCAGAATTGAGGTCCCTATTTACCTTCTCATAAAAAGAAATTAAGTTAGTCTGGCAAGATCTATTACGCATAAAACCATGCTGGCACAAACTCATAATATTATGATTTGCTATGAAGTCCAGTATCTTATCCGTTATTACCCCTTCGAAATGTTTTCCTACCACTGATGTCCGACTAACTGGCCTATAGTTTTGAGGCTGAGAACGGGATCCCTTTTTGAATAGTGGCACCACATTAGCAATTCGCCAGTCTCTCGGCACCATGTCAGACGTCAATGGAAAGAGGTTTGGCAATCACAGAGCTAAGCTCGCTAAGTGCCCTGGGATGAATACCATCTGGCCCCGGACCTTTGTTTCTAGTCTCTTTTGAATTTCCTCATGTGTGAACCATGCATCATTAGTTGTATTACTAGAATTGGGACTATTAAGAAGGAAACTGTCACGGTCGGCACCCAACACCAGAACAAATGCCAAGCCCCCTGGTCTCGGCTCGTGCTTCACCTGTAGTGTGACCGCTTTTGGCTTCAGGAGGAGCCCTCAGACTGAACTCCCCCTTATATACCATAGATATTTCGCGCCACTGCGTCCCTTTGCGCATTGGCGTCATCACGCCAGCGTGTCCGCGTCAATAAGAGAAACGAGACGCGGGCGCGCACGCTCTAAGAAACAGCAATGGCAGAGGAAGAGGAAGCACGTGGCGGGCGTCCCTGCCGCACCACTGGACCACCAGGGTGAGTTGTTACAGAGAACTTCATTAACTGGTTCTACTCCTGCATGTTCCTAGGTGCCCTGCAATTCTTTTCTGATGGATTCCTGGAATTTGATCTTCATGTCTTGTTCCTGACTACTAGATTGCTGCCTGCCCTTCACTTATTGCCTGGATTTTCGACCTTGATCTGTTTAACCTCTTTTTTGTACTGCAAACTGGATTTTTATTGGTTCCCAGTGCCGTCAGGCCTTGACACAGCTGCTTTACGGTGAAAAAAAATACAGCACTATTATAGACATGTATAGAGAATTGAATGGAGTTATTTAAAACTGGGGCTTTTTAAACAATGACAGCATCCTTTACTTTAAAGGTAATGACACTATCCTTTAACTTGATTGTAAAATGACTGCAGCTAAAATAACTGCAACACTGTAGGTTGAACATCCCTGATTCGTAGTCGGCTGGCACAAACCGGACTTCACTCCAATACTTGATGCAGTTAAAAATATTTTATTCAGTAAAAACATCTCAAAGATGTAACCTTACGCGTTTCGTGCCTTTTTAATCATCCCTGAAGATGGCTTTTGTACTTTTATCTACTTATTTTGACATAGGGGTCCCTGTAACATTTAGGGCCCAAGGCAGATGCCCTCTGTTCCCTGAAAAACAGAAATTTGGCTCTTAAATGACCAGAAGCGTAATTTTTCCCGGTATCTAGTTGGGCGCTATCGTCTGAGGCGAGTTTCTCAATTCACCTTATTGGCACATCACCCCTGAATTCAGCAGTGGATCTCTAAAACAGAGCAGTGATGAAAAACAATCAGGGTAAATTTGCGGATGTAGCCTCAGCTGTGTTATACACTTATTGTGCAGTTATTGCCGCCGCTTCTCATTTAGTGCTCACAGAACATCTGCTCATTCATGGGTTTCTGGTTAAATAATACAGAATGAAAATACAGAAATATTAACGATTTAACAGGTGCTAAACTGCTATTTAGGTGTCGTTTTTTCGCTGTGTTTGCCTTTAAATAACCAGTAGGATTTATTGTCCCCTGAAATAGTCAAAAGAATGAGTGAGGTTAATTTAATGTTCAATTATTTAGGGTAAGGGCACACCTGGAGATATGGGAGATTTAGTTGCCCGGCAACTAATCGCCTCTTCTTTGGGGGGCGACTAATCTCCCCGAACTGCTTCCCCGTGGCTTCCCTCTGCTTCAATGAAAAAAACGCCTTCGCCAATGCACTTCAATTTCAGAAGTCACCCGAAGTTTTCTCGTGAGGAAACTTTGGGCGACTTCGGAAATCGAAGCGACGTGAGTGCATTAGCGCAGGAGTTTTTTCCATTGAAGCAGATGGCTACGGGGAAGCAGTTTGGGGAGATTAGTCGCTCCAAAAAGAGACGATTAGTCGCCGGACGACTAAATCTCCCCGAATCTCCAGGTGTGCACTTACCCTTAGTGTCTGGAATATTCCTTGTATCCTGTCATATAATTAAGGCAGTGCAACTTTAGCCTGACTGATTTAATGTTACATGGCAGGCCATTACAGGTATGGGATGCTCTGGACCTGGGGTTTTCTGGATAAGGGATCATTCCGTAATCTTAAGTCTACCTTAAGTCTACTAGAAAAACATGTAAACATTAAATAAACCCATTAGGCTGGTATTGCTCCCAATAAGGATTAATTATATCTTAGTTTGGAACAAGTACAAGGCACTGTTTTATTATTAAAGAGAAAAAGGAAATAATTAAAAAAAAAATTGTATTGTTTGGATAAAATGTAGTCTATAGGAGACGGCCTTTCCGTAATTCAGAGCTTTGTGGATAATGGATTTCTGACAACGATTCCATACTTCTGTAAGTAGCTTTTGTTCAGGGGCAAGGTACAGTATTAGCTTCCTGCTCAGACCACAGGGGACATGGTTGGGGTCAGGGCAGGGAGTGGGATGAGGCCGATGGGATAGTGGGTAGTGATGGGCGAATTTATTCACCAGGCGCGAATTCGCGGCGAATTTGCACGATTCGCCGCCAGCTAATAAATTCGCAAAATGCCCGCGAAAATTCACAGCAAAAATGGGCGCCGGCGTCGAAAAAACGGGCGCCGGCGTCAAAAACGAGACGCCGGCGCCGTTTCGCGAATTTTTTTTTCGCAAATTCGCCCATCACTAATAGTGGGTCCTTGTTGACATCATAGCTCAGAGCCTACGGTATTCTATAATACAATTTGACATTTGTTTTGCTTTGCATGGTATAAGTGTTAAAAATTGACTGCAGTGGCACTGTGATTTACCTCTTGGGGACCGTGTTGTTATTAAAGTCTGTAAAACATTCAAACTTATCTTGTAGAAATGGCAATAAGCAAAGAAGGAATGACTGTGCACATGGCAAGCTCTCACCCTTCTCTGTCTGCTTGAGAGAAAATAAGTAGAAGATTACACAGTTCTGCAATTCCAGTAGACAGATTGTCAGCCTTCCAAGTCAGAAAGATAAGGGAAATAATCTTCTCTTTTTACTTCTGCTCCAGTGGTGGTCTCATGGAATGGATTCAACGGCGCGTTTGAATTTACCCTGCTCTATAATATATGTGAGTAAGGTGAAGTGAAACTATATAAAGTACAGTAGAACTCCAGCATTCAAATACAGCAAAGATGTTAAGTTAGAAACAACAAGGCCCATATATTACGTGCAGGGAATGGCCCAGAGAATGGGCTTAATTCATTGTGTTAGTTGCATTTTACAATCTGCCTTGCAGTTGGAAGAACTCCAAGGCAGAAACGTTCATTCACACCATGAATTCAGTGCTGCCTTCATTTGACAATGCTGTATTCATGGGAGCAAGCACTCCCCCCCTATTTCTCTACTTAGTTACTTAGTATAGGTATCATTAACATGGTAACATAGTAAGTTAGGGAAAATAGACAAACGACTATCAATTTCAACCTTTTAAGTCAGTATATAACCTGCCTAACTGCTAGTTGATCCAGAAGAAGGCAAAAATACCTGTTTGAAGCCTCTCCAATTTGCCTCAGAAAGGGAAAAAATTCCTTCCTGACTTCAAGATGGCAATCAGACTAGTCCCTGGATCAGCTTGTACTATGAGCTTATCTTCCATAACCCTGTAAACTACTGGTAAATAAAGCATTAGAGAGATTATTATATGATCCCCTTATATATTTATACATAGTTATCATATCTCCCCTTAAGCGCCTCTTCTCCAGTGTGAACATCCTCAATTTGGCCAGTCTTTCCTCATAGCTAAGATTTTCCATACCTTTTACCAGATTAGTTGCCCTTCTCTGTACTTTCTCTAACTCAATAATGTCCTGTTGATGGAGACCAAAACTGTACGGCATATTCTATATGGGGCCTTACCAGTGCTCCATACAGTGGAAGAATGAATGCTTCCTCTCGTGATTCTACTGTATGCCCCTTTTAATACAGCTCAAGACCTTATTTGCCCTTGAAGCTGGCATTGCTTGCTACAAGGAACCTATAATCTTTTTGCATTATGGATTTGCCTAGTGCAGTCCCATTAAGCCCAACATCCCTTAGTTTAGAAAGCAGTCGTTTGTGGGGCACTGTATCAAATGCTTTGGCAAAATCCAAATAGATCTACTGCTCCCCTGCTGTCCAATATCTCATGTACCTCATTATAAAAAGCAATCAAATTTATCTGACATGACATATCCTTCATAAAGCCATGCTGATTGCTGCTCATCATTCACCAGGACAACATTTTGAATTGATCCCTTAACAAACCTTTGCCCACTGCAGATATCAAACTTACTGACCTATAATTGCCAGGCTGAGATCGTAATGCCTTTTTAAATACAGGACTTAATTTATCATCTTTTCCTCCAATTCATAGGTACCATACCAGATGAAAGTGAGTCTGAGAAACTCTGAGTGTACAGATAGATCAGTATATGGACTGTATATATAGGTACAGTATGTGCACTGGGAATTATTAAGAAGGGTTGAACTTAATGGACATTTGTCTTTTTTCCACCCCAAAAAACTGTGTAACTGTGTAATCACATAAGGAATTAGGGAATAGAGAAATCCTTCTTCTTTTGTGCTTAAGGTAACCCAAAACATGATGAATAAAGTACAAAGCAGAAAGATTCAGCACGGTCCCTTTTTTCTGGTATGATAGGTCTTTTATACACATGTGGCTTGCGAGAAGCTTGCCTTCGATGGCACTTAACAGGCATGTTCATAAGCCTCCCCTGCTCGATTTTAGAGCTGACTGTCCAAATATACTGTCTGTACACTAGCAAAGGAAGGTGTCTGTGCATGTACAGTAACTGAGCAAAAGAATATTATTGCTTCCAAATTTGGAATCAGTCCATTCTCTACTGCTCTACAGCTCCCATGTGCCCATTGTGGGCTGGAAATATTTTGGGTTAAATCGATACTATCATTATTCTTTATGTTTGCACTGTATAAGAACGATAGAATGTTTTTTTTTTAAGTCAATAATGTCTTTAAAGAAAAGCTCTTCAAAGGCTTTACATTTTTACTTTATAATCCCTATCTACCAACCTTTTGCAGACTCCCTTTCTATGATTAAGTGACCGCGCCATTGCAGGTTACATTCATTTGTTACATCTATTGTATCTTTCATTTTGGATAGAACTTGGAGGACAGGCAGCAGGTAGCTGGGCTTTCAAATTACTCCTGCTGTCTTAGATCACTTCTAGAGCTGCCTGCCCCTATTACGAGTAGTCGACTAAGTCAGAGTGAACCTGCCCCGCATGACTTTCTAGCACTGATTGGCTAAGATGTGGTTCAAAAGGTTTTATTTAAAAGTAGCTACTGATTTAAAGAACATGCTTTTATATTTAAACCAGAGTATCTGTAGAATAATGTTAAACAGAGGGTAAGGAATGATGCCAGGACCCCCTTTGTCTCTTTAATAACAACCTAATCAATCCTTTCCTTTCTGTTCTGAATGTTTATTGTTTACTTATTGAGTATATTAAGCACATTTGCATTCATATTATCCAGTCTCCCTGTTAGTCAGTAACATTTTTATTGCCGTCGGAGGGAATGACGATGCACAAGAAGGGATTCCATAAGGGCTTTGTTAGTAATTCTTCATCAATACCTGTTTATAGATTTAACACACCTGGGAAATATTTTCTTTCATTTTATTTCCCTGCTTATGTTTGTGCCACAGTGAGTCACCAGATACTGACGGAGAAATCCTTTTATTGAGAGTGATGTGCTTTAAACACAATACAGGGGAATCCCCAAGCATTAGACATGTGTACAGTAGGTAGGGCTCAGTTGCTGGTGGTGCTGGGAAATATAATTGTATTTGCAAAGCAACCTCATAGTATCTGTTTCTTACACCACAATTTCAAGGCTTGCTGATGACCATAGATGCCATATAAAAGACAGGATATTGGTTGTTGGAGCAGGGGAACCCCTGGATCAAGGATGTCCCAGGGGTGCATATGAGGGTGGGAGAGTTCAGTTGACCCTGTTTGTCAACTCCCAGTTTAGATATGTATAGGATTCATACGATCTTGCTTACACCATAATTTCAAGGCTTGCTGTTGACCGTAGATACCATATTAAGACCTGACATTGGCTGTTTGAGCAGTAGAACACCTGGATCAAAGATGTCCCAGGGGTGCATATGTGGAATGGGAGATTTTCATAGGCCCTGTTTGTTGACTCCCAGTTCAGATATGTATAGGATCCATAGGCAGGTCAAAGAACCTAGACTTAATGGGTTCATAGGGGTACAAGGATGCAGCTTCTCTTAGAATATTCTGTATGTAGTTGTTGTTTACCATACCTTTTTTCCCATAGGTAGATTACAATGAAGACTTAAAAAAAACTATGCATCTCCCCATGATGACTACTGTAGAGGAAAGAAGGAGCTTATGATGTGTTACAAGAGGCACTTGGGGGTTGTATTAGATAAAATAAAGGGAAAAAGGGATTACTGGGCATTTGGAACTGTGCGATGCACTCAAAGAATATTTATTGCAGAATTATTACCCTCCTCAGACACAGAAAGATTAGCACTTCTTAAGTATCTCTCAGTAATGGTTGTCATTAGTGATGGGTGAATTTATTCGCCAGGCGCGAATTCGCGGTGAATTTGCGTGATTCGCCACCGGCGAATAGATTTGCGAAACGGCCGCGAAAATTCGCTGGTGAAAGTTCAAAAACAAGACGACGGCGCTGTTTCGACGGCGCAAATTCACCCATCACTAGTTGTCATTTGCCCATTTCCCCACCGGTTATGTATTGTAGGGTCCACTAGGATGTAGTGATGCACTGCAGAGAATAATGGTAAGATATGATGTTTAATAAAACTTTGTGTTACCGCACACCTCCTTCCACTTATTCTGCGTAGTGGTGCTGGTCCACCGTTGACCTTGCCAGGTCACCTTACTGCTTTGTAGTTTCGAAAAACGGTCCGCACACACCAATATTGCAGTCGGGGATTGTGCCCCTTTTATTAATGCCACCAACAATAAATATTCAACGTTTCGGGGGGACACAGCCTCCCTTCTTCCTCCTGAAGAAGGGAGGCTGTGTCCCCCCGAAACGTTGAATATTTATTGTTGGTGGCATTAATAAAAGGGGCACAATCCCCGACTGCAATATTGGTGTGTGCGGACCGTTTTTCGAAACTACAAAGATATGATGTTTTACAGGGGGATGTTACATAATGGAGAGACCACTGGGACAGTAGGGACTATGTCATGAACTGAAGGCATTGAAAGATCAATTACTGCAATATTATTACTTTCCCCAGAAACAGAACTCTTAGCAATCCCCCAGAAAACACCATCCTGGATGGTAGGTTCCATGCCAAAATTAACATGGAGAACTAATTCAGGGTCATATATAGCATCTAAATTTGGCTATATACAACACATCCTTACACTCCTATGATTGAAACAGCAGACAATATAAACACAAGTACAGGTACGCAATCCGTTATCTGGAGACTCGTTTCCAGAAAGTTCAAAATAACAAAGAAGGCCGTCGCTCATAGACTCCATTTTAAAAAAATAATTCAAATGTTAAAAAATTTATTTTCTATAATAATAATAAAACAGTACTATGTAGTTAATCCCAACTAAAAAATAATTAATCCTTACTTAATACAAAACAGTCCTATTTGGTTTAATTAAGGTATAAATGATTACTAACTAGATTTAAAGTATGGAGATCCAAATTATGGAAACCCCAGGTCCCGAGCATTCTGGATAACAGGTCCAATACCTGTATATAATGACCCTTTAAATGATTGCCGTTTGATCCTCTCTCACTCCAACCATTGCTTTTTCCACGTCCCTCCCTCCTACCCAGTTTTGTAAGGAGAAAGGTTATTCATTGAGCCATGGATCTCATGTAGGACAGATTAATTTGGTGGTACCTGTGATTGTGTCAAATTGGTTATTCTAGGGCCCACAGAGGCCCCTATACACAGGGCCAATTCTCACAGCAGTTAGCTATAGACAATGCTAAATGTTTTTAAAAATAGGAAAGCCCTGATATAAGTTGTCCTTGCTTGGGGCCCACAAGAGCCTGGACCACCCTGAGATCCTCTATTATCCTTGGAAGCCAGTTTGACCTCAACTGTGAAAAATATTTTGGGTCCGAGTGTCACATGGCAGCTTCAGAGTTGAATGGTCATCAGTCAAAAGGAAAGGAGCCTTTGTTTCTAAATGAGCCTCATCTCCTGCTAGGAGGACAAACACAGCTGTTTTTAAATTCATTACTTTCTTTCTGAGAATATCATTTTCTGTAAATTTGTCTCCAAGGGAATTTAAGATGAATGCTGCCATCCACAAATTGTACACTGGTTACCATGGCAGTCGTTGATGTGAGTGAATAAAGCAGGAGAAGAAACAAAAGTTCCCCTTTTAATATAATATAAAAAAGACTTGAGTCCACAAATCAGAGTTAATGGCAGAAAGCAGGGTATGGGGGGCAGTGGGAGTACGAACTCTTATAGGCAAGACGCAAATGACTTGACTTAAATGCTTTAATGGATTTAGTGCCTGTGGAGATGTTCAAGATAATAACCACTCACAATAAACGTAAATGGTGAGCCCACGGATGGAAGGCCACATATTATCCTGCTTCGTGTTCTGCCACATAGGCAAAAGGTACCCCGGCAGCGTGGAACTGAGAATTAATCATGTTATTGATAAATATAAAGGTTGCAGGTACTACATAGCACACACTTTTGCCTAGGGGGTATTTATATTAAAAATACACCTTTCATGACACGTTTTTGCTAAATGGAGGGGCTGACATTTTACAGCACAGGTTTATGTCCTTTATTATTGCCCTGTTGGTGTATACAGCATATTGTATATTTCGGCTCTTTGGATACTATAGGGCACATTTTTGAGGGTAGGGTAGTGGTTGCTAATGAATTAAAGAGTACTTCTACTTACATAACTAATTTACTTACAAACCCAATCATTCTAATTACCCACTTTTAATCTCAATGTTATGCCTATTAAATGCTGGATATTATAAAAGGCATGCCTGACACCTGTTGCATCTCAGTTGATCAGTCCAGAATGAGGTTGAGTGAACATTCACAGTGCAATGTTATCAACAGATCAGAATGTGGTTCTATCTGGACTTAGCAATGGTTGACTTGTACCCCTGTTCTGAGACAGAACCACCAGGAAACCAGTGAATAGTTTAGAGCATTGCTGTCCAACTGGCATCCAACTCCCCCCCCCTCCCTGTGTGGCCCTCCATTAAAGTATGACTGCTGTGACTGCGATTAACTGGCACATGCATTGTTCACTACTCAGATTCAGGCTGTAAAAGCCCAGTCTTGTTATTCACACACCTGTAAGACCCTGTATTGTTCACAACTATAAGGACCTGCATTGTACACACTTCAGACCAAATGCCCACTTGTTCTCCTGTTCACACCTCAAAGAAACTGTAGGAACAGCACTGGCATTATGTCAATGTACATAGCACAGTATGTACTGTTCATCTTGGACTAGTCATGATCAGTTACTTGCGTGGTTCTGGTTTTCTCCTGCCCTGCTTTGTCTGTTTGTGCCATTTTCTGCTTGCTCTATGCTGGCTGTATGTTTCATATTCCACCTGCCCTGCTCTACCTGTTTGCCATGCTTCGCCTGCCCTGCCCTACCTACAGTATGTGTTCCATACTCTGCTTGCCCTACACTGCCAATGTATGCCATACTCTGCCTGCCCTACTCTGCCTATGTGTGCCATGCTTTGTCTTACCTACACTTCCTATGTGTGCCATACACAGTTGGCCTTGTCTGTGCCATATTCTGCCTGTCATACTCTGTCTGTGTGTGCCATACTCTGCCTGCCCTACTCTGCCTGTGTGTGCCAAACTTTGTCTTCCCTAATCTTACTATGTGTGCCATAAACTGTTTGCCTTACACTGCCTGTGTGTGCCATACACTGCCTGTCCCACTCTGCCTGTGTGTGCCCTACTTTATCTTCCCAACTCTACCTATGTGTGCCATACACTGTTTGCCCTACACTGCCTGTGTGTGCCATACTCTACCTGTCCTACTTTGACTGTGTGTGCCAATCTCTGCCTGTGTGCAACATATTCTGCCTGCTCTGCTCTGTCTGTGAGAGGTGGATATGGTTGGGGTCTGTTCTGGGGGTGTGTTAGCATTTGGAAATACTTGTTAGGGAGTCCCCAAATGTGCTTAATTTTGTGCTGGGGGGGGGGGCTGTGCTATCCACAGGGGAGGAGGAGGTGGCATATGGATTTAAGTGTATGCCTTAATACAGTATGACTTAATGAACTTTTTTCATGTATAAGTGAAGAGTGATATCCCTGCAGTGAGCACCAGCCATATAGGCTTTTACTTGTATACTACAACCATTAATGTGGGTATGGGTTAACATTTCTTGTAATACCAAGGGTGTAGTGGTCAACAATGGGTTCCATTATCAGCCTCCACCACGTAGGCCAAAAAAATTCAAGCCCTCAGTACCACAGAAATTAGACAGCACTGGTCTAGAGGGAATTCATTTGCCAACAAGAGCCTCTGCTATGACCTACAGTACTGTTGTACTACTGTAATCCTTAATATCCCCCACCAGCTTAACATGTCCATAAAGGAGAAAATCAACTCCAGGGCAGCTGATCAATCATTTTCTCTTCTGTGCAACACACTCGGGTATTCACAGGGAAGACGTGACCAGATGCAGATAAAATGAGGCTCCCTGCCAGCAAGATATTTAATTGGCATTATATACTGTAAGAAGAGATAAGTCTCTCAGTTACTGATACAACACAATAAATTGCATTACAAACACTGCTGATGTTAGCGTTATGCAGTCAACATCGGCTTTGTTCCTTTCAACATAACACCTTTTATAGGAAATATAAAATGCTGTGATATCCCTGGAGCCCTGGTTTAATAATCCCATGAAACATTTCCCTATAGATAGGAACTTGTATAAGAAATGTGTCATGTAGGGTTGGGAAGTAAATCCCCGTTGCCCCTTAATATGGCCCTGTTTCAAGAATTGGCTTAAAATGCATAAATATCTGTGTTTTTACACCACTTTACTGCGAACTTCAATGAGTTATGCTCAGTCACTGGAATCCCTGTAGCCCTCCTCCTTGGACATCATCATCAAATTAATGAACTTTGGTCTTTTTGCAACCAAACTCACTTAACTATGTAACTTCACATCTATGTTCTGTCTGTGCTGCATGGCATGGTACTGCATAGAAAAGACCTTTCCAATATTCCATAAAGAAGAAGCATATTTATTGTCATTCATTTGCTCCTTTGTGAAGACTGGAGCAAAGGGAGAACGGGATGGTGTGAGTCATTTTTACAAGGGATATTGCTTTTCTTCAAATTCTTTCAATGCAAGCCTGGCTGCAATGAGGTCTATTACTATAGAAACAAAAGGTACCCGTACTGGTATTATTTTGCTTATAACCTATATGTGAGTTCTGATGAAAGACCAGGATATGGTAAGTTATATTCCTTTGATTGCTAGTTGTCTCCGTGGAAACTTGTGAAAAGTCAATCTTTTTGGGTGACTTTTTTTATACTTAAGAAAAATAAATCATTTGTCTCCCCTTGTTGCTTTAACAGAAGGGTCATCTAGATCCTGTGCTATGAACAAAGCACTTTTATAGTCTTAGAAGGTCATCAGAATCATATAAATCATTGCTGTTGAATTTCCTCTTCGACATGGTTCCATTTTTGATATACTGTACACTATTTTTTGGGACGGCGTAATAAAATGATGATGTCATACAAAGGGCCACCATACAGTCCATGGGCCACATTAATACATGTACATGTTTGTATTCCAAATAGAGTGCATTATCCCTCTGAATGGACTTGATGGACACAAGTGCCAAATTTATAGCTGGCATTGAACTAGGCTTACCCATGCTCACCCATCCTCTTTCCTACCTTCACAACACTAATGCTTTACACTAATGCACATGTGTTGAAGATATAGGAGATGGTTATTTATAATATAATAATATTGAATAATATTGGGAATCTTATTTCTATAAATATCTCATATTTCTATATTGGGGGCCTCCCCCCTTAGCTGACACCCTAGGCATGGGTGCTATAATATAGAAAATTTGGGTGCATCGAGTGATAAAACAGCATTATTATAACACTCAAGCATAAGTTATTATTAAACTCATGTTTGTTGTAACTTGCACGTTGCCCCAAAGCTCAAAGTTGATCTTTTTTGTATGTATGTATGGGCAGCACTGGCATTAATAAGAACAGGTGGGTTGTACATGGGGGCTCTAGGGGCCACAGTTAGCTCTCCTGCATTTGCACCTAGACCTATGTAATTGAGCACATATTTCTGGATCAACCCCAACCCAAGTACGGTTGTTGCCCTTGCTGACTAGGCTTTCTTTTACTGAAGGAGACACAACCTCATATCTTCAAATCTAGTTAGCCTAATAAGCACTCTGAACCCTGGCTGCTTTTGTACACAATTACCAAACTCCAAACCCTTCTTTATATTGTAATAGTGAAGTATTTACCCATTGACACTATAAGGTTTCACCAGTGTCTAGTATTGTGATGACACAAAAAGCCTGTATTCTCTCTCGAAACTAGTGATGCTTCCCTGCTTCTCTCCACCTTCATAGCAGACTCACAGCTACTGTGTGTGTAACCCTCCTCATCATCCTTCCCACGCTTACAAATAACTGTAATTTGCTATGTAGCTCGAGGCTGCACAATATCTCAATACTGATTTTTTTTAACCTCAGCAGAATATAATTTTTAGTTAAGTTCTGCAGCTTCAAATACACATTAAATGTAGCCCTTGAAAACCAGCAGTAGTTGTTAAACGTTTTTTGGTTTCCAACCTTTGCTTACAACACATTTACAGATATAGGGGAAATATTGTTATCAGTATTCATCTGAAGGCCCAAGACTACTGGTGTAACTATAGAGGAAGCAGACCTTTTGGTTGCAGGGGTCCTGGGGATCAGGGGGCCCTGTATTGCGGTGTCTGGGAGCAGGTGAAGGGGAGGGCTGGGAATGCCAGCAGGGGGGCAGGGAGTGTGCGGGTGGGCAATTCTAGGTAGAAATTGGTCTGTGCTGCCGCCCCCACCCCCTGCAAATAAAATCTTTGGAGGGGCCAAGCGCACATCAATTCCTACCTGGAACTGTCCACTGTCCAACAATATCCAGTTACTCCACTGTCCAGGAATATCTAGGATAAGTAAATGTTAAGCCCAAATCTTACCCTAACTAGGCTTTCAGGTGTATCTAGAGACCAAATAGGCATTGCCCCTAAATGTATTCTTATTTTGAGCATCCACTACAACTGCTCCAGGCCCAGGCTCATGGGGACCAGCAGCCCAATAAAATGTTGTTTTCTTTGATGAATTACATTTAATTTCACTGTTGTGCTATGATATTTGTTCTCAGCCAAGCTCCCTTCAGCTATGAAAAAAACAGTTCAAACACAGTTCAACAACCACATCAAAATAATGAAGTGTTTTAACAATGCAAGGTTGCTTTGTGTCTTTGAAGCAAAGAAAGAAAGAAAGAGCCAGAGATGTAACAATAGAGAAAACAGGTGCTCCTGCCAACCGAATAGGAGGGTTGCTGAGGTTGCATATTGCCCTATATAGTTGTGCAGTTGCAGTATTTGTGTGCAAAATCTTACCTAATAGTCTATGGTCCCTATTGTCACTAAAATGTGTTGTTTGACCCAATAATAAGATCTTTTTAGGGACTCCCTAAAAAGATCTTATTATTGGGTCAAACAACACATTTTAGTGACACCTTTGGAAAGCATTGCATACCTCCCAAATGTCCCAATTTAGACAGCTCGACCCCCGCAGTCCCAGATTTTTATTAAAATATTTCTCTTTGATCTCCTGCACTGATGCAGAAAAAGATAAAAAGTTTCTGAAACTTAAATAAATAAAAGGCTTCTTGGCAGAGAGCCCAGAATACTCAGCGCCTGAATTTTCATACAGTTACAACTAAGAATTTCTGAAACTTAATTAAATGAGAGGCTTTTGTCAGAGAGCCCAGAATACTCAGCATCTGCATTTTGATACAACTGTAACTAATAGAAAGATCAACTAAGATAAACATGTATCTTGGGGAACTGAGACTTACAGCTTAAAGGGCAAATTCCCCTTCATTAGCAAAACTGAAATAATACATAAAATATAGACCTTAAACCCCCAAAAATGTGTTCAGACTTTCCATAACCTATCAAATTTTGTAAAATGGACATGGTATTTAGGGGGTGTTGACACAAATATGTGTTTTGTCATATTTCAAATGTTGGGAGGTAAGCTTTGTCCTAACTTTCTCCATAAAGCACAAACTTTACACTGTATGAAACATACTATGGAGGTCATTTTTCACCAGCGGTAGCTCAGTCATTCACCTGTAACACACCATTAGCAGTTAGCAGCTCCATTGAGTAAGGGCAAGATGGTCTTGGCAAGATGGTCTTGGCAAGATGGTCTTGTTGGTTAGGTCACCAAATGATTGGATCGTTGCCCAAGGTTGTTGGCTAATCAGATGGATCCAATTATTTGACCAAACCATTATCAGAAAGGCCATCATTTTGGTCCCATACAAAAAGTTGCTGTGGGGCTGAGACTAATGTAGGCAAGCATCTCACCTACCTTGGGTGCAGTTGGAGGGGAGCCCAACTGGAGAAGGAGTGAGTGGATATGAGCAAGGGGGGAACAAGGTCTGGGCTGGGGAGCTTCAGATAGGGCACCTAATCAAGTAGTTTTACTTTAGAACCAAGACTACTTGGCCCAGTTGCTGACTGAGCTAGGATTGGCTGGTGGGAAGCCAGTCTTGGCTTGACAGTGGCCAGCTTTAGAGATGTGGGGGGCCCTGACTTTGCAGGAAGAAACATACACAAGTGTAATTTATATATGTCTGACCCATTACTCTCCATCTGCTGTTAAACTGAATCACCCAACATCAGCCCTGACGATGTTTGGCTGTAGAAGGGATAAAAGTTACGGTTCACCAGTGATTTAATTAAAATTTTACCCCAAGGGGCCCTTGTAATATCCGGATTATTATAAGACAATAAATATAGAGCGATTACAGTTAAATCAACACATATGAAAAACACAGCCGCGTTAATAATTAACCAGCAATTGAAATGAATAAGGGAGCACAAACGAAAGCAGTGGCGTTTCAAACTTTCCATTAAAATAATATTCAGATCGTTGTCTAAAGGCCAAACGTTTGACTCTGCTATTCATTTCCATTTGCTTTGTTATACTGCGCTTAATGGCACACTAGCCAGTGCTATACAAATAACATCTACTGGGACAAAGGCTGCCTAAATGTGGCTGCAGAAAAAAAGGATGGCAGCAAATTTGTCCTATGGAGAAAAATACCAGTGGCACACTGAAAATCTCGCCATCGTTCGGCACCCTGGACGCAACTTTGCATTTTAGTGAATTAGCGTTCTCCTGGCGGATTTTCGCCTGGCGAAGTGTGGCAATGTGAGCGAAGCCGTCGCTGGCGAATTTCCGCTAGGTTAGTGAATTTGCCCCTTAAACAGGAACTGCAAAAAAGGTCTTTAATAATGTAGGAAAAATCAACTTTCCTATTTTCATTAATTAAACATTTCAAAGGTTTTTTTTTCCAGAGGGTCTATAGTGGCACATAAAATAATACGCAAGAGCCACAAATAACCTACTAAATAATACATCCTCCCATGCATATACTTAGGAATGTCATCAGTTATTACTGTTGCTTAGTGCTGAATGAGATCAGGAGTCACCTCGTTGTACTGTGGATAAAAAGACTTCGGCTTTGTGCCTCGATATGGTCAAAAGACTTCAATATGACTTCTAATATCCTTCTGTTTTACTATAGCAACACATTAGGGGACATTAACTATGACTAGATTGCTAAAGGGTTCAAAAGCAGTAGTAGTTGAAAAAGCACTTACATCAGGAGTATGGCTACACCCTGTTGTGAAATTCTTCACTAGGTACAGGTCTCTTGTTTCTAGATGCCTCCCTTCCCTACATCTATGTAACTTTTGCACTTTTTGGCTCCAGTTCTTAAGAGGGATATAAATGAGCTGGACAGATTGCAGAGACTAAGTGCAACTATACTGGTTAGAGGGATGAAAGACTTAAATTATGAGGAGAGACTGTCAAGATTGGGATTGTTTTCAACAAAGGCGCTTGCGAGGGGACATGATTACACTTTACGAGTACATTAGAGGACATTATAGACAAATAGCAGGGGACCTTTTTACCCATAAAGTGGATCACCGTACCAGAGGCCACCCCTTCAGACTAGAAGAAAAGAACTTTCATTTGAAGCAACGTAGGTGGTTCTTCACAGTCAGGACAGTGAGGTTGTGGAATGCACTGCCGGGTGATGTTGTGATGCTGATTCAGTTAATGACTATAAGAGGGACTTGGATGATTTCTTGGACAGACATAATATCAAAGGCTATTGTGATACTAAACTCTATAGTTAGTGTATGAGTATATATAGTTTAAATGAGTGAATGGAGGGGTCAGTCTGTGTATGTATGGATGCTGGGTTTTATTTTGAGGGATTGAATTTGATGGACTTTGGTCTTTTTTCAACCCGATTTAACTATGTAACGGCCCTCCCGCTGTGGAATTGGGTGGGCTGAAAACATGAAAAACATGCTCTCTCTTTTTGTTAAAGGATAGAAAGTTAAATATTTGCTGTTTTGGAGTACAGGCGTCCCCTAAAGAAATGCCAATGAGATCAGATTGTTCCCTTATATCATGATTGAAACACCTTTGCTTTTGATCCTCTATGCTTATTTATAAACTTAATGGGATTAACAAAATGCATGTTTTTATAACCAACAAAATATTTAGAATATCAGTTCTTCTTCATGGGCACACGCTCTCACCCTGGCACTTAACACTTATATAAACAGGTCTTATTTTATTCTTTCAACAGGGAGCCTGTTCTCCTTGCTCAGTACATCGGATGACTCTTACCCAGTGATGGGCGAATTTATTCGCCAGGCATGAATTTGAGGCTGGCGAATAAATTCACGAATTTGCCGATGAAAATTTGCTGGCGTCAATTTAGAAAAAACAAGGCCTTGAGCATAGCTGATCTTTGAGAATGTGAGCTCTAGGAATTGTTTGTGTGCATGTAGCAGGGCCCCATTTCTATTTCCATCTGAATGGGCTTCCTGTAATGTCCATTACATTATATATGGCAATAGAGGACTCAATTTACAATGTATTCAGTTATCTTCTTAGTCCCCCGCAGTTTCGGAGTTGGCTTAATGTACCCTGCGTTCCCTGTGCCTCCTTGTCTGCATAATTCAAGATTACATTTCTTTTGATTTTCAGCAGTTCAGAGCGAGCCTGGTATGGGAGGGAGAAGAGTGAGAAGCATAAATTGTTCCAAGGATTTGTAAATGTTTAAGACAGAGACGGGGCATTAAAGGATCCGTTATGCTTCTAGATGTTTTCCCAACCTGATGTGGTTCCAATTATGGGTTGTGAGGTGGTCCTGGACAATAGAGCAAGACTAGGAGCTCAGTATAAATATGGTCTGTCCAATTAGTAATCCATTTACTTGTTTGACCTGTAACTCAAGCTTGACAAAGGGTCAGGTGGGACCCGAAACGTTGCTGTGATGCCCTAAAGGGTTCCAATAAAGGCATTTTTATTTTATGAAGGAGTGGTGCTGTTTCATCTTGTGACCTGTAACTCCAAGCAGGCCCTTGCAGTCTGTGGGATGCAGGGTTAGTAGTTTTTAACAAATGGAGTGCCGGATATTGGATATATCTGAAAAACACAAGTAGGACAGGTGCCAATGAAATCTCCCCATTGGTGGGTTCTTAATATAGCACTGTCTCAATCTATACAAAACCAAGGCAGAGGCTTCATACTAAATTATATTTTCTTCCAGAAAACTTCACCCTTGATCAGGATCATCTTTAATTTTGCTGTGTCTGACCCAATGAGAGTTAAGATTTTTTATGTTTATGTGGCTTTAAGGAAAGGCTCCCTGTAAAGGCCTGAGGACCCCCGTCTGCTGCTGTTGCAGAATTGTGTATAATTCAGCACGGCTTCTTTCTATGGATGTTACAGTGAATCAGCCTGATTGGGACATTTTGGAAGTCTTAGCCCTGATCGATGTTACATATTCTGAGCGTGAAGCAGAGTTATATCACCACCAATCAATGTGGCCTGCATTCTAGAGCCTGCAATGAAATAAACTGATTTAGTGATTCTTCTGTAATCCTATGAAACTCATTTAGATACAATGAAGGCAACAGAACAGCGCAACAGAAACTACACATATCTCATATCTTGAAACTTGTTATGCCTTCACTGATTCACTGATTCATTTATACCATATGACTACTATGTGTTCGTTATTCCTGTATAGAGATGTAGACCTTTCCTCTCCCCTTTGAGAGATTTCCAGCCATATTCCCCGATCTGCCAAGTTGCATGCCCAATTTTGCACCACCCCGAACTCCCCCTAAAAATCACGAGGGCCTTGAAAAATCCAAAAAGGTTGGCATTTCTGCATTTACTGATTCAGTACCAGGGCCGGAACTAGGGGTAGGCAGAGTAGGCACGTGCCTAGGGCGCAAAGGTGGAGGGGCGCCAGGCATGTACTTACTCCTACCCCTAGTCCAGTCCCTTCTCTGCCGACCGGCCATCTGAATCGACGTATGCGAACGCGTCACATGCGTTGATTCGCGCATGCACAGAAGCGTCTATGCGCTGACGCGTCTATGCGCTGAAGCGTCTTTTCACGCATGCGCAGAAGCGCGCAACTAGCCGGCGCATCAGCCGGGCAGGCTGCCTAGGGCGCCTGCCCGGCTTGGCCCAGCTCTGTTCAGTACTAGCATTTGATGCATTGCAAAGAGTCTGAGTATGGGTGAATCGGTGCAAAAAAATTTAGGCCATCACAACCTCTTTGGCAGTCCCTTTAGCTACGACTCAAACATGCCGGTAAAATCACTTCAGAAAATGATCAGATTAACTTGACATGCAAGTATGATCATTACAGAATATGGACAATAAGCACATTAAAAGGCATGTAAAGTCTAAAATAGAAGTCTAAAATAGAATAAGGCTAGAAATGCTGTATTTTGTATACTAAATATAAACATGAACTTACTGCACCACAAGCCTAATCAAACAAATAATTTATGCTTTCAAAGTTGGCTACAGGGGGTCACCATCTTGTAACTTTGCTAAACATCTTTGCAAGACTAAGACTGTGCACATGCTCAGTGTGGTCTGGGCTGCTTAGGGATCGTCATAAACAAAGCTGCTTGAGTTCTGCATGGCTGGGAAGTAAGGCGGGGGCTCCCCCTGCTGTTCATAAGTATGATTGTTTCCCTGCTCAGCAGTTAGGGACCGTCTGACAATTCCTATCCACAGCAGTAAATGAAGGGAGAATTTCACTGCATACAGTCAGGTTTCTTATAAAAACGGTACACATTTTTTAATTAAAGTATAATGGAGATAGGTTTCTTATTCATTAAAGAAAGTAAAAATAGGATTTTATTTTTTTGTCTTTACATGCCCTTTAACTCCAGGAATGACACCAGTCCGTTTGGGGTACTTTGAAGTCACATATTTGGATGTCTTAAAAATGCAGCATTCACAGTCACCAAAATGTTTCTTTATGTCGTTGCCCTTTAGAGTTGATTGTGCATATGGATCATTTCTTAACTTTCCCTGCATTCGTATTCAATGGTGATACTATACTGCTTTGCCTCATCTGAATCACCTAGACATCAACCGAATGGCACCTCTAATTTTGATCACTAGGTGGTGGTGTTCTTTTGATGTGCATGGAGTATACAGTATAGCTCCCAGTCCCAAGCATGTATGCCCCTCTATAGATATCCATATTGTATATTGCAAAATGTACCTTCTGTTCATGCGAAATCCTTATAGACTAACTAGGTCATGTTTTTCTTTTAATTGGCTTTTTTATAGCCTCAAAGTATCTTTTACAAATGTAAGGATATTTATTATTTATACACTTGGCTTATTGTCCTGGAAGATGGGATAAACAGGCTTTGCAATTATAAAGTGTGGTGCTTTTTTGGTATTCTGCTGTTTCTCTGGCTATTCTCTGAATCTCCTAGCCTTGCATCTCTTAGCATTTCTAATGCCTGTCCTTGAATTAGCCTAGTTCTCTCCTATTTATTATACAGACCTATTTCTATTCCATAATTTTAACTGTTTGCAGCTTTCCCTAAACATGAGCACTGTAGTTGATGTTCTAATATCCACAGTGCTTCCCTAAGGGGGTTATTTATCAAAATCCAAAAATATCTCATTATTTTCCGAAATCTACTCCAACCAAATCTGCACGGGTTATTTCCCCTTATTTATCAGTACATTTTCCCGAAATTTCCTGTGCGGGAAATTTTTTTAAAAAATCATGAAAAATTAGAATCGTATAAATCTTTATGATTTTCTGCCCGAAAACAGATTTTTTTTTAGAATTTTTACCTGAAAACCACTAAATATTCGGATTAGTGCACGAATCCCAGTGCAGATCTGGCTATCTTCAGAACTTCTCCCTTTGATTTATATACAACCTCTGCAGGTCTCAGATGTGGGATTTTCGGTTTCTGACTTTTACCATACTTGGGGTGTAATTAATCCCGAAAAATTCGAGCTTCTTTATTTCGCTAAAAATTCGAATTTTATAGTAAATTTTTTAGAGTTTTTGGCATTCTGACTTTAATAAATAGCCCCCTTAGTGTTGCCAGGGCCTGGAGCATTACAGATTTCAATGGTCGCATTATTTTAACAAGTAGTGAATTCCATGGGAATTTCAAAACCTGAGACGAAGTCCATTTAATTTTTTAGAGCTGATTACTCTTGATATTTTAATTCATAGAAGTAAATAGCAGTTACAGATCTGCTGTTTGAGAGCAAACTTTTCATTGGATGCTGTGGGTTACTAGGCCTGGAGAAAAAGCCTAATCTTAATTATTATTGAAATTCCATGCATTTCTTGAATTTAGAGAAGGGGTCCTGTTGCAAGGTGTTTTTATGGCTTGTAGTTGGATATTGGGCCCCCTTACATGGGACCCTCTATTCATATGGGCCCATGTCAAATACCTCTGGTTTCTCTAAAACCACCCCTGTACAGGATAGGTGCACTCTAAGGGGGTTATTTACCAAAGTCCGGTTTTATCTCAAAATTTTCTGCTACAAACTCAGATCAAATCTGATGAGGTTTTTTTTATGATTTATTATTACATTTTCCTGAAAATTTGGTTTGTGGGAAAAAATAAGGTTTTCATGATTTTTTTCGAATTTTTCACCCGAAAACTCAGATTTCTTATGCTTTTTGCCCGAAAACTTCGGTGTATTGCATGAAACCCAGCGCACATCAAAAAAATCATTGGGACTTCTCCCATTGACTTATATGCCACTTCGACAGGTCTGAGATGCCGGATTTTCTGATTCGGACGTTTCCATCCTGGGGGTTTAATAAATTCCAAAAAATTTGTTATTTTTTAAAAGTCCGATTTTATAAGAAAAAAAATCAAAAAATTTTCTGGGATTTTTGCATTCGGAGTTTAGTAAATAACCCCCTAAGTATTACTGTGTGCAACTATTTGTACCTGCCACATACACTACTACTGTGTTAAACTGAATTCCTAACTAGTGATGGGCGAATTTGTCCAGTTTCGCCACGAAATTCACGAAATTGGCGAAAATTTGCGAACATTCCAGTTCCGGCATCGGAATAATTTGCGCCTGGTAAATAAATTCGCCCATCACTATTCTTATCTTGATTCCCATTAAATAGTCATGGCTGCCTCATTATTAAGTCATTACTAACTGGCCTATTTAACCTTCTCTCAACAAATTAGCTCAGACTTTCCATAACTCTCTGCGGTGTTTCCTTAATCATGTAAATGATCTGCCTGAATCATATAGCGATACACTGTAATTGGTAGTTTTTTCTGCTGCTGCTAAATAACGATATCTCGGTGCAAGGAGACATATAAAAGGCATATTACTATTAAAGCAAATATTGAATTCGAGAGTGCTGGGCGGTTAAAGGGTAAGTACATCATAGAAATCCACATTCTGAATGGTGTAGACATTGATGTTTTTTTTTTTTAAATGAATTAATTACTATAACTCCAATATTTCATAGAGCAAGTATAGGTATAGTCTACAGCCTATGAGCAGACATAGAAAGCAAATCCTGCTCTGAGAATGGCAATTGTGACCTCCATAGCTGGCTACACCCACAGTGATATAAGGAAACTGCCCTTCCTTATAAAGGGAAAATAAAAAGTGCTGTTATAGTGGTTCTTTAATGTCTGTGATTGATGGGGTCTCTGCAACATGGTTCTCATTCTTCCCAGCAAGTCCAGCAGTCATCCCTTGTTCTGGTATTGAAACAGTGTTTGAGCAGCTTATTAATCAACAACTCTGTATCTTTTTGCTTACTTCTAAACCAGTGGATCACGTTTTCAAAACCAATTCCCCCGTGGTCCTTTCATTGCAGGTTCTTTAATGAGCTGCATCGGGGCATTGGGGTGAGTGTGTTATTCTGTACCTTTCCTGGGAAAAAAAATCAGTTTTTCTTGCTACATAACCCAATAACCAGAAACTGTCAGTACCATAAGGACATAGCAAGGCTTAATTAGTGCATTTAAAGCAGAAACAGCTTTTGTCATCAGACAGGGAAGAGATTACTTCTCACCCAGAAAAAAAGGAGATGGAACAGCAAGAGGCAAATCAGAGCAGGCAGTATCTATAATATTCCCATGCTTGCAATTGTGATCTAGGGATTGTCAGCCTTTACTCTATAAGACTGTGATGCCGTTTGGTATTCTGCTGTTTCTGAATTTGTTAGCATCTCTGCAGTTTGCCCTAGATTTTATCCTATCCTATCTCCTAGCTGCTTCCTAGTCCTATTTCTAATAGGTTTTCTAACTGTGTGCAGCTGCACGTGATACCATTTTTTTTGCATAATGCCCTATGAGTGTGGATCCTGAATTATTTTATGGCAAGTTGATCAATCATCTGCTACTGAAGCAATTCTGCCCAATTACACCAGTGAAGAATTTCATATAAAAAGCAACACTGAGCATGCAAGGCATCATGGTAAGATTGCCTTGAAGGCATTAGAAATCTTTTTAAGAGACACTTGGCAGCTGCTATAGCAAAACATTCCACTTGCAGGTACTTAAAGGGATACTGTCATGGGAAAAAATGTTTTTTTGAAAATGCATCAGTTAATAGTGCTGCTCCAGCAGAATTCTGCACTGAAATCCCTTTTTCAAAAGAGCAAACTGATTTTTTTATACTTAATTTTGATATCTGACATGGGGCAGACACATTGTCAGTCTCCCAGGTACTTTCAGTCTTGTGATTTGTTCTCTGATAATCTTCAGTCACTCTTTACTGCTGTCCTGCAAGTTGATATCACCCTCCTACCCCCCCCCCCATCAGCCCATCAGCAGAACAATGAAAAGGTAACCAGATAACAGCTCCCTGATTGATATAAGAACAACACTCAATAGTTAAAATCCAGGTCCCACTGAGACACCTTCAGTTACATTGAGTAGAAGAAGCAATAGCCTGCCATAAAGCAGTTCCATAGTGCAGCACTGGCTCTTTCTGAAAGCACATGAGCAGGTAAAATGACCTGAGATGGCGCCTACACATCAATATTACAACTAAAAGAAAACTACACTTATTGGTTCAGGAATTAAATTTTACATGGTAGAGTTAATTATTTGCAATGTAAACAGTGTAATTTAGAAATAAAAACTACACCATAAAACTAATACTTAGTCTCTTAATGTATTTTGTGTGGTGCCAGTATAAACTAAGGGTTATTTGAAAAGCCCAGTTGTGCCAGGGTCATATGAAAGATGGGTGTTTTGGCTTCTCTGTATTACCACCAAGGTATCAAAAAGAAAGGAACTGGAAAAGCATTAGGGTACCTTGGAGTAGATACCAGAAATATCTGCAACTCTGTAGAAGCAATGAAACACCACTCCTCCAGGTGGTGTTGCATTGATCTGTAGTTCTAAAACAACTGGACTTGAAGACATTTCACTACTCATCGGAGCAGCTTCTTCAGTTCAACTGACTGGGGTGGGAAGACCTTGACATATAAACTCTTCCACTAATCCAATCACAATGGCACATTGTAACTCTTCAGAGAGGTGACATCTGAAATTCACAGAGGTGTTGATTCTGTGTAGTTACTGTGATAGAATTACCAATGTGTCATGCACAACCTGGATGAATGAAAATCTTCTCAGTCATTGATCTGTAGAGTCGTCTCATAGAATTTAATAAGAATTTAACTGCATTGAGATCTGGTTACCAGGTTAGTCATGCACTATGACTTGCACTGTCTCCATGCTCAGCATAAAAGGCTATGGTGGCTTGTGAATGGAAGCATGGGCAGTTTTAGGGTTGGGATGTCCATCTACTAATCACCCTATTAACAGTCAACCATGAGTAGCTGTATCAATTCCTTTTATAGCAGCAAGGAGATGCTAGGCATGTATCCTTGGCCTGTAATGTACGGGGGCATCAACTGCTCTTCTAGGAAGCAGAACTAAAATGTAATTAGCAAGTCATTTCCAATTGTTTGGATTCAGTCAAGATTTTCTTGAAGTCTACTGGAATACATAGCAGTTATGAAGTAATCTAGGGTGAATGATAATATACTGGTCTGAATACTCCAGGTCCTTATGTCATTGGTTCCCATACCTTGGGGCTGCAGCATTGTCAGGTGGGGCTCAGCCTGGAGGCCTGTTAGGGGGAAATTTGGGAAGAATGATTCTTTGCTCTCCTAGGTACACATAGAAGTCCATCTTGATAACTCGGGTAAAAGTAATTGCTGTCTTAGATGTTCTTGGAATTCTAAAGGTGGCCATACACGGGAGATAAAGCTGCCGATATCGGTCGTTTAGCCTCCGGCGGGTCTTTCTGATCAATATCTGGACACAATATAGATCAGGAAGGTTTGATTTTTCTCCTGAACGACCCGTCAGAGCCCATTGCGCTCGTCGTAATCCGATCATTTGGCCATAAGGCCAACGTTCAGATTACCCCTGATATAGCCAAATAGTGGATTTGGTGCATCCCTAGTCCTTAGCTTTTTAAAAAATAAAATTCTCTTGTAATTTTAAAACCTGTGAGTGTGGTTCTTAATGAATGGAGATTATTCATTGATCCTGCACCCAGACATATGAACTATTTTTTTCTAGAGTGCCGGCATCTCGAAGATTTGATGAAATATATAAATGTATCTGTATTGAACAGGTATGATTAATGCGTATGTAGTATTTTTATCTCCGTATTGCATCCAGAAAGCCACAAATTCAGCAGCAACGGTCTTTTCAATTAACACTTGCTAAAGGTAAATTTTGTAAAGGTAAATACGATGGAGTAATGATGAATGCAAGAATATATCACAAAAAAAAAAGTGATATAAAGTTAAAATAATAGACCGATGCAGGGGTTTTGAACTTCAGATGCACGTGAGCAGTAGAGTAAAATCAGAACGAAGATGAGGAGACAGGAGAGAAGATGGTGATCACTAGAATTCTTCCCGGGGCTGGCGTGTTTCTCTCTTTTAGTTTCTCATAAAATAGGCAAACTTGAGGTCAATCTCCCAGAATCTTGTTTTACTTTGCAAGATATTATTATTGACAAGTGGAGAATAAAGCAATACATTTTTAACTATTCTGCCAGTTTGATAGGACCTGCATGACTGGGACTGGGCAAAATGCCCATTTGTAGAACAAGCCTTATGTTAGGCAACAGCTCTGTAGCAAAGTGTCACTGGGAATGACTTTGCTTTATCGGCGTCTGTGCTTCAGTTCAGATTAACTTGGAGGTGGGAGCGCACTCTAAAAAAAGAGAAATTCAAAAAGGTTAATGTAACCAGACAAGATGCTTGTCATTTCGAGGCCTGGAGAAGCGCTCCTGCCTCAAAGTCCTTGCTCTAGCAGATGGCAAACCATACTGACATGTTCCTTAAAGAGGTTCAAATGTTCCGTTGGCTCAGCACCACGACCCTTCTGGTAACACAGCAGCTCTGCTCATTCTAATGGATAAACTGTTTCCTTTGCTTCAATAATTCTTTTTCATGATGCCCAGTGATGTTTTTTTTTTAATAGGGCAGGAAACTTTTGTCCTTATAAAGTTAATTATATTGGTACCATGGAAAGTGGAGCAGCTGTCCCAAAGCTGCATGGATGTTTCTGGGACAAACTACTACAAAAATAATAAGTAAATTGGCATGGCCTTGCATGTCACATAAACTGGGTCAAAGTTAAACCGCTGAGATGACCCGACAATTGTGGAGGTAGTTACAGTTCATGCTCTTTGCATAGTTCCTTGGAATAGTTAGGCTGTGGTTTAGAAGTACAAACAGTAGTTTTAGGCTGGTGCTAAAGCCCCAAGAAAAAAAGAGGATTATGAGGCTGCGTTATTTCTATGAAATATGGCCTTTCTGATGCTATTGCACTACTACACCCAGAAGCTGTGCTTCAACAACAAATAAAAAGAGTGTCTTACAACAGTTTTCCTTCCTGTATCTGCTATATCCCAGTCATTTCCAATAGACTCTTACTACCTGCTATCCTATAGCCACAGTCCCTTCCCAGAGACTATTATCCCACTGCTACTATAGACACCATCTCTCCCTACTATACCTGCTATCCCACAGTCACACTCCCTTCCCAGAGACTATTATCCACTGTTACTATAGACACCATCTCTCCCTACTATACCTGCTATCCCACAGTCACACTCCCTTCCCAGAGACTATTATCCACTGTTACTATAGGCACCATCTCTCCCTACTATACCTGCTATCCCACAGTCACACTCCTTCCCAGAGACTATTATCCCACTGTTACTATAGGCACCATCTCTCCCTACTATACCTGCTATCCCACAGTCACACTCCCTTCCCAGATACTATTATCTCACTGTTACTATAGGCACCATCTCTCCCTACTATACCTGCTATCCCACAGTCACACTCCCTTCCCAAGACTATTATCCCACTGCTACTATAGGAACCATCTTTCCCTACTATACTGTACCTGCTATCCCACAGTCACACTCCCTTCCCAGAGACTATTATCCCACTGTTACTATAGGCACCATCTCTCCCTACTATACCTGCTATCCCACAGTCACACTCCCTTCCCAGAGACTATTATCCCACTGTTACTATAGGCACCATCTCTCCCTACTATACCTGCTATCCCACAGCCACAGTCCCTTCCCAGAGACTATTATCCCACTGTTACTATAGATACCATCTCTCCCTACTATACCTGCTATCCCACAGTCACACTCCCTTCCCAGAGACTATTATCCCACTGTTACTATAGGCACCATCTCTCCCTACTATACCTGCTATCCCACAGTCACACTCCCTTCCCAGAGACTATTATCCCACTGTTACTATAGGCACCATCTCTCCCTACTATACCTGCTATCCCACAGTCACACTCCCTTCCCAGAGACTATTATCCACTGTTACTATAGATACCATCTCTCCCTACTATACCTGCTATCCCACAGTCCCCTCCCAGAGACTATTATCCACTGTTACTATAGGCACCATCTCTCCCTACTATACCTGCTATCCCACAGTCGCACTCCCTTCCCAGAGACTATTATCCACTGTTACTATAGGCACCATCTCTCCCTACTATACCTGCTATCCCACAGTCCCCTCCCAGAGACTATTATCCACTGTTACTATAGGCACCATCTCTCCCTACTATACCTGCTATCCCACAGTCACACTCCCTTCCCAGAGATTATAATCCCCACTGCTACTACAGGCATATTCTCTGCCTATATTACATACAATAGTTAAATTGTAAGATCCGCGGGGCCGGGATCTCCTTTCTCTTGTTTCTTTCACCCTTTGACCTTTATCTATATTGCAGCTGTACTTTGTGCTTATTTTTCTTATTGTAAAGACTCACAACTGTTTTTAGTAATTTACTGTTCTGCTGTTCAGCCCTTCCAACATTCAGTAATTAGCCAAAGACTCACATTGACTATTAGTTTATATTGTCCCTTTAAAACCACAATCCAGTACTTTATTTGCCATAGGAGATACAGAAGAGTAATAAAAATAATGGGAATGCAGTGCTGAAAAGCCTGAATTATTAATAATATCATTGATAGGCTCTGAATGGCTGCATATTCTATTCACTCCACATATACAGTATTTAAACACATGCTGTTTTTCTGCCTAGGTAACACAGACATTAGAATAAAATAGCATGCTAGTTGCTGAAACAACAAGTGTATACTTCAGAGAACGAGCAGATTTGCTCATTGAACCAAGGTTGCATTTATAATTACATCAACCACTTCATAGGATTTTTAGATTTTAGAAATTACAGTTCCTAGAATACTGTATATAGATACAATGCATTGCTTATCAGTAATTATATACTATTATATAAATATTATATGAGTCCTAGACTTGTAAACCCCCCTTTAAAACAATATATATTTCCTGGATAAGCCCACAGGTGGGCCAGTTGGTAGCGCAGGAGGATTTCAAATCCCCCCAATTAATGTAAAAAAAAAAATAATGTTGAAAAGCAGGTCTCTAAGTTGTAAACAGCAGTTTCAGCAAGTACAAAAATTCTATATCTTGGTTCAGGGACTCTGAGACTTTTAGATAATATAACACCAGGTACAATGTTTGCTCCAAGTATACTAATCCACAGAAACCAATCAGATCTCTTATTGCACACAGGGGGCCAATGGCATTAGTTACTGATTGGATTCTATAAATGTGGCACCAGGTCTAGTAGAGGTCTAGTAGTTGGCCACAGGGGGTCACCATCTTGTAACTTTGTTAAACATCTTTGCAAGACCAAGACTGTGCACATGCTCAGTGTGGTCTGGGCTGCTTAGGGATCATCATAAATTATCAACACAAGTCAAATAATATCTGACAGAAGCCGATACAACAAGACTGATTAATAATCAGAATATGCAGACTGCACTGGGTCCTGTGTTGTCATGTAATCTAATGTGGATTTTATAGTTTTTGTATTGTTTAATACAAACTTTCTCCAACTCTGCAGAACCAGTGGTTGCAGCAAACTAACCCTTTAATGAGAATCCCAGTTTATCTGTTTAAATTTGGCTCAATGATCTTTGTCTCTGTCAGTGGAGTTGGAAACAGTAAAGGAGATGCAAAGGCAAAAATAAAATCCAATACGAATCTCTACACAGTCACCGACTAAAGGGAAACAAATAAAGCTGCTTGAGTTCTGGAAAGTAAGGGGGGAGGGGCTCCCCCTGCTGTTCGTAAGTATGATTGTTTCCCTGCAGAGCAGTTAGGGACCGTGTGAAGTTTCCTATCCACAGCAGTCAGAGCAAGTAAAACAAAGGGAGAATTTCAATGCATACAGTCAGGTTCCTTATAAAAACAGTACACATTTTTTAATTAAGTATATTGGAGATAGGTTTCTTTTTCATTACAGAAAGTAAAAATGGGATTTTATTTTTTTGTCTTTACATCCCCTTTAAGTAATTAAAAATGGAGTTCAGGGGAGATGATCTTCCGGTAATTCAGAGCTTTCTGGATAACGCATAGTAAACAATTGGATATTTGCTTTCAGATGGGGGACCAGTCAGTCTTTTTTGCTAATTGGTTGCTATAGGTTCTGAGGCCTTATTTGCTGCCTTTATTACATTACTCTTCAAGTTAATAGATTGGTTGCAAATTTGTATCTGCAATTACATTGCCTTGGCAGTACCTTTATTTGACCTGTGTTTTCTGTAGTTAATATCCGTGTAATAAAATGAGTGTCATCTGCCATCCTCTATAGGTATGATATCAGTTGTAGCCTGGTTAAAGATGCCAAGTATCAGGGAACAATGTTCACAAATGCCTAAAGCAGCTTGTCCTTGTGAATGTGGCGGCATTTTGCTGCTATGGTGTCTAGTGGTCAGCTGTGTAATTGAGCTTTATTGCAGAGGACCTACTCCGGCTTCAAGAGTTGAGCTCCAGGGCATCAGTTATGATGTGTTTTCAGCTAATAGCATCAATGCTGATCTGCAAAAAGACACACTATACGATATCTTATTTTAGCAAGGCACCAAGCCAGTGGCAATAATTGATTCCCTCAACATCTGCCTTGATATATATCACAGGTTCCTTCTTGATGCATTTCAGCAAAAAACTGTGCTTGTCATCCTATGAGCATTAGTCAAAGCAATGGTAATGCAAAGATACTGGCTGCCTTTTACTGCAAACTTCAATTATGAGGCTGAGAGTGAGAACTACTAGTGATGGGTGAATTTATTCGCCAGGCGCAAATTCACGGCGAATTCCCGCGATTCGCCGACGGCGAATAAATTCATGAAACCGACGTGAAAATTCACCGGCTTAAAAAAAATGGACGCTGGCGCAATTTTGCCAAAAACGGAGGCTGAGGTCCAAAAAAACGGATGCCGCCGTCAAAAAAGAGACGCCGGCACTGTTTCGTAAATTTTTCGTGAAACGCCAAAAATTTGCTCATCACTAAGAACTACCTAAATAAAGGAAACATCTACACAACGTTCCAGAATGCTCTACAAAAAAACGTATTATCTACTTTATGTCAGTGACATTCTCATTGGACGATATAAGGTTCTGTCTGCTCAGGTTACAAAAAAGGGTTTTTATTTATGTGTCAGTAGTAACTTTCACTATCACCACTTCGACACATGAGTGTGAAACTGCATATTTATAAAGCTGCAAAAACCTGTCGTTGAAGTCAGAAAGATGTTTCGTATTATTTGAGGCCACAGTAATGGAAGTTTATGTAGCGTAGTAAAAGGTTGCTCTAATACGATTATTATTATTATTTTTTTAGCAGCACTTCAACAACTCTGACAAAATTATTGATGTGTAAAAAATTCATTACTTTGCATAGAATTTCATCCTTCTCCCCTAAAAAGTAATGAGATTTTGCCAGGTTTGGAGTTAATTTTAACAATATAATGGTCGAAGACTAGGGCATGTCAAGGTTCTTTAATTATGTCAAAGTGAGAAAAAGCAGTGTATGTTGTATTAAAGGCATACTGAGTTCCAAAATCCTAAGAAAGTTGAAGTTTTAGAAACAGGACAAGGCCTTTGAAGATTTGTCTTCATGTGGACTTTTGAGTGGTGGTGGATCTTCATCTACATCTTGGATCTTTTGTTACATTCTATCCTATGACTCTGTGGAGTCTTGAGATTGACACACCATCACTTGTTTCTTATAGTATTACCGTTGGTTTGGTTGGCATCCATAAACCAGGATTTTTCCTCCCTGTTCATTATCTTTTCATGCACAATACTGCATGAAAATAGATGTGCTTTGCTTTGCATGTTGAACCTCTGCACTGGCATTACAGATGAGAAGTACCTACAGTTGCTCACAAAATAACCTTTTTCCCTTTGGTACCGGCTCACATATTCCTTCTGAAGCTAATTCAGCAGTCTGCATCACTCTATGGGGCAGATTTACTAAAGGGCGAAGTTGCTAACGCTAGGGACTTTTTGCCAGTGTTGCCAACCAAAGGGACATTGCCAATTTACTAACAGGCGCAGGTGCCAATTCGCTAGAGAACAGGACAGTCGCTAGCGTTCATTCTCACTCTATCGACAGGCGACTTTTCGCTCTGGCGAATGATTGTTACTCCGCAAGTGCAGATTTTACGGAACGTTACCTCTTTCGCTAGAGTTGACTTTGCCACCTCAGATCAGACAGAGCTAGATCTTCCTCAATCTTCTGTCACTTACATCATATCCTGTGTGCCGAAAATGCATTTCCAAAATGATTTTTCCTTCTTTGAAACGGAATTGCCTGCAAAAGTCCTGACTTAAACTTTTTTTGGCTGACCAACTTTTTTTGGGTAAACGATTTTCTCCACACATTTCATAACATATGGAACATTCATTTTTTCATGTGAAGGGCATTATATTAACGCTCTTGTCTTTATTTAGGTGGTAACTTCAAACATTTGCACCAACATTTATAATAAAGACATCGATACAACTTTAAATTACCTGCCGTACGCAAATTGAACTAAGCGCAAGATCGCTATGGAATTTTCGCTAGGCACAAATGAACGCTAGTGCATCTTAATGAAATGCTCACACTGCCGAAGTAACACTAGCAAAAAGACACCAGAGTTCGGCGCCCAGGGCTCAACATTCCCATATTGGTAGCGAATTTGCGCCTGGCAAAGTGGTGCGATGTGTGCGAAGCGTTCGCTGGCGACATTTTGCCCTTTAGTAAATCTGCCCTATGTCTTGCCAAACATGTTCCAGAAGTTATCACTCTGTTATCAGCTCTGAATTGTTGAGCTTTCTTTCTCGGTCACATAGTTGAGGAATGGAGAGCATTTCAAAGCATTTTCTATGAAATATTATTATCTGGGATATGGGATATTGCTTGATTAATTAGGCACATCTTTACACGGCTTCCAGGACACCTTTGCCCTCAAGAACTCCTTTTTTGGCCTTCATATCTAGTATAACTGGTATAATAGTCTACTCATGAAGTGTCATGGAATGGTATATAGTATAGAGTGTAAGGAAGATATTGACAGGCTGTTATCCCCACTGCAAAGTCAGCCTGATTACTCCCAACTAGTGATGGGCGAATTTGTCCCGTTTCGCTTCACCATGAAATGGGCACCGGCGTCAAAGATGATGCCAGTGCCCATTAAAGTCACGAATTCGCCACAAATTCGTGCCTGCCAAACAAATTCGCCCATTATTACTCCTAACTCTTCAGATGATGCTTGTGGGAACTAGATTTCTTATCTGGTCTATTAAAGTGTAAAGCTCCCCATAGACGTGACGATTCTTCTTGCCGAACGACCGATTTTAGGGAAGTCCGACCAATCCTTCGAAATTATCGTGCGGTTACTGGGATTCGAACGATCGTACATTTACGATTTTTCGGCCGACATCTGTCACGAAATTGATCGGCCAGGTCAAAACATCTTTGTCGGTCCCAGTGCAATCTATCTATGTTTGCAGGGCCAAGCAGGCAGCTCCCCTTTGTTTTCCTGGCAAATTGGTCTTTTTAGTTGAATTCGTACAATTGTACGATCGTTCCGAGAAGATCGTGGTCTCACGATGAGGATCTGATCTTTTAAAAATCTCAACATCTATGGCCAGCTTAATTCTGTCCCCTTGCAAGCATTTTTTTCCAGAGAGAACAACCCCAACATTGACAGTCTATCTTCTATCCCTCTTACCAGTTTAGCTGTGTGTATCTGCACAATATCCTTCTTAAGAACTTGAGCCCAAAACAGCACTGCATACTCCAGGTGAGGCCTTACCAGGGACCCATAAAGAGGCAAAAGGCAAAATTGTGTTTTCATCCCTTGAGTTAATGTCCTTTTTTTAAATTTATAATGGCGGACAATGCAGACTTCTGGGAGAAAATATCAACAACTGGCTGATTAGGACCATTCCCATTAGTACTTTGTAACCTGCCATATATATAAATGGCTGCATATTTTGCCTAGAGCATGACAGATTAGAAGTGTGACAGTTGCATTATATAGAACATTGCTCTTTAATTAATGTAACCAAAAAACATGCTTGTCAGAATAGATAGTCAGTGTCCTCTGATCTCTAACTAGTGGGACAGAAGTAATTTGGTGATCTTTATTACAATTTATCGCTCCACACTTGCTTAACACGTTTACATAAGTAATCGGAACAGTCAGACTTTATTGCATTGATCTCTAGATTACTCTGTGTGAGATTGTATGCTAGCAAAAAAAAAAAAAAAGCCAATTTCATAGACTATTTTAGTAGTATTGGCCATGCAGAGACCATGGTTTGGGTTGTCTAAGTGATGATCAGAAGATAAATTTGGTTTTTATATGTGGATAACATTTTTTTTTTTTTGGTAGCATTTTTCTGTTTATTTGAATTATGTTAAAATATAAACTATATTATATAATCTCTGCATTTTGTCCAACATATGCTCCTGGAGAAACCATTGGCAAATTAAACTGTCTGTCCAGACATACCAATGGTATCTAATAAGATATAATAAGATCACAGTATAGTCTATCAAGACTGCCTTTCTGATCCGACCCATGCATAGCAATGGTTGAGCAAATTGTAGCCTTGAAGAGGAAGACACAGCGTGCTTGCACTTTCTGTATGTATTGCTCACCTGACCAATTCAGGAGACTTTGCCACTAATTCCACTTTAAACTCCATAGGAGATATTGCTTGTCCAAGCTGACCCAAGCAGCCACGGAGTTTAGCTTCAACAACAGCAGGATGGCTACTGGTAAAACATCACTGGAGAAACACATATTGATAAAGACATAAGGATAAACACTCAGGATAGACTTAAAGTTTTTCTATAGTTTTGGTGCACATTTCAAATACTCTTGCAAATATAAAAGAAATAAGGAAGAACGTTCCAATGAATGCTGAACTGAATATGTTTCGAGACAAATCCAATTATCGATATAATGTGCCAGTTTAGGAGCACATGGAGAGATTGGCAGATGCTCATTCGCTCCATGACTAATGACTTGCTGTTCATCACGAAATGATGAAGAATACACATTTCCCTAAATGTACAAGATGTGATCGTTAGCAGATGCAGCTACAATTAAATTTGGAACATTCAGGGAAATAGGCAATGAACTTTACAGAGGGACAGAACACAATTGGCGTATCAGATGTAGATTGTTATATTGTACTTTTGCTGTGTTTCAGGAGATATGAAGCATGAGGCATACTGGCATACTAATTGGGCTGAATCAAATGAATGTGTGGAATAATGTGCAGAAAAAAATACATTGCGACATACAGTTTTAGACCATAAGATGGTTATGCACACACTAGGTTAAGTCTGTATAGTTTAGATTAGACTGGACATGGCATAACAGAATTGGACATGCAGGACGGAATGAGTTATAACATTTCCTATAAAGAGCATAGATAGTGCTGGATAGGATGGTTCAGCAAGTAAAAGACAGTAGAAGATCAACAGGCTTTGCATAATGTTTAAATCAAATGTTTTTGCTAAATTAGACGGATTGCTCTAGTTGAACTCCAGTTTCTTCACCATGTGTTAGATGTAGATTTTACCTGTTGAAGGGTAAAAGGATGAAGGTGGACATTATGTATGTTGTTGTCCAAGAGCAAACTTTATTTAATTGTTTTGGACAATCAGTTGTGTGCACCCTGGTAACCTTGTGTGTAGTCAAAATGACCACAGATAAAACGTTTTAGAATTGCCAGCCATACCTAAACCCATATAGAGCCAGGTAGCATTGACAATTTGTATTCTTAGTCCCTTATTTTAGTTTATCTTTAGCCACCTGATGAGGCAATTTGCAGAGACTGGGTCAGATTGCCCCACTTATCAATGCCTCTTCACATCAGAAGATACAAAAAGACAGAGGCTACTGCAGCCTCTTAGATCCATAAACATTTACTCATTTTGGTCACCAACACTACCAGTGAATAAACATTATGGGGCCCATTTACTTAGTTCGAGTGAAGGAATAGAGGAAAAATAGTTTGAATTTCGAATGGTTTTTTTGGCTACTTCGACCATCGAATGGGCTACTTCGACCTTCGACTACGACCTTCGACTTTGAATCGAACGTTTCGGACTAAAAATCGTTCGAAGTACTGTCTCTTTAAAAAATTCTTCGACCCCCTAGTTCGCCACCTAAAACCTACTGAGGCCAATGTTAGCTTAGGTCCCCATAGGCTTCCTAACAATTTTCTGATCGAAGAAATATCCTTCGATCGATGGATTAAAATCCTTCGAATCGTTTGATTCGAAGGATTTAATCGTTCGATCAAACGATTATTCCTTCGATCGTAGGAATAGCGGTAAATCCTTCGACTTCGATATTCGAAGTCGAAGGATTTTACTTAGACGGTCGAATATCGAGTGTTAATTAACCCTCGATATTCGACCCTAGGTAAATGTGCCCCTATTTATCCATGTTGAAGAACCAAATCAGACATCACACAAGTCAGTTGGGTATACTGACTATTTTTTCTTTTTCTGATTAAGTCTGGGTGAAGCACAGAACACCTTTAAGGAATAGTTCAGTGTGAAAATAAAAACTGGATAAATAGATAGTCTGTGCAAAATAAAAAATGTTTCTAATATAGTTAGTTAGCAAAAAATGTAATGTATAAAGGCTGGAGTGATTTGATGTGTAACATATCAGTCAGAACTGCTTTTCAGCTCTCTTGGTTTACACTGACTGGTTACCCTGATTACCAGGCAGTAACCAATCAGAGACTTGAGAGGGGGGGGCACATGGGTCATACCTGTTGCTTTTGAATCTGAGCTGAATTATGAGGATCAATTGCAAACTCACTGAACAGTTATGTCCCATGTGGCCCCCCTTCAAGTCACTGACTAACTCAGAGTTAGAGAGCTGAAAAGCAGGAAGTAGTGTTCTGGCTATTATGTTACACATCCAGTCACTCCAGCCTTTATACATTACATTTTTGGCTAACTAACTATATTAGAGATATTTCTTTTATTTTGTACAGCCTATTTATGTACCCAATTTTTATTTTCACACTGAACTATTCCTTTAAAGGGAGTGAGGACAAAGTTTTCAGTTCATTGTGTAGACTATTTGATTGTATCCTGACCATTGCCAGTGTATGAATATCTTCTGCAGTACAATGGCCAGCCTGGTGGACATGGACAAATATAGTAGATATAGATCCATGAATCTTCCATGCCTAGAATACAGCAGAAATAAAGGAAAGAAGGTTTCACCAGAAATAGACGGCGTTCTTTCTCAATTTTATTTTTACAAGGTAGTGATGAATGGCTTATTAGTGATTATTAGTGATGGGCGAATCTGTCCCGTTTTGCCAAATAATTTGCGAAACGGCAAAAAAATTCCCTGAACCTGAAAAATTCCCTGAACCTGAAACGTATTGAAGTCAATGGGCGTCAAAATAATTTTGACGCGCCACAATTTTTGATGCCATCGAAAATTTTTATATGCACGACTATTTTGTCCAAATGCATTAAAGTCAATGGGTGTCAGAATAATGTTGACCCGCTGCAATTTTTATGCGCATGCCAGTTTTGACGCGCAACAAATTTTTTTTTTGTTGCGTCAGATTTTTCACAGACGCAGTTTCGCGAAAACATTTGTGGGTGGCGAAACAAAGAAATTCACCGCAAATCCATGCCTGGTGAATTTATTCGGCCATCACTAGCTATTATCACTAATAACAATAATATTTCCATTTCAAGATAACAGTTTTTGTTCTTTGCAGAGGAGAGAAAACAATGCACCAACCTGTAAGATTTTCACACTATTTCTCCTCATCATATTTGGACAACTACATTTGCCTAATCCATTTTGGCTATTGTTGTTTCTAAGAAACCATTTTAGTGGTATTGCAATTTGGGTATATCTGATGTATACAATAAAATATTTGTAACTTATTACACAAAATATTCTGTCCTTTCTGTATTGATCTACATTTTACTGCCAGTGTGCTCCTCTGATACTGTTGGGGCCAAAGTTAATTGCCTTTCTCCCCTGCCATAAAATCCTGCAGATACAGTAAATAAGAATACCTTGGTTTGGGAGAGAGGCATTAATCAAAATGGTTTTAGAGAACATACAACTAAGCAATTTCCTACAAATGATCCTTGTTATAGGGAATCGGGTAGATTCGCTTGAATTCTGAAGCAAGGCCAACTTGTTCAGTCATATCGATGCCTGAGTACTGATTAGCTATGCTGGAAAGCTAGAGAGATTTCCATGTGAACACTGTACTACCACAATATACATAAATAAATGTATATATGCAGTATAAAATGAGTAATTAGAATTTAATTTGATGATAGATCATTTTTAAATTTTATATTACATTCATTTTTAATCTTGTTTTCTCAGTAACCCCCTCCCCCTATAAATTCTGCAGTTGCACATTGATATTGCTTTAACAACATAGGCCTTAATCTAATGGTTTTATCTCAGCAGAAAGTCCTTTGGACTTGCACTTTCAATAAATATAATATTCCTTTTTAATTACTTGGTACTGGAATCATAATTATTCTCTCCAGTTGGACCGCAAAAAGTCTGACCAAATATGAACCTGAAACATAATTTGTAATGATGGGCGAATTTATTCGGCAGGCGCGAATTCTCAGCGAATTCCCGCGATTCGCGCGTGGCAAATAAATTCGTGAAACAGCAGCGAAAAAAAATGGATGCCAGCGTCCAAAAAACGGTGTCAAAAACGAGACTCTGGCGCCATTTCGCCAATTTTTGCCGTTTCACGAATCTCGCGGGAAATTTGTGAATTTTTCGGCGAAACGCCCCAAATTCGCCCGTCACTACTAATTTGCATGTTCAGATGTGAGCAACATCTTAACAATTTATTTATGTGATTAAAAAAAGAAGATTCACCTTCAGAGAGCTGGTGTATTAAAGTCACATAGGGGTTGACTTTAAGGGGGTTATTTATCAAAGTCCGAATTTATCACAACATTTTCTGATACAAACTCCAATCAAATCCGCTCAGGTTTTTAACACTTATTTATTACATTTTCCCATAAATTTGCTTTGGGGGAAAAAATCAGATGTTCGTGATTATTATACTTTTTGCCGGAAAACTCAGAAAACTTCGTGGTATTGCACGGAACCCATCGCACATCAAAAAATCATTGCAACTTTTCCCATTGACTTATATGCAACCTCAACAGGTCTGAGATGCTGGATTTTCAGAATCAGACTTTTCTATCCTCGGGGTTTCATAAATTCCGAAAAATGTGTGATTTTTTAAAAGTCAGATTTTATAAAAAAAAATTTTTTTTCATTCATTCAGAGTTTAGTAAATGACCCCCTAAGGGTTTAAAGGTTCAGCTGAACAATCTCACTCCAAACCCAATAAGAAGTACCGTACCAGAAATCGAGTCCCAAATAGTGGATATAATATTTATATTTTGAGGCTCCTCTGTTTCTGGTATTGTTTGTAGGTTAGGCACCCTACAAACAATATGGAGATGTCCGCTCCCTTATGCTGAAGGCTTGGGGCAGAACACCTGAGCCTCCTCATCTACTTGGTGAGTCTTTCTAAAAAGAAATGTTTGGATGATGATACTATATCCTCTGTTTTTTGGTGTCCATCTATTTTTGAAAAAATAGGGGTAACTGATTTTTTGTTTTTGGGGACTGTAATCAAGGTATTTTCTAATCATGATTCTTTCATCCCTTCCAGCTGGCCCTGTAATGCTGCTGTGGTTTTGCCTTCCTGACAATGCCCCAGAGTCCTGTGTCAAGCGAGGAGGAGAGGAGGAGCATCTCCAGGTACCCTGGGGAAGAATCAGACTCAGACAGTTCCAGAGAGGACCCTGTCCCTGGAGGAAAAAACAATCCAACTTCTGGCACCAGCAATATTGTCCCTAAGCCTATTTCATTATCTTCAGTAGCTGCAAGAAGAATAAAAGAAAGATCCATGTCGGTTCCAGACGACGCCCATTTCAGCATGATGGTCTTCCGTATTGGAATTCCTGACCTGCATCAAACAGTAAGCATGCAATGTTCCATTAGGTTTGTTTTGCATATGGTTAGGAATTATATGTAGAGCATAGATTAAGACAATGAATGTCTTTGTATCTATACATGTGAATGGTGACTCCTTTCACATACGTTTTGCCCAACCCATGGCTCATCAGCTGTGATTGTGCTACAATTACCAACACCCTCCATGGGTCCAAAGGACTCACGAAATTCAAGAAACTGGCCCTGTCTCCGTTTGCTGACTTGCAAAGACCAACTCCATTTAGCGAGTTATCAGTAACAGTCAGTGTTTGACAGGGATTTAACAATAGAGGAAGCAGAGTACTAAGGTCCTGTGGGGGCAATTATAATTTTGCTATAAGTCTGCCAAATAAATCAATTAGTGATGGTAATTTGTTTCTAATTGAGTCACTTAATGCATATCTAATAACATTCTTTCTCTCTGCCAGCAATGAATCACTAACACCATAAATATATCCTGGTTACCACAGCAATTCGTTTTATAGAACTTCAACATTGCACTCTATTTGGTTCATCTGCTGCTTTTCCAGTTATGATCCAAATGTCACATGCACCATTATAATATATATATATATAATATACTATATATATATATATATATATATATATATATATATATATATATATATATATATATATATATATATATATAAAGGGGGGCCTTTATAATTATAAAGATATACTATTGCTTATCTTGCTTATTAGACCCCATGTATCAGACATTGGATTGATCTTTCACTTTTCTCTTTTCCCTAAGAAAATAAATGTTGTCCTTCTGTGGCCATATTGCCCTTCTATACCTGCTCTGGCACAGTCTTAGGGGCCGATTCACTAAGCTCGAGTGAAGGATTCGAATGAAAAATACTTCGAATTTCGAAGTATTTTTTGGGTACTTCGACCATCGAATGGGCTACTTCGACCTTCGACTACGACCTTCGACTTCGATTCGAACGAAAAATCGTTCGACTATTCGACCATTCGATAGTCGAAGTACTTTCCCTTTAAAAAAAACTTCGACCCCCTACTTCGGCAGATAAAACCTACCGAAGTCAATGTTAGCCTATGGGGAAGGTCCCCATAGGCTTGCTAAACTTTTTATGATCGAAGGATTTTCCTTCGATCGTTGGATTAAAATCCTTCGAATCGTTTGATTCAAAGGATTTAATCGTTCGATCGAACGAAAAATCCTTCGATCGATCGGACGAACGTTTAGCGCTAAATCCTTCGACTTCGATATTCGAAGTCGAAGGATTTCAATTCGAGGGTCGAATTTCGAAGTATTTTTTACTTCGAAATTCGACCCTTAGTGAATCTGCCCCTTACTGTAGGACCCAGTATAATATCCACTATTAACACCCCAAAAAGCTAGCTTTAGTTTGATCCTTCGTCATCATAATTTCTTCTTGGTTTCCCCTTTAAATTATTCGTGGATAGCAATGAGATGAGGAAATCATTCCAGAAACTTGCAGGATATGTGTTCTTTCATAGGGAAACCTGGTCCTGAAGCCTCTCTTATTACAAGCATGGAAAAGAAAGATGCTCACGTTTGATAACATTTCCCCTCTAGTTCCCACTCTTTTCCTTCTTAGTTTTCCACTCTTCTGTTATTGTGCTGCCCCTGGGGTGGTCATTACCATGTTTTGAGAAATGTCTAACTCAGCACAAACAAAATCAAATAAACACTTTTCCCTTAGCCTGCCCCCTTCCCCCTTCTCTATGAGTCAACCTCTCATTAAAGCCGTCTGTTTACTGTACATGAAGGACTTTGGGGACTCTACGGAAAAGACGTTCAAGGAGTGACGTTTGAATGTGTTAGGCATTTCATTTCTGCTGCAGAGGAGCCAGGAATGGCACTTTTGTCTAATCAGCAGATCCTTTTAGCTGATCTTTAAACCATCTGGTGTACAGTATAGGAAATAATTAAGAGCTATGGAGGGACTGCTAAAATCTAATTTCACAGCATGTTCTTAAATGCAACACTCTTCCATAATTTAGAAACTGTTCTTAAAATAACTTCTTCTGCAATCAAATCCATAGCCAAGTCCTGGAAACCTACAGTGTTTTTACAACAACAACAACAAAAGCTGGAAGAATTAAAACTGGACATATATGTGACAATGTATTTTATGCAATGTTTGGTAACATCTGCTTCACAGATTATCCAGATGAATATCGATGTGCAATGTATAAGGGTTGTTAATAGGGCAGGATAAAAAATTATATCTCATGAAGTCCATCAGAGCAATAGAACAGGAGGAGCTGTTCTACCTGCAGTTCCTATAGTTTGGACTGTAGTCCTGAGCGAATGCAACAATTGAAAGGTGACAAGAACCATCTATGGCCCCTTGTACAATATGCATCTGATAAATTGATAACAGCATAACTGTTGGTGATTATTTGAGAGCTTAAAATGGTTTTAGGTGACCTTGTCCAACCATTTTGGGACATATGTGTCAGTGTTGATACTACCAAACATATAGGATAAGACTACCTTATAACTGTAGCCAGAATAGGAATAGGCAAGAGTCTGGTCTTGTAAAATAATATGACCTGCTGGATCTAAGAAACCATAGGATGAAAGTAACTGAGAACATATTTCAAAGAATGTATACAATTTATTTTAAAAGTATATATACTATACTTTTAAGTGTCTTGAAGATGGTTCAGGAAAATTAGTTGGTTTGTCAGAAAACTTAAGGGCCCAATTCACAAAAGGTTAATTAACCCTCGATATTCGACTGGGAATTCAAATCATTCGACTTCGAATATCGAAGTCGAAGGATTTTAGCGCAAATAGTGCGATCGAAAGATAAAATCCTTCGAATCAAACGATTCGAAGGATTTTAATCTAACGATCGAAGGAATATCCTTCGATCAAAAAAAGTTAGCCAAGCCTATGGGGACCTTCCCCATAGGCTAACATTGAGTTCGGTAGCTTTTAGATGGCGAACTAGGGGGTCGAAGTTTTTTCTTAAAGAGACAGTACTTCGACTATCGAATGGTCGAATAGTCGAACGATAAGTTCGAATCCTTCGATTCGAAGTCGTAGTCGAAGGTCATAGTAGCCCATTCGATGGTCGAAGTAGCCCAAAAAACACTTAGAAATTCGAAGTTATTTTACTTCGAATCCTTCACTCGAAGTTAGTGAATCGGCCCCCTAAAGTGATTGATTGATTGATATAACACTTAAAGTTATGTTACTTTAAAGCTTTGGACAATTGAATATCACAATTTTTTGTTTACATACTATACTATATTTTGTATTTACCACAAAATAAATATGCTAATTAGGATTTGGGTTTGTTGGGTATTGAGTCAAATCTTTTTGTGGAGACCCAGTATTTGTCCAAATACAAAAATGAGGGATTTGGTGAATCTCTACTTTGGGTAAACCTTAGAGCAGTGATCCCCAACCAGTAGCTCGTGAGAAACATTTTGCTCTACAACCCATTGGATGTTGCTCTCAGTGTCCTCAAAGCAGGGGCTTATTTTTGAATTCCACTATGGGAAACGAGTTTTAACTGCATAAAAACTAATTAAGTATAGTGCCAAGTTGAACCTCCTGTAGGCTGCCAGTCCACATAGGGGCTACCAAATAGCCAATCACAGCCCTTATTTGTTACCCCAAGGGAATTTTTCATGCTTGTGTTGCTCCCCAACTCTTTTTACATTTGAACGTGGCTCATGATTAAAAAAAGGTTGGGGAACCCTGCCTTAGAGTATCAGTGATCTGAATGAGAGCAAGATAAGGAGCACTGGATAAAAAAAACACACATACTCCTAAGTACTGGAACATTGCCGGAATTATTACTGTACTTTGTTTTGCCTAGAACATCTGCTTCATTTTCAGGGAAAAAAGAGAAATAACAGAAGAACACTTGCAGCCCCCTTTTAACTACCAGTGGAGGATGCAAAAGACAATTCTTTGAAGAACCCAGGCCGTCACAGCATACTGTATCGCCATAAAACTGTAATATAGCCTAGCAAAGAAAATGTACAGTCCTGCAGCACAGTAGCCCTGTTATAGACATGTTCCAAGCTTTCATATTAGTTCCTGTCCTCCTAAATCTTTGTGCAAGCACTATAATTCCATATTCACAATCCCCTGTTGCTAAATGCACAGGAAAATCTATGAATTTCCTCAAGCTGGGTCTATTTCATGTGCAATGGAAACATGCTGTGGATACTGACCTTTAAATAAGTGAACCCCATAGATGTAATGCTGTACTTTTTGAACATAGGGGAAAAATAGGGAAAAATGCATTCCTTGGTATATAAGTATTGAACAAATAGAGCCATTAACAGAAGCTCAGAATAAACCACACAGCTGAGTGCCTTGGAATAAATATGTTTCCCACAGGTACATTATCTGCTACTGCCTGCTTGAGTTAATGAGCTCTGTAACCCTATGTGAATTCTAAGCCCCAATTATGGCTTTTCTGCCCAATCTTGACCACTTCCATATGTCATGGGTACCTACCCAGATGCAGGACTCTACTCCCACTTTATCCTGTACTTTAGTTCAGTTTCAATAAACAATATATCGATCTTTAGCTATGGATTTTGGACTTCTCTGGTCCATGCCTCCTTTAAGGTTAAACATTTGGTTCTTTCATAGCTCTTAGTTTCATGAATAGTTTGTACAGCATATCAGTTTAAAAATAGGCATTTTCATCGATCCTTAACCAAAATGGCCACCCCCCAAGCCACTACTCCAGACTTCCTTTGGGGACCAGCTCCACAGTTAATGAACCACTCATCTATGGGGTCAGTTTTAGAGAAGAGCAGGAGTCTCTTAAGGACATTTTATACTGTTGTTTTCATCATATCCATCAGAAGGTTGGACATTCCTGTGATTTATGTATTTTTGTCTTACTTTAAATGGGGGGATAAACATATTTATAGTTTATTTGTGAAGGCAAAATCATCATAAATATGGATTCCAATTACATTAATAAACAAAAAATATTGTAAGCCTTTCCCAATGCAAAATATTTTCTGACCTACCTTCCATATATCTACCTAGGCTCATTGCTTAGACAATGTTTTTTATTTCCTTAATTTTCACATTCAGATTGCTTCATCTAAAGCACTAGTTTCAGATGTCCACTCAGGGATGTAACTACAGAGGAAGCAGACCCTGCAGCTGCAGGGAGCCCACAAGTTATAGGGGGCCCATGATGCCCAATAATGAGGAATTTCAATATATATTGGTAAAACAGGTCAACAGGTCTAGACATTTTGGGGGGCCTAAAATTAATTCGCTGTAGGGTCCACTAACATTTAGTTATGCCACTGCCTCCACTGTTGAAGGTGAATGGTCTTCATAGGATAATGTTTAGCCAGCTGAGGCTGTATGATTGGTTAGATTGGTAGATGGAACCTCGAATGGTTTGTTAAAGTGGTAGAGAACAGTAACTCCTCATGGTGAATAGAGAGAAAGCTGAGTCCAAAACACAGGCCAGAAGTCAGGGCAGATGAAAGGCAGAAGCAAAGAAGTAAAGTCTGCAAGTCAACTATTGACTTAGTTTGAAGCTTACAGTTTCTCTGGTCTCCTTCCCTGTCATTGACTGGCTCTCTGACAAACAAAGTTTGACCCCAGCGCTTCTGCACCAGTATCTTCCCATTGAATACATTTGCTTGTTTTTTGCACAGGATAATACTAATGTATAGTTGCTATTAATGTCCAGGCTTATGCAAACTTTAATGGAGGGGTATTGATGGCCTGTGGCCCTGGGACACAGCAAGACCACTTTGTTTTCTTCATCTCTTCTTCATTTTCTGTGAACATCCACAATTAATTGATCATCTCTATTACTTTTGTCTTTTGCCTTTGCATTGATCCTTTTCCTTGAAATGCGTCTCTTGTTTAAAGAACTGTCTTCCATCTCAAGCGCTTTCCACTTACTGCAGAATATCAATTAAGAAGATCTGCTCGCAGGCTCATGGAAAGACTCATTTTCTGAAAAACTACTCCAAATCTCTCCTACTTAACTCACTTTCCATCCAACGCAGGCTAGCCCATACATTTACATTAACTCCTGCTGCCTAAGTGTACCCTACAACAAAAGCAACCAGCATGTACTATACAGCTACACACATTGTAGCCTGCTATTTTTAATCTCGGTGGAATAATTTGATCTTAATTTCCTGTACATATACGTATGCCGTCAACCATGCTTCTCTTAATAACAAACTTTAAAAACATTAAGTCATACGGAATTAACAGCAAATTATTTTGAAATATTTCTGTTAAATGACATAAAGTATTTAAGAGCATCAATACAATTAAATGTATGTCCTAGGGGAATATCATATTATGTTTTCTACATAGGCTTATATGGATTTGGAGGAATCCGGTGCTTCTAAAGCTTCTCTGGATAATTGTCAGGGGAGAAAAAGCAATAAGTTGTAAACAAGCTACATGGCTAATAAATGCCTAGTGTACTGAGGCTGCATATGTTAAATTATGGTCATAGCTATTTCAGGTGCATGTCCCTTGTTAATAGTAAAATAGTGCAGAAGCTCAAAATTGGATTCCACTTGTTACTGATTAAGGTAATATCTGGTTTGTGTGAGCAAAATCCCAGATTATGCTGTTACAATGCTTTAATATTCCTCCATTAAACAGAGACCTTACTGGCTCCTTTAAACACAGTGAGCAACTTTGGTGTTCTAAGGTTCACCATGGAAACTGTTGCTACTGAGCGCAAGCTGTCATCTCCTTGGAAACCGCAATGCAGAAATTCATATGCAGGTATCTTTTCCGGTTTTCCTAAAACAAATGTGCTTTATTTTTATTTCGAAGTAAAAAACATTTCTGGAATGTACAGGGTTATGAAAGGAGTAAATAAATACAATAACTTTCCAGAATAAAAATAAATAAATAAATACATTGAATTGATGAGAAGGTAAACACAAATGAACTGTTAGGGGCAGATGCATCAAGGGTCGAATATCGAGGGTTAATTAACCCTCGATATTTGACTGGGGAATGAAAATCCTTCGACTTCGAATATCGAAGTTGAAGGATTTTGCGCAAATACTTCGATCGAACAATTCAAAGGATTTTAATCCAATGATCGAAGGATTATCCACCGACCAAAAAAAGTTAGGCAAGCCTATGGGGACCTTCCCCATAGGCTAACATTGAGTTTGGTATCTTTTAGGTGGCGAACTAGGGGTCGAAGTTTTTTCTTAAAGAGACAATAATTCGACTATCGAATGGTGGAATAGTCAAACGCTTTTTAGTTCGAATCATTCGATTCGAAGTCGTAGTCGAAGGTCGAAATAGCCCATTCGATGGTCAAAGTAGCCAAAAAAACACTTCGAAATTCGAAGTTAATGAATTGGCCCCTATGTGATTTCAACTGATGCTCACCTTCTTATTGGATGTAGAGCCAATTGTCCATTACACTCAGCATCTTACTACAGTAGTAGTCCGTAAGTCTGGGGAATAGTTAATGTACATTATTACTCCAAGTCAATGGTATAAATTCATTTGTAATCCCAGAACAACCGTTTTACGTAAAATGATTTGAAGATCCATAAGTCTATACCTAGGATATGGTCTTTGTCAACATAAGAGTGAAATGTAGAAAGCCCTTATCAGGTAGCTACCAGGAAAGTAATTGCTTTGGTCCCATACAAAGCCTGATGGGTTTCGTATTCCATGATAGGATTGCCACCTGATGCCTGTTGGATTGATCTTCTTAAATGAAAGCTTAAATTACAGATAGGGTGCTAGTTTTTGGGCACCCCGTACAAAATTACTACCCTAATGCCATGGTATGGTTTTCCTCTTGTACCAGGCCAGGGACAAGTGTACCATCTTTTTACATATCTCAGTTAGTATGGGCTTGGGCTAGATGATTCTGTCATATAGCAATTCTAGTAAGTCCTAGAGTACTGCACTCACATGAACAAGGACAGGCAAAGACTACTTGGGGAATGAAAAAAAGATGATGGCAGCAGCACGCTCCTCAGTCAAGTACTCCATGCTGATGCATTTTCATTTGAACAAAACACCAACCGGGAGAAGAAGGTCATAATTTTAGCTCACCGGGTGCCCAGAGAACTGGAAGCCCCCCTAGTGATTTTAGCTTTTGTTGTCCTTGAGTCCAAGACTCCTCTCCAGCATGCCTTTCTTTAATCTCCAAATATCCAATATCTGCAGGTTTGTTCTTGCTCTGATGGATTTTCTTTCTTGTAACCTTTTCTCTGTCTTGTCAACAAGATTTTTGACATCCAATACATTTCAGCATTCTGCTTTATGACCCTTGACGTTTGTATTGTAAGTCATGTTACAGGATTTCATCATATAATGCTGTTAAGATTATCCTCTTCTCCACTGAACAGGTTTGCATGGCACAGAAGATACCAGCGTTCAAGAAACTAATCTTCTATGTATTTTTATTTTATAGAAATGTCTTCGATTCAATCCAGATGCTACAATCTGGGTTGCGAAGCAGCAGATACTGTGCACATTGAACGAGAGCCTGAAAGATGTTCTGAACTATGGTCTCTTCCAACCAGCGACCAATGGGAGAGATGCTAAGTTTCTTGAGGAGGAGAGACTCCTTCGGGAATACCCCCAATCATTTGAGAAAGGGGTTCCATATTTGGAGGTTTGTCATTTATTGAGATGTTATATGTCATAGAAGTGGTGATGTCCATGGAAAATCTACTTTGTCCCTTTGTCCCATTATTTAAGCAGCTAGGGGGTAAAATACAGTACATACATCTGTAAAAGATGGTTATATATATAGAAACAGAACTAATTAGATGTTCAAAGAAATGAAACAGAATTATATTTATAAAAAAAAGGCAATTTTGCAGATTACAACACTTCTTTAAATATCTAATTTAAGAAAGGGAAGTGGAAGTTAAACTCTTCCTATAAGTATTATATTTTATATTTTTTATATTTTTAATTTATAAGAAGACTCTCTATGTCTGCTGAATAATTCATCTTTCACATTGAACGCTGCAAATTTCCATTCCTTTTTAACTTTATTTAGCAATGAATTAGGTGCTCAGTAAATATCTCCTAATGCTGTGGGATTCCTTTGCGTGTGCTAAGCTAATGGAAACTCAATCGCTGAGTCTTTTCATAATGTTAAGACTGATCGGCCTGTAGTTCGCGATTTATATTTTATAGATGGTTTCAACAAGTAAAGTAAAATAAACTGAGCCATCTTGGAGAGGAGAACAGGTGCCCTGGAGATTTCTAAAGACTTGAAATGTTACTATCTCACCCAATTTCAAAGGAGATGGACATACTGGGCACCTTAGGCTGGCACATTTCATGCATAGCAGACCACAGCCATATTGTCCCAGGTTTCAAGGCACCATGTGCACAAGTTCAGATTTATATTCAGGCATATGCATACTAGGAAAATCCTCCCAAATCTTAAAAGCATGTCTTCAGAGAAGTAGAGAACATGGGAGCCATGGGCAGCCACCAGGCCAGTATTTTACTAACCTAGCCAGTAAAACACCGGCAGCACCATGCAGTCTTCTGCTTCAATTGTTTTTAAATTTCTGTTGACAATTTGCTCAATGATTATCAAAACAAATTGCTTCTTTGTGGTTCCAAGACCACTGTCCACTGTGATCTGAATGCTCTGTTATGTTATAAAGATTGCTAGAATCTCTGCCATAAACCATGTCAGAATCCCTGCTGTGTAAGGGAAAGAATTTAAACATAAGCATCTGATTATACTTCCCTATTAAGCACTAAATAATTAACTATTATTTTTCAGTATTATTTTCCAAATAAAAACAAATGCTTCCCTCCACCCATAAAAATACTGTGTTTATCAGGAGAGAGAGAGAGAGAGAGAGAGAGAGAGAGAGAGAGAGAGAGAGAGAGAGAGAGAGAGAGAGAGAGAGATTATAGGAATATAAATACTTTGCTACCAGTTCAGATGCCTTTTATGTCTTCTGCTTTCACTCAGTTCCGTTTTAAGACAAGAGTTTACAAACAGACCAATCTCGATGAGAAGCAGCTAGCCAAGCTTCACACCAAGGTGAGTTTCTATTGGCCAAACATTATTCTTCTATTTCAATTCAAAATCGGGAGTCCATATAGTTATTCAGCCAGGCCCAAGGGACTCACCCCAGTTCAAAAAGGCAATCAACTGCAGAAAAGTTTATATCAAAAACGATGTAAGTCCCAAGGCTTCTTCAAGTAAAAAATATAAATTTATTGTTATTCACATAAAAACAGTAGCTAGTACATACTACCCCACATACCCCACCTTTAGGGGGGGTAGTATATACTAGCTACTGTTTTAATGTGTATAACAATAAATTAATATTTTTTACTTGAAGAAGCCTTGGGACTTATATCGTTTTTGATATAAACTTTTCTGCAAACATTATTCTTCATTAAAGAAATTTGTAAAATGGCGAAAAATTCGCCAAATGCATTGAAGTCTATGGGCAACAATTTATATATATATATATATATATATATATATATATATATATATATATATATATATATAGATAGATAGATAGATATATATATATATAGATATGTGTGTTTGTGGGAAATAATACAAATTTAAGTTATAATGAAGATCCTATACTTGTATACATATTTTTAATGTTTGCTGAGTGTCAAAATGTTATTGTAAATCACAACATTTCCCCATGAAGCAATAGATCTTAGCCTTGTCTGCTGAAAAGCTGCTTTCAAAGACACATTATACAACTTAATAAATTCTCACCATTAGAAGCCGAAGTCATAATATCTAGCAAAGGTCAGCTCTTTATGTCTTTGTAAAAATGTCCTTGATGTTTGCTTTTAAACAGGTGACCAGTAAATGCTCCCTGCTGATTGATTTCTATGGGTTACTGCTCCTGGGCAAACTAAGTGCCTTTTAATACATAACACCCCATGTTTGAACAGAAGATACAGTTGGTTGGTTTGAGATAAAGGAGACAGACAACCACTGTTGGTATTGGCATAACTATACACCAGTATAGTTGTATAGAATTTCCCCATCCCAAGCTGCTCTCATACTTGAGAGCGAGCCAGAGGCTCTATCGGGGGACTTGGGCGGGTAAGGGGGGATGGCAATGTAGGGGCTGCTGTGTGCTGGGCCTGGCACTGACAGTTGGGTTTCAGTATTGCCATTTACTGTCTGTTATCCTAATACTAGTTGAAACTAGAGTTACCAAAGTAACTGAAAAGTGCAAGTGATACCCAAGATGAGTGCTCCTTTGACTATACATGATGACAGGGCTTTTTTTAGAGAAGTTTGCAAAATATGGGTGTAGCCATCCCCCCAGTAGGCCAAAAATAATATATAGGGATAGGGAACAAGGCTGAAGGCCGACTATGACATTTGTGGCAAATGCCTAGTTGCTGTTCTAAATATTCTCTGAAGTCCAGCCTGAAGGTCAGTTAGGGTAAAACATGGGGTAGATATCTTGGAACTGTTGCAGGATGATTGACATAATACTGTTTTCATCTATTTCTAACTTTGTTTTTAGGTATGGGTAGGTGCTAACTAGACGTTGCTTGTGTGCCTTTTGGCCGCAGCTTCTACTGTTTGTTAATGACTTTACATCAGAATTGCTGCCACCAGCTCTTTAGTCTCTGTTCCTCGTGGAACATCATCAAGCTCAGCAGTTTTCATTACTGAAGCCCTGCCACATGGCAAGTGCAATTATGTAGGAACTTTGTAAAAGAATAACCCCCTGGCTTTATACTTGAATGGATGATTACAATATTGCTGGGATTCTTGGAAAGAATTACCCCTTGGCTTTATTCTCAATTATGTGGTTTAATAATGCTGAAATTCTTGGAAAGAATAACCCCGGCTTCCTTCCATAATTAAGAGGATGTGTATTAAGACCACACTTTCATTAAAGCCGGTAAAGCTGGTAAAGCCGGTAAAGCTGGTAAACCCAGATAAAATGGTGATGAACTTCCCTGGGCTCTAGCATCGTTTGGTTAATGACTTCCATGAAGAATAAACTAAAATAGAAGGGCTCCTTGCCGCTGTCCACTGTAAACTGTTTTTAACCAACCCTGGTCAGTAACCTGCGCTTTACCCATTTAAGGTTTTATGAGAAATTAGGAGTTATAGGAGTTTGCTCACATTACTGGTATAAAGATGCTTATGTTGGCTCCTCAGGAAGAGATTTAACCTAAAAAGGTGGAATGCAATGTTTTATCTTAGCTATATAAACAGAAATCCATTTGGCTTATGTTTCAGTGCATTGAAAGACATGGTTATTGTGTTTATGTAGTGCTAGCTGCTGGAATGTACGTGGAAAAGTCCATTTGGGCCTCTTCAGATCTGTAATTGAGCCTCATAAGTGAAACTGGCCTGACAGTTTAGGAAATGCTGATCTCCTTAATTCACTTGAGTCCTCATTTTGACTTTACTGAATTGTTCAGGCTCATAGCTTGGATCCTCAGTTTTCTTTCAGCCTTGTCACTCATCTTTCACGGCACAAGGCTCCAGCTTATATTTTGGGCTGGTTGTTAACATTATAAGACTGTGACAACAAGGGGCTAAATTTACTTTCTCTACACCCACTATTGCCCAGGACAAATCACATTATTTTCATGTTGTTCCACAAACACCAAAACTGTAGACTCCATAAGGAAGAGACCAGGTAGGCCTCGCTCTTCTCTTGACTTTGCCTGTAGTTCTGTTTAGCCCGCCATGGGATTAGAAGTGTCTGAAATCCTCAGAGAGTTAGGAAACAAGAATTTTACTGAGGCAGGGATTAAAATGAATGTGACCGAGGCAAGAACCTGACAAGTGGGAAACACTTAGACACAAAAGAACTATCATTATGCTCGATAGACTAGATCTTCAGGATGTGAAGAATATAAAGGGGGAGGTGTACTGTAATTGTGGTTCTGACAATATATGCCGCATACTGAGCGCAGAAGCAGCTGTTGCCTACACACTGAGCTGCTTGTAAGCTGTGCTTTGACATTCTCCTATATATTGGTCTGAATTAAAGGACAAGGAAAGTGCAATAAAGAATTTGTCTCCATTAAGAGGCATACTACTACTGGTGTTGTGCTTTTAGGGATGAACTATTTGGGATTTGGCGAATCGAAATTAAAACCTAATTTACAAATTAGGGGCAGGAAAGGAAAAAATGGGAACATTTTTTTTACTTCCTCGTTTTGTGACAAAAAGTCACATGATTTCCCTTCCAGCCCCTAATTTCCGAAAAATTCAGATTCGGTTTGGCCAAGCACAAGGATTTGGCCTCATCTGAATCCTGCTGAAAAATTCCAAATCCCTAACAGAATCCTTGATTCAGTGCATCCCTACATGATTTTTAAGCCGTTTGTAGTAAAAAAAAAAAACCGCTAAATTCATAAAGAGGAGTTCCCATAATTCCATGCACCAAAACCAAGACCGCTGAGTCTGCACAGTTGTTCAGACCAGAAGGCAGTGCATGCGTATGCCAATATGGTCGCTGTGGTGAAGTGCAAACCAAAGGGGTATTTCATATTTATTACTTTATTATCACGTCCAGGGGAGGAATCATATTGGTGCATTCACTTTAGTTCACGGATGCCATTTTTTCAAAAATTGTTTTGGCGATCAGGTTCCTGCAGGGACCCTCTATTAAATACTATGTATATGATTAAAAGTCTTTCCTTGCCCTTTAAAATATTCTGTCTGTTCAGTCACAATAGCAACCTCTCACTCCCAAACCTGTCTAAATACTCATCAAATATACAGGGACCAAAATGGGGTTGAAAGACCAGAGAACTGTAGGAAAATATATGTGCTCTAGAGAACACTGTATAAAAATACAGCGTACGGATAAATCCCCATGATGCACATTGCTTTTGTACAACTATGCTGCTCTGAATGTTTCTGTAACACTCATTCTTGGTTCTTACCTTAGGCTGGTCTGAAGAAGTTCTTGGAGTATGTGCAGCACGGTTCTGCTGAGAAAGTGGCCCGCTTGCTAGACAAAGGCCTAGATCCCAACTATCATGATTCCGAAACTGGAGGTAACTGGAAACATGGAAGCGCATGCGTAGAGGATAGTAGTTTATATTTTAGCCTCAATCAAATGATAATACAATGCACAACTGCTGGCATAATATTGTAAAGAGAAGCAAAGGCATGTACATTGGCCAGTGGCGTAACTAGATGTTATTGGACCCCACAGCAAATTCAATTTAGGGCCCCAAAACATTGATAAGTTGACCAAGATTGAAATTGCTAATATTGAAATTGTTAATCAATTAGGGCCCCTAAAGCCCTGGGCCCCCCCCCTGGAATGGCAGGGTCTGCTTCCTCTGTAGTTCTGCCCTGAAATACTGGAAAAACAATGGTGGTAATAAAAAGCTGTCACCTAAATTCCTGACCTTAGATTCCTGATATAATGGAGAATTGAAAGAGGTCCAGCAATTAACATCCTGTCAAATGTCAAGCAATAAGCATGGATGGATGTCATGTATATAAACTGTCATCCCACTGTAAAGCTTTCCTTTGCCTTCCTTGTTGTAAATGATTTCTGAAGAAGAGACACAATTTACAACACCTTGGAGGTTATTTATCATAGTCCCAATTTTGTTCATAGAAAAAAATAACTTGAATTTTTTGTGATTTATTAAACTCCGATGGTGTTTAAAGTCTGAATAGAAAAGTACTCCAACTCAGACCTGCCGAGTTCATGTAGAAGTCAACAGCAGATGTCCAGTTGATATCCTGACCTGCGCATCATATCTGAAAAAGTCAGAGGTTGTGGGGGCTTCAAATCTGAAAAAGTCAGAGGTTGTTAGGGCTTCAAATCTGAAAAAGTCAGAGGTTTTTTTTAAAAATCCAGTGTTGGACTGGGATGCCAGGGACCCACCAGAAAACCACCAGACCATGGCCCTTTTTTCCAAGCTCATTTTCTTCCACTTCTCCGTTTAATTTTCTTAGTATTTTTTCTTTACTCTATTTTGCATCTATTTGGCCCCTATGTTTCCATAAAGAATTAAGGAATGAACATGAAATTGTTACAAATGCTTAGAAACAGAAGGGCCCTCTGACACCTGGGCCCACCGGGAGTTTTCCTGGTATCCTGGTGGGCCAGTCTGACACTGGTCAAATCTGAAAAATTTGTAAAATTTTTTCACGATTTTCATTTTTCAAGTTTTTTCCACGCACAAAAAATTTTCAGAAAAAAATTATTGATAAATAAGGGGGAAAGTCTGTGCAGATTTGGTCGGAGTAGTTTTCAGAAAATAGTGAGAGACTTTCATAAATAGCCCCCCTAGACTTAAATCTACATCAGTATTTCAGTACTACTGCAGGTATAGGATCCCTTATCCAGAAACCTGATATCCAGAAAGCTCCGAATTACGGAATCTCCCATAGACTCCATTTTATCCAAATAATTAAAAGGACACTGTCATGGGAAAAAAACATTTTTTCAAAATGAATCAGTTAATAGTGCTGCTCCAGCAGAATTCTGCACTGAAATTTTTTTATATTCAATTTTGAAATCTGACATGGGGCTAGACATATTGTCAATTTCCCAGCTGCCCCAAGTCATGTGACTTGTGCTCTGATAAACTTCAATCACTCTTTACTGCTGTACTGTAAGTTGGAGTGATATCACCCCCCTCCCTTCCCCCCCCCCCCCAGCAGCCAAACAAAAGAAAAATGGGAATGTAACCAGATAACAGCTCCCTAACACAAGATAACAGCTGCCTGGTAGATCTAAGAACAGCACTCAATAGTAAAAACCCATGTCCCACTGAGACACATTCAGTTACATTGAGAAGGAAAAACAGCAGCCTGTCAGAAAGCATTTCTCTCCTAAAGTGCAGGCACAAGTCACATGACCAGGGGCAGCTGGGAAATTGACAAAATGTCTAGCCCCATGTCAGATTTCAAAATTGAGTATAAAAAAAATCTGTTTGTTCTTTTGAGAAATGGATTTCAGTGCAAAATTCTGCTGGAGTAGCACTATTAACTGATGCGTTTTGAAAAAAACATGTTTTCTGATGACAGGATCTCTTTAAAATTTTTAAAAATGATTTCCTTTTTCTCGGTAATAATAAAACAGTAACTTGTACTTGATCCCAACTAAGGTTTCCGGATAAGGGATCCTATACCTGTATTAGTTAATGTGACATGGTCAGTTTCCCTTAAAGAGCAGGTGCTCAATTTTATTATTATCATTACTTATTTATAAAGTGCGGATATATTTTCCATAGCTGTACTATAAATGAATGTATCCATTAAACATACAGATTTACATAGAAAAAAAGCTGACAATGATACAAGAGGTAAAGAGGCAAATGAGTTTACAATCAAAAAAGGAGAACGGTTATGAGACATAAGGTGTGGGATGGCCACAGCTATAAAAACATACCCCTGCATAAGAAATGGAGGCATCCAGCACAAATAATTAGAATCATTCAGAATAGTAGGTCATTGGTGATCCAGCTGTCGGCAAGTTTCCTAGAAATCAACAGCCTGAGGGAGACAAGTTACCTTCCCCTACTTTTAAGGTTCATTGCATCCTTCTAGGGTTTATATAAATTCATGAGGTACTCTTCCAGGAATTCGGTATTCATTAACAATATCACCAGTATAGAACCAAGCAGGTCAATAGAAAGCTAAGTCACGGGTGACAATTGAACATTAGATTAACAGAGTCCCCGTTACACTTGCCCACAACCGTGCAGGTCAATAGAGTAATAACCTCATTCCTGCCTAACAGGGCAGATCAATGGAACTACATTTAGCAAATTGTATCAAGGCACAGAATTTGTATCAAGTCGCCGGCAAGCTGGCAAGTCAAAATGTCGTATTCATCTAGCGACAGACAAGGCAGCAGCTTTGTGCTTTGTTAACGTATATCCAACATATAGATGAGATCAATAATTATTTCCACAGGCTTGGAAAATTAACTAAAAATTTAAATTGACTCCCAAATAGACCAATCTGATTTGACTTTTTTTGCCAGAGGTTACTGTAACTCAATAAATTAATTAAAAATAAGAAATTAGAATGTTCCATTGAGCCTACGTAATCAACTATTCCGCAACCCCGGGTCTTTGCACTTTACCATCATCCATATCAGGGTAATTAATAGAATAATGAGATAGCAATGACATAACCTATGACAAAGAAGAATTAACACGCGAAATGCATACAGGTTGGCTGGTAGGAGTTAACTGTAGCATACCACCTGGCAAGCCCCTGGAGATTACTATATACAAAGAACATGTGCACAAGTACAAATAGGTTAAAAGAAAATACCATTCCCAAATTTATAATCAGGTCATTACTCACACAACATGGCATTAACATAAAACATTTGGCATAAGGTTCACTTGGTTCTTCTTGCAACCCTGTGCCCTCTAATTTCATTTGAAGGGATTAGGATAAAACATTTTGGAAATTCTACACAATTAGGGGCAGATTTATCAAAGGTTGAAGTTCAAACAAAAAAATTCAAATTTCAAGCTAATTTTTGTGTACTTCGACTAGGGAATTCGAAAAATTCTAAATTTATCATGTTCTGTCTCTTTAAAAATTCGTCTTTGACCAATCGCTATCTAAAACCTGCCTAATTGCTGTTTTAGCCTATGGGGGACCTCCTAGAACCTAATTGGAGTCAATTGGTGGACTTTGAAAAATCAAAGGTTTTTTTTTGGAAAAAATTTGAATAGTACGATTTGATTGCGCTATTATGTATGATTCGAATTCATTCGAAAACAGACCTATTTAATCAAAAACTGACCTAATTGAAAATTGTAACTTTAATATGTTCTTTCTCTTTAAAAGTTCGTCTTTGACCATTCGCCATCTAAAACCTGCCGTATTGCTGTTTTAGCCTATGGGGGACCTCCTAGAACGTAATCGGAGTCAATTTGAAAAATCAAAGGTTTTTTTTGGGAAAAACCTTGAATCGTATGTTTTGATTGCGCTATTACGTATGATTCGAATTTGTACGAAAACAGACCTATTCAATCGAAAATGGACCTAATCGGCCAAAACATTTTTTAATTTTATTTTGGTTGGTCTTTTTGACTTGTATTTCGAAGTTTTTCAAATTTGTAGTTCGACCCTTAGTGTCCTAATAGACCCGGTGTAGCTAGTGAGGTGGGGCAGGACTATGCATTAAATTGCCCATAGTGTGTATTACCCCTTGGACTAAATTTCACTGGCAGCATATTTGTAAGGAGGTGAAAAATAATATTTATTTTTCAAACTGTAAAAAGGCCATATTTGGTTCAATCATATTTAGTACCAATCAGTAGAGTTTGCCTGAAGATGAGATTCCCCTTCTGGAGCCTACATAAAGAGGTGCACAAACTAGGCACTTTTGTTTTCAACCTAACATCAACCTAACATCAACCTAACATCAACCTAACATCAACCTAACATCAACCTAACATCAACCTAACATCAACCTAACATCAACCTAACATCAACCTAACACCAACCTAACATCAACCTAACATCATGAGCTGGCTAGACAGACACTCTCAGTCACACCATGAGGGGACTCATTCCTTACTAGACTAGACAGAAAGGTAGGATATTGTTACCAGCTCAGTCTAGATGTGAGAAGTAGATAGGGTAGCTAGCAAGGACAACCTGAGTTCCCACTAAGAAGTTAGTATTGGGTAGAACCCTGGGGCATTAGTGAGCCACTTAGGGATCGAGAGCAAGTAGGACTAGGTTAGTGGCAGCCTAATGTTGTGAGAATGCTCAGGAAAAACTTGGACAACTTTATGCTGGACACGAAAGAGAAATATGAAGATGATCTATTGGGAGAGGAGACCCCCTCAATGGTTTATGGTAATCTGCCAGTGCAATTCCACATGACAGTGGTCTTGGAGGCTTCATGAGAAAAAAAAAGTGTGTGAAGCAGAGAGGATCATTTGCAAAGTGTAACTCATGTAACTTAAAGTTCCTGGTGAGATAGCAACGGCCTGGCCTTGTGAACCTGAGAGAAGCTGCTTAATAAACGTTTGCCACAGTTTGATGCAACAATGTGTGCCATGCCTACTTCTTACTGCAAAGGCATACATGGTACCTGTGCTGGGAGCCTACCAATCAGGGGCCGCCATTTTACACATTGACATTTTTTAAGAGCGCAAGTTTTTCTTCTCATGCCAAAAAAAGTTAATGGGAATTTTTTCTTGCAATGACTGTTTTGTCTCTGTGATGTTTTTTTTTTTATCTCTGCAACTTTTTCTCCAAATGTATTAAAGTCAATGGGCGTTTTTTCTTATAGTGACTTTTTTGTCTTGGCAACTTTTTATCCAAATGCATTAAAGTCAATGAGAGTTTTTTTCTCAAGTTTTTTCCTACTCCAAATGCATTTAAGTCACTGGGCATTTTTTATTATGGTGACTTTTTTGTCTTACTATATTGATTAAGTCTGTCCTTTATAACTAATTAATGAATCAGCACGGAAGTAGCACTTTAATGTAATTTAACAATTTTAATCAGATAATTTATTTATTTATTCCAAGCAACTGAGCTAATCACAAACTGTTTATTAATTTTGCATAATTAATTACAAGTATCAGCAAGTGGATGTATTTGAATAGAAGAGGGGTTTTTCTTTTCTTTTTTCTCTTTTCACTAATTGCAGTAATTGAATCAGACCTCTCGAAAGACTGAAGCGGTAAATTAATATAAAGAGTATCTTTTTTCTTTGTTCGACTTTTTTGTCTTGGCAAAATTTTTTTGTCGCTGACAATTTTGTCTTGGTAACTTTTTTCTAAGTAATAATTTTGTCTTGGGGACTTTTTTGCGGTGGCAAATCTTTTCACAGCAAATATGCCGCAGTTTAGAGAACAGATTTGCAGGTGGCAAAATGCAGAATTTTGCGGTTTCTAGGGTGAACATCCACCAAACCTCTCTCTTATTCAATAATTTCTCAATGTCTTCCTTTCTCTTTCCTAATTTCACATGTTTGATGCCTTGAAAGGAAATACACTTCTCATTCCCATTATGTTCACTCAAAATATGGTCCGCTATTGCTGAAGAGACATCTTTTCTCCCAATGAATGCCACATGTTCTAAAACTCTATCTTTCATTCGCCTAGATGTTTTCCCCACATATTGACGTCCACATAGACAGGAGGCTAGATATATAGGGCATGTAAAGGCAAAAAAATAAAATCCCATTTTTACTTTCTTTAATGAAAAAGAAACCTATCTCCAATATACTTTAATTAAAAATGTGTACCGATTTTATATGAAACCTGACTGTATGCAGTGAAATTCTCCCTTCATTTACTGCTGTGGATAGGAATTGGCAGACGGTCCCTAACTGCTGAGCAGGGAAACAATCATACTTATGAACATCAGGGGGAGCCCCCGCCTTGTTTCCCAGCCATGCAGAACTCAAGCAGCTTTGTTTATGACGATCCCTAAGCAGCCCAGACCACACTGAGCATGTGCACAGTCTTAGTCTTGCAAAGATGTTTAACAAAGTTACAAGATGGTGACCCCCTGTAGCCAACTTTGAAAGCATAAATTATTTGTTTGATTAGGCTTGTGGTGCAGTAAGTTCATGTTTATATTTAGTATACAAAATACAGCATTTCTAGCCTTATTCTATTTTAGACTTTACATGTCCTTTAACTGTCCTACAATAAAGATGGATTTTTTTAACTTTAACTGCGGTTGATCCATGGCTGTGAGTATCTTGTAAATGTAGTACAGGGGTATGTCTGCCATGAGCTGAGAAACAGAGCAGGGCCAAGTAGTATTTTCCTGCAAGGCAATATTGGCTTTTTTTCTCCTTTCTCTTGCTTACCCTCCAACTGCCACCCCCACAGCTGTGCTTGAGGCTCCTGTCCCTGCTTCCTACCTCTAGTTCCAGCCACGTGAGACCCATGGGTTAGGTGGCATTTTATGAGGGTAACCCTTAGAACCTTTTTTAAGCTGGAAGTTAAGCTCTTTTAGAGTAGAGAAGCAAAATAACACTCTTTATACTAAAGGTAAGGGGGGGGGGCAATGGCATGTAGTATAACATACTTGTAATTGAAATTTAAATCTCCTGCTTTCAGTTTAGCAGGGCCAAACACAATGTAATTTTATATCTCTGTACAAACAGGCTGAAACATATACATGCATTTTAAGTGGCAAAGAACATAGAACAGCTGTGAATCTTTGGCACAGTTTTGACACTGCTGCCCATGGCATCTCATTAACTTGTGCTGTTTGTTCCCCCTTAGAGACCCCCTTGACACTAGCTTCTCAGCTTGAGGGAACTGTGGATGTCATTAGGATGCTGTGCCTCGGAGGTGCCCACATCGACTTCCGATCTCGGGATGGCATGACTTCTTTGCACAAGGCTGTTTGCTCCCGCAACTACAATGCCCTAATGGTATGTATTGTTTCTTCCTTCTAATGAACTTGCTGCTCAAGTCATTTGCACAGAACAGTCTCCTAAGGCCAAACAAATGAGTTTCATTAGCGGATTCCAATGACGTTAAGCACCGTATCAATGCAACCTGCATGCCATACAGTCAATGCATTTAATTTTTTTAAAAACATAGGCACACCTGATAAAACTTGGTTCCTGCAGACCGAGTCAGCAGCTTATTGGTCCACGTATGGAGCCTTCGGGAGGGCCTGACTCTGTCTGAAAATCTGTTCTTGTTCCCTCCCAGCCAACGACTGTTCCCAACCCCTCCCACTGTGCTGGGCCCCCATGGAGATATGGGCAACCTCCAAAAATTGCCCTTAAATACATTTGCCACTGGTTGCAATTTTTGCTAGCAACATCATACTGTAGTATGGTCATGTGCCCCAACAACTGGAAGACACCTGCTGTGAAAGTCTCCTGTACAAGGCTTGTCCATTGCTCAGTATATTGTTAGAATAAGCAGGGCCAGATTTCATGTCAGGACACCCATAGGCGGACATCATCCACCACCCGTGCCCTGCAACAGGCAGTGTCGGACTGGTGGGGGGAAAGATCTGGGCCCACAGGACTGCCACATCAGGGTCCTGCACACATAACCCCCCGCTGACTCATATCCCCCCTCTGCCAATATCATGGTAGCCCCACGCAGGCCCGCCGGATTGGCAATTGTTGGGTTCTGGCAAATGCAAGAAGGACTGCTATAAGGTGACAGACAAAGTCAGTATTTAGTGGGCTGGTGAGGGCTGTTTGGGCCCATATGTGGGCTGATTGGGACTCTGTGTACCTGAAATGCCAGGGCCTATTTTAATTCTCAGTCCAGACCTGCCCCCACACCAGCCACAACTAGGGTTGCCTGGCCGGTAAAAATGACAGTTGATCTCAATGTTATTAATAGGGAAAAAAGATAAAAATATAAGAAGGCCGGTATTTTTTCCCAGAAAAGGTGGCAACCCTAGCCACAACCCCCCTCTGCATGCCTCCCCTTCCCCTAGCAGTGTGCACCTGCTTTTCTCCTATTGATCGGGGCATGGGGAGGTAATTTGTGCCTGAGAATTAGAAATACTACACATTAATGTGTGTAAAGTGCAAAAATAGACCACAATCTGCCTCTTACGCTTGTGCCCCCGGAGTCTTAAATGAACCCTTTTCCTTTTTGTCCTTTTGTACCAGCCTGAAATGGTTTTGGAGATGCCCCTGTAGCTCCTAATCTCCTATTCTGCTGATTCTCAGTACATGGGCTGCTGTCACTTACACTTAGCTGAGGAACTGACTCACAATATACTGTATATATACAGTATAATATTTACAATAATAGTAATTAATCCAAATTCACAGTCAAAGAATAAAACAAAGTGTAGAACCTATGAGGCTGGCAGTCAGGTAGGTGGAAGCCGGTGCCATCCGTGGTATCTAAGTGGTAAAAAACATACAGTACATTTTTAATTAGAAAATCAGTATAAAGGTTATTTTGTTTAGAGGCTGATTTATTCACTGCGGTTTGCCCCAATTCATCTAAATTGTGGCAACAAAAACAAATGTTAAAAAATGCATAAAACCAGCACTTTTGTGTCCATGTGAATCAGGGTTAATGTAAATGAAGTAAAACTACAATCCCCTGCATCCTTCAATAGCCAAGCACTGTATGGAGGTACTCAAGTTGCCCTTGCCTGTTGTATATTGCCTGGAATAGAGTGAGCTGTAGGAAAAGGTGGGTGTGAATGGGTCTCATTTATCAAGCTCCAAGCTGCGGATTGTTTCTGTTGTGACAGTTGCTTTACCCCAGGAGAAAGCTGTGGAATGTGCATTGCTGTGCGGCTGGTGTATGCGTTATATCCTTTACTCGCTCGTCCTTCTGGTATCAGTGATTGATTTTGTCTGCAAACTGGTATAAGCAGCAATGATTATGGTTCAATGCCATCTGTCACCGTCACTGTCACCGCCCAGCAATTTATGCATCAATATGAGCTTTCTGGTCCAGGTGAAAGTAAATGTACCTGTCAGGCATGTAGCAGCCCTGTAATGTACAATGTCAGGGCCAGAAGAGCATACAACACTAATCCTTGGTGCCCATGCCAATTAATAACATGGGCTCATTAAATACAACTTGCACTGAACATACTTTTTGGCTATACGTAGGAGATGGAAACCTTAATAGGAGAACTTAGGGGCATGTTTACTAACATTGGAGATACATATCTGGAGAGTTTTTTTGGAGATGTTGCCCATAGTTACCAATCAGATCTTTGCTTTTGTTTTCTAACTTCTAGGTGGCTGTTTAAATCTAATTGCTGATTGGTTGCCAAGGGAAACATCTCCAGAAACCTCTCCAGATATTTATCTCCAATACCCTAAAATGAATATGGCTGTAAATGCCATATTTTATACACTGAACTTATTGAACCGGACTAAAGGTTCAGAATCTCAATAATAGCAATGATCCAGGCCATCTTGGATTTTCTTTTGGATTTTGTGAGTTGTCAGTGACACTGCACATGCTCGGTGGGCTCTGAGAAGCTAATCTTAGGGGTCGTCACGAATTATCCAGCAGAAAATGAGGTTGGTCTGTAATATAAGCTGATGCTACAGGCTGATAATTAATTTAATTTATTATTAAATGATAATTAAATGAAATGCTAATTGTGTTGGTTTCCGAGCTGCCAATACCAACTTTATGTACTATAACAGCCTTATATACTTATATTTGTATTATTTATATATATATATATATATATATATATATATATATATATATAAAGTTTTTTATGTTTTTTTTACTTTTCATATTTTTTATTTTTATTTTTTCATACATCACTGAAAACATTGAAGCTTTGACATATACTTGATAGGAATTCACTACTGTGTATATGAATTGAACACATATATCACTAGATCAATTTATTGGGGATTTAATATCTGATCACTTCATTTGATGTAGCACGTGGGAGATTTCAGCTTTGGGGATTATTAACTAATTAATGAATTATTGTATAAACATATACATGATATACATATATAGGAACAATCTACTAGTGAGAGTGGCAGCAACACAGCGGAGGTGATGATTCGTGATGGCCCTAAAGGGGGAGGGAACTGTTTAGACCCACACTATATGATTATTGCGTGATGACAGATGATTGTTAGAGAGCGAGTAATAATAGCCACCGTGTTGGAAGTTATGTAAATTTTATATATTTATAGGATAGGGCCAACACAGTAGATGGGACTTCACATACAGAGAGTGATGTGATAAATGTGTCCATGTTTTAATTGTTACATCCTCAAACTTTGCAACATAAGTAACCTAAATACCTGCTGAAACAAGTTATAAAAGTAAGTTCTTAAATTAGCTGAAGGAGTTATGGGGGAGCTGTGTTGGTTGTTTCTAACTATGTTTTAAGGGCAAGGCCAGATGTGGCGTTTTTGCAGCGTTTTTACGTTGCGTCTTTAAAAAAGAACAGCCAGGCTTAAATACGCATAAACTGCACTACCACTGAAACTAATGGAAAACCCCTATGGCAATTCACACAGGGCGCTTGTAATCTGAAATCCGCCACAGGACGCCAGTTTTGGCGTTTTTTTGCAGAAACGCCAATACGTCAAGAAACTACCAAATTTAAATATGGCGTTCCAAATTCTTAATGAGAACAATGAAAACAATGAGAAGTGCATGTTGGGAAAACAATCCTACGTGCTGAAAAACGCATGAAAAAAGCATGTTGACGGTCACATGTGGTTTCAGTGGCGTATTTACGCCCAGCTGTTCTTTTTTAAAAACGCAACGTAAAAACGCCACGTCTGTCCTTGCCTTTAATGTTACTGGGTGTTCAAAGTTGAATGGATTAAATAAGGGCAACAGGAGATGTAAATGACCTAAGATACATACAGGTGGGCTTTTCATGTGAATAATAATTACCTAGTTAGGTTAATTAGCACATGGCATCATCATCTTAGTTTCCCGCCAGTTTATGTATATAATGCTGCAATGCTTGTGATTTATATACTTTGATAAAGGCCTCGGAGGAAGCCGAAACGTTAGGCTGTAAGCTCTTTAATAATACAAATTTTTATTCATATATAAGACCTGTGAGTGTGGACCTTCTTGGAAAAAAAAAATCAAAAAAAATAATAATAAAAATAAATAAAATATATATATATATATATATCTATATATATATATATATATATATATATATATATATATATATATATATATATACATAGAGTATTATATATACATATATATATATATATATATATATATATATGTATATATATATATATATATATATATATATATATATATATATATATATATTCAGTATATTGTGAGGTACTTGTGCAGTGAATCAGCAGAAAAGAAGATGGGGAGCTACTGGGGCATCTTTAGAGACAAAGATCTTTACCACTAAAGGGCTGTGGTGGCCTTGGGCTTGTACAGAAGCCCAAAACATAATGTACAACATTTCTGCCCTTCTTCTTTAGTTATGGTTTAGTCCTCGTATAAAACAAATGAATGCAAAATGTATTATTGCATTGTTTCTAGTTTTCATGAAATCAGCAGTTATGGTTAATTTGAAACAAAAGTGCCACCTGTGGATCATTTTGGTCAACTGACTACAGCTGCTCCTTATCTCAAAGCCTAACAATGGCAGCAGCTTGGAGTTTGTTTATACAGAGCCATGATCTCCCATTAAAAGAGAGTAGGAGAGTGAATTCACTGAAAACACAAACCTAATTTCCATTAATGTCTTCTAATTGGAAAAAAAGAAATTAGGAAAACGATTGTGTTTAGTAGAATTATACACAAAGAAAGTCACTGGATTGAATGCACAAGGCTGTGTAATGTAATGCTGGGATGCTAGAATGTCAATGTTCTCCTCTGGTACTTGAGTAGAAGGAGTGTGTTCCATTGTTAATTCCCTCTGTGCTGCAAAATCCACTTTCATTAAAAACTCTAGTCTGCTGATAGCCGGCAATGTAACAGCTCAACCTCACATTTCACAGATGAGCAGAGCAGCGTCGGAGTGTTTGTATCCAGCAGCAAGCATGGGGCGGGCAAGAGTTTTGTTAAAGACAAATGCATTCATTGTCCTGCAAAACCGTAAATGCATTTGCAATTGAAGCAAATATATTTGGGTACTGAGCATCGAAGTGAAGGTTCTATTCCATGCACACATGTAGGTTGTCTCCAAAGGGTTTCCCTTAGGTATTTCAGTTCTATCTCAATATCTCAAAAAACCCACAGGTAGGTTAATTGGCTCTTGAGATAACTGATCCTTTTCTCTGTGAATATGATAGGGACATTAGATTGTAAGCTCCGCTGGGGCAGGGACTGGTGTCAGTGATGTATGCCTTTGTAAAGCACAGCAGATCTTGTTGGTGCTATATAAATTAAGGATAAGGAGTAGACTTTATGAGTGCATGTATTACTCAAGCCAAACTATTTGTGTACTGGGCTACAGTTAACAAATAAAAAGACAAGAGTCAAAGGGCTCTCTGTCATTCTAAAAGAGGACAGATGTGAATGGCTTGTGCAGCCCTCTTTACTTAGTACATGGCTTGTTAGGAGTAGTGAAGTAGGCAAAAAACGGGCGTCGACGTCAAAAAACGGACGCCGGGGTCAAAAACGAGACGCCGGTGCAGTTTTGCGAATTTTTCGCCATTTCACAAATTTCGCGGGAAATTCGTGAATTGTTCGACGAAGCAAAGCGGTGCAAATTCGCCCATCACTAGTTAGGAGCTAAGAGCACTAAAGTGCATATATAAAATTAAATCTGCAGTATGTCAGTTAAAAAACCTCAATATGTAGGTTAAAAACATATAGAACAACATCCTACTTAGTTAAAGGAGAAGGAAAGGCTAAAACTAAGTAAGCTTTATCAGAAAGGTCTATATAAATACACCAGTAAACCCTCAAAGTCCTCTGTCAAAACAAACACTGCATTTCTTTCCTTCTATTGTGTACTCATGGGCTTCTGTATCAGACTTCCTGTTTTCAGCATTAACCTCCAGGGCAGGGCTTGAGCATGCTCAGTTTGCTCCTCTCTCCCTCTACTCCTCCCGTTTCCCCTTTACCTGCTGTAATCTGAGCCCAGAGCTATGAGTGAGCAGGCAGAGACTCGGGCAAGAAGTGATGTCACAACAAGCTAATATGGCAGCTGCTATCCTAAACAAACTGAGAGCTTCTAGACCTGTTTACTCAGGTATTGTAAAGCATTCTACATAATAAATATACCGCTGCATGTTTGCGAATTAATTCTCCAGCTGCAAAACAGTCAAATTCACTACAAATTTGCGCCTGGCGAATAAATTCGCCCATCACTAATCTGCACTGCTGGGCCTGGGTCTGGTCGATATGGTTGGTAGCTGCAGGGAGAAGATTAGGCAGCCAGACATGGTGTGCGTTTGATCTCTATTAGATGCATGAAGTTCAACCCTATTTTGTAAAAGATAGATGGACCCTAATCCCTATGGGCCACTAGGCTATATCCTAGGGTAGCCAATTCATTAATCTGCCCCTGCTATGGAGCATTTAAACAACCCCAGGTGCTTTATACCTGCAAAGTCTTCAACTTGTGGGACAAGGTGCATAATGTTTATAGCATTTTGCACCTTGCCCATGCTTCACCTTAATCCAGTTGCAAAGGCTTCCAGAAAGGTTAGACCAGGTTAGGAGTGCAGAACACTTGTAACAGAACCTATCTCCATGTATTAGATTAAAAGTCAATTTGCACAGATATTTCCTTAATTCCCTCTCATTGACTTCAATCTGCTTGTGTTAACTTTGCTTTCAAGTGCCAGATGTCTGGAACGCTGTTTTGCTTCTCATTATGCCTAACACCCTAAGTATTTGCACCCCTGCAGAGATCTTATCCTCAGCATTATGGATAAAGCAAGAGCCATTCGGATATTTTGCCTACATTTCCATTCGTTATCATCAGCCCCATGATTAGGAAAGATCCAAGCACAGCTAATGCAGGTTAAATCCAAGCACTCAGGGACACGGTTATTAAAAAGAGGGGGCCTTGGTTTTGGGAGCCCCGTTCTTTTGTTCTGTGCAATATCTGTATGTAACAACATATAACCCACTAGTTCAGTGTATGGCCCATCCCTGTGGCCCCGGGCCCTTGCTGGCTTTTACCTAAAGTGTATTTAGCAGAGAGGTGACACATAATTGCCATTGGCTTATGGTAGCCTGCTTGGCACATTTAGGACATCACAAGAAGGTGTAAAATTTGTTGATGCCCAATCTATGGTCAATCAGTTGCAATTCCCAGCATTCAACTAAAAGCAATAGAGGGGTGATGGGAGTTGTAGTACACAGACAATTAAAGGGTCCTACTTTTACAATTCATTTAGCCTGGTAAGTCATTTTAGTCCAGGGCCCCATCACCACTAAGCAAAGATCACTCGAATGCTTGAATGGAGCTTAACAACAACTATATTATCGGCAAAGGTTAACTGCCAGAGGGGGGTTGTTGTTGCCATGGCAACAATTTAGGGATATGATGCCCTCCTTTTCTCACAGAAGAGATATAATATAAAGCCGCATGATTAACTCACTATGGAGTAAAGAAAAACATGGATTTAAACTCTGCAATGTCTTTTCCAGCCCAACTCTAAACAATATCTATCTAGTTGCCATAGGAGCAAATGAGAGTAAAGCATATTGAGGTCAGTTGTAACAAAGAAAAAAATAGAACCTACTGAGTTAAACAGAGATCTTACATCTCAAAGTGAGCTTCATCTCTTTGCTCTCACGCCAGGGTAGAACATTTGTGACTGGGGCAAAGCTGTTTTTCATGGGGGTCCAACAGAAGCAACTGCGCTCAGCCATAGTCTCTGGGAAGGGAATGTGGGATAACTGGTATAGTAGGGAGAGATGGTGCCTATAGTAACAGTGGGATAATAGTCTCTGGGAAGGGAGTGCGGCTGTGGGATAGCAGGTATAGTAGGGAGAGATGGTGCCTATAGTAACAGTGGGATAATAGTCTCTGGGAGGGGACTGTGACTGTGGGATAGCAGGTATAGTAGGGAGAGATGGTGCCTATAGTAACAGTGGGATAATAGTCTCTGGGAAGGGAGTGTGACTGTGGGATAGCAGGTATAGTAGGGAGAGATGGTGCCTATAGTAACAGTGGATAATAGTCTCTGGGAAGGGAGTGTGGCTGTGGGATAGCAGGTATAGTAGGGAGAGATGGTGTCTATAGTAACAGTGGATAATAGTCTCTGGGAAGGGAGTGTGACTGTGGGATAGCAGGTATAGTAGGGAGAGATGGCGTCTATAGTAACAGTGGGATAATAGTCTCTGGGAAGTGAGTGTGACTGTGGGATAGCAGGTATAGTAGGGAGAGATGGTGCCTATAGTAACAGTGGGATAATAGTCTCTGGGAAGGGACTGTGACTGTGGGATAGCAGGTATAGTAGGGAGAGATGGTGCCTATAGTAACAGTGGGATAATAGTCTCTGGGAAGGGAGTGTGGCTGTGGGATAGCAGGTATAGTAGGGAGAGATGGTGCCTATAGTAACAGTGGGATAATAGTCTCTGGGAAGGGAGTGTGACTGTGGGATAGCAGGTATAGTAGGGAGAGATGGTGCCTATAGTAACAGTGGATAATAGTCTCTGGGAAGGGAGTGTGACTGTGGGATAGCAGGTATAGTAGGGAGAGATGGTGCCTATAGCAGGTCCGGACTGAGAATTAAAATAGGCCCTGACATTTCAGGTACACAGAGGCCCAATCAGCCCACATAGAGGCCCAAACAGCCCCTGCCAGCCCACTAAATAGTGACTTTCTATGGGACCTTATAGCAGCCCCTCTGGCATTTGCCAGAACTCACAGATTGCCAGTCCGGGCCTGGCCTATAGTGTCAGTGAGATAGCCTTTGTGTTGGGACTCTGGTTTTGTAGATAAACGTAATAAACAAATAAACACATCAAAGAAGAACTAAACACTTCACACAAAAATAGGCTCCCTCTGCCCCAATGTTTCTCAGGCAGGTTGGAGGCCTTCATTTGTATCTGTGTCCAAGTTATCACAGTGGTGAATATCAAACAGGAGCAGACACATTGATCACAAGAGCTGCCAATGGAGATCAGAAATCTTGAAATATTTTACCCACATTTTGTTGTTAAGATGTACAATTTGTATTTCTTTGCAGACCCTGTTAGACCTGGGTGGTTCCCCAAATCACAAGGACCGCCGAGGCTTGACTCCGCTTTACCATACTGCTATGGTTGGAGGTGATCCCCGGTGCTGTGAATTGCTGCTCTATAACCGAGCTTTTATTGGTACGACGGATGAAAACGGCTGGCAGGAGATCCACCAGGTAATGAGCATTATTGGCTTTAAGCCCTGTCATTTTAATGAAACATAAACCATAATCATTTTAACGAGATTAAAAGAGAACCGCACACTCATCCCAACTATGTACTAAAGGACCCACAGGCTATTGTTCTTCTGCTTTGTCTTTCCCACAGGCTTGCCAACATGGACACTCGCAACATCTGGAGCATCTGCTGTTTTATGGTGCTGATCCTGCTTCCCAGAATGCTTCAGGGAACACTGCGATGCATATCTGTGCCCTGTACAACAAGGTCAGTAGCTGCTCCATGACGCATTTCATGCAACATGGTGCTGATACCATCCAGAGATGGGCAGTGTGATCTACAAGGTCTTTGCTTTCTACCTTCATCTATATGAGTGGTGTCTCCACCCAGGTTTTGTTCTCCATCCAAATCTGTGCGTGCTACATTCATTAAGCCCATACTCCATGCAGAACCACAATATTGGTAATTAATCTTCATTAAACAAGGGGATAATGCCTCCTTCCATCAAGGTCATTCCTGCCTCTCTATCTCAAACTATGATATCCAACAAATGTGGTTGCCAACATGCTGGTTAGATTGTAAGATCCATAATGCAGGTTTTACATTTCTCCTGAGCCTACTAAGAATTACACTTGTACCTGTTTATACATATGTTCATTCATGTAACTGGCTGGACGCATTATATCTCCAGCCAAGTGCAAAGGCTCAATACAACTTTTGGACCTGGTGATGAGTCCCATTTTGTGCTAATGATGCAAAAATACTGCATAATGAACCTTAAAGGAGAACTAAACCCTACAAATTAAAGTGGCTAAAAATAGCATATTTTCTATACTGAACTTATTGCACCAGCTTAAAGTTTCAGCTTCTCAATAGCAGCAATGATCCAGGACTTCAAACTTGTCACAGGGGGTCACCATCTTGGAAAGTGTCTGTGACACTCACATGCTCAGTGGGCTCTGAGCAGCTGTTGAGAAGCTAAGCTTAGGGCTCGTCGCAAATTATTAAGTAAATGAGGTTGTCCTGTAATATAAGCTGATGCAACAGGGCTGATTATTACATTATGATGCTAATTGGTTTCTGTGCTGCCATGTATTAATTATCTGTATTAATTACTATTCAGCCTTATATTGTGACATTTCTATTCTATGTGTACTGGATATTGTGAGTGGGTCCCTAAGCTCAGTAAGTGACAGCAGCACAGAGCATGTGCAGTGAATCAGCAGAAAAGAAGATGGGGAGCTACTGGGGCATCTTTGGAGACACAGATCTTTACTGCTAAAGGGCTGTGGTTGCCTTGGGCTGGTACAGAAGCACAAAACATAATGTACAACATTTCTAGCTACTTCTTTAGTTAGGCTTTATTTCTCCTTTAACCCTTAAATAGCTTAATAACGCAGACCTCATTAAGGGGCAGATTTATCAAGGGTCAAAGGGTATTCGAGGGAATTTTCAAAAATTCAAAATTCAAAGTAATTTTTTGGATACTTCGACCATCGAATAGGATACTACGACTTCGAATTTACTTTGAATTCGATTTGAAGTAAAAATAGTTTGAATATTCAACCATTCGATAATCGAAGTACTGTCTCTTTAAAAAAAACTTCAACTTCAATACTTTGCCAAATTAAACCTGCCGAAGTGCTGTGTTAGCCTATGGTGACCTTCTACAACCATTTTCTAAGTCTTTACACATCGAAGTAAAATTGTTCAATCGTACGCTAAAATCTATTGAATAGTTCGATTTGAACGATTTAATCGTTCGATCGAACGATTTTACTTAGATCATACTATAGCCAAATTCGATGAAAAATACTTCGACTTCGATATTCGAAGTCAAAGTATTTCAATTCAATGGTCGAATTTCGAAATATTTTACACTTTGACTCTTGATAAATCTGTCCCTTAATGTCCCATGAGAGACTTTTCTCCTCCGGCGTGACATCAATATCAATATCAATCAATATGTCGACGACATGCTGTCCACTTTGCATGGGCATAGAGAGAGCAGTAATATACAGAGCGAGCAGTAGGTATTAATAATGAATTGTCCTTCACACATCTCTTTAAAGGAGAAGAAAAGCTACAGAATACGTTTATTGTAAACAGTTCTGGAAGCTGTCTCTGTTTGTTTAGGATATCAGCTGCCATATTAGCTTGGTGTGACATCACTTCCTGTCTGAGTCTCACCCTGCATTCTCATAGCTCTGGACTCATATTATAGCAGAGAGTAGGTAAAAGGGAGGGGGAGATGAAGAGAGGAGCAAACTGAGCATGCTCAAGCCCAAGCCCTGGAGGTTTATGCTAAAACAGGAAGTCTGATACACAAGTCCATGTGTACACAATAGAATTAAAGAAATGCTATGTTTCTTTTGACAGAGGACTCAGAGTCCTCTGTCTATGAATACTCAGTGTAATTATATAGACCTTTCTGATGAAGTTTACTTTATTTTAGCTTTTCTTCTCCTTTAAAGAAAGCTCAACATAACACCCACAATTAGTACAAATATGTTTGTGGAAGTTTTCTTTTTCTCTTCTTTTCTTGCTGAACTACTGTACTTTTTCTTCCCTAATTATCCTTCCTTCCTTCCCTACTCCTTCTTTCTTCCTGATTTCCCCTCCATTGATTTTTTTCCTTACTGAACCCCTTTTATTTCCTTGTTTTCTTTCCCATTACTCCTCTCTCCCATCCTTCAATAACTCCCCCATCTTCTTGCTTCCTCTTTTGCCTTGTTTTTGTTTTCCCAGCTTGTTTCCTCCCTGCTTCCCTTTCCAGACTCCCATCAATAACTTTTATAGGATTTTCCTCCTTTATCTTTCTTGTCTCCTTCCTTCTTTTCATGACTTTGCTTCATCTTGTCTTCTCCTTTCTGGAATCTGTCATTCCCTAATAATTCTATAAGTTGCTTTTCCTTTTTTTGTCTTCCTTACCTAACACTCTTACTTGCCAAATCTTGTGTCCTTCCTGCTTTACTTTCTGTCCTACTTTTTTTCTTGTGGATTTGTCCTCCCTGTCGTCCTTCTTTTTCAGTCCTTCCTTCAATAGACAGATACATTTTTTTCCAGTGTGTCTTCTGTACCATATATATATGTAAAGAGATATAAATAGAGCCCCACATCATCTCTGTAATGCAGAAAACCACAACCATTGTTTGAATGTTACCTTCATGCTGTTACCTTAGGATAATTTTCGTTATAACCTTCTTATTTGGTCCATGTACAGTATAACACACATAACATATTTAAATGGGAGCTTACAAACAAATAACATTCAAAGCTTTTACCTTTATTTCCCTAAAGAGGGAAATAAATGACTCATGTGGATGAATACAGTCAGTGTTTTTGCATTTAAAACCTTTGCCTGAGATAAGGAACTCTATTGCCCTCTTCTGGAGAAAATGCTCAAAAGTTCTGGATAAATATTCTGAGCATCACAAATTAGAAGAGTGTGTACTAAACTTAATTCAATACAAATAGCAGGTACAGATGGAGCAAATTTTATCTAGACATTCAGCTCATATGGCACGTCTTGTTCCATTATGTCATTCCATACAAAATAATCCATCTGCTTCATCATTCTATTTAGCAATAAAGACAGAAGCGAGAAAGTGTCTTTGTCCTTTTTTTTATTTACATAATGTTTGGGATATTTGCAGCAAGATGCTTTTTGTTTTATGACCCCAAAACTCTGTGTTGTTATTTTCTATAAATATTTTTTTGTCTCTCTCTCTTTTCCCAAACCTACAGGAAAGCTGTGCTCGAATTCTGCTCTATCGGGGTGCTAGTAAAGACATCAAAAACCACAGTGGGCAGACCCCATTTCAGGTTTAGATCTTCTTCTGTTTTGTAAAAGGGGGGGGTAAAATATTTCTCTTCATTATCATTGATGTTGGAGCAAGGGTTTTCTTGTGTTCACCTTGTGCTTGAGCTTCTAAAGGAAAAACATTCGAAAGTGTATTCACAACCCTTTGGGTTATGTGGAGTTTTAATATTGGCAATTCATGGTCTAAAGACCCTACAGACAATCTCTCTTGGTGCAACACAACCTTCTTCATGTTCTTTCATCCCTTATCCAGAAGGTATCTCCTAAACTATGATATAAGTGCAATACATATAGACCTTCATTCTTTGGGAGACTTGAAGCAGTTATATTGATTATCCATGGTCTAAAGACCCAATGGACAAACCATTTATCCCTTATTCAGATGGTACCTCCCTTACTATGATATTGGCAACTTATAAGACTGGTCAGTATCATGGTGGCTATTATTGATGGCCTCTCCGAAGCTGAAGAAGCCATACACTACTGTACTTACTGTACCTATACAGTGATGCTTGTGCAGTATTGGTGTTCTGTTATTGACCTTCAATCACCGCCTTAAATATCTGGAAATATTTCCATAACCTCCTTGTTTCCCTAGCTACAAGGTTCTAGATAATTTAAGCTAATTTGTCACAGCTCAATGCTTTTTCGCTATCACAAAGTTGCATTCATGCATTTCTTGTCTAGTCCAATCCCCAGTGTTTTCTTCTTTAAATATACCTCCCCCTTATTATCTGGCTTTGTTTTCCAGCTCCTTTAACCCTCTGACTTACTCTTGCTGCAGGTTGCGGTTATTTCAGGAAATTTTGAGCTGGGGGAGTTAATAAAGAGCCACAGAGACAGTGATGTTGGTGAGTATATACATGTCTCTGCTATAGTGGGGATAAGGGTATGATAACTGCTTAGCAATTATGCGAGTTATCACTTAATTAATTTCAGAGAACCCCTATCTAAGTTATCAGTGACAGTGCAATGATGTGAGTGGCAGGAGACTGGCATTTTAATTAGATCCCACACCATAATGTGCTCATGGAATATTTCTTATTGGAACGGAATGCTTTCAGATTTAAGTGGAGGATATAGGGAGGGTTTGTTACACACACATATATCAAAGGTATCTACTCTAGTAGGGATACACCGAATCCACTAGTTGGGATTCGGCCGAATCCCCGAATTCTTGGTGAAAGATTTGGCCGAATACCGTTCCGAAACCTAATTTGCATATGCATAGGATTTGGATTTGGTTCGGGCAGGCACAAGGATTCGTCCGAATCTGACTCCTGCTGAAAAAGGCCAAATCCTGGCCGAATCCCGAACCGAATTCTGGATTCGGTGCATCCCTATACTCTAGTACCCTAGTTCTCTAAGAAAGTCTATGAAACAAGGTCACATTAATGAACAGCACTCTCTGTGTCTGTAGTACCCTTCCAGGAATCTCCATCCTATGCCATGCATCGCAAGGAAGGGGGCAAAGCACTGTCGGTGCCCCGCGTTCTCCATCGAGCAAACAGTGACAACAGCCTCTCACTGCCTGAATGGATGGTCTTCTCAGCATCTACTGCCAACACTGTCACTTTACAGGGACAAAAGGCCTCAGGGGGAACTCTCCGCAGCTCCAGTAGCCCACGTGGTGCACGAAGCCGGTCACCTTCAAGAGGCCGACACACAGAGGAATCCAAGAAGCAGCCACGTGGAAGACCCAGGTAATCCAAGTTACTATTTATATTCAAAATCCCCGAACTGCCATGACGCAGCTCATTTCACTACATCTATGTCTAGAGTGACCTTCTTTTTTTTTCATTTGAAGGGGAAGGCTGAAAGTTATATTGCCCTCTGAAAGAGGACAAAGAACTAAGAAAATGGCTAGGGCTTAGATTCCACAGCACAGAATGAGGTATTAAAGGGGTATTATACGAATACAACAAAGTGAAAGACTGGGGACTTGCAGTGCCGGGAACCACACATCCTGATTGCATATCCCCCCAGTGTGCATCATATGGACATTAGATTATAAACTCTACTGGTCCACAACAAACTGTAAATTGCTGAGGTTTTCTAAAGCCCTCAAACCTTAGACTAATATCACGCTGATCAGATCCTCTGCCCATGACCGCCAGTTAAATTGCCCCTAATATACCCTACATTAGCCCCTGTGGTTAACATCAAGCCTTCAGAGTGAGCTTTGACAGTGCCTTTATCGGCACATTGCTAGTTATGCATGCATGAATATCCAGAATACATTAAACATGAGTTTGTTTGTTGCACATCCCAGGCTCTGACTGATTGACTATTAATGAGATCTACTGTACTGTATGTCTGCGGCACATCATTTACTCTCTGCTAGAAAAGCTTTCTTTGATTCAAAGGGCTCAATCTAATGCTTGCTATAGAAAGGCACCATGGAGGGGCACACAGTGATCAAAAGAATTTATTATTATCCTTTATTGATATAGCATTGATGTACTGCATTCTGCAGAGATTATACATCAATCCGAGTGGAGCTTACACTCCCATCACATGAGCACACAGCAGGGTCAACATTATCAGGAGCCAGTTAACCTGCCTGTATGTGTTTGGGGTGTGGAAGGAATATGAGTACCCAGAGGAGCCCCATGCAGACATGGGGACAACATACAAACTCCTTGCAGATAGTTCTCTGACTTGAACCGAACCTGGGACCCCAGCACTGCTAACCACAGCCCTGTGAAAGTCTTTGATTCTTCCCGTCACCCTATTTCTGGAGGTTATGTGGCTATAAAAGAAGCCATCTTCTATAAATATTCATACACCCTCCCTGGCCAAGGCAATTAGCTCCCTAAAAGATGTGTTGCGAAGCGGTAGAATAAATGAGGCATTTAATGGATTTTATTAGGGAAAATAAAGCCCTAGGACTAGCCAGTGGCAGGTAGTATTGGTGGAACTCCCCTTTAGAGGTGAGAGACAGGTTAGTAAACATAGGCAGCCTTGGCTGCAATGAGGAGGATTGAGGAGCATAGCCATTTCTAGGCAGACATGTATATGGGGCCTTTCAATCCATGAATCTATTGGGTAGGTTAGAAAATCCCATCAGCAGTCTGGTGCAGGTGCTCTCCTGATGGGTTTTCTTAGGCTCCCATTATGATCTGATCATTGGTGGGGGCCAGATTATGGGATCAACCTGATTTGGTTCAATGAGTTGATGCCAATAATGGCTAAATGTACTCTTGTTTGGCCAGATCATAACCTTAGTATATACCCAGCTTTAGCTGCCATGTACTGAATCCACTGGTGCCTCTAAACCCTTTTTGTTGGACCATGGCACTCCAAATTTTCTCCCTCTCCTACAGCACTTCTTGTTCCAGGGTGTAACTGAACCTACAGGTCATATCCTTAACTGTAACATGGCCATGGGGGTCTATAGCCCACAATCCTTCTCACTGGAGCCAATACTGCCCATAGGGATGTATCCACTATTTTGGATTCGGCCGAATCCCCGAATCCTTTGCGAAAGATTCGGTCGAATACCAAACCGAATCCTAATTTGCATATGCAAATTAGGGATGGGAAGGGGAAAACATTTTTTACTTCCTTGTTTTTTTACAAAAAGTCACGCAATTTCGCATATGCAAATTAGGATACGGATGCGGTTCAGCCGGGCAGAAGGATTTCGGCCAAATCCGAATCCTGCTGAAAAAGGCCGAAACCGAGCCGAATCCCGAACTGAATCCTGGACCTAATGCTGGATTCGGTGCATCCCTAATGGTTACTAACTATCTCTCACCTCTGTGGTGAGCTCAACCAATAATATTTGCCATTGGATAGTCCTACACACAGCTCATGGAGCTTAGATTGTGTAACTGGAGTGCTATCTGCTGTTCTGTCCAATCAGGTGCTGGACGGAATAGCAAAAATATCTCTGGAAGCTTATCTGCTCGGTCACATAGAGCTCATTACCCTTAGCCACATAGAACTGCCTGAACAAAAGAACAGATTATGCCAAAGTCAAAATCAGTTGGATAACAATGTAGAGGAACCCCCAGTTTAAAATCTTGATTCTGTGTAAAATAAATATCCGCTGCTTTAGAACAATATACTGCTTGTGTAGTTGTATAAGGACTCGCTCGTGGGGCAAACTATCCTCGGCTTGTCACAGTACTATATGGTTTTCATTTTTACCCATTATTTATATATATATTTGTTCAGTTCCAGTGGTTCTACCAAAGAGCCCCCTGCAAGTGCGACGGCCAATCATCGCTCCAAGCGCAAGTTGTACTCGGCAGTGCCAGGACGCACGTTTGTGGCGGTGAAACCTTATCAGTCGCAAGGAGAAGGAGAGATATCCCTCAGCAAAGGAGAAAAGGTCAAAGGTATGGAAAGCCTCAATTCCCTATATGTATAGTCTTGCAATGGGAGAATGGCTTCATATTAAAGGAACAGTAACACCAAAAAAACATTTAAGTTTTTTAAAGAATGACAATACAATGTACTGTTACCCTGCACTGGTAAAACTGGTGAGTTTCCTTCAGAAATCCTATTATAGTTTATATAAACAAGCTGCTGTGTAGCCATGGGGGCAGCCATTCAAGCACAGGATACACAGTAGATAACAGATACGTTCTGAAGAATCCCATTGTATACTACAGAGCTTATCTGTTATCTGCTGTGTAGTCTGTGCCAGAGCCGGACTGAGACTAAAAAGCAGCCCGGGCAAAAAAAATCAAAGCAGCCCACATGTAAACACACAAGTACTGAGTACTGAGCAAAAATGATTTCCTTTCTGTGTAAAATTAAAACAGTAGCTTGTACTTGATCTCAACTAAGATATAATTAATCCTTATTGGAAGCAAAACCAGCCTATTGGGTTTATTTAATGTTTATATGATTTTCTAGTAGACTTAAGGTATGAAGATCCAAATTATGGAAAGATCCGTTATCTGGAAAACCCCACTCTGAGCATTCTGGATAACAGGTCCCCATAACCGTATTGTTGTGTGGCAGGTTCAATAGGAATCTCAGAAGTATGCACTGAATGGGGTTTGAGAGCAAATCCATGAAAAAATTTCAACAAACTTAGATAAAATTTTGTTTTAATGTCAGTAAGTGTAGATAGGATACCTGGTTTAAAATAAACAACCTCTAGGCCAAATAAAGCGACACCAGTGATGTTTGAGTGTGCTTATGAGCTAACAGACTACCTTCCTGAAATGAGACGACAAAGAGTGTCCTATTGTCTTGCTTGGGCTGACAGAGAATTGTGGGTATTTTAGCAGAAGAGCTGGACAGCTGCACAGCATAGCATCTGCGCTTATTACTTATCATAATTATCTCATAATTACATCAGCAGGTGAAAACACACACACAATGTGGCCGATAGTGCAGGCCCAGTGGGCCCAGACTATCCTAGTCTGAAAAAAAAAAACACTTTATGTAAATTGAAAAAACGCGAGAAGCAAATCATTTTTTTACTGGTAGCAACCAATCAGATGCTGTCAAACAGCTGCCAAGTAATTGCTGCCTGCTGATCGGTTGCTATGGGTTACTGGACCAGCAACAAACACTGCGCCTTTAATGACTACCCCAGTGAGGTCCTTATCTAAATGATTAATTTGAGCTTTACAACCTTGGGGAAAACTAAAGGGATACTCCAAAGTCCATTTTCATTGGCTGAGCCCTGTGCATAATTATAAAGCTATGAAGTTAGATATTGAAGACAGTGTTTCTTTAATGGGATTTCGCAGGGCTGATGCTGAGCACACTGGAGCATATGAAAGATAGGTGTATGAGAGTAATGAACTCAAAATGAGCTTATTTGCATTTTATACGCACGGCCCCACTTATACCTTCTTAATGACACATAGTTACCCTCTCTCTTGCGACGTTGCTCCCCCCCATTCTCTATGAATGGTTTCTCCCAATCTTTAGTCATATGAGAGTATAGAAAACACCACTGTGGCGACGAGTTCAGCTTATTACCTGGTCAGCTAGCTCCTCAGCGGCCCCCATAACATACCCAGACTCCATCTCCTCCCGTGCAGTCTAGAAATTAGCCCGTCTAAACCTAGCGCTCTGACAAGCACCGTCATAAGCGGGGCGGAGTCAGTGTTGTTGCGTCACCATCAAAAGTTGAGGCCATTATTTCAGCAGGAGGAAAAGATTGGATTTACACTGGTTCCTGGCCAATCGGAGTGTGCCAGCTCAACCACTTGCTAGACACGCATGTGACTGGCAGGCACCAACCGTCTCTAAACTTCACAGGGAGATCCATTTCCCTGCACTCGGTATGTGTATCTGTATGACGACGCGTGCTGTAGTCTCTCGCAGCTCCGGCAGGCCCAGGCGAGTTTTACTACAGTTTAACGGCACAAGACAGAAGCAGCCCATTTCAGCAGTAAAGGGAGCGGCCTTTCGGGCATTTGCCCGATCGGACAGATTGTCAGTCCGGGCCTGGTCTGTGCCTTTTCTCCTTTTTCAGCTTTGAATGGTTTCCCCCAGGGTTACACAGCAGCTTGTTTATATAAACTGTAGTTGTGTTTCTAATGCAAACGTGCCAGTGCAGGGCAAAAGTACATTATATTGCATTCCTTTAAAACACTTTAATTGTTTTTGGTGTTACTGTTCCTTTAATCCTTCTGCTGCAATGTGAGCCGAGATTGTTATGAAAGCAATGGTCACTTCCACTGTGTAGCAACAGGGAAATGATTGCTATCAATTGCACTGCATTCATTTTTTACTAGCAGTCGGAGTTAAGGTGGCCATACATGGAGAGATCCGCTCGTTTGGCGATGTCGCCAAACGAGCGGATCTCCCTCCGATATGCCCACCTTGAGGTGGGCAATATCGGGCTGATCCGATCGTGGGCCCTAGGGCCCAACGATCGGATCCTAACGATGCCCAAACGGGCGGTCGGATCGCGGGACCGCATCAACGAATAGATGCGGCCGCGATCCGACGGGATTTTCTGTCCCATCCGATCGAGATCTGGCCGACTTTCGGCCAGATCTCGATCGGTGAAGCCCGTCGCGGGGCCCCATACACGGGCCAATAAGCTGCCGACACGGTCTGTCGGCAGCTTTTATCGGCCCGTGTATGGCCACCTTTAGAGCTCAGTAATAGTGAGCTCTAACCCCCCTCCCCATAGTACATTATATTGGTCTTACAGGGACATCACTGATCTTCTTTTGAACGGTGATCTTCTTTGATAAATGTAACATTTCATTACACACTTTCCAGACTGAAATGTTAATAGCTAAAAAAAACAATCAAAACCAAAATAAAAAACAACTTGACATTTTGTAACTTGAAAGGAAATGTAAATCCTCGAAATAAATAAATGTAACATTGCTCTGGGTGATCTTTCGCAATTAGCATTCATTTCTTTTTGACAATATAACAATGTTACGCTGCTGATATGATGAAATTGAAACATCAGTGCCATCTGCTGGTCTTCTGTTTCTGTTTTTCTGTTGAAAATTTCAGAAGAACAGGAAACTCTTCTGGTGTTGCTCTAGTTAGGAAAGAGAAACATCTGTTGTTCTTATTCTTCTCGCAGCTGGCAGATTCGCTCAGCAGATGGAGCTGTTGTTTCAATTTCATCATATTATCAATGTGAAACATGGTAATCTCTTGAAATTTATGGTAAAATATTATATAAATTGCAAAATTGCTTCAAAGAAAGCTCTAAGCAATAGAACATCAATAGTGATGGGCGAATTTATTCGCCAGGCGTGAATTCGCGGCGAATTTGCGCGATTCGCCGCCAGCGAATAAATTCGCGAAACTCCCGCAAAAATTCGCGGAAAAAACGGGCGCCAGCGTCGGAAAAACGGGCGCTGGCGTCAAAAACGAGACGCCGGCGCCGTTTCGCAAATTTTTCGCCGTTTCGCAAATTTCGCGCGAAATTCGCAAATTTTTCGGCGAAGCGAAACGGCGCAAATTCGCTCATCACTAAACATCAATTTGTAATTAATTAGCATTTCCTTTAATAGGTCTATTATGAGGTGCCTTTATTATTTTGTGAGTGGGTGCTGAGAGGTGTGCTTCAACAACAGGGCTGAAGGCTGATCACCATTAATATTAAGAGTTAATTCTGCTACTGTGTCTTATTCTAATGCTGCCAGTGTAGTGCCATACTGTTTCTTTACTGCTAAAAACATGCCCTGTTGACAATATTTAATGCTAATTAGCGATGGGCAAACATTCCAACAATTCCGATGCCGCCGACAATTCCAACGCTGCCAACAATTAAAGGCGCCCGTTGACTTTAATGCGTGTCAAATTTGCGTTTAGAAAAATTTTCAAATTTCACGTGAAAATTTAAAATCTTACGCCGTTTCTCAAATTTAGCATGAAATTCTTGAATTTTTCGCCGAAGAAAAAATCCATCCATCACTAATGCTAATGTCTTGCCTGTACTGCCTTGTATTCTCGAAAAACGGTCCGCACACACCAATGTTGCAGTCGGGGATAGTGCCCCTTTTATTAATGCCACCAACAATAAATATTCAACGTTTCGGGGGGACACAGCCTCCCTTCTTCAGGATCAGGAACAGGAGGCTGTGTCCCCCCGAAACGTTGAATATTTATTGTTGGTGGCATTAATAAAAGGGGCACTATCCCCGACTGCAACATTGGTGTGTGCGGACCGTTTTTCGAGAATACAAAGCATTAAGGTGACCAGGCAAGGTCAACGGTGGACCAGCACCACTACGCAGAAAAAGTGGAAGGAGGTGTGCGGTAATACAAAGTTTCATTGCCTGTACTGCCAACATTTTGCCGCTGTCATGCCCTTTTATATCTACAACCCAGATCTTCCTATGTATGTCTATGAAGATTCTCATTTATCTAGGTCATGATATACAGTATTTAGTTGAATTTAGTTGAATTCAGTCAAAGGTAACTGAACTTTTAGAGTTTTTCTTGATAACGGTTTACCACTTCAGTTCAAACTCTACAGGTCCAGTTGCCTTTGACTTAATTCTACTAGATACCAGATCTTCCTACTTTTGACTTCTGGTCATATTGTCTTTGCCCTTCTTCCACTGCTGAAATACATCCCTTCTATATGATCTCCAGTTTTCACACCATTTGTGCCACCACAGTGCAGCCTGTCAGCTCTCCTTTATAGGTGTTACCAATCCATAAAATGGGACTCTAAAGGATATAAGCATTTTCTTAGTTTAATCTGAACAGATTTCCAAAGATACAAAGCTTTAACACTGGAGTGCAGCTTAGCTCTTGTAAATCCACATGCAAATGTATAAATTGGAAATTCGGGGCCTAGGCTAAAGCCAGATTTATCAGGTACACCCCAAGGACCAAAGTTCATTTAATCTGCTGTGCAACAGTTCCTTCTAGTGGCCCAATTCTTTATTAATGATTTACCTGCATTATGTGGAAAGTACATGTCTTGGTTATGGACAAGCTGATATTTAGTTAGGATCACATGCCCTGATATGCCCTGGAATGATACCACTATAAAAGATAGACATGCCTTGGGGCTAACTGTGAGCATTTGAGCTTGAGATCCAACTTATAGTGGGCATTTTGTTTGTTGGTGTATGAAGGAGAGACATGGATCAGTTAGCAGAGCCAGGGATGTGTTGTGCAACTCTGCAGTGTTCTAATGCCAATTATTTTGTATAAGACTGATGCTCCAAACGTATTATATCAGCTTTTCATCTCTTTCTACAGAAAAAAAAAATTACCTCTAATGAATATAAGTTGCTGGTCTGCACTGATTGCTTTACATTTAGGGTGCAGCCTTTGATTTTGTAGAAGTGTGTTTTAAACATGGTCAGTAACCTTGATCTAGAAAAGGGGGGCCCCTTAAGTGCTGGACATTGGGACAATGTAGACTATGCTCAATCTGCCCCAAGCACGCTCCGTAATGGCCAGACATGCCCCCCCAAGCTACTCAGAACCCCCCACCAACATTGTGGTAAGCCACAGTTCTTGAGCATTTTCCCTAAAATAGAACAGGTATATAGTCAGGTATGATGAGGGGCAATGCAGCAGCAACGAGTCAGTCACATAAATATGGATTGTAGTGGTCAGTCACCAATGTTGGGACATTTTAGGTTGTGCCCTTCATCTACATAAACCATGTCCAGTTTTGGCCTCTTTACTCCCCACTTTCAATAAATGCACATTTTGCAGCCTGCTTGCTGAGACAAGTATGCCTTCAGCTTGAACTGGGCACTCAAGGTTAGCTACTGCAAATTGGCATTAAACATAGGTGTACAATGCTCAGATGGATTTGCATGTGGACATCACCATGGCACTAACCCCACTGTCTCTACTCGTTAGCAACTAAAGCAACTATAACATCCTGTAGGCCTCACATTGGATGTTGAGTCTCCATCCTGGACATCGTGTCCCAGGGCTGCATCTTAAATAGGTGACACCTTCACCAGGATCTGGTTCTGTATCCACCTTTGGTTGGATCCAAGAAACTGGTTGTGAATCCTCTCCTGCCTTTAATAAGCCTGGGATGTTGCCCAATCCCATCATCACCCAGGACTTCTACCTGCTCTCCAAATATCTCAGCTCTACACTTCATGCATAATATGTTCTACATCATCCACTTTACTCAGTAGGGTGCATAGGCCTCAAAGTGGCATCTATTCCATCTAAACCCACATCAAATAGAGGTTCGGCCATCAAGGCTTTAGTACAGACTCCTTCTTCCTTTGTGAATTCCTAAAGCAATGCCCCTTCTGTTCTACAGTTCTAAGTGTGGGAGAAGGAGGATTCTGGGAAGGAAATGCCAAAGGTCGCACCGGCTGGTTCCCATCAGACTGTGTAGAAGAAATAGCCACAAAACCACAGGAAGGAAAACAAGGTATTGTCGTTTCATTTACAATGGTATAATTTTGCCCAAGCTATTAGCAGTCTAATGGGCTGAAATAAATTTATTGTTGAATGTAATGAAAAAGCTTCTCTATTAAACTCACTGCGGGAAATGGGAAGTGTATAAAGAGACACAGGGAAGCTTTAGCTCCAAAATTTAAAGGTAAATACACCTTGGCTGGCTGCCATTAGATCAGGAAAGTGATATATTACTGTTTGGGGGAATGTCCATATTCTTGCATGGCAGTGATAAAATTATGGGCAGGGTATCATGTGAAAAAGTAAGTTATTGGCTTTGATTTACTGACCAATGACATGTGAACAGAATATCTCTCAACCATGGAAGTGCTCTTGTTTCCTATAGCCAAAAAACATAAAAAAGGAACAGATGGGTATAACATCTATATATTTATTGAGAAGTTTCTCATTGTTAGATACACATTGGTTGAAATAATAAAGCCTCATTAAGCTGGTCATACAAAGACTGACACTGACAATTCTATGAGTTGTCAGCTTGTTGGTCTGTGTACATGGCCAAAAGACTGCTTATCTGTCTGATATCTGGTTGAGTATATGACAGATATTTTTTAGGCAGGTGTGAAAATCCTGTTGAGGACCATACTGGGTCTAATCCAAGTGCTTGGCTCTTCAGCCAGGGATTACATTAGGGTCCTACTCAGACTTGGATGGTAACATCAATGGCCTTATGGTACTCCTTTTAGAAATCAGCATTCACCTATGAAAGGAAGGGACTAGATGGCTCAGTAGGTTAGGGGTATGTGGCAGGAGATTGAGTTAACCAGCTCCAAATTTAACAGAGAATCAGATTTGCTTAGTCAATGCAGATACTTATTTCAGATGTTTGATTCTACTCCCACCACGTGGCTGTGAGGATGAACTACATCTCATACTGCACATGGATCTGCTTTGATTCCATTAGCCGGCTAACCCATAAATATTGTATAACATTATTGTCTAAGCTTGTGGTGCTCACATTAGAGTCTAAGTTAGACAAAGCGAGGGCCCTTAGTAATGCAGAAAGACCAATGCCTTGAAATCATATTCTATGGCTCTGGGAGATGCTGACAATGAGACCTGAAGAGCTTGAGGTTGGCATCACTTTTTCTGGACAACTGAATACCGTTGAGTGGTTCTCATGAGAAATATAAGGACCCTAAACATTTAGTAAATATAAGGACCCTAAACGTTTAGTAAAGCAAATAGTTTTAATGTAAATAGAAGAAAGTCACTAATTCAAAGTTAGCTGACTATATATGTATTATGGCTAGGAATCTGGAGCATTATGATTAGAGTATCAATTACTCCCTGCACTACCCCATGATTTAATGTTAGTCTAAATGTCTACTCAGGGCTGCAGAATTCCTTCAATTCAGCAAAAACACACTAAGGGGGTTATTTATTAAAGGAGAAGGAAAGTCAAAACAGAAATAGCCTTCTAAACGAAGTCTTGTGGACATAGAAATCACTGACCGTTTTTAAAGATTCCTCTGTGGTCTCATGTAGAAGCAGCTAAGTTGTTTGAACACTGCAGGCTGTGAGTTGGGTGACGTCACTTTTTTTTCAGGCTCGTGCTCCCTGCTGCCCGAGGCAGCCTTGAAGCGCATTGGGCATAATTCAGTTGTTATGCGCATGTACTGGGGAGCTGTCATTTGCATATGCATTCGTATGGGGTCTATCACTGGGATTTATATCTTGGTTTCCTAGATTTTACTTTGCTAAATCAGCCCTCTCCCTTGCCAAGCGCCAAATTTTATTTGCGAAATTCCTTTTATTTTGAGCATCCCTGCAAAGTTTCTAGCCTGCTGCCGCATGTGTGTACTGGCACGCTCATGGGAGGGGCTGTGCTGGAGGAGCAGAAGGGACCGGGACAAAACAACACTCCTAGGAAGGGGAAGCGGCTGCTCGATTGAAGAAGGTGGGGGCCAGAGAGTTTCAACAAGCTGCAAGATGCCGTTCTGTGTGATTAGACACAAACAGCTAGTATTCTGGAGAAGGAGGGGTTGGGGGGAAAGAGTTAAAAGCCGTCTGGAGAGCAGGCTGAAGGGGCCGGGAACAACTGGCTGCTGTGTAACAGAAGCAGCACGGGAAGGGAGTGAAATGCGTGCATGCGCAGTAAGGTGAAGAAGACTAGGAAGCCTACGCTACCTTACCAATATGGCTCCTGTGTGTCTGATTATGCAAGCAGAAGAAGCAGATGGATTATACACGATAGGATTAATATATGTGAGTTACAAACATAGCGATTTGGTAGGTCTTGGGGAGTAGATTACAGGGAAATGGGTATTAATTTTTGCCTTTCCTTCTCCTTTAAGCTCTGAAATCCTAAAAATTCAGATTTTTCGGACCTTAAAAAAAAATCCGAATCGATGGTATGAAAGCTCCAAATCTGAAAACCCGACATTTCAAAGCTCTCGGGGTCCTGTGTTGGTCAATGGGGAAGGTCCCAGTGTCTGTGCTGTTGTTATTACCGATATCCAATGATTCTGGGGATTTTGGCCCAAAAACTTATGGTTTTTGCAGAAAAGTCCGAAAACTTCTGACTTTTTGGGCAAAGGTCCAAAGTTTTCGGGTTTTTGCTGAACCTATTTTTTTGAATGATAAATAAGGTCCATTTCGGGAATTCTGAGTTGCTCGGATTTTTATCTTAGAAACATTGAGATAAATTCGGAGTTTAATAAATAAAAACATCACATTCAGGTAAGCACATTATGCATCCAACCTTCTGCAGTACTATTGCTTCCACGGTTTTAATGGGGTTGTTCACCCGCAAACAGTTTTTTTCAGTTCAGTTGGTTTCAGATCACCAGAAGTAAATACTTTTCCCAATTACTTTCTGTTTTCTATTTGTGACCCTTTTTCTAATATTGAAGTGTAAAGTTTTATTTTTCACCTTCTAAATTTATTTAAATTGAATTTTGTTGATACATTTGTTATCTTTGTCTCTGCTGAGCAGAATCCCTGAGTTTCATTAAAGGCAGCTGTTAGAATTGATACAATAGTTGCTGATATTCCACAGATACTGCTGAGAAATGGATCAACTAATTGTATCAACTAAATGGAGCAAATTGTAACAGTTCAGATGCTCCTGAATCACTGGATCACTGTTGAACTTTCAACACGAACATTCAACTTTAAACTTAAATTTTGGGAAAAAGGTAAAAAATAAAAGATGGAAAGCAATTGAAAAAAGTCTTTGTTTATGGTGAACAATCTGAAAACAACTAGCACTTTAATGGGGCAGTTCACCTTTTCACACAGATCAGTGCCTTATACTGTAGTCTGTCCCAGAACAGCTGTTACAATGGATACATAATGGATATATCAGTTGCTGGTATTTATCTGATGCTGCAGAAATATGTATCCATATCTGTAACTAATGTATCCATTTTTAAATGTGCTTCGAAATTCTTTGCCCGGTTTTAAAGAACTTACTATACATGAGAGGGAAGAAAATAGAGAAAATTTATTCTTTTTAAAGATACTTTTAGAAATAAATAAGGGAAGTCTTATTTGGGTGTACTATGAAAACATATGTATTCTGAAGTTTGACTGTCCCTTTAATGACACTTCAGACAACAGTAGGTTCTCCTGTGGGGCTGTAGTTTAACATTAGCAGGAGTTTATAGGTCCATTACGACGGAGATCTACATGGGGCTAGCTGAATGAACCCACACCTGACCCACAGCCCACATTTGGATCCATATTCTGTGTAACTGATCAGTTACCCTCCACCCTGGAATAAAAAAGTAATATCATAAGACAGGTGGAAGAAAGTCAGACACGGATGGGGAGCAGTTGATTTTAGTAAAAGAGAGCAAAATGGCCTTCCATATTCAACCTGTGGTTCCTTCAGCTCACATGCTACTAGCATGTGGTTAAGTCACTTGCCTTTCTACACACATTGACCCACAGAAGTGACTTTAAAGTGAGTTATAGGGGGTGCTTAGCAGCTTTGTGAGTGCTTGGGGGACAAAAATATGGGTTGGGATTGAAATAGGGTAAGCCAGCAGACACCTGCCTAGGGTACTACTTTTGGAAATTCCCACTGCTTGGTTGTGCAACCACCTCAAAGCTCCTGTCTCTTGCCAATGTTTTCGGAATCTCACATAAAAGTGAATAACATTTCTGGCTTTTGGGAAACAAAATTTAACTTAAAAAGAAAATGCAATGTAAAGGAAATAGAGTTCTGGCAATTGCATGCAAATGATGACGGTCCTGTGCCCAAGTTGTCAACTGTTGCTAAAGAACATTGTTGAACCCTTCTTTTCTCTTCCTCTGCTTATTGCCCATCATTGGTCTCTGTCTCTGGACTTCCCTGTGTCCCTGATTGCCGCCAGCCCTGAAATTTTGGTGATTTTTAGATTCTTTTTGATGCTTGTGCCTGCCCTGACCTCATGTTTCACTTAACACTTTGTCCAGTAGTTTGCTTGTTAGTATTGGACTTCTGCAGTGGTTAGACCTCAGTTTTGTTGTGGAAACTCCGGTGTTCCAAAAATGCACCTGCAGAGCCCTGTAACGTTCACAGCGGGAAACCACTGCAACAGGAGTTAAATTCACACTTGGTAGTGCGTGTGGTGGAAGCCCAGGGAAAAAGCCACAAATACTTGAAGCAGGCATGGTGAAATATACAGGATTTAATGGAACTGAAGCAAAACAGGAACAGGTCAAAAATAAAGTCTTTACCAGGCAGGCAATAAAAAGCTGGAACAAAAACACAGGAACAAGATTCAGGAACTTGGAATATCCAGGAACAGATTCAGGAACAAAACCCAACAGATTCAGATTCAAACACATTCAAGGTTTTCAAGGTCTAGGTCAGGAACAAACAGAATACATTCAATGACTCAGCCCTGAGCAAGGCTCAGGGCGTGGTTTATAAAGGGCAACTGATTAGAAAACACAAAACACATGAGAGTAACAAGAAGGGAGGAGACCAGGGAGTAGACAAACTGGAAACATAACAAGATACAGGATCACTATAACAGGATCGGGACCAACCCCAAGAGCCTCCAGTGGCTCACTTGGTAAGAGCACCGACTGTGCACTTAAAGTCCAGCAACCCCAGTCCCAAGTGTTCAAATCCCAGATGGTCCTTACAAGCCCTCTAGCCTAGGCACTTTGTGATAGCGAAAGATTAGGCAAAAAAAAAGTCTACTGCAACAGAACCTGCTTAAGCCCTGCTTTGTTCTTTCTCTGCTGCCTTCCTGATATTGGCCTCTGACTCTGGACTTCACCCCCAAACTAATCATTTGCACTTTGCCTGTGTCCCTGGCTTCCTCCAGTGTCGTTAACATTAAAATGTCAATTTCCTGAGCCAGATGAGATTTCTAAGTGCCAGTATTTCAGCTGTGGATCAACCACTTAGTAACACAAAGGAAAAGAAACCCACACCTTCATTCACAGGGAAACGGGTGAATATTATATAGTGATTATATAGGAAATGTTTAAGAGCATGTTATTTCACTTATTACAGCAAGTGACTGCTGTTAGCCATGTTTATACATTCCAGCACTACAAGCCCATCATTTTTTCATATCAACCCACTTACCATGCACGAAGTCTAGCAGAATTTGGGGATCAATAATGACAAGTCAAGAGTTTGGGAAGTTAAATAAAATGTAAACCTTCAAAAGACATTAATGTAAAATAGCTTAGAGAGCACATTTGCTTTTTTTTTTAGTTTTCAAGATATAAGCAGTTTTAATTGGCTAATAAAAATGTTTCATACAACAGTGCCACCTGCTGCTTTTTTTGGCTTACCTAAGATTGCTTAAAATTAATTTCCTTAGGGAAAAAAGTCTTGTAATGCTGCTCTGCTTATCCTCTCATCATAAATAACTTAATAAAGGTTAATTTGCTATAAGGAAGGACTTCCTTGCTGAAGGTCTTTGCACTCCAAAGAACAGAATGGCTACCCCCATGAATACAACGCTATCTGAATTTGACAGCAGTGTATTCATGAGGGGGTGAAAATTATGAGGAAATATGCCATCCCCCTAACACCCATTACTTTGTCCTTATTCAGGCAGTAAAGTCAGGGAGAGAGGGCTGGAGAGAGGCCTCCAGTTTCCCAGCCACATACAGGCAGCATTGAATTCATGGGGGTAACCACAGGTTATAATTTAAAGCAAAATTTGAATTGTTGCTAAAAAATGGAATTTATGGGAAATTACTATCATTCTGAGCATTCTGGATACATGTTGTGTGCCTTTATTTTATATGCAAACAGGGAAACTGAAGCTACTCCATGTTTGGCCCTTGCAAGGTAGATACATGGGTAGTGATGGGCGAATTTATTCGCCAGGCGCGAATTCGCGGAGAATTTGCGCGTTTCGCCGCCAGCGAATAAATTCGCGAAACGCCCGTGAAAATTCGCGGCAAAAATTTGCCGGCGTCAAAAAAATGTTTTTTCGAAAAAACGGACGCCGGCGTCGGAAAAACGTGCGCCGGCGTCAAAAACGAGACGCCGGCGCCGTTTCGCGAATTTTTCGCCGTTTTGCGAATTTCGCGTGAAATTCGCGAATTTTTCGGCGAAGCGAAATGGCGCAAATTCGCCCATCACTGTACATGGGCTCTGCTGCCATGAGGCGAGTTGAGACTACTGCATCATGTGACAGTGCCTGTAGGTTACCAGGGGTTGCAAAAAATCACTCCCAGTAACTATCGAAATTCCAGTTTTAAACTTTCAGCACTTCTAGTACAGGGGGCTATCCGTGCATTTGTAATCTAGTTGTCTACTTTGCAAGGACCAAGCATGGGGTCAAATCAGTTTCCATGTTTACTCTGTTTAGCTCAAGAAATTAAAAAAATCATAGACATTTTGTGATGAAAACAATTGGCAAAAAGTATGTTCAGCCCAAGCCTTATCATTGCACTTATGAACAAAGGTTATATGGTCCCTTTAAAAACTACAACCAAAAACTTGTTCTGTTGTGTTTACTGTACCTTCAGTTATTTTCTTCATCCAGCAGAGGGTACTCTTGAGCAAACAGTCGTTCTTTCATTTCAATATTATTGCAAAGCATAAGCCAATCATATTTCCCAAACCCTTTCAGCCCCATCCAAAAACAGGAGATAAAGTAGCTGGGAGATCTGGGTAATGGAAATCACTATATGCAACTCAGTTTTATTTATTCTGCTGACTGGATTAGTAGAAATAGGGGTTGCTATTTCTTTATTTATTTTTAGTTTCAAAATGCATTTTATTTTCATACTATATTTAAGGCAGATAACTGTATCTAACTGGCCCTCAGTTGTGAGCTTTCCTGTTGGGAGGACATACTGTAGATGCTTATGTTCCTTCCACATCAATATAGTTGTGGCAGCACCTTAGTGTTCCATTCTGAATAGGGAATATTTGTACCGACTGATAATGGGGATCCCTCAAGATACCAGCAACCTTACAGTAGCTTCAGGGTTCCCACAGTGGGAGGCATCGTTAGCTGTCAGTACGCAATGCAAGACTTACTCCCAGTAGATAAGATGTAAACTCTTTTTTTGAACAAGTGCTCAAAAAATTATGCAAGCCCCACTGAAAATTATAGACTCAACATCAAAGACCCCGGTTTGCATCAAAACCCCAGTGTAATTGCTTAAAGGAAAACTCCACCCCCAAAAAATGAAAAACAAAATGAATAGTTAAGCAACAGATATCAAATTAATTTATATCAAATTAAGTGGCATATTAAAGAATCTTGCCAAACTGGTATAAACTGTATACAGTAGATGAGATCACAGGAGAAATTGATGAGATCACAGGCGATATAGATGAGATCACAGGAGATGATATTGCAGGAGAAATTGATGAGATCACAGGCGATATAGATGAGATCACGGGAGATGATATTGCAGGAGAAATTGATGAGATTACAATAGCTATTGAGCAGATCACAGGAGATATGGGTGAGATCACAGGAGATATAAATGAAATCACAGGAGATATAGATTATATTATAGGAGAAATTGATGCGATCACAGGCGATATACAGTAGATGAGGTCACTGGAGATGATATTGCAGGAGAAATTGATGAGATTACAGGAGCTATTGATGGGATAGAAGATATTGATGGGATCACAGTAGCGAAAATGTTATTTTTATAATTATAGAATGAGACTTCCTACTGACTACAGAAATGGATCTGCTTTGTTTTATAGCATAACCATTTTTATAGCACATGATTTCTCTATATACATACTAAATCAATTTTAATATTTTTAAAATAAATTAAAATAACTATTATTAGCTTAAGCGCAGTACTGTATCATTCTCATATGATATTATTTAATACTTATTAGCACTATTCATCTTTTGGTATTGTAGGGACTTAAAATATTGATATATTAATATGTATATACACTAAAACGTTCTCTCTCTAGAGTGTGTGTTCAGTGGCGTAATTAGAAATGACTGAGCCCCACAGCAAATTATTTTTCAGGCTCTTAAAATGTCTAGAGATTGACCTGTTTCACCAATATTTATTGAAATTGTATATGAATTAGGGCCTCATGGGGATCCTATACTTCCTGCAGCTGCAGGGTCTGCTTCCTCTGTATGTTTTTCCACTGTGTGTGTTGCATGTTGGAAGATACAATATGGTCCTCCTGCCTCACTCTCCCTTGTTTGTGTCTTGCCAGAGAGTCGGAGCGATAAAGCCAAGCGTTTATTTAGACATTACACGGTTGGATCCTATGACAGCTTCGATGCCCCCAGGTAAGAACTTCCTGCTCTATTTGATTCTGTGTCCCATCTATCAGCAAGCTGTGTACATATACAATCTGTCTTCAAGGGCATTTGTAGCTGTGCTTATAGTAAAAAAAAAATATGCAGCATGTGAAGCAGACAAGTCAAAAACACAGAGAACAAGATCAACTCCATACAGTAAGGTCTGCACTTCAGAAATGACTTTATTTGTGGCTTCCTGTAATCTGGATACGTCAGGAGTAGTGATGGGAGAATAAATTTACCAGGTGCGAATCTGCAGTGAATTTCTGCGTTCCGCCGCCATCGAATAAATTTGCAAAAAAATCCAGCGAAAAAAAAATTTGGGCATAAACATTGTCGTGCGTCAAAATTATTTCGGACGCCCATTGACTTTAAAGCATTTGGCGCGGCATAACAATTATCGTGGGCGTTGACATTGACGCACATCAAAATAATTTTGATGCCCATTGACTTCAATGCGTTTCACGATTTTTTCGTGACAAATTTGCCCATCACTAGTCAGGAGATTTGTGTACCAATTACTCTGGTTGGAAGTGTTTAGAATTGCCTTTACTTACAGTATTCTTGCTGTTCCATTTTGTAAAGCAAATATTTGTAATAGCCCTTGGTTGGTGTTCCAGGGGGTCACCAAAAATCTTTAGATCACAAGGTCACTCTCCTTATGGTTCTCCAACCACCTTCTTTATTCTCCAAGTATCTCTTCTTTACATTACCTCATCTAGCATTCCCTTCATTTCGCCTTTTTTGATCTCTTTTAGAAAGAAGGATTGATCCTTATATGAACATAAAAGGCAAATGGTTGGGTCCAGGAGAGCCCACTAACACCCCTGATCTGACCCTGATTGAAGGTCTTTTTTAAGGATCAAGCCAATTTGATTTACCTAGCCAAGGAAAGCCTTAATAGGTCTAGTTTATCTGTATGGAAAGTGAAGAAGCCCTGTCTCCTGGTTGCCAGCACTGGTTATCATGGTATGATCTGGTGACACATTTGACTGGTGCTTTGTGCACCCCTTCTCTGTCATGAACCTATCAATGGTCTCAGTTTATATATTAGTGAAATTTATACCAGTGGGCTTACTAGTAAGTGGTCAGGGTTTCCAAGAGATTGGACGTGTCTTTATTGTTCTTTATTTTTGATAGTCAAGTGTTAGGTGGTATGATGTGTATTAGTATGGAATGTTTGTTTATGACCAGTAGCAGGAAACAGAGCCAGTCTCAGGAGTTGTGCTAATGTCATACTACTAGCGATGTACAGAAGTAGAACACAGGGTGGGGAAGGAATAGCAGGCCACCAGTTTGGGAGGCACCACTGTCAGTTATACATTATACTCTTTACGTTGGCCACGTTGGTTCTTTGCTTCAACATCAATTAATCTTCCATTCACATGTCTTATAAGAGGGACATCTTATGGGTAGTAATAAGCAAAATTTTTTGCCAAGCAAATGAAGCCCATGGATTCTGATCAGTGAAAAATTTGTCACGCATTTGGTGAATTTTCACAGTTTTGTTTATTTGACTACTTATGGGGCCATATGGGTGGGGACTGAAGGGTTGACACTGTTTCCCCAACAGGGACGTAATGACAACAAAGGTTGTACTACCAGATAATTATACTGCAATTGATGTAATGCTCCAATTCACTGGCTGCCTGGTTGGTCAACTCCAGTCAATTTACAAATGAGAAGAGTTCTTAAAATGCAAAAAAAGTCAGTGTTTTGCAGAGATTGGGTTTAGCACAGCTGCCTACTCTATCAGTCTCCAACTGCCCCACCCCCCATCATTGTGTAGGAAGGAAGAGACCATTGACAACGCAGTAACAATATGATGTAGATAAGGCTCTCTATAATTAAATGTGCTAACATGGTGCATGACATTTAAAGAAGCCTGTATGTAACCCCTACAGCGTTCTCATTCATTTTTAGGGTTGACTTTCTGTTGTTTAACCCCTGCACATCCATGATGTCCTCTGTAAGGATAACACTTAAGGCAGGGGTCCCCAACCTTTTTAACCCGTGAGCCACATTCAAATGTAAAAAGAGTTGGGGAGCAACATAAGCATAAAAAGGCCCTTGGGGTGCCAAATTAAGGGCTATGATTGGCTATTTGGTAGCCCCTATGTGGACTGGCAGCCTACAAGAGGCTGTACTTAGGCACTATACTAAGTTTTATGCAATTAAAACTTGCTTTGAAGCTTGGATTTTAAAAACAAGCACCTGCTTTGAGGAACCTGAGAGCAACATCCAAGGGGTTGGAGAGCAACATGTTGCAACATGTTGCTCACAAGCTACTGGTTGGGGATCACTGACTTAAGGGGTTATTTTATCAGTCTGGATTTATTAGTCCGAATTTATCTCAATATTTTCTGCTACAAACTCCGATCAAATCCACTCGGGTTTTCTTACGCTTATTTATTATTAAATTTTTTCCAAAAATTTAAAAAAAAAAACAGTTTTTCACGATTTTTTCCAGATTTTTTCATCTGATTTTCAGAAATGTCACTATTTATTCGGATTTTTTTTCCGGAATTTTTGGGGTATTGCACAAAACCCAGAGCACATCAAAAAATCATTGGGACTTCTCCCATTGACTTATATGCAATTTTGACAGGACTGAGATGCCGGTTTTTCAGATTTGGACTTTTCCGTCCTTGGGTTTAATAAATTCCAAATACTGGTGAATTTTTAGTGATTTATGCATTCGGGGGTTTAGTAAATAACTCCCTTAGTAACTTTGTGCCTTAATGATGACCCACATCCCACATGTGCTCACGTGGCTTTTATAGCTAATCATCTTTGCAACCACTTCAAGAGTATGTCAATGGGGCTTTATATTAGTTTGCAGTCTCAAAGAGTTAGTTTCTCACTGGCATTTACTGAGACTAGCACATGCACACAGCCATGCACTTACTTTGTGTGTGTCCCATGACACTGTAGAAGGTAGAGGGCACAGTGTGTGATCTTTGGCTTCACAACAGAGCAGAGGGTGCTGCACATTCCGTTTTCCCTCAGCATATTGGACACAGGTGCCATTGCTCAATCAGCCAGTACAGAAGATATAATAAGCATTATACTGTCTTAATAACTGGGATGTATTAGGAATCTTATCTTGTAACTGAGCCACAAAATACAGTAGCACTGTCAACACAGATAACAAGCTGAATAGAGATTCAAATTAATAGCGAAAGAAAGGAATTATAGCCCTTTAGCAAAACAATATTTCTGCACCATTTCTTTATAAATACAGGTATGGGACCTGTAATGCAGAATGCTCTAGACCTGGGGGTTTCTGGATAATGGATCTTTCTGTAATTTGGATCTTCATACCTTAAGTCTACCAGAAAATCATGTAATCATTAAATAAACCCAATAGGCTGGTGTTGCTTCCAATACGGATACATTATCTTAGTTTGGATCAAGTACAAGCTACTGTTTTAACATAGTAAGTAAGGTTGAAAAAAGACACATGTCCATCGAGTTCAACCTTTTTTTTTTTTTTTTTTTGTTTATTAACTACCTATCTGCCAGTTGATCCAGAGGAAGGCAAAAAAACCCATCTGAAGCCTACAGAGAAAAAGGAAACTGTTTTTTTAAAATTTAGATTATGTCATTATAATAGTCTATGAGAGATGACCTTTCAGTAATTCAGAGCTTTCTGGATAATGGGTTTCTGGATAATGGATCCCATACCGTATAGTGTATCATCTGTGAGTGTATCATTTTTTAAAATTTAGATTATGTCATTATAATAGAGTCTATGAGAGACGACCTTTCAGTAATTCAGAGCTTTCTGGATAATGGGTTTCTGGATAATGGATCCCATACCGTATAGTGTATCATCTGTGCCCTTTTCTATCGTTCCTTGCTGGTTGTGTCTGCTGGGAAGTGTATTCCTCACGGGCCAAGGAACTTTGCCACCCAAGGAACATATGACAATCTGCACCCCCAGGGTTCAACCAGACAATCACACCCTGTCAGAAAGAGTTAGTGGCAGTCACAGACCAACTGACACGAAAAGGATAAGGAGAGACAAGGAGCTGGTCTGAAAATAAGGGGCAGATTTATTAAGGGTCGAATTGAAAATTAGAATTCTTAATTTGAATTTTCTAATTTTTTTTATAGTCAAAACTGTCAAATTCAATAGGGAGTTATTCAAATTTGATTCACATTTTTTTTAAAAAAAAATGTAATTTGATTTTCGAGATTTATCTTTAAAAGCATCCTGTCATCGAAAAACATGTTTTTTTCAAAACGCATCAGTTAATAGTGCTACTCCAGCAGAATTCTGAACTGAAATCCATTTCTCAAAAGAGAAAACAGATTTTTTTATATTCAATTTTGAAATCTGACATGCGGCTAGACATTTTGTCAATTTCCCAGCTGCCCCAGTCATGTGACTTAGGAGAGAAATACTTTCTGTCAGGCTGCTGTTTTTCCTTCTCAATGTAACTGAATGTGTCTCAGTGAGACATGGGTTTTTACTATTGAGTGCTGTTCTTAGATCTACCATGGAGCTGTTATCTTGTGTTAAAGAGCTGCTATCTGGTTACCTTCCCATTGTTCTTTTGTTTGGCTGTTGCAGTACAGCAGTAAAGAGTGATTGAAGTTTATGAGAGCACAAGTCACATGACTTGGGGCAGCTGGGAAATTGACAATATGTCTAGCCCCATGTCAGATTTCAAAATTAAATATAAAAAAATCTGTTTGCTCTTTTGACAAATGGATTTCAGTGCAGAATTTTGCTGGAGCAGCACTATTAACTGATTCATTTTGACAAAAATTTTTTTTCCCATGACAGTATCCCTTTAAGAACTCGAATTCGACTATTCGCCACCTAAAACCTGCCGAATTGCTATTTAAGCCAATGGGAGAGGTCCAGGGATCAATTTAGACTTGTTTGCAGCCTTCCTGACATTCAATTTTTTTCCGGAGAAAATCTCGAATCGAGTGCTTAAAATTAGATTAGAGTTTTTGGGTCGATTCCATTCATTTGAGTTTACAAAATTCAATTTTTTTTTAATAAATTTAGATTGGTCGAATTTCCAATTTATTGGAGTTTAGGGGAGTTTTTAAAAATTCACATGACTTTGAAATTCGACCTTTGATAAATGTGCCTCCCCGCGTAACAGGCATGCAGCATCGGGGAGTAATTTGCCAAGTGGCAGATTTATCAAGGGTCGAATTTCGAAGTGGAAAATACTTCGAAATTCAACCATCGAACTGAATACTACGAAATTTGAAGTAGAATTCGTAGGATTTTTTACATCGTATGATCGTATTCCGATCATAGTACGATCATGCGATGGTACTCCGATCGTACTTCGAATTTTACGAATCGTACTTCGAATCTTTCGTGAGATCGTATGATTTTCCTTCGAATACAAAAACCTTAGAAATATGCTCTGGAAGGTCCCCATAGACTAACATAGCACTTCGGCAGGTTTAAGTTCGCGAAATATTGAAGTCGAAGTTTTTTTAAAGAGACAGTACTTCGATTATCGAATGGTCGAATAGTCGAGCGATTTTACTTTGAATTGAAGGTCGAAGTATCCAAAAATTACTTAGAATTTTTAATTTTTTAACTTCGAAAATTCCCTCGATTTCACTTCGACCCTTGATAAATCTGCCCCCAAGTGTTGCTAAATGAGCAACATTGAACTAACTATCCTAATACAGATAAAACCGTAACTATCCAAATAACTACTGCAAAGACGGTAACTAATGCTTCTGAGGAAGTGGCGAGACGCCACGAAACGCGTCAAGTGTGGGGGAGAAGTCATATCCACATTACGTACTGATGTACTGATGATTTTACGGACTTTTCAATAAAGAAGGCTTAATTTTTCCTAAATCACCGTGTGCTCCATATTACTACTGCTAAAGACGAGAATGATGAGAATGATTTCAGATTTCCAAATCTTTACTTCCTAATATTCTGCATGATCTTCTTGCTATAATTAATATAAAGGTGAGAATATAATGCAGAAACCTCTCCGAGTCCTTTCACAGTACAGCCTTCTGGGTCTTTATCTCTATTCATTTCTACTTTCTGTCTCTTTTCAGCACAACTTGAATTTTCGCTCTTTTCTTCCTCTCAATAATATTGACTTCACATGTAACAAATGCTCACAGAGAGGTTCATATTTAATTTGATGCCTTTATGTATTTCTAAAATTACTGTACTGTACAGTTGCGGCTTTCTGTTAATTGAACCCCCCTCCCCTCGATCCTTTCCAGGCCTTTAGGAAAAGTCATTGAAGAGCAGTGTTCTAAGCAAGGAATAATCAGACACACGCTGGGATGCATTAATAGAGTCACTAGGTACAGCGGCACCCAATTGGCTGCTGCAACACAAGGACTCGCAGGAAGAGAAAAGAGTATGAAATAAAATCTAAAAGTGGGAGTTGAACGTTGAATAGAAATGCTGAATATTGGGTTGGAGCTTCTGTAATGCTTTCATGAGGAAGTTTATTTCAGGGATATACAACTGCATTTTGTGTTCAATTATGTTATCTTTGACTAATAGTTAACGGTTTTTGATGAGCAGAAACATTTAAGTGTGACAAACATGCAAAAGAATAAGAAATCAGGAAGGGGGCAAATAGTTTTTCACACCACTGTATGTTTTTGAAGCATTATGATTTTGCAATGGAGGATTAAAAATCCCATCATCTCCAGTTCTTGATATTCCACAACAGGTGCAAAGGTGCATTAAACAAAAATCTGGGTCAAAGGTGTACTATTGATTTTGTATCTGGCACTGGTGTACTGTAGCCGTGATTTGCATCAAAGCTTTGCAACTTTGGCTCAATGGCTCAACTTTGTTCTACTGATGGAAATACTCTATGTTATTTGGGGAAGGGGGCAGTTACTAAAATCTAAAATGTAAATTAAATTTTTAACCTTCTAAGGGCAGAGACACACTCAGATTCGGGGAGATTAGTCACCCGGCGACACATCTCCTCTTCTGTGAGGCAACTAATCTCCCCGAATTGCCTTCCCGCCAGCTAGAATGTAAATCACCCGCAGTATGGCACATGGAGCACTTTGTTTTCCGAAGTCGCCCGAAGTTTCCTCGTGAGGCAACCAGGCGACTAATCTCCCCGAATCTGATCGTGTGTCTCTGCCCTAAAGCAGCTCTGGGAGGGGGGGTCGCCGACTCTTTAACTGTTCTAAATTGATTCATTCATAGTTGATACATTTGTTATATTTGTCCCTGCTGAGCAATATCCCTGAGTTTCGTTAAAGGCAGCTGTTAGAATTGATACAATAGTTGCTGATATTCCACTGATACTGCTCAGAAATCAAGTAACTAGTTGTATCAAAACCATAGCAAATTGTAACAGTTCAGACTCTTCTGGATCACTGAGCTGCCAGACTGAAACACCGGAGACAGGAACAAAACTGAAATTTTAGGAAAACGGTAAAAAATAAAAGATGGAAAGCAATTTGTTTATGGTGAACAATCTGAAAACAACTGCACTGAAAATTTTTTTGGAAGGTGAACAAAGCTTTATTTGCATATTTTCTTCATTGTAAGATCTATTGTGTTGTACTGTTTATCTGTCTGCATCTATTTCTGCTTATTTGTGTATATGTACAGTATATATATATTGAAAGGCATTTCAGCAGGGAAATACACGACTCTGCATATGTGCAGTGCATAAGAGAAATGGCTGATGATTTATCTTGGGTTATCTTTACGGAACAGAAAACTAAATCACAGTTCTGCATAAATATTGCACTTGTATTATGAAAGGGAGAAATTCAGCATATATTGTCATTATTCTCACTGTATCTGCCTTGTGCTTATTGTGTGCACATTAATTATGAACCCTCACTTTGCATTCGGTGCGCATTAATATCCGTTTGGAGTCTCTGCACATGCTATACTTTTTTATTATTTGCATTCCTGGCTGCATAGTGTCTGCATTGTGCTTTCTATGTCCTTTGCATACTGTGCACATTTGTCCATTGTTTCAGACCGTTTGCATTTGAAATAATAGAAATATCTGTCTGTCCCATATATCTGCCACATCTGTCTGGGTCACCTTGAAAGGGCATGATTGGTGCTAGTGTCCATGACTATAGATAAGGTTAACATATATAAGGGGGTGAACTGTAGCCGGCAGTGGCGTAACTAGATATTACTGGGCCCCACAGCAAATTATTTTTCAGGCCGCCAAAATTTTTAGCAGTTGACTTGTTTTACCAATATTTATTGAAACTGTATATGAATTAGGGCCTCGTGGGGCCCCTATACCTCCTGGGCCCCCCTGCAGGCGCAGGGACTGCTTCCTCTATAGTTACGCCCCTGGTAGCCGGCTTACTACCTGTGCCAGCAGAGCCAAACTGCGTTGTTGTCTGGGTGCCCTGAAGCTGTCTTTACCTCTGTTCTGTCCAGATGCTAGGAAAGGGGGGGGGGGGGTGTTATATAAATCTAAGACCTTATAAGAGCTAACCTTTCTGGCTTGCCTGGCATGATCCATATTTGTATACAGTGTGCCAATGCCAGTGCAGTTTGCCAGGAAGCTAAATGTCCTGGTTTTCCTCCAAGCATTGTCTTCTTTAATTAGAACCACACACTGTACAGCTTTCTAGGTATCCAACCAGTAAGCAAGAGGGCCCAGTGGATAGATACAGTAGAACACCCCGTTTTACATTTTTCAGGGGACCAGGAAAGAATTATGTAAAATCAGGGAAAATGAAAAATCAGGGATATGTGTTAAAGTAACTTTTTCTTCAAGTACTTAAAGGATATAAGCACAGGAGTCAGTTTTACTTTGAGATTCAATATGTACTGTGCTAATAACAAGGGTTAAGCATTGCAGCGTTGAAGGAAAACTACACCCCATGAACGATGTAGGTCTCTTTAAAAATATATTACATAAAGCAGCTCATATGTCATGCAGCGTCATGTAAATAAACTATTTTCATAATAATATACTTTTTTAGTAATATGTGCCATTGGGTAATCATAAATATAAAATTGGCATTTTAAAAAACAAGGGCCACCCCTTGGGATTGTAGGATTCACGGTGCACACAAACAGACCATACATTATAGGTCAAATGAGCCAATTAACAGACAGAGTTCAGTCTTTTGCTTCAACACTTCTTCCTGTTACAGTTAGAGCTGCAGTGTTTCTGGTCAGGTGATCTCTGAGGCAGCACACAGACCATCAGGGCAAGAGATGTAAAAGGCACAAAGACCATCAAGGCAAGAGATGTAAAATGGAAATATTTACACCCCCCATGGTGATAAGTCCCCCCCCCAAAGAGAAAAAGATGGCACCCGTGTGCTCCACTGCACTCACTCCACATGTGCGGTCACTATTTCTAAAGGGGACAGAATTCAGGGCTAACTGTTCAGGGGGTAGGCAGGGAGGGGGGCCAGTGGGCACTTACCACCATGGTGGGTTAGTTCTCCTTTAGATATTCATTTTGGGGGTAAAGTTTTCCTTTAATGTTACACTATGGTTGGCATGTGCAAGGCCTCTATGCCAGTCACATACACAACCTAAAGCAATAAGTGATTGGTGCAGGACTGTATGAGGGGTAGACCAATTGGAATTGACCATTTACAGGCAGAACCAAGGCAAAATATACATCTAAATAGTATTTTAAACCTCTTTATTTCACAAATAATAACATTCATAGCAAAAGACTTTGCTTTACCGTCGTGCCCCTTTGCTCGTCCAGAATCCTTCACTCGGCACCTCTCTTAATAAGACCTGGCAGCATCCGAATAGCCGAGGGCTCCTCCCGAGGTGAAAGGCGGCTGTTAAAGGCAGACGCAAGAGCCGAGAACAGGGTGCTTAGCATAGGTTCTGGATTTAGGGTGCCGACCGTGACATCCAGAACTAGTGGCTGCAGGAAAATAATCCCCAAATAGAATTCCAGTTTATCTGTTTAAATCTGGCTTCATGATCTTTGTCCCTGCAACTGGAGTTGGAAACAGTAAAGGTGATGTAAAGGCAAAAATAAAATCCAATACAAATCTCTACACAGTCACCGACTGCTCTACAGGGAAACAAACAAAGCTGCTTGAGTTCTGCGTTGCTGGGAAGTAAGGCGGGGGCTCCCCCTGCTGTTCATAAGTTTGATTGTTTCCCTGCAGAGCAGTTAGGGACCGTCTGACAATTCCTATCCACAGTAGTAAATGAAAGGGAGAATTTCACTGCATACAGTCAGGTTTCTTATAAAAAGGTACACATTTTTTAATTAAAGTATATTGGAGATAGGTTTCTTTTTCAGTGAAGAAAGTAAAAATTGGATTTGGAGAGAGAGAGAGAGAGAGAGAGAGATTGAATGTATCTGTTTTTTTGCATTTTTATATTAGTGTTCTTATTGCATACTAAAGGTGGCCATACATGGCCAAAATTATTGGAGCAGTGAAGAAAATTTCAGCATACAGGTACAGCCTGACTGAGTGCTGCAATCACAGTCAGTCTGTCCAGAGTTAACCTGTCGATGCCCCATCCTAGTATTGAAGGTTGGTTTGACATAAACAGAAGCAAGAGGAGCCTCAACCTTTCCTCATCTACTCATTGTTTGGGTCATAAACACAAACAAATTGAATAATCCAGTTTCCAAATTGGCCAAATCGTTGGATAAAGCTCGAGTTTGACCGTGCCACTTTAACAGAATTCCGTAATGTTTGCTGGAAACGTGTTCCCTACATCTATCACCCTCTTTGAATCGCTTCCTTTTGTTGATGCAAATATTAACAATCCTTCTTCATAATGCTCAGATAACATGATAAATAATTGAATTGTTTAATTACCAAGTATTCATGTTGCATTTGGAATTGAGCAAGGGGTTACCCTTAATATCCCTTGAGCTCACAGGCAAGGCATTGTCCCTCTGTGCATTTGTTACACAGGAGCAGATCCTTCTGACGCAGAGCAAGTCATTTATGTAAAATGCAAGTCAAAATGGGTAATCATTTCCAAAGCGTGAGCTGAAATACTGTATTTAATTGTAACTTTTTTTGCATGCGGCTGTGACGAGGGGGCTACGTTTCTTTTTAATCCTGTGCTCCCTGCATCTAGTGTGGGGGCTGACAGATTGTGCTGCTCACTCCTTTCTCTTGTTCTCCTGTGCTGTGAATTCCATGCTGGCAGCACGTGTTTATGGATTGGTGCCAATACAGGATTTTTTTTGGGGAGGTTTAATTGCTTGCAGACAGTGGAGGTGGATTCAGGGGGCGATTTAGGGGGGAGGAAGTTTAATTCAGGATTAACCTTTGTGCTGAATATCCCCTCACAAAGAGATATGTATGTTCCTACATGACCTCTATTTTCTTATCAACAATGTTTCACGTTCTGTTTTCTAAATATACAGTCAATAATCAATGTAATAGCCTTTTTATTCACTTTATTATTAGCTTCCCCTCTTATTCATCCATACCCTTCCCATCTGTATTATCTGATGTTTTCCTTAGTTGGTATAAATAACTAATTCTGATACACATTGTTTAAGGCTGGATCTTTGATTTGCAGGGGGGGATTTTTTTTCATATTAGCAGTAGACATGCTCTGTGATTGGGCTGCAAATGCCGACTTGTTAAGGCCTGACAGGTGGTACATTCTTTGTGGTATATAATATGCAAAGGAGGGATAGATGTGCAGGCCTCTTTGAACTACACTTATGCTTATGTTTCTGGGAGCCTGAGGCAAGGTAGTTATCAGAAAATTGAGGACCTTGGTACCGTATAAGGTCCATCTCAATGGAATCGGTGAGGAGGGACTCTAAAGAGGACTAGCTTGTGATGGCCTAGATCTTTAATTTATGTACCACTCTAGAAATAGGAGATATGCTAGTCAGAAATAACACAGAGAATGGCAGAAGAGTTAGAACCCTAGGTATAATCTAGCAGTGTAGGTACATGAGGTGTAGACCTAGAGTTGAGAAGAATTCCCTGATGCATACTTGGAGAGCTTTGGGCATTAGGGCTGGAGTCCCATAGTAAGTTCTATCATTGTCACTAACTTATACATTGCCTGGCAGTTGCCATCTTGAAGGCATTAACAGTGCACTATCTAGGTTATCAGTAATTGTGTAAGTTCATATTTGTTTTAAGACCACAAACATTTCTTGTATTATATCGATTAGAGGTTCAGAGGTGGAAGTGCCACTAGTGCTGCAATCAATGCGTCCCTATAGCTTTAGGGTTCCACTCAGTCTTTGATATGGAACAGTTCTGTTCTGGAAAATGGGGGTCCCTCTGCAGAGATGTTCAATGTACAGCATCCCACCCACAGTTGTTGCTGAAGAGCAATGGAGTGCATATCTATACTGTATAGCCAGCAGGTATTGAGATGCAATCATAACGACTCTGGTTGACATCCCTACCACTGATGGCATCAGCCCTCAACCTTTGTGAGGTCAACAAATAATCAACCAGCTTTGGTTGAGGCTCGCTCAAGTACCTGCAAAAAAGGGGGGATTGTGGGAGCACTCCAAAGTTAAGTAAAAATATATAGATACAATCGAAGTGCTACTGATCTGGCCAAATTAGCTACAAGCATACAAAAAAAAAGAAAGGGAATTGATCAATGCACATTCCTAGGTCCCCTGTCTCATAAGTAATCTAGTATCTACACAAGAGCATTACAAAAACATGGGTTTTTAGTTATAAAGTTATGATAATAAAATTGGTAAGCCACCATACCATGCCAAGGTAAACCCTATATGGTGTGGTTCCCCACTCAGTAGTGATGGGCGAATTTTGGGTGTTCCGCTTCGTTGAAAAATTCACAAATTTCCTGTGAAATTCGCGAAACGGCCAAAAATTCACCGCAACACAACGCCGGCATCTAGTTTTTGACGTCGTCCGTTTTTGGATGAATAACCAATTAATTAACCAAATATGGTTACTATGTGTTTTGTTTTATTTTTTGCTATCAAGCATTGGTTTGAATTTCTATATTGATTCTCTTGTCAATAATATTGATATTTTGTGATATATCTGAATGTCTATGTTAAACCTTCTATAAAAAGAAATAGAAAAAGAAATAAAAAGTTTCAGGTCTTGCTGCAGGTTTTTGTGGGGTAAGGGCTAGGATTTGAATTCTTTACTTTAGATCATTGCCCTGCTGAATTATGAACATTGGCCCAACGTAGCCTGTTTTTGTCCAGGATGTCTGTAATACAAATTGGTAATCTTTCTATTGCAAACAAAATTAGCTACCCCTACTGGTAAAGACAATTCTGATAAAGTTACAACTTCATCAGACATTAATGGGCTGATGTTCAGTGTCTGATATCTGTCTTACTAATTAAAGGTCCCACTATAGTCTTATCAATCCCCAAGACTTTTGGTCATGTCCATTAAGCAACTTCTAGACTGTGTTTTGTCATTGATTTGCTGACAAGGGTCTGTTATGTGGCATTTGTTGAAAATTGTTGACCTGTGTGGACAGTACTCTATTGAAAACAAAAACGTCAGTAGTTCCTCCAGCGGGGTCGGGCTAGTCTGCAAGAGTATCAGAAGATCTTATAGTAGGTCCCACCGAAGGACAGTTTTCTTCAGCTCTTTCTTATTCCTACCATAGGTCTATATGACATTAACATTCAGCACTGTCTTGATCTAATTGTTGTGAGAGCTGACCCTTAATAGGTCCTGGCAGGTCCATTCTTACACTGTTCCTCAGTGCATGGATTCATGGATTCAGTTTATTAAAGAAATATAGTAGTTTTTCAGATCATACTGTATATATATCACGTGCAAACTTAGAAACTCCAAGTGTACAAATGATCTTTATTTTTAAATAATTTTCTGTTTTTTCATTCAACCTGGTGATGTAATGGTTTTTACAGATGGGGACACCCTTATTTAGTAATGCCATGTCACACTACATCCCTGAGTTGACCCATGAGGTGCTGTGAGTCCTGTATGATCTCAAAACAATGGTTGCTCCATCTATGTTTCCTTTGATTAGACATAATACCCAGTACATTTTCGATGTGCCAAAAATCCTGCTTCAGTTTATTTGCAAATTCAGAATCCTTTGTAATGTTTTCTTCAAAAGAAAAATGTCTGGATGACCCTGTCGGGGCTGGAATTGATATTTATAATGGTTGACTTGGAATATTCATTCTTGGTTGGTCCAATAAATCATGTTTACTCTATATAATGTAAAAATGTTGCCCTTATTGTAAAGAATGCTTTCTAAAGCTCATAAAAAAGGTAACCCTCAAGTAATCTCCAAGTGCATGGTACTGTTTTTTATGGTCCTAGGATAGACTTGTGAATAGGTAAAGGATTTTTTTAACATGGCCAAGGCACACTTTTAAATTAAACCCAAAACATAGGGCTCTCCCTAGATGTCCTCTCCTCTTGCTGTGCTGCAGAAGTCAATAGCATCCATCTTATTCAATATTATTTACTTGAGGGTCATTTTTGTTTAGAGCACACCTTTTTCTGAGCCATGATATACTTTGAGTACTGTGTGGTATCAGACCAATGTTTGCTCCATTTGTTTAGATATAATATCCAATACTTTGTGAGTATGTGCCAACAACATTGCTTTGGTATATTCAGAATATAATGAATGAAAAAGGATATTGATCAAAAACTGACTGAAGATGACCCTGTTGAGGGTTTAAACTGATATTTGTTCTTATGTGCCCTATAAATCCTATTTACTCTATGTAATGGAAACATGACTTTCCCTGTAAGCAATGCTTTCTAAGGCTTGAAGCCAAGATGACCCTCAAGTAATCTTCAAGTGTCTAATACTGTTGGTTATCCATGGTCTACAGAGGAACCACTCATGGTCTGATTTACCTTGAGAAAAGACTTGTGATCTGGGTACAGGTTTTATTAAAAAAAAAAGGTGGCCAGGACACCACCTTTTAAACTATACCCAAACCAAAATACTGATTCTAGATGTCCTCTCCCCTTGCTGTGCTGCAGAAGTAGATGTAGATGAGTCACTGGCTTAGTTAGTGATAGTTCTTGTTAGTTTCTATTTTATTTTACATATTACTTCATTGTAAATTATACATTCTGTTTAATATGTCATTGTATTAATCTTCTTATTCTGCATACTATTTGTTATCATATTGATTTTTATGGTTTATTGTGAAAACCAAAGAAAATATTTCAAACCAGAAGTAGATAGTATCAAGCTTAGCAAGCATTACATCATTTCAAGCCTTGCCTTGCTTTGCAAAGCGTCTGTTGGATTCCGTAGCACTGAGACCCAATGATCTCATTTCGATAGCTGACACAGAACACTGTGCCTTTACTCCTGACATTCCCAACTTGTCATTTTTTATTTTTATGCTATGAAAAGCTAACTGCATTTCAACAGCTCATAAAGCCCTAATCAGAAAAAAATGTATGGTAATTCTGCCCCATATATGGATGAACGTCTCCTCCTGGGCTTGTCCTGATGCGGTTGTACCTTCCACCTTTATTGCTAGTGTATTGTGTGCTTTTTTTTTTTCTTTAATGGTAATGGATTTTCTTTTTTTTTGCAAAACGAACTGTTTCAGATAGAAGCACAGATTTATATCAGCCATACAAATGGCAGTTACAGTGGACGACAGGTAACTGCGTCTGTGCCTAAAGACTGCAGGTGCCAGTAATGGGCTGAGAAAGAGAGCAGCTTTTAATTACACTCTCCATTGCTCTTGCATGAAATCTATTGATGACAGTAATCCGTGAACCTGCTTTGCCTTACCCTGTAGAAGTAAAGGCTGTTTTTTAACCTTGTCAGTTCCAAATTAGCCCAGAATTACTTTGCGTAGCAAGGTGTTACCATATCTTTAGACAAGGCAAACATGATAAAACCAAACGATGTGTATCCAACTCAATGTGTAACTCACTTGGACCCATGATTTCAGATTCATCATTAAGTGCTGTCCGGGGTCCAATGAGATGGCTGAAGGGCTGGACACTGTATCACAGTGACCTTCCTTGAGGAGCTACACTGGGTTATAAGAAAGAAAAGACTCGGGGAATAGCTGTCAGATTAAGTTAGACTGATAGACTACCTGGACTGTGCTAGTCATTTTCACTCAATTATACTGACAACAGATACAAAGAAATAGTAACTCTCATATGCAGTTGCTTTATAGCATTGTGCCCAGCATGTTTGCCTTCATGTTTCTCTTCTCTTGCCTTATATTAATTTAGAATGTTTTGGTGTGTCTCGGATCGTAGGTTAAATACTGGGGAGGCCGACTTCAGTATCATGTTTTCAAAGCAAATCAGCTGCACAAAAACTGTAAAATAAATATATGTAAATCTTTAAGATGTTGCCATTACTACAGGACTAATGGCCATGCATTCACAGAGCCCAGGAGTGAACCCATTCTAGGTTCAAATCCAATATCAGATGAAAAAGCTGTATAATAAAAGTCCTTTTCAAATTAAACATGAAATCTAAATTATTATTTTTTTTTAATTAAAGCGTTCATAGCTAAACTCTTTTAAAGATCTCAGCTGTAAATCAAATATCGGCTGCCCCTCCTCTATGCCCAAAGCATAGAGGCGGGGCAAGCAATTACTTTAAATTTCCATTCAGCACTGCTCTCCCCACATTCCCCCATTCTGGTGAACAAACAAGATTCTGAGTTGATGCAAGGCTTGCCTTAAAGGGCATGTAAAGGCAAAAATGTAAAATCCCATTTTTACTTTCTTTAATGAAAAAGAAACCTATCTCCAATATACTTTAATTAAAAAATATGTACCGTTTTTAGAAGAAACCTGACTGTATGCAGTGAAATTCTCCCTTCATTTACTGCTGTGGATAGGAATTGTCAGACGGTCCCTAACTGCTGAGCAGGGAAACAATCATACTTATGAACAGCAGGGGGAGCCCCCATCTTACTTCCCAGCCATGCAGAACTCAAGCAGCTTTGTTTATGACGATCCCTAAGCAGCCCAGACCACACTGAGCATGTGCACAGTCTTAGTCTTGCAAAGATGTTTAACAAAGTTACAAGATGGTGACCCCCTGTAGCCAACTTTGAAAGCATAAATTATTTGTTTGATTAGGCTTGTGGTGCAGTAAGTTCATGTTTATATTTAGTATACAAAATACAGCATTTCTAGCCTTATTCTCTTTAGACTTTATTTGCCCTTTAATAACAGTGTCCACAACATGGCTGCTGCCTGCTTGCTATAATTATGAATACCCAGATTGATGGAAACAAGATTCAAATGATTTAATACAGTGTAATTAAAGTTAATATTGCTTGACTAACATGATAAAATAGAGCTTTAATGTATCAATGACTAACCATTAAACCACAGATGGTGAGCTTCATGGGTGAAGATAATAAGTATGTTCAACCTGGCTCCACAAACATATTCATATTGCCTTACATCTTCTGGTACAATGACCCTCTCAGCAGTTCTCCAGTCGGCCATGGGGTGAATGCAATTCATTGGTTTTAATATATATATATTAATTACATAGCCACAGAAGTGAAAGAAGGTTATAGTTGTATTTGATGACATTGCAAAATATAAACTGAAATATAAGTATGAAAAAATCTTATGTTTGTCCATCCAAAATTTAAAGGAAGCAGGGCATTGGTAGGAAGCTGCTGAGAATTAAGGAAAAAGGGAAAGGAAATGGAAGCCTTTTTCCAAGTGAAGGAAGGGTACAAGCAAATCCCCACTATCCTAAGACAAATTTAAGGAGGTGTGGGGATAAGTTTGAGGCTATTTGCTACTATTCTGTCAAAACTTGGCAGTTATGCTTGATGCTACACAATCTTGGGGGCAAATTTACTAAAGGGCAAAGTGGCTAATGCTAGCGAAAATTCGCCAGCGTCACGTAATTTTGCCACTTGGCCAATTTACTAACGGGTGCTGGTGTAAATTCGCTATTGAAGTAGCGATTTTTCATCTGACATCGGTCAAAAAATCGATTGGTCAAGTTAGAAAATTTTCATTGTTCACAGTGAAATTAATCCATTGTTTGCTGGGCCAAGCAGGCAGCTACCCACAGTTTTCTTGGCTTCAACTAGACGATTAGTGGATTTACGCGTTTCACCCCGGCGAATAAATTTGCAAAACTCCCGACGGCCTCAAAAAAATTTGGACACGCAATGAAAAAGTTGCTCGTGTCAAAACCGCGAATTGACATAGGCATCAAAATTGACGCAGGCATCAAAATTCACATTTCACACATTTTTTGCTGTTTTGTGGATTTCGCAGGAAATTTGCGAATTTCGCCGCAGCGAAATGAGAGAAATTCGACTATATCATTTGAAATGATATTTTTAGTTGCTAGACAAATCGTACTTTTAAAAGATCGTTTTAGCATAAGCTTGGTCCTACGATAACAAAAAGATCTTTTAAAAATCTATGTCTACGGCCATCTTTACTCCCTTGAATTATGACAGCTGCACCTGACCTAAACAAGGCAGTTAAAAAAGCTACAATGCAATAGGACCAAGGGGAAAACCTAACTTGGCATAGTTTCAGGCTATGAAAAATGTTAATGGGTTGTTGCTGTCTTTAGTGACTAGTTTTCTGCTCGTTTATCCTCTAATTAATATTGACTATGAAAATTTTCATTCATCCAGGTCATGGTATATCTAGTATAGGTAAATCTAAAAACAACTGGATTTGCTGAGTAATCAGATCAATTCAAAGAGGTGACATCTGAAGAATCTACACCTCTGTGAATTTCAGATGTCACCTCTTTGAAGAGTTACAATGTGCCATTGTGATTGGATTAGTGGAAGAGTTTATATGCCGAGAACTTCCCACACCAGTCAGTTGAACTGAAGAAGCTGCTCGGATGAGTAGTGAAACGTCTTCATTGATTACTCAGCAAGTCCAGTTGTTTTTAGATTTACCTATACTAGATAAACCTCTAATTAATATTAGACCAAACACTTTGGACAACAAGGTTCTATGATAAAAGAAGGGCAATCAGGTATTTAAGATTGTGGCCAGCCAGTGTTAGAGATGGCTCTGATTATAAATAAGGTCATGGTTCTTTTAAAGTATTCTGGGCCACAGGCTGTGTATGCCTGATTGATGTATTAACACCCCCTATGCATAGTCAACTCTTCCTGCAACGCCAAGGCCTCCCATTTCTCTAATTCTGAAGAATATTCAGGTGTTATGTCTGCTGGTGCTTGTCAAGGGTTGAACTTGATGCATAAATGGGTATGTACAGCAGCTATCATGTATATGGCTGCTCCAACTCTTAGATATTAATGTAAATATACAAGGTATCAAAGGTTGGTTCTATGCACAAAAATTAATTATGGCAGATAAAACAAATGTATTCACTAGTTTTACGGTATCTGTTTAAAAGGGCAAGTCAATGTAGCCCTGTTGATTTTAGGGCGTATGGATGCTGTGAAGTCTCACACAACCAGCAGTCCTGTGCCTTTTAAGGTGCCCTCCAGAGCAAAGGGGTAGCGGTGTAGGGGGAAGGTATTCGTGTTGCAATCGGGGAGGATTTTTTTACCCAAAATATCTTATGTTGTTTGGTTTATCTTCAGGAAGAGGGGGAGGGGCTTTGTGTTGTTGGGAGGAGCCTGTCAGATTAAACCTGCCTCTGTTTTGTAATCCCTGTTTATTCTATTTTAAACACAGAATTCTCTTAACCCTTAGGGCAGTGATTTTTGTTTTTTAGATGCGACTGTGGGCGATAAAACTCACAAAAATTTTAAATTAAAATTGCTGGTGGTATGCCCAACTGATTGCTAAATCACCTGAAGATGCCTCCACAATTCCTATTTCCAGCCAGCAATGGAGAAGCATTATCTGGAGATTTGTCACCCGCAGCCACGTCTAAAAAAACTTGACAAATCTTCCCATGGGCTGTTGCCCTTAGGACCAAAGTCACCCTAAAGCTTTTGGGGCCCTCTTATGCCTCTGCACTAGCTGCATTATGGTGCTTTCCCACTTACCGTCACTGTTGCTCTCATGCAGCGTTAAAGAGTAGTGATGGGTGAATTTGGGGCGTTTCGCCGAAAAATTTGCGAATTTCCCCGTGAAATTTGCGAAAGGCGAAAATTTGCAAAACGGCGCCGGCATCTTGTTTTTGACACTGGCGACCATTTTTGATGCCAGCGTCCGCTTTCACCGGCATCCAATTTTTTGACGCCGGCAAATTTTCTCGGCGGCTTCGTGAATTTTGCTGCGAATTCGCGCCTTGCTAATTAATTTACCCATCGCTATTAAAGAGATTCTGACACCAGAAAATAATCTTTTTTTATATCAATCATAACATGAATACTATTTATAATATTGCCATAAAAGTATTCACCTGATGCTTTTTCATTACCTTTCTTATACCCATGTTCCTTTATGAGGGGGCTGCCATATTTGTGTAGCCGGAGTCTGTTAGCATTAGAATCTCTAACTGACAGGCTGAGAAAGGACAGTCAGGTTGGCCAACTAGTCAGTTTTATGAACTTCAAGTAACAATTAATTACAAAAGCAGACCTATCTGCAAAAAATTATCAACGTGACCTATAGGTAACTTTAAATGTAGATTAATATTTTGAAAAGAAAATTGTTGGTGTCAGTATCACTTTAAGAATATCGTGGAAGGCTAATGGATGGGACATGGAAGGCTTTGTGTCATTATGTTTCAGGGTCTTCCCAGAGTAAACAGAAAGAATTGTCTGTTAGTTATATTGTCTGGAATCAATAGGGCTATGGGACACGGCACCTTTCAGGTATGAGTGGTCAGACTTTCAGGAATCATCATACACAGCTTATTTGTAACCAGTCAAAGGCCAAGGATTATCTACAGAACCTCCCATACTGTCAGTGTGAAAAGACCCATCATTATTGGCATATACACTGACACCCTTTAGTAAAAGTAAAGTTATGTAATAAAAGGCACTAAGTTTGCCAGGGGCAATAACCCATAGCAACCAATCAGCAGGTAGCATTTAGTGGTCTCCTGTTTAAAAGAAAACATTGTATTGATTGCTGTGGTTTACTGCTCCTGGGCAAACTTAGTGTCATTTATTACATTCAAGGGGTTAGCTTGAGAGGGCAATTGATCAGAATCCCCCAGGCACAATAATTATGAAAAATATTTTGTTCATTTACAAGCTCAGAAGAGCAAGAGCACTTAGAGTTGCAAGAGCGCACCCCATAGAGCTCATGCAAAGATCACATCTGCCCTAAATCTGCATCTTATGCCTGATTTCTATAAGAATAGGGTAGATCTATTGTTAAAATTGGGGCTGCATTATGTATCAGATATTTAATACCAGAAGCAGATGCCAGTGTCAGCCTATGATGCCAGGGACCCACCAGAAATGCTTAGACCGTGGGCCCACTTTCCAAACTATTATTCCTCCCCTCCTCACTCCCTTTTTACTGTATTCTCCTATGGGGGAATGTAATAAAAGCCAGAAACTGCAAAAATATTAGCAATGCGAAAAGTTATGCCTTTGTGTGAACAAATTTGCCTTTGCGCGAATTTAATATGGCTTTTGCAAACCCGAAAACTGTTGAGCGACCTCTTCCGGCAGTGGAAGAAGTTTTTGTGAGTTTTATAGTTTGCACCAGTGCGCAGCGAATGTAATAAAACTTCTTACTGAAAAAGTTGTTATTTTTACTCCAAAAGATTACGACACCTTCAAGCACTTCTTTAAAGTGTGCAATGTGCAATTAAAATTCGCAAGGCAATAACAGTTTAAGGAAGAGTATTACCGTATATACTCGAGTATAAGCCGAGTTTTTCAGCCCCCAAAATATGCTGAAAAACTCTACCTCGGCTTATACTCGAGTCAAGCGCAAAAACAAGAATAGTCACCGGCGTCCAAGAATAGTCTCCAAGAATATTTGCCGGCGCCCAAGAATGGTCGCCGGCATCCAAAAACGAGACGCCGGCACCTCCAATGAGAGCAGAAACCCTCAATTTTTTGATTGAAACTTACCAGAAGCTGCTGCATTTCTCACCATAGGCTTATACTCGAGTCAATAAGCTTTCCCAGTTTTTGGAGGTAAAATTAGGTACCTCGGCTTATACTCGGGACGGCTTATACTCGAGTATATACGGTACATTGTCACATTTGAAATGCACATTTTTACTCTTATTTGTGTAAATTGTTTTGCTCTTTGCGACTTTTATTACATTCCTCCTCTAGTCTTTCATATCTACTTACTCGATTCTTCCATTATTATGCATTTTGTTCCCATAAAGAAATAGGGAATGGCCATAGGGTTGGCCAAATGCTTAGAAGCAAGAAGCCCACTGACACCTGGGCCCAGCAGGAGTTTTCCTGGTATCCCAGTGGGCCAGTCCGATAGTGCCCGATGCTTAAGGTCACAAATTGATACCCATACATTTACTGACTGCGTTTTCTTATTATGAGAGTGCGAAAGAGGCAGGGAGAACTGACCTTCAGGGTAAGAAGGGATATCACAGTGTGAAAAGGGCTGCGAGTGATGGCAATCATGTGACATCTATGGGGGCAACTTTGAGGTCACTGTGGGGCTTCCCAATGCAGCCCTAAGCTAATCACTAGATTTCTTAGGCATTGTATGTGAGTATGTGCTGGGATCACCTAAAACCAGGCCCGGCTTTATGTAAATGCCACCTAGGCCCGGGTCTAGAGTGGCAGGATTTTAGGGGGGCGGCATGCTGCCCAATTTCCCATGCGCCAATCCCCTTTGCTCCAGTCCAAATGATGAAAATTTGCAGAAATAAAGGGGAGGGGACAGGGTCGACCAACAGCAGTGGGCCTAGGGGCACCCACAATATAAATCCGGCCCTGCCTAAAGCTGGACATATATAGAGAGATCTGCTTGGCAAGGTCACCAAAATAGCCAATCTCTCCCCGATAAAGCCCACCTTCAGATGGGTGATATCGGGCTGATCCAATCAAGGGCCCTAGGGCCTGACAATCGGATCACAACAAACAGAATAGAGATGGGATTTTTAAACCTGCTCGATCAACATCTGGCCGACTTTTGGTGAGATATTGTTCGGGGAAGCCTGTCGGAGGGCCTCCCATACACTGCCCGTAAGGCTGCCAACTTAATTTGCCGACAGCTTGTATCTGCTCGTGTAAGGGGACCTTAAGGTTTTTTGTTAATGCAAGTTTTCCCATAGATTTAAAGTAAATCTGTATCCATTTATTAAAGGTGGAAATAGAACCATAAATGATTTGCATAACAAAACTAATCATAATTCTAAGCGACTTTCTAGTATACATCCATCACACATTTCCAGTGGTTTTAAAAGTTATGTGTAAATGGAATTTCTATTGGAATCGGCATTTGTTTATCCCACTCTATTCTCTTGATCTGACTCTTGAACCTGTGCAGCAGGCATCAGTTCTCTTACAGCTCTGTTAATCAGCTGACTCCTGTTTCATTGTGTCAGAGGTAATAACCAGCAGTGCAGAGAACAAAAAAAAAAAAAAAAAGGCAGGCAGACACTGCTTTCCATGGCAATTCCATTTACAAAGAAGTTAAACACTGCTGGCCGTATTTTTTACCTTATAAAGGGCAGTTGCTTAGAGTGGCATTTTATTTCATTATGCAAAGAAGCAGTTATTGGGAGGAGATCCCTTATAAATTTCTCATGGGGTTTTGGCAAACGGTGCTGTTGCGGGGTCAATATTCTGCTGTACAAGTGGTTACTTTATCATGAGCCTTGGAGGGTGTACCTAATAAATAAACGTGTTGTTGTGAGTGAAGAATAAGGGTTAGGAAGCCGGGGCTGTTCTATTAGTAAGAGGGAGCCTGCTGTGTTTCAGCACCACGATCAGCTCCCTTTACTTGCTGCCTCTCTAGTTTGATTGCACAGTCTGCCAATGAGTGCAGTCTCAGGCTCAGCAGACACACGGAGGAAATGATGTGAGTATTGTACAGTGGGTCTTGGCTGGGCTCGGGTACAGACGGCTGCGCTGCTGCTATACCATCACAGGCGCACTGCCCCTCTCTCTCTCTTTCTCTCTTTCTTCTCTCTCTTTCTCTCTCCCTCTCTCTGTCTTTCTATATCAGCGAGGTATTTTAGAATGAGGCTGAGCTCTGCTGTAATTCTGAGGTTGGGAGCAGAATCATGGCTTTGTCTGATGGCAGGATGCAATCCTCCCTCTCCTCTAGCTGGCCTGCTTTGGGCCCCCGAAGGAGAAGTGTCTGGTATATTTACAGGTAAAGGAGAGTCTCTCTCTCTCTTTCTTTGTAACTGACACAATGCCTCTTGTCACCCTTCTTCTATCCTCCTTTCACAGCACTGTTATACATGTATTATTGGTGGGTGTGTGAGTGAGTGTATGTGTGTGTAAGGGGGGCACGAGGGGGCTTGAAACCCCCTCCCTTTCCCTAGACACACACACTGACGATGCTGCCTCTTCCGTGGAGGGCCTAGAATTGGCTTTAACTGTCTTCCATTCATTTCTTATTCATTCACACAATTCATTCATCGTTCTTTCTCTGTGCTGCTGCTACACACATTCCGCCCCCTTGTCCCCACCCCCATTTACCCATGTGTGTGTGTGTGTTTATATATATATATATATGTGTGTGTGTGCGCGCGGTGTCTTGCTCCATTCGCCTGTTAATCGATGCTGCTATGGCTTTCGTCTCTCTCCCTATTCAGGAGGGAATGAGGTAGGGGGAGGGGGGCTTGGTTAATATGCTGGTGCCTGCGTAATTAACCCCAATCTCACATTTACCCTTAACGGCACAGCAGGGAGGAGGTTGGCATAGTATGGCGGGGGGTCCTTGAATTCATGTATTTGTTGTTCAAGTGTTGTGCTGTTAGTGTTGTCTCTGCTATGCGAATATGTGCCTGGGGCTTCTGTTAGCTCTTCATATCCTGGAGAGTCCAGCACTGAATGGTTCTGCAGTATTGGGTTTTGTACCAACCCATGTGTTTATGACAGGCATTCTTTCTAGAAGAAAATGGAGTAGGCATTGCTGCTTAAAGCAGAGGTAAAATCCTGGCCAACCAGTCAGTGTTCGGTTCCTGGGAAGGGAGTGTGGCTGTGGGATAGCAGGTATAGTAGGGAGAGATGGTGCCTATAGTAACAGTGGGGATAATAGTCTCTGGGAAGGAAGTGTGACTGTGGGATAGCAGGTATAGTAGGGAGAGATGGTGCCTATAGTAACAGTGGGGATAATAGTCTCTGGGAAGGAAGTGTGACTGTGGGATAGCAGGTATAGTAGGGAGAGATGGTGCCTATAGTAACAGTGGATAATAGTCTCTGGGAAGGGAGTGTGACTGTGGGATAGCAGGTATAGTAGGGAGAGATGGTGCCTATAGTAACAGTGGGGATAATAGTCTCTGGGAAGGAAGTGTGACTGTGGGATAGCAGGTATAGTAGGGAGAGATGGTGCCTATAGTAACAGTGGGATAATAGTCTCTGGGAAGGGAGTGTGACTGTGGGATAGCAGGTATAGTAGGGAGAGATGGTGACTATAGTAACAGTGGATAATAGTCTCTGGGAAGGGAGTGTGACTGTGGGATAGCAGGTATAGTAGGGAGAGATGGTGCCTATAGTAACAGTGGATAATAGTCTCTGGGAAGGGACTGTGGTTGTGGGATAGTAGGGAGAGATGATGGCTATAGTACCAGTGGGATAATAGTAACTGGGGAGTGTGACTGTGGGATAGCAGGTATAGTAGGGAGAGATGGTGCTTATAGAAGCAGTGGGATAATAGTCTCTTGGAAGGGAGTGTGACTGTGGGATAGCAGGTATAGTAGGGAGAGATGATGTCTATATTACCAGTGGGATAATAGTCTCTGGGAAGGGACTGTGGCTGTGGGATAGCAGGTATAGTAGGGAGAGATGATGTCTATAGTAGCAGTGGGATAATAGTCTCTGGGAAGAAACTGTGGGATAGTAGGTACAGTAGGGAGAGATGGTGCCTATAGTAACAGTGGATAATAGTCTCTGGGAAGGGAGTGGGACTGTGGGATAGCAAGTATAGTAGGGAGAGATGGTGCCTATAGTAACAGTGGGATAATAGTCTCTGGGAAGGGAGTGTGACTGTGGGATAGCAGGTATAGTAGGGAGAGATGGTGCCTATAGTAACAGTGGATAATAGTCTCTGGGAAGGGAGTGTGACTGTGGGATAGCAGGTATAGTAGGGAGAGATGGTGCCTATAGTAACAGTGGGATAATAGTCTCTGGGAAAGGACTGTGGTTGTGGGATAGTAGGGAGAGATGATGGCTGTAGTAGCAGTGGGATAATAGTAACTGGGGAGTGTGACTGTGGGATAGCAGGTATAGTAGGGAGAGATGGTGCTTATAGAAGCAGTGGGATAATAGTCTCTTGGAAGGGAGTGTGACTGTGGGATAGCAGGTATAGTAGGGAGAGATGATGTCTATATTACCAGTGGGATAATAGTCTCTGGGAAGGGACTGTGGCTGTGGGATAGCAGGTATAGTAGGGAGAGATGATGTCTATAGTAGCAGTGGGATAATAGTCTCTGGGAAGAAACTGTGGGATAGTAGGTATAGTAGGGAGAGATGGTGCCTATAGTAACAGTGGATAATAGTCTCTGGGAAGGGAGTGTGACTGTGGGATAGCAGGTATAGTAGGGAGAGATGGTGTCTATAGTAGCAGGGGGATAATAGTCTCTGGTAAGGGAATGTGGCTGTAGGATAGTAGGGAGAGATAGTGCCTTTAGTAGCAAGGGATAATAGTCTCTGGGAAGGGAGTGTGACTGTGGGATAGCAGGTATAGTAGGGAGAGATGGTGCCTATAGTAACAGTGGGATAATAGTCTCTGGGAAGGGAGTGTGACTGTGGGATAGCAGGTATAGTAGGGTGAGATGGTGCCTATAGTAACAGTGGGATAATGGTCTCTGGGAAGGGAGTGTGACTGTGGGATAGCAGGTATAGTAGGGACAGATGGTGCCTAATGTTGAAACAGAAATGTATTTCTGCTGTGGAATACTTTGTATAATATGACATGATGGTAACAGCAACAATTTGAACCAGTGCTGCCAAACATGCTGCCCTCAATTTGTTGGTGAAATACAGCTCATTGAACTGGGGGATGATTAGTGTTGTAGTCCTACAGTAGCTGACTGGTCATACTATAGGTACATTAAATAATGGGGCTTGCAAAGTGTAATTTGCACAGGACTGCACTCACCTCTCAAACTCACTTTTAAGATTGATTATGTCATATATTCTGTGACATTTCTCTTCCTGTATATGTTGTATTATGTAGACCAAAAACTAAAATATCCTACCCATGTTAGCACTAAAGCATTCAGTGGCAAAAGCTACTTTGGGGTTAATCTGGTATTTGTAAGTTAGTCAACAAGAAAAATTCATTCTCTTATATACCATTGAGTTTTCTCAAGGCGTATTATCCTTTATCCTTGCGCATGTTTAGTATAGAACTGCATTTAAGACATGATTAATAAGGCATGTTAGTCAGTGAGATAAAAATGTCATCATCCAGTTCATAGAGGAGTACAACAATTCTATTAAAAAATGCTACTTTGCATACAATATGCTGTTTTAGAGTACAGTAATGGACTACCAATGTAATCCAAATACAATCACTGTATATCGCATGTTTAAACAGCATCCAGTAGATTAAACACTTTCAATACACAGGGTACATGGCCTGGTAGACACTGGGCTGTAATTCTTTGAATAAAGGTTGATGCATTTAGTACATCTACAGTATCATTTGTCCCTGTGTTACCCAGTGTATTGTGTATGTTGTATTCTGTATGCCCTACATCTGCAGTACACAGTATGCTTTTGTTCATTTAACTAATCATGATATATGGATCCTGCTGTCCTATATGTCCACTATGTAGGAACTCATCATATTCTAAAGAAGTCAAAATGTTATACCCAGTAAGCAGCTTTACTCCAGTCACATAAAGACCTTGATATGATATTTATGTGGTGCCACAGGTATGGGACCTGTTATGCAATATGCTTGTGGAATGGGGTTTTTCCAGATAATGGATCCGTAAACTGGATTTCATACATTACATCTGCTGATATTCTTTTAAACATTAAGTAAAATAGGATTTTTTGCCACCAATTATTATTAATTATATCTGAGTTTGAATCAAGTAAAAGGTTCTGTTTTGTTACAAAGAAAATAATTAAAAAATGTTGAATTATTTAGATGAAAGGAGTCTATGGGAGACGGCCTTCCCATAATTCAGAGCTTTCTGGATAACAGGTTTCCAGATAATGGATCCTATACCTGTAAGAGTACAGGGTGTTGTGCACACACAGCACCCTGTACGCAGTGTCGGACTGGCCCTCCAGGATACCGGGAAAACTCCTGGTGGGCCTCATGCTGCTGAACATTTGGCCTATTTCATGGCCATTCAGGGGCGATCCTGGCCCCTCCGCCGCCTGAGGCAGCAGCAGTTGCTGCTGCCCCCCCTCCCCCGGAAATTCGCTCTTAAAGTACCAGGAGCAGCATTTTTGCTGCCCCTGGTACCTAGTGGGGCGCTGCCGCCTGAGGCGACAGCCTCAACTTGCCTCATTGCCGAAGCACCCCTGTGGCCATTCCTTATTTCTATGAGAACAAAGAGGCTAAATAGATGGAATAATTGATTATAGTATGTAAAGCAAACAGACTAGGAGAATAGAGGTTGATTGAGGAGATGAAGAATATCATTACTGCTAGTGGGCCCCTGGTCTAAGTTTTTATGGTGGGCCCCTTATCTAAGGTTTTTGGGTGGGCCCCGAGTGTCCCAGTCTGACACTGCCTGTACGAGTACAGGTATAGGCTCTTTATACTGCATGCTGTTTAAATGTAGTTCCTATTATGCTGTATATGCTTATGGTGGCCAATATATAATATTCAGGTATGGAATCCGTTATCTGTAAATCTGTTGTCCAGAAAGCTCAGATTTACAGAAAGGCTGTCACCCATAGACCCCATTTTATCCAGATAATCCACATTTTTAAAAATGATTTTCTTTTTCTCTGTAATAATAAAACAGTACCTTGTACTTGATGCAAACTCAGATATAATTAATCCTCACTGGAAGCAAAACCAGCCTATATACAATATAAATATTTACATAATTTTCTAGTAGACAGGGGCAAATTTACTTACCTCCGAATTTGTGCCAGCGTTGACTTCGCTGCACTTCGCCAGGCACAAATTCACAAAGATCCGAAGTTGCGCACAAGTTACCGATCATTTGCGATTGGAAATTTGCATACGGCGTGCAGTTAAAGTACAATGGCCGTATATGCAACAGAAAACAAATTACACTACAAAAGACCAGGGAACCTTAAAAAATGTATTCTAATGCCCTACACGTGTGCCCAAAGTTTAGGTGCCATATGTTATCAAATGTAGCAGGGAAGGAGGGTACCCTAAAAAAAAATTCGCTCTTTTTCAGCCTATCACCCTATAAAAAGTAAAAGATGCCAGCGTTTTTTTGGGACTTAGAAAAAATTTAAATTTTTTTTGAACCATCCTTTCTACTATATTGCACTTCACAGAAAAACACACACCCCTTTTAGCAAATACAGACAGTAGCAGTGCTTGTTCTCAGTGATAATGGGGCACAGGACTAAGCAGGTAATGGAGGGCCCAATATTTAGAGCAGCCCATCTATGCCCTTCATATCATGGGAAACACATCTCTGGCTGTTATTGGGTGGTAGGAGCTGCACTTTAAAAACAGCAGAAGGGGCTTATTGGAACAGTAACACCATAAAAATGAAATTGCTTTAAAGTAATTCATATAGAATGTGCTGTTACTCTGCACTGGTAAAGCTGATGTGTTTGCTTCTGAAATACTTTCATAGTTTACATAAACAAATTGTTGTGTAGCAATGGAGCCAAATGAACACCAATATATTCTACAGAGCTTATTGGCTATCCGCCTTTGAATGGCTGCCCCCATGACTACACAGCACCTCATTTGTATAAACAATAGTATCCTTTCTGCAGCAAACACAGCAGTTTTACCAGTGCAGGGCAACAGTACATTATAGTTAAATTACTTTAAAACACTTGCTGCTACTGTTCCTTTAAGAGCAGGCAAATGGCCTAGGAATTGCCTGTATGGATCTGTCACTTGAGATATCCTCATGGCTTCTGTATGCTGTCTGAAGGTCAAAGCATGACTTTTGTTTCGTCTTTCTAACCTTTTCACATTTTATATTACGACTATTTTATACTCATTTCCCTCAGTTCATTATATCATGCTGAATACCCATACTGTACATTGCTACCTCACACAGCTTGTGCCTTTTTTAACCATTTTATTTATCATCAAAAATCTGCTTAATTTATATGGTGGTGGTGGTGACATTCTGAAATTGCTTGCAACTGTTATATATATTTTATTGATATATTGTGGGCTTTTTATGCATTCAGTTTTTGGGGATTGCATTTTATTGTTGGAACTACTTTCTGGTTGCTAGTATCACTAACTCCTGCACTGATACAAACATATTCAGTAAATTCCAGACTGTAAGGAGATGAGAAAATTATGAAATAAGGATAAATGATTATATAGAATATACTGTGGCCTCATTTTGTCGACTTCTCCCTTAAATGTATTCGTTTGTTTATGGAAACGTGATCTTGTAGGTATTGGGTTGAAGTTTCAGTAACAAGTATAATGATACATGCTCATTATGCATTCTTGTGTTATGGAGTTGCATTTGTTCTAGAAAGATTTTGTTTTTCTTTTTAACATTCAAGGGCACTTTGCGAATTCGTAAAATATTTAATAAAGCTTCTCTGGAAGTAGATGGGAAGACGGGGATGGTAGTTGTGCATACAGAATAATTTGTCTGATTATATGTTGCAAGCACAGGTCTTGATTTGTGGGAAGGCCACAAAAGCCCGGGCCTAGGGCGGCAAAGTTTTGTGGTGGCTCATTGGCTGCTTTTTCAAAGGGGAACTGATCGTGAAAAGGAAATAGGAGCAAAGACGCAGAGGCAGCAGGGTAGTAAGAGGATTGTGAGCAGAGGAGGGGGTGCATGCAGGCGGGTACAAGTGAGCTGGCAGAGGTGCCTAGGGGTATACTGTTCTTAAATCCAGCCCTGTGCAAGAAATAACACAATTACATTTAGCATAACGGGCACCAACATTAAAATTAGGAGTAAGTGATGTTAAGTTCATGCATATGAATTATTTTATTGTGGAACAGCTTCTGGGACATAAATAACAGTACAAAGGCCCTCGATTTGTTTCACTTGATGCCTTGCCCCATAAGGTATAATTCTCTGCAGTCCAAACACTTACACCTCCTCCTGTGTGCAGTGCTGCTAAATGCATATAGGGGACAGGGCAGCACATGGGCATCCCCTGAAATTGCTTATAATTGCATATTATTTGGATGTACAAGCTAAGAAGGGCTCTATATACATACTCTGCTGTATCTGACTGTTCTGCCTTCTTCTACAATAGACAATAATAATCATTAAGTAGAAAAAAGGGGTTTTGGCTGCTCTAGACTTCCCCCTGTATGCACAAATCAGTGTAGCTCCATTACGATAGGCCGGGTGCTCAGCCATCAGCGCTCCCACTGTAATCAATTGTGCGAAAGGATATAAAGGTGGCACTCCGGTAAAAAAAGAAAAAAGTGATTTAGTGCAACAGGTCACCTAGGTGAGCTATAAACTATTTCGTTGAAAAAGTACCTCCCAGGGCTCACGATGCAAAGGTTCAAACCTTGTCCCAGACAGTGGCTGGATGAAGTATGTGAAAGGTTGTATAACATTCCTTTGGTCACCTTTTTTCTCGACTAGGTGATATTGATTTTTTTCCCTCTTAGCAGTCACAAACCATGAATCAAATTTTACTGTACTTGCATTTTATTACTCATGGAGTCATTGCTAGAGGGCTGCCCATAGGACTGAACGGAGTGATTGCAGAACAACTCAAGCCCAAATGCTCTGTAAGCTGCAAAGGCTTCTTTGTATCTTTCCATGGTTTGGGGGATCATCAGCTCACTTCATATAAGATGGACAACAATAATGTGTACTATATAGTTGCAGCCTCCTAGCGAGATGATTCTATTTGAGCTACTTCTGTAGGGTAGAGACATTGAAAACAGTTATTGCTGCTTCGATGTAATGGAATATATCTAGATAGTTATTGGTTGTAAATAGGCAGGGAGAAGGGTTGACGGCTGCCGATGGTGCTTACTGAACCATTCACATAGGTCAAGGGTGATTTTTGTGCTTGGGGAGGCTACTTAACTTAACCTATTCCTTTTTTTTATTTTACCTCTTTGTTTATGTCCTGTAAACACTGGGCATGTCATAGAAGTAAGAGAAATTAGTGTGCTGTACTTTATTAAGCCTGTAATAGCTAAGAGTAATATCTGTAGCAGTTAGGTGATTTTTATAATGACCCTCGGTTCGTACCCCAGTAATAAATATAATAAATGTTTTGTCCCTCTTTTTTTCTCCAAAATGTTGGGAGGTATGATTAAATGACCCTTATAGTCTTAAATATCAGTTTAGACCAGGGCATCTGTCAAATGCCCGCTATCTGTCATCTTCCCACTGATATGAATGGGAAGATGACAGATAGCTTTAAAGGGCATGTAAAGTCTAAAATAGAATAAGGCTAGAAATGCTGTATTTTGTATACTAAATATAAACATGAACTTACTGCACCACAAGCCTAATCAAACAAATAATTTATGCTTTCAAAGTTGGCTACAGGGAGTCACCATCTTGTAACTTTGTTAAACATCTTTGCAAGACTAAGACTGTGCACATGCTCAGTGTGGTCTGGGCTGCTTAGGGATCATCATAAACAAAGCTGCTTGAGTTCTGCATGGCTGGGAAGTAAGGCGGGGGCTCCCCCTGCTGTTCATAAGTATGATTGTTTCCCTGCTCAGCAGTTAGGGACCGTCTGACAATTCCTATCCACAGCAGTAAATGAAGGGAGAATTTTACTGCATACAGTCAGGTTTATTATAAAATCGGTACACATTTTTTAATTAAAGTATATTGGAGATAGGATTTCTTTTTCATTAAAAATGGGATTTTATTTTTTTGCCTTTACATGCCCTTAAATGAAAATCCGCACATGACCATTCATATCAGAAAAGTTCTTGCTTTTTGGTTGAATGAATTATGAGCAAGTTAGAGGACGAGAATGGGATTTGGGAGAGGGGAGACCCATGTCCTTTGCTCATGAATACAGTGGTGCAGGACGCAGGCAGCACTGTATTTATGGGGAAGTGTAAGTCCTTGCACCTTTATTCTGCACACCCACAACTACTGATGGTGGAACGAGTTGCAAAGTGCTAAAAACACGGCAGCTTGGCCGCTCATTAAACTTTAAACTCTGCCCTGCGTCAGTAAATGAGCCCTTATGTATGTTCCCAGACAGTGTGTGGGTGAAAGAGGCTACATTCTAACGTGTACCTAGAAGTCTAAACACTAAGTTGGAGTGCCCATTATTAGTCATCCCACTTTCATAGCAGTATGAAAAGGAGAAAATAACCTGGTATATTATGGTTTCCTTTTACTTTACCTAAAAAAAGTCCAATAAGTTGTTCTGCACAGAGAGTTGTATTTCTCTGCCTGTCTCATATCAAAGGAGAACTATCACGAAAATGTAAATTTAAAATAGCATTCATCTCACTGAATTCAGAAACTTTCTAAATACAGTCAATTGAACATTCCGTATCATTTATGTATTAATAAAGTTACTATTCACTCTGCAGTAGGTGGAGTCAGTTTTTAATTGACATTCAGGTCTGATACATTTGTCTTTGTGGGGGTGCACCTTTTGCTTATAAGTAGTGATGGGCGAATTTCCAGCGAAAATCGCAAACCGTGAAAAATTGACCAACAAAATTGTTGACGAAAATTCGCTGGCGTCAATAAATTCGCTTGTGTCAATTTTGATGCTGGCGTTAAAGTCAATGGGCATCCAAATACTGTTGACGCGCATCGATTTTGAAACAAGCGACTTAACAAACGCGTGTCCAAAAATATTTGCTGCCAATTCGCGATTTTATTCGCCGCCGGCGAAACGAGGAAATTCACTGCAAATTTATTAGCCCATCACTACTTATAAGATGAGCTCCCTAGTAGTGATGGGTGAATAAATTCGCCTGGCGCAAAAATTTTTGGACGCGCATTCGAAAAGTCGCTCATGTCAAAATCGCTGCTCATTAACAGTATTTGGATGCCCATTGACTTTAACGCCAGCGTCAAAATTGACGTGAGCGAATTTTCGGACGTGTGTCCAAAATTGGACGCAGGCGTGATTTTCGAGTTTCAACATTTTTTCGAGAAATTCGACCATCACTACTCAGGGTTGTCACCTTTTGGCCCTGTTGATCCGGCAGGACTGTAATGGTGCTGGGGTGGATCAGAGACAAAGCTATGACGTGGTGATTGCCGATTGGCCAATCGCTGCATCAATCATAGGGAATCCTGCCCGGGTCAAAACCGGTAAAACTGGGCAGGCAGTTTTGACCCGGGCAGCCCCAAAAAAAACCGGGCTGTCCAGGTCAAAACCGGAGAGGTGGCAACTCTAGAGCTCACTCTTTCAGAAGTTCCAGCTTTGATGGAAATTCTGTTTCTCTGCAAGCAGAGTGTTACCTTTTATTGGTGCTAGAGTCGGATGTTTGAGTTAGCTCTAAAATACTTGCTAGGAAAAGAAGGCCCCCATAAAAGATGTATTAGACCTACATGTCAATCAAAATCATGAAAAGTGAAACGTTATTGAGAGTGAGATACTGAAGATTAGCTTGATTATCACATAAACGGTACAGAATTTTTAATCGATTTAATATAGAAAGTTCCTTATTTCAGTGAGATGAAGCTTTTATTAAATTTTCATGATCTTCTTCAAATACGTTTTGAGAAATGGTGATCTCAGAGGTTATATGTTCATGAATAAGACACGGGGGATATTCTGTCCAACCCAATACTACTGTTCACCTGTAATATGATTAAAGGCATCATGTGTAATGGAATAGGGAACCACATAAAGGCACAAGACATCAGAAAACTTTCCTATAGGTTCCAAATTAATTTGGGGTATCTGTATATTTAGCAGAAACGGGACATAAGATTTCTGGTTTAGGGATATACTGTGTGAGGGTGCATGGGGCGCTTGGAGGATTAGGAGATTGGGGGCCATACATAACAGCAGCTCACTACCCTCACAGTGGTTTGCACCATATTAGCACATGTCACACTAATCAGTCTTTAACTAAACTTTAACAAAGGAACAGTACAGGGGTTGAGATTAAACTGAAATCGTTTCGGAATCTGCATGTGGAGAATATGAATGCCTTGTTGCATCACTAATAAAACAAATACCTGTATTTGTCCCATTCTCATATCAGGAAATATTTAAATTTCTTACTGATCCATGGGAATGATAAATGCTTTCTTCAGCTGTGGAAAGGCTTCCCCAACCTTTAGACCAGCTAGAATCTCTTTTAGATTGCAAGCTCTTATGGGCGAGACTCCTTTAACTTCTTGTATTGGTTATTCTTTGTATGTTAAACTGTATGTTCAATGTACATTTATTGTAAAGCACTGTGGAATATGTTGGTGCTTTATAAATATGTGATGATAATAATAATAATAATAATAATAATAAAGTATACGTGGGCTCTGTGTGGTCAAGCATTTCCAGGATAGACTCTTTCCTGCAGATTAGAAGTATGGGTACTATATTATCAGTGGTTTTTAAATGGTGTTTTCCATACAGGTCTGGGATCCATTATCCAGAAAGCTCCAAATTACAGGAAGGCCATCTCCCATAGACTCCATTATAATTAAATAACTCAAATTTTTAAAAATCATTTCTCTTTCTCTGTAATAATAAAACAACACCTCGTACTTGATCCCACGTAGGATATAATTAATCCTTATTAGAGGCAAAACAATCCCGTTGAATTTATTTCATATTTAAATTATTTTTTAGTAGACTTAAGGTATGGAGATCCAAATTACAGAAAGATCCCTTATCTGAAAAACCCCAGGTCCCAAGCATTTTGTAGAAAATATCCCATGCCTTGCTGTAACATGCAGGAATCTAAATGATCGTGCATTTATTGCATTCTTTGATTGTATGGCAAATAGATGTCTCCATCCCACTGGCTATTATATTGTCTATGCCACTCACTGATGAAAATCTGATTCAGGTCAAAGCTCCATTCCTGTAGCATCCAGTTCCCTACATGAAACTTAATAACGCACTTCATCGTTTCCACTATCCAGCAAGTGCAATTCATGTTGACGGCTTTACATTCCATCTGTTCTTCATAATGTGTCCTTATATCAGCACTGATCCTGCTTTTGTACAGAATATATATACATACAAATCAGCAGCCAGGGATTTATTGAGTTATTACATCACCAGTTTAGCCCTATGCTTGCAGCAAGCCTTCACGACTGCTGATTTTGTATGTACAGAAAAGACCATTAAGGGGAACATAAACTTCGGTTATTGGCTATTTTTTTTGTTGTGTGAAGGATTCAGGATACAGCTTTATCCAGACATTATAGATTTCAATTCGGTCTATTCTGGGTTCTCATGGATGATCTAGTGAATAATATTGATATATGGGAGCTGTTTGCTACCTAAAACTGTAAATATCAAGTCAAGGAATCCCATTTCACGCATGTACTTTCATATTTTACCCCGCTCAAACCATAAAGCAGTCGGCGCTCTTTGTGATCCTACTTAGTGATGGGCGAATTTATTCGCCAGGCGCGAATTCAAGGCGAATTTGCGCGTTTTGCCGTCCACGAAAATTCGCGGCAAAAATCTATTTTCGAAAAAACCGACGCCGGCGTCAAAAACGAGACGCCGGCGCCGTTTCGCGAATTTTTCCCACAAATTCGCCCATCACTAATCCTACTTTCATAGTTTAATGTCTATGTAAAAACACATTCACAACTTTATTCTTAAAGGAAAAGGGAAGCTACTTACAATATACATATATGGCATTCATTATCTGGAAATCTATTATCCAGAGATCTCCAAATTACCGGAAAGCCATCTCCCATAGACGCCATAATCAAACCTTTTTAAAAATGATTTCTTTTTTCTATGCAATAATAAAACAGTACCTTGTATTTGATCCTAACTGAGATATAACTTATTTTTATTTAGGACACAACAACCCTATTGGGCAGACACCACAGTTAATGTCAATTCTATTTATTTTTGTTTATATAAACTATAGTTGTTGTTTTGAAGAGTACACACCAGTTTTGCCAGTGCAGGACACCTGTACATTATATCGGCTTTCCAACACTTTCATTTGTTGGTGTCACTGTTCCTTTAAGTCTGATACAAATCATTTAAACATTAAATAAATCCAATAAGATTGTATCCCTACCAATACGGATTAGTTATATATGATTTGTGATCAAGTACAAGGTACTGATTTGTTATTACAAAGAAAAATTTAATTATTACAAAGGGAATGTGTTTTAAAATTTTGAATTGATTAAAATGGAGTCAATGCGAGATGGCCTTCCAGTAATTCGGAGCTTTCTGTATAATGGATACTATACATGTATGTATTATACATATACATTTCGGGTGTATTTCGGCTGTATTCTGACTGTGAAATCATTTCTAGAGAGATGAATTGTGACACAAAATTACTGACATCCTCATTCAACATAAATTTCTATCTTCTTAAAAGCAACCTTGATGCTGATGATTTTATAGGATGGGCTAAGACTCACCTCTCCAGCTGAATGTATCCTGACTCGCTTCCCTTTCATTTCAATACAATGTCATCAATCAGAACTTTAGGAAGGGAAATATCATATATTTTTTACTCCTCTACAGGGATGTCTGCACTAATGCCTGCTGTACATTACAATAATACAATTCCTACCCTTCCTAGAAAATGATACTACAGGTATGGGACTTGTTATCCAGAATGCTCAGAACCTGGGGCTTTCCAGATAACAGATCTTTCTGCAATTTGGATCTTCATACCTTAAGTCTACTAGACAATCATGTAAACACTGAATAAACAAATAAGCTGGTTCTGCTTACAATAAAGATTCATTATGTCACGTACAAGGTACTGTTTTATTATTATAGAGAAAAAGGAAGGGGGAAAAAAAAGGGGAGCTTTCTCTCTTATTTCTTTAATTTGTTTTTCCCATAAAGCCAAGGGTTTATTCGGGATTGTGTTGGCTGACCTTGTATATTCTGATTATTAATTTTGCTGTACCGGCTTCTGGCAGATATTATTTGTCTTGTGCTGTTTTGATAATTTATGACGATTCCTAAGCTTAGCCTCCCAGACCACACTGAGCATGTGCACAGTCTTGGTCTTGCAAAGATGTTTAACAAAGTTACAAGATGGTGACCCCCTGTGGCCAACTCTGAAAGCATAAATTATTTGTTAGATTAGGCTTGTGGTGCAGTAAGTTCATGTTTATATTTAGTACTAAATACAGCATTTCTAGCCTTATTTTATTTTAGACTTTACTTCCCCTTTAAGTTAACTTTTAGTATGTTATATCTAAGCAACTTTTCACTTGGTCTTCATTTTTTATGTTTCATATTTTTTTAATTATTTGCCTTCTTCTTCTTCTGACTCTTTCCAACTTTCAAATAGGGGTCGCTGACCCCCATCTAAAAAAACAAATGCTCTGCAAGGCTACAAATGTATTCTTATTGCTACTTTCTATTACTCATCTTTCTATTCAGGCCACTCCTCGTAGATTTGTAGATCAGTGACCCCCCCCCCCATTTGAAAACTGGAAAGCTGGAGTCAAAAGAAGGAGGCAAATAATTCGAAAACTAAGAATAATAAATAATGAAGATCAATTGTAAAGTTGCTTAGAATTAGCCATTCTGTAACATACTAAAGGTTAACTTAAAGGGGTCGTTCATCTTAAAGTTAACTTTTAGTATATTATAGAATGCCCAATACGAAACAACTTTTCAATTGGTCTTCATTATTTATTTTTTAAAGTTCTTTATTTATTTACCTTCTTCTTCTGACTCTCTGACTCTTTCCAGCTTTCAATTGGGGGTCGCTGACCCCCATCTAAAAACACATGCTCTGTAAGGCTACAAATGTATTGTTATTGCTACTTTTTATTGCTCATCTTTCTATTCAGGCCTCTCCTATTCATATTCCAGTCTCTTATTCAAATCAATGTATGGTTGCTAGGGTCATTTGGATCCTAGCAACCCGACTGCTGAAACTGCAAACTGGAGAGCTGCTGAATAAAAAGCTAAAAACCACAAATGATTAAAAATGAAAATCAGTTGCAAAATTGTCTCAGAATATCATGCTCTATATCAGGGGTGTCCAAACTCTTTGCAACAAGGGCCAGATTTGGTAAAGTGAAAATGTGTTGGGGCCAACCATTCAGCCTGACACCGATATCCCTTCCGAGGTATCTAGCTTGCGATCAGGATCATTCCAGGATCCAGTGGTGTATATGCAGTGTCGGACTGGGACGTCAGGGGCCCACCCAAAAGCCTTAGACCAGGGGTCCACCACTTAATCTTAGACCAGGGGCCCAATCTTAGTACTATTTTTCTTCCCTCTGCTCAACTTCTATTCTCCTAGTCTATTTTCTTTACAAACTATGTTTGTAACATTTGTAAGATTAATAACAATATGTAGCATGCCTAGATGGATTGAGTAATTTAAGGCTACATTGTGTCTTGTTTTTAACTAGGGGTTTGGTAACTTGTTTTTAACTTTCTGTGTATTTTTGAACATATGTTATACCTTGCCGATATATGGTGAATGAATGTGTTAATTGTTTAATTGATTTTGTCTGCGACCATGATTATATGAGTTTTGTTATAGCTGATGTTTCCTGCCAGTGAGTGAATGTAAGGCATGACTGTGAATCATTTGGCACTTTGAGAAAGGCCTTGGGTAGGCCGAAACGTCAGTCCTGTGTAACTAATAAATTATTTATTTTTCTCTATAAGACCTGTGAGTGCGGATCTTTTTCGAACGAAATGCCATCTTGTTTTTGACGCTGGCATCCGTTTTTGGGTGCCGGCACACATTCGCCGGCAAATTTTTGCGCTGGTTTTGCAAATGTATTCGCCGGCTGTGAATCACAGGAATTCGCTATGTGGTGTTGCCTGCTACGGAATGCCAAAGCTATGAGGCTTCCCATGGGATTTTCAACAAGGACTGAGACTCTGAAACAGATGGTAACCTTACCACAACCCCCCTGCACGTACCTTAGTTTTGCCAGGAGCGTGAGGTTAGGGGCAGCTAAGGAAGTGAGCGGGTTCCGGACCATTGTAAATTTGAAGCCAGGCCGCAATTGGCCCACAGGCCTCACTTTGGACATGCCTGCTCTACATCATACTGAAAGTTAATTTAAAAGTGAAAAAACCCTTTTAAAGGAGAAACAAACCCCTTATTAAAAAAAAAAACCCTACCCCACATAGACCCCCCAGCCTAGCTGCTACCCTGGGCAAATACCCCTAACTTTTTACTTACCCCTCGATGCAGATTCAGGGATCGCAGTTCACCGCAGCCATCTTCCGGGGTCTTCGTGTCTTCTTCCGGCACTTCAGCAATTTCCGCCCGTTTCAGTGCATTGCGCCGTTGTCCAATTGCTGCAACTGTGCATGCGCCACTCCACCGGTCATAATTGTCTTTGTATGTATTGATGTATGGATGTATGGATGTATGTATGTATGTGTGGATGTATTGATGTATGTATGTATGGATGTATGTATGTATGTATGTATGTGTGTATGTATTGATGTATGTATGTATGTATGTATGTATGTATGTGTGTATGTATTGATGTATGTATGTATGGATGTATGTATGTATGTATGTATGTGTGTATGTATTGATGTATGTATGTATGGATGTATGTATGTATGTATGTATGTGTGTATGTATTGATGTATGTATGTATGGATGTATGTATGTATGTATGTATGTGTGTATGTATTGATGTATGTATGTATGTATGTATGTATGTGTGTATGTATTGATGTATGTGTGTATGTATGTATGTATGTACTGTATGTATGAGGTGTTAATATGATCATAGAAGGTGAGGGAGGAATTAAAGCCCCCACCCAGCTTTATACCAAACTGTTACTATTATACTAAGTCCTGGATAGTGATGGGCCAAATCTGACCCGTTTCTCTTCGCTGAAAATTGTTGTGGATTGTCGACAGATTTTGTTGACAAACGAGAATGGTCTATGGGCATCTTTTTTTGTGGTGAAACCTGGTGAAAAATTGTTAAGGGATCACATTTAAAACATTGTCCTAGTGAATGGCATTATGAGCAGCAATCAGCATGTCTTTATGAAGGATGGGTCATGACAGTCTATTTGATTGCTTTTTATGATGAGGTAAGTAAGATGCTGGGGGGGGCAGTAGATGTGATCTATTGGGATTTTGCCAAAGCGTTTGATACTGTTCCCCACAAACGACTGCTTTCTAAACTAAGGTCTGTTGGGCTTAATGAAGTCGTTTGCACATGGATAGGAAACTGGCTACAGTTACAGCTATCCAGCCCAATTAATTCCATCCAGCATGTGGCATCCTTGCAACAGGATCTTGACAAACTGGCAATCTGGGCAGCTAAGTGGCAAATGAGATTCAATGTTGATAAATGTAAAGTCATGCACCTGGGATGTAAAAATATCCACTTATACCCTTAATGGGACTGCACTAGGCAAATCCATTATGGAAAAGGACCTTGGAGTCCTTGTAGATGATAAACTTGGCTGTAGCAAGCAATGCCAGTCAGCAGCATCAAGGGCAAATAAGGTCTTGAGCTGTATTAAAAGGAGCATAGAGTCAAGGGAGGAGGGGGTCATTCTTCCACTGTATAGAGCACTTGTAAGGCCCCATCTAGAATATGCCGTACAGTTTTGGTCTCCATCACTCAAACAGGACATTATTGTATTAGAGAGGGTACAGAGAAGGGCAACTAAGCTGGTAAAAGGTATTGAAAATCTTAGCTATGAGGAAAGACTGGCCAAATTGGAGATGTTCACGCTGGAGAAGAGGCGCTTAAGGGGTGATGTGATAACTATGTATAAATATATAAGGGGATCATATAATAATCTCTCTAATGCTTTATTTACCAGTAGGTCTTTCCAGCTGACACAAAGTCACCCATTCCGATTAGAATAAAAGAGGTTCCGCCAAGATATTGGGTTTGTTACAGTGAGAGCTGTGAAGATGTGGAATTCTCTCCCTGAATCAGTGGTACAGGCTGATACATTAGATAGCTTTAAGAAGGGGTTGGATAGCTTTTTAGCATGTGAGGGAATACAGGGTTATGGGAGATAATTAAATAAACCCCCAACACACTACCATTTGGTGGCCTATTTGTCAGCATTTTTTTAAAGTGGTTTTAGAGGTTTTAAAAACCACAAAAAAACTAGTTTTCTCTGAAACCACAGATTTGAAACAGCTTCATATAAAAAGCATGGACAAATAAAAATGTTGAACTAATCTGAACACTAATAAGAAAATCCTCTAATTTTTTCATATAAATACAAACAACCCCCCCAAACCTCTTAACAGCTTGAATTAAACTGGAAATGATTGTTTATAAGGGGAACTATCGCAAAAAAGGAAAATTTTATATAAACTTTTATATAAACTTTCTAAATACAATCAACTAAACATTTTGTAGCGTTTCTGAAATAATCAAGTTTATCTTCACTATTCCTCTCTCAGCATCTGTTTCTCTTCCAGTGTCGGACTGGCCCACCGGGATACCAGGAAAACTCCCGGTGGGCCCAGGTGTCAGTGGGCCCTCATGCTGCTAAATATTTGGCCTATTTCATGGCCATTCCATATTTCTATGAGAACAGAGAGGCTAAATAGAGGGAAAAACAGAGTATAGTATGTAAAGAAAAGAGACTAGGAGAATAGAGGTTGATTGAGGAGAGTTAGAAAAATAGTACTGAGAGTGGGCCCCTTGTCTAAGATTAATTGGTGGGCCCCTGGTCAAAGGTTTTTGGGTGGGCCCCTGGTGTCCCAGTCCGACATTGTTCTCTTCATTCTGTCTTCATGCAGGAGTTGGGTGTCAGATAGTCATTGACAGATCCAATAGGGGGGCTTCCTTTCCTAGCAGATATTTTAGAGCTCACTGATATAACTGATTCCAGAACAAACAAAGTAACAAAATAACTTCCTTTTGCACAAATTCTGCATGTAGAGAGACATGATGTCTGGTGATTTTAATAGAGTGAGCTCTAATCTTCTAGGCAAAAGGAGCCCCCCTATAAGATATATTGGATCTAACTGTCAATGAATATCTGACACCCAACTCCTGCATGAAGAGAGAATGAAGAGAAACAGATGAGAGAGGGATAGTGAACATATATTTGATTATTTAAATAATTGTATTTAGAAAGTTTCTGTATGCTGAAGCTTATATTAAAATCTCATTTTTGAGATGGTTTCCCTTTAATGTGTTTTGAGCAACTCTATTCTACTGGCTCATTTAGTTTGGGATTTACAAAAATTATTTGTGTACTACAAGGTCACTTCGATTTGAATCATGGCTTATGGTGCCTCATGTCATGTGAATGTGGACTTTTAAACTCTTGTTGAATTTTATTGTGCATTTGTTGTGCATTTTTGTCCAGGAATTTTTACAAACCACAACATTTTCTATTTTCTATTTATAAAATTTTGACTTAAAAAAACTACTTTACAATTTCACACAACTTTGTTTTATATTATTTTATATTTTATCTTTTCTTTTATATTTTATCTTTTTTGAGCAAAATGGCAAAATGAGGGGATCACTGCTATTTTCCCATCTGCTGATACTTTTCTTAAATTAGCTGAAACAAATTCTGCTTTAACCGTTACTACAAATATGGTTTAAAGGGGGTCACAGCATGAATATCCCAGTCTTGAAGGAGCAGACATGTGAGTTGCCATGTTGCTGTGTTGCCAATTAAAGGAGAAGGAAAGGCTAAAATTAAGTAAGCTTTATCAGAAAGGTCTATATAAATACACCAGTAAACCCTCAAAGTAATGCTGCTGTGAGTCCTCTGTCAAAAGAAACACCTCATTTCTTTCCTTCTATTGTGTACACATGGGCTTCTGTATCAGACTTCCTGTTTTCAGCTGAAACCTCCAGGGCAGGGCTTGAGCATGCTCAGTTTGCTCCTCTCCCCCTCCCTCCTCCCATCCCTGCAGTAATCTGAGCTCAGAGCTGTAAGTGAGCAGTGAGAGACTCAGGCAGGAAGTGATGTCACACCAAGCTTATATGGCTGCTTCTATCCTAAACAAACAGACAGTGTCTAGAGCTGTTTACTCAGGTATGGTAAAGCTTTCTGCAGAATAAATATAGCATTCTAGCTGGCACTATTGTGGCTAATATGTTGCGAATAAACTGTCTTGGAGCTTTCCTTGCACTGAATTTTGAAAAATAATTTTTTCCTAAAAATCAATACTGTGGTATTTGTGATTTTCCCTATAGGTGGGAAAAGAAATCTGCTCTTAGCCTCTATAACTACAGCTGTTCATTTACCATCCTGTGTAAGGTTAGATTCAATCCCTCCGAGATCTCAGAAAATGCTGGCTTCATCACTTATTCCACATCACAGTGTTTCTGACATTAAATGCCTAGACTGTACCTTGGAACTGTTCCTGCCCAAAGATATCTGAAGCTGGCGGTCTAACTCCTGCTTGACAATTGGGCTAGAATTCTGTTGGAGGATACAGTATAGCATAACGGTTATTACAGCCGCTCAGATGACAACTTTCATCGAATTTTACCCATTTCTAAACTCAGCAGTTATATAACATACAAGGGCCTACATGAGTGACCTTTTGTACGCTTTCTGTTACTATAGAATTTCCTTGACTCTTTGTTATCGTTGCTCTTTTTATGGTCTTGAGTAGTTAGTGATAAGTGATAGATGCATTTTTTATTTCTATTCCGGTTCTCTGCTAGATTTGCAGCCCTTATGCAGGTTTTTCCCGATAGTATTGGGTTTGGTGTTTTTGCAGCAAGTGATCAATAACCAACAAGCAGAAATTCATGGGGTATTGTAAATTCATAGCCTATGGAGTTTAATGATTGCAGGAAAGTGAGGAAACTCCGTGGTGCAGCAGGTGTTTTAGGTCTGCATATTTTTAGCAGGGGCAGTAATCAGAAATGTATTCCCCTGCCCTAGGCATAACATTTTCCAGACCAAAATCTCAGTTGTCCCTGATGGCGGACTCGCCTTTGGGTCTCAAAACTAGAAATATGAATACTGATATTTACATTAATATTATGTTAAACATTGCAACCTTGGACAACCCTTGAATAATGGTTGCTTAAACCAGGGCCCCAAAAATATACCTTCAGTATGGCGTAATTCTGCAACTGCTTGCAGTACACTCTTCTCTTTACCGAAGGTGTTTTTGTACGGTATTTATAATTAGGCTTTATATTAAATGAGGACATTTACATTTGGGGCACAAAAATGTATTTCTGGCCATATTTGCATTCAGTGTCGGACTGGGACACCAGAGGCCCACCCAAAAACCTTTGACCAGGGGCCCACCAAGTAATCTTAGACCAGGGGCACACTTTTACTATTATTCTTCCTCTTCTCACTCAACCTCTATTCTCCTTGTCTCTTTTCTTTACATACTATAATTTATTATTCCATTTATTTAGCCTCTTTGTTCTCATATAAATAAGGAATGGCCATGAAATAAGCCAAATGTCTAGCAACATGAGGGCCCACAGTCACCTGGGCCCACCGGGACTTTTCCTGGTATCCTAGTGGGCCAGTCCGACACTGTTTGCATCTATGCATACTTTATAAGTGGAGACTGCCATATTGCAAAAAGGAATGACTCAGAGGCTTGATTACCATCGAATGCTACATGACCTCAACAGCTTTTACATGGCAGAGTTTTTTAAACAGTTTTTACATGGTTTTTACTTTTAATACATTGTAAATTTGTTTGTGGTTTAAAGTAATTAGCATAATCCACGATTTTTAGCTCTAAAAATATGAACAAAATGAACAAAATACTAACCAATTTCCTTGGTGTATAACTTAACATTTATGGTAATCAAAGTACATAACCTTGCACTTATCAACACTTAACCTCATTTGCCAATTTCACTTCCCAGTTTTCCAATTTAGTCAAATCATTTTGCAAAGTGGCAGCATCCTTCATGGACTTTAGGGTGGTGGCAGATGAGGGGAGATTAATCGCCCAGCGACAAATTGCCTCTTCTTTGGGCAACAGACCACCCCTAAATGCCTTCCCACCGGCTAGAATGTAAATGACCAGCGGGATGGCACTCGGATAGCTTCGAAGTCGCCCGAAGTTTCCTTATTTTACCTGTTTATAATGAATATTGATATTTACTTTTAGTGAAATATCATTCAAATGATTTCATCGTCCATTGGAGGAAGAACTTCTTTTTAGCAAAATGGCAAAATTAGGGGGATTACTGCTATTTTCCTATCTGCTGATTATTCTTTTAAAATAACTGAAGAAAATCTGCTTTAACTGATTTAGACTGATTGAGACTGCCATATTGCAAGAAGGAATGACTCAGATACGTAAATTTATCATAGAGTGAAGTTCCGCCACTAGAGTGAAATTCCGCAGCTCTCAATTCATTTCTATGGGATTTTGAAAGGCGTATTTTTCAATGGGTGAAAGTGAAAGTTCACCCTTTGATGAATACGCCTTTAAAAATCCCATAGAAATGAATGGGGAGTGGCGGAATTTCACTCTAGTGGCGGAACTTCACTATTAACTTCACTCTTTGATAAATATACCCCAGAGGCTTTAACTCTGAGTTCTCAGATTGATTCCAGGTAAATAATAATGCTTGCCTTGGTGAGAATATTCTCCCTCAATAAATTATAGACACCAAACCCCAATTCAATTATTTATACTAGTTTATTTGCCAATAATCACAAGGTGATGCTTTATTTGTTGAACTAGAGCCCTATAGAAAATTGCATTTCTGTATTTTGGAGTTTCCAGATAACAGATCCAATCCGTGTAATTCAAAACTTTCTGGGCAGAAGGACAAAATTAAGACATAGAAGTGAATGTGGCCAGAAAGTATTATTTGGCTTATGAGTAAATCATTTAGGATGAATGTTACTGTATACTCTTTTTTGTCACTGATATAAGGCATCAATTTAAAATAGATTTTTTTTCTTATATGTTTCAGTGACTACATCATCAAAGAAAAGACTGTGCTGTTGCAGAAGAAAGACAGTGAAGGATTTGGCTTTGTGTTGAGAGGAGCAAAGGGTGAGGACTCTTACAATTATGATGGGTATCAAATGCCTCTATGCACCGCCACCGATGAGCCTAGACCAAGTACCATTGCTTCCCACCATGCAACTTGAGGGCACCCTCTGGTCTAATGACCAAGATTAAGCCAATTTAATAGGAGATTTGAAAGATCACATCTGTATTACACCTCGGAGCAGAGGCGCCGAATGCAGAGCTGTTATATGAGTAGATTGCGATTGAGGAGGCCACATCTTTAAATCTATCATTTACCAGTGTGTGCAGCCATGTGGGATGACTATAGTGATTTTCACCTGGACGTGATTAGAGGGAGGCAGCCTTCTTTCCCATTCCCCACAATCACTTCATTGAGCCCAAGAAGTGAATAGCAGAGGACTTCATCAACACTGAGAGACAAAACTGCACACAAAATGCAGTTACATAGTTACATAGTTACATAGTTAAATTGGGTTGAAAAAAGACAAAGTCCATCAAGTTCAACCCCTCCAAATGAAAATCCAGCATCCATACACACACCCCTCCCTACTTTTAGTTAAATTCTATATACCCATACCTATACTAACTATAGAGTTTAGTATCACAATAGCTTTTGATATTATGTCTGTCCAAAAAAATCATCCAAGCCACTCTTATAGTCATTAACTGAATCAGCATCACAACATCACCCGGCAGTGCATTCCCAAACCTCACTGTCCTGACTGTGAAGAACCCCCTACGTTGCTTCAAATGAAAGTTCTTTTCTTCTAGTCTAAAGGGGAGGCCTCTGGTGCGGTGATCCACTTTATGGGTAAAAAGGTCCCCTGGTATTTGTCTATAATGTCCTCTAATGTACTTGTAAAGTGTAATCATGTCCCCTCGCAAGCTCCTTTTTTCCAGAGAAAACAACCCCAACCTTGACAGTCTACCCTCATAATTTAAGTCTTCCCTCCCTCTAACCAGTTTAGTTGCACTTAGTCTCTGCACTCTCTCCAGCTCATTTATATCCCTCTTAAGGACTGGAGTCCAAAACTGCCCCCATACTCCAGGTGAGGCCTTACCAGGGACCTATAAAGAGGCATAATTATGTTTTCATCCCTTGAGTTAATGCCCTTTTTTATGCAAGACAGAACTTTATTGTTGTTGTTGTATTGTGTTTTGTTTGATTAAAACGTTCATGCACATACGATACCTATCTTCCCAGCCTCTCCAAATATCTTACCTGGTGTTTGGAAAAGAGGTTGGCACCTTTCCGATAATATAGTAGAAGAAGGATTACGAAACACTCGAATGTATGTGAAGTGGGGCGAACCCCTGTGTGTTTATTCATGTCAGTAATGTAACGTTTCGGGGGTGGACGCCTTCGTCAGACATTTTTTGATTAAAAAACATTGATTGATTAGCCTTGTGAATAATATTTGTCCTCACACTTGCTTTTAAATTCATCTACCACTTATAAATTTCTATAAGAGTGTCCTAGTCTTGCCCACAGCTTCAATAGAAACCCAACTGTCCTTCTCGCAGTATGTTGCCACCTAAGCGTTCTGTCCCAGTCCCACCAACCCCAAGATTGTCTAGCTTCATTGGGCCTGATGTACACTGCAAGATAAATGACATTAACGTGTGAGTGCCCATGCCCATTTTCCCTAGTACATTGGTACCCACTGATGGGCTCTGCTGGAAGATCCTGGAGAAGTGGTTAATCTGAAGGCCAATTAATTAGAGAACTGAGAGAAAGCAAACGAAGAGACAGAACTTGCTGCTAGGTGCTCTTTATTGCACACAACATGTTTCGGGCCAGGAGCCCTTTATCAAGTGAAGGCTAGTTAGGGTAAAATTTAGCGCAATTGCTATATGGTCTCCTGAAAGTCCTAGAAGCTTAGTATAAAAGTCAAATAGAGGGTTGGTTGTGAACAGTTACTTGTTGTTCTGTGTGCTGTTGGACAGAAATCTCCTACAAGCAGGTCCTTCTTCTACAAGTATTTGTATGTAATTGGTAAGTTTGATTTTCACACCCTTTCATTATGGAATGGAATATGTATTTTGCTCCTGTATAAATATGTGTTAATAGTTATAATAAGAGCTATGGCTGGAAGGCTTGTCTACCAAAGGTTGGACCTCCACGGGTGACCAAAATTAAAAGAGTCCAACAACCACTGACTTGAGATAAAGGATTTGAATAACTATTAGAGAGTGTGGTTGTAGGACAAACACATGCACAATTTGTGTGCTCCAAAACACCATATATAAACAGTTAGACTCTTCTTTCTTCATTGTTTTCACAAAATGACACACTATTGAAGAGCATGCAAATGAACAGCCAAGCCCATAATGATGTAGATGCAACTTGCACCCACCTGCAAACAAGACCACTGAAGAGCTAAATGGTTATTATCTTTTGTTCCTTTCTCTGGTATTTAAGGTTACAGAATTGTTAGCTTACTGTGAGATATTTATACCTTATTTCCCATTTACAATGTCCTACCCTACAGTTCCCTCTACTGGTCAGGTGGGAAAATTACAACATTCTGAAATACTTACATAGACGAATTATACCTGAAGGGCCCTTTAATCATATGCATGTTTATTAGACACATGTTTTATCACATGGTACAAGTCAAAAACCACAAGTTCTCTCATATTTCCAGCCAGGGATACTTAACCATATATGGGCTTTTTTCAACTAATTGAAAAAAAGACGGTTTTATAATACATATTCTGGTTCTTTATATGCTTGCACTTGTCTTGTGGTGCAGAGAAACATCATTATTTTATGCCTATTGCACATCTGTTGCTCATATAGCGCAGTACAATGATGTGAAAGGGAGTCCTGTATGTAATGGCTCCCTTAAGCAGTTTGCAATAAGAAACAAAATATAACATGCTATTGTCCATTTAGAAAAATAATGTTTTTTTTGTTTTTGTTTTCAGCGCAAACCCCCATTGAAGAGTTCACTCCAACGCCTGCATTTCCAGCCCTGCAGTACCTGGAAAGTGTGGATGAAGGAGGAGTGGCCTGGAGGGCAGGTCTTAGAATGGGGGACTTTTTAATCGAGGTAACACAAACTGATACATAACCTAATACATACCCCCTATATGATACATACATACTATCATTAGCATTTACTGGCATGTATACAGAATTTTATTGACTTTTAGCAAGTGAAATTATATGAAGTGTTATAATTCTTACTCATTTATAAATTGCCAACAGATTATGCTTTCAGCCTTAGCATCTGTATGTGTACCATTGATCCTGTGTAAATGTTAATTTTTCTCTTCTTAGGTGAATGGTCAGAATGTGGTGAAAGTAGGACATCGACAGGTTGTTAATATGATCCGGCAAGGAGGAAACAGTCTAATGGTCAAAGTAGTGATGGTAACCAGGAACCCTGAAATGGAAGATGCCATGAGAAAGAAAGGTAAGAGGAAAATATAAAATGGCAAAATAAATTTTTGGCCAGGACATAGATGGCATCTTCTTCCTAGGGTTAAGGGAGGCCCTTTTATGAGAGGGTGTCATTGGTGTAGTTCATATATGTCTTGTAAGTGAGAAAATGAAGACCAGCAAGCTGATGTGAAGTGGAATTGAAATAAACATTGTGCATTCAATCTCAAAGGGGACAAAATCATTTACTCCTGATGACCATACAATGGCAAATGGGAAGCATCTTCAGAACTATAAACAGCTTCTTTTTGTTCTTAAGCCTCAACTGAATCACTCATTAACACTTCCCATAAACTACCCTAATAGTACTGAGACCTTTTTCAAGCTGATTGGGAAACCTCTCTTGCTCCAGTCTCAAGGGCTGTCCTCTCGTCACCTGCAACTTCCTATTTAATCATTCATTGCTTAAAGGTTTCCCTTCTTTAAAACTTTGCCAGTTGTCCTATGTCATTGTGTTTGGCCAGATGCTCCTAAATTAAGGGGGCCCTGAGCAGCGGCTTTGCTGGCTACAGGCAAATTTTCTGTCCTAGATATTCTTGAAATTATGGCTGAATAACTGATAAAATACTGCTCTGATAACTGTATATCTGTGACCTTGTTATGAGTTAAGGGAGGTTATGGACAAATAAAGGACCTTACTGACCCTGGCAACCTAAATACATCAAAAACAAATCAAGGCTTCAGTTTTATTGTTTTTCTTATTATTTATTGTTTATCTTTCCTATCATATTGCAATGAGAATATCTAACTTCTGCCTGGTTGCTGTTGGTCCTATTTTCTGCCAGGTCCTATTTCAAGCCTGGGAGTTGTCAGGAAAGAATAAAACGTTGAAGGCCAATTTCAAATGTCCTTAGAATATTGTTGCCTACATCATTCTAAAGGTTTACTGAACTATGCTTTTTTGATATATGCAGTGATTACATCCCTAGAATTAACTGCTTATTTCTAACAATACATTTTTATCCTTTTTTTTCTTAACCACTTGACTGCTGGAGATAAAAAAAAATGTATGCCACAGGTTGTCAGGTGCCTGAATGTAAACACATAGGGGCAAATTCACTAACCTACGGAGTTGCGCTAGTGCAGGCTTCGCCGCACTTCGCCAGGCGAAGTTTCGCCAGGGCGCCGCTAATTCACTAAAATCCGAAGTTGCACTCAGGAAGGCGAAAGGTAGCGAAGTTGCGCTAGTGTTAATTCATCAAGGAAAGCACAGTTACACTAGCGATACATAATTTGCAGCAAATACATTACACTACACAAGCCTGGGAAACCTTCATAGAATAAAATAGAGTTGTTATATTGCCCTACACATGTGGCCACTGTATAGTTTAGGTGCCATATGTTAGGAAATGTAGGGGGGAAGGAGGATAAAAAATGTACGATATTTTTCAGCCTATCACCCTTAAAAAAGGAAAAGACGCCAGCGTTTTTTGGGACTTAGAAAAAATTTCAACTTTTTTTAAAGAAATCCCTATCTACTCTAATGCACTTCGTCTGGTCTGAGGTGGCGAAGGCAAGTCTGGCGCAAGAGGTAACGTTCAGTAAAATCCGCATCTTAGTGAATTAGCGTAGTTACGTCCCATCGCCATAGCGCAACTTCGCCTGGCGTAAGGGTGCGAAGTAGCACTAAAGTAGGTCCACTTCGCTAGCGAATTTACGCCAGCACCCGTTAGTAAATCGGCTATGTAACGAAATGATGTCACGCTGGCGAATTTGCGCTAGCGTTAGCCGCTTCGCTCTTTAGTGAATTTGCCCCATAGAATTTACATTACCAGATTTGATTGCCAAGATCACATAGCTTTTTGTTTATAACAATGCCTGGTGGCCAATTTTGATATGTACCTATTCTGAACTTCCTATTCCAAGTTGTCTGCACTAAATAATTGCGAACAATTCATCATAATTTTATGTGCGCCCCAGTGAAACACTTGGTAGATCCTTTTGGACATACCAGGCTCATCAGACTCTTTATTTAAATCCTTACAGTGCCACAGCAGACAAAACGAGTTACACCACCTGCAATTTCACTTCGGTCAAAATCCATGACTTCGGAGCTAGAAGAAATGGGTAAGTTTTCCAAAGATATGAACAGTATGAGATTGACTGCTTATAAAATGCCATAGCATGAATGCTTACCTTAACAGTTATGTCTTCTACCGATTCCTATTTGCACGACCCATATTTACACCATGCATTCTATACATTAACATTGTTGTAAGGTTTTTGCCAGTTGTAGTAGCATACAGAATTGCTTTTGTCCCGTCCTCTTTAAACTAGTAGAACCTATCCCTATAAGGCAAAATTAATTCCTTTTATATGTAGACTGTAACTGCCATAAATGTTACCATAAACTGATGCAGATACAGATATTCTTTAATACTAAGCACAGTTCCGCAGGGAACATCAAGGGTATAGTGGCCCCAAGGTATAACTTAGTTATGTCAAGAAAAATGGACTTCCCACTCATATGCATAGATAGGGGGATCTTGACATGCCCTAAATTTTTATTTAGTAGAAAACTCAGTTCACTGTGGCACATTCAACTTATAGTTGGAGTCCTACTTAGGGTTATAGGCTAGGAACTGCTTGTCTTGGTATTAAGTACATGTAAAAAAAACTCTTCTTCTTTCAATGCTGATTTCTGTTCCATGGCTGTTGTGCACAGCAATTGCTAATACCGCTTTTTACAATGCAGTATATATATCTACTAGTACAATGACAGATTGGCTGTGCATGTCTCATTAGAATGGCCTACTGCTGCCATTTTGGCTTTGAATTTGCATTTAATTCCATTGCTCTAGACCAGGGCTAAACCATGGGGAACGTTGGAGAGAGCAAACAAGGACCGAGTTTGCTCAGGTCTGGTAACTCAGTAATATTAAATTCTTGATTTAAATATTTTGACAACCATAGACTAGGAATACTCGGTTTTGGTAGGTTTCTCTGGGCTATTAGACCTGAGGAATCTTTGCCTCTATCACCCACATTGATGTTATTAATTACTAAGTCATGCTTGGCCCAGTAACCAGCTCATAACGTCCATTATTGGCTTGCCAAAAAAGATATGATAGAGAGCTGATGTATTAATGACCAGCTACTTTCTTCTCCTTCTCTTTCCTTCCATACCCTTTATATATATAATTCCCACCTTCCAATGGTCATCTCCATGTATGCTTCCTTCATTGTCCTTTTTTAAATTGAATTATTAAGTCGAAAAAGGTAAATTTTCAACACTCACAAAAAGTACAAGATCATGGATATCTTTGCATTTGGCTTTGATGAGCCTTATCTAACGAATATAGTTACCAAAGAAAATATTGGAAATATTTCTTGACATTTTATTCATTTGGCCAAGTACATAGAGGACAAATTGATTCCTCGTATTAAATGGCTGTTGTAGATAAGGCAACATACTTTGCAAACTTCATAATTAATCTTGCTATTTGGGCCAAAAAGTTTAAGTATAATTGACATATATAGATTACACAATTGGTTCTTCAACTTTGAAATCACATAAACTGTATGTTGTGACACTGAATAGGCCAAGTTTTAAATCAGTTTAGACCCTAGAAATTAAATCCATGCAAAGAGAAGCAAGCTAACTAATTTGGATCTCTTGTGGCTTTTAAATAGGCCCTACTTATAGTGCAAACTAGTAGATGGCATATAAACAAAGGTCACTTATAGACTCTATACCAATATATACAGTATCAGCCATAGAACAGCTTTTCAAAATTTCAGTACAAATCAGTAACAGCCACAAGCACAGATGGTTCCATGTTCTACACAATCGCACATCCACAAGTACCAACTGTTGCTGCTTATAACAGTTCATACACTGAACAGTCAACCACCCAAGTGAACAGACCCTTCTACTGTATGTACATTGCATACTCTCTACACGTTATGCGTCATTCTGCAGAAAGTTCTACACTCTTCTTTATAACCTGTGCACTCACAGACTTGGAACAACTTTTTCCTATTGCCTTCAAACTCACACAGCCCTTTGTTGCACAGTCATACCTACTCTCCCTTATTATCTAAACATGTACAGTTTGCCTCTCTTTGCACAGTCACTGACTTTCCCCTATAACCTATACACTCATCCACTTTTATTATCGGAACAATCTCCCAGATTGTTTCTTGTTTCGTACTCAAATTACTCAATACCATTAGCCCCACAATAGTACAGACTCTTTTTTGCCTACACATTCACATTGCAACTGGCCCTGCTGCAAGTGCAGGAGTACTAAGGGGTTTTTCACTCGCTAACGCTCCTGCTCTTGTTGTATCTACAAACTCTATTTTTTTTGCTAATGTCCCATTAATCTGTCGGTGAAGACTTAAAATGGGTGCTGCTTAGTGTGGGTTACCCAGAGGCATAACAAAATTTAATGCAGACATGAAAGGCCCTGTGCTCTCATGGTAACTCAACTAATCCCATAAAAACAGGTAAATTTGACTCTTAACATTAAAATCTATTTAATTATACACAACAGTAATCTTGGTCAGGTCATTAAAGGTTAAGAAATACGATCCTAAAAATATACACAGCTATGGACACAAGCTCATGTCTGCACACTTACCCAACAATGATAATGAGTTATATGTTATTATTGAACAGCTTGACGTCTTTATAGGACTCAGACATGGATAAATCTATGTGTGCCTAACACACAAAAAAGATCCCTTTAAATCATCTCTGCAAGGACCTAAAATATGGCACAATTTATGGTCAAAAGTCCATATAAGACATAAATCTACATTTTCCAATTTCCCATAAAGTTTACAGCTGAACATAACTCACATGAACTGCCCGTCTCTGGAAATAAAAGATTACGACAGTCATTTGTGCAGCAGTATAGAATTCTACTACCCGTGCAGTGCAGCGTTTATCTCCTTTATACAGTTGGTTGTTATGCAAAATCCATACTTTATGTGCTGATTGCAAGACCCAATATGAACCCATTTTAGGTGATTAGGTAAATCTAGACGCCATACATTACCCTACCCAAATCATCAGACACATCCACCCCCACATTTCGATGGTAAAGTAGCTCTCAGCAGTGAGGATCCATTATTGAGGAAATGGAAACTGGCATGCAGAGGAGCCTCAAAATATCAAGTGTAAGTTAATGTTCACCATAATTTTGCTGCCGAGGGTGGGAGGGATGAATATGATTGCTCAAGGGGCTTGTGGAAAGAGTTTAACATGTGCTTAACTGACTAACTCTTTGCTGCTTTTCCTAGTTTCACCCTGGAAAAAGAAAAATGGTGAGTATATTTGATGTGGGTGGCCAAGATGATAAGACCACATGCATGTGTGCAACTTGGGTTTTGCGACATATGCTCGTACAGTGCTATCCAACTTCTGTAGTACCGAGGGCTGGTGTTTCTCTAGCCTACGTGGTAAAGGGCTGATAATGGAAGCCAGTGCTGACCACTACCTTTTTTAAACCACACTTATTCATTCATGGTATCACAAGAACTTTTAAGTTCCATATTCACATTAATTGTTGTAGCACACCAAAAAAACAAATGGTTGGTGCTCACTGCAGGGATAGCACTTATCACTCATATGTGAAAATTGTAAGTCATATGAAAACATACTCTTAAATCCATATGCCTCCTCCTCCTCCCTGTGAATAACGTTGGTATATTGATGTAGTATAATTTACTTATACATGTAATTTTTTCTCAAAATAAACAGGGGGGCCCTGGGGCATAATGATATAGCTCAGTTGAACTGTATTCACTATATATCCCAATGAGGGCAAGTTAATTTCAGCAGCTCATTTGGTAAATAACTCATTGAAAAGTTTTATACCCCTACTTTATTGACAAAAGGGTATCAACCCACCTGGATTCTCCTAGTGTCTCCTGGATTGACATACCAAGCTGCAGCTGAGCTGGAGCATGGCTGGAATGTAAAGGATATGATTGAGACGGGGCTATGTCTGTCTACAGCAGCCAGTCAGTAGAACAGTTGATAGCTATGGGTTGATACACATCAAAACACATAACAACCTTATTCATGGTTATTCAATCTGATTCATATTGAAATATTTTAGTTAATTAAGAGATTAGCTCTGATAGAGACACTTTGACAGTTATCATTGATATAGAAGTTATAAATAGTGATGGGCGAATTTGTCCCGTTTCACCTCGCCAAAAAATGTGTGAATTTCCAGCGAAATTCGAGAAACAGCAAAAAATTTGGGAAACGTGAATTTTGACGCCACATTAATTTTGATGCTGAATAATGTGGGCGTGCTCTGGTTTTGACGCGAGCGATTTTTCCAAAATTTTTTTGAACACCGGCGAATTTTCGTGGCAGTTTGGCAAATGTATTCGCCAGCAGCGATATTCAAAAATTCACCCATCACTAGTCATAAAGCATCAAATAACTGAGTTTATCTAACAACCAAAATAAATTGATACAGAAAATATGCTATTGTGCTACATTGTGTGTACAGTGCAATTGGTCCACTAATCGGTTGTGTAGTCATGAATACTTGATGCTTTAATAAATCCTACTCAATGTTTTATATAATTATATAGGCCGTCCACCCATCCAGAGTTTCCCTAGCTTCCCTACTGTGAACCCCTCAGTCTCTCCTCAATGACACAAGGTGGTCTCTTACATAAATGTAGTATGGGTTAAAATATAAAAGTAAAAAAAGTAACTTTATGTAGTAAAAAAACTGGATTCCTGGAAAGTGCAGACAGAGAGCTTTGATTGTACTACGTACTACACGGCTGTCCTCTATCACTTTCTCAGCCAGAAGATGCAGCATTAGGTCAACTGAGAGCTGAGTTTCATATTTATTTGGGTTGTATATAGTACTTCTTCTTCAGCCAAAATGGATTGTTTTGTTCCATGAATGTGGTGAATGTGAATGTGATGAAGCACAGTCTTCTGCTCATTCAATTGACTCTAGCCCTCACTTCCTATCTTATAATGGGAAAGAATATAGTTCAGTAGCATGTAATGTAGAATTGTGGACATATTGGATTCACAGTGGGGATAAGGTAAAACCAAATGACACCATGATTTATTCTAAGTTGTCTGAAACTTTGGAGACCTATAAAATGAAAAAAAGTTAGTAGAAATTAGTGGTAGAAGTTTTTAGTGGAAGTCTCAGACATCAAACTCCTGGAAAATTATTCTGGATGACCATGCCCAGGACAGTTCACACCCAGGAACACCCCATCCATGCCTCCTTCTCATATTTCCTTCCTGGGGTACCAGTAGGGCACTTGTAAGTCACTGGTTTTAGATTATCAGGTTAATGTTTATCTTGAATATCAATTGCCATGAAAAATGATAGAACATGAAAAGAATATTCATTTTGTATAAATATTGTTTGGAATGAAATGATGGCACAATGAAGTTATTAGCAGTGTTATTAATATAACTGAGAAACAGTTAATGCTTTTGAATAATTGGGTTCCAAGAGATTCTGTGTCATACAATGGACTCTGCCAGTACTCACTCCCACAGCAGCTGGGAATGTTTCATGTTAAGTCCATATGGTCCCTTTTAGTTTTTTGTTTGCAATGTTTAAGCAATTTTGTTTGGCTTTTTACCCGGAATGATAGACTTATGCAACAGGATGCCCTGCTTGCATTTCAGATATGTTTCAGTCTACTGGTCAGTCTTACACATTAGAATATGAATACAATTCCAAGGTCCTCATTTAAAAAAATACAATATAACAGAAGTGGGACAAAATACAATAAACAACCATAATAAACAACAAAATGAATGGTGAATGAGAAAGGATGAGTTTCCTTGAGCATATGGCAAAGAAGGTTGTTATATGACACGAGGTCACCCATTCCGATTAGAAGAAAAGAGGTTCCGCCTAAATATTCGGAAGGGGTTTTTTACAGTGAGAGCTGTGAAGATGTGGAATTCTCTCCCTGAATCAGTGGTACAGACTGATACATTAGATAGCTTTAAGAAGGGGTTGGATGGTGTTTAGCAAGTGAGGGAATACAGGGTTATGGGAAATGGCTCAAGTTGATCCAGGGACTAGTCCGATTGCCATTTTGGAGTCAGGAAGGAATTTTTCCCCCTCTGAGGCAAATTGGAGAGGCTTCAGATGGGTTTTTTTTGCCTTCCTCTGGATCAACTGGCAGATAGGTAGTTTAAAAAAAAAAAAAGTTGAACTCGATGGACATGTGTCTTTTTTCAACCTTACTTACTATGTTACTATGTTACTATGTATTTAGTTCTAAAGTTCTAGAGTCATAGCCTGAACTTTCATAGGCAGTGCAAAAAAATCTTCAGAGCGTACCGGCGCACCCCGATCCCCATTCTCTCGCCCACTTCCCATCCCTCCTCTGCCACTGTCCTGACCACATCCCGCCTCCACCCTGCCCACTCCTGCCCGAGTGGGAAACCAAACTTTACAATAAGTGACCTAAACTATATATATGCTCCTGGAGTGGGTTGCATTATAAGTTATACAGATGCACCAATTTCTGCCCAACGTGATTATTATTGTCACGTTATTTCTTTCAGATTATGAACCAGTCCAGAATACAGAGAAGAAAAGAACGGTGTACCAAATGGCACTAAGTAAGACAAGAGCACAACATAATTTCACTTTACAGGCTGTTCGATTGTTTTAGCATTAACATTTGAGTGGTCTCACATGGGGGCAGATTTACTAAAAGCGACATTTAGCTAATGCTAGCGACATTTTGCCAATTTACTAACAGGTGTAGATGAACATTCGCTAGCGAACGGGACCGTCGCTAGCGTTCATTCACACTCTATCACCAGATGAAAGGTTGTTACTCCGCAAATTCAGTAAAGTGCGAATTTTACAGAACTTTACCTCTTTCTCCAGAGTTGACTTCACCACCTCAGACCAGGCAAACTGCTAAAATGAAGCTACATCTTCCTCAATCTTCTGTCACTTACGTCATATGCCGTCCGCCGGAAATGCATTAAAGTTGTAAAAATGCTGACAACATTTCGATTTTTTAAGCGGGATTGCCTGCAAAAGTCCTAACTATTAAACTTTTTGTGGTTAACATTTTTTCCCAGACATTTGAGGGACATGGAACATTTGTTTTAGGGTTCAAGTGTAGGGCATTAGAGAATCTCTTTTGTTTTTATTCAGGTTCCTTGGACATTTGTAATAATAAGTGGCCACTTCAAGCATTTGCACCAAAATCTCTAATAAAGATGCCCATACAACTTTAATGTACCCGCCTTATTCAAGCTTACCTAGGTTTAATAGGACTAACGAAGTTTCACTAGGCAGAATCGATCGCTAGCGTAATTTCACTTTGAAATGCTCACACTGCTGAAGTAATGCTAGCAAAAAGTCACCAGCGTTCGGCACCCAGGACGCAACTTCACATTTTAGTGAGTTAGTCTAGTGGTAATGAATTTTTGCCTGGCAAAGTGGTGCGAAGTATGCAAATCGGTTGCTGGCGACAATTTGCCCTTTAGTGAATCTGCCCTATAGTCAACTCATTTCTTCATTCACAGATAAACTGGATGAAATCTTGGCTGCTGCCCAGCAGACAATCAGTGTCAATGAGAGCTCTAATCCAGGGACTTTGGCTTCAATGGGTGTGTCCAGGGCTGCTGGAAAGGGATTTTCCCCCTCAGAGGTATGTCATTTGGGAGGAAGCTGTTGGTATTTTCCAATGTTATCCAGTGGAATCTGAACTGGCTGAGATATCCTGATTTTAGTGTAGTAAATCCATGCCCAAAATGGCAGAACTATATGGTGATCTCGTCAATTGCTCTCCGGCAATTCCAGTCCTTCAGACCTTGATCTATTCCATCCATCCCAAGTTTTAATGTTTAAAATTTGGACTTCCCCATTGATGACTACAAACAGTCCTCCAGTTGTTAGTATTAACTATCAATGCCCATGTTCTAGTTTAGCTCTCTTCTTAAGGACTCTGAGATTGATTGGTCCTTTCTTAAAATGAATCATATACAGATGCTTGTTGATCACAGAGGTTGACTATCTAGGAGGATTTACTGTACCTCTATATTGAGTTGTATGACTGACATGCTTAGCAGAAAAAGAACACATCTAGTTTTTATCCCCTAAATTGGCATGAAATTGTTTAACCTTCGTTATATTGTATACAAAAAGAATTAAAATTGTAACTGTTTGCTATCTATGTGCTTTTTAACTACTGACCTATTTTTGGTTTTAGCCAAATTTTGGGCAACATAGAGTACCAAGCGCCCAGTCTATGTACGAGAGATCTTTCCTTGCCTCTAACCCCTCACAGGCCATGATGCTACGACAAAAATCCATTGGTAAGAACACCTGGGGTGAAAGTGTTGGTGTGTCTGGATGGGGTTTTACTTCTTTGATCATGTGTTATACTTTTTGCAACTTTTTATTTATTTTGGAATGTGTATTTGAAAAAAAAGGTCTTTTGTCCAGATTTGTGCCAGATAAATTAGCAGCAACTCATTTTAAATATTATATAAAGCCATGGCAACCATTAGCTAAAAGAGAGTTTTAGGGCCATGGTTTTGTTCCAGAGACACATCTGGAATTATCTCCAAGAAAAAACTATTGCAAATGTGCTGGCAGATTAGAAAGAATTATTTGGCTGATAAACAAATTCTTAAACTTTTAACAAAGTTCTTTGTTTGAAAGCCAAATTCTTAGATTTTTTAAATTTTAAGAAAATATTTTTTTTACAAAGACAACAGTATTTTTTTAAGAGGCAATTTCTATTTCCCAGACTTAACTGAAGACAAGCTCTAGCTCCAAAATCCAGTATACTGTGGTGATGGGGATTTCTTTGCCTGTTGCGGTTTAGTAAGGGTAGGCTATACATTAAAGGGGGAGGAAATGTTTGGAGATGTTGGTAATGTTTATCTTTTTTTAACCCATATTAACTCCAGCAATTAACTGTATCCAGTAATTTTTCTAAATAAGTCTAAATGTACTGTTTTTATAATAAATCTGATTGTATGCAGTAAAATTCTCCCTTCATTTACTTGCTCTGACTGCTGTGGATAGTCTCTAACTGCTCTGCAGGGAAACGATCATACTTTCAAACAGCAGTGGGGAGCCCTCTCCCACCTTTCTTCCCAGAACTCGAACAGCTTTGTTTGTTTTCCTGTAAATGTAGAGCAACTGTATGGAGATTTGTATCTACAGACCCAGTGCAGTCTGCATATTCTGATTATTAATCTGTCTTGCTGTATCAGCTTCTGGCAGACTTATGCTGTTTTGATAATTTACCTCCCAACTGAAGTCCAGACCACACAGAGCATGTGCTTGGTCTTGGTCTTACAAAGATGTTTAACAAAGTTACAAGATGATGACCCCCTGCGCCCAACGTTTAAAAAAAGAAATCATTTCTTTAATTAAACTTCTGGTGCAGTAAGGTTATGCTTATGTTTAGTATACAAAATACAACATTTCTGGCATTATTTTAGTTTAGACTTTAGTTCCCCTTTAATAAGGAGATAACTGTATTTTCTGAGAGTTTTCTTGTGAATATTTCCATTGTAAGCAGTCCTTAAAATATATATGAACATTAAGCATGTAGATAAACTTTAAGAACAAGAACAACTTATTTGTTGATGTTATTACAAATTCTAATATACATATATTAATGTATTAATTGTATCTTCAGCTTACTAATGTTCTGGTTTAAAATGATCATTTGTGGTATGAGTTGACCATAGCTGTATAAATGGAATTTCTGATAAGTGACGGGCAAATTTCTTCAGTTTCTCCCGTGAAATTCGCAAAATGGCAAAAAATTCAAGGAAAAATTGTGAAATCGGAAAGTTTCATTAAAAAATTGTAAATTACGGACATTTTCACAAAAACTTTTGAAAATCTGACATTTTCACCAAAAAATCGTGAAAATCTGACATTTTCAGATGTCTTGAAAATCGGAAATTGACGCCCGCCGCGTCATGCGCCGATTTTGACCCAAGTGACTTTTTTGGACGCACAACAAAAAAATTTTCGCCAGCGAATCTTTGCGGGAGATTCACAAATGTATTTGCCGGCGGCGAAACATTGAAATTCGCCTCGAATGCTTACCAGCCGAATTAATTCACCCATCACTATTTCTGACCAATGTTGACCATACTTTTCAACCATCTGGGCATTTGGATTCATTCAGATCTATATCCCAGATGAGGTACCAGGACTTTTCTTTTGGTCTTCATTATTTATTATTATTTTGTTTTATTATTATTAGCTTTCCTATTTCCAGCCTGGGGTCACTGAACCTGGCATACATAAAACACAGATAGCTATAGCTCAGTTTTATTGTTATTCTTATTTATTCTATACTTTATTGTTATGCTTAATGCTTAATGTATTAATATGATCAAACAACCTAAAAATAATGGTTGGTTTTCAAAGCCTGAGAGTTTCAGATGTGCAATAAATGTAAAAATGTAAGAAAGTCAATCTAAGCAATTGACATTGTCTTAGAATACTTCTGACTGCATCATATTAAAAGATAATGTAAGGTGAGCCACATGTTTCTAGTGCAGAAAAGGAATAGATGCTTTGATAGATGGTGCCATATATGATTAATTTGTAAAAATTGCAACTAAACTGCCAACCATATTTGTGAACCAAAGCAAAGTGAACCTATGGTTTAAATGACTCCCAAATTGTTTGTTTGTAATAAAACAAAAATGATTGAAATTTGCCAATGAACTGACAGCAATATGTTTTGTATAGGAGCCGTCGAAGACGATAAGCCATTCTTGTCTACACCATCGATGAAGCTCAACCGCAGTCTCTCTGTTCCTAGTTCTGAAGACATTCCTCCGCCTCCTACAACTTCTGCCCCTGAACCCCCATATAATACTGCCCCCTCACCTTCACCAAGAGTTAGTCCAGTGATCAAATCAAACTTTAATCAGAGCGGAGATGTAAGAGATGTAAAGATGTACTCCCCATCTATGCGCCACGATACAAGTCTGTTTGACCAGCAAATGATGGAGGCTTCACAGAGAAGTGAGAAAATGCAGCTTTACCACCAAGACTCTGACCAAGGAAATGAAGAACAGATTCGCATGGGCATGGCCACACCAGCAAATATGAGAAGCTGGAGGTCACAGGCACAAGAAATCCGTTACTTTAATCTTCCTGCCAGAGCAGCCAGTACGGCAATGTATGTACCACCAAAAGCAATGCGGCAGAAACTAGTAAAACAGGTTAAAGTGGAAAATGAACAATTAGAACAGCAACAACAACAGTTGCAACAGCAACTGAAACAGCAGCAATACCAGTCACGTCACCAGCAGCAGCAGCAGGCCACAAAGTCTCATGAAAAAAGCTCTATTCCTATTCCCACCATTATTATTAAAGCTCCCTCAACTAGTAGTAGTGGGCGGAGCAGTCAAGGTAGTAGCATGGAGGCAGAAAACCAACCAGATCCTGTCCCCATTCCAACTCTACCCCCAAGTGATAATATAGATTTTACTAGTCGCTTTGGAGCAGCAATTGTTGGTGCAGCACGGCGGGATCGTGAATGGTTTAATGAGGCCCGACGAAAGTCAGCACTCTTTCTTTCCACAGATGAAGATACAGAACCCACGCCTGCTCCACGACTAAAGCATTCCAAATCTATTGATGAGGGTATGTTTTCTAGTGAACCATATATGCACTTAAACACCTCAGCAAATTATGGACTTCCTGTAAACAGAGACATTAATAGCGGATACGCCTATCAGCCCAAAACAGGCAAGTCATATGGTTCTAGCACAACCAGCGCTTTTAGCACAGTATGTTCTCCTTTTATACCCCAGCTGCAGTCTAGTTCTAGTCCACTAACAATGTCAAATGTGAATCCAGCGGGGGGAGTAGTAACCCCGCTAATCCATCCCTTAACAGGAAAAATTCTAGATCCTAATTCTCCACTTGGTCTTGCTTTGGCAGCAAGAGAAAGAGCTTTAAAAGAGTCTCAACAGCATTGTAGAAATGAAATAGAAGTGAGAAAATCTCGTCCATGCTCACCTAGGTTTGTGGAGCAGCAAAAGTCACCAATTGGTTCTCCCAGCAGCCCCACACATCGGCTTTGGGATTCAGGATCTGTTCGAAAAAAGGAGATTGATTACAAGTCTTGCATGATGACTCCTGGAGGGGAGAGAAAGTCACATGAGAACTCTGGACACCGATCCCCTGCTCTTTTGTTACTGCAAGGTGTTGAACAAGGTAAAGCTTGGGAGAAAAGGGCTGAAGGTCAAGAAAAGATAGAGCTTCATGTGCGTTTCATGGAGAACTCCACTCACAAAGATGAAGAAGAACACAGTAAGATAGCCATGGTCAAAGAAGTAAAAAATGAAAGACCTCCATCAAACCCCACAGTTAACCACCCTGCAGTATCCAGCATAAACTGTGTGACAAATGAATCCAGTTCCAAAGAGAATGGCCTTCCCTTGTTAGTTTTGCCGCCACCAACTCCATCTATTGATGTTGATGATGATTTTCTGTTTACAGAACCTCTCCCACCACCCATAGAATTTTCAAACAGCTTTGACAAACCTGACTCCCCTCTAGGAGCATCTAGTGGAGTAAACACACTCCCACCACCTCTGCCTCCTCTCCCTCCTGACTTGGGCAATACCACTGCATTAGACTCTACAACTTCAAGCCTCACTTCTTATGATAGCGAAGTAGCGAACTTAACCCAGGGGACACCAGAACTCAAAGAACCTCATGTTAATTTTTCATCTGTTGTTTCATCCATTCAAATACCAGCTTCAGACACCATAGAAACTGTGACTGACTCTGGCATTGAAGAGATTGACAGTCGAAGTAGCAGTGACCACCATCTTGAAACTATTAGTAGCGTATCTACATTATCAAGCATGTCAGGTCTGTCAACAGAAGGAACTGAACTTTTGGACACATACATAACTTATCTGGATGGGCAAGCATTTGGTTCTGAAAAAGCTGTCCTTCAAAACAAGATCAGGTCTCGGACATTCCCAAGCAGAACCCCTGGGCTACTCAGGGATCCCATAACTGCCACAAGTACCACCATATCAATTGCCCCCTGCACAGAGAATGTCTTTACTCTTACTCCCTCACAGGGGGCATCACTTATTGCCCCTTCAGAATCCACCAAGGACACCCAACGTAAATCCCCCACTCTTCCATGGGAGGACTTCTCTCAGGAGAAAACATCTCCTGTCTCAGTTGGTAAGCCTACCATGATCACAGAATTAAGCTCAAAACTCCATCATATGAGTGGTGTTTCATGGTCCAGGTCTTCGGAATCTGCTGTGGCTTTTACACCAGAGCGACCCTCTTCCTTGCAAAGGCACAGGTACTTCCATGTAATTTCATAAAACCCCTGTATCCTTATCTTAATGAGATATGGCTCAAATAATGAAATGTGTATTGTGGATCAATATTCCTTTGCATTCCTCAATGCAAGCTAATGATGCACAGCCCAATACCAAGCCTATTGTTGTTGACATGGAACTTGTTGGCTAATGTAGTATTTAGCACTTTGAGTGAAATTAAGTTAAAATCTTTAAAAGAAACCAGGTTTTCCATTGTGTGTATTTAATATAGGGTTTGAACCATTCAGCAGTGGTAAATTTTATGGTTTGCCCAATTGTATGTAAAAATTACAAGACATATTTAGAATAATGACTATTTTTACACCCTACTGTGTATGTATATATATATATATATATATATATATATATATATATATATGTGTGTGTGTGTGTTATTTCACACAGGGCCTAAAAATGGATGTTTACAGTTAGCCTTTCAAACGTAATAACTGTCCAATGAAGAATACTTCATTACAATATTTTTATGATTTTTATTACTTTATTTTCCATTTAAAAACTGTATATATCGTGAATATAAGGGAAACAATTATGTGGACTGTAAACGTGTTCAGAAGATCTCACTGAGCGATTTTACTTTAATTTATTTAAGGGTTTAAATTTCATTTACGAAGAAAATCATCTGGTTAGCCTGATGTCGCAAGAAGATACCATATGAATAATAAAAAAGTGGATATGGAGCAACAAATGACACGAGAATACCAATGTGTCATATGGCACCAGGTTGAGTCAAGTATGCCATAAAACAGCTCTATCACATGTAACATTTATAGACAGAATAGACTGTTTTCTGTGAGGTCTTAAGAGAGATTGACAAAAATACAGTCATGGCAAGACCATATACAGCTATAACATCCATGATAATTATTAGACATTTTAAATTTGGTACCTGATGTATATCTTGATTTATATGTCTGTTAAAAGCTGCAGGAACACATTAAACATTATTTCTGTTTTGTAATTGTGATTTTTCCATAGGATAGTTGATGATTCTTCTGGATCCTTGATTTCTTCGAAACCAGTAAGCAGTATGTATCACAACTGGCCCAAGTCTCCCCAACCGCCTTCAAAGCATCCCAAAAGTGTGGACTTTGATATTCGCCCTTCACTGAGACGATCACCAAGCCCTTCAGCTTTACCCACGGAACACAAAATAAGCCCAACACCCCGCCCTTCTTCTCTCCCAATTCTGCCTTCAGCCCCTGTTTACACAGGAGTTTATGACCTGAGAGGCTCCCCAACAGCTGGAGGTGAGTCCTTTCCCAGCTTCCAAACAGGCAGTCGGTCTCTCTCCCCAACACATTTTATTCTACCCCCTACAGAGAAGCCCTTTGCTTCCAAGCCTGTTCACTTCTGGACAAAATTTGATGTAGCCGATTGGTTGAACTATTTAAACCTTGGTGAACACCGAGAACATTTCCTAGACAATGAAATTGATGGTAGTCACTTACCTTCTTTAACCAAGGAGGACTACATTGACCTGGGGGTGACCAGGGTTGGCCATCGAATGAACATTGAACGTGCTCTAAAATTCTTCATAGAGAGGTGATCTGAAAATAGAATCTTTTGATTCATAGTGCTTACATTTCCGCATTCATCTATTTTTCCTAACCTAAAGCAGTTCGACATAGTGTCCAAAGGGAGGCTTATCTGAATGTAATATGAGAGTAAATGAAGAGCAAAAACTAACAAAAAAAATCAAAGACTATATAAATTATTATTATATATACACACACACAGATATATTTATTATATATACATTAACAATGATGCACAGAATTTTCATATAATGATTGATTCACCAGCTGCTTCTTTTACACTATGGGGCAGAGAGGCTTCATTGTGAGCTGTGACCTACACTCGGTTTTTGGGGGCACTGATGGTAATAGAATAGCAATGCTTTCATTTCATGTGCCCTGCTATTTTTGTTTCTGCACATTTACTGTCAACAGAGAATGTACAAGGAAGGCAGAACATGAAATATAGCAGACAGGGAGAAAAAGAAAAATAATTGAACATATGAGCGATGAGTGGATTGTGGGCAACAGGATAGAGAATCATAAGCCAAGTCTTCCCCCAAAATGTATTCCTAAATTGAGCAAATGGATAAAATGATAACACGGTATTACAACATGTGACATCAAGTTGCATTAGAGAATTAGTCAGTAATATATATTCCATTGGCTGGAGTGAATCCCGTCCTGCGATTGAAGTAAACATGTATTGATTTACTTGGTCATCTTGCAGTGGAAGATCATGGCAATCCATAAATGGCCATTGTTATTGTCACTGGGGTCACTCCATTGCATTTGTGGTGCCACTTTCCGAAATGTGCCCTAAGATTCAAGAAACCTCTGTAATTTAGAAACGAGAACATAATTTAATTAATATTCAAGCAAAAAAAAAATCTCTCTCTAGATACACAATATGTATATGAACTGCATCCAAGTGATTGCTTGTTTCAAAACAAAATAACGAATATAGCTCAGGATGTTATTTTTTTCTATAAGAATGGACAGGAGCCAAGGGGTTTTGTCTATATGAAAATGGATATAAAGGTCTCAAGCTGGAAGGCCAATGACAGGTTGTCAATAATTAGTGAGGATTTGCTGTATTTGTAGATACAAGGATGATTAACCTTCTTCCTCTTTCCAAGACAGCATTGATGGTTGTCTCATTACGTGTTCTATGGACTGAGTTCTCTCTTTCTCTTTAGCCAAAGCCGAATGACCACTGTGCTGTTGTGCCTGAGATCTCACTTTCCTTTTAAACTCAGACACAGCATTATCATTGTTTTATTTCTATCCCCCACCCACATATATTTATTTATTTATAGGACTGTAGTTAGGCACCACGTGCACACGTAGGACCTTCTGCTGTTCCATGGGGAATATCTGTTAGATATTCAATTGTTGGGTTAATGTTAGAGATATATAGCCTTACTTTTTGTTGTTTTATCAATTGCTTGTGTGTTTCAATAACTGTGGGCATGTATGACGATACTTCAAAATTGAAAACTTCTTGAGCGACAATAGAAAGAGATTTAGCACATGGGTATTTTAGATGGTCCTTTCTATAGAATAGGGGTTAGCACCTTGTGACCTTTATAGATCTACATTTGGAAGACGGCATATTGGTCTACCCTGCCATAGACATCATATCCTCCAACCTGGGGCTTTCCAGGTTTTAATCTACAACTCTTGTCTTGGACATCCTTAGCTTATATTACATTTCATTAGCATGCCCTTATACTCAAATATGGATACAGCATTAATGGAAGTTTAACCTACTTTTGAATATAGTGTTTCTTCTCTTTCATTGGAGTGAACTGTGGTGTAACTACGAGGGGTGTGTGCCCTTGGCACCTGCAGGAGAAAAAAAAGATAAATTGATAGCGGGAAGGCAGGGGCTTTTAACCCATGTGTGTAAGTGCAAGTGACACAGGTCCAGTGCAAGGGGGGGAGATAGTCAAACATTCTGCATACAGTAGTTACACCACTGGGAGTGAAGCATTAAACCCCAATATGATACATACAGACTTGTGCATAATTATGACCCACGGTCATGGCCCAGTAACCCACAGGATCAATACATAGTTTGTATTTATTGGTCACAGTACAAGAAAAAAGCTGATAGGATGGGATGAGTTTAACGGCTTGGACACAAAATTGAGCATAACCATAACAGTGGCATCTAAATCTTCATATACTGGCTTAGTTAGGGCAGACTATTTAGCATGGTACACACTATTTTGGCTGGAAAAAAGATGTAGCACAGTGTTTTTGCCAGATGAGTTAATTGCCTGTGCTCCATCAGTATGTCTCAACTCCTACTCCAGTACAAGCCAGCTATAAAAAAAGTTTAACTACTAACTACTAGTGTAGGGTCCTCCTCTGTGCCATTGTCTACCTGCATAGTCAAAAAACATTGCAGGTGGGAATAGTATATATTTTATAGTAACCCAAAGCTTCTTTGGGGCTATTGTTCTCCTTGTTGTCAATGCACTCTTTAGCAACATGTAGAATTATATAGAAAAATGGTTGTAAGAATCACCTACTGTTGTTATGTGAACCCAAAACATATAATAATTCAAGTCTTCTAACTTGGAACCCCTTGAGAGGGTTAACTCCAACGATTTTGGAAAACTGTACTGAAGCTACGCAGACAGTCAAATAACTTACATTTACGTGTGGGCATTCGTTTTTGGGAATACAGGTATGGGATCTGTTATCCGGAATCAACGTCTCTTTATCCAAATAATCAAACTTTTGATCCCAACTAAGATATAATTAATCCTTAATGGAAGCAAAACCAGCCTGTTGGATTTATTTAATGTTTACATGATTTTCATGATTTTCTAGTAGACTTAAGTTATAAAGATCCAAATAACGGAAAGATTTTTTATATGGAGAGCCCTGGGTTCTGAAGATTCTGGATAACAGGTCTCATACATATATTAAGAAAGGCGTATATGCCTCTTTGGCTCTTTGGCTATAGGACATTTACTGTACTGTAGCTGTGTTGGTTTTTTTTTTTATTGTAAACATTTAATGAGCTGGTGTTGCAATATCTTATACCATAACAGAGGTATTCTTTATAGACTTCATAGGAAAAGCATGTTCAAGTGGTTATTAATACCTAATTATTAGGGCAAAAACTGCTGCATTGTAGTAGCCAATGCAAACCAGTATGGACTTACATTGTAGTCACAGTAAGAGCTCTTGTCATAGAAAACTACAATGTTCGTCCATGGTGGGCTGTTTCAAGTGCTTTAAAGGACAAGAAAGAATCATTTACAAGGGGGGGGTTGAATATTTTAGGCACCCCCATTTACTTTAATTGCTACATTGTTTTCTTTGGGCTGGCACTCCTTTTGGGAAAATAATGGACCATGTATACCTTGTGTTGACTTATGCTTGACAGGCAGTATACTAAAATAAGAAGCCAGGCCGAAAATCACATTATAAATTCTATGCATTTCAACTGTCATACTGAAGTAACTTCACCCCACCTAAAATGTATACTTTAAAGGGATTCTTTCATGATTTTTATGGTTTCGTTTTTATTTCTAAATTACACTGTTTACACTGCAAATAATTCACTCTACCGTGTAAAATTTAATTCCTGAACCAGCAAGTGTATTTTTTTATAATATTGGTGTGTAGGCAGCCATCTCATGTCATTTTGCCTGGTCATGTGCTTTCAGAAAGAGCCAGCACTTTAGGATGGAACTGCTTTCTGTCAGGCTGTTATTTCTCTAACTCAATGTAACTGAATGTGTCCCAGTGGGACTTGGATTTTTACTATTGAGTGCTGTTCTTAGATCTACCAGGGAGCTTTTCTCTTGTATCAGGGAGATGTTATCTGGTTACCTTCCCATTGTTCTGTTGTTAGGCTGCTGGGGAGGAGAGGGTGATATCACTCAGCAGTAAAGAGTGACTGAAGTTTATCAGAGCACAAGTCACATGACTGTGGGCAGCTGGGAAACTGACACTATGTCTAGCAGATTTCAAAATTAAATATAATAAAAAATCTGTTTGCTCTTTTGACAAACGGATTTCAGTGCAGAATTCTGCTGGAGCAGCACTATTAATTGATAGAGAAAAAAAAAACACGTTTTCCTATGACAGCATCCCTTTAATGTAGCTACGATCCTAACCTCATAACTTTGTATGATGTCCCTTTGCATATTTAGGGGAAAAATTGATTCCAACAAATAATAATTTATTATTATAATATAATAACTAGTTATTAGATCATTCTAGTTAAAAAAAAATACAAAATGAAAATAAAATATAAAAAAAACTGTCTTCCAGATGATAAAAGGTATAGAGTCTTTTATTTGTGTGTTTATTGTTAGGTACTTTGACATAGGGGGAAGAAACTACCACAATTACCTACTTTGTGTCCAAGTGCTCAGGGCTAGATTAAACTGAAACCAACCAAAACATTATAATATTCACATGGCTAGAGCATTACAATGTTCCTGATTTTTAGCTTAGCTGAGACAAATACCAGTTATTATGCACAACTTTTTTGTGTTCTTCAAGATTTGTATACACTCATAAGTCCATTATTATTAGACCAGTTTTCAGATGAGTTTTCTCTTCTGATTTTCATGTCCAGAATAATTTTATTTATTTTGTATATAAAAAGCCAAATCCTCCACCAGCTATGAATGAGGTTGGAAATTGTTTGGATATAGTTGGAAATAAACAGTCGGCAGATTTATTGTGTATATAGGTAGATTTATTTATTTTTAACAAAGAGGTTTACCTACTTTTTTTGAATATTTGAATGCTTCAGCACCCAAGGTGTTTGGTGGTAGCACATTTGATTGGAACGGCAGTGAATAATGACACTTGAATAATACTTTCATGAATTTATCAAGTGTTGTTAAGAATTTATTATTAAAATTATGTTCCAAAGAAGGACTGGGTTGTTTGGGTGCAAATATTCTCTATATTTTATATGACAATAAGTAGAATCTTTCTTTAGATCAATGACATGTAATATTGTAAATTCCCTTATGGAATAATAATGGAGGATTAGACATGTTGTCTCACCACTGTACTGATAATCCAGCCTATTAGAATTATTGGGGGAATGTAATGAATGGTGGTAAAGGCAAAAACATATGTGCAATATGAATACATTTTCATTTGCGCTACTCAACCACCAAAGTAAAAAAGATGTCAGCAGTAAAAACTTATTATTATTATTATCATTATGCCACCTTCAATCAAGTTTAAAAAATGTGCGATTGAAAGTCGCAGTGCAATAAACTGTCTAATCAAAAGCATTTCATTGAAAAATGCCATTTTTATTGATATTTTTGTGAATATTTATTCAATTTATGCCTTTTCTTTTCACACTATCCTATGAATGGAAGCAACATTTTGAGGACCAGAAAGCAGGGTCAAATGTATTAATATCCGAATCTGAGTTTTCCCCAACTTGAGTTTTTAATTTTGCCAATTGAAGAAATAACTTGATAAATTCAAATGAAAACATGTATCAACTAAACCTTGGCAAGCTTCTATTGAAGTCAATGGGAGGTGCACACTGCACTGTGTGTGTTAATGACCATTCTTATTTTCTTGCATCAAGCATACTCAACCTTTGTTGAAGATCAATAAAGGTTAAGCACATCTCTTTTGTCATGTATGGCAAACCCAAACCTCAGGAGAGTGACTGGATTCCTGTCTAGGCATGCTCTTCTGCCTATAACAGCCATCTTTTGTTATGGCCTGGCCCTCAGCTACTCAAGTGCCACCAGGGTTGGACTGGGTGATGGGACACCTGAAAAAAACCTGGTGGGCTCAGCACTCTCACCAAACTTCCTCTTTTCGTACTCCCTCCTCGAATTTCCTCTTCCTGCACTCCCTCCATGAACTTCCTCTTCCTGCGCTCCCTCCTTGAACTTCCTCTTCCTGTGCTCCTTCCCTGAATGTGGTCGCGCTGATGTGCTGAGGAGCACAGAGAGGACTTTGGCAAGGGTGCCAAATGTACACTCTGAATAAGGAGCCGATGAGGAAGGAGATGGACAGTCAAACAGGCCAGATCAGAATCAGATGACTGCTACAACTCACTAGAGACACATAGAGGAATATTTATTAATGATCTCATTCAAGAATTTTCAAGTTTTGTCCAAATTTGATATAACAACTTAAAAAACAAGAAAATAAAAATCAAGTTTATTAAAAATCTTTTATCTTGAAAATTTGATCATATAAAAGAATTTAAAAAACAGTCATTCTACCCTTCATTTTCAATTAGTCTAATTAGAAAAATGGTAGAACAAACGAGATCCAATAATTGCACCAATCTCTCCAACTGGTCAGATTTATTAGCAGTTGTAAAATAACAATATTTGATGGTAATTAGTGAATTCGCAGAAAAATTGAGAAATGCCGAAAATCCGCCAAAATGCATTGAAGTGTACAGGTGACACATCTTTGAGGTGGTGCAACAATTATTTTTTAGTTGTGAGACAATTCCTTTTTGTTGTGTTACAATTTTTTTCACCCATTGGAGTCTATGGGCGTAATTTTTCTGGTGAAAAATTTTGCTTATGACTACTGCAAATGAATCTGATGATTGAAATTAATGGATCTATTTTCTTCCACCATTTTTTCTAATTAGTTTATAATTGGATCCTGCACACTCCCTTATGCTGTGCCTCACTTGAGTTGGTGGTGGTCTACTTAACGTACTATTGCTACTCTTTACTTCAGTTTCAAGTTATTCTTGAAAGTGAAAAATAGCTTGAATTTTGAAATAACAACCCTAACTTCTACATATGCGCGTCATTTTTTGCACTTAATAAATCTTGAAAATTTGAGTTTCAGAAACATAAATTCAAATTTGTGATTATTGTTTAAAAAGACCTAAAAATCGTGGTTAAGAAAAAGACAAATTCGGATTCTAATACATTTGCCCCATAGACTGTTAAACTATCCTGAGAAATGCTTTTCTAGCTGTTGGTCAAATTCTCTATTCTGAATTCTGCCAAGATGTCAGTACTTTCATCTGTTAATGATACACGTTCTCTTGCAACTAATGAAGATTATAATGAAGGATTTTGAAAGTATTTCACAATATTCACGGTTTAAGTAATCGATAATTGTATTTAATATTTCCTTGAGAGTGATGGGTGAATAAATTCACCTGGCAAGAATTTGCTGTGAATTTCCGCGTTTCATTGCCGGCTAATAAACTCGCGAATCTCAGAGGGTTGTTAGAGCTCAGTGACCATGTTGGTCAGGGCATGTTGCATTGGCAGAGGAGGAAATGATGAGGAACCATAACACTTTATGCTGTTCTGATAATTTTGTCTGTTGGCTGGCACAAACAGAACAATAGAAAGGCAGCCTTGATATGTGTGGCCCCACGTCTGGTATCCATCTACTTGGCAGTATCAACCTGTGTAGGGTTGGAGGCAACTCAGCCACCAATCCAACTGATAATTACCAGTTGCTTAGCAGATGAGGATTCAGATCTCAGGTGAACAAATACAAGTACGGGACCTGTTATCCAGAATGGGGTTTTCCGGATAAGGGATCTTTCTGTAATTTGGATCTCTATAACTTAAGTCTACTAGAAAATCATGTAAACATTAAATAAGCTCCATTGTCTGGTTTGGCTTCCAATAAGGATTAATTATATCTTAGTTGGGATCAAGTACAAGCTACTGTTGTATTATTATAGAGAAAAAGGAACATTTTGGATTATTTGGATAAAATGTAGCCTATGGGAGATGGCCATAATGTAATTTGGAGCTTTCTGGATAATGGGTTTCCAGATAATGGATCCCATACCTGTATTTGGGATTGATTCTATTTTAAAATATCAAGTGTTTCTGCGTATTTTGCTTTTATGGTTTCTGTTGCAGTACCCACAGTATGAATGTGGAGATTTGCATCCTAAGTGATTCATTTATTTCACTGAATTGAGACTATTTGCAGGAAAAAGGGCGATTCTGCACTTACCAAAACAAAAGAGAGAATAAGGTACATGCATTGTGTATAGATGTTGCCTAGATACAGTACATTGTAAGCTATGCTTTGTCCTTTTAATTAGAGCCTGCTATTTTATACCTTACATAAAAAACATAGGCATCATTAAAGGGCATGTAAAGGCAAAAAAATAAAATCCCATTTTTACTTTCTTTAATGAAAAACAAACCTATCTCCAATATACTTTAATTAAAAAATGTGTACCGTTTTTATAAGAAACCTGACTGTTTGCAGTGAAATTCTCCCTTCATTTACTGCTGTGGATAGGAATTGTCAGATGGTCCCTAACTGCTGAGCAGGGAAACAATCATACTTATGAACAGCAGGGGGAGCCCCAGCCTTACTTCCCAGCCATGCAGAACTCAAGCAGCTTTGTTTATGACGATCCCTAAGCAGCCCAGACCACACTGAGCATGTGCACAGTCTTAGTCTTGCAAAGATGTTTAACAAAGTTACAAGATGGTGACCACCTGTAGCCAACTTTGAAAGCATAAATTATTTGTTAGATTAGGCTTGTGGTGCAGTAAGTTCATGTTTATATTTAGTATTCAAAATACAGCATATATAAGCCTTATTCAATTTGAGACTGTACATGCCCTTTAAGGCAACAAAAGGCTACAAATCAGTCGTATCATAGCAAGACAACACTAAGGGGCCGATTTATCAAAGGTCAAGGTGAATTTTCAAATTGAAAAAATTAGAATTTTGAGCTATTTTTTGTGTACATCGACTAGGTAATAGTCCAAATTCGATTCGAATTTGAAAAAAAATCAAATATCGATATTATGTACTGTCTCTTTAAAAATTTGATTTCGACCATTCGCCATCTAAAATTTGCTGAATTGCTGTTTTAGCCTATGGGGGACCTCCTTTGGAGTCAATTGGTGGACTTTGAAGAATCAAAGTTTTTTTGGGGAAACTTCAAATCAAATTCTTTCGAATTACTACGATTCGGCCAAAAACAGACCTATTCGACCAAAAAAAAAACTTTGACTTAATTGGTCTCGGTTGGTATTTTTGAATTTGAATTTCAAAGTTTTTTCAATTCGAAATTCCACCCTTGATAAATATGCCCCTTAGGGGGTTATTTATCAAAGTCTGAATTTACCTCAATATTTTCTGCTACAAACTCCAATCAAATCCACTCAGGTTTTTGAGCTTATTTATTATTTCATTTCCCCCAAAATTTGCTTTGCGGGAAAAAATCTGATTTTCAAATTTTTTCCGATTTTCACGATTTTTTCTGATTTTTCACCAGAAAGCTCAGATCACCAGCGCACATCAAAAAATTATTGGGACTTCTCCCATTAACTTATATGCAACCTCGACATGCCTGAAATGCTGGATTTTCTGATTCGGACTTTTCCATCCTCTGGGTTTAATAAATTCCAAAAAATTTTTGATTTTTTGAAAAGTCTGAATTTTTCGTGATTTTTGCATTCGGAGTTCAGTAAATAACAGAACAATCACATAAAAACGGGGTCTCCTGGAAATTAAAATTTGTACCAATTCAAGTAACCCATAGCAACCAATTAACTTCACAAAGGATGCTAAATGCTTCCTGCTGATTGGTGGCTTTGGATACTAGATCTGGTTTAAACTCATCAAAACACTTTTATTACACAGGTGGTTTCTGGCCATTTCAGTTCCAGTCCCCTTAAAGGGTCTGGGCTTGGGGCATTCAAGAGTAAGCCCAAATGCCAGTTGGAACAACTGCCCATGTATAAAAGAGTTAATAGAGTACGTAATCATAATCAGTAACATTTTTCATTTCAATCATTTATTACTGTCAGTTGAGACATAATCATAATTTGAACAATGTCTATGGTGTTACTTTGGTGGGAACAAAATTAGTTCCCAACAGGGATGGGCGAATTTGTCCCGTTTCGCCGGAAAAATTGCGAAATTCTCAAAACCGCGAAAAATTTGAGAAACGCAAATTTTGACGCCTGCATTAATTTTGACACTCTCGTCCATTCACGTAAATGTTGATGCCCGCGTCAATTTTGCCACATGTGTTAAAGTCAAAGGTGTCCAAACATTTTTTGACGTGCAACGGTTTTGACGCAAGCGACTATTTCCAAATTCTTTGGACGCCAGTGAATTTTCTCATCAGTTTCCGAGAAACGTGGAAAATCGCAGAGAAATCGAGCCTGGTAAATTTATTCGCCCATCACTAGTTCCCAAAAAGATAGTCAGACACTGTAGTGTAAATAAGAAAGTGCATGGTTTAGTCTTCCTGTGATTTTCATATTGTTTGCTGGTTGCGTGAAAATCTACATGGCAAGTTTGGAAATCAGTTTTAGAAATCTTAACATTGTTGCACAATAATTCAGCTTAGTCCTCGCTGTCCGACAAGATGGCTGTTTGGGAAGATCTACTCTGGCTTTCAATTGCAATGTGTTCTATGAGCTCATTGTATTTTTCATTTGAAGAAAAAGAGATGCAGAAGCGTTGAACAATTTTTAAAGCTAAACTTTGCTTGTACTTCATAGGGTATGTACAGTAAGTCTTTATTTTGTCAGACCTATGTTAGCTGTGCAATAGATGGGGATGTAAAATATTAAGAATCTAAGAGATTATAATATAAAGAAATACTGTTATAATAATAATAATAATAATAATAATAATAATAATAATAATAATAATAATAATAATAATAGTGTAGGATACCTTGGCTAGGTGCTTAAAATTATATTTGGCGGTGCAACTTGTAACTGGCTAGAAATAGGTTTCCTATGAGAGCAAAATGGGCTCAGTGCCAGTCTATTCAGATGTTGACTGCAGTTCAGGCTGTGCCATTGGGAGAGTCCAACTGATGTAACGTCTAATGACCTGTACAGGTAGCATTGTAGGTGTTGCAGGAAGGCTTACACTAATGGTCCATTGTTCTACTTAATGGAGGATAGAAGGTGGTCATTAAGCAGATCAACAGTGTTGCTAGGCAGTAGCCAGTTCCATCGATAGGTAACTTTTTGCAACGCAACTTTTCTAGGGCTACAAGTCAAACCATCCACCAGTTCAGCTGGTATGAGATAAATTAAGTATTTGAGTTCTACAGCAGCTGGGTTGTCTATCCCTACCCTATAGGCCCAGACCCAGACTAGCAATTTGTTGATTCTGGCACATTCCAGAGGGGCTGCTGTAAGATCCCATAGAAAGGCACTATTTATTTTAATTTATGATGCAGCAACACTTTCTGTAATGCTCTGTAAAAAATATATATTTTTCTCTCTTTCTAAAAGTGCCTCTATCTGCTTCTGACATCAATTATTTCAAGCAAAAATGAAATAGAACAAGGTATTTCAGATATGTTTCTAGAGCAACCAGGATTGTTGCTTCTACCAAGGCAATGTTTAGCATCGCAGCAGTGTAACTTGTTGTCTAATTGTTCTTTCACTGTGCCTGAATGCACCGCTACAGTACAGAGCCAAGGCTTGCTGCCTGCTTAATTATCCTAGTATTCTTCAGGCTGTTCCGTTTATTCCATAAATTTAAATCTGACTAAAGCAGAGGCATTTCGCCCGTAACCAGAAGTGCATTTTTTCATGTCACGGGAGCTAATGGGAATGACTGGTGGTATTATTCCTTTGATTTAGATGTACTATATAAACCTTCACAGGTTTCTCAAAAAAGACTTTATTTGGCCAAATCAATTAGTGATGTGAAAATGTATCCCGTTTCCCTTTGCCAAAAAAATAAGCATTTTTTTTCAGAGCAAAATCCTGAGATTGTTCTTGTACAGGTAGAATCCTGCAGCCAGGTGCAACTGCCCATATGTTCTTCTTATGGTATCATTGCTTCTATTGTGATTTAAGGTTGGCTAAGGCAGTTAGTTGGATTTTTTAGGTTGGCAGAAGTCAGGTCTGGAACTAGGGGAAGGCAGGAGAGGCACCTGCCTAGGGGGCAACGACATTGGGGGCAGGGTCGGACTGGAGCATTAGGGGCCCGCCAGGTTCCAAAATTCCAGGGCCCCCGCACATGCCGGCACTTATATCGCATTGATTTATTTGGGGGGGCAGCCATTTGGGGGTTGGGCTCACCGGGTTTTCTCCCAGTCCCGGCCCAGTCCAACCATGTGGGGGGGGTGCTGGACAGGTGACTGTAAAAGGGTCTTCAGCCTACCCCTAATCTGTGTTCATTCCCCTCTACCAGTCTCCCCTTCCTCCCCTCGGCTTGGCCCAGCCCTGTCAGATATTAGATATTTTATGTGAATCATTAAATTTTTCCAAATGAGCTGACCATGTGTACTACGACATACAGTAAGTACGTTATCTTAACTTAACTCTCACTAACTCTCACTAATTTTGAATGGAACTGATTTCAACCTAGTAGACACCACCATGACCATTTTATGACACCCATAGATCCAAATAGAATCTATTAACTGTAATGCTAGACCTAACTTGCAATATATTAATAATAATAATTTCCAGAGGTAAAGGGATGCTGCTGATGTGTAATACCTCATTATTATATTACCATTTCTTACACAAAAGAGAGGAATAAGGTGAATAAGGTGATAAGTAAAATATGTAGAATTATTCTTGGACTATTTATTATTATTTAAGAAATAAATGAAGAAAGCACGAAGACCCCTTAAAATCCTATGGAAATATGCTGAAAAAGTCATTGTAAATCAGGAATTCACTCTAACTTCATAGGCTAATGGCAGGCAAGGCATTTTCTTTGCCCACATATTTTCTTGCCAGTGGTGACAGGGGGGTGTTTCAGTTTAATGTTTTATTCATATTAAAGTAATTACTTGCGTGCCTCTGGGAGACATTATGAAACATCAAAGTAGCTTATAAACCCTTTATCTTTGAGGTCCCCAAATATAGAGTGACCCCTATATGTTTTGTAACACCCTGATTAATCATGATGACCCTTCTTTAACTTGTAAATATGTCCATTTTTTTATATACTGTATATTTAGACTTAACACCCCTTTACCAACGATATAAAGAATTATATTTAGTTAGCACCTATTGATTATCCAGGATGCAGAACCTGGTCAGAAGATAACCATGCCAACTTGGATCCCCTGTGATCTACTTGTTGGCTCAAAACCCAAGTCAGCAAATCTGCCTGACATAACCCCCAAGATATATGTGGCCAAATAGATTTGCTTATTGGTTGGGCATAAAAAAGATTTAGGTGTGGGGCCGTCTTCAGTAATAGTAATGACATTTAGTGGGAATTTTACTGGGACACATTTATACCATAATCTATACTACACTTGAATGCAAGGGAAATATCTATTTTATCTCTATCTATCATCTATCTATCTATCTATCTATCTATCTATATATATATCTATCATCTCATCTATATATACATATATTAGGGCAGAACTATATCTGCTTGTGAATTGATATTTTTTTACAGTCATTAAAACATAAAGAGGAATATTATAAGAGTAATAAAGAGAAAATGTAAGTTCTCATGTTCTCTGTAGGGTAGATTTGAATACTCAAGGATTCTCACGGGTAACCTTCCAGACTGATGTTTACTGTAGGTCAAAGGCACTAGGCACCTTACAATTATTTTTAAAAGGAAGATATACCCTATAACTGTGTTCCATATATGTTAATTAGAGAGAAAGCAATGTTGGAGGACATAACTTATTGTGTGCTAGAACTTTTCCTCTTTATGGTATTTCTTGTTTCTAGATAATATATTCGTATAAAAGCTGCTGTAGTGCTTGCCTAAGATTAGGGAGTATTCATAGATTCGGACAAAACCATACTATTAAGTGATCATGGCAATCTTTAGCAGTGACCAGCCTGGGGCAATATAGACTTTTTGTAGGGCCCCAATTATTTATTAAAAGTAGGGTTTTTGCAAGTGATGGTGCTTCTGCCTCTTTTGATGTCCTTGGTAGTGATGAGCAATTTTTCTCACCAGGCATGGATTTGTGGTGAAATTCAGCATTTTGGCCATCTGCAAAAACTTTTCGTGAAACTGTGGCAAAAATCAGCTGCAAAAAAGTTTGCCCTTACAAAAAAAAAAACGTGGATGTTAATGCATTTGGCCAAAAAAAGTCGCCTAGACAAAAAAGTCACTGAGACAAAAAAGTTGCCACGAGAAAAACGAAAAAAGTTTTAAAAAGACCAGAATATAAATAAACAGAAAAAAACAATGAAAAGAACAACTGAACTATCCCAAAAAAATTATAAATATCTCTAAAAATTTCTAGTTTTTCGGACAATTACTAGCGACAGAACATCAGAAAACGTCTACAATAGTTTTTAAACTAATAGGATCAGTTTAGCTCCTATTGACTTCAATGGGGCCTTGAGTTTTGTATTAGAGTTTATACAATGGAGGCTTAGGGTTTTCTCATGGAGGCTTATTGATTAAAGCTCAGATTTTAATGGCTTTATCATTCAATTTATTAATTGATCTGAATATAAAAAGCACAGAACGGAGCAGTAAAAAATACAAAAACACTACTTTCTCTAATATGTGAATTTCTAGAGAAGAAAAAATACAAATACCTCTAAAAGTTCAAATTGTTTTAAAGTGGTCCAATAGGATCAGTGCAGCTCCCATTGACTTCTATAGCACCTCAACAACTTTTACTTGGCAAAGTTTTCCCTTAGAGGTTTTTGTGGTATTTACATATACAATAATAAATCTCGAATTGTAGAGCTTTTGAGAAAACCAGAACATTTTTGAGATTTGTGGAAAAAATTGCAGTTCAGTTGTTAGTAAATGGGCCCCTTAGATGCTTATTAATTAAAGGTTGAGTTTTAGTGATTTTAGATTCTCATTGAACTTATTAAAAGATTCGAATATAAAAAGTGTAAATGAAAAAAAAAGCACTGATATGATAAAAAAATACGAATACCTAGTTTTTCAGACAACTCCTAGCGAAAAAAAATCTGCAAACCTCTAAAATTCTGATTTTATCAAAAGCAGTCCGATAAGATCAGGTTTTCGCAACCATCAATATTTCGAGATTTGTGGGAAAAAATTGCAATTGTTAGTAAATGCGGCCCGTAATAGTTTTAAGGGCCAATTTACTAATAATTGAATTTCTATTTTTTTCACCAATCTCTTTATTATGTGTAAAAACAACGAAAACTTCTAATAGAAAAATTTCCCAAGTAAAAGTTGTCCAGGTCCTATAGAAGTCAATGGGAGCGGCACTGATTTTATTGGGCTGTTTTTAACCAATTTTAGAGGTTTTCTGATTTTTTTGCAAGTAATTGTAAGAAAAACGTGAAATATTAAAGGTCTTACAGGTATTTGTATTTTTTTACAGCATCGTTAACCATTTTCTTTCTCATTCGTACTACATAAGTTCTGATTTTTTAATAAATTTCATGACATTTGTGTTTTTAGAGAAAGTGAGTTTAGGCATGGTTTCTAAAACCACTAAAATTGGACCATTCATAAATAGGCCTCCATATAAATTTAAAAAAAAAAATGCGTTTGTGAAAAAAAATAGAAATCTGAATTTCTGTAGATTCTGCAGGATGACACCATGGGGCAAATTTACTTATGGTCGAATATCGAGGGTTAATTATTAATTAATTAATTGTCAAATGTAAATCCTTTCAACTTCGAATATCAAAGTTGAAGGATTTACCTCAAATAGTTCGATTGAACGATCGAACGAAAAATCGTTCGATCGAATGATTAAATCCTTCGAATCGTTCGATTAGAAGGATTTTAATCCATTGAGCGAATTATTTTTCTTCGACCTAAAAAACATTAGAAAGCCTATGGGGACCTTCCCCATAGGCTAAAATTGCACTTCGGTAGGTTTTAGGTGGCGAAGTAGGGGGTCAAAGTTTTTTTAAAAGAGACAGTACTTCAACTATCGAATGGTCGAATAGTCAAACGATTTTTAGTTCGAATCGTTCGAGTCGAAGGTCGAATTAGCCAATTTGATGGTCAAAGTAGCCAAATAAAACATTAGAAATTCGAAGTTTTTTTTATTCTATTCCTTCACTCGAACTAAGTAAATGGGCCCCTAAGTATACAAAGCCCAGGGAAGTTGCTCCTATTTTCACCCTGCTGTTGCTACTGGTATTAGTTGAGGATATCCTCTCTGAATTAGGCAATAAAGCAGCTGTATAATATAAATATAAAGACATTTACCCATAAGAGGAATGTTCAGTTCATACAATAATCTGCAAATTCAGTGTCTCTCTAATGAACCCTACTTTGGGTGTATTTCTCTTTTATGTAAGTGAGGATGTGTTGCTCTAGGCTGGAAAGATTATCATGTGACAACATTTTTTAACATGTATATAACATATTGCCTGAAGAATTGTATTAATATCCTACAGCCTTTTCCTGTGACCTCCAGATGGACCTTTATGTTTGCCAAACCATGTTATTTAGAATAGTGCCAAACATATTGAAATGTACATACTTATAGATATACATATAAAAATGTGTGCCAAGACTCACTGAGTCATTTTTTTTTTTTTTTATAAAATAGAATTATTTATTAACCTTCGCATTTAACACTGTGTACAGAGAGAAATGCTCTAAAAAAATAATTTATTATATGAACTGGTTGAAGACTCAAAATGAAGAAGAAATGCAGGATATATATAATATACCTACACAGAGCTCAAAGGCTATATTGCCCCTATGTCTATGGTCAGTTCATGCTACAGGTATTGGATCCATTATTTGAATTCCATGATACCTGAACCTCACTAGAAAACATCAACAAAACTAAACTAAAACCTATTTTAGCGTAATGATGACTGGTAGACGTTTTAGAGATGCAGCTCCTGCTTCCTCTCCCTGCATGGAAAACTGGGGTTGGAAGGGAAGAGATGAAATAGTTGCAGGCTTTTTCCATATTGGGAATGGATTATTGGGCTTGTTTTTATAATGTTATGGATACCTGAACTCAGGATAAAGGACCCCATACTTTTACATCTCACCATCAAATAATGAATGAGGAATAGGTAGACTTGGGTCCTCCACATTTTTAAGAGTTTGAGTTCCTAAGTTTACTTATCTTTATTCCTACTCAGAGTGACGTCACATGAAAGGGCTTAAAAATACCAGGAACATGGATTATCATCTTTGGTGGCTTTAGTGTTATCCTTTGCTTGTCCAAACACCATATAAATTCTTGTACTCCAGAAAGCCTGCGTTGTCCACTGATATCTTCAAGTGACCAGTAGATTATTAAATGATTGCGCTATCTTGTTTGAGATCTAACACATGAATGTGATCTGAACAAAGAATTAAAAGGGTATCCAGCCAAACGTTTCAGTACATTGAATACACAGAGTGAATTGTCTTTGCACCAAATATTCCTGCTAGTTTAAGAGGAATATAAAGTATAAGGCATGGGTCCCCAACTTTTTTTACTCGTGAGCCACTTTTAAATGTAAGAAACAGTTGGAGAGCAACACAAGCATGAAAAAATGTCATGATGTCAAATAAGGGCTGTGATTGGCTGTTTGGTAGCCCCTATATGGACTGGTAGCCTACAGGAGGCTCTTTTTGGAAGTACACCTGTTTATTTATGCAACCAAAACTTGCCTCCAAACCAGGAATTTAAAAATAAGCACCTGCTTTGAGGCCACTGGGAGCAACATCCAAGGGGTTGGTGGGCAACATGTTGCTCGCGAGCTACTGGTTGGGGACCACTGGTATATGGCATGTCCTTAAAGAGGGTATATTTTTATTCCATTTACTGATCTATATATAATATGCATAGGCACCTTCAGCCTACTCTCATCCTACTCTAAATTACTCAGTCTTCTCTTGCACATTTAGTTAGGCATCATTATTAGTGATGGGCGAATAAATTCGGCAGGAGCGAATTCGCGGCTGCCGTGAAAATTGCCCAGTGAAAACTGGCCAGGGTAACAAAATTTTGGCGCGCGTCAGAAAAGTTGCTCACATCAAAACTGTTGCGTGTCAACATTATTCGGATGCCCATTGACTTTAACTCCGGATTTGACACGGTTTGTGAATTTTTCGCCCTTTCGGCAAAGCGAAACGGGACAAATTCACCTATCACTAATCATTATTAGCAAATTAAAATTCATTACTGAGATGGTATCCTAGAAAGAGCCAATAACAGTATTTTTAAATAATTTAAATTCCTGACATACCCCAGTTTGCTGCAGAAAACACGAGAGCGTCAACCTCCACTTACAGCTTCAGCTGAAATGAATCTTATGTTGTTTTAAAATTAAGTGGGCAGCTATTATGGGGATTTAGTAGCTGACGGACTTTAGGGTGGTTACCTCATTTGACATTATAGGTTTATTTAAAGGCTAGACCAGCTTTTAAGTACAAATACCATAGGTGTGTTTTTTTTGAAGATCTTCTGAGCATGATGATTAAGGAGGACTACATTTGTGGTGGTGTGGGAATGTCTCTTCAAACTATTTAGTATGTATACTGTAACTGACCCTTTAGGATGTTTTTCCTTTTTATAACAAACTTATCAGGTACCATGCCTGACCGCTCTTCAGTTCCCATTACAGGATGCATGATTTTGTAACTCCTTTATGACCTTACAGGCCTGCAAAGCATTACAAGGCAAGCCCAGAGCATAAAAGAGTTAGGTTTGGACCACAAAGATGGACAGCAGAAAAATGAGACAGGGCTCTCAAATGCTTGTGACATATTCATCTTAACAGAATTATTCTAATAACAGTGACATAAGCAACCTAAATGTGGCCAGAGCTGGAATGAATTAAAATGGTGTTCATGGAGAAATGGTCAACTTCCATGCGTGACCCGAAGAGATCCGAACATTAGCAGTGCCCTACTCTGCCACAGAATTGATTAAGGCTGGTCCACATTGGTTTTCTTCCTTGATTTTGTAAAGCTTTTAAGAAATGTACAGTCACAAAGGAGATGAAAGTCAGTGCTTGATATTCTAGACTTTACCTCATGTTATAAAGTGGCATATCTACTGGAGTGTACAGAGAGTCATTATTATTGAGCCTCCACCTTATGAAACTGGATTTTAGTATAGATCATATGGTAGCTCATCTTTGGGTCATTAAAGTAAGAAAAGGCAAAGAAGACATCAGAGCATGGTGTAAATTTAAACTTTTTTATAGAAATGAAATTCAAAGTTATTACTTAGGCTATCTTCTGGGAGATTTTATAATCTTTATTGTATTTAACGGGTATCAACAGATGGTCCTTCTGTGATTTATATGGGTTTAGCTCCCTAAAGTGGCATGCTGTCCGTATAGACCAATATAAAGAAATATCTAAAGCTCATCCTATATCGATACTGTATGCATTTCCTACATGATGCTGTGGTGAAGGCTCATTATTGAGAAGCATATGAACTGCAGCGTTCCTGTGCTTAAGTCAGTCGTTTTTGTCTTCAAAATATGACCCTTCCATTAAAAGGCCTGATAAGAGATACTGCTGTGAATCCATACGAACATGGGTTCCAAATTTTCAGACCTATCTACAAGGGTAATGATTTAAAGCCATATCTGCCAAGAGTTGACTTCTAGTTTTTTTTTTTTAAAGCAAGTTGGAACTTGAGGATACAGGCATGAACAATAGGAGTGTTCTCTCTTTTCATCGACAAGCCCCATCTTCAGTTTCCTCATCATCCTCAGCAGAGCTTGTTGGGACAGATGGTGGATGAACTTGGTGCAGCTGTGGAAGGGTTTCTGCAGCGCAGGAGCATGTGGTATTGTTTCGATTTTATCAAGAAGATGGATGGGGTGTGACCTTGTGCGTCTGCAAATGAATGTCAGTTATAAATGCAGTTTTTCATGGGGAGGGTTGTTGGATGAATGTAAGTCCTTCAGAAATTGTGAGGAGGACATATCTGCTGCTGGGAAGGGCTACTGAGTACAACTCACATATTCCCAGGGAAGGTTGGTAAGTAGAGCTTGGCTGCTCTTTGATAGGGCCACACTGGGTGCCTGTGTTCTCTGATTGTAATAATAAAAAGAAAAAAAATATGTGCCAATTATTGTTTTTGTGTCTTTTTTGCTTTACTGTTACTTTGACATATGTCTACAGTTCTGAATTTCTCTCAGAATCAACGCTGATATGTCATATGTACTTGGATGATTCCCAGTGTAGTGCAGATAGATTCAGATGGACAAGGGTGATGCTTACATTATTTCAAATAGCCGAAAATCCCTACAGCTACCAATCACTACAGCTAGGTTTATATCCTTTACAAGGTTCTTTTCAAACAAACTATAGGAGGTTTTCTCTACTCTCAATCTAAACCCTAGGGTTAAGTCTAAAACCCTAGGGTGTTGGTTTAACTAGATAGTATTGCTCCATTCACACTCCTCTGTGGAGCTACAGTAGTCTGCTCACTAAACAGACTTTTTGTTTTGTAACGTCTACTTACCTGTTTATGGGTTCCCTGTCCCAGCCAGACTTGTTCTGTATTGTTACTACAGGTTCTACACTACATTGTTTCTCTTTCACATTTGGGCATTTAATAAAAGGATTGAGGAGTTTTCTTTTCCTTTTTATAAACCAGAGCCCGCATGTGTGTCATAGTATCTATTAGGAATAATGTATGAGATAAATAGTGATGGGCGAATTTGCGCCGTTTCGCTTCGCCGGAAAATTTGTGAATTTTGCGCCAAATTCGCGAAACGGCACCGGCGTCTCGTTCTTGATGCTGGCGCCCGTTTTTGACGCCAGGGCCCGTTTTTTTGACGCTGACGGACGTTTTTTACTTTATTTTTTCGGTTGTTTAGCGTAAATTCGCGCCTGCCGAATAAATTCGCCCATCACTAGAGGTAAATATTACATAAGAATCTACCTGTCATCATCACAGTTTTCTGCCAGTGAAACTATGAACTATGTTTGGTTTATCTAATTTAAATAGTAGGACATACACTGTTCTTACAGTAATTAGTGATGGGCGAATTTATTCAGCAGGCGCGAATTTGCGGCGAATTTGCACGATTCGCCACCAGCGAATCAATTCGTGAAACGCCCACGAAACTTCGCCCGCAAAAATTTGCCGGCGCCGAAAAAAACGGACAACGGCGTAAAAAACGAGAGTCAAGAGAGTCAATGCGTTTCGCGAATTTTTTGGCGAAACGGCGCAAATTCACCCATCACTAACAGTAATTACTGTAACATAACCTGAGTTTTGTTGGATGTCCCATGGCCCATATGGTGCCAAGGGCATGGCACAATTTGTTATAACATTTATTAGTGTGACATTGCTCTAAATGAATATTGGTGAGACAATGCTGTATGTCTGGATAAAGTTGCTTTTATGTTTGTAGCAGTTAAAAAAGAAAAAATTTATACTTACCGAAATTTTCTTTTTCTTTAGTCCGAAAGGCAGCACAGATACTAATGGGTTAAGTCCCTCACCATGCCTGTAGCACAGGAAAAAAACACAATCATGAATAATTAATCAGCCTACAATTACCCACCTCAGTACCTCCTTCCCCAGTGTTATATACAAGCCAATGAAAAAAACAAGCCAAAACACTATAGAATGCTTATAATTTTATTCAGGGAGGGAAAGAATGTGCTGCCTTTCGGACTAAAGAAAAAGAAAATTTCGGTAAGTATAAATTTTTTCTTTTCCTTAGTCCTCCAGGCAGCACAAATACTAATGGGATCTAGCAAGCTAGTATAACCAGGGTGGGTTTAAGGATCTTGAAGTACTGCCTCTAGGACCCGGCTGCCAAAGGCTGCATCATTCAAGGCTGCTAAGTCAAGGCGGTAGAATCTTGTAAATGTAGAAATGCTGCTCCATGTGGCAGCTTTACAGATTTCTTCCAAACTCAAGGCTGACTTTTCTGCCCAAGACGTAGCAACTGCTCTTGTTGAATGAGCTCTTAATTGATCAGGAGCATCTTTTCCTAAAGAAGTATAGGCCAAAGAAATCGTATTCTTCACCCAGGCTGCAATAGTGGATTTTGCAACCTTGTTTCCTTTCGACTTCCCCATTAGGGATGTCGCGGACTGTTCGCCCGCGAACTAATTCGCGCGAACATCGACTATTCGCGTTCGGCGAATGTTCGCGAACGTCGCGCGACGTTCGCCAATTTGGGTTCGCCTTAGCTGGCGCTTATTTTTGCCCTCTCACCCCAGACCAGCAGATACATGGCAGCCAATCAGGAAGCTCTCCCTCCTGGACCACCCCCACACCCCCTGGACCACTCCCCTTCCATATATAAACTGAAGCCCTGCAGCGTTTTTTCATTCTGCCTGTGTGTGCTTGGAAGAGCTAGTGTAGGGAGAGAGCTGTTAGTGATTTGAGGGACAGTTGATAGTAACTTTGCTGGCTAGTAATCTACTTGATACTGCTCTGTATTGTAGGGACAGAACTCTGCAGGGATTTGAGGGACATTTTAGGTTAGGTAGCTTTGCTGGCTAGTAATCTACCTTCTACTGCAGTGCTCTGTATGTAGCTGCTGTGGGCAGCTGTCCTGCTGCTGATCTCTCATCTGCATCTGTTCTTCAAACAACTGCCACCTAGCTGTCTAAATATCAATAATAATACCGTCTCCAGAAACACCACCCGAGTGACGTTTTTCAAGCAGCAATAATATATTCCGTATCCAACGGCTGTAGTGTATACGTTGACCTTGCAGGCATTATTTGCCCAGTCTTTAACCAAGTGCCACCTAGCTGTGTGAGCTTTTTCACATTCCGTGTCCAGAAACATCACCTGAGTGACGTAGTGTGATTTCTGCCCTTTACAGCACAAAACGCAGCGCTGTGTCAACAATGGATTTTTCAGATACATTTTTGCCCTTGATCCCCCTCTGGCATGCCACTGTCCAGGTCGTTGCACCCTTTAAACAACTTTAAAATCATTTTTCTGGCCAGAAATGTCTTTTCTAGCTTTTAAAATTCGCCTTCCCATTGAAGTCTATGGGGTTCGCGACGTTCGCGAACTATTCGCATGTTTTGTCGCAAGTTCGCGAATATGTTCGCGAACATTTTTTCCGCCGTTCGCTACATCCCTATTCCCCATAAAGGAAATAAAAAGATGTTCCGAGTCTCTGAAACTTTTTGTTCTCTCGATATAAATAGACAGACATCTTCTTACATCTAGCTTATTAAGCTCTTCTTCCTCCACAGTGGAAGGCACCGGAAAAAAGGATGGAAGTATAATTTGAGCATTAATATTTTGCGTAGAAGGAACTTTTGGTCTAAAAAAAGGTAGAGTTCTGAGCACCACTTTTTCTGGAAAGAATAAAGTATATGGTGGATTAGCTGCCAGTGCTTGCAACTCTCCTACCCTTCTGGCAGATGTTATTGCAACTAGAAACGCTGTCTTCCATGCCAAAAGCTTTTGACTAATAGAATCCAAGGGCTCAAAAGGATGTTTGCATAATGCTGACAATACCAAATTGAGATCCCATGCTGCCACAGGAATTTTTACTGATGGTCTCAACCTCATCATTCCTTTAATAAAACGCTTGATCAAAGGATCTGAAGTTAAAACTCTAGAAGTAATAGCTGAGATGGCTGCTAAATGGACCTTTAAAGTAGCCGGCTTCAACCCTTTGTCAAATCCGTCCTGCAGAAATTATAAGATCCCTGCCACCGGACAAGTCATAGACTGAAAATCTCTCTGGACACACCAAGAACTGAAGATCTTCCAAACTTTATTGTAAACTTTAGAAGTGGACTGTTTACGTGAATGTAGCAGTGTTTGTACAACTTCCTGAGAGAGGCCTTGATTAATTAACAAGTCCTTGTCAAATTCCATGCTGCCAGTTTCCATCTGGATGGATTTGGATGACACATTTGGCCTTGTACTAACAGATCTCTCCTCTGTGGCAGTATCCAATACGTCCCCTTGGATAGAACCATCAGGTCCGTGAACCAAACTCTCCTTGGCCAAAAGGGTGCTATCAAAATGATTGATGCCTGTTCGTGCTTGATCTTCTTCACTACTCTCTGTATCATGGCCAGAGGTGGAAAAATGTAGGCTTTCTTGAAATTCCATGGAAAAGACATTGCATCTAGGAAGTTTGGGTTCTCCAGTCTTGACAAGGAACAAAATTTGCCCACCTTCTTGTTGTGCTTGGTCGCCATCAGGTCTATCTGAGGCATTCCCCACCTCTTGACAATATCCAGAAACACTTGCTGATTCAGTTCCCATTCTTTTTGGTCTATGATCTCCCTGCTGAGATGATCTGCAAGACAGTTCTCGGACCCCTTTATGTAAACTGCTTTGATCAAATTCAAATTCTCTTCCGCCCAGAACATCAACTTCTGGCATTCCCTCATTAGTAAAGGAGCTCTCGTTCCCCCTTGGCGATTTATGTAAGATACTGTTGTCGTGTTGTCTGATTGGACCATCACTTCCTGGTTCTTCAGACCACTCTTTAAACTCTTCAACGCCAGGCGAACTGCCCTGAGCTCTCTGAAATTTGAAGATTGACTCCTTTCCCAGGATGACCACTTCCCTTGGACTACCTTGCTTCCAAGGTGAGCACCCCAACCTAATGCGGATGCATCCGTTGTTATTAATTGATATTTTGGAAGATGAAAGGGCATTCCAATTCTCAAGTTGTCCGGATTTATCCACCATTTCAGAGATTTCTTCAGGGATACTGACAGTCTCATGAAATGATCTAGAGATTGTATCGACTTGTCCCAACTCCACAGAATTTCCTTCTGCAACTTCCTCATATGAACTCTTACCCAAGGTACTGCTTCTATAGAAGCAGTCATCAGACCTAACAATCTCATGGCCTGACGAATTGGCATTTTCCGATATTGCAGAAACTCCTTCACTAATGACATTATTGTTGTTATCTTCTCTGGAGGAAGAAAGGTTCTCATCTGTAACGTATCTAACTGTAGTCCCAGAAATTTTATTGAAGTGGAAGGCTGCAGCATCGATTTTTCTAAATTGATTATCCACCCATGCGACTCCAGAATATTCAATGCTTTCTTCAAGTGGTGATTCATCTGCTCCAGACTCTCGGCTTTTAGCAGCCAATCGTCTAAATATGGAACCACGAAGACACCTTGCTCCCTCAGTGCTGCTGCTAGAACCACAATCACCTTGGTAAATATTCTCGGAGCTGAAGTTATCCCAAATGGTAAGGCTCTGAATTGGAAATGATGAATCTTGCCTTTTTCCCAAACTGCCACGCGTAGATACTTCCTGCTGAGAGGATGAATTGGTATATGAAGGTACGCGTCCTTTAGATCTATCGTAACTAGCAGATCTCCTTGTTGTAGGATATTTATTGCGGATTTGATGGTTTCCATTTGAAACTTTTCTTACAAACTGGTTGAGAAACTTCAGATCCACCACTAATCTGAAAGAGCCGTTTTGTTTGGGAACCAAGAAAACTGTTGAGTAGACACCCATCTTTATTTCCTCTTGAGGAACTGGTTCCAACACTTTCTTTACTAGAAATTGTCTTATTGCCATTAAAATAGCTTCTTGTTTTATTGGGTCTTGTCTTTTTGTTATGCAGAATTTGTGCAAAGGTTTTTCCTGAAATGCTATGCGATAACCATCTTTTATTATATTCAACACCCATGCGTCGGAAGTTGTTTGTTGCCAGATGGGGAAAAATAAAGTCAGTCTCCCCCCAACTTCCTCTTGACTTCTGGCGTCAGAAATTAGGTGATTTAATCTGACTGGAGTCTTTCTTCTGATTAAATTCCTTTGCTGGAAATTTGGACTTAAAGACTCTGTTCCGGAACTTGTCTCTATTTTCTCCGTCTCTGAAAGGTCTCCTGCCTCTAGAAGACTGTGGAGAGAATCTTCTTGTAGAGGAGCGAAAAAACTGTTTCTTTTGAGCCTTAGGCCTGTCTTGTGGAAGTGTCTTCCCTTTTCCTGTTACTAGGCTTTCTAGCAATTTGTCCAAAGAAGAACCAAATAGTTTTCCAGGTTCAAAGGGCATTGAGATAAGCTTATTCTTTGAAGCGAGATCAGCCGTCCAAGCCTTTAGCCATAGAGCTCTTCTACCTGATGTAGATAGAGACATGGTTCTTGCTCCCAACTTAAAAGACTCCACCGCCACATCACATAAATAATCTGTAGCTAGCTTTATCGGGTAAAGCATATCCAGGAGATCATCTCTGGAAGTTCCTGTATCAATATCCTCTTCTAAATCATTTAACCAGCATTTTAATGATCTGGAAACAGAAATGGCCGCCAATGACGGTTTACACACATTGGCCCCAGCTAAATAAGACCTTCTTAGGGCACATTCCGCTCTTTTATCCATAGGATCTTTTAATGCTCTCTCTTCAACTGGAATCGTAGTGCGTTTAGATAATCTGGCAACTGCCGTGTCAACTTTCGGGGGCTCTTCCCACTCCGCTACCTCTGATGACTCAAAGGGAAACATCTGTTTGAATCTTTTATTCATTTCCGGCTTTTTTCCCGGATTTTTCCATTCATCAGAAAAAATCTGTTTCAAAGAATCATGTATTGGAAAACAAATTTGTTTCTTTTCAGAAAAGAAAGGTAAAGCAGATCTATTTCCAGACTCAGTTGTCACCGATTTTGGGCAAACCATTTTCCTGACTTCTTTCAGTAGTCTAGGCATCTTTTCCACATTAAATAAATACATATCTTTATTTTTAGTGGTTGAAGTAGAAGAGGAAAGTTCAGAAGAACTTATTTCACCCAATTCAGTCTCTGATTCAGACTCACTAACAGCTCTGGAATGACTGGGCACTGATCTTGACTTATGAAAAGCTCCAATTGACTTTTCCATAACATCTTTAAACCAAGACATAAATTCATCCGTTCTATCTTGGCTGGGGTTGGTACAGGCCTGGCAGCTGTTTGATGCCCATCCCTCAGGAATTGGTTGATCACAGCCTGAGCAAATCCTATGCCTGCTCTTTCTTTTTCTTTTGCCTTCTGACATCTAACAAAACACAAAAGAAAACAGGGATAAACAAAATGTCCAATCAGCAAAGCAGCCATAACCAACCCTGCTGCTACAAGATAAATACCTTAGCAGCCTTTGAAAACAGACTGGCAGCCCTTAGACACAGTACTGCAACAAATGAGGCACAATACCACAGTTCCTGCAAGTTTAAATACCTTACCAGCATCAGAAAAAAATGCCTCCTTCTCCTTTAAAATCTGAGCCGCATCTCTCCCAACACATGTGTCTCACCGCTATTAGTGATGATGTCATCCTCCTGTGCATGCTTCTGTGCTGTGCACCCAGAGTTAGGGAGAAGAGAATAAACGGCTGCATTTTCATTTCCAGTCTGCCAAGCATCGCCTGCAGCCCTGAAAAGCTTTGTTTGTCATGCCTAAGGGAACCTTCCCCTGGGGAACTCACCCTCAGGTAGTTCCCCATGCGGCCATCAGACACCTCAGTGCCTGGATCTTCGCCTACACGGCCTCTAGGACTTGTGCAATGGTATGGCGCAGGAAAAAGAACACTGGGGAAGGAGGTACTGAGGTGGGTATTTGTAGGCTGATTAATTATTCATGATTGTGTTTTTTTCCTGTGCTACAGGCATGGTGAGGGACTTAACCCATTAGTATCTGTGCTGCCTGGAGGACTAAGGAAAATAGCCATATCCCTTAAACAGAAAAAAAGCATATGAAGTTGCATAAGTTTGCTTTACAAGGGAAGCTTGTTTTTCTTGTGACCTTAAATGATGCCCTTGAGACCTTAGGAATTATCAATTAATGAAAATATTTCCATATTTATTGATACATAGTCATCATATTCCGATTTCTTCAAATCTGGCCACCCCAGTCCTCACATGTATTCCCTTTTTGGATGTTTTTAAAATTGTTTAAAACACAAAGACATTCTACTGCCAGAAAAAAAAGATGATTAATGCACTGAATCCAGGATTCAGTTGGCGATTCCACCAAACCCAGTCCGAATACTTAAAATTGATGTGACTTTCTGTGCAGGTGGCGGTGGGGAGGCCCGTGTGAATGGTGTAGGGGGGTGTGGACCCTTGATGAGGCAGCCCTGGTGGGTCCAGACCCCCCCCAGTCCGACGCTGGTTCTTGCTGACCATTCCTAACAATAATTTACATGGCGGGAGACAGTGTCGGACTGGCCCGGCAGGAAACCGGGAAAAAACCCGGTGGGCCCCGAGGACATTCTGGTTTTAATGTATTTGAAATAAAAGTTGAAATTTTACCCTACGAAGTGACGTCCGGCTGTGCTTGCCTTTTCCTCTATACTCAACCGGTGGGCCCCGACCCTTAATGGGCCCCCGCCGGGCCAGACCCCTCTCCCGACCATTTTGTTAAAAAAAAAAAAGATTTCTTTAGGCGCCTTTCAAGAAGGAGCGTCGAGCCATGTCGTCACGCAGGTGTGCAGTGCGCATCACGGTAGGGGGTCGAGGGGGTCGGGGGGCCCCTGGACAGTAGTCCCGGTGGGCCCCGGGCCCCCCAGTCCGACCCTGGCGGGAGATGATCTTCTGTAGTGCTGAATTGTCAGATACAGGTAGAATTCTATTTTTTCTACCTGTATATCTGACAATTCAGCTCTAAGGGGTTATTTCTTAAAGTCTGATTTTTTTCAGATTTTTTTTTCTGATTTTGACTTTTAAACACAATTTTTTTGTAGAAAAAAAAATAGAATTTTTTTAGATTTATTAAACCCTGATGGTGTTAAAAGTGCAAATAAAGTACTCCAACTTAGATCTGCCGAGTTCAGGTAGAATGGCAGATGTTCCGTTGACATTTTGGAGATCTGATCTGCGCTGTGTTTCGTTCAATATTGTAAAGAGTTTAGGGCGAAAAAGTTGCAGTTTTCGGCCGCAAATCCGAAAAAATCATTTGGATCTTTTCATGATTTTATCAAGTCTTTTCCTGCAAAAGAAATGTTCGTAAAAATGGTCGCAGGAAAGATCGTAATTATAACGTCTATTTCCACCTTTAGATTGTATTAGCATAAATATTAAACACTGTTCTGCTTCTTGCTCTGGGCTACACCATTTAAACATTAAGGTTAGACAAGTGTGAGATCAAGGTGCAAAAAAGCTTTTCAGTCAAAAAAAATAAATAAAGAACCAAATCGCTTCTGCTGTTCTAAGGAAACCCGAATTCCAACATTTAAAGGTAAGTGTTACATTATCCAGTGTTTTTCACCACACTTTGCAGTGCTGATATTGTAGTTATACTGTTACAGGGATATCCTGTTGGACACTAGCGAGGGGCCAGTCGCAAATTTGCGGTGAATTTCTGTGTTTCGCCGCCAGTGAATAAATATGCGAAACTGCGAAAGGACAATTCTGCCCAAGTTGAGTGGGGTGGACCATTACTCCTTTCTGGAGCACTGAGCATTAGTGATGGGCGAATAAATTCGCCTGGCACTAATTTGCGGCCGAATTTCCACGCTTCGCGAAATTTCACCGACATCAACATTTTTTGGTTGCGTGTCCTAAAAGTCTCGCCCGTCAAAATCGGCGCATGTAAGCGCTATTCAATGCCCATTGACTTTAATGACAGCGTCAGCTTGGACGCGTGTGTCAATTTCTGATTTTCATGATTTTTCACGAAAATGTCAGATTTTCACAATTTTTTTGTTAATTTTTCGACAAAGCGAAACTGGAGAAATTCACTACTGAGCATTCTTTTTCATTTTGCCTTTGCCAAGGTCTAGCAATAAACTGCTCAGAATTATTAGTCACTGCTGTTAACTACACTGGTGCGAGTTAATACAGGTATACAACTTGTTTTTCAGAATGCTCGGGACCTGGGGCTTTCAGGATAACGGATCTTTCCATAATTTGGATCTTTATACATTGTCTAATAGAAAATCATGTAAAAATCAAATAAACACTGGGTCTGCTTCCAATAAGGATTCATTATATCTTAGTTTGGGTCATGTACAAGGTATTGGTTTTTTTTTATTACATAGAAAAAGGATTTTTTTAAAAAATTTTAATTATTTGGATAAAATGGAGTCAATGGGAGATGGCCATTCTGTAATTTGGAGCTTTCTGAATAACAGGTTTTCCGGATAACGGATCCCATGCCTGTACCAATGTTCATATATCAGTCTACAGATGAAAAAGATAGGACAGAGTTAATTTTGAACTGTTACAGGTGTGGATCCATTATCCAGAAACCCATTATCCAGAAAGCTCAGAATTACGGAAAGGCCACCTCCCATAGACTCCATTTTATCCAAATAATCCAAAGTTTTAAAAATGATTTATTTTTTCTCTTTAATAATAAAACAGTAACTTGTACTTGATCCCAACTAAGATATAATTAATCCTTATTGGAAGCAAAACCGGCCAGAAATAGTTATACCATATGTAAGACAATAAGTATCCCATGTATGCCAACCATAAACTATATAAATGCATGTATGCCATGCTCTTTGTTTATGCCCTTAGGGCGGTGAATTTTTGAAGGATGTACTTGAAATTGCATTTATTCTAGAGTTATGTTCTCCGTATAATGCATCTTTTAGACAATTCAGAAACCAGTGTGTTTCTTAGCACAAAAGAAAATATTTTGAGACTCACTAGGGTTCAGGGGGCCTTAATATTACATTCTCTGGTTGGTTGTTCCTAGGTTCTTTGGTGCCCCAGTTCAACACTATATATATATATATATATATATATATATATATTTTTTTTTTTTGTATTATTCATATCAGTGGAAAGGGTCCAGATTTCATTTTTTTCTTATATTCAGTATGGGATCCGTTATCCACAAACCCGTTATCCAGAAAGCTCCAAATTATGGAAAGGCTGTCTCTCATAGGGGCAAATTCACTAAGATTCGTAGTTGCGCCAGCGTCTAATTCGCCGCACTTCGCCAGGCGCATTTTCACCAGTGCTACGCAAATTCACTAAAATCCGAAGTTGCGCTCAGGGGAAGCGTAAGGTTGCGAAGTTGCACTAGCGTTAATCGCCAAGCAAAGCGAAGTTACGCTAGCGATGGTTAATTTGCATACGGCGCCAAATTGAAGTTACAATGGAGGTATATGTAGCATCACTACACAAGCCTGGGAAACCTTCAAAACAGCAGATAAAATTTTTATTTTGCCCTACACATGTGCCCACTGTATAGTTAAGTTGCCGTGAGTTAGGAAATGTAGGGGGGAAGGAGGGTAGCCTCAAAAAATTTTTTTGATCTTGTTCAGCCTATCACCCATAAAAAATGAAAAAACGTCAGCGTTATTTGGGACTTAGAAATTTTTTTAACTTTTTTTGAAGCAATCCCTATCTACTCTATTGCACTTCGCCTGGTCAGAGGTGGCGAAGGAAGTCTGGCGTAAAAGGTAGCGTTCAGAAAAATGTGCGCGTCAGTGAATTTGCGTAGTTACGTCCGTTGCGCAAATTCGTCAGGCGTAAGGGTGCGAAGTAACACTTGCGAATTTACACCAGTGTCCGTTAGTGAATCGGCGAATTAACAAAAATGCGCTACGCTAGCGTTAGGCGCTTTGTCCTTTAGTGGATTTGCCCCATAGACTCCATCTATATCCAAATAATTCAAAGTTTTAAAAATGATTTCCTTTTTCTCTGTAATAATAAAACAGTAGCTTGTACTTGATCCAAACTAAGATATAATTAATCCTTATTGGAAGCAAAATCAGTCTATTGGGTTTATTTAATGTTTACATGATTTTCTAGAAGACTTAAGGTATGAAGATCCAAATTACAGAAAGATCCAAAAAAACCCAGGTCCCGAGCATTCTGGATAACGGGTCCCATACCTGTATAAGCAAATTATTTAGTATGTTATAAAAGGAAAGGGTTGCTTTGTTAAAATAAATAAAAAATTGGAAAAATGAGCAGTGAAAAGTGTATTAAGAGAAGGGACAGATAAATTTGGCTTAGAGTCCAACCTATTAATTGATTAGCACTTCAAAGCCCTAAGCTACAAATTCCTTATGATGTTATTTCAAGCACTGATTAAAGTTAATCTTGTTCCATTGTTGAATACGACTAAATCTCTCCACCCCTGTATTCCCCATTCATACTGTAGTAAGAGAATAATCACTTCATTAACTAGCAGCCCATTTGGACAGAATGTTCCAGAAAGCCCGGGTAGGAACTGCCTGGTCTAAACATTGCTTGAGTCTTTTATAGAGGCAAAGGGAAGGGACTAAATTTCACTGTGTGAAAACATCTTATAGAACATTAACATCATTCAGTCCAATCTGATTCTTTAACCCTTTAAAGAACCTACAGTTTTCCCAAAAAGATAAGTCAAGTTATCCTAGATATGGATACGGAGGGTCATTCTCTGTTAAATCCTATGGAGGGCCACAAAATTGGACAATACTGCATTATAGGATTATAATTGTTTTAGCTGTACATAATAATTAATATAACATTATTCTACTATGGTATTGATCGTGGGTTTATGCAACATTAACCCTTTTGGCACAGTGGGTGACATAACTACCGTACACAAGATAATATAATAGTCGGATAACAGACACCCACAAGACGAAGAATTAGAATGAGAATTAGAATGAGCGACTAGCTATTCAACAAGTCTTTATCTAATGTAAGAAGAGGATAGAACCACTCATGAAGCTGTTGTACTATGGTTTTTCCTTTTACTTGGGATGGTCAACCTTTGGCCCTTTGCGGGGGAGATGTAGTTGTGAACACACATAAAGGGACTGTAATAGGGATTCCCAACATTCAACTGTTCGTTGTGTAAGAGAATGGCTATGACCACTCGTGAAGCCTTTGTACTGTAGATTCCCAATATAATTAATATGGACCAAAACACTTCTATATATAAGACCTGTGGATCTTTAATGAGTAGACCAATTACTGACTGAGACCACGTTTGGGGCTCCAGTTCTATGGATTTCCCATCTGGTTCTTCTTTGAAGGGTAGAACAACAACTGAGGTTACTCATGAATAGTGATGGGCGAATTTATTCGCCAGGCGCGAATTCGCGGCGAATTTGCGCGTTTCGCCGCCAGCGAATAAATTCGCGAAACGCCCGTGAAAATTCGCGGCAAAAATTTGCCGGCGTCAAAAATTTTTTTTTCTGAAAAAACGGACGCCGGCGCCAAAAGCGCGAATTTTTCGCCGGTTTGCGAATTTCGCGCGAAATTCGCGGATTTTTCGGCGAAGCGAAATGGCGCAAATTCGCCCATCACTGCTCATGAAGCTCCACTATTATGGATTCTTCTTATGGTTTATCTTTGATAAGATGGAGACCACCCTGGGCCTGAGACTTTTTCACAAGTAATGCAATGACAGGGAACACTCATGAATCTCTTGTACTATAGATTCCCCTCCTGTAGCATTTCATTTATTTAACAATACTGGAACCGTTCATGAACTCCACGTACTATGGATTTCTTAAGGTACAGCTCTTCCATGGCTAGAACAAATGGCTAGAACATTCATAAAACCCTTGTCATTTCAATTTCCAATAACAATGGTGGGACTACTTATGATTAGGGATGAATTTTTATCATCCACCCCTTGCCAGTCATATGAACTAATAGGATTATAGACCTCCCGTTCTATCCAGGTCAGGCCTGAGAATTAAAATAGGCCCTGGCATTTCAGGTACACAGAGGCCCAATCAGCCCACAAAGAGGCCCAAACAGACCCCACCAGCCCACTAAATACTGACTTTCTGACATTTGCCAGAACCCACAGATTGCCAGTCCGGGCCTGCTTCTATCTATGGAGCTATCAGGGTATTGTGTGGAAGGAACTGGCAACATGGGAGCCTTTATGAAGAACAGTTGTAGCATAGTAAAAAAGTAGCTTCTCTAACAAATGTGCTAGTGCACAGCTAAAACCGCCTTAAAGTCAATGTAATTTCACCTTCACAGTTTTGCAGATCCTAATGCAAAATGCTGTAAATTCACTTATTATTACATAGCTGGTTGCCCACCAGCTATACTTGAACTATTGCTGCTGTTGAAAAACAACTATGGGCTTAAACGGGTAGTCAGTGGCGGAACTACCGGGGGAGCAGGGGGTGCGAGCGGGCCAGGGCCCGCACCCCCCGGCAGCACCGCACGTTATTTTGTCCAAATGCATAAAGGTCAAGCTACTTTTCAACTGTAGTGATGGGCGAATTAATTCGCCAGCTGCGAAATGGGTACCAGCGAAATGGGTACCAGCGAATCAAAAACGAAATGCCGGCGCCGTTTCACGAATTTTTCACCGTTTCGCAAATTCGCCCATCACTATTCAACTGGCCTTGATTTTTTATTTTTTATAGTTTCTGATTTATATGCCTTTTTCTTCTGATTCTTTCCAGTTTTCAAATGGGGGTCACTGACCCCATCTAAAAAAACAAATACTCTGTGAGGCAACGAATGTATTGTCACTGTTGCTTTTTATTACATATCTTTTTATTCAGGCCCTTTTCTAGTAATTTTCTAGTCTCTTATTCAAATCAGCGCATGGTTGCTTGGATAATATGGGCCCTAGCATCCAGATTGCTTAAATTGCAAACTGGAGAGCTACTGAATAAAAAGCTTAATAACTCAAAAACCACAAATAAATGAAAATGAAAACCAATTGAAAATTGTCTCAGAATATTGCTCTCTACATCATACTAAAAGTTAATTTAAATATGAACAACCCCTTTAACTGTCCGTGGACCATGAACAATCGGAGGTGCTCCAGTATACGCCAATACCATCCTATATACTCAGATACTCAGAAATCCCAGTTCTGCACACAAACATTTGGAGATATTTTCATTCTGACAAAGCCAATATATTCTGCAGCAGAGTTCCTTGTACAAGGCAGATGCCTCAGCTCGTTAAATAATGCATTTGCACTGCCTTTGTTCTTTTTTTGTTATGTCCTACTTTATCTCATAGTGTAACAAATTCTAAAATTGGATTTAGGAACCAAAGCTGCCTCTTTTTATCTCTTTCTAGTTCTATACAAGCCTGATAAATTGTTTGTTCTGTGGTTACTCTTTGTAAAAAAAAAAACAACAACACTGGGAATTTATTTCCCTTTGTGAATTGATGTGTTTGGGGAAAGTGAAAGGGAAAGCATTAGCTATAAATAAAGGTTTCCGGTAGGCGATCTGTTATTTGTTCTAAAAATAGTTTTATATACATTTAAATATAATTACCTGTTACCCTGCACTAATATAATTGTGTGTTTGCTTCAGAATCCCTAATATAAATATACTAATATGCGGAGGCTGCCATTCAAGCTCGTTACAGCCATGGCTCATCAAATAATACATTTAATTTATTTATAGAGGCTTTAATATTACTGTGTTCAACCACCCACAGGTTTGCTCATCGTCAGTGCACTATATGTTAATGATCTTTTCAAATAAATGGTAATTAATCCTGCTTTGACTTGTGCAAAGCTGAATCTGATCAAAACTTCTTTTATTTGCAAAAAAGGTCCTATTATTACCCAGAAATTCAAATTCAAATGCTCCTCCTGGCAGGAAGAGGATCACTTACTCACAAGAGACTCAAGTGATAACAATCCATGAGGGATGCCCTGATATTTCGCACCCCCCCTCCCCCCTCATCAATAGGATCTTGCCTTCTCCTTTAAAGTTGAACAAGTTACATAAAGAAATCCAAATTATTTTTCTTTTAAAACATACATAACTGGTCTAAACTTGGTGATATATCTCAGCTGTCAGTCATATATTGCCTTCCCTGCCTCTATGCCACTGCCAAAGCAATTATTTCACTTTCTATATTGCACTGTAACTGGACTCCTCTCACTCCCCCAACTGTCTGTAATCATGTAGCCTGTGGCTGGGTGTGTGCATCTGCACCTCCATTTTGGATGATGACAGCATTCACAAAATGGCGCCTCCCTGATTGCTGTGATTGTGTACTCCAAAAGAATGATTTCATCACATTAGTCAAGCAAAATTAACTTTAATTACACTGTATATATTATTTGAATCTTGTTTCCTTCAGTCTGGGAATTCATAATTATAACAAGCAGGCAGGAGCCATTTTGTGGACACTGTTATTAAGACAAGCCTTGTATCATCTCAGAATCTTGTTTGTGCACCAGAATGGGGGACCTGATGTCCATCCCCATGTCCTGGCTACAAAACTAAACAGTTAAGAGAACGGGGGAATGTGTGGTGAACAGAAACATCTAGGAAGTGCTGAACAGAAAGTGAAAGTAATTGTCTGCCCCGCCTCTATGCCTAAGGCATAGAGGAGGGGCAGACAATATTCGATTGACAGCTGAGATGTTTAAATGAGTTTACAACAGCTATAAAATGCTTTAATAAAAAACAGAAATTGGATTTCATGTTTAATTTGAAAAGGACTTTTATTATACAGCTTTTTGTATCTGGGTGACAGGTCCACTTTAATCAGCAGTAGATCAGATGACACAAGGGCATCTCTTGAGAAAGGAAGTTCCATATTAAAGGGCTATAATTATTTATTTATTTGCACGGTGAATTTCCGGATTTGCCGACTGTGAATGTTTTCACGAAATTGCCGCTAAAATTCCCCGTGGGAAAATTTGTGCAACAAATTTTTGTCAAAATGTTTGCGCATCAAAATGATCTGGACACCCATTGACTTTACTGCATTTGGACAAAAGAGTCGCATTTGTGTTAAAATTGTCGCATGCATAAAATTTGTGTGAGTGTACCACTGCTTGGGCTGCTCTTTTAGTTTTTCAAAATATTAGCTGTTTTTTACACTAATATGATGCATTTGAAACAGCAGCACCACCTCTTGTTCAATTCAGCGGATTTTGTCTAGTAGGTAGAAAGTGAAGTTAGTGAAAAGAAAAAAAAAAGACTTATTATATTGCTTTGTTAAGAAAAGGAAGTCAGTGAGCAGACATTTCTCTGGTCAGTTCCGCACTCAACAGCATCACAAGATGTTTCTTTTCTGACTAATTAATTTGCTTTCAACCTTACATTGATTGAAATAGGAGATTGGGATATGAATAGGAGAGGCCTGACTAGAAAGATAAGTAAAAAAGTAACAACAAGAGTAATATTGTAGCCTTACAGAACATTTGTTTTTAGATGGGATCAGTGACCCTGAACCATTTGAAAGCTGGAAAGAGTCAGCAGAGAGAGGCAAATAATTTAAAAGCTTTACAAAGTGAAAATGACAACCAATTGCTTAAAATTAGCCATTCTATAACATACTAAAGGTTACCTAAAAGGTGAACTATTCCTTAATGTCAATTGCAAAATATTCTCAACAGTTTTACATTTATTTGTTTTTATAATTTACATACCTTTAGGTAAAATATAAATCGAGGAATTGGCCTTGTTGCATTTTGGAGCTAGGAAGCAGAAGACAAACTGTAGACGACTTTAGATTTTTCCCCATCTTTCTCTGGGACAACTAGAATATACAATAGTTAGGATTTATTTTAGCAAAAGATGATCCTAACGGGTGTTTACTTTTCAACATCAAGTAGTATTTAAGGGGGTTATTTATCAAGGTCCAAATTTATCTCAGGATTTCTAATATCAAACTTCGAGCAACTCCGAATTCCCAAATGGACCTTATTTATGAAGAAAAAAGCCTGAAAAATACGGTGGGGCAAACTTCTGAGCTTTCCCTGAAAATTCTGAATTGTTAGGAGTTTTCTGCAAAAACTACGATTTTTTTTGGAGTTTTTTGCACAGTAACCCTGAAATAATCAGATATCAGTATGGACATTGGGACCTTCCCCATTGGACCTTGAGATCTTTTAGATGCCTGGGTTTCTCATTCTGAGTTTTTAGACCATCGGACTTTAATAAATCTAGAAAAATTTGTAGTTTTTTTTTTTTTGCTCCAAAAACTAAAAATTTTTTGAGGTTCGGATATTCGGACCTTGATAAATAACCCTCTAAGTGTGTCATTATACTCCATGACACTCTTTCAAAGATACAATCTTTAGTTGATCATAATGTACATTTGAGAATGTTCCTAGTTTAGCAATGGAATTCTTCATGAAGTTCAGACATGAAACATAGGTGCAAATATAGCCAGATAAAATGACAGGCAAGAGGGCAATTGTACAAACAGATGGATGAGATGCAATGCCCATATTAGAACTGCTGTATAGGAATAAAAAAAAAAAAAAAAACTGTGTAACACCAGCAAAATCCACATGATGGCAATAACGTGTTAGAAAAACAGAACAGCTGGAAATGGTAATATTGTGATCTCACATGGCAGTTCTGGGAAAATAAAGCCTTTAACACAGTCATTGCTTACAGGTATGAGAATGTACACAGTGGATTACAAAACATGGCAGCAAATCAAAATATCTTTATTTAAATGCCTTATAAATATGAACACAACATTTGTACATAAAAATACTAGGAACTTAAAAATAATATATAGATATATATATATATATATATATATATATATATATATATATATATATATATAGATATAGATATAGATATAGATATAGATATATAGATATATATATATATATATATATATATATATATACTTAACTATTAATTTTGGATAATTAATTCTCTTTACAATGAGCAGATTATTTTAAGAGCATGTTGACTTTAAAAAATCTTAGTGAAGTATACATATCATACTAACTTATTGCTTCAAGTTTCTACAGGGACATCATTTTAAAAGGATATGGATTTTAAACACACACGTTCATATTTCCTCAATGTCTTTAAAATACTAATTAACAAATATACCTGTTAGTATGTTCCTTTTGTAAGCAAGGAAAGACACAGCAAAGCAAAACCATGATAGTTTGATATAAAACTAGCATTAAGCTTGGTAAGAACAAATGGGTCAGCTCAAACCTTTATTAGGTACAAGGAGGCCAATAAAGAATTAAAAAATAGACTAGCTGAAATAGAGAATCAAAAGGGCATTGTTGCATAGCGTAAAATAAATTATAAATATTTTTAAAAAATGTAAATGGTAAAAAAAAGACATTTAGTGAAGGCTTGCTCTTAAATAGACCCAATTATAATAATCTAAATATTGATGGCATGGCAGGTAAACAAAAGTCCATAACATGTTGGTATTGCCAGGGCCGGAACTAGGGGTAGGCAGAAAAGGCACCTGGCTTGAGCCTAGAAGGATGTGGGGAGATGCCGGGCAGGTGCCTGTTCAAGGTTCTTCTGTCTACCACTAGTCCAGGTTCACTCCCTTCTCCCGCTCTGGTCCCCCCTTCTCTGTCACTCTCCCCTTCCTACCTCCCTCCCCTCTGTTGCTTGGCACTACCTCCCTCCCTCCCCTGCCTTTCCTTCCTTCCATTCGTTGCCAGGCCCGGATTTACAAACTTTCCGTCCCGAGGCCGGCTCTACTCATCGCTCCCGCTCCCCTGCCGGTGCCGTCCCCTTCGCTTCCCCTGTCCAGCACTGTTACCTCCACTTCCGGTTTCCCCCTGTCCAGCGATGTCCCCTTGCCTTCCATGGCCTTCCGCTTTCTGTGCGTGCGCATGCGCATAGCTTAACACTCGGGAACAGCACTGTGCCGTCCCCTTCGCTTCCCCCTGTCCAGCACTGTCACCTCCACTTCCGCTTCCCCCTGTCCAGCTATGTCCCTCCCCTTCCAGGTGCCGTCCTCTTCCCCCTCAGTGTGTGCGTGCGAATGCGCACATCTTAACAGCACTGGAGACTGACGTGAGTCTCCAGTGCTAGTTACTGATGCGGCTGGGCCGCCCCTGAAATTGCGCCGCCCTAGGCCCGGGCCTATGTGGCCTTGCCTCAAATCTGGGCCTGTTCGTTGCCCTCCCCCTTCGTTATGGCGCATGCGGGGTTAGCCGGTGCCTCGGTTGTCCTTTGGCAACTTCTGTGTATTTATTCAAAAAGGGATCCTATTCTCCTAAAAGTATAGGCCTGTTAGTTTGACATCAGTGGTAGGAAATCTTTTGGAGGAGGGGTTAAAATGGAGCACTCACCAACTTTTCTCAAAGAGGTGCACGATACACAGTGTCCACATCCACCCACTAGACCAGGGGTCCCCAACCTTTTTCATCCGTGAGCAACATTCAGATGTAAAAAGAGTTGGGGAGCAACACAAGCATGAAACAAGTTCTTGGGGGTGCCAAATAAGGGATGTGATTGGCTACTGATGGCGCCTATGTGGACTGGAAGCCTACAGGAGGTTCTGTTTGGCAGTACATCTAGTTTTTATGCAACTAAAACTTGCCTCCAAGCCAGGAATTTAAAAATAAGCACCTGATTTGAGGCCACTGAGAGCAACATTTAAGGGGTTCGGGACCAACATTTTGCTCACAAGCTACTGGTTGGGGATCACTGCACTAGACAAACAATGATAGGGAGAACATCACCAGCAGTAAAATTTAAAAAGCCTTTGTTATTCTCAAATGGCTTTTGATCTGTGACAGGCAACATTTTATTCCCATACAGTCTTTTCAAGCTGTGTGGTTATTATTAATAAGATATTGGAAGACAATTCACAATACTAGTTTCTGCAAGTATGGTTTTATGCATATCTGATCTTGCCAGACTAAATGATTTACTTTCTATGAGAAAGTGAGCAGGAACCAAGACACTTGAGTGGCAGTGGATGTGATCTACATAGTGTAACAGTACCTGGTGGTTACACAGGTTACACTTTACACATACTTGACCTCTACAGAATTCAGGGCAAAGGCTGCTTATTGATTTGGTTGGAGGGGACAAAACCAATGCATATTTTAATCTTTGATAGAGGCATCAGTACCTCTCCCCCCAACTTGATATTACATTGGCTTGATTCAGTTGTAGGCATTATTATTTTATTAGTTATTAATGTTAAAGCTTGTAAGTTAAAGATGCAATGATGCCTGACGTCTCACAATCAGAGGGACCATTTGACTTTCAGTTTGTATTTTATATGATATCATATCTTCTATTGCCTGCGGGGGCTGCTGCCTCCTTTATAGCAAAGAGGACTTGCACAACAATGACCTGGCTGCTGGCTCCCAACCCTATAATACATCTACATAATGCACACTTACTAATTATGTTCCTCTACTTTATCATGCTACATTTTGATAAAAGGGTTAAATAATGATGGTATTGATCATTCTTGGCAAGTAACCAAGTTCTGACACACTTAGGAAATGAAAAATTTCTAATTGCAGCCTTGTTATTTAATGCTTTTAACACCTTCTGGCTGGCATGGATTTCCCACAGGGCATAAATCTCAATAGTGCTTTACACTGGATGGTAATACAGATGTAACTAATTAAGGTGATTGGTTTTAATCCCACTTCATATACCAGAATCTCTTTTATGCACAGATCCACTTTTAGTGGGACCATTGCTGTGTATAAGGGATGTTATAAGCAGTAGTGAGAAATCACCAAGTAACTACTCTACATAGGAAGGGTGTGGGGAAGTTCAATAACGGACAAATACATGGTTTAGATGTCTAGATAGACACCGGGACAGATACTGTGGCTGTGGGATAGTAGGTGTAGAGACCCACAGGTTTAGATATGTTTTACTCAGGCAGTCTCCTCTGTATTTGGACACCTACGTGGTCCTCTGATTCACCAATACAACTATGTCCATTTTCATGGGTCCAATGTAGTTCAATGTTTTGCTCAGTAGGTGGCAGTGATTAAAAGTTTAAAAGGGAGAACTCAGGGCACTTTTCCTGGATCCGACATTTCGGGGAAGTGGGTACAGGAAGGGGCTGCACAAGTGACAGGCCCCAAGGTAGGGATAGTTTATGTAAAAGTTAGAGGCATTGTATTAAGTGAGCAGCATTCTGGCTCCAACAAGGAGAGTAGTTGGGGTTAGCACACTTGCAGTGATCAAGCTGCCAGACAGGGACATAAGTGGGTGAGTTCAGGAGCAGGGAAAGTGCCAAGGAGCAAGATACCACCAGTGAGTGGGTGAGCTCAGAGGCCGGAGATTTGCCAAGGACGCAAGATACACCAGAGAGAGGTAAGCACTGGGGCAGGGGGAGCTTCCAGTGAGCAAGATACCACTGTGAGTTACCCATGTTGGGGATAGGATCACCAAGACAGGCTGCACTACCTCTGAGAGGGAACTACTTGAGATAATGTAAAGAGGGTTTATACTGGAAGAGCTATACTGCCTGACTGCTGTGAGCAATAACTTGCCATTTGTTAAATAAAGAAGTTCCCTGTTTGAAGCTACCACCATGGACTGTTATTGCTGTCAGCCTGATTGATCTGTGCACCAGGAGACACCCAGGATCCACTTTGGGTACACATATACACACACTGCTGGGAGTTGCAGGGAGTTGCCCACAGCCCAATGGTGTGCGAGATACACTGCAGCAAGTTACACTATTCCCAGACATCTCAGGCCCACCCATGGTTGTGCTACACAGGGATAGTACGGAGAGGTAATAGTCTCTGAGAAGTGACTGTGACTGTGGGATAGCAGGTATAGTAGGGAGAGATGGTGACTAAAGTAACAATGTTATAATAGTCTCTGGGAAGGGACTGGGACTGTGGAATAGCAGGTATAGTAGGGAGAGATGGTGCCTATAGTAACAGTGGATAATAGTCTCTGGGAAGGGAGTGTGGCTGTGGGATAGCAGGTATAGTAGGGAGAGATGGTGCCTATAGTAACCAGTGGGATAATAGTCTCTGGGAAGGGAGTGTGACTGTGGGATAGCAGGTATAGTAGGGAGAGATGGTGCCTATAGTAACAGTGGATAGTAGTCTCTGGGAAGGGAGTGTGACTGTGGGATAGCAGGTATAGTAGGGAGAGATGGTGCCTATAGTAACCAGTGGGATAATAGTCTCTGGGAAGGGAGTGTGACTGTGGGATAGCAGGTATAGTAGTGAGAGATGGTGCCTATAATAACAGTGGGATAATAGTCTCTGGGAAGGGAATGTGACTGTGGGATAGCAGGTATAGAAGGGAGAGATGGTGCCTATAGTAACAGTGGGATAATAGTCTCTGGAAAGGGAGTGTGACTGTGGGATAGCAGGTATAGTAGGGAGAGATGGTGCCTATAGTAACAGTGGGTAATAGTCTCTGGGAAGGGAGTGTGACTGTGGGATAGCAGGTATAGTAGGGAGAGATGGTGCCTATAGTAACAGTGGGATAATAGTCTCTGGGAAGGGAGTGTGACTGTGGGATAGCAGGTATAGTAGGGAGAGATGGTGCCTAGAGTAGCAGTGGATAATAGTCTCTGGGAAGGGAGTGTGACTGTGGGATAGCAGGTATAGTAGGGAGAGATGGCGCCTATAGTAGCAGTTGGCTAATAGCCTCTGGGAAGTTGGTTGGAGGTTTGTGAACTTTTGCATTAGTTTTGTGCAAGTATGTAGCTTTATGTTTTCTGAGTATTTAAGATAATAAAAGCTGGACAATTTTTACAGTGGCAGAACTACTGGGAGAGCAGGGGGTGCGATTGGGCCAGGGCCCGCACCCCCTCAGGGCACCCCCTGTAGGAAATCCTTAATATAATCTGAGGGTATATAACTTGGAGGTGCTATCTAATATTCTTATAAAAGTTAGTAGGAAATGATTATCATGCCAAGCTATTCTCTATTTTATGGCTATGGGCCATTCTCAACTTGTGGCCAAAAGCAGAAAGTGTATCACGGCACCATAGAACATCTGGAGAGGTAGGAATAAAAGTAATGAGCCATACCATTTTTTATAGCAGGCCCCTCCAAATGAATGGGCATATTGGGAGTTACAGTTTCTGAAATACCACTAATTTCTATTGCCATATCTCAGATAAATGCTGTTTGCAAGGGGAAGGACGTTAGGCAGAAGTCTCTTCCGTAACGCCCACACAAACAAGCAACTGATCAGGAAAGACTGCATTCAGCCAACAAAAAAGCACGGCCAAGCGCAAATCTTCATATGGCTTTCACACCAAAGTAAGATTACATGTTTCTATTATTTTATAATCCTCTTTGGCTCTGAACATGGCTTTAAAGAATATCAAACTCAGTTTTCTTTTTGTCACCCCCTATAATGATGTTAGATTACATGAAATTATATATTTTTGAGTTATTACAGTTTTATGTTCTTTACATTTCTTATCTCTTCTGCTCTGTAGTTTCAGTCCATTAAAGCTTTTCTTTGCGGTTTTACAAAAAAAAAGGAAAGAAAACTCTTGGTCTTTCATTTTCAAACAAACTGAATGTTTTGCCATGCTCATAATTTGGAACAGGATTTGGGTGTCAATCCCGACGTCAATCCAGATTAGGGGGCAGATTTACTAAAGGGCAAAGTGACTAACGCTGCCGAAGATTCGCCAGAGTTACTGTTTTCAGGGATTTCGCAGATTTACTAACGGGCGCAAGTGTCACTTCGCTAGCGAAGGAGAAACGCTAGAGGTGATTCGCACTCTATCGCCAGGTGAATTTTCGCTCTGGTGAATGGACGTTATTCTGCAAATTCTCTAAAATGCAGATTTTACTGAATGTTAGCTCTTTCGCCAGACTTGCCTTTGCCACCTCAGACCAGGTGAAGTGCATTGGAGTGCATAGATCTTCAAATTAGCAAATTATCCTGAGAGAAGACCTCTAATGAAGTTGCGCTAGGCAAAATTGATCACCCACAAGCTCTGCTTTGTTTACTCTTCACTGAAGGTTAGTAACTAGGGACTTTTCTTAATTGGGGGGTTGAGTTCTACTTTAAACATTCCCCTCAATGGGGCTATTACCTACAGCTAAACCTAATCAGCTAGGTCAAGAGGCTGGTCAACATCCAGTTATTGTACGGATTCCTTATGGCATGGATTAAAGTGAGTTTGTGAGTCACCTTTATTAAACTAAACTAAAATCAAACTCAGATTTTTCCGATTTTTTAAGTAAAAAAGTCTGACCAAACTAGAATCCGTGATTTGACCTTATTTATCATTGAAAAAAATTCAATAAAATCAGTTCAGAAAAAAACTAGAACATTTCCGGTTTTATGCCCGAAACGCTAACATTTTTAGTGAATTCGCTCAAAACTCCCGAGTTTTTCGAATTTTTGGCTGAAATTCAGCGCAGACCATGATATCTTGAAATTTGAAATTTGACCTTTGCCATTGACGTCTACAGGATCGCCAACAGCTTGGAGATGGAGTATTTTCGGATTTGGCGTTTTAGCAGCCTCAGGGTATAATAAATCACGAAAAATTCTAAGTTTTTTTCCACTAAAAATTCAGATTTTATATAGAGAAATATATATATACAGCATCACAATGCATGTGATTGGCCTATGGGGTTTTAATTTGTTAATTTGTGTGCTCACGGCCCTGTGGGAGAGGTAAACTGTGCAATTACAGAGGTCCCAGCATATAACAAGTCACACTCTCTAATTAGATTTCCAGTGGATGAAAGGGTTTAGTCAATCTTCTTGATGGAATCCAAATGACTCCATGATCTACAGTAAAGACCTTCGTAAACCTAAAGTATTCCTATACTCTCCGGTCATGTAAATGTAGCATTAGATATTTAAAGGGCATGTAAAGTCTAAAATAGAATGAGGCTAGAAATGCTGTATTTTGTATACTAAACATAAACATGAACTTACTGCACCACAAGCCTAATCAAACAAATGATTTATGCTTTCAAAGTTGGCTACAGGGGGTCACCATCTTGTAACTTTGTTATACATCTTTGCAAGACTAAGACTGTGCACATGCTCAGTGTGGTCTGGGCTGCTTAGGGATCATCATAAACAAAGCTGCTTGAGTTCTGCATGGCTGGGAAGTAAGGCGGGGGCTCCCCCTGCTGTTCATAAGTATGATTGTTTCCCTGCTCAGCAGTTAGGGACCATCTGCCAATTCCTATCCACAGCAGTAAATGAAGGGAGAATTTCACTGCATACAGTCAGGTTTCTTATAAAAACAGTACACATTTTTTAATTGAAGTATATTGGAGATAGGTTTCTTTTTCATTAAAGAAAGTAAAAATGGGATTTTATTTTTTTGCCTTTACATGCCCTTTACTACTTCCTAAACGAACCTCCTCTATATGTTTCTTTCAGTAGTGCCCTATTCTCTCCTGTTTTCCATCTTTCAGGAGCTGTGCATTATTCCTCAAGGCAGCTCGGTGAACCCATTAACCTTAATTTTATGAAGATTTACTATAGAACGATGTCTTTAGTACTGATGAGCGAATCTGTCCAGTTTTGCCGATAAATTCATGAAACTGCTAAAAAATTAGGGAACTAGGCAAAATTTGTGAAAAGCATTAAAGCCATTAGTTTTTTTCTCACTCCAAATGCATTAAAGTCAATGGGCATTTTTAATCAAGTTTTTTTTCTCACTCCAAATGCATTCAATTCAATGGGTGTTTTTTTTATCAAGTTTTTTTCTCTCTCCAAATGCTTTAAAGTCAATGGGCGTTTTTTCTCAAGTTTTTTTTTTCACCAATAAGGTAAGTGTGAGATGGGCAACAGTAATATGAATACACAATGCAAAAATCAGAAATATGTTATGCTTTCATTCTGTTTTCAAATTAGTGTCGGATATGGATCAGAGGAAATAACCTACCTATGGAATTCAAAAAATTACAGCTTTTTGGTGGTGGGTAAAAAGGAATAAGCTGTTAGTAAACAAATACAACGACAATTCTAGAACCAGAAAATATCCACAAGCTTCCTGCTCTGATATTTCTGTTTCTTCAAAAGCATGATAATATTCTCTGTCATAGTCCAACCACAGAAGCTTTGACCTACCATCCTCTGACCATGTTATTGTTCTCCTACCTGCCCATCTGCATTCCCTATTTTCTCATTTGTCCTAGTACCTTGGTTCTTAGTCATTAGGGTATTCAATATGTTCTCCAGATGCAGCACCTTATGCCATTTTTGTATGACATATTTGAATACAATCATGGATGCACCAAAGTCAAGGTCTAGATGTGGGATGTGACTTTAAAGTGCTAAGCAGCTAATGCAGGGGTCAGCAACCTTTACTATAAAAAGAGCCATTTTGCCCCATCTTCCACTAAAGAAAAATAGTCTGGAGCCGCAAAACATAACACAGTTTATAAACTTTTAAAAGTTTTCACCTTTTTTAATTCTAATGGTTTTTACGTCGTATTAAGCCGGTGACGTAATTACGTTGCGTATTGACGATCATTCTGGCTCCATTTTGCAAATGTAAATAGCTTTTCTACTTGGCTTAAAGTCTTCCGAGATGTCTTCCTCCAAAGCCAGCAGAATTATGGGGAACAAGAACAATGATAAGTGCATGTTGGGAAAAGTAACCTAAATGATGAAAAACGCATGTTGACGGTCCACGTGTGGTTTCAATGGCATATTTATGGCCAACGGCTGGCCTTGCTCTTCGCTTACTGTGGTTGCCCACTCAAGAAGCCGCCAGCAGGTGCGAGGGCTGTATAGACGACGGGTTGCCTACCCCTGAGCTAATGGCAACAATTTGTTTTTCACATTGTACAAATTTTACTTTCACCCCTAAATTTAAATATGCAAAAAAAAGGGGTTCAGAGGGTTCTTGCTAGATACCCGCCAGACCCTCATGTTCCCTCTATAGAGACATTTTTACCTGGTTGCATGTTGCATGGTTCCAGATAATAATAATCAAGAAAAGAGCAAAGCCCTGGATGATTGGGCTCATTAATATGAATACAAATATTTGCATTGCATGTGAATGAGCTGCAGACAATTTGCTTGTCTTTGATCAGTCTCCACTGAGTTCTCTGTTTGATGGTAGGTTTCATTTAACTGTGTATGGGCAAAGTCATGTTTTTACATTATGTCTATACAATCTGAGAAATGACGCAAATTTTTCATGGTTATTCTGTCCTTTTTCTCTGCACTCCCTCCTTTTTAAAGGAGAAGGAAAGTCGTTTTGCACTTGGGGGTTCCAAATGTTAGGCACCAAATGACTGTATTTACTTAGCTGAAACCCTGGGCTGGTGCTCCTATCAGCAGAAAACTGCACCAGCCCGGGGTTATTCCAGTGAGCACCACGGAGCGATCCTCTTCAGGCTTCTTCTTTCTTCAAATTTCCCGGGGCAAACGCACGCGCAGTTGAACGAAGTAGCCGACTTTTTAGTTAAAGTTCGGCTTCTCGTTCTAATGTGCACCCGCAGCCGTGGGAAGAAAGCGGAAGACGGAAGAGAAGCTCTCCCTGGTGCTCACTGGCATAACCCTGCAGTTTGCACACCCAAGTGCAAGAACACTTTCCTTCTCCTTTAACATTTTCTGTGCACGCCATAATCTTGCTCACCACAGTCAATTGGCAGTACAAAGTTTCCTTCTCGTGCCCCCGTACTTATTGTACAAAGTAAATGAGATGCTAATGATGTTTTCACTCTGTGTTGAAGTCAAGACAACTGTGAGCAACAGGAGGCCTACATGAAAGAGCAATCTCAAAATAGATTTAAAATAATAATTTAAACTGTGGAAATAGGCAAGGAACGGCAAAGCCGCGAAAGAGGCCTGGAAACCTCCACATATACAAAGTGAATATAACATGCAGGACAGTCAAAGGACGTGTTTTATAAATGAAATACATTCACCGCCTTTCAGCAGTAAGGCTGCTCTGGGATTGTACCATATCCAAGTTATGCCAGCAAGGATGTGAAATGCCAATTACAGGCTCTCCTGTTGATATTAGTCTATAACAATCTGCCTTTTCTTATTGCAGTTTATCTCTTTCTTTTTACTGCTGTCAAGTTGGCAGAATATTAGAAACATTGATACATCTCACTCCTGGTTTTTCTACTGACAATCCCCAAAGCTCCCTAGCGAATGGCAAACTTGCATAAGAGCCGTCTGTATTTATAGGTTGCGTCTGCAAGTCAGTGCTTTTTAATGGCAAACCTACATGAGAGGTCTCTTTTAACATGTGCTGTGTGATAACCCGGTGCAGGGTGTTGTGGAACTGGAAGAACTGCAGTGTAGAAGTCAGCTTTATTCCTGGCTGCTCTCTCCACACCAGGGGTAAGCAACCCGCGGCTCCAGAGCCTCATGTGGCTCTTCATCCTGCTTGCTGCGGCTCGGTCTTGCGGCTTTGCCTGTCACGTCGTCTATACAGCCCTCGCACCTGCTGGCGGCTTCTTGAGTGGGCAACCACAGTAAGCGAAGAGCAAGGCCAGCCGTTGGCCATAAATATGCCATGGAAACCACTAGGGATGTAGCGAACCGCCGAGTATGTGTTCGCGAACGCCGTTCGCGAACACCGGCAAAAAATGCGAACAGTTCGCGAACTGTTCGCGAACTTCGAACATCCGAAAATCGTTCGATTCGAACGATCGTAGGATTTTTAATCGTTCGATCGAACGATTTTCGTTCGAATCGAACGAAAATCGTTCGATTTTAGCGATCGAATGGTCAAATGGTCGAACGATTTTGACGCGAACGCCTATTGGCGAACGTCGCGCGACGTTCGCGAACTTGCGGCGGACGCGAACAGCCGATGTTCGCGCGAACAAGTTCGCCGCAGAACAGTTCGCTACATCCCTAGAAACCACACGTGGACCGTCAACATGCGTTTTTCATCATTTAGGTTACTTTTCCCAACATGCACTTCTCATTGTTCTTGTTCCCCATAATTCTGCTGGCTTTGGAGGAAGACATCTCGGAAGATTTTAAGCCAAGTAGAAAAGCTATTTACATTTGCAAAATGGAGCCAGAATGATCGTCAATACGCAACGTAATTACGTCACCGGCTTAATACGACGTAAAAACCATTAGAATTAAAAAAGGTTAAAACTTTTAAAAGTTTATAAACTGTGTAATGTTTTGCGGCTCCAGACTATTTTTCTTTAGTGGAAGATGGGGCAAAATGGCTCTTTTTATAGTTAAGGTTGCTGACCCCTGCTCCACACTATTCACTCCTCCCCTTCACTTCCCCTTCCTGTGTCCATAACCTTTCTCATTACTCCACCCAGTGCTAAGCTGCTAACGCATAGTAAAATGAACATTTAAAGGGTATGTAAAGTCTAAAATTGAATAAGGCTAGAAATGCTGTATATTGTATACTAAATATAACCATGAACTTACTGCACCACAAGCCTAATCAAACAAATAATTTATGCTTTTAAAGTTGGCTACAAGGGGTCACCATCTTGTAACTTTGTTGAACATCTTTGCAAGACTAAGACTGTGCACATGCTCAGTGTGGTCTGGGCTGCTTAGGGATCGTCATAAACAAAGCTGCTTGAGTTCTGCATGGCTGGGAAGTAAGGCGGGGGCTCCCCCTGCTGTTCATAAGTATGATTGTTTTCCTGCTCAGCAGTTAGGGACCGTCTGACAATTCCTATCCACAGCAGTAAATGAAGGGAGAATTTCACTGCATACAGTCAGGTTTCTTATAAAAACCGTACTCATATTTAAGTATATTGGAGATAGATTTCTTTTTCATTAAAAAAACACCACTTTTCAAGAAAAACACCTGCCCCCTGCTGTTAACACTGGAAGCCACCACAGTAATGAATACAGTATAGTAGACCTTTAGTTAAAGAGAGGTACCATAGAACTGCATGAGTGTTGCAATGGCTGATCAATCCAGTCAGATTATATATCGTCCCGTGGAGTCATTCCATTAAATGAATAAACATTTCATTAAAAACAAAGATGGAATTTAACGTCCTCCCTACAGGAAAAATCCTATGCTAGGTAATAATTCAATTGTGGTGCCTTTACCACTCATCCCCTTGACTGTTACTCTTGGTGGGTCTTTATGGAGATGTTCGTTAGACAGCAACAAGCAAATTATGCAATCATATGCTAATCAGGGCTGTTATCAACTAAGAACACTGCTCTGTATTAGTCATGGTTTTAATTAAAGGAACAGTAAGCAGAAATGTATAAAAATGGAGTGATGGCTGCACTTCATATGAACCAGAGCGTATGAATAACTCTTTGATCTACTAATCTGAAGGCACCTATAAAACTAGCACAAGCGGGCCCTCAGCTCCGGAACAGATGTTTTCTTTATTGCACTGCACGGAAGAAAGATCATATTTTATTATATTAAGGCATTTTCTGGGAACAAACATCACATGTTGAAAACAAGAATCTCATTATTTATAAATGAGATATAAAGTTGGGGGGGAGAAGGAAGGGGGGAGTTTGAAAATCTAGGGCTGGAAATATCCACAACTGTTGATATAAGACATAATTATGGCTTTTGGAATGGAAATTGACATTTCAGGCATTTCAATGTAGCATTGTAGTGCTAATAAAACAGACTTTATAAAACAAATATAGTGCAGATGGTTCAGGGCCTCCAGGTACACATTGACTGCATGTACCCATCCTTCTGCATTCTAGCCCATTAGCTCAGAGTGGATACAGTTGCCTTAGGATGCAAAGAGAATTAAAAAAAAAAAAAGAGTCCATTTCTGCAACCACTCTATTAAGCTGTATTTCTATGCCGTGCTGTGCAGGTGTAGATGCTGAGCAGTGTGGGTGGAGCTCCCCTCTAACAGCCAGAAGGCACTGCAGTAGTGATGTGCAGGTCAGGCTTTTCCCAACCCGCAACAGCCCACCACCCGTCTTTCTATAAAAGCTCAACCAGGAAGTCAGAAACCGGCATTTGGAAGGTCGAAGGTGGGGAGAGCAGTCAGAAGAGCTCAACCCACATCCACCCGCGACCCAGAAAGGAGTGTGCAAGGTCCCGCGTGTATCGGGCCGGCCCGCACATCACTACACTGCAGGGATTTCTTTTTCACTGAGAATTCGGAAATCTATTTATTTTACATGTCTTCTTCCAGAATATGTTGCCCCTAATCAAATGTTAAGGGGGTTATTTAGCAAAGGTCGAATTTATGTGAATTTTTTATTTACTCTTATACATTTGAATGTACTCACAACTCGAACGGGAAGTTATTTATGAAAAAACTCGAACATCTAATATTTGATCAAAAACCTCAAAATGCAGGTTTTAGGTGGCAAATATTCTAATTAGAATTGTTTCCATGGTGGACGTGTGATAAAACTCACATTCTAATTTACATTCGAGTTGGTGCTTTTAAATTCTAATTTGTGAGTTTTGACAAACAAAAAAATTCTAAATTTGAATTTACCATTCGAACATTAATAAATCTGCTAGTGAGAGGTGAATCTGAAAAAAATTAGCAAAAACACATTGAAGTCATTGGGCATCAAAATAATTTTGACACGTGTCAATTTTGACGCTAGCGACAATTTTTATACGCGTGACTATTTGGTCCAAATGCATTTAACTCAGATTTAAATCAAATTAATCAGCTTGTATGGTTTCCACTACCACCTCTATTCTGACAATACTCAGATCTATCTCTCCTTTCCTGATCTCAACCCAGAACTCCTAACTCGGGGCTCCTCCTGCCTGTCCACTATCTCTACTTGGATGTCGCAACGCTACCTTAAATTAAACCTCTCTAAAACTGAAATGGTTCTCTTTCCTTCAACTAACACCAGTAACATCCCGGAAGTATCCATCATAACTAACAATTCCACTATCACCCCTCTCCCCAGGCCCGGTGCCTTGGGGTTATCCTAGATTCTGCCCTGTCATTCACTCCTCATATCCAGTCACTTATTAAATCATGTCACTTCCACCTAAGGAACATATACAAAATACGATCATTTATCACCCAAGATGCTGCCAAAATTCTTATTCACTCTCTCATCATATCACGTCTAGACTGCTGTAACTCTCTTTTAATTGGCCTTCCCCACCAGAGACTGTCACCTCTCCAGTCCATAATGAACACTGCAGCGAGGCTTATACACCTCAGCAACCGCTCCTCCTCTGCCTCGCCATTCTGTCAATCCCTGCACTGACTTCCAGTACTCTTCAGAATTAAATTCAAATTAATGGCCCTGACATTCAAAGCACTTCAGCACCCTACATCTCTGAACTCATCTCTATATACTGACCAAATTGCTTACTACGCTCCTCTACTGACCTGCTACTCAACACTTCTCTCATTACCTCCTCAGATGCTCACATTCAAGACTTTGCAAGGGCTGCACCCCTCCTCTGGAATTCTCTCTCACGGTCTGTCCGACTTTCTCCCAACCTTTCTGCTTTCAAGAAATCTCTTGAAATACACTTATTTAGATAAGCCTACCCTCACTCTTAACTACCAAATGCAATACCACATACAGTACCACATCTCTCACCCACTTAATTCTGATCTTGCCCACTCCCACACCTTGTGTATAATTCCCTTCCCTTTAGATTGTAAACTCTTTCTGCATAGGCCCTTCCTCACCTTTTGTACCGGTATTGTGTTGATGTATGTAACTCCATATGTTCTATGTATGTAATTCATGTGATTTAGTTGTATAAACACATTTACTTTACAGCTCTACGAAATATGTTGGCGCTATATAAATACATGTTAATAATAATAATAATAATAATAATAATAATAATAATAATCTGTCAGTGGGCATCCAAATAATTATTACACAAGACAATTTTTATGCACGCCGCAGTTTTGATGTGATATATAGAAGAAATTCCAGTGGCACACTGAATGCTGAAAAAAGTGTTAAGTTTATTCACCCAAATACATACAGACAAGGGCAACGTTTCGGACCACTCGGGCCCTTTGTCAAGCCTAAACTTAACACTTTTTTCAGCATTCAGTGTGCCACTGGAATTTCTTCTATGTATCTACATGACCCACACGGCAGGAGTGGGTTTTCCGGTGTAGCACCTGGTACCACAAAGGGTACATGATTAGGGGTGGAAGCACTCTACCATACTGTTGTGCAGTTTTGATGTGAGACAGGTTTTTTTTTGATTCTGCAGATTTTTCGCTTGCGAATTGTTGCTTGCGGCAAAACATGGAAATTTGCCACAAATTCCTGTCTGTCGAATTTATTCGCCCATCAATAAAATCTGCCCCTAAATGTGTAAAATCCATCAACTCAAACATGAAGCACGTATGAGGTGCAACATTGATAGGAATCTCACCCCTGGAAATACAAGTACATCCTATGAGCAATATGAATGGGCACAGGCTATAAATAATATGCCCAGAGATAAATAGTTAGAACCACTATATGAGGTTTATATTGATGTGGTATGGTGGCTTGGCAATTGGCTTGGTGTTGGAAATTGTATGTACAGAATAATTGGCATCGTTGGCTAAAGTCTGCCATTGTCCTGCGCTACATACAATATCCAATATCCTTCATTCTTTCATGGCTGAATGGGTTGCTTATTATCATAATATACATTTTTGTACCACATATGGCCATTACCTCAGACAATTTCCCTGGAGAGATAGACATGAGAGGAATGTAGGGAAAGCACAGGACATAAGCTGCTGATTAGCACTATCTGAACATATCTTGTATAGCAGTCATTCTGCAGATGCTCATGTGATTATCTCTGTGCTGTACAATGTGTCCTTGCTCATCTTCTTTTCTGTATGCATTGTGTGGATTCTCTATTCAGATTGAGAATGACATGTGCTTATCTCCCGTGGATCGTGCACCTCTGGCTTCATTCATCGGATTGAGTGCAGGCACTGTGGGACTTATATATATACACTTTGAGTCTGATTATAAAATTGTATTTGTATTGGTTGGAAGGGAATAGGGCTCTCTTGGCATAAGCCAGCAGAGATAGGCCTCACTTACCTACAAAGCCATACTTTCTATAAAATCTAATTCTGAATTTAACTGTAATTGCATGGAGGGCTATTATCAGCATTTTGCTATATCAGTGATCTGCAGCTTGGTAGAAAAAAAGAAGCTGGCAATTGTCCCTACATTGACTTAATTGAGTTAGGCAATGATTGGTTTCAAGGGCATCACATGATACCACTGGGCCACCTAAGGCATGTGTGCCCCTGCTCTCTCTGCACCAACACCTACATCCATAGTTCTGCCCCACCCACACTTACTGTAAATGTTGGGGGAACAAAATGATGTATTTTCTGGGGATTAAAGGGATTCTGTCGTGATTTTATGTTATAGTTTTTACTACCGAATTACACTGTGCCCCTTGTAAGTAATTCATTCTATATATTTTATTCTTGAACCAATAAATGTAATTATTTAGTTGTAAAATTGGTGTGTAGGCAACCATCTCACAGCAGTGTGCCTGATCCTGTGCTTTCAGAAAGAGCCAGCACTACATAATGGAATTGCTTTCAGATAAGCTATTGTTATTGTTTCTTTTACTCAACTGTAACTGGAGGAGTTGTGACTTGGGTTAGCTGGACTTGGATTTTTGAGTGCTGTTCTCATATCTACCACTAGGTAGATGGGAGCATTTTTACCAATGCAGGTGTCAGGGAGCTGTTATCCCATTACCTTCCAATTGTTCTGTTGATGGGCTGCTGAACGGAAAGGGGGGGGGGTGACATCACTCCAACTAGCAGAGCAGCAGTAAAGAGTGACTGAAGTTTATGAGAGCACAAGTCAAATGGCTGAGGACACCTGGCAAACTAAGAACATGTCTAGCCACACCTTGAATTTCAAAAGGAAATAGTAAAAAATCTGTTTTCTCTTTTGAAAAACAGATTTCAATGCAGGATTCTGCTGGAGGAGCACTATTAACTGATGCATTTTGTAAAAAGATATGTTTTTAGTAGCTTACGAAAATATTTTTAAATAATGGGTGGAAACTCACATATATCTATGCTATGTTACTCCATAACTGGACCCCCTTATTCATACAGACTTAGCTTTTTACAGGATGGCCATGTATGACTAATGGAGGTAATAAGGTTGGTTTTAGCAGAAAAACCTGATAATAATAGATAGAGACTTAAAGAGCATGTAAAGTCTAAAATAGAATAAGGCTAGAAATATATATAGTATTTTGTATACTAAATATAAACATGAACTTACTGCACCACAAGCCTAATCAAGCAAATAATTTATGCTTTCAAAGTTGGCTACAGGGGGTCACCATCTTGTAACTTTGTTAAACATCTTTGCAAGACTAAGACTGTGCACATGCTCAGTGTGGTCTGGGCTGCTTAGGGATCGTCATAAACAAAGCTGCTTGAGTTCTGCATGGCTGGGAAGTAAGGCGGGGGAGAATTTCACTATATATACAGTCAGATTTCTTATAAAAATGGTATACATTTTTTAATTAAAGGATATTGGAGATAGGTTTCTTTTTCATTAAAGAAAGTAAAAATGGGATTTTATTCTTTTGCCTTTACATGCCCTTTAAGACAGTAATTGGCTACTGATTTGGCCTCTTTTTGCCCCTGACTGTGCTTGGCATGGGACCCAAACAACTCCTTTCCAGCCGGGAGACACCCAATTCCACCCAGAAGAGAGAGAGAGAGAGAGAGAGAGAGAGAGAGAGAGAGAGAGAGAGTTTAAAAATATACACTGTCTGAACAAAAGCCCAGTGTAGGTGTTGTTCCTTCAACCCTTCAGCAGTAGAACCCTCCACTTGCACAAGCTGCTTCAGCTTTAAGTCAATATATTTTTTTTAATAGCAAATTGTGTATTTAAGACTGATGACATCGAGCTGCATCTTGACTGCAGCAGCTGGGACTCCAGGCCAACTCTATTATAACAATGAAAACAAAATCAATGTGAATGCATTCCACGCTCTTAATTTACATACTAAATCTTATTTATTAACAAATTCATTTATTGTGGAAGCTGAAGAAGAATATATTTAAACGATTTTGTGAGATACAATTTATACTCATTGATTTGCTCTCCATAGATAAAAAAAAAAAAAAAAAAATCAAGAAAGTGAGGTTTTTACGTTCCTTTTAGACAAGAGGGTGGCAGTTTGCAAAAATTCTTAATGTTATGCAAAGCTCACACTTCTACTGTACCATCTTGCAATGATGAATAGGAAAACTGACTTCTTTATTGTTCAGGCAGTTTAATTACAGATGTCCTCTCTAAGAGGGTAATGACTATTATAAAATAACAAAAAGGGCATTGATTATTATAGCTTGTTAGACAAGTCAGTGATTTTGGGATGAAGATGGAATTGTAATACCCCCTTTGAGGTTGTCTTGGCACCTGTTGAAGGTTTGCTTTCTCCTAGATCAGAGAAGAGTAATGACGCAACCAATGGTAACATTATATGTTTTCTGTGATACACCAGGTGTAACCAATACACTGTTGAGAATGCTTAAGAAACCTCTTTTCAAATCATTTTCAGTTAAAGGGCATGTAAAAGCAAAAAAATAAAATCCCATTTTTGCTTTCCTTAATGAAAAAGAAACCTATCTCCAATATACTTTAATTAAAAAAATGTGTACCGTTTTTATTAGAAACCTGACTGTATGCAGTGAAATTCTCCCTTCATTTACTGCTGTGGATAGGAATTGTCAGACGGTCCCTAACTGCTGAGCAGGGAAACAATCATACTTATGAACAGCAGGGGGAGCCCCACCTTACTTCCCAGCCATGCAGAACTCAAGCAGCTTTGTTTGTTTCCCAGTAGAGCAGTCGGCAACTGTGTAGAGATTTATATTGGATTTTATTTTTGCCTTTACATCCTCTTGTTTCCAACTCCAACTGCAGGGACAAAGATCATGGAGCCAGATTTAAACAGATAAACTGGGATTCTATTTGGAGGATTATTTTGCTGCAGCCACTGGTTCTGGAGAGTTGGAGAAAGTTTGTATTAAACAATACAAAAACTATAAAATCCACCTTAGATTACATGACAACACAGGGCCCAGTGCAGTCTGTATATTCTGAATATTAATCAGTCTTGCTGTCTCGGCTTCTGGCAGATATTATTTGACTTGTGCTGTTTTGATAAATTAGACGATCCCTAAGCAGCGCAGACCACACTGAGCATGTGCACAGTCTTAGTCTTACACAGATATTTAACAAAGTAACAAAATGGTGACCTCCTGTGGCCAACTTTGAAAGCATAAATCATTTGTTTGATTAGGATTGTGGTGCAGTAAGTTCATGTTTATGTTTAGTATACAAAATACAGCATTTCTAGCTTTATTCTATTTTAGACTTTACTTCCCCTTTTATATACAGTATAACAGTATGTGGGCCAAGGAATATTCAAATTGTGCACATATGTTTTCATTAATTAGGTCCAAAGAAAAATATTGGTTATCTATTATGTATTGCATCAAGAAAAGGTAGAATAAGTAAAATCTAGTTTACACAAGTGCCAGACCCTTGGAAACTGACAAATCTAAGCATTTATAATTAGAATATTATTCTCACTCCCCCATCCCATAGTAAGTAAATAATATAGGGAGTGGAGCATCTGGTAGCTTCCATTTCCACCCATTACAGCTCACACCTCAATGAAGTCTTTAAGGTCCCATTGGCTACTTTGGATGCACAATTTCTCTCTTTCTGAGCTTTTATCCTGGTGGCAGAATTTAATTCCTGTGGTATTTCCCAGTAAGGAGAGAGATAACATGGATGTAGGAACTGAACCTTCTAGATAAAGGTACAGTATATTGAGGGAAAAAAAAGGGGTTATCAGATAATTTCAGCTCCAACCTCATTAAAGTCTTCAAGATCCTCCTGACTCCAGGGGCTGCTCAGCTTCTCACCTTTTGAGTTTTAATCCTGGGAGATATTAATGCATGGTTTCTGTGGCATTTCCTAGTTAAGAAGGTGATACCATGATCTTATGAACTGAACCTTCTAGCTATAGGAACAGTATATTAAGGGGGAGAAAAAGATTTTATCAGATCATTACAGCTCCAACCTCATTAAAGTCTTCAAGGTTCTCCTGGCTCCATTGGCTGCTCAGTTCCTCTTCTTCTGAGCTTTGATCTCGGAAGCGGTAAAGGAATATTGACCATTTAACCGCCTGGCCTATGTGCACTGCTTTATAATACAAAAAGAAATCTATTACAGATTCTTAGAGACATAATTTCTCACTGAGATAGCTGATACAGTAATCTATGAGCCCATAATTTCTAACACATAGGATTACAGCCTTCAGTTGCCCTTTAGAGTACAGTTACAGTTTATGTCAAGTGTGAAATGCGCAATTACACGGAATGGCTACAAGCAAAGAGACAATTATTTTGCTGCTTTATTAGTCTTTTTTTTTTATGTTATACCATCATACATAATCCTCCTCAATTAACATTATGAGGCTGACAGGCTCCTCACAGGAAACATTGGCCAGGCCCTCTGATTTCATGATGTGATTTTCTGGTGCATTTGTTTGGAACGGCAATAGAAAGAAAGGAAATGATTGCGGGAAAGGAAATTCTTCATTACCAGCCTCTTTAAAATCTTTCATTTCATAACATGCTCATGGCGAGATGAAGAGACAATAAACTGGCATTGGTCTCAAGCCACAACATTTTAATTATCAGACACATAAAAGGAATCAGTAGACACTTCTTTGATAACAGTTCTAATGTATTTATCCCATTACAAAACAGATTCTATTCCAGCCTTGAACCTAACAAATATTTATTTGCTGTACTTTCTTTTATTGTACTGTGTCTTCTCTCGACAATGTTCCACAGATGAGGTCTTCTTCTAAAAATGGATCCTGCTAATTCATAACTTGTCACATTTTGCCTCAATGTTTATTCTGATACATCCCAGTGGCTTAAACCTTATTTTTATTGGTTAGAGTAAATACAGGAGCAGGACCTGTTATCCAAAATGAAAATGTTTAGGACCTGTAGTTTTCCGGATAAGAGATTTCTTTCTGTAATTTAGATCTTCATACCTTAAGCCTAAAAGAAATCATTTAAACATTAATGTAAACCCAAAAGTATTGTGTTGCCTCTGAAAGGGAAATCGTTGTTAAAAAATTGAAATACTGGATTAAAATGGAGGCTATGGGAGATTGCCTTTCAGTAATTCTGAACTTTCAGATGATGGATTCCATATCTGTATCGATAAATAGATAATTATAAAAAAGCTGTACTCACACTACCATTACAGGGATATGATCCTGTATATTATAGGCATACTAAGACTAATCTCATATAACACATAGGAAAAGCCTCTGTGGCATCAAAATGTCCAAAATGTTTTGGGCAGTAGAGGTAACGATACTTATATACCTGTGGCAAAGGAATTAATTCTTCTCTTCAATGAAAGTCATGTCCATGCAAGTAATTTTTCTGTGGCTGCACTGTGTAAATTTCTGGTGCCCAACTTCATGTACTTTGAAAGAAAATGAATGAACTGGATGGTTGCACTGACCTTCTCTGCAGAATACTTGAAGCCAACTATATACATTCTCTTTGTTGAAATAAATTATCAAATTCCCACCATGTTTATTGTAACCATGAACCTCATTGCCCAACTAGTGAAGAAAAACTTCAAAGGATCTTGTGCTCTCAGGATATTGCAGCAATGCATGGCTAAACATATCAGACATTGGGTCAGATTCCATTCAGTGAGAAAAAGTTATCTCATAGTTTATCACTTGAAAAGTGAGATTCAATTCAAGGAGAAAAAACATTTCTTCTAATTCAGTTCCAGGTTTTTTTGCAATTAACATGCAGAGGCCCCGTTTGCAATAACTACTTTGTGTTGGTGTCACGATCGGCACTCAAAATCCAGAACCAGTGCTAGGCTCCCTGGTCTCTTACTTCTGCCTTTAACAGCCGCCTTTCACCTCGGGAGGAGCCCTCGGCTAATTGGATGTCGCTAGGTCTTATAAAGAGAGGAGCCAAGCTAAGGGTTCTGGACGAGCAGAGGGGCGCGATCGTAAAACAAGGTCTTTGGGCAGAAGGTCACAGTTCAAGGAACAGACGTAAAGCGTAGTCAAACAGGCCGGGTTGGTGAGGGCAGAATTCAAGCAAAGTCAGACAAGGGTCAAAACCGGGAGTTCAATCAGAATGGTCTAGACAGGCACAGCTCAGAATACGGATGTCAGAATAGTCGGTTTACCAGGCAACGTTCAGGATCACAGAAAACAGGAAAGTCAGGCAGGCAGGGTCAAAAACAGGAATCAGAATACAGGATAAATCAAAATAGCACCCAGGAACTCTCAAAAGATGAACCTAGCAACGGGCAATGAACATAAACCAAAGTCCCCTTAAATAAGTTTGAATTTCGCGCCATTGGGCGCTGACGTCATCACATCAGCGTCAATGCGCCTAGAAGATACGGAAGTGCGCACTGCGCACCCTAAGGCAGAACTAAACAGCCAGGCAAGGAGGAAGCACCACGTGGTGGGCGTCCCCGCCGGCCCACTGGACCACCAGGGTGAGTTTTTGTTACAGTTGGTATACATCCTCTTGTATGTATGCAACAGAGAACATCCTGTTACTGCTAATGCACAGACCCTAGAAATGCCAACCAGGCAGCTATAAATAAAGGGCATTACATACCGGGGGACATAAGGGAAGTGTAAACTAAGGCTGGAACAAAGGGTACACAGGATAGCCAAGGGCCTAGTGCATCGCTGTGGAGGAGGGGGGTGCTCAATACCCCCAAAAATGACTGTAAAATACTATAATACATACTGCTTCTGCCCACCCTGACTTGCTCTAAATTCTTTGGCAAGTGGGAGCAGCAGAGTGGCAGTGATCTAATGGGGGAAGAGTTGCAAGTAGGGGGAACAGACCATGGTGGACTGTTATGGTGGTAGTGCTGAAAGGAGGGCCAGTGGTAGGCAAGTGGGAGTGGGGAAAAGAGGTACTTGCCTTGGACTCAAGAACCTTTTGGCCTGGGGTTGGTGTTAAAGTAGAAACAAACCCTTTACCCTTTTTTGTAAAGGGTTTGTTTCTCCTTTAACTCTGAGGCTACCATTGGACTGTACAAAATTGTCTCTGGTGCCCCAGGGAATAATAAATGACTGTACTCCATTAGCAGAAAAATGCAGTTAAAAAACACACCAACCCTGCCTTATATCTCCCGTGATTGTTGCCAGTGACATTTATGGCATCTACCTTTTACTGTGCACATGGGGTACATTTTGACTTGAGAAACCCCGAAAGGATTCCCAGCAGTTTAATCTTGTTTAAGGATTTATAAAAACACTTCTCAAGAAAAGTTTAACAAAACTAAGATGAGTCAGTTCAGCAGAAGGAGCCCTTACACTCTATTCTACCCTATGAGAACAACCACTTGACCAAAACCTTACTTTCTTTCTCTCCCAAGTGAGGATAAAGCATTATTGCTGTTGCCCTCAAAACAAAACAATGCAGAAAACAAATGGTTAAACCTTATACAGCCAATCTTAAGTTGTAACCTTTACTTTTGGACTCTATGAAGTTTGAATAATTTAACAAAAGTCACTCTTTAGGACTTTGTAAGGAAACAAACCACTGCGTATTATCTAAAAGCAAAACCCCTTGACTTATCATTAGCAAGATGGACTGAGGATCAGCATATCTGTTAGGAGGCTAATGGGTTCATTGCAATATTAATATCAGCCTGACTTCTCTGCTCCTGTTATCAGCCTCTCATTTATCAGATGGCTTGAGAGATGCTTTTGTGCAGCAAGGATCTCAGCAGATGCTTACAAAAGAAATTCGTGATGTGTTTCTCTACTAATTGTTACAGTGGTGGCACTGGCAAGATGTTCTGCTTTGTATTAGTTGCATGATGCACTTTGTTTACTTCCCTTCCTTTGGATCAACATAGACTGAAATAGTCAGGATGATACAGTTGCCCAAAGGAAATCTAAAGTAAATGTAGTGCGCCTGTCAGTCAGAATGGCTTTGTTACCATGGCAACTCTGTCTATTGTAAGTGGAGCAAAGAGGATTCCAGATATCCGTGACTTGCTTACTTAGAGTTTCTAAAGGTTTTTTTTTAGAAAGGTAATTCTAATAAGGAAGGCAAAGGAGATTTGAATTCTTGCTAAACAAGAAATAAATATATATGAATAATGTAAAAAATTAACAAGGCAGAGATAATTTATGGTAATACGTCTGGAGAGCTCAAGCAGGACTAATATTCCAAGGGTCAAAGGGCCGAGCTGCTTTGGCAAAGAATAATAGGCACAACCCTCTGATGTGCTGCAGCTATTAATTCAAACTCATCGCTCCAGTAAAACATTCGCTAATATTAGATTCAGAAAAAGTTTTACTTCTCTCTCTTTCACTTTAATGTGGTATCTCATTAGCATTGAATTTATTGGTGCATTTGTTCTTAGCAATAATTGCTAAATTCCAAAAATGAATCACTAGACCGGGATTGACACTGACCACTATATGGGTACAGGGGTACAGATGCTAGACAGTATGTTAGTTGACTTCTCTCTTATCACAGACAGAAGTGGGCATGTGTATGCTTGGGTATAGCCTGGAATTAGCACTGGGGCACATTGGGCCTAGCAAAGAACTTGACCTCAAGACCAGACCATGACAATGACTCCATCAAGGATTGCTTCTATGGGAGACACAAGAAGACTTGGAAATGGGGCTGTTTCTCTCCTTTAGGAATGAAAGTAAGAATGGCAAGGCAAACTGGCAGTATCATGGTCCAGTGGACCAGCCTAGGTTCATGGTTCCACCCCAGAAAGAGATACCGAACTGCCTGGAATGCTAAAGACTCTTGGTGGGGTAAGGGGTACCTTTGCTTATCCAACCTGGGGGTTGTAGATCTCTAGCTCAACATATACTTTCTGAAGGACTAAGTGGAGAGCTCCTAATGCATATATACATAATTCTTTCCATTGTGGCTACTTGATCAGCAGAAGTCTATATAATACATCATCTTTGAAATTTACTAATCCAGTTTAAAGAGGAAAGAATATACAGCAGTGGACTGGACTCACCAACTGTTTGGTGGTAATATCACTTTGGCATGTATTACTTTGTATATTAGTCTAGGTAATATCTTTTACAAGGTCAGCTGGCCAACTACGTCAAAGTCATCCCATATCTGGCCAGTCCTACGCTTAATTTTCATCTGATTCATTAAGAATTCAATTGCTTAATTATACATTTTACAAAGGGACTAAGTTAAAAACTTAGTCCCTTTGTAAAATGTATAATTAAGCAATTGAATTCTTAATATATGGGATATGGGATGACTTTGACGTAGTTGGCCAGCTTAAATATATTGCAATATATAATCAAACAATCCCTGTGTTGTTTAAAGGGTAAGGCATTTTTTAGTAGCAGTATGAACAAAATGTCTCTGTCTTAAATATATTGATAATGGGTTGAGTGCAGAGGACCTCTTGTAGTTGACTATATGTATTTTGTGGTCACACCCTCATTGCACCCCCGCCTAATTGTTTTAAAAAATAGTGGTGAGCACAACTTTCCCTTGTTTGTTATACCAACAAATCCATAGTTAACTCTGATAGGCCATCTGCCTCAAAGCTATTGAAAGAATGTTCTGTTGTATGCCATTCGACCTTCAGTTAAAGTATCAGGGCTGGTTTTAGGGTAGGGAAGGGACAGCATTTCCCATTGGGCAACCCCATTTGGTGGCAATGTACAGTACATGAATCATAATATATCATATAGCACTTGTTAAATGTCCAACGTGTAGAATCAGAGAATGTTGGGCAATGTGATTCCAGAACAGCTGGGTAGTTGTAGATTGGACATCCCTTGTGTGTGACAGTATAAAGAAGTAGCAGCTCTGATGACCTGGAAAATTTACAGTTCAATACATATTTATGCTGCTACAATACCCTCCAGTAGGTTGATTGCAAATTGAAAGCCCAACATGTGATTGCAAACCCCAGTTAATAATGTGAACCACTGGGAAATGTAATATTTTACAAAGAGAGCCGGCAACTTGAAAACTGCCCTCACTGATGGAATCATACAGTGGATTAAATGTACCAAAAATACATCAATGTTGCCGTGTTGGATGGCTGGTCAAGTGGAACGTTATGACAGCAGTGGGGGATTATAGCCATATGGGCCATGTCAGACCTGAATGTCTTTCTAACAAGGAGAAATGTGTTTCAGAGCTGAAACCTAATCAGATTTGTCTTATAACAGGAAATAACTGCTGCAGACATGGCAGCCTCTAGAGACGTGTAGAAATTTCGAGTCAGCTCAAATGCCCCAATTTCTCAGATAAAGAGGTGCACGTACCATCAGTGGTCCATCCTCCACTCCAATGCAGTAGAATTAATTCAGCACAGCACCTTGTGGTTATTCAAACTCTCATGGCAGACCCGTTCAGCCTCTAGAGACGGTCACAGGTTTGTAGTTCTTGGGCACACCAAATCCCTAACAGTATAACTTTCCAGGCAATACACAGTAATTTGAAGTATTTCCTACATTTGTGTAACCACAAAAGATTCCAGAATTCTATTCCTCAAAACATCCTATAAAAGGACAGAGCCATGAAGCTGTGAACCCACCCTCCCAACCCCATGCACCCCCATACCACAGTAAACATGAGATCTAAAAACCCATTCGTGGCCAGGCTCCCCCCCACACCCCTTACAAGTTTAAAAAAAACATTGGTTGCCAGGGACCCCCTTCAAGAAAAAAAAATGGTGATCAAGGTCCCCCCATAAAAGTTAAAAAAAAAACAGCAGTGATGTCCAAGGTCCCCTACAAGTTAAAAATAACAATTGTGGCCAAGTGCCCATAGAAGATTAAGAAAACATTGGTGGCCAGGGGCCCCATAAAAGTTTTTTTAATTTTTTTTAATTTGGGTCATGCCCTCGTTGGCCCTGTAGCCCTCTCTCACCCTTTCTAAACTGTGGGAGCTAGCCATCCAGGGGGAATTTTGCCACCTCTGCTGCCCTAAGGTTGTTTGCTGCTGCTGCCCCCTCCCCCTCACTCAATTTTTCTGTGCTGGAGGGGGTCCAGGGGAGTTCACAATGCTGGCTCATTTGGGCTCTCTGCAGTAGAAGAGCCGAATATCCGGGCAAACCAGAAATCCAGCTCTTAAAATTAATAGGAGTGGCATTTTTGCTGCCCCTGGTAACAAGTTGGCCGCTCCCACCTGAGGCAACCTTCTCAACTCACCTCATTGGCACAACGCCCCTATGGCCGACCCATGCCCAATTGTAGCTGCAAGAGGGATGTAAGGTAAGCAGTACGTGACAGGGAGAAGCTGGATCCCATGACTGGCCCTGGTGGGCCCCAAACACCCAGCTTGACACTGTTGGAGCTACTGAACTTCATAAGGGTAGCATCGGGGGCATTTCAGGGGCTGCTGCCGCCCCCCCCTTCCGATCCGCTCTTCTAGCGTCAGAGCGGGTCGAGGAGGGGCCGCATCGCTAAAAAAATGGAAATTTGGCTATTAAAGTTACCAGAGGCGGCTTTTTGCCACCTCTTGTAACTGGCCGCTCCATGCTGCCTGAGGCAAGATTCTCCCCTTGCCTCATGGCAGGAGTGGCCCTGGGTAGCATCTAGTCTTCATTAATATTATTACTTATTAATATTATTCATTGATATATGACATATATTTTAAAATGACAACCAATCCAATAAAACCAAACATACATATATATATGAGTGTGTGCTTAAAGCCCTATTTCATTTACAATTCCTATTAATTTCACAGTCCTTGAAAAGGCCTAGCAAGCAGAACAGAATATGTTATTTCGGCAGATACAGCTTGCCAGGATCACTTGTATCAATTTAATGCCGGCAGTATAGATGATGCACCTTAAAAGCCTTAAAGACCGAAACGCCTCACTAGTGCCTATAGCACAGTAGGAAATTGAAATGTGTAGACGGCAAACTGTACAATAACTGTAACACACACTATTTACTGTCGCTGCTAGATGGATTGAAATCTCATTCACGTCAGGTTCTGTGTGTGACGTGCCGTTATCTCTTCATATTGCTGCATTGCAAATCAGCCAGCCGAACGTCAGATTCCTTTCCGTTTAATCTCCAATAAAGTGGAGGGGTGACAGACGTCTCCATTTCTCCTTCACAAACTAAATGCAAGAACGACATTATGTTCAATTTAACTTGTTACTGGGCTCTTGCAAGTAGGGCTTGGCTTCAGGGATCTCTCATTTTGCTTTTCATTCTATAGGGCACATTTCATAGGAGGTTATTTCTTTTACAGTGTTTTACTAGTGTTATCACAAAATTAAACAATTAAAGGAGAAGGAAAGGTTAAAACTTAGTAAGCCTTATCAGAAAGGTCCATCTAAATATACCAGTAAACCCCCAAAGTAATGTTTCTCTGAGTCCCCTGTCAAAAGAAACATTGCATTTCTTTCCTTCTATTGTGTACACATGGGCTTCTGTATCAGACTTCCTGCCTTCATCTTAAACCTCATTGCCCTGGGCAAGAGCATGCTCAGTTTGCTCCTCTCCCCCACCCCTCTCTTCTCTACTGTAATCTGAGCCCAGAGCAGGGCGAGACTCAGGCAGGAAGTGATGTCACACCACATTAATACTGCAGCTCCTATTCTAAACAAACATAGAGTTTCTAGAGCTTTTTACTCAGGTATGGAAATATATCCTACAGAATAAATATAGCATTCTAGCTTGCACTATTGCAGCTAATCTATTGGCAATAAAATGCCTCCATAGCTTTCCTTCTCCTTTAAGGGAATCCTGAGCCATCAAATTCTAATTGCAATAAAAGGCTGCAGTGGAAACTATGTCTTGAGTTACTCTAGTTACATCTGTATCACTAAGGGGATTATTTATTAAAGTCTGTTTTTTTCTTGTTGGACTTTTAAAGTGAAAAAAAAATTTATGTAGAAAAAAAACCCTCAAATTTTTCAAGATTTATTTAACCCGGATGGTGTTAAAAGTCCAAATAAAAAAGTACTCCATCTCAGACCTGCCAAGTTCATATAGAAGTCAATGGCATTTTGAAGACATCCTGATCTGCGCTGGGTTTAGTTCAATAATCTGAAGATTTACTGGTTTCAGGTGTCAAATCCAAAAAAGTCGCGTATTTCGTGTGTCAAATCTAAAAAAGTCACCATTTTCTGCAACAAATCCTAAAAAATCGTACGATTCAGATTTTTTCATGATTTTATTAAGTCTTTTCCGCACAAAAAATGTATTGATAAATAGGGGGGGAAAGTCTGTGCAGATTTGGTCAGTGTTTTTCAGAAAATGTTGAGAAAATATTGGATTTTGATAAATAACCCCCTAACTGTATCTGCGCACTAGGAATAATTCTTTTTGTCCCATTAAAGTGAGGATCCTTAATCTTTTTTTGGATGGAAATAAAATTTAGCTGAGAAGTCAGCTTTGTGACCCAAGATTGGATTTAGAATTAAATGTTTATTATCCTTTAAAGAAGAAGGGAAGGTAAAATTAATGGGGAGTGCCAGATTGTTAGACATCCCCCCTAGGATTCTAGTAGTTTGTTCTGTTGGCCCAGGTATTACCTGGTGAATATTGAAGCTGGGCACTTGCACAATACAGAAATTGGCAAAAAAATGTTATGTGCTGTTTATTCATTTACCTAGTGAGTGCAGGGGAAGCCTCGGGCAATGGAGGCAGTATAACATGGTACTAAAGAAGTGGAGCACCAGCCGGGAGTTGCAAATAGCGATGGGCGAATCTGTTTGTGAAACAAGTCAATCAGCGTCAAAATAATTTTGACGCGCAACAATTTCTATACGTGTGTCTATTTTGTCCAAATGCGTCCGAATAAGTGTTTTCAGTTTTTATGCAACACTTTTTTTTTTTGTCGCAAAAACATTCGCAGGCGACGAAACGAAGAAATTAAAGGATAGGCATAGAATTACCCCCATTAGAATATCATAACGCTTGTATGTGTGTCTACCGATCATGCAGAGCAGGAATGTTCTGAGTCCTTGTGATGACCGAGCTATTGTTAGTGCATCAGTGCTAGGGAAATCAGCATGTACCACCTGTCAGTGGTGTAAGTAGATATTACTGGGCCCCACAGCAAAATTTTTCAGGCCCCCAAAATGTCCAGAGTTTGACCTTTTTTACCAATATTTATTGAAATTGTATATGAATTATGGCCTCATAGGACCCCTATACCTCTGGGCCCCCTGCAGCCACAGGGTCTGCTTCCTCTGTCCCTGCTACATGTCTTGAGCAATAGGTTACATACAGAGCTCCCCGTGTGCAGTGTCTGACTGGGACACCAGGGGCCCACCCAAAAACCTTAGACCAGGGGCCCACCAGAAAACCTTAGACCAGGTGCCACTCTCAGTACTATTATTCTCCATCTCCTCAATCAACCTCTATTCTCCTAGTCTGTTTTCTTTACATACTATAATCTATTATTACATCTATTTAGCCTCTTTGTTCTCATAGAAATAGGGAATTGCCATGAAATTGGCCAAAAGTTTAGCATGAGGGGCCACTGATACCTTGGCCCACCGGGAGTTTTCCTGGTATCCCGGTGGGCCAGTCCAACACTGCCCGTGTGCCTAGCGACCCATGGACTGGCATGTTAATAAGAGGACTTCATCATGATGATCAGGACCAGGGCCAGAAGTAGGGGTAGGCAGAGTAGGCATGTGCCTAGGTCGCAAAGCTGAGGGGGCGCATGTGTGCTCGAGCGCACTTTGGCGCATGCACGCTTAAGCGCACGTTGGTGCACTTTTTGGCGCATGCGCGCTCGAGCACACACTCAGCCGGCGCCGTGCCCAGCCAGGTGGTTGGCCCGGCTCTGATCAGGACCCTATCATAAACGACGACCTCTTACATGGTGGGAACAATTTTGCGCAACAAAAAACAAGGCAAACACGGTGCAAAATAAATGGTTCTTTGGCCCTGTTCTTTGAACGTGGCACATTTCTTCCAATCAGATAGATCTACAGTATTTTCATGCAGAAGTAGTGTCACCTGTAAATAAAAATCCATTTGCAAGTAGGACTTGTTCAGACATTATATTAAATGCTAATAGAGCAGGGACCATAGTCATATATAGTGATGGGCGAATTAGTCCTTTTTGGCTTCGCCACGAAAACTGGAGAAAAATTAGCGAAACGGCTATTTTGACGCCAATGACAATTCAACGGCGTCAAAATGGGTTCCCATGTCAAAGTTGACGCTGGCGCCCTTTAAAGTCAATGGGCATCCTTGTGTAGTGGAATGTGTTTTCTGTTGCATACACGGCAATTGTACTTTAACTGCACGCCGTATGCAAATTTCCAATCACTAGCGTAACTTTGAACCGCTGATCGTGATAACTTCGGATCTTCGTGAATTTGCGCACCCCTGGCAAATCTACGCCTGGCAAAGTGCGGCAAAGCCAACGATGTCGCAACTTCGAAGGTAAGTAAATTTTCCCCTGGGTTTCTGAAAATGTTAATATTCATTGTTTCATACAATAAATGCAGCTGCTGCCCAGAATCTGTGCTCATAGCAAAGACTTTCTATTAAAGAAATTCCTTTCATCTCCGCCACAAGCTCTTACTTTAAGTATTGCTCGGGAAGAGAAAGCTACAAAATAAAATACACTTAATTGCAGGTTATCCCAGCTGTAATCTTGTAAAGCCTTTCTTCTCTCTGTTTACTATCAACAAAGCGAATCTCAATTAAAAGTAATAATTCCCTATTAGTGGTGACTGCTGCTTGACTCATCTTCCGATATTTATATACCGAACATTGAGAGGAGGAAAGTTGTCTCTCTTAGAATTGGATCTTTCTCTTTGATGTGTGTGAAGGCGACATCTAGATTGATATTCGAAATCACGCGGTATTAAGGCGATTTTCAGTAATACACATCCAAACAATTGCTAATGACTGCGCTAAGAGGTAATGAACCTTAATAGTCACCCCTCTGTTCTGGCCACATTTCAAGGGCTATTTTATTTTAGAGCAGGCAACGTGAGTGAGCTTTGATATCATTAGTTCTTTAGTTCTGTTGATGTTAAATGAAGCGATGAGGAAACAGCCATATATAAAAAGTGATAATAGCAGAAATAAAACACACGAGGAATGAAAGAAAAAAACTGAATGAAAGAAACAGGTATGGGACCTGTTATCCAGAATGCTCGGGGACCTGGGGCTTTCCAATAATGGATCTTTCATACCTTAAGTCTACTTGAAAATCATGTAAACATTGAGGGGGTTATTTATTAAAATGCAAATTTTTCTGATATTATTATTTATATTATATTGATATTATTTTATTTAAATAAAAGTCCGAACAAACTAGAATCTAAGATTTAACCATGTTTATTATTAAAAAGACTCAATTTAATCAGATCAGGGAAAAACTCGAATCGTATGAGTTTTTTTCCTGAATCGTACATTTTTTCATGAATTTTTCCCGTAAAGTCTGATTTTTGCCAGAAATAGGTGGATTTTCGGGATAATTCCAGCGCAGACCACAGAACCTTTCAAATAGAATAGAGACCTCTCCCATTGACTTATATAAAACCCCGGGAGGTCTGATGTGGCCAATTTTCAGATTCTGACTTATTCGGGGGAATAATAAATAACGAAAAAAAAAAATTTTTTTCCTAAAAATTTGGAAAACTTGAATTTTTAGCCTTCTGACTTTAATAAATAACCCCATAAATAAACCCAAAAGGCTGGCTCTGCTTCCAATTATATCTTAGTTTGGATCAAGTAAAAGGTACTATTTTTTTATTACAGAGAAATAGGAAATAATTTTTTAAAATTTGGGTTATTTGATAAAATGGAGTTTATGTGAGACAGCTTTTCCATAATTGGGAGCTTTCCAGATAAAAGGTTTCCGGATAATAGATCCCATACCTGTACATAATTCAGAAATATGGTACAAATGTATCTGGACAATTGCATGCCTGTTCAGTCTGAAACCAACATATTAATATGCAGTTGGTCAACATTTCTGTTATAATCGTCTCTACTTTACTAGGATAATTTTCTACTACATGTATGGAACCTGTTATCCTGGAATGCTCAAGGTTTTCTGGATAAGGAGTCGTTTCATAATTTGGAACCTCATACCTTAAGCTTGGTAAAAGTCCTTTACACATTAAACAGACCAAATAGCATTGTTTTTCCACCTATAAGGTTTGTTTATAATTTAGATGGGATCAAGTACAAAGGACTGTTTTGTTATTAGAGAAAAAATAAATATATTTTAAAATGTTAAATTATTAAATTAAAATGGAATCTATGGGGGAAATTCACTAAAGGGCGAAGTGACTAACGTAAGCAAAAATTCGCCATTGTGACATCATTTCGGCACTTCGCTGATTTACCAATGGGCGCAGGCATAAATTCGCTAGCGAAGGAGATAGGCTTTAGCGCTACTTCGCACTCTAACGATAGGCGAATTTTCGCTCTGGCGAATGGATGTAACTATGCAAATTCACTAAGATGAGGATTTTAATGAACGTTACCTCTTGCGCCAGACTTGCCTTCGCCACCTCAGACCAGGGGAAGTGCAATAGAGTAGATAGGAGTTCCTCACAAAATAGTTGAAAAAAAAACGCTGGCGACTTTTCAGTTTTTCAGGGTGATCGTACATTTTTTTTCCATAACATATGGAACATAAAATATACACTGGGCACATGTGTAGGGCATTATAACAACTTTATTTTCTTTTATTAAGGTTTCCTGGGCTTGTGTAGTGCAAATTTGAAATTTAACTTCCTGCCGTATGCAAAATTAGCCCTGGACGCAACTTTGCATTTTAGTGAATCTACTGTCCTGGCGAATTTTAGCCTGGCGAAGTGTGGCGATGTGACCGAAACCATTGCTGGTGAATTTCCGCTATGGGAGATGATCTTCCCGTGATTCAGAGCTTTCTGCATAACAGATCCAATACTTGGTTGGTGGGATCAGCCCTGTGGTATCAGCTTCCATTTCTGTTTAATAATATGCCGCAAGCTTAGCTTCTCAACAGCTTCCATAGTACACTGAGCATGTGCAGTGCCACTGACCCATCTAAAAAAACCAAGATGGTGGGTTTCAGCATTTGAAGTCTTGAATCATTATTGTTACAGAGATGCTGAAACTTTAAGCGGGTGCAGCAAGTTCAGTATTTATCATATAGCATTTCTACACTTGTTTTGTGTTTATTTCTCCTTGAAAAAAACCTTGAGCTCTTTTGGCTTCTCTTCTCTTTATTGGGATTGCCATACCATTGAATGCATTTTCTGGAAACAAGGACCCTAGCCCAAACACCTCCAGAATATTGTTTATCCTTTTTCAAATTTTACACTGGACCTCATTCATTCAGGTTAATTTTGAGTCCAATGACAACACACTATTTGCCCAGTGCTTACTGTAACAGGGGCCTATGCCAATTACTCCCACTGTTGTGCCTTGTTTTCAGTAGGGTAAGTTCAAGAATCAGTTACATAAACAGTGGGGTGGCATAATATGAATTGCTGTGCTGAATTTAAAATTAGATGGATTTATATTTTTCTATCCTTCCATTTAACAATTTTCCTGAAAAACCTTTGCTGCAGGGGTAATGATTGGCTGGGTGGAATGAGCTCACTAAACCAATTTACTGTGTGTCTGATAAGAATGGGATTGGAAGAGATTAGTTTATTCCCCTCAAAGCAAAAGAGCTTTCTATATATATATTGATATTTTTTTTTAATAAATGTATATGTACGGTTATACAAAATAAAAAACAATGGTGCCTTATTCTGTGGAAATTACCTTTTAACCCTTTAACAAAGACTCTGTATGAACTATACAATATAAAGCTCAACTGAAAATGCAAAAAAATAGACAAATGTTGCGTGCATTGACGTTATCCTTATAATGAAACATTATTCATTATGTACCACATATGAAGAAATCATCTAGCACATCAGTTTATCTGAATTTATGATTTTGCTGTTTCTTTAAAAAAATTGATTTTTTTTCTTGTTCCTTTTTAAATACACAGGGAAATTAATTTTTTTCAAAGTTAGCATTTTCCTGATTGCGCGCACTCTGCAAGGCAATAATTACAGTAGATATCATACTGCTCTTTCCTGAAATACTTTCAGGGGATGCAAGAGATGTGGGGGTGCAGCTGCAAATAAGTTGCGTTCTGTGGGTTTCCTAGGGGAAGATTTCTCCAGATCTGAGATAATTGTATCTCCTTTCCCTGGGATGCCTGAGATTGCCTGTCAAAATGCTTGTAAAGCTTTCACGCTGATAGTTATAATCAAGTTTGTTGCTCCATGTGTGACTGTATAGCATTGCAACACTGACCACACATCTTTGCTCATGACTTAGGATCTAAACCCTTATTCTGCATAGTGATTCAGGTGGCTCGTGGTTTGAGCACTGGGGTCTTGAGTTTGGTTCCAGTCAAGGCACTATCTGTGAGTATGTCCTGTAGGTTTCCTGCCCTTATCCCAAAATACACCAAGAGCTGAACAGGCTGATGATAAAACTGATTCTGTTAATGTAAACATGTCTGTTCCAAATAATCAAGAATAAGATTCGGTGTGTTGCCATTAGTGCTGCAGCAAATTCATCTTTTTTCTATCCAGCCAGATACCGAATAATTTACAAAAGGTTTTTTTACATACAAACCCTAATTTTCCTTCTCTAGAATGCACTCATGGACATAGTGGATAATAAAAAATATTTTCTTCTATTAAAGGATCCTAGGATCCTTGAGAAATGTCCTATTGATGAACGAAATATTGGACTTTGGTACAATGTATTAATAATAAAGAGATAAAAGTTTTTTAAAGGGTGTGCTGGTCTTAAGATAATTTATTTATGTATATACAGTGAAACCTCAATTTTAAGTTTTCCCTCATTTTACATTGCTGTTTTGTGCTCCCACCTATATATTATGCATAATACATTTCCCTGATTTTATATTTCCCTGGATTGTGTATGTATGTATGTAACACCCTCTTGGCGACCCCCGTGGTGCCAAGGTTGTACATTCTTACCATATACCAGGTCCTGAGTCCCCTTTGCAAGGTGAAAGGGTACTGGGAATTACCTCTCATGGCAGTGCCTCCACCTAATGGAATCCGGGAATACATCTGCTGGTGGCTCCATTAGGAAAACATTTAAACACACAAATAATAAATATCAACTTTTTATAATGTTTAAAGGCAAAGTAAAACATTGCAGTTAAATATATGCATTCACATAAAAATTACCCACTACCCTGGGGAACCTGTTGCAGTCCCATCCTGGCACCTCCTTGCCAGGCAAAGTCCCGCACTCCTCTTTTGGAGGATAAAGAGTCTCAGTCCCTTTACCCCAAAGAGCATTTTTGTCCCCAGGCAGCACTTCCTGCCCAAATACCTCTCCGGCAGTGTGTGCACATGGCTCTGTAAACATCCAAAGGTTGTGCAGCAGTGACAACCTCCGGTATCTGCCAGACACACTGTATAGGGACAAGGCTCCAGCCCCTCCCAACACTCTAGGTTGAACCTGTAGCTCACTGGCAGGGGATTTCCACCATGTGGTTTCAGACAGTAGGGGAATTAACCCTACAGGTCCCTACATATAGAAGTTTCAAAGATGAGTGAATACCTGTGCAACTTTAAAAAATGCTATACATCCCACAACCCCCAGGGTTATGGAAGATGATGGGCCTCTCACCAATCTTATTTAGCCTCCAATCTGTCTGGGTTTGGTCTGCTATAATTATGTAATTAATCTAGGGTTGCCACTTTTCCCCAGTGGAGATCGGGCAGGGGGCTGTGATGTAGAGGGGGTGGGACCGTGATGTAGAGGGGTGGATGTAGAGGGGTGGGCCGTGACATAGAGGGTCAGGTCTATGATGCTGTGATCGACGATTGGCTGATCACCATGTCAATCATGGGGAAACCTGCCCAGTTTTCCTTATTTGGAAAACCGTGCAGGAAGTTTTGACCCGGGCAGCCCTTCAAAATATTGGGCAGTCCGGGTCAAAACCGGACAGGTGGCAACTCTAAATTAATCAAACATGCAGATTTTCCTATACAATCTTAACCTTTAATGGACCGAAAATATTGTTATAGAACTATCTTTATGTCACAGAAAATTGGATTGTTAATCTCATGTAATGTGGAAAAAATTTAATTGTACTCAATGGAGAGCAAATGTAAGATATTTGGGGACCCATTTTGGGGTCCAACCTTTGGGTTAATAATCTCTGTTATACAACATTGATGCTAACGTCAAATCAGAAGGAAACAGTTTCTTCCTTTCATTATTTCATCCTCCTAGTCTTTGGGATGAGTGAATATTATACAGAACAAAGGAAGGCTCCTTTGGGGAAACCTGTCCCTGAGCTACTGAGTTAATTAATGTATGGTTTTGTTTCTGTTTTTTTTTTTCTGTCAGTACTTAAAAATTGGACTTCACATGCATTTTAGACATCATATGTCAGTAAAAAAAAGAGGACAAGCTGAGACAGCATCAAGTAATTCTGCCCTTCAGGGATCCTCGAGGGAATTGTTCCTGTGAGATTCGTCTCCACTGAAATGCAGAAGCTATAAAAGAAACTTGTGAGTTTGGTGACTCAGTCTTGACGGGAGAAAAATCTATTTTGATTCCCTAGACTTACCTTATTCAAGGAATCTCAAGTCAGTGCAACGCAGAGCTATTTTTAAGTCAGTTTAGACAAGTGGCCATAGAGAAGTGGAGAAGCCAAATCTGAAACTTATGTCTTAGTGGGCAAAGAAGTATGCTGTAATATAGCAGTTATCCATCAATATTCTGAATTTGATATTTTAGAACAGTAGCACTTTAGATGGTAATCAAATCTCCCTGCATCTAAAAAGTAAAATCAGCATTTCGCAGCATGTTAACGTACCCATAAACTCTAAAGTCTTAGAAGACACTCTGCTATGTGTTATATTTAAAGGTAATTTCCCCCAATGGATCTGTCTACGGGAAGTATTAAGAACAGAATGTATATTTATTTTTCCTTCTGTTTTATTTCTCCCAAAGCTTCCATTAAGTTATTATTTGCTTTTCTTGCAGTTTTTTTTCACAAAAATGGCAATGGAGAGCATATATTGATGCAGCCAAACACATCACTGCACTCTCACATGGTTTCCAATGTGTCTATCCTGCTTCTTTTGACTAATGGTGGACAACTATGTCTATTGATGCTGAGGAACCCTGGAACCATTACCATCCTGGACCTGACAGTAGCACAAGGTTTCCAAAAGCAGGTTTGTGCCAGGGTCAGACTGGGCCTCATGGGCCTCCACGGCCCAGTAAGACTTGCTCCTGAAGCTGCTGCTGATTCCAACCTCCCTACCAGCCTCCAGTGAGGCCACAAGTAGAAAATATTATGTTCAGGAGGTTGGTGAGGGTTTGGGGCTTCATCAAGAAGGGGCAGAGGGGGCTTTGCATTTGAGACGGGGAGCCCGGACCCCACAGTCTGGCACTGTTTGCGTCAGTAGGTGCATCAGGTTTGCACCTACTGCTGCACCTACAGTACTACTGCAAGCATTTACAAATGAGGCACAATTACAGTGAGAGCAACTCTGAAGATTTTGCACACATCGCACCACTTCGCCAGGCTCAAATTCGCTACCACTACGCTAATTCAGTAATATGTGAAGTTGCGCTCTGGGCACTGAACGCTGACAACTTTTCGCTATCATTACTTCACCAGTTTCATTTTATAGAGAAAATGCGCTAACATTCGTTTGTTCCCTGCGAAAATTCGCTAGTGATCTTGAGCTTAGGTCCATTTGCATAAGGCGGGTAATTAAAAGTTGTATGGAGGTCTTTTTTTATAAATGTTGGTGTAAATTCTTGAAGTTACCACTTTTTATTACAAAAGTCCAGGGAACCTTAATAAAGGCAAGAGAGTTAGGCAATAGAGTGAGAATGATCACTAGCAAATTGGCGCCTGTGCCTGTTAGTAAATTGGCGATGTCCCTGCGGGTGACATTGCTGGCGAAAAGTCGCTAGCATTAGCCCTTTAGTGAATCTGCCCCAAAGTAGCTAAAATTGATTTAGTCCTGGCCTTGTGTGTCTTACATTTTTAAGTTAAAGACATTCAAAAGAGTGTAATGAGAGGTATAGCAGGGGATGTAGTCACTGGTATGAGACAAAAGTACTCATCAACTGACAAAACATTTGCAGTAGGAGCTACAAGTTTGGATCATAGCTTAAGTCACACTGACATTTTTGGGCTCCCTTCACAGACAGGTGACATCTGAAGCATTTAGCTACATGTGCTGCCCTGCTGCCTTGTTTAAAATGAGAATTTTTTGTTCTGGTTGTTCTCATTCCCTTCTGTATTCAGTTCTGTATTCAGATCAAACCAAAAGGAAAATCCATGCCTGTCATTCTTTAGGGTCTGGAAATACTAGCAGATTTGGGGAGATTAGTTGCCCCAACGACAAATCTCCTCTTCTTTGGGGCGATAAACCCCCCCCGAACTGCCTTCCCCTTGCCCTCTGCCGGCTAAAATGGAAATCGCACTTCGTTTTCCGAAATCGCCCAAAGTTTCCTAGTGAGGCAAAAAAAACCCTGAAGCACCTCGTGTGCCTTGCCCCAGCCGATTTCCATTTTAGCCGGCAGAGGGCAAGGGGAAGGCAGTTCGGGGAAATTGTCACGCTGAACAAGAGGTGATTTGTCGCTGGGGCGACTAATCTCCCCGAATCAGCTCGTGTGGCCAGACCCTTCGTTTTCCACCTCATGCAACTCACCTAAACTCATGGCATTAGTGGCCCAATGTGCATGCACTTATTTCTTTTTCCTAGGAACTTGGGGAAACCTATTTTCTTTGCACTGATTTTTTTTCTACTCTAAACTTTGGGAAGGTGAACGGATCATCTGAACCCGCAAAGGGAGTGAACTACAGAAATCTTGGATTTTTCCTTCTTTATCTTCTAATTGACTATGATGACCCAATGACTGATCCAAGTACAGTACACGTATCAATCTTTATAGGGCATAACTGTTATAATGTCAAAATGTTCCTTTTTGCTTTCTTCTTTATGTCTTTTGCCATTTACCTGAAACATTAATGTGATTATATGATCGTATTGTTTAAAAAGATGTACTATTATGGCAATATATATATTTAGTTTTAACACTACTGAAACTGTAACCTAAGCCAATTTTTAATACCTTGTATGAAATAAAAATGTTACCCGCAATGCCTATTAGTCATATACTGCAAGAATTATCATCCTCATTTTCCTTAAATAATGCCTGAATGGATATTAACAATATACTTAATGTTTGACTGAATGTTTTATTCTGTTTAAGTGTGCATCTACATCTTCCTAATGATCTCAGTTTGTACATTCTCGTTGCTCATTCAATTTTGGATTAAAAAATCTTTCACATTTTAAAAAAAAGATATAAATTCATATTCACATATTCATAAGTTCATATCCACCATTAGGGATGTAGCGAACTGCCGTTTATGTGTTCGCGAACGCCGTTCGCGAACACCGGCAAAAAATGCGAACAGTTCGCGAACAGTTCGCGAACTTCGAACATCCGCAAATCGTTCGATTCGAACGATCGAAGGATTTTAATCGTTCGATCGAAGGATTTTCGTTCGAATCGAACGATCGAAGCCATTCGATCGAATGATTTCATTCAATCCAATGGCTTCGATCGTTCGATTCGAACGAAAATCCTTCGATTTTAGCGGTCGAAGGAATCGAATGGTCGAATGGTCGAACGATTTTTGTTCGAATCGAACGCGAACGCCTATTGGCGAACATCGCGCGACGTTCGCGAACATTCGGCGGACGCGAACAGTCGAAGTTCGCGCGAACTAGTTCGCCGGCGAACAGTTCGCTACATCCCTATCCACCATGACTGCAAAAGTATTTAGACCCTTGATGAATAGCAAACCCTACATTAAGGGGGTTATTTACTAAACACCGAATTTATCTCATATTTCATAAAAAAAGTAAACATGACCAAACTCCCATGCCCAATTTGAACTTAATTATTAATAAAAAAAACCACATATTTATTGGTTCGGGAAAAAAACCCGATAAAATCAAGCGAAAACCCGAATCTTCCAAATTTTTCTGACTTTTTTCCTGAATCTTTTCAGATTTTCACAATATCTTCAAATTGAGATTGGTGCCTCTCCCATTGGGGCAAATTCACTAAGCGCCGTAGCGCCGAATGCTAGCGTTACTTCGCTAGCGTTTGTCATTTTCGTTACTGCGCAAATTCACTAACGAACGCTGGCGTAGTTTCGCTAGTGTTACTTCGCACCCTTACGCCTGTGGCGAAGTTTCGCTAGCGACGTAACTACGCAAATTCACTAACGCGTGCAGTGTACTGAACGCTACCTTTTACGCTAGACTTCCTTCGCCACCTCAGACCTGGCGAAGCGCAATAGAGTAGATAGGGATTGTTTCAAAAAAAGTCAAAATTTTTTCTAAGTCAAAAAAAAAACGCTGGCGTGTTTTCTACATTATGGGTGATAGGCTGAAAAAGATCGAAAAAAAATTTCGGCTCCCCTCCTTCCCCCCTACATTTCCTGACTCATGGCAACTTACCTAGACAGTGGGCACATGTGTAGGGCAAAATAAAAATTTTATTTGACGATTTGAAGGTTTTTTAGCCATTTGTAGTGCTGATACGTATTCCTCCATTGAAATTTGAATTTCGCGCCGTATACAAATTAGCCTTCGATAGCGTAACTTCGCTTTACTTAGCGAATCAACGCTAGCGCAACTTCGCAACCTTACGCTACCCCTGAGCGCAACTTCTGATTTTAGTGAATTTGCGAAGAGCTGGCGAAACTACGCCTGGCGAAGTGTGGCGAAGTGCGGCGAAGTTACGCCTGGCGCAACTACGAATCTTAGTGAATTTGCCCCAATTGACTTATACATGACCTCGACAGGTCTGAGATGGCGGATTTTCAGATTATGGGTTTTTGCAGCATTGGGTATAATAAATCTTGAAAAATTTGACGGTTTTTTTCCACTAGAAATTTCAGTTTTTGCCCCAAAAAGTCAGATAAATTTGAGGTTTAGTAAATAACCCCCTTAAAGTATGCAGTCTGTAAGTACAGCAATCCATTGTGGCCTGTGCCCACAGACACTCCTTGTATTTTTAAACAATGTGCAAGTTAGGGTAAAGTTGGGTTAAGGAAGAAGGACACCTACATGCCACCGCCCACCTGCTCCACATGAATACATTGCTTCCACTTGAAGGCACTGCTTTATTCATGGGGCACACATCATTCAGATATAGTCCATTAGATATAAAAAAACGCCCATGGACTTTAATGCATTTGGAGTGGGAAAAAATTGTTGCACGTGTAAAAATATTTTGACTTTTTGATTTGATGGCCCACTTTCTAGCTGACCACAGCTCACAACCGAATATAAAGGGGTCAAATACAGTACAGAATGAAAGTGATTGGCAAAAAGCCTAAATCTGGATAATCACTGAATGGAGCTGGTTAGTTTCCATGTGCTGAACACTAGTGAACTCTTTTTTCACACTAATAGAAATGCCATTTAGTCAATAACTTTTAAACATTTTAAGTTCATGCCCCACTCGAAGGTCCAACCTTTAGTCAGAATTCACTCCCCTCAACTCATGAAATGGATAAGTGTATCAGTTATTCTGCCAAAGTTCAATGAATAGCTGGGCCAGCAAACACATATTCACCCCAAGCTTCACCATAACTGAAATTCAAGCTGGGATTTCAGGTGTATCTAGGAGATTAAATAGCCCTTCTCCATAATTCTCTTCCTAACTGACTTCAGGCTGAGCCCCCTGCCACTGCTCCAAGGCCTCGGTTGGGCAACCTCACGTTTTGGGAACCTCTTTCTGAAGATCCATTGTTTAACTAAAGCTGGCCATAGACGTTGAGATTTTTAAAAGATCAGATCCTGATCGTGAGACTACGATCTTCTCAGAACGATCGTACGAATTTACCATCAACTAAAAAGACCAATTTGCCAGGAAAACAAAGGGGAGCTGCCTGCTTGGCCCTGCAAACATAGATAGATTGCACTGGGACCGACAAAGGTTTTTTGACCTGGCCGATCAATTTCCCGACAGATGAAATAGTAAGATGTACGATCGTTCGAATACCACTAACCGCACGATAATTTCGAAGGATTGGTTGGGCTTCCCTAAAATCGGTCGTTTGGCAAGAAGAATCGTCGCGTCTATGGGGAGCTTTACTGTACGTAGCAAGACATGTTATACAGAGCAGTTTATGTTTTCCAGGTCAGTATAATTACAGTAGCTACCTGTGACAGAGAGTGGGTATTTTATTAGTATTTTACAGTATGTGCCTCTGTTACAATGCCTCTGAGCCTTCACACATCAGGGTTCAGCCTTTAGATATATGTTCAGTTTAGGTGTAAGTGAAAACCCTACTGATTTATGATCCAAGATGTGGTGATCTTTGAATCAGTGAAACGCTCTTGGGAGTCTGGGCGACATTCATAAAAGGCTAATGTGAGAAAACACCAGCAATACGCTTACCTTTGTCTTTTAATGTCAGCCTTTCTTGCTCTATTGCTAAAGAGGTGTACAGGCAAAACCATTGTTTGGAAAGAGACATGTATATTGTGAAAAAAGATCTAAATCAGGCAGAATGGTACTGACTGTGACCAATAGGATAACTTTCCAATGCATGCTGCTTTCTGCTGCCCATTGGAGCCGAGGGCAATTTTTTGGAAATACAGTACAGATATGGAACCTGTTATCTAGAATACTTGAGGCCTGAGGTTTTCTAGATAAGTGATCTCTCTGTAAATTTCAATCTCCAACTTTATGTCTACTAAAAAATAATCTAAAAATGAAATAAACCCAATAGGATTGTTTGCTTCCAATAAGGATTAATTTATTAATTATTCATTTTTTCTTCCATAAAGTGGATCACTGTACCAGAGGCCTCCCCTTCAGACTAGAAGAAAAGAACTTTCATTTGAAGCAACGTAGGGGGATCTTCACAGTCAGGACAGTGAGGTTGTGGAATGCACTGCCGGGTGATGTTGTGATGCTGATTCAGTTAATGACTATAAGAATGGCTTGGATGATTTCTTGGACAGACATAATATCAAAGTCTATTGTGATACTAAATTCTATAGTTAGTATAGGTATGTGTATATAGAATTTATGGAGGGGGTCAGTGTGTATGTATGGATGCTGGGTTATTATTTGGAGTGGTTGAACTTGACTATGTAACTATGGTTGTATATATTTATATATATATATCTTGATAAAGGTATGAATATGTGACCAAAGTGTTGGTTTTGCATTTTTTTCATTTTTAATCAAGTGGTGTGAGTGTTGAGTTATTGCTGTGGATACATAAATATCCCTTATTGTAAAGGATGAAGTCGTTAAGGAGTTCCATGACAATATAAAGGCCCAAGGCTAAGTGCTTTTTATAAAGGTCAGTGAACTCAGAGGTAACTCATAATATCCCCATACATATTACAATATATTTGATAATGAACAATTTTCCGTGCCAGTCATGAGACATAAATGTCATATCTGGGCACCAATTATAACTAATTGTATCACTAAATAACAATATCATTTACAGGATATTAAAATGTTATATAAACCAATGCATTATAACCCCATTTCCAAAAAAGTTGGGGTGCTGTTTTAAATATATATTCAAACAATTAAATGATTTGCAAATCATTCCAACCTTAAATTTAATTACAAATAATGCAAAAAAACAACATATCAGATGCTAAAACTAAGAAATGTTATTGTTTTCCTAAAAATATCTGCTAATTTAAACTTACTGCCAGCAACATGTTTCAGTAAGCTGGGCGAGGGGCTTGTTTACCACTATATCAGCTGCATCAGCTCTCTTTGTACTAAATGTTTGGGAGCTGACGAGACCATTTGCTGTAGTCCTGAAAGTAAACTGTTGTCCTCCCTATTTTATGTAGTAGTTTCTGCAGTGAAATGCCATTTACTCTTCTCAACATTCTCTTTTTTGCTTGTTCTCATTCTGCCTAATATTCTCCCATTTTATAGCTTCGTCCCCAAAAACTCCTGTACAGTACTTTTCTATGGCTTTCCCTTCACAAGCAAAATGAAGATCCACAGCCAATGGCCAACTGGCTACCCATAAAGAAATATGGGGTCATTTAATTATATGGGCATTAGGTCTAGTAAGTAGTAACTCATAGCAACCAATCAGGCTTTCCTACAGCAGAATGAAAATTTACCAACCACAGACGAAACTTTCAAGTGCTAGCGACGCCAGGAAATAAAGATGGCAAAAAATATTTTATATTATAGTTTAGTTCTTTCAGGTAATATTACAGAGAACATCATTTTCTGGGTGGAGCTACTGTATATTTAGACATTAAAGGGCACCTGTTGGCTAAATATATTATACCCAACCAAAGGTGCAGGCTAATAGAGCCCGCACTTGAGATGGGGGTAACATTAGTTTTTTTTTAAATGCCCCCCTGCCAGTGCTAGGCCACCTGCACCAGGAGGGAGTTCCCGGTTTGAGCTGCCATGTTGGGGCACATGCATGCATCTTCAAATGCTGAAACGTTCTCATTATGCGCATGCGTGTGACATCAGAAGCGCATTATTTGCATGCTTTCTGACTGCGAGTGTCCTATCGCTGACGGGGGCAATTAAAAGGAAAAAAAAAGACGACTATTGGCTGCTCCTTTGGTTGTGGATAATATATTTAGCCAACAGGTGCCCTTTAAGTGACCGATAACTGAATACAGTAACGCTGCAATACCAACAAGGTCTTCTACTACACAAAAAAAATATTTTTCAGTTACAGGAAAAAGACAGATCAGGTCAAATTGATCATTTTTGCTTAAAAGCATTGCTGATCTTTTAAATGAACCCTTGTGCTCCATTAACCTTGTCCTGTTCCTCTTATATTATAAGGTTCAAGATAAAGGCCCCTTAGCACCATATTGCTGCTTCATTAATATATTATTGTAATAAATAATATTGCTGCACAGCAAATGCACCGAATGTTGCCTTAGCCAACCAGCTCAGTGTTATAGCCTTTTCTTTGTTTTTTATACATATACTTTTAAAATGAGCAGTCTTCTTGATTCGCCCCACATCTATTTGTCAAACAGAGCAGAAGGCATTATCCACATACTGGAAGTCTGCCTCTAGGTAAATGCATTGAGGACAGTGGGTCATCTTGTGGTTCTTATAATTCTGCAGACAAGTCGCTGAGATCCCCCACATCTGCCCCGGAGGCAACGTCTTGGCTATCAATTTGATCCATTTCTGGAAATAAGCATTATATTGATTCTATAGGCATGTGGGGCAAGAAAAATCATTAAATATTAATATTTTCAATAAGGAGAATATTACATTTAAAACATTTGTATTTTTTCCATACCTCTAGATATACTTACATGATATGGATCATGTTGGCCATACATGGGAAATAAAGCAAGATTATTAAATGTTTCACCACAGGGGAAAGCAGAATAAAATATCCACGTGTAAGAGCCTTATGAACCACTTGCTGTGTAATCATAATCCAAGCTCTAGAAGAGATCACCTCTATTCATATTCAGGCTCATTTCTCACATGTGGATAATATACATTAGATACAATTTCAATAAATGCCCATCTGCCATTTAAAGGACAGTCGTAAAACTTAAACCTACTCTGAGGCCGTTACTGTATATGTCTCTGTTCCACACACATTGTACTGATAAACTGTGCCCAACCTGCAGCACTATTAACTATCTTTCTTGCTGAATATGAAACGGAAACAGCGTTGAAGTGCCAAGTCCCCATAATAAATTATGGCAATACTCTTTACAATCTAGTTAATCCATAGAAAACATGTAGCAAATGGTTCTTCTGTGCCATTAAATGTTATGTTCCCCATAGTTGTGTCTTCTGTTAGTGGATTCATGAGTCAGTCACAAAAGTCTCTCCTGAATTGGATCCACATGATAGAAAGAGGCTTTTATGAATGTTACACACACGGCGTTTTTGCATTCCTTTGGAATATACTTTAACGGCTGCAAAAAGCAAATTATAAAACTCTGCTTCCCAGTATAAATCAAGCCTAAATGCAGCCTTGGCACTCATAATCCAAATGCTAAAGTGTCACCTAAAATAAATCGATGGGGCAGTTTTATTTGATGCTCACATCTTCCAAGGTTGTTATAAGTTGCTAATGCAAGTCATTGCGTGGGAGTTGGAAAGAGCATTTTCAACTGAGACATTTCATATTTTTTCTTACTGCCAGTTGTTCCAGGGCGCTACTGCCATGCAGCGAGTTGAGAAACTCCAACAAGTTAACAGGGCCGGAAAAAAGTGTTCCTTGTAACTTTAAGAGCCAGAAATTCCATCTGCAGAGAGTGCAATTTGTGCTCTCCACTCTAATGATGTGGCCCTCCCTACACCCACTCTGGCGCTGGAAATGGTATGAGTCAGTGTGAAGGGGGGTGGCACCAAAAAGGAGTCAAGGATCCCCAAAACACCCCTGGGCACCTTTAGGCAAATTTGGGCTCTAGAGAGTAAATAAAAATGAATGGAGCTCTGAAACATCCCTGAGTGCATTTGACATAACAGAATCATTTATTGCTGAGCTCAGCTCAATTCTGCATCCAGGTAGCCCCAAGTGGGCCCTGGGAACCAAAAAACAAAGGGGGATGGTGGTGATCAATTAGGTGTCAAGGGATTATGGCATTATGGGTGTAGTTTAGCTAGGGGATCCCTAACCCCAGACCAGGGCCACTCCTGCAATGAGGCAGAACCTTGTCTTAGGTGGCAGTGAGCGGGCAGTTACAAGGGGTGGCAAAAAGCCGCCTCTGGTTAAAGCTCCCTCTAGTTACTTTGAGAGTCAAAATGTATTATTTTAAAACAGAAATTCTGCCTCACTAGTGTAGAGAGCACAAAAAACCTTGATACACTAGCGATGCGGCCCTCCTGCTCTGACACTAAAGTTGCAAGAGGCATTGCTGCTGCCCCAGATCTGCCCCAGATTGTAAACAGAACAAACTTCTAAAATGGCACAAATGGTTTTTTTAAAGAACTAAAAATTAATATAATTAATATATAATTAATCTGGATTGATTGCTTTTCTATTAATGATACTGTTTGCCCTTATACATAGTAACATAGTAAGTTAGGTTGAAAAAAGACACACGTCCATCAAGTTAAATCTTTTAAGTCTATATATAACCTGCCTAACTGCCAGTTGATCCAGAGGAAGGCAAAAAAAACCATCTGAAGCCTCTCCAATTCGCCTCAGAGGGAGAAAAAATTCCTTCCTGACTCCAAGATGGCAATGTGACTAGTCCTTGGATCAACTTGTACTATGAGCTATCTCCTATAACCCTGTATTCTCTCACTTGCTAAAAAGCCACCCAACCCCTTCTTAAAGCTATCTAATGTATCAGCCAGTAACACTGATTCAGGGAGAGAATTCCACATCTTCACAGCTCTCTTTCCAAATATTTAGGCGGAACCTCTTTTCTTCTAATCGGAATGGGTGACCTTGTGTCAGCTGGAAAGACCTACTGGTAAATAAAGCATTAGAGATATTATTATATGATCCCCTTATATATTTATACATAGTTATCATATCTCCCCTTAAGCGCCTCTTCTCCAGCATGAACATCCCCAATTTGGCCAGTCTTTCCTCATAGCTAAGATTGTCCATACCTTTTACCAGCTTAGTTGCCCTTCTCTGTACCCTCTCTAATACAATAATGTTCTGTTTGAGTGATGGAGACCAAAACTGTAAGGCATATTCTAGATGGGACCTTACCAGTGCTCTATACAGTAGAAGCATAATCCCCTACTCCTGTAAATCTATCCCCCTTTTAATACAGCTAAATTGAATTTCTCTTAATTAATGTGCATATGTCAAAGACATGTTTTTGGGTTGTTTTTAAATCATTTATCCATCAAACATTGATTTTTTTTGTATTCTCATCTAATTTGGTAATTAATAGGTTAAATGTGAGGACTGGGTATAGAAGGCTGTATCACACAAAGCATACTGGAGGGAAAAATCAATATGTTCTTTTCTGAGAGCAGAATATTAAGTCTGTTGTACATACATCCTCCATCTCCACATCCCATGGTTTTTACTTTACTGGTCTGTGTTTGTTTTGCACCTTTTCCCTGCTTTATCTAATCTGTGTATGTTCTTATCCTTCCATCATTTAATTGAGTTCATTATCAATATCAGATCCTATAACAAGACACCATGTAGCTGCTGACATTGCTAGGAGGTCATGGATTTCTGCTGTGAGACACTGTTGTTTGGATAGTAAAATCCATGATGGACAAGCATATAGGTTTAAGGCCATGAAACCTTAGGAATATTTTGGTTGGCTGGCTGCTTGCATCTTCGCCGTGGCTGCCCTGAACATTTAAACAGTTCAATAACATTCTTCTCTGAAACTCATCTTCTCACATCTCTCTTGTGAAATTAATAGCACTTGTTATTTAGAGTGCTCTCTTCTCCACTGCTAGGAAACAATACAACGGGTCGAAAGTGGGCCTCGGGGTAATAAATATTACATTTTTTTTGTTGCTCAGATATTTCTGGCTGGGAGTCAACGCCTACTCAACCTCCTTAGCATCAACATTTTATTATCATTTTCTGAAATGATGTCAGAGATAAATCTATGAAGAGGTTGTTCTAGTGTGAGGTCATGTGTGTCATATATGACTGCCCCAAAGACATTTGGGTAAAGGGAGAATTGATACGTACAATAACCATCATAGCTTTCTAATAATGCTTCCCATACTACTGATTCAGTTCAGTGGCACTGTACACTGGAGAGGGGGTGGTGACATCACAGGGGGGGACAGTGATGCCTTGGGGGCAAGCCTATTTCACCACTGGAGCAGGGCTATGACATGGCAATCAGCGATTGGCCAAGCACCATGTCAGTCCTAGCCATTTTTTTCTACTTTGAAAAACATGGCAGGTAGTTTTGACCCAGACAGCCCTTCCAAAAAGCAGGCTGACCTGCCTCATCACTGGGATACAGTATATCAGCCTTCTATTACTCTTGCAATAATGTTTCTGTGTGGTATATATATATACACGTATATATAGGCAGGGTTGGACTGGCCTGGTGGGACACCATATATATAATAAACATGTTTGTTTCACTATACATGGAGTGCGGGTCCTTCTGCTGAACTAAATATAAATATATTTTTATATACATATGCTTTGAACCATTCTATGGGTGTGATACCTTGAACTCTTGTCTTGTCTATCTATAAAGTACAAGGCCATGTTTCCTGGACACCAGTAGATCGGCTGTACCCCACAGTAATTTTTTTAGAACACTCCATCCCCAAATTATCAAAGTATTTTGGCGTGCTGGTATAATGTGTGATTTTATACTCTACATGATCAACATGTAGAGTATATACGCTTTAGGCACTTGGTTTTCTTTCTATATTGTTATTCCCTTACTAGATGCAGTGGCATTCAATTAAACAAAACAGCTATAGCTATTAACACTGTTTATCATACCCCATGCACAGAAAGTGCAAAACTAATCCAGGGCGGGTGTGGTGTAAAGACGTGCTGAGTGTCAGGAGCACCCAATGGCACTCCCGTCTCCAGCGGCGTCAAGTCCAGGACCCATGTGGGAAGATGCTGGTGCGATGACGTCATGCGATTGGTGCGAAGATTTGAAAAAAGAAAAAGCCAAGGTCACGGGTTCAATGCCCGATTATAGGAAATTCTAGCTTGTGTTCCTGGGTGTTCCTAAATTGATTATTAATATTCTCCTGGACTTTTGACCTAGCCTGAACCTTCTGACCTTGATCCTTGCTGCCTGCCTACTGAACTACTGCCTGAACTCTGATGACGAATACTCTTGATCAATTATAAATAGGCTGTAGCTCACCTTTAGTATATGTAGGTGGATTCTCCTGCAAGGTGTCCTGTGTCCTGTATCAAGTGTCACTTGATAAAGGGCCAACGCCCGAACATGTTGTGGAGCACTTTTCCCCAATAAAAGCACTTTGCAGTCATAGCTACTGCCTTGGATTTGTCCTTCTTTCTACTATAATACTGACTGAATACTCTTGATCCCTCTGGTTACCATGAACTTGTACCATGTCCTAAAGATTCCTCCTTGGTCTGGAATTCCCTTTGCTTGGAGCCGATAGGCCCCTGACACTGAGCAGGTGCAAGAACAAGTCTCTCCTCTCCACCGAAAGATGGCAAAACACCACAAAAATATAGACTATACCACACATGCCACCCCACAATGCAGCCAGAAGTCGATGTCTCCATTACGCCACACACTACACAGCTTATGTGTCAAAAGGCAGGAACCCAAGATGGTGGAGGATGCAGCCCGCAGCCCCAGCCCAACAAGATATACAGCCCCAGATGTTAGTACAGCATTAGCCTCCCCTCACCTCGGAGCAATAATGGCCCTTCTCCCCACTACTGAAGTGTGATGGCTAAAACCATACAGGAAGCACACAAGGCTGACTTAGCCAAAATTAAAGCAGAACTCCCCGCCATCAGAGAAGCACAAAGCAGTCGATATCAGAATGGAGGAGATAGAGAAAGAGCACAATAAAACTGAGTAGAGTCAACGATCATCATAAATTCATATACCTGCTACATAAGCACATGGAGGATCTGAATAACAGGGGAAGACACAACAACCTCTGCATTCACGGTATCCCTGAAACAATCCAACCTGCAGATCTAGCAGAGACTTTGCGCAATCACTTTAACGCCATTTTGGAAAGAGATGCCTCCTCTCCAGTGGAATTGGACAGAGCCCAATCAATCACTTTGAAAAACCCAGTCATTTGCTGTGTTCCTAAACACTTCCTTAAAGAGGCTATCCTCAGTGTGCTGCCACAGCAGTAGTTTTGTCTGTATTCCATACATAATTATTCTTTAAGTGCTGTCAATTTCTTCATTTGTAATGATTTCTTATAAGTATGTCTATTGAGCATCTAGGGTACCCCCCCTGCTGGTTGTTTCTAGCACTGCGGCCTGGCAGATGTTTATTATCCATTCTGAAATTCTCCCTGTCACATTTGATGACATCACTTCCTGGTGCAGAGAGGAAGCTGTCATTTCTGTAGTAACAGCCACAATTCACTACACTCTATAAAATCCTCACCCATCCTTGTTTCCAAGCAGGCCTATCCAAGCATCGTTGGTAAGCTTGCATTTTGCCTTAATGCCTGTTCATTATACTATGTGTATTTTACTGCTATGTGCATCCTGGTTGTAGTTTTTAACCCAGTGTTTCCCTCTCAGCAGTAACCTGTGTTAGGCCTCATTAGGACTGTATAAAACGTATGCACAAAAAGGAGAGAAATAGAAAGAGCTGGCCCTCACAGTTGCACCTTCCCATATATAACCTCCGAAGTAGTTGGAAGCATTGAAATTAAAACATAACTTTTAATCTGTATTTAAAATAGATGTCCATACAAAAATAATAAAGGTTAAAAGAACAGCGAGAAACAGGACGTTGATTGACCAGTAATGGAGGGTTATCACGAACAGTGCTGAGCAGCTATTTAACCCAACAATAGGTTAATCTCAATGGATGTTGGGTATGGATTGTGAACCTAATCAGCAAACGGCTAACTTGCCTTGCTGATAAATGTCTATTTTATCGCTAATAAATTCTAGTACACGGTTCAGTCAGCCAGTTCCAACCCCTTCACCCTCATGTTTCACCACCCGCAGTAGCGTACCCTACAGTGATAATGCCGTTTTGCTTCGGTGCTTGATTTCTATAGAGAGCTGAAGTTCTGGCCCACGGATCAATTCACCACATCCAACCCCTTCACCCTCGTAGTACACCCTCCCGATCCGTTTTACAATAAAGGTCCCTATCAGACGTCCTGCCTAGCTGAAGCTAAAAGATGCGCCTGACGCGCGTTTCACCCGCCAAATGCGGGCTTTGTCAAAGGCGATTGCGAGACCGGCGGTGCACTCCTAGAAGTAGCTGCGGATCAACCGGTACAAATTCGAACCGGCCAATCATCACGCAAGACGTCACGATGGAGATCAGGCAGCCAATACCGTCTCCTCTCTGCTGCCCTGTGTAAGGCTGCTCTAAAGGGGATTTCCTATGGAGCGATACTTACGTAACCATTTTGGTCATTGAAACAATGTTGCCAGGGTGACGTATAGCTACGAATGTATCCAACCTGTGATATACTGATGTAACTCAATTTGCAATAAAACTTTTTAACCCATATTGTTAAATTGCAATGGGCTCAGAGTGTAATCTATACAGCAGGTGTTAACCATTTCATGGCAATAAAGGTAACAGTCCTGCTCCCAAGGGATTGCAGAATAAGTACTATTTTCTAATCATGGCAAGTAAGCCTATACCTGAGCATAACAATTTGAGCCAGAAGGACTTTATATAATGTTTATATGAACGTGTTCATTGTAATGCTTGCATTTAAGCCAGAGGGACTCAACGCATTCATTAGAAAGATCCACTCACTTTCTTTAGATAACAGAGCTGTTTCAAGGTCCCCCCCTCTGATGCCCAGAGACACTTTAAATAGCCCCATTGCTTTAAGGCCCATGCTGGAGTGATCATGGTTTTCAAAAAAATGTCGGCTGACAGGTGGTAATTTTTTGTTAGCTTTGAGAAGGTCTAATGCATTCTCAATACTATGAACATGCTCCATAAGTCTCTTCTTGAACGCTCTATTGGTTTTGCCAATGTATATTTTATTACAGGGGCAGGTTAACATGTAAATAATGTTATCTGTATTACACGTAAAATTATGTGTGATTCGGTGCTTCTTGCCAAACCTATCCACAACATGGCTACGGTTGTGCATGTATTTACATGCCCTGCATTTACCACATGCCACTGTGCCATGTATTGTAGTTTGTTGCTGTTTGCTGAAATGGCTTCTAACCAAACGATCTCTTAAATTAGGTGCCCGTCGACAGCAAGTCAGTGGCCGAGGGCCCATCATAGCAGACAGAACTGGGTCCGTATGTAATATATGCCAATGTTTTCTCAATACCGAGTCAATGGCTGGCCATTGCTTGCAATAGGTCCCTATGAATCTAACGGGCTGTTCAGTATTCTGTGGTTGTCGCTGCCGTGCCTCCAATAATGTCTTTCTAGGGGTCTGAAGTGCTCTAGAATAAGCTTTGTGAATCACATTCCGTGAGTAACCCCTATGTGTTAGCCTTTCAGTTAATTCCATGGCTCTACTCTTAAAAAGTTGTAAATCTGAACAATCCCTTTACCCTTTACAAAGATCTTTTCCTCTTCTGCCGTAAATTGTTGCTTAAAAAACATTTTCACCAAGATACTGCACCAAATGAGCAGAGTCTGGTCAATCCTCTAATGGCCATACCTGACCCAATGAACCCACATGATCTCACACATGTCATCCCTAATCCTACGACTGAGCAAATAGCATTTGAACAAGCTCTGACTGATTTGAACGACCTTTTGATTGAACAAACTGATTCCGTGAGATCTCTGAAACCAAAGAGCAAATTCATGCCTCCCAGGAATATAAGTTCCGCAGTAATCGCCTTTGGTGAATTGGTCATGAGAGATCTCATGAACATACCCAGTCAGGGCCATGATAATCTCAATAGAGTGGAGAAACTCGCCCTACAGGAAATAACATCCTGGGACGATACAATTATAAAACCTTCTGATAAAGGAGGTAATATAGTTTTGTGGCCCAGGGTTATGTATTTAACGGAAGCGTTAAAACAACTGAACGACACGTCATGTTATCAAAAATTATCAAATGATCCAACTGTACGCTTCAGACTGACTTTCAATAATTTAATTAAAGATGGTTTTCAAACAGGCCTCATCACGGCAAGTGAATCAAGGGCATTACAGAACAATTTTTCCGTTACCCCTACTTTCTACATGCTTCCCAAAATTCATAAAAATTTGAATAAACCTCCAGGTCGTCCGATTGTGTCTGGGAATGGTAACATATGTGAAAAGGCCAGCCAATTTATTGATATGAAACTACGCAAATTTGTGGTTTCACTTCCCTCATATATTAAGGACACTGGTGACCTTCTGCAAAAACTGGCAGAGGTCAAAGTAGATAGGGGTACATACTTGGTGGGCTGCGATGTGGAATCCCTATATTCCTCCATTTCTCACAAACAAGGTATAAGAGCCATACGATACTTTATGGAAACTGAGAGTGATTGGGACCAACAGTACATAGATTTTATGGCAGATTTGACAGATTTTTGTCTCAACCATAATTTCTTCGTCTTTAATGACAAATTTTACTTACAAGTCAGAGGTGTTGCAATGGGTGCAGCCTTTGCTCCCACATATGCAAACCTGTTCATGGGATGGTGGGAGGCCAATTGGGTATTTGGAGATCAAATGGCACAATACACCCAATTTATTTCATATTGGTTTCGCTATATTGATGATCTGGTATTCCTTTGGAATGGTACCAAGGAGTTGTTGAATGATTTTCTGAAATGTCTCAATACCAACAACCTTAATATCAAACTCACACATACTATCAGCGAGACAAGCCTCGATTTTTTGGATATCACCATTACCATCAAAGAGGATGGCACCATCGGCACTGATCTGTTCCGAAAAGCCACTGCAACTAATTCTATACTTCACTTTCAGAGTCATCATCCGATGGCAACCAAGAGAGGAATCCCTGTTGGAGAATTCCTCCGCTTACGTCGGAACTGTTCAGATTTACAACTTTTTAAGAGTAGAGCCATGGAATTAACTGAAAGGCTAACACATAGGGGTTACTCACGGAATGTGATTCACAAAGCTTATTCTAGAGCACTTCAGACCCCTAGAAAGACATTATTGGAGGCACGGCAGCGACAACCACAGAATACTGAACAGCCCGTTAGATTCATAGGGACCTATTGCAAGCAATGGCCAGCCATTGACTCGGTATTGAGAAAACATTGGCATATATTACATACGGACCCAGTTCTGTCTGCTATGATGGGCCCTCGGCCACTGACTTGCTGTCGACGGGCACCTAATTTAAGAGATCGTTTGGTTAGAAGCCATTTCAGCAAACAGCAACAAACTACAATACATGGCACAGTGGCATGTGGTAAATGCAGGGCATGTAAATACATGCACAACCGTAGCCATGTTGTGGATAGGTTTGGCAAGAAGCACCGAATCACACATAATTTTACGTGTAATACAGATAACATTATTTACATGTTAACCTGCCCCTGTAATAAAATATACATTGGCAAAACCAATAGAGCGTTCAAGAAGAGACTTATGGAGCATGTTCATAGTATTGAGAATGCATTAGACCTTCTCAAAGCTAACAAAAAATTACCACCTGTCAGCCGACATTTTTTTGAAAACCATGATCACTCCAGCATGGGCCTTAAAGCAATGGGGCTATTTAAAGTGTCTCTGGGCATCAGAGGGGGGGACCTTGAAACAGCTCTGTTATCTAAAGAAAGTGAGTGGATCTTTCTAATGAATGCGTTGAGTCCCTCTGGCTTAAATGCAAGCATTACAATGAACACGTTCATATAAACATTATATAAAGTCCTTCTGGCTCAAATTGTTATGCTCCGGTATAGGCTTACTTGCCATGATTAGAAAATAGTACTTATTCTGCAATCCCTTGGGAGCAGGACTGTTACCTTTATTGCCATGAAATGGTTAACACCTGCTGTATAGATTACACTCTGAGCCCATTGCAATTTAACAATATGGGTTAAAAAGTTTTATTGCAAATTGAGTTACATCAGTATATCACAGGTTGGATACATTGGTAGCTATACGTCACCCTGGCAACATTGTTTCAATGACCAAAATGGTTACGTAAGTATCGCTCCATAGGAAATCCCCTTTAGAGCAGCCTTACACAGGGCAGCAGAGAGGAGACGGTATTGGCTGCCTGATCTCCATCGTGACGTCTTGCGTGATGATTGGCCGGTTCGAATTTGTACCGGTTGATCCGCAGCTACTTCTAGGAGTGCACCGCCGGTCTCGCAATCGCCTTTGACAAAGCCCGCATTTGGCGGGTGAAACGCGCGTCAGGCGCATCTTTTAGCTTCAGCTAGGCAGGACGTCTGATAGGGACCTTTATTGTAAAACGGATCGGGAGGGTGTACTACGAGGGTGAAGGGGTTGGATGTGGTGAATTGATCCGTGGGCCAGAACTTCAGCTCTCTATAGAAATCAAGCACCGAAGCAAAACGGCATTATCACTGTAGGGTACGCTACTGCGGGTGGTGAAACATGAGGGTGAAGGGGTTGGAACTGGCTGACTGAACCGTGTACTAGAATTTATTAGCGATAAAATAGACATTTATCAGCAAGGCAAGTTAGCCGTTTGCTGATTAGGTTCACAATCCATACCCAACATCCATTGAGATTAACCTATTGTTGGGTTAAATAGCTGCTCAGCACTGTTCGTGATAACCCTCCATTACTGGTCAATCAACGTCCTGTTTCTCGCTGTTCTTTTAACCTTTATTATTTTTGTATGGACATCTATTTTAAATACAGATTAAAAGTTATGTTTTAATTTCAATGCTTCCAACTACTTCGGAGGTTATATATGGGAAGGTGCAACTGTGAGGGCCAGCTCTTTCTATTTCTCTCCTTTTTGTGCATATAACTGTTATTTGGCTTTGCACACCATATACTGTATTTGATGGTTGGTGCTCCCCAACACCATATATTCTTTTCCTGTATAACACGTATCAGATGTTTATATATGTTTTATTGCATTTCATATGTATCTTATGTATCCAGAATGTATTCTAATACCTCTATATTGTTTGTATCTACAGTTCTACCTTCTTTTGATCATCAGCATTAAACAAGTTCCAAAACTTATACAGTGTGGTGATTGAAGGGCGAGTAAACTGCCTGTTGATTCACTTCTCACAGTGACGGGGACAGGACAGTAGAACAACGTTGGACATAGGCTGTGTTTTATCTGGACGCTACACCACCATCAAGCAACGCAGCGTAGCCACAGCGTCCACCACAGTATCCACCACAGCGTGACTGAAGGTACTAACACACGTAGTCACACATCTAGCATCACAAAGATGTCTGAACGCACATTCAAGACCAAATCTAGGGTGTCATGCTCATCTAGACATTCATATAGATCCCATGCTTCTGAGACAGCAGCACTGGCCAGAGCTGAAGCAGAGGCCATCAGAGCACAAATAGCTTTTGCTGAACAAGAAGCAGAGATAAAGAAAGAAAGGGCATGTCTAGAAGCCTCACTGGAAGTGCTGAGCTTGAAAAAATCAGCAGCAGCTGCAGCTGCAAAAGCAGAAGTGTTAGAGGCTGCAATAGAGACTGACTGCAACATTAGTGACAAACAAGACATCCAGTTTGATATAAAGCCTGAAACTGTTATGCAGCGAACTGAGGAATATATACAAAAACATTCCCAAACGCTCAGCCATTCTGATCCAGCCCTAGAAGCAGTAGACATGCATCCATGCAGTGACCACAAACTGTCACAGTTGCCTACCAGCATAGAAAATCCTGTTACCAGCAACCAGCGACATGATACTTTACACTACCGAGTAGATTCTCCAGACCATCATAGTTATCCCCTGTCTCTACAAAGGGAAGGGGCTTACACCCATCCACCAGACACCAGAACTATACCTTGCACCAGCCGTCACTCAGACGTACCAGCCCACAACCAAAACATGTCAGATCTGGTAAGATTTATGGCTAGGCAAGAGATTATCACTAAAGGACTTGTGCAATTTGATGATCTCCCAGAGAATTATAGGGCCTGGCGGGCTTCATTTAGAAATGCTGTAACAGATCTAAATCTTTCATATAAGGAAGAAATAGACCTTCTGGTAAGATGGCTGGTTAAACGCATACAAGCTGTGTACGTGAATGACTCCAGAAAGGGTCTGCAGATGGCGTGGCAGAGACTTGATGAGTGCTATGGGGCCCCCGAGATCATAGAGGAGTCACTGTGGAAAACAATAGATGGCCTTGGAAAAATCTCCAACAAAGATCCTCAGAGGCTCAGAGAGTTAGGAGACCTGCTGATGGAACTCCAAGCCGCAAAGGACGAAGGTGACTTCCCAGGCTTAGCCGTTCTTGACACAGCCCGAGGTATAAACAGCATTGTGCAAAAACTGCCATTTTCCTTGCAAGAGAGGTGGATCACGCAGGGTTCTAATTATAAAGAGCTGCATCATGTACATTTTCCACCATTCTCTTTCTTTGTGAACTTCGTCACCCAACAAGCTAAGAGGCGTAATGACCCAGGGTTTATTCTGGCTCCTCAAAGCTCTGACGGCCAGAGACTAGAGAGAAACCAACACAAGTATGCCACTCAAAGAACTCCCGTTTTAGTGCGCAAGACTGACATCTCTTCAGCTACACCATCACAGAAGGAGCCCATCGACCCCAAGATGGCAGATCTTACCCAAGGTTGTCCCATACATCACAAACCCCATTCTCTGCTTAAATGCCGTGGCTTCAGGGCAAAACCTTTGGAGGAAAGAAAGACTTTCCTGAAGCAAAATAACATTTGTTATCGTTGTTGTGCTTCTACTACATATATGGCAAAGGACTGTAGTAAGATGGTCAGCTGCATAGAATGTAATAGCGATAGACATGTGTCCGCCCTGCATCCTGGCCCTGCCCCGTGGTCTGTGAAAACTCCAGCTGAGGGAGAGCATGGCGGGGAGGGACAGGAAAACAGTACAGCAGCAGTGACAGCTTTGTGTACTGAAGTTTGTGGAAGAAACCATAGGGGCCGATCATGCTCAAAAATCTGCTTGGTCAGCATCTTTCCCACTGGACATAGGGAAAGAGCAATCAAACTGTATGCAATCTTAGATGATCAAAGCAATAGATCATTGGTCAGATCAGAGTTTTTTGAGCTTTTTGGGTCAAAGGGCCATCAATTCCCCTATTCTCTCAGAACCTGTGCAGGAGTCATTAACACCACTGGGAGAAGGGCACATGGTTTTCACTTAGAATCCATAGACGGACAAGTGACTGTTCCCCTACCCACACTCATAGAGTGTAACGAAATCCCAGATGACCGGACAGAGATTCCAACCCCTGAGGCTGCACTTCATCATAAGCATCTGAGACCGTTAGTCAGTCAGATACCCAAGCTTGATCCTAATGCTTCCATTCTCATGTTGCTAGGCAGAGACATCATTAGGATCCACAAAGTAAGAGACCAGATCAATGGGCCACATGACTCCCCTTATGCCCAAAGACTAGACTTGGGGTGGGTAATAGTAGGCAACGTATGTCTAGGTGGCGTCCACAGGCCAGACCTGGTGCATAACCACTACACCAACACCTTAGATGACGGACAGAAATCCTATTTTACACCCTGCCCAAACTTCTTCACTGCAAAAGAAAGCTTCAATCTGAATATGCCCCTGACCCTGCAAGCCTCAACAGTCCAGAACTCCTCTTACATAGAAGACCCTCTAGGACACAGAGCCTTCGAAAGAACAAAAGAGGATGAAAAAATAGCTCCTTCCCTCAGTGAACTTGCTTTTATGGAGATAATGAAGGGAGGCTTCTACAGGGACAACGACAACAGCTGGGTTGCTCCATTGTATTTTAAACCGCAAAGACAGCGCCAACCAAATAACAAGACCCAGGTTTTGCACCGTCTCAGGTCTCTACAAAAGTCCTTTAGGCTGAAGCCTGACATGAAAAAACATTTCTTTGTATTCATGGAAAAAGTGATCCAGAGTCTGGCCAAGGTCTTTTGGGACAGATGGCGTAAACTGTCTACTCTGCAAGTACGAAAGAAGTGGCAAGACAGGCCTAATATCCAGCCAGGTGCCATTGTGCTTCTCAAGAATAACCAAGCCAAGCAGATCGAGTGGCCTATGGGTCGTGTGACAAAGACCTTCCCTGACAAGGACTGTAGGGTCCGTAAGGTAGAGGTAAAACTTACAAAAGAAGGAAGTTCAGGTTTGTTCATTAGACCACTTACAGAACTCGTCTTACTTTTACCTCCTGAGGAGTGACATTAAAGTTTAAATTAAAATCTGGTATCTCTTAAGATACCAGGCGGGGAGTGTGCTGCCACAGCAGTAGTTTTGTCTGTATTCCATACATAATTATTCTTTAAGTGCTGTCAATTTCTTCATTTGTAATGATTTCTTATAAGTATGTCTATTGAGCATCTAGGGTACCCCCCCTGCTGGTTCTTTCTAGCACTGCGGCCTGGCAGATGTTTATTATCCATTCTGAAATTCTCCCTGTCACATTTGATGACATCACTTCCTGGTGCAGAGAGGAAGCTGTCATTTCTGTAGTAACAGCCACAATTCACTACACTCTATAAAATCCTCACCCATCCTTGTTTCCAAGCAGGCCTATCCAAGCATCGTTGGTAAGCTTGCATTTTGCCTTAATGCCTGTTCATTATACTATGTGTATTTTACTGCTATGTGCATCCTGGTTGTAGTTTTTAACCCAGTGTTTCCCTCTCAGCAGTAACCTGTGTTAGGCCTCATTAGGACTGTATAACACGTATCAGATGTTTATATATGTTTTATTGCATTTCATATGTATCTTATGTATCCAGAATGTATTCTAATACCTCTATATTGTTTGTATCTACAGTTCTACCTTCTTTTGATCATCAGCATTAAACAAGTTCCAAAACTTATACAGTGTGGTGATTGAAGGGCGAGTAAACTGCCTGTTGATTCACTTCTCACAGTGACGGGGACAGGACACTCAGCAAATACTGAGACTTGCAAGTCCAAAGACTACTAGGTCTCAATCTACCAACACCTAGCCTGGCTTACCATTCAACAGCACACAAGGCATCTCATATCGCTGAGGATTCCCCTTTGCCCTCATAACATATAATTCCAGTTTGTCTGTGAGAACCAGACGAACTAGAAGCTTTTTGTTACTATCTGGCCTACCCCAAGTTGAGCTCAAGGAATGGAGAGACCTGGAGTATAGTGGTGAATTACTCGAACTGTGGTAACTTTGCTCCTGGCAATCCACATACAAGAAATGCAAGGCCTCCACAAATTCTACTCTGGACAGAGCTGACTAAATGATATGATCATGGCTTTTATCCACACTTCCCTGGTGATAAATATCTGCTGGCATACTCTAACCTCTCACAAACCTGTCCTAGTCTTCCTTAAGGAAGTTTAAGGCACTATGGCCCTCTAATTTGCTGATCTCTGCCTGACGTATTACTTGAGCCAGATGTATTCAATGATATCCAAATTAGCTGTTATCCCCACATACATAAGCAAGAAGAACAATCACTAAACCCATTAGCTGATCTCTGGGGTTTTCTCCCCCCCACCGCAGATTAACCAAGATAAGCTCAAAAGCAAAGGTATATACCACAAACACAAACAACAAAATAGGAGCAAAGGGCTGAAGACTTCCAGCTTTGATTCTTGGTAAGAGGAAAACCCTTCCCTAAACCCCCCTTCCCACCTCCCATCTCCCCTCTTTGATTCCTTCTTCTACATAGGGTTGGCATTTCAGAAGCCCTTTACCTGAGGAAGTAACACAGAGACACCAACCTACCACAAAGCATTTGTTAAAATTATGAAGTTGGTCACAGTATGGTTGAAAAGCAACCTAACAATACATTGTTATGTGCCCTCAAGATGCCTTACTGTACTTTGTACTGCTCTATGATACTGCTGCTATTTGGGTAATTTGTATTAAAAGTATTTTAATAAAAAGATCAATTGAAAAAAAAAGCAGTCCAGACCACCTCATTCATATTGTGATACAAAAGGTACATCAACCTCTACTTAACCTGGATCTCAGAGGGATGTGTGGGAGCTCATTATTTTCTCTTTATAGAATAACATGCTCTACACCTTAGATGTTGTTGCTAGTGGCAAGGAGTATGCCTCCCCATGTGGAAGCAGCAGCATGGCACCTAGGAAGGTAATATTATTTCAAGGGCTTCCTTTTCAAGGTATATAGTAAAAAAGAGTTTACTTGCAAACACACACAGATAATGAACATTTTTGTAAAGCAGAGAATGTGGGATACACACACTGGGTAAATACCTGGAAAACTTTAATGACTAAGTCGTTATATATCATTTTTTCAAAGTGAGCTACTGTCACAACAGCTTTAATTCAAGACTTACTGCTGAATTATAATTTCACCATGTTATTCACGAACCTGGGCACATTTTGCCCGTTAGCACGCAGCAGAAATAGCATTCCCTGGTCTAGTGCGGTTGGTTGTAATGTGTTACAGGGCCCATATTAGCACATAAGTTCTGCTAGATCTCATCTGTATGAGTTATGGCTTTGGCTGGAGGTACAAAAAAGTAATGGACAGAATAAAGCACAATAAATCTTAGAGGAAAACTATCTTAAATCTCCTCAAGTACCGAAAAGCTGTTTCACAAGCCAAGGCATAAACGCAAAGTTTCAGTACAATGAAGAGACTGAGGCAAGTAGAATCCACATATAACTGAAAGGCTTGGTGCTAGGTGTTACACCTATCTCTCAAGTTTACCGAAAGTTAATTAAAAATTGTTAATACTACACCATGTTACCATTAAAATGTATAATGAGAACTTTTGCAATTTACATGCATTCTCTGTTTTTAGTGGTTTCTGACATAGAAGTTTTAGACTGCTGATTTCAGGCATTTGGCTCAACATCTCTTTCTGAATGGGTCACCAACCAACACAGTGCAGTGTTCAAAGTGCAAACTTTGGACACTAATAATGTTTTTACCCCTAATGCAGCATTTTCCACCCAGAGCAGCTAAATTCTGGCCACAGGGGGAGCTGATGCTGTTCCTATTATGTCTGATGCATAAGAACATGAAGGTATTGGCACCATGAAGGTAGAGGCAATGTTCTTGTGCATCAGATATAATAGGAACAGCATCAGCTCCCCATGTGGCCAGAATTTAGCTGCTCTGGGACCAAAATGCTGCATTGTGGGTAAAAACGTTATTAGTGTCCAAAATTCACGAAACGGCTTTTTCCGACGCGGCGAAAACATTTTTTTGAAGACAGCGAATTTTTTCGGGCGTTTCGCAAATTTATTTGCTGGTGGCGAATCGTGCAAATTCGCCGTGAATTCGCGCCTGGCGAATAAATTCGCCCATCACTACATGCTAGGCTTGTTTTTCCTCCAGTAAGGATTAATTGTATTTTAGCTGGGATAATGTACAAGATACTGTTTTATTATTACAGAGAAAAAAAATTAATTTTTAAAAATTTCAATTATTTGGATAGAATGAAATCTATGGGACACTGCCTTCCTGTGATTTGAAACTTTCTGGATAAAGGCTTCTGGATAAAAAAAATGTGCTGCAACAAAAAAGTCAAAAGTTGAGCGTCAAAATAATTGTGAAGCCCATTGACTTTAATGCATTTGGACAAAAGAGTTGCGCATGTAAAAATTGTCGCGCACATAAATATTTTGAAGCCCACTGGCTTTAATGGATTTGGACAAAAAAGTTGCACATGTAAAAGTTTCCACATGCGTAAAAATTGCCACATGCGTAAAAATTGTCACACGCGTAAAAATTGTCACGCGTTTTCATGCCCATGGACTTCAATGCGTTTTGCAAATTTTTCATAGTTTTGCTATTTTCGGCGTGAATTTTTCGAAGTGAAACGGACAGATTCGCCCATCACTAGTAACACCTCTAAAAGATGAACCAGCCTTATAACCAACCAGAAACCCAATGGCCATATACAGTAAGTATTTATTAATATTTTTCTCCTACTTTTCCCGTTAACTGACCACATGGGCAACGCAAGTTGCAAGTTAACTGACTCTTTAAGCATCAATTTTTATACAATCCGATGCAAGAGGTACAGTAACTCAAGCTGTAATTTTGGAACTGAACCTACAATCAGTTATATGCCAGCGAAAAAGACACAGAATGAAATATTTGCCTCCTGGCAGTGTATTACAGATAATAACAATCTATGAGAATTGTGCAGCTTAATGTCCTGTAGCTCAGTGCTAGGAGCACATTGTCTGGCTTGTGCTTGTCTATACTGCTAAACAGGCTTAAGCAGGATAATGATATCTAAAGCTGTAAGCTGGGATTTTAAGGGGATAAATCCCAGTTTTATGCAAGTGAGAGCGACGTGGTCAAATAATTCCACTGGGGAAGATACAGCAGGACCGGTTCAGCTTGCCAACAATCCAAGTGTCCATGGAAATCAATATGCTTTATGCTGAAGTGACCCAAAAAGCTGGCAGCCGACGATAACTGAAGATCAGAACCAACGTGTAAAGTCATTCCATGACTATGTAATGAATCCCTGCAGTTTCATCCAGCTTTCTGGGATGTGAAGACTGTATGGAATCTTCTATTAGGGGTACTTTTTTTTTATTTCTATGCCATATTTTCACCCTTTGTTAAATATGCTCCATAGCAAATGATCTTGGACTGAGGTACTGTACGTCCTGCTGGAGTTAAAGGGCATGTAAAGTCCAAAATAGAATAAGGCTAGAAATGCTGTATTTTGTATACTAAATATAAACATGAACTTACTGCACCACAAGCCTAATCAAACAAATAATTTATGCTTTCAAGGTTGGCTACAGGGGGTCACCATCTTGTATCTTTGTTAAACATCTTTGCAAGACTAAGACTGTGCACATGCTCAGTGTGGTCTGGGCTGCTTAGGGATCGTCATAAACAAAGCTGCTTGAGTTCTGCATGGCTGGGAAGTAAGGCGGGGGCTCCCCCTGCTGTTTATAAGTATGATTGTTTCCCTGCTCAGCAGTTAGGGACCGTCTGACAATTCCTATCCACAGCAGTAAATAAAGGGAGAATTTCACTGCATACAGTCAGGTTTCTTATAAAAACGGTACACATTTTTTAATTAAACTATATTGGAGATAGGTTTCTTTTTCATTAAAGAAAGTAAAAATGGGATTTTATGTTTTTGCCTTTACATGCCCTTTAAACCACCTTTGGTTGGCTTTCAGCTAAACCTGCAAATCCTAACGTGTCACATTTAAAAGGAAAACTATACTCTCGGAACAATGTAGGTCTCTATAAAAAGATATTGCATAAAACAGCTCATATGTAAAACCCTGCTTCATGTAAATAAACCAATTTCATAATAATATATGTTTTTAGTAGTATTTGCCATTGGGTAATACTAAACAGAAAATTGCCATTTTAAGAAATAAGTACTGCCCCCCCCAGGATCCTACTATTTACGGTGCACACAAACAAACCATACATGTTTGGTCAAACAAGCCAATTAATGGACTTTTAGGGGCAGATTTATCAAAGGTCGAATTTAGAAGTGAAATATACTTTGAAAATTCTACAATCGAATGGCTGTCGAAGTTTATTTTACCGAATTTGACTGTTTTGCGGTCGAAGTAAAATCGTTCGATCAAACGATTAAATCGTTCAGCGATTGATCGACCGATTTTAATTTGACTACAAAAAACATAGAAAAATGCATAAGAAGGTCCCCATAGGCTAACTTAGCACTTCGGCAGGTTCAATTTGGCAAAGTATTGAAGTCGAAGGTTTTTTTAAGAGACAGTACTTTGATTATTGAAAATTCGAATATTCGAACTATTTTATGGTGGTCGAAGTATCCAAAAAATTACTTTGAATTTCTAATTTTTTACTTCCTCGAATTCACTTCGACCCTTGATAAATCTGCCCCTTATTGTCTTTTATTCCCATATCTTTCACTGTTACAGTTAGAGCTGCAGTATTTTTGGTCAGGTGATCTGTGAGGCAGCACAGAGACTGGTGGCTCAAGGGAAAAAATGTAAATATTTACCAGTTTGGTAAGATTCTTTAATATGCCACTTAATATGATATAAACTGTTATCACCTCACTCTGCGCTGGCTAAAATGAAAAAACTCCGGCGCTAATCACACGCGGCGATTCGTTTTCCGAAGTCGCCCAAGGGGAATCCAGTGTGGCCTGACCCTAAAGGAGAACTCCTTTACAGCTTAAATCCCCCTTTCACCTTCTCCGCCTCTTCCTGCTTCCTCTCCCCATAGTGTTAAACAAAATATGCCCCATCCAGCAACACTGACCTAAATTTGCAGAGTATGTATGTATGTGTGTATGTATTTATTTGTATAACGCTCCTTGAGGAGAACTTCCTCCCCCCCACAGCTAAAAGGCACCTTTTGCCTTCTCCACTGGTAGTGATGGGCAAATTTCTCCTGGAAAATTTGCGAATCTCCCGCAAAATTCAAGAAACGGCAAAAACGTGCAAATGGCTGCATCAATTTTGACGATTGTGTCAATTTTGACATCGGCGTTAAATTCAATAGGCGTCTGAATAGTGTTGATGCGCAACAGTTTTGACGCAAGCAACTTTTCTGCTTAGCAGCGGAGCTCTGGGGTGCCGTGTTCAGATTCTTTGGTATCTTCGTGACGTGAGCACCGACACCTCAGCTGTTGGCGCATGCTCTGTTGGAATCAGACAGTTCCGAAATTTATGGAAAAGAAAGAAGAGGATCCAGAAGATACCGGAGTGACTGAACATGCCGCCACTAAGCTCCGCTGCTCTACTCTGCAAATTTAGGTCAGTATTCTTGCTGAACACTATGTGGGGAGGAAGCAGGGAGGGGGGCAAGTCAATAGGGATGGGCGAATAAATTCGGCAGGCGCGAATTTCTGCTTTTCGCCACCAGCAAATAAATTCCTGCAAAAATTTGTCTGTGTTAAAAAATTTTGGACGCGCAGCAGAAAAGTCGCTTGCGTCAAAACTGCCGCGCATTAACACTATTCAGACGCAGTCATTCGCAAATTTTTCATGGTTTCTTGGAGATTCGCAAATTTTCCAGGAGAAATTTGCCCATCACTAACAGTGGAGAAGGCGAAAGGTGGCTTTTAACTGTGGGGGGGGTTCTCCTTTAAGTATTAATTTTGGGGGTATCAACAGATACAGGTAACATAATTTGCATTAACTATAATGGAGGGGGCAAAAAAGGGAAAATATAAATGTACAATTTGCATTAAAACACTATGTCCATTTCTTCTCGTTTCCTATACTGTACATTCTTTCTATCCCCCTCTCCGCATATTTTTCTCTCATTTTCTCATTTTTCTTTTAATCCTACAAATGATTGTCTGATAATTTAAGATTTATGGTTTCATTAATTCTGTCTCTATTGGGGTTTTCAGTATAGGAGCTAGAGTATGGCTGAGATTTGTTCAGCTTGAATACATGGAGAAATGACTGATGGCTGTGATGCTGTCCCAGTGAAGCTTCCTATCAATTATGTAGACCAACTATTGATACAGTGCTAGAATACAGAGCCGTGTTCTTTCAGCAAGAAGCAACATGGCTTAAATCTGCTGGAAGGCTTACACTGCGCCTGTCACTCTGAGACAGCTATTCTTCGTGTACCAACAAAAGGTTAGAAAAAAAGATGCATCAAAAGATTGCGCTACATGGGTACAATCTAGCATCTTCAATAAAGCATCAATAGTTTGGCCCAACTGTTTCTGCGGCTGTCTGTCTGTATAGCCTATGTTTAATGAGTTCACTCATCGACAGGACTTGCTGTTAGGGAGCCCCGATTTCGAGTGGTGAAATAAAACTTCTAAAACTAAATATCCTAATGACTTGGTGTCTATTTTATAATATACAAAACTAAAAAACCAACGACAATGCATGTTTGCCATTGCTCTGAGGACACCCCTTGCATTAGTCAGTGACCACTACTTTAGGTTGGTGGCACATTAACTGATATCATTTTTTTACAGTGAGAGCTGTGAAGATGTGGAATTCTCTCCCTGAATCAGTGGTACAGGCTGATACATTAGATAGCTTTAAGAAGGGGTTGGATGGCTTTTTAGCAAGTGAGGGAATACAGGGTTATGGGAGATAGCTAATAGTACAAGTTGATGCCATTTTGGAGTCAGGAAGGAATTTTTTCTCCTCTGAGGCAAATTGTAGAGGCATCAGATGGGGTTTTTTGCCTTCCTCTGGATCAACTGGCAGTTAGGCAGGTTAAAAAAAGTTAAAAAGATGAACTTGATGGACGTGTGTCTTTTTTCAACCTTACTTACTATGTTACTATGTTTCTCTGTCAGAAAAAGCGTTACTACTTCTACCATTTAAGTGAATTCCCACACAATATAATGACAATGGGTTTTGCCTTTTTTCCTAAGGTCCACCAGTTTACATATCTCCATACTATTCATTAAAATACCTGCCAAGCTTTACATGGCAGACGTGCAACTCTGTGTGTGCTTTAAGTGATAGCAGAGCTATAGAAATGTGCCGCGCTTCTCTCTATAATTGGGGTGTGTGTGACCTAATGACATAATTCATGATGTCATAATGTAAGATCCGGATGAATGTTTACTAGGCAATAAACAATTACTGCACATGCGCACACAAATATTTTTTAAGGAGATTTTAAAAACTGAAGTTCCCCTGAGGGATGGACCTCTAAAACAGGTGACTCCCTGGATAATTGTAGGAGTTGTTTTTGAGGTGTTGTTCTATATACATGTATATGTCTAGGCAGCAGAATAAGTCAGCCATATTCATACACTGAATATTTTCCCCTTAATTAAACCAAAAGCACCCCATAGGAAATTCTTTGCCACTCAAGCAAGTCTCATGATAATGGGAAAGCAAACACAGAAGACAAAATGATTTGACAATAGCAAGAGACCTCAGGTTGTTGTATTCTGCATTCAGTTTGGATTCAGTAAATTTAATTAATTCATTAAAAGGTGTTGTTAGGAAAGGTCAATTTCTATGTATGTATGATTTTCCAAAAAAATGTTTCAGGAATATTAACTTTTATCTCTGTATTTGGGTATGATCGACTTCATTTTAGTCAAACCGCTTGAACAAAAGGTAATTTGTTCTTCGGAGACCACGCTGGGGAAAAAGATTTTAAGATCTTTCTCTCTAAAGCGAGTGCGCTGCCAATATCAGCAGATAATAGATGAGCTTCCATTAGTGCAGAATATCTCAGAGGATACCTGACAGCAGGCTAAATGGTGCCTAAATATGCTACCAGTTGAGGGAAGAACACACAAATCAGCTCAGTGGTAGAGGTACACAATGTACAAATACAGAGCGCATGTATATGAACAAGATAAGAACTATTTCCCCTTGAGAAAATGTAACTATTCACCTTGAAATAATTTGTTGCAACCAAGTAATATTGAGGATTTACTGGATGACTTGTAGACAAGATACAGAACAGTCAAAGGTTGGGTTTTAGCCAAAAGACTAACTTACTGCTTCCAGTAGAGTGGCAGAGAGCATTTATCCCTGTTGTTTACATTTCCTTGTTTTATTTGAAGTGTATCTTCTTTAGCTTGCCACTCACGTTGTCAGGTAGATTATATCCCTCCCCCCACATTTATCCCTCTGACACATTCATTTTAGGAGATATGATAAATGGGAAACCGTGTAATGTGAATGTTTAATATCATATAGTAAAACCCACAACCCACAGGCTAAACTAAAAGTGCTAGTCTAGTTACATGAGAGATGAAGATAAATAGAAAAACAAAACATTCATTAAAGGGATACTGTCATGGGAAAAATTTTTTTTCAAAACGCATCAGTTAAAGGAAAACTATACCCCCAAACAATGTAGGTCTCTATGAAAAGATACTGAGTAAAACAGCTCATGTGTAAAACCCTGCTTCATGTAAATGAACCATTATCATAATAATATACTTTTTTAGTAGTATGTGCCATTGGGTAATCATAAATAGAAAATTGCCATTTTAAAAAATAAGGGCCGCCCCCTGGGATCGTAAGATTCACTGTGCACACATACAAACCACATGTAAGGTCACATGAGCCAATTAACAGACAGAGTTCTGCCTTTTGCTTCCTCACTTCTTCCTGTTACAGTTAGTGTTGTAGTATTTCTGGTCAGGTGATCTCTGAGGCAGCACAGATAGAGTCACGAAATGGTGGTTCAAGGCAAGAGATGTAAAAGGGCAATATTTATGTAAATATATATTCCAGTTTGGTAAGATTCTTTAATATGTCATTCAATTTGATATAAACTATCTGTTGCTTAAGTATTCATTTTGGGGGTATAGTTTTCCTTTAATAGTGCTGCTCCAGCAGAATTCTGCACTGAAATCCATTTCTCAAAAGAGCAAACAGATTTTTTTATATTCAATTTTGAATAACTGACATGGGACTAGACATTTTGTAAATTTCCCAGCTGCCCCAAGTCATGTGACTTGTGCTCTGATAAACTTCAATCACTCTTTACTGCTGTACTGCAAGTTGGAGTGATATCACCCCTCCCTTCCCACCCCCAAGCAGCCAAACAAAAGAACAATGGGAAGGTAACCAGATGGCAGCTCCCTAACACAAGATAACAGCTGCCTGATAGATTTAAGAACAACACTCAATGGTAAAAACCCATGTCCCACTGAGACACATTCAGTTACATTGAGAAGGAAAAACAGCAGCCTGCCAGAAAGCATTTCTCTCCTGAAGTGCAGGCACAAGTCACATGACCAGGGGCAGCTGGGAAATTGACAAAATGTCTGGCCCCATGTCAGATTTCAAAATTGAATATAAAAAAATCAGTTTGCTCTTTTGAGAAATGGATTTCAGTGCAGAATTCTGCTGGAGTAGCATTATTAACTGGTGCGTTTTGAAAAAAAACATGTTTTACGATGACAGGATCCCTTTAATGTAAACCTTTGGCTCTGATAATTCCTGTCTACACTGTAGCTTCAAACCAATCTTCTGAAAAAAAAGCCCATCTGTAGTCTCTCAAAAGGGGAAACCTTCATTATTGTCCTGGATCAACATTTCACAAAAAGTTTTAATACCAGCAGCAAACCTGTTCTTCAGAGAGAAGTGATTGTTACACCTTAGAGGTCCCCAACCATCAGCATCATTCACAATGGTAAAAACAGCCTTGCTCCCTCATGCCTCATCAGAAAGATCAGCAGAATGTAGCTGGCACTCTAGTTGGCACCCTGGAGCACAATGTGATGATGTGGGGGGGGGAGTGTGCACAAAGGCACAACAGAGAGAAGTGCCAGTGGGGGAACAAGGGTCCGGACCAGGGGTAGGCAAAAGAAGAGGTACATACTTGATGCCCCCACTTGCGCCCTAGACACCGGACTCTTTTGAATGTTGATGCTGTGGCTATTTGCACTGTTGTTTGCTAGTGATAGTAAATGAGAATTTGGTAATATTGCACTGGTTCCTTTCCAGTGAGAACTGACAGAACTTACTTAGTTTCGTTCCTTGGCTTCCAATACTCCTACTAGCTAATCATAGAGATAAATCAGGATTTTAAGAATTCTGATTCAGTTTGGTAAAGCACTTGGATTTGTCCAAATCTTGCTGAAAAAGGCCGAATCCTGGCTGAATCCCAAACCAAATCTTGGATTCTGCGCATCCCTACTTTCATTTGTCAGACACTAATATCATAGCAAAATTGAATTTGCTGTTAAAATTCTTCCTTCTGTCCACTTTCAACCTATCAATGCATGAAAGAATAACAGCAGATTTAAGGGGTTTTTCCTGGCTTATATACTCTGTTAGTTTATTCCTAATGCAGAACAACATAACAGCAAGCAAATGTATAGCAGGATCCCAGCTCATCAGTTATTTTCTTTATTCTTCAAACATTCACATTGGGCTGAATTGGACCATCTCTCTACCTATATATTTCTCTTTGTGTCTAACACTGAATTTTTGGATGGAAGTTGCAAGAGCTGCAATAAAATCACTGCAGGCATTTTTCAGACTGAGTACAAAATATTTATAACTCTGTTCTAATATATAATTTTAACTTTGTGAATTACCAAACAGCTGGAGTTTAAATTAAAAAATGTCCTTTATACCAGCAGAATACTTCTCTCTCTTTTTTCCACTTGGTTATTTCTATTTGTTGAAATGTAGGCTATCTGTAAGGTGGTTTATAATTTATGATATTGAGTCAAAATTAAAAACAAAAGGCTTAGTTACAAACGCAACGCAATTTTGAATGCAATTCATCATGTTGTTTTTACCAAGAAAGTAAAAACACAATTCTAGTGTAATTGTGGCTCCAATTGAGCTCAGATTTGTACTCACAGCAATTGGATCTGCCATGTTAAAATACACTCAATTTTGCTTGCCCATTTTGTTATAGTTGTGTTGTGCTTGGGAGTATCAGACCCAAAGGCTCATTTACAACTGCTACCGCACAAATTAAAATGTGCTTTTGGAACTTGTGGACCATATAGTTGAGCTTGTTGCTGCTGCTCAGTTTACAGTAAAGAGCAAGTACTGTATTAATTTTAACACATTGGCCTGAACTGTATCAGGTGTACCACCCCCTTATGACCACAACAACAGTGTGTTGGTACCTCCAAAGTTCCCCTGACTCAATAGGCATGTGGTTAATTAGACAGTCTGGACAAATACAATTGCACTTATGCACAAGTAAAAGGAGTATGTTTAGTATCAGTGGTACGAGTGAAGGTCAAAACAATTCCAAGAAGAAAGCTGCTTGCACAAAAGTTGTTGCACAATTGTTGCATTTCTTGCCAACAAAGTTTTATTTTGTATAAGAAAAGTTTTTGTTTTATTTTATGAGATCCATAAAAGATATTTATTTGTAACTAAATGCATTGTATTCTAAATATCTGCTATGTCCCGCTGCCCTGCATGGCTTCCTTCGCTGCTAGAATGGACATAATATTTCAGTACATCATAGAGCTAAGTTACTATTGCCATTGATGGAAAGGCTAAAATACTAATTGCATCCTTTATGGTCCATGTCACAAAGAATGCGTGGTACTTTTACGTGTGACAATGGTTCAGTTGAATAATACAATAGCAAAGGGACCTTGTGTTACTCAACTACTGCCCATTTTTCATGCAGCACAAAAAGATGTCCTGTTGAGTGCAACATGCAGCGCAAGATTCTTCCGATTAATAAAGCATATCTCAGTTAATAAAGCATTTCTCATTTTATTTAAAACATTTGCAATTGTTGATGCTATTAGCCCTTAAAAAGGTGCTTACACCTTAGAATATACATTTATTTGCACAAAGCATTGATTCTTTTTCATAACAAGTCCTCTAACTCCACTATAACTGATTTATACAAAATCAGAAAGTATCTAAAGATCCAACTTAGGTTTTTACATTTTATATTTATTGCTCTCTGTACTCTTCGGGGCATTTATAAGTCTTTGGAATATATACATAAAGTTAATTAAGATTTCCTTTTTTAATTAAAACCTGTAGCTACTGGTCATTTCTTCACAGATAAGTCTTATCCTACAGCAGTCTTCATTAATGGTGAAATGAAGGTTATGACTAAAGGTCCGAAGCAATGATGAATGTGATTGTCTCTAACCCACAATGGCACCTGACATTTGTCCTGCTATACCTGGGTGAAACACTAGAATGGAGATTAAACAAGGACAAGCAAGATCAACTATTTTGGGGTTGGCTGCTAACAATACATTTATTGAAGAAAGTTGAGTACCCACAAACACAGAAGTTGAAGTGCTTAAAAGGCATGTAAAGTCTAAAATAGAATAAGGCTAGAAATGCTGTATTTTGTATACTAATTAGTGATGGGCGAATTTGCCCCACTTCGCTTCGACAAAAAATTTGTGAATTTCCAGCGAAATTCGCAAAACGGAGAAAAATTCTCGAAATGGCGCCTGCGTTTTTTTGGACGCCGGCGACAATGTACACGCAAATTTGCAGCGAATTCGCACCTGGCAAATAAATTCGCCCATCACTAATACTAAATATAAACATGAACCTACTGCACCATCACAGTCAAAGGGCATGTAAAGTCTAAAATAGAATAAGGCTAGAAATGCTGTATTTTGTATTCTAAATATAAACATGAACTTACTGCACCACAAGCCTAATCAAACAAATAATTTATGCTTTCAAAGTTGGCTACAGGGGGTCACCATCTTGTAACTTTGTTATACATCTTTGCAAGACTAAGACTGTGCACATGCTCAGTGTGGTCTGGGCTGCTTAGGGATCGTCATAAACAAAGCTGCTTGAGTTCTGCATGGCTGGGAAGTAAGGCGGGGGCTCCCCCTGCTGTTCATAAGTATGATTGTTTCCCTGCTCAGCAGTTAGGGGCCGTCTGACAATAATCCACAGCAGTAAATGAAGGGAGAATTTCACTGCATACAGTCAGGTTTCTTATCAAAATGGTCCACATTTTTTAATTAAAGTATATTGGAGATAGGTTTCTTTTTCATTAAAGAAAGTAAAAATGGGATTTTATTTTTTTGCCTTTACATGTCCTTGAAAAACTGTAACTGGAAAACAAAGTGCAGACATTAAGGAGCAGATTTACTAAAGGGCAAAGTGGCCGTCGCTAGCGGAAATTCTCCAGAAATCCCACCCACAGGGACATTGCCAATTTACTAACAGATGTAGAGGACAATTCACTAGCCAAAGAGACCGTCGCTAGTGCAGTTTCACACCCTATCTCCAGGCAAATTTTCGCTCAGGTGAACGATCGTTACACCACAATTTCACTAAAGTTCCTGTAGAGGAAGAAGGGACTTATACAGTAGCAACTGCATCTTGTTGTGAACATAGATGTACTGTTGAACTCATTTTTGGATAATATTCTTGGAAATCTGGGTGAACTGATTGTCTCAAACCCAACTCACCCCACCTTTCCTCGGAACGGCTTCTCTGCCTCTACTGCAACACTCTTCAGTCACCTTAAAATAACAGCCCAATTTTTCAAACTCAGTTGGGACTTGTGAATGGCTCATTTGAGAGCTACCATGAATCTTTTCCTTCCCTGAGAAAAAAAAATATAGGAAAAAATAGTAAGAAACAAGAAACACAGAAAACATCTTAGAGCTCCGCAAGCCTCTCTCTTTATCATTCTTGTCAGCTCGTCCAGCTCCAACTGGCTCACTTAATGGGGGTGACTGCTGAATTGGCCAATTGCCTAGGAAACCGTTGCCATGGAGACATGCATCCTCACCCCCTGCTGGCTTTCATTTTTTTTTCTTTTTGTTTCTTCTTAGAAACTTAGCACTGATCTCCAGTGGGAGACGGGAACAAAGGGCTTATTTTTGTTGTCAACTTTTTAGAAAGAGAACATATCCTTACTTGTAGCGTCTTTTCTAGCAACTGTTCATGTACCAGCAGGGTGAAGTTGTAATTGCTTTTGCTGGGCTTTTAAATCTATTAAATGGGTGACTTCAGAGAGGGCAGTAAACTCGTTTGTGGTATATAATTAACCCATGCACTGCTGGGGCATTCAGCAAATGTTTCAGAATGAAGAAGATATTAATATTTATGAGTTATAAATGTGTTATGGGTGTAATAAGAGGGTTGTCTATGGATATTGCCACAAGCTTAGGAACCCCCACAGAGTGATAATGGGAACATGTAATAGCAGAAGATCTCAGAAGAAAAAGAACCATAAACTCAGCTGCTCTGGAATTCAGAAATCTGAATAACCACTTACTAGTCAATAACGAGTCATGAATCCTATGTGTATAATGACTGTTAATCAATGGATTAGTGATGGAAAGTGATGTTACCAAATGATGTCACAGTCTGCCCTGCTGGGTGGGCCATTCCCCCTAGATTGTTGTGAACCATTGGATTTTTTTGGTCGAGTGATGGTCAAAAAACTAGGAGGGGCAATAAAAGTTGCCATACTGTACATATAGTGACTATCCAGCCATCAATACATGTAAGAGAAATTAGGCACCTGGAAATAAAAGTCACTCAAGTGATATGTCAAATTTGTATATATGCGAAGTGTGTTTAATGAGACCCAAACCATAGTGATGTTCTGGCTGATCCAAAACCTGTGGGTTGACCGCCAAATCTATTTTAATAGAGGTATGGGACCTGTTATCCAGAATGCTCAGGAACTAAGGCTTACCGGATAACAGATCTTTCTGCAGGATTTGGATCTTCATACCTTTAGGGGCCGATTCACTAAGGGTCGAATATCGAGGGTTAATAAACCCTCGATATTCGACTAGGAATTAAAATCCTTCGACTTCAAATATAGAAGTCGAAGGATTTAGCGCAAATAGTGTGATCGAACGATTGAAGGGTCATTCCTTCGATCGAACGATAAAATCCTTCGAATCGTTCGATTCGAAGGATTTTACTCCAAAGATTGAAGGAATATCCTTTGATCAAAAAAAGTTAGCCAAGCCTATGGGGACCTTCCCCATAGGCTAACATTGAGTTCGGTAGCTTTTAGATGGCGAACTAGGGGGTCGAAGTTTTTTTTAAAGAGACAGTACTTCGACTATCGAATGGTCGAATAGCCAAACGATTTTTAGTTTGAATCCTTCAATTCAAAGTCGTAGTCGAAGCTCGAAGTAGCCCATTCGATGGTCAAAGTAGCCCAAAAAAAACTTCGAAATTCGAAGTTTTTTACCTTCGAATCCTTCACTCGAAGTTAGTGAATCGGCCCCTAAGTCTACTGGAAAATCATGTAAACATTGAATAAACACAATAGGCTGGTTTTTCCTCCAATAAGGATTAATTATATATTAGTTTGGATCATGTGCAAGGTGCTGTTTCATTATTTTTGAGAAAAAATAAATAATTTTTTACAATTTGGATCATTTGGTTAAAATGGTGTCTATGGGAGACAGCCATTCTGGAGAATAGATCCTATACCTGTACAACTTTTAAAATATGCCCATAAGTTGATTACAACATATTTTTACTGGATAGCAAAACTGAAGTCTTATTATAGCACCACGATGTACCCGCTGTGTGCCCAAGCTGTTAACTTTAGCTAATTTTTGCAGCTCTTTATTGACTGAATAGAAAATCCCAAGGGGGCGCTTGTTTTGGTAAAAGCCCATTGTATGGTTAATTGCTCTTTTACTGAAATGCCATTCAGTGTCCACAGGCAATGCTGTTATTTTCTATGCTTGTCAGAGTTCTGATAGAGTAGACCACAGTTGGAAGTCACGCTGCAAGCTGCAAAGGGTTATGATAACCTAATCTGCTGACCATAAATTCTCCACGTGCCATTTAACGCCTACATTGCTGGGCTGACTTTCAACGTTGTTGCACTAATTCATCTGTGTTCAGTGCTATGCCATTGTGTGGCCCTCATGTATCTTTAAGTACAGTGTATGGGGCAGATTTACAAAATTCGAGTGAAGATTTCGAATGTAAAAAAATTCGAATTTCGAAGTATTTTTTGGGTACTTCGACCATCGAATTGGTTAAATTCGATCGAATTCAATCGAATTCGAACGATTCGAACGATTCGAAGTAAAAATCGTTCGACTATTCGACCATTCGATAATCGAAGTACTGTCTCTTTAAAAAATACTTCGACCACCTACTTCGGTAGATAAAACCTACCGAAGTCAATGTTAACCTATGGGGAAGGTCCCCATAGGCTTGCCTGTGATTTTTTGATTGAAGGATTTTCCTTCGATCGTTGGATTCAAATCCTTCGAATCGTTCGATTCGAAGGATTTAATCGTTCGATCGAACGAAAAATCCTTTGATCGATCGATCGCAGGATTTGCGCAAAATCGTTCGACTTCGATATTCGAAGTCGAACGATTTTAGTTCCCAGTCGAATATCGAGGGTTAATTAACCCTCGATATTCGACTATTGATGAATCGGCCCCTATGTGTATGGAGATCCAGAGCTGCCATTCTCAGGGATTGAGCTGGAGGGACGGAATTTTTAAATGCGTATTTATCAAAGAGTGAACTTTCACTTTCACCCATTGATAAATATGCCTTTCAAAATCCCATAGAAATGAATTGTGAGCTGCGGAATTTCACTCTAGTGGCGGAACTTCATAAGTGTTCCTGAAGGAAGTACAATTAGAAGCCTAATTATGTATCTTATGATAGATAATAATCAGTCCATAGGTTCTGACCTTTCAAATACAAATCTGATTGGGCCATAAATGTCAAATAATCCATCACATAGGCTGTTAATGATCCAATATCCAAGCATTATTTTTGGCATGTATGTTACAGACAGATTAAGGGAGAAAGAGAACGGGAAAGAGAACAAGAAGTTCACAACACAATGGGGGTTATTTATTAAAGTCTGAATGGCAAAAACTCAAAAAATCTGAATTTTAGTGGAAGAAAACTCAAATATTGCAAGATTTATTATACCCCAAGGTCAGAATCTGAAAATCCAGCATCTCAGACATGAGAAGGTTGTATATAAGTTAATGGGAGAGGTCCCTATCCTATTTGGAAGTTTCTGTGGTCTGCTCTGGAATTAGCCAACTATTTCAGGCCTTTCTAGCAAAAATGCAAAAAAATCGGACTTTTTGGGAAAAAGCCCCAGAAAAATAGAGACTTTCAATCGATTTTATCGAGTTTGTCCCCAATCCGATTAAATTGTGATTTTTTAATAATAAATGAGGTCCAATTGTGGGTTCTAGTTTGGTCGGACTCAGATTTTGATAAACAAGGCCTCCCGTGTCTTTTCAACCTTTTTCTTTCTTGATAACTTCCCAAGTATATGTCTAAAAAAGCTCTAGTTCACCCTTGTGACTAGTGATGAACCTATCTGTCCCATTTCACTTTGACGGGAAATTTGTGAAATGGCAAAAATTTGCAAAATGCATTGCATTGAGTTACTTTTTAGTATGATGTAGAGAGTGATATTCTGAGACAATTTGCAATTGGTTTTAATTTTTTATTATTTATGGTTTTTGAGTTATTTAACTTTTTATTCACCAGCTCTCCAGTTTGCAATTTCAACAATCTGGTTGCAAAGGTTCAGTTCAGCTGCTGGATGACTTTTGAAATCCTTGTGTGTCCCTGGAGTGAGGACAAGTCTTGCTCATGTACCTGCCACATGAAAGCAGCTACCAAATCCAAAGGGAAAGGTATCTTGGGGAAGATAGCACTACCTGGGGACATAAACAGACGCCAACTTTGACGCCGTTGCCCATTTTTTTGCAGGCGTCAAAATCAACGTTTTTTACTAATTTTTTGCCAGTTTCGTGGGAAATTCGTGGCGAAGCGAAAAGGGACAAATTCACCCATCACTAGCTATTATATGAATATAGGGTTTAGCTAGATGGGTAGGGTCCTTTCCAGCCTCTATGCTTGCAGCTTGTGATCATCACCGGGTATAAAATGCTGAGTCACATAAAAAAGAATCTTTATTTAATGCGTGGACTATTTCAGTCTCCGCTGGTGTTTGTGTAATGCAACACACATGCAGCAGAGATACAGTTCTTTTATCAAGCATGAATGGAATTATCACAAGCGCATATCTATAGCAATAAGTCAAATCAACTGGACTTGCTGTATTGAATTGAGAAAGCCAGTTGGATGGCTAGCGAAATGTCTTAAAAAAAATTCTGCAAGTCCAGTTGATTTGACTTATTACTATAGATATACCATGACCTGGATGGATGAATGAGAACCTTCACAAACATATCACCACTACAGCAAATTAAGTGTTATATGAGGAGCAAAAAGATCATGTAGTCTGAGGGTTGGGACAAACAGTATATTGTTGACTAATTAAAAAGAACAAAGGCCCAAATACTGTGACTATTTCATTGAATACAACAGGCCATTAGAATATCCCTTTAGCAAACATTTAGGATGAAATTAGCAAAATGCAAGCACTTCCAGTTTGTTATTGATAATCTCTATCAATCAATATTTATCAATAACAAAGATCACAAGTATTTGGGAAAATTGATGTCCATTACAAAAAAAAAATGAAATGAAAATAAAATTCTGGTCACTAAGAAATTGAATTGCTGTTCCTTTATGAATCGCCTTTTTGCACAAAATTTGTTCTGTTCTGGAAATTTTTTACCTTAGATGAATTGAGTTCAGGAAATAATTACATGCTAGTGGAAATATCTAGTAAACCCTTTTGGTGTTGCGTCCTCAGAATTACAACCACTACGGAAACTGATTATACGGCTCTTCCTGTAGTATTGTATCTATAAATAGAGCTTATTATTCTACAATTGCATGAGGCGACAGTAGCCTCTGGGATCTGCCCCAAATGTAGGAAAGAAGATAAATGGGTGTCATGATTATGTCCCTGCTATCAATTGGTTGCAGATTTTTCCAGAATTCCTGTAGAAAGAAAGCCTTCTATGAATGCAGCTACAGGTATTAGTGAACCAGGGCTGCATACAAGTGTGACAGGGCAGAGGAAAGATGGGAGGGGGGACTCAAGCAAGGCCACACCCCTGCAGAGCAATAGCTGAAAGCTTCTCCTGCATAATAATCATGGCAGGTTGTAGGGTAAATAGAGTCCTAGTGCAGTGGATGGTCCTTGATAATATGATTAGCAATGTGGTGTCTCCATGAAATACAGGGCAATGCTGGCTGCAATAACTAATTTTCAGTGCATTCATAATTAAAGGCTAAGAAGAAAATTTGATGTGTTTCAAGTGTATATTGAAGGATACAGGTTAGTTTTGTGACCTCCATCCTTCCTTATATTACTTATTTGCAGCTATACAGGCTACAAGTCCGAAAAACAATAGCTGAAAGATGTTATTAGTGGTGGATCTGAAGGCACTTGAACAAAACTTGGGGCGTTCCAACTTTAATAGGTAAAAAAAAACATGAAAAAATTAAGTAGTGGATGCATGAACCACAGAACTTTACAGTCCTGGTGCCTGAACAGAGCAGTTAAAGGGACAGTAACACCAAAAAATGAAAGTGTTGTAAAGGAAAGACAATATACGCACATATATAACAGATCAGTTCAGAAGAATCCCATTGTATACTACAGGGCTTATCTGTTATCCGCTGTGTATCCTGTGCCTTTTCTCCTTTTTCAGCTTTGAATGGCTGCCCCCATGGCTACACAGCAGCTTGTTTATATAAACTATAATAGAGTTTTTGAAGCAAACACACCAGTTTTACCAGTGCAACACAACAGTACTTTATATTTCCATTACTATAGGACAATTAAATTGTTTTGGTGTTACTGTTCCTTTAAGGAAACACAGAGCTTTAAAGGAAGAGTTCAGTTTTAAAAAAACAGAACACAACTTCCTACTTTTCAGCTCTCTGACTCTCTAACAGTGACTTGAAGGGGGGGCACATGGGACATAACTGTTCAATGAGTTTGCAATTGACCCTCAGCATTGAGCTCAGATTCAAAAGCAACAGTTACTGCATGACCCATGTGTCCCCTAAAGTCACTGATAGGTTACTGCCTGGTAACCAATCAGTGTACACCAAAAGGGCTGCAAAGCAGGAAGTAGTGTTCTGGCTATTATGTTACACATCCAGTCACTCCAGCCTTTATACATTACATTTTTGGCTTACTAACTAAATTGAAATATATGTTTTATTTTGCCCAGCCTATCTATTTACCCAGTTTTTATTTTTATACTGAACAATTCCTTTAATAAATGTATTTTGCTATTTCAGCTGAACCCTTTAATGACCAGTGCATACAAGCAAGAAGGAATCTCCTTAGATATATTTTGCTGAAGAATGTATTGTCATAGGCAGCAACCTTTCCAACATAGCAGTTTGACAATTTCCTGCTTTGCTGGAGGTGCCACAAAAGCTCACAGAGTGGGACATTGGTGGTGGAAGAATACTGGCTGCTTTTTATGGTTTGGGTTAGGGCCCCTTAATTTAAGAGAAGTAAAATCTTGCTTGAACAGTCTAGAAAATTGTGTGCTTTCAACTTTGTAGTGATAGTATGAGAAGAGCTCTTTTCTCTTTCAGTATGATAATGGCCTGTGCAAAAAGAAAGGTTGATATAGAAATGGTCTATGTCTGGTGTGGAAGAACTTGACTGGCTTGTACGGAGCATAGATCTGAACCCTACTGAAAGCCCATGGGGATAATTTGGTTTTCTCCAGCTGGGATGCAGGACCCATCGTGAACATTCTGTGATGTTCCCCCCAGCCATATTCCAAAATGTAATGGAAATCCTTTTTAGAATAGAAGAGACCATGATAGCAACAAAAGGGGGACCCATAAAGAGACATATAAACACCATGTTTTAGCAATTATATATTCAACAAGCACATGTGGGTGTGTTTACGTGTGTGTTCCTAATTTTGGCCATGTAGCATAGTATGGTTGGACAATCACAACCAATATATTTGTACCATGGATTCAAAGTTCGTCTATGAGACATGGGGCTCTGTGTTTTGCTGACGGTGGAGAATTCTCAACCTCTTCCTAAAATGAAGGATCTCTTTGATTTGGAAATGTACAGATACGTGAAGCTGCCCTGAACATTTTGGGTGGGCTTGAAAAGCAGTGAGAATGATGTGTACCCAATTATTGCATTTAATATCATACACACATAAATAGATATATATTTATATAGTTCACTTGATGGTAGGCTGCAAATGAGGCGACTTCAACACAACAGGATCGGCTAACACGAAATAAATGCTTTTCTTTTCTTCTGACACTGAGCATCCCAGCAGTCTGTCTTTCTCACATACACCACACCTGCTGCTCAGCATCAAGTCTATTAAATAGGCCTAGGGCCTCCTGAAAACCTGGTCTACAGATTTGGGAAACTGTCCCAACTACTCTTGCAGATTCCCAATAAGACCAGCCCCAGATCACCAATTAAAAAAAAACCTGCAGAGAGACTAAGGGGCAAATTTATTAACCTCCGAAAATTCGGCAGCAACGGCTTTGCTCACAGCACAACACTTTGGCAGGCGTAGATTCGCCAGGACAACGCTAATTCACTAAAAACTGAAGTTGCGTCCAGGGCACCGAACGCTGGCAAAGTTGCACTAGCGTTACTGCGACAAGGATCGAAGTATTGCTAGTGCTGCATAATTTGCATACGGCGGGAAGTTAAAGATTAATGGACGTATATGTTGCTGCAAATACATTACATTACACAAGCCCGGGAAACCTTAATAAAATAAAATAAAGTTGTTATATTGCCCTACACATGAGCCCAGTGTATATTTTATGTGCCATATGTTAGTAAATGTAGGGGGGAAGCCGGTTACCCCCAAAAAAAATTACGCTCTTTTTCAACCTATCACCCTGAAAAAGGAAAAGACGCCAGCGTTTTTTGGGACAACTATTTTTTTCAGAAGTCCTATCTAATCTATTGCACTTCGACTGGTCTGAGGTGGCAAAGACAAGTCTGGCGCAAGAGGTAATGTTCAGTAAAATCCACAACTTAGTGAATTTGTGCAGTTACGTCCATTAGCCAGAGCCAGGGCTGAAAGAGTAGGCACATACCTAGGGAGCACCCACTTGCTCTTGTCGATTTGCGCATGCGCGTGAGCACCTATTCGTGCACGAGCATCTATTCGCCATCTAATAGATGCTCGCGCACATGCGTGCACCCAAGTGGCGCCGCGACTGGCCAGTGTTTAAAGTGTTAAGGTATAACTCTAAAGCAGATTGACTGACATCTAAATAGAGACCTAGCCATACAATGAAAGACCCATTTCCGCACAAAGATATGTAAAACCAACGCAGAGTTGGAAGGAGGAAAATCAGTCATATAAATGCATGAAAAAACATAGCTCTGAGGATATAAGGTAAATAAAACACAATTATGTATGTCTGGAAGAGCTACAGTAGATATCCTCTTTGAATATGTACAAAGAAATGCTTTTGCCTACTTAGAGCATTTATGTGACAAACTGCTTTCCCAGAGTTGCTGGAATACAATAGGTTGAAGAAGAGCTGAATTTACAGGTCAGGACCCAAAATGATCTCCTTTAATATCCTTGAGATTTCCTCCAACATGAGTAACTTGTAATGAGGTGGATAATTAATTCTAATCATATTTTTAGGCTATGAAGCTGACTTGAGGTTTGATTTGGGTTTCCACTAAGAAACTGTAATAGGGGTTTAATGCAGTAACAAATGAGGAAATTATTTGTGGTCATTAAGACATTCAATACTCTTATTTTGTTATCCCTACCTCTATCCCTACATTAACAGTAAATAACTGAGAAGTGCGTTATTTGAGGTTTCCCTGATAACATCAGACACACCTATACATATACTCTTACTATCAGCTACACCAGCTACTAAGTACAGAGTTATTTGCATAGTTTATATTCCGCCAGAAGCACAGTCTTCTCATGTACTTCTGTGGGGACTGAAAAATAGCAAGGGGAGAGAGTATGTCAAAATGCACGAGAAAGTATGAGGAATGCACAGATGGCTAGCGATTTGCAAAATGGATTGAATTCATTAGGTGTCAAAAAAATTTTATGCTCAAAATTTTTTACACATTTTTTTCTCACTCCAGATGCATTAAAGTCAATGGGTGTTTTTCTTGTGGTAATTTTTTTGTCTCAGAGACAGTTTGGCTGCAAGTCCTAGATGATCATTTATATCCAAACATTACCCATTGTGGTCCTCCTATGTTATCTTATGGCCATCATCCAACTGTGCCTGCTCCATAGAAACTATATGCCCCTTTCAGGGTTGTCTGTATACGTGTTGAGATAAAACAAATATTACAATAAGGATTTCTCTCTCTCAATATTTAGAAGTAGCAGGGCCGGAATTGCAGGGCGCAAAGCTTGCGGGGTGCCAGGCATGTACCTACCGTGTCTCCTACCCCTAGTCCAGCAGTGTTATGTGATTGTTGTTAGGGCCAAGCAAACGCCGCTATTACGTACCAATCTGCTCATGCTCGCTAGTCACTAGTGCAGGGGTCCCCAAACTTTTGAACTCGTGAGCAACATTCAGAAGTAAAAGGAGTTAGGTAGCAAAGAATAGGATAAAAATGTTCTTGGGTGCCAAATAAGTGATGTAATTGGCCATTTGGTAGCCCCTATGTGGATTGTCAACCTACATTGAGGCTCTATTTGGCAGCACAGCTGGTTTTTATGCAACCAAAACTTGCCTCCAAGCCTGGCATTTAAAAATAAGCACCTGCTTTGAGCCACTGGGAGCAACATCCAAAGGGTTGGAGAGCAACATGTTACTCACGAGCTACAGGTTGGGGATCACTGCATTAGTGAATGGCTACGCTCGCTGATTTGGGCATGCGTGTGGGCATGGGCATGCGTACACATTTGCAAGTGCGTGCACACTCCCCGGCACATACGAGTCAGGCAGGCGCAGTGGGGGCGATGCAGCCGGCCGGGTTGCCTGGGGCACCCGGCCGGGTTGCCTGGGGCACCCGGCCGGGTTGCCTGGGGCACCCGGCCGGCATGGGCCGGCACTGATAAGTAGGACTGGCTCATCTCCATCTGTTGTTCAACTAAAAGTACTTCAACAAAAACTCAAGTACCACAGGTTGGGCAACATAGAGATATTGTCTAACTGGGACGTCCCTAAGAATTGTCCCTTAATCTCAAACGATATCACTCAGACCTGCAGGTAATAATCCTATGTCATGACATGGGATTTTGACTGAAAAATAGTTTTTATTTCTGCCAAAATTATGTTAGAGCCGGCCAAATATGGCTGGTATTCTTGGAGGTGCTGAACGGTACAAAAGGTGCATGCCTTACAGACTGTTCTCAGAACATCTGGCATTTAGCAATGGGACATATTGCTGACCTTTCATGCGTAGCATTGTGTAGAATAATTTAGCATCTGTACACATCCATCTGAGTTTGGAACACGGCACGGCAAGAAGAATGAAAGACAAAACAATAGTTAATTATCTATGGTTAAAGAATGGGAGAGTTAAACAAAACCAACTAAATTAATTAATACAATATACATATGAACCAAAATGAAATCCTCTAGGGCAGTTTGGAATGGAATAAATTCTCATATCCTTTAAAATATTACTTGTGTCTAGTGACTTGTGATCAGCACGGGTAGAATAAAAGCGTTGTAAATGTCTAGTTACACGGGAAATTAAGGAATCATAACACAAGTTAAACTTTTGTCACAATAGTAAGCTAGTGGATGCTGTCATAGCAACCATATATCTAATTCAGTAAAGGCATAAGATCTATAATCGAGATAGCTTTGGACCTAGGGGCTTCCAGATAAGGGGTTTTTCAGTAATTTGTATTCCGGATAATGGACCCCACACCTGTATTGGCATCTTCAGTTTCAATAAAAGCTGAAGAGTCACATATTTGACTTACAAAACCAACTAAAACAATTGGAACAGCTGTAATGCATAGCGCTGCTAAACGAATACTACTCCACAATGCTACGAGGATGGATAAAATGTTGCTTATATTACTACTACTGTTTTCTGCCTATTTTATTATTGCTGGTTTCAGCCAAAGTAATGCTTGCTGATATTCCCTGCCACAATAAAGTAAATAAAATAAATGATAAAACGATATTAGTTATAGAGATGAATTCTATTATGTGAATATGTTCTTCAATATTCACAGTACAGTATATCAAATCAAGATGTATTATCTATCTGAATGGTATCTGTATTGGGTGCCTTCATAACAGAGAAGGATTTGGGGATTTTTGTGGATAGCAAACCGTGCAACTCTAGTCAATGTCACTCTGTTGCTACTAAAAGTTATGTTGTAAATAAAAAAAGCACTGACTGAAGGATGTTAACATGTGATGGCATGATGTTAATGCCTATAAGCAGTGGAGGAACTACCGGGGGAGCAGGGGGTGCGAGCAGGCCAGGGCCCGCACCCCCTCAGGGCCCCCCGGCAGCTCGCGCGCCACTGAAATGCGGGCTGAAAATCACATACGGAGGGGGGCGTGGGGCCTGGCAATGCATCCCGCACCAGGGCCCGCCCCCTCTAGTTACGTTACTGCCTATAAGCGTGGTTTGGACAACTTATTGGACTTTTGCATTTGAAATGTAGCCTGAAGCTGTGGCTAAGCTTCACGTGGTGTCAGGGAGCCGGGAGCTCCCTCCAGGGAGGTAGTCGGGATCAAGGAGGAAGCCTTCTTGAGGGTGCAAGGTCGCGGTGTCCAAGGGGTTAATCCAGAGAGTGGTCAGAATCCAGGCAAGAGTTCAGGGGCAGGCAGATAACAGCAAAGTCCAAAGGCCAGGCAGGGGTCAAGGATAATAATCAGGATCAGGATAAGGAATATTAGCACACAGGGAACCCAGGAAATACTTAGGGCAAGGTTTCCTATACTTGGGCGCCATCCTGGCGTCTAAACAGGCTTTTTATTTGAATTTGGCGCCTTAGTGACGTCATTGACGTCCTTGCGCCGACGTCGGCGCACTGACGTCATCGCGCCGGCGCCGCTTACCCACGTGGCGGCCATGGGCGCCGCTATCTTGGGAGCGACGCCGGCAGGAGAGGACGCGCCGCCCGGAGCTCCTGGGCCTGCTCCGGGCGGCGATCGTTACAGTACCCCCCCCTTTACGGGGGGCCTCCGGACCACCAGGACTTGGCTTCTGGGGAAACTTGGAATGGAACTCCCTCACCAGACGAGGAGTATGGACATCAGAGTATCCTTCCCAGGAGCATTCTTCAGGGCCAAAGCCCTTCCACTTGATGAGGTACTGAAGAGACCCCCTGGAGATTCTGGAGTCAAGGATCTTCTCCACTTCATATTCTTGTTGACCATCCACAGAGATAGTAGGAGGAGGAGGCTGGACAACAGAAAAGCGGTTGGAGGTAGCGGGTTTCACCAAGGAGACATGAAACACGTTGGGAATTCGCATCTCAGGAGGAAGCTGAAGTCTGACAGCCACAGGATTGATCACCTCCAGGATGGAAAAAGGACCTACGAACCTCGGACCCAACTTAGGAGATGGTACCTTCAACCGAATGTTCCTGGAAGACAACCAGACTTTATCACCGACCTTGTAGGGAGGAGAGGGTCTACGTCTACGATCTGCAAACGTCTTAAGAACCAGAGCACTCTTCTCCAGATTGGACTTGGTTGCGGCCCAAATAGCAGACATGTGGGCTGCATGGTCATCAGCGGCCGGAACATCGGACAACACAAAGTCTTGTGGGAAGGCTTGAGGATGTTGACCATACACCGCCATAAATGGGGACCTTCCAGTGGAAGTGTGGCAGGCATTGTTATGAGCAAATTCCGCCCACGGGAGGAGATCAGACCAATCATCTTGACAAAGGGAAACGTGGTTCCTCAAGAACTGTTCCAGGGCTTGGTTGACACGTTCAGCTGCCCCATTCGTCTGCGGGTGGTATGCAGATGAAAACTGAAGAACAATTCCCAGGTCTTTGCATAGGGAACGCCAGAACTTGGCAGTAAACTGTGTGCCTCTATCGGAGACGATCTCCACCGGGAAACCATGCAGGCGGAAGATGTACTGGATAAATAGCTGGGACAACTCCACCGCAGAGGGCAACTTCTTCAGAGGGATGAAATGGGCCATTTTGGAGAAACGATCAATGACAACCCAGATCACCGTGTTCCCACAGGAGGGAGGAAGTTCGACAATGAAGTCCATGGACAGGTGGGTCCAGGGACGGGAAGGAACTGGCAAGGGCTGTAGTAACCCACTGGGGCGGGAGTGGCTTGACTTAGATGTGGCACAAACATTACAAGCAGCAACAAAGTCTTTCACATCTTTGCGGATATCAGGCCACCAGACCAGGCGTCGTAAGAGTTCAAGAGTTTTAGCTAGGCCAGGGTGTCCGGCTTGCCTGGAGCAATGGGTCTGTTGCAGGATAGGCAGACGCAGCTCAGGAGGAACAAATGCCATCCCAATGGGAGTACCGGAAGGAGCAGAAGACTGACCAGCCAGGATTTGGTCGGCAAACTGTGGATACAGGGAGGCAATAATCTTGACTGGAGGGATGATTGGCTCTTGTCTCTCAGGAGAGCGGTCCACCGGAGTGAAGCTACGAGACAAGGCATCGGCCTTCCGATTCTTGGAGCCTGGGCGATAAGTCAAGATAAAATTAAATCGAGAGAAGAAGAGAGCCCACCTTGCCTGTCTGGGGTTTAGCCTCTTGAGGGACTGGATGAACTCGAGATTCTTATGATCGGTGTAAATCTGAACAGGAATCAGAGAACCCTCCAAGAGGTGACGCCATTCTTCAAGGGCGAGTTTAACAGCCAAGAGTTCTCGGTTCCCGACATCGTAGTTCTGCTCTGCGGACGAGAACTTCTTGGAGAAATAAGCACAGGGGTGCAACTTCCCATCAGCGGGGTGTCTCTGAGACAGGATGGCTCCGGCTCCGACTTCAGAAGCATCAACTTCGATGCAGAAGGGTAGTTCAGGATTGGGGTGTCGGAGGACAGAAGCGGACGTGAAGGCCTCTTTCAAGGACTGAAAAGCATCAATGGCAGATGGAGGCCACAAGCTGGGTTTACCCCCTTTCCGGATGAGGGCCAGGATAGGTGCAATGCGGGAAGAGAACCCCCGGATGAACTGCCGATAGTAATTAGCAAATCCGATAAATCTCTGGATTGCCTTGGTACACAGCGGGAGAGGCCACTCCTGGATGGCAGACACTTTCACGGGATCCATCTCAAATCCCTCAGGAGAGATAATGTATCCTAGGAAGGGGATCTTAGACACCTCGAAGACGCACTTCTCCAACTTGGCGAAGAGAGAGTTCTTCCTCAAACGAGAGAGTACCTCCTTCACCTGGGAGCGATGGCTTTCTAGGTCTTTAGAAAAGATCAGGATGTCGTCCAGGTACACGACTACGAACCTTCCTAGGAGATCCCGGAACACATCGTTAACAAACTCCTGGAAGACGGCAGGGGCATTGCAAAGGCCAAAGGGCATAACGAGATATTCATAGTGCCCGTCACGAGTGTTGAAAGCCGTCTTCCATTCATCACCCTCACGGATGCGAATGAGGTTGTACGCCCCACGGAGATCCAACTTAGTGAAGATTTTAGCCCCCTTCAATTGGTCAAAGAGTTCGGCAATCAAAGGCAAGGGATACCGGTTCTTAACCGTAATCTTATTAAGACCCCGGTAGTCGATGCAAGGACGAAGGCCTCCATCCTTCTTTTCCACGAAGAAGAATCCAGCCCCGGCAGGAGAGGTAGAAGGGCGAATAAACCCCCGCTGAAGATTTTCTTGGATATACTGCTTCATAGCAGTGGTCTCCGCTGGAGAGAGAGGATAAGTACGACCTCTAGGGGGCATGGTTCCAGGCAGGAGATCGACAGGACAATCGTATTGTCGATGTGGAGGAAGGAATTCTGCAGACTTCTTACAGAACACATCAGCGAATTCCTTGTAAAAGGGGGGTAGAGTCTTCAGATCAGACAAAGAGATATTCACCCTCCGGAGGGGTTCAGCAGGAAGGCAGTGCTGCTGGCAAAATGGGCTCCAACGGGAAATCTGTCCTGCGGACCAATCAATGGAAGGATTATGCAGGCGCAGCCAAGGAAGACCCAACACAACTGGAACGGATGGGCAGGAAATAATTAGGAACGAAAGTCTTTCTTTATGCAATGTCCCAACCTGCACAGGCAATTCCCCAGTCGTCATGGAGATAAATTCAGCCTCCAGGGGTCTGTCGTCAATGGCTGTGACTCGGAGAGGAGTAGACAATGGGAATAAGGGAACTTCCAAGTGTTTGGCGAACAGAGCGTCCATGAAGTTCCCAGCAGCTCCAGAGTCAATGAAAGCAGAGCCAACAATAGTCTTAGTGGCTAGGCGAATCTGTAAAGGAAGGAGAAACCTGTGAGTGTTCTCTTGAGACTTTGGAGTAGTGCCCCCTACATGTGTTACCCTAGATATACCTCGGGGAACAGAACTCGTGGGCTTCGCTGGACAAGAATTCGCAAAATAAGACTGTCCGCCACAATACAGACATAAGCCAGCCATTCGTCTACGGAGTCTTTCTTGTTCGGAGAGACGAGCCCTTCCAACCTGCATCGGTTCCTCCGGAGGAGAAGGAGGAGCTTGAGCAGCTGGAGTTTGCAAGAGAGGTCTCTGGAAGCGAGGTGCCAACACGGGTTGAAATCGTTTACAATGCTCCCTCTCTACTTGATGCTCTCTGAGACGAGTGTCCACTTTAATGGACAGTGCAATCAGATCTTCCAGCAGATCAGGGAACTCCCTGGAGACAAGATCATCTTTAATGCGAATAGACAGACCTTGATAGAATACGGCCTTATAGGCATCGTCATTCCAGGAAGTTTCAGCCATCAAAGTTCTAAAGTCAATAGCATAGTCACTGACGCTGCGGTTTCCCTGTCGGAGTTGCAGGAGACGAGAAGGAGCATTAGTGACCCGACCCGGGGCATCAAACACAGTACGGAATGTTTGCAGAAAAGCCTTGGCATCAAAAGTCAGTGGAGAATTCTTCTCCCAAAGAGATGTTGCCCACTCAAGCGGTTTGCCCACCAAACGAGACATTACATACCCCACCTTGGAACGTTCATTGGGGAAGTGCGAGGGTTGAAACTCGAACTGGATCTGGCACTGTGTAGCAAAACCTCTGCAGGCCTGTGGGTCCCCACTGAAGCGAGGAGGAGGCGGAATACGAGGCTCACCAGACGAGAAACCTGTGTTAGATGAGACGTCCGCCAAGGGAGGATTTGCAGCCGCTTGGGAAGCAGGAGGCGCTGGAGGCACTCGGGAGAGAAGGGTATCGAGTGCCTGTGCAATGTGGTACTGCTGGGCTTCATATTCCTCCATGCGGGATGCCAGTCCGCGGAGCGCTCGTCCGACATCAGGCGTAGCTTCCTCAGTAGGATCCATGGCCCAAGTATAATGTCAGGGAGCCGGGAGCTCCCTCCAGGGAGGTAGTCGGGATCAAGGAGGAAGCCTTCTTGAGGGTGCAAGGTCGCGGTGTCCAAGGGGTTAATCCAGAGAGTAGTCAGAATCCAGGCAAGAGTTCATGGGCAGGCAGATAACAACAAAGTCCAAAGGCCAGGCAGGGGTCAAGGATAATAATCAGGATCAGGATAAGGAATATTAGCACACAGGGAACCCAGGAAATACTTAGGGCAAGGTTTCCTATACTTGGGCGCCATCCTGGCGTCTAAACAGGCTTTTTATTTGAATTTGGCGCCTTAGTGACGTCATTGACGTCCTTGCGCCGACGTCGGCGCACTGACGTCATCGCGCCGGCGCCGCTTACCCACGTGGCGGCCATGGGCGCCGCCATCTTGGGAGCGACGCCGGCAGGAGAGGACGCGCCGCCCGGAGCTCCTGGGCCTGCTCCGGGCGGCGATCGTTACACGTGGTTTGTAGCACCCCTATACCTACCCCGTTTAGCTAATGGTGGCCCTATGTTGTTAACTGCATCTAGTAACACTTTTGCACCTATTTACACCTATTACTACACCTAATTTAGTTTGTCCTTTTTTACTTACTTTAGCTCACACCTATATTCTTACCTATACTCACACCCATACCCACACATATTTACACACTTTCCAAGTATGCACCTCCAGTATACATACAATTTTACTTTTCCTTCACTATTTTACATTTTTTTTAATAAAAATGGGCGTTGGTTTGGGCAATCTCTCTTTCTTAAAAGTCGCAAGCTAGTGGGGGGGGGGAGGATCTAGCCCTCAGACTGAAACCAAGGTTCAGCAGACATTTACTTCAATTATTGTTACTATGCAGAGAGGCACAAGATCCTTTATGCTATGACCAGAGGTAAACAAGTTAGGGACCACTGTGTGGGGTTTACCTTGACGTGGTATGGTGGCTTATCAACTTTATGATCATCACTTTGTAACTAAAAACCCCTGTCTTTGTCAACACATGCACTTCCATATACAGTATACTGAATTACTTAGACAGGGGCCCAGGAAATGTGCATTGATTAATTTGGCCAAGTCAGTAGCACTTTCATTATACTTTAATACATTTTTACTTAGCCTTAGGATTGCTCCCACAACCCCCCTTTTGTATTTTATTTTGTATGCGAGCCAGGCTATATTTAAATTATAGGATACCACTGATCCTTTGTTTCACTTCTAGGATATGACTTCCACTTAGCTGCTGTAGAAATACAGATAGTACTTGGTTTTTGTGTGGATTTTGAAAATTGTTTAGAGAGTTTCCCCAAATGGAGAATGAGCCCTAGATTGGTTGGGGCAATAAGAGCCTTTTTGTTGATCCTGTGCCTTTTTTTCCTCAAAACAAAAGTGTGTAATATAGTGTGTATTTCTTTTAATGCCTTGGGAGAAACTAGGTAGAGTCTCAAAGAGATATAGAAATTTCTGAAATATGGACATTTTTATGGAATCTATCCTTCCAAACCAAGATATTGAATAGTCTGCCAATTTCTGTAGCTTGAGCTTTATATCTTGAACGAGAGGAGTAAAGTTGCTTTTGTATAGATCTTCATATTTGGTTGTAAAGTGGACACCTAACTATTAAATATGTCAATGTATTTCTGTACATGTACAGCTATTGTAATCTAAAGAGTGCTGTGTTTTAGGCAGGGCATAAAGTGTTTTCTTCCTTTTAAAACACCTTTGGAAAGGGATTCAGCGGGGTTTTTCTTGCTTGTTTCAGCACAAAGCCAACCTGACAGGTTCACATTTAATTTTTTCAACTATGGTGACAATATAATTGTAGCTCTCCAGCTGGGTGCCTATTCCGGTATGCTATAAGACGATAATCTTTCTGCATAAGTATTCTCTTTAATTGTTCACTCTGGGATATTTGAGAGAGCAAAATAAACCATCTGGAGGTGTGTGAGCTACTTTCTAATTAAATGATAGAGAGGGGAGATGGTCCTCTGTGAGGGGGCTGATTAGAGTTAGGCTTCATGCGTGGTACCATTGGTCTGCAAATATTCAGAAGGAATTAACCCTTCTGAATACAGGTCAATAGAATGACTTGCAGAAAGTCATGTAAGACACATGAGTGAGTGAGTGTAGGATCAGACATGATTAAGCAGTTCTTTATAAATTAAGCTGATTCTTCCCATTGCAGAGGGAAAAACATATTTGTGTAATTTCTCACTCAACATGCCTGTGGCCATAGCTGACATCATAACTGATCTACCCAATATTCTTACCAGAAGGAATCCATGTCTTTACCTGCAAGACTTGCATTTATTTTGTACCCATGTAATACACATAAACTTTCACATAAAAAAAAATCACAATTTTATTTATGGGAAAAATCTTGAGAATTTTGAGAAGTAGACATTTTCAGCCCACCATGAACATGTTTGACTGTCATCTTAATATCCCACTGGTCAGATATCGTTTTGCTGTACAACAGCTGGCTATTAGACACATGTCTCATCTCCACAACATTCACAAATCAAATGCAACAGTAATGCCAATGTTTGACTGGGCCTCCTAGACCTTACCAGAGAGCCTGGTATCTAGGGACCACTATAAGCGCTATTAAATATGACATTGTATTACACAGCTCTAGGGTAGATCTGGTGGTGGTGGGATTTTTCATACAGTATAATGGGATCTACTGGGAAATTATCTAGTATTAACATACATAGTAACATTGTAATGTAGTAACATAGTAAGTTAGGTTGAAAAAAGACACGTCCATCAAGTTCAAACATTTAACCCTATTTTAACCTGCTTTACTGCTAGTTAATCCAGAGGAAGGCAAAAACCCCATTTGAAGCCAATTTCACATGACTTGGGGCAGCTGGGAAATTGACAATATGTCTAGCCCCATGTCAGATTTCAAAATTGAATATAAAAAGATCTGTTTGCTCTTTTGAGAAACGGATTTCAGTGCAGAATTCTGCGGGAGCAGCACTATTAACTGTTGCATTTTGAAAACATTTTTTTTCCCATGACAGTATCCCTATAATGGTGCATTAAACTCACTGTTCACCAAATAAAAAGATAATATGCCTGTGGCATGACTATAATTATAAAATTATGTAACAAATCTTATTACCATGCACTAATCTCTTACTTTATCAAGAGCATAATTAATACCTGCAGTGTTGAGCTCTTTGTTTGCTATACTGATACCTGGGAGAGCCCTGATTTAGCAGACCATACCATCAAATCAGAAGTTGGCTATTGGTATTACAGATAAAATAATGAAAGAGTTTACTTGCTATAAGTGACTTAAGTGGACAAATCTTTTGCATGTTCCTAGATAACCTCCTTAATGAATATCGTACATGCACATTTCTGGATCTTAGTGCTCATATTACATGGCTGCCTCTTTATCTCCCATGGTCAAGTAAAGTCTCTGTTCCATGATTTGCCTGTTTGTAAGGATGATCTTTGAATAAGGCTCAGATAGGATTATACTTTGTGCTGAATTTCTTCCTCTTCAGCCAAGGGAAGCTGGCTGCTTCTCGGAGATGGGAAAGCAGTCAAAAGACTCCCTCATATAATTGCTTTAATCCCACAAAAGCAAATCTGTAGTTTGGCACACGCTTCATAGTGTAACAGAAATCTCTCATTTAATTCTGATGCAGGAGAATTTGCTTCCATAAATGAATAATGGAGGCCTTCAGAAGAGTCTTCTGGGTAAAAAAAATATATATGTAGCCTGTATTCAAGAAGATTGAAGGCTTTTCTAGGAGAACTAAAGCTTATCTAAAGAATTAGGCTAGAAATGTTGTACATTATATTTTGGGCTTCTGTACCAGTCCAAGGCAACCACAGCACTTTAGCAGTAAAGGTCTCCAAAGATGCCCCAGTAGCTCCCCATCTTCTTTTCTGCTGATTCACTGCACATGCTCTGTGCTGCTGTCACTTACTGAGCTTAGGGACCCACTCACAATATACAGTACACATAGAATAGAAATGTCACAATATAAGGCTGATTAGTAATTAATACACATAATTAATACATGGCAGCACTGAAATCAGTGCAATTAGCATTAGAATTTAATAATCAGCCCTGTAGCATCAGCTTATATTACAGGGGAAGCTCATTTTCTGCTTGATAATTAGTGACGACTCCTAAGCTTAGCTTCTCAACAGCTGCTCAGAGCCCACTGAGCATGTGAGTGTCACAGACACTTTCCAAAATGGTGACCCCCTGTGACAAGTTTGAAGTCCTGGATCATTGCTGCTATTGACAAGCTGAAACTTTAGGCTGGTGCAATAAGTTCACTATTTAAAATGTGCCATTTTTAGCCATATTCATTTTTAGGGTTTATTTCTTCTTTAACATTTCAGGAGACAGAAATATCTGGGCCCTGCGGGTTGTGGGGCTCCTCAGAGCTGTGTGTGCATATATTGGGACAACGGGCAAGATACTGACACTAGAACAATATGGCAACACTAACTTAATTTTTTCTGTTTCTTGCCTTTTCTCTTCAACTACCTTCTAAAATGAAATCTAAATCTGGTTGCTAAGCCCTCACAACTGCCATGTCCCCATCAACCCCCAAGTTTAGCTTTCATCCCCAAGACACTATTTAAAAGTCAATTGATCTTGATATCATCTTGCTGTATGATGTAGAGAGTGGAATTTTAAGACATATATCTGCATATAGCCTTTTGTTTTGCAGTTCTTGAATTCTGTCATGCTTTGCAGCTCTCCATTTTGGAACTTAAACTGTTATATGGTTGCTAGGGTCCTGCCCACCTTAACAACCAGGCAGAAGAGAGGGTGAGTGATATGGAAATATTTATATATACTGTATCTAGCCTGATTGTGCTATTACCTTGGGACAAAGTACAATATGTTCACTGACAATGTAAGTGCCCAAGACGTTCTAATGGCTGAGAAGAGAAGGAAGAGAAGCGGAAGGCTAAATTACATTATCAAATTGCAAACATCCTCCTATCCAAAATACATTTACATAATACATTTTCAGCTCCATAAAATTATTCCAGCCATTACTGTTCCTCTAAGTTATTTTTTTTGCTGGAAAGAAAATCACATTCACTTTACTGCAGTTTAATTTAGCCTTGGAGGTCATGCTGCCTTTTATATCAGTCCAGCCAAGTTTACAGCCATTTTTCTTTGTTCCATGAATTCTTGAGTTCGGGGCTGCCATCAGAGACTGCACGTATCACTATCCCCAGCGCTCTGATATATTTTTTGAGGATGATAACCCAGTAGAAATGTCGGAGCCTGATAAATACCACGTAGCGTTTTGATGGACTGTTCTTGGAAAGCAATATTTATAGAACATTTTGCAGGAACTAATAGCATTTTTTTTTTGCCAGTCGGTCTCGTTTATATGAAATACTGTATACATTTCTGCTGTCTGGGGATGGTTTTTTTCCTTACAGCGTGTGTGTTGAATTGCATTAAAAGCGCTCACTGCTTTTATTAAAGGGAAAACGTTTATATATATTTATATATATATATATATATAGGTATGGAATCTGTTATTGAGAAAACCGTTATCAAGGTAAAAAACAATTTTATGTACAGTTCCTGTAATCAAATAATTCCGATTTTTTAAATATGATTTACCCTTTTCCTCAAATAATAAAACAGTACCTTGTAGTTAATCCCATCTAAAATGTAATTAACTAATTTATATTTTAGTAGACTTAAGGTATGGATATCAAAATTATGGAAAGACCCCTTATCAACAAACCCCCTAGTCCTGATCATTCTGGATAACAGGTCCCATACCTATAAATACCAAGTTATATTTTGAATATAATATCTCACATGACCCTGGGTGCAAGTGCTGGGGCACTAAGGGGCTCAAAAGGGCACCCCTTAGTGCTCATTCACAAAAAAAGCACTTGCATCTGGGGTCTGGCTATGCTCTGCACCTAGGGGCCCATTTACTTAGCTCGAGTGAAGGAATAGAGGAAAAAAAACTTTGAATTTCGAATGTTTTTTTTGGCTACTTCGACCATCGAATGGGCTACTTCGACCTTCAACTACGACTTCGAATCGAACGATTCTAACTAATAATCGCTCGACTTGCTTAGCAATCTTTTTTTGGTCGAACAAAAATCGTTCGATCGATGGATTAAAATCCCTCGAATCGAACGATTCGAAGGATTTAATCGTTCGTTCGATCGAACGAATAGCGCTAAATCCTTCGACTTCGATATTCGAAGTCGAAGGATTTAACTTCGACAGTCGAATATCGAGGGTTAATTAACCCTCGATATTCGACCTTAAGTAAATTTGCCCCCTAGTGTTGGATTAGAAATCAGGTGCTTGGTGCAGCGTGCATAACCAGTGGGTGCAAGGTAGTCCTGCCCTAGCTCACCCTTATGAATACAGTGCTGCTGAATACAGGTTGCACTGTATTCATGGGGCACACATAGGTCCATTTCAGAGTGCAGAGGCCAAATCAGAATAGCACAGGGCATGGGACATGTGTGAAAGAAAGCATGGAAGTTTGCAATCATTCTTTGCATTGTATACCGCTTTATAAATTACCCCTTCAGTCTTTATGTATTTTACAGTTTGTGATAGTTTATTAAGCATCAACTACTCCTTTTTCGGCTTGATATACTGTATGTGAGCATCTGTAGACAGCAATCACTGTAACAGCTAGATACAAGACCTTCCAAAACCAAAAGCACTTTTTATTTGTGGCCTCCACTAGGCTTGGACGAATTTGATCCGTTTAGTGTCGCCAAAAATTTCCCGACAGCGAAATGTCGCCGACACCCATTAAAGTCTATGGGTGTCAAAAAATTGTTAACGTGCGCATTTTATTTGACGCTCAACTCCATACATGTTTATGGCCGTCATTTCCGCAGTGAAACAAGGTGAAAAAATCCGCCTATCCCTAGTCTCAACCATTCTGGTGTTGATCAAGGTGGGTGGCTTCTGTGGACTTTTAAAATTACCCAATAACACCTGGAATTGGTTTGATTATCTGACACCCAACTGCTGCATGAAGACAGAATGAAGAGAAACAGATGCTGCTAATTATTTCAGAAACAGTTCAGAATTTTTTATTGATTGTATTTAGAACTTTTCTAATTTCCGTGTGCTGAAGCTTATATCAAATTTTAATTTTTGCGATAGTTCCCCATTAACATCCACAATTTTCCCTGCAGCTCAGATTGATAGAAGACTTCATATAGAGGGGGTGAGGGTTTGCTAGGGTTGGGCAAAGTCAGCATTTGTGGGCTCTCCTTATCCTTTAAAGGTACAGGTATGGGACCTGTTATCCAGAATTATTGGGACCTGGGGCTTTTCCGGATAATGGATCTTTCTGTAAGTTGAATGTTCATGCCTTAAGTCGACTAGAAAATTATGTAAACATTACATAAAACCAATATGTTGATTTTTCATCCAATAAGGATTTGTCATATCTTAGTTTGGATCAAGTACAAAATATTGTTTTCTTATTACAGAGAAAAAGGAAATCATTATTAAAAATTTGGATTATTTGGATAAAATGGAGTCTATGGGAGACGGCCTTTCTGTAATTCAGAGCTTTCTGGATAACGTGTTTCTGGATAATGGATCCCATACCTGTACTTGCATCTTGAAATACTGAGTACTAGATCAATACAAGTAGCAGACTAATATCTAAATAATAGGGGACTTCCGGTATGGCGCCTGAGTGAACTAGACGCGCAATACATTCACTCCGTAGCTCTCCCGCCCAGCACCCGTGCCTGCACACTGAACACGGCAAATTCTTGTTCAAAAGCATTCCGAATGGCAAGAGACTCACCTAAGAAGCACAAGAAGTGTAAAACCGACACGGACACAGTGAAACAAAACGCTCCGCACACTAAATCAAACATGGCGACCGGAGCTCCTGTTACAGTGCAAGTACCCTCCTCTTCTCCTCCCACCTCACTTAACTCTTCACATGGCGACTTCAATTATAAACAAATAGCTTCTGAAGTGGCCAATTTGATTAACCCTACCATAGAAAAGTCACTGGAAAGGGTTTCAGTTAAATTACAAGCTGACATAAATAAACTGGCAGAACAACTTTCCTCACAAAATAATAAAATTTCAGAACTAGAAGAGAGAGTCTCCTCTATTGAAGATAACTCATCTACAGTTAACACAAAAATGTTCCTTCTGCAGAAAAGAGTTGTTGAACTGGAAACAAAAGCAGAAGACCTAGAAAACAGATCTAGGAGAAATAATTTGCGCTTTATTGGAATACCTGAAACACATAATCAGGATTCTCTTGCGCATTTAATAATACAATGGCTCCCTTCTGCTCTTGGAATACAGAATGATATTCCCTCAGTAAAAATTGAAAGAGCCCATAGAATTGGACCATTCTCTGACAATAGTTCGCAAAGACCTAGAACGGTCTTAGTAAGATTTTTGGACTACGCAGAAAAACATCATATTCTACAAGCATATAAAAAAACTAAAACTTTATTTCTGGAAAATAAAAAGATCTTAATCTTTCAAGATTTCTCAGCTGCTCTGTCCAAAAAAAGACAAAACTTCTCCAAGGTGTGTCAAATTCTGTTTAAATCAGAAATTAAATTTGCTATGCTGTATCCTGCAATTCTAAAAATTTTCCTACCTACAGGCACACATACCTTTGATGATTTTAGAGAAGCAGAGCATTTTGTGGCCAGTCTAGAGCCTCTTTCCACAACTATGGCTCAATCAACTAATAAAGCAGGGAACACAGATACACACTTCTCTATTCCAAAAATCTCTTCAACTGCTAACCAAATCCAAGAACAACCTCCTAGCTTATATAGAAAAGTTAGCCCTTTCAAAAAGAAAGAAAATAAATTAACCAACATGCGCCAAAGATCAAGATCTCCCCACACAACTAGGAGCACGGAACCTGAAAATTCAGAAATGGTCTCTTAATAAACTTGCATAATCAAAATTCAGGCCTTAGGCCTGACTTATCAAATCTCAAATATTGACAAGTTTTATAAAAAGGGAGACGGAGATAAGAATGTGTTGATTGAATTCTAAAGAGAGTTTATTTAGCCTCTAGGCTACTCTAGGAAAAAAGCGAAGTTTATATTTCAAGCTTTATTACTGTTATATTGTATTATTTTGTTGTCATATTTCACATGTTATGCTTAATTGCTATTTTTCTCCTATCTATTGTACTAAACAGGATATACTCACTTGCACATAAAATACTTGCAATTTATTTATGGCTTATATCTTATTGGAATACTTTACAGTCTTCATATCAATATTTTCCTCCATAAATGGCTGTCCTTAATATATACTCGTGGAACATAAATGGCTTAAATTCTCCAATAAAAAGAAAGAGGATCTTACAAGATCTAAAGAAAAATAAAGCAGACATTGCACTTTTACAAGAAACCCATTTGACAGCAGAAGAAAATAAGAAACTTTGCACCTCATGGGTTGGAGAAAACTTTTATTCAGCAGCTGTAAACAAAAAAGGAGGGGTATGTATTCTTATCAATAAAAATCTACGCTATCAAAAGATAAATACCTCTAAAGATAACTTTGGTAGATTTGTCCAAATTGAGATGATGATCCAAAACAGGCCTTGGACATTTTGTTCTATATATGCTCCTAATGACCACAAACTTGTATATTATCAAGACCTAACCCAAAGAATATGCTCCTTAAATCCAAACAATTTAATAGTGGGAGGGGACTTTAATGAGTCTCACATCTGGGCGTTGGATAAATGCAGCTCCGAACAAAAATCATCAAACATTAAATCCAAATTGTTAGTAGATTTACTTCACCAAACCTATCTTAAAGATATCTGGAGAATTCTCCACCCTTCGGAAAAAGATTTCACCTTTTATTCCCACTCCCATGGAACTGGAACAAGGATAGATTACATATTCATTTCAGTTAACCTAATTAGTCATGTTACAAGTGCAAACATTGGAAAGTTTTCTTTCTCCGACCACACTCCTATTGACATTTCCATCAGAACTTTTGGTCCTCCTAAATCCTTCATTCCATGGAGATTTCCATCCTTCTTGGCATCTAGACCAGACTTTAAACAATTTCTGAAAGAAAAATGGAAAACATTTACTTCAGACAATGCTATTCATGATGACAACCCCACATTACAATGGGACACTTGGAAAGCATATATAAGAGGAGAGATAACGGCATTCAAAAGGGGTTTTACAAAGAAATTAAATACTAAACTCTTGGAATTAAGTAAACTCCAGAGTGATGCTTATACTTCTTTCAAAATTAATCCGACCAAGGAAAACCGTATTAAATTTGAAGATTCCCTGAAAGAAATTAAATCTTGGCTCAATATAAGAGAAAAAATTAACCATGATTACCACAAAGCCAGATACTTCAATTTTGGTAACAAAGCTAATAAACTCCTGGCCAACTTAACTAAAACCTGGTCCAATCAAAACCAAATGACCATCATCAAAAATGAATCCGGTGAACCCATTCATAATCCCTTGGAGATTGTTGATCAATTTAGAAGATACTATGAAAACCTTTACTCTCACACAAACTCTAACAAAAAACAGAGAGAAGAACTTTTCAGCAACATAGAATTCCCAAAACTCTCAGAAGATGATTTAGAATTCTTGAATTCTCCCATATCTGAAGATGAGGTCAAATATGTCATATCATCTTTAAAGCAATTCAAGGCTGGTGGACCTGATGGTCTCATTGGACCCTTTTATAAAAATTTGGTTAACGAAATTTCTCCATTCTTGACTCAGCTGTTCAATCACATTATTCAAAAAAAAAAAAATCTACCTTCCAGCCTAAATTCGTTAACCAAGGTAATATATAAACAAGGAAAGGATCCCACTATTGTCAGTTCTTACAGACCAATAGCATTAATGAATCAAGATATTAAAATTCTAACAAAGATAATCTCCAATAGGCTATCTTCAATCCTTCCAAAGTTAATTTCACCTGAGCAAGCAGGCTTTATAAAAGGGCGATCAGGTACAAAGAATATAAGAACACTCATCAAGGTCATTTACTCAGCCAAATCAAGAAAGGTTCCAACATCTCTGGTCGGAATAGATGCTGAGAAAGCCTTTGACAAAATACATTGGGATCATCTATTTGACTCACTTAAGGCTTTTGGATTTACAGGTCCCTTTGTAGATCTTGTAAAATTGATATATTCTTCTCCTCAAACTCAAGTTATAGCAGCAGGAGAATTGTCCCGTCCAATAACTCTGTGTAAAGGAACAAGACAGGGTTGCCCTCTTTCACCCTTACTCTTCAATCTGGCATTAGAACCCTTAATTAGAACCTTAAAAAACTCAGACAGTTTGCCAGGAATGGATATAAACAATACCTTAACCAAATTAACTGCCTTTGCAGATGATATCCTACTGATAGTAAAAAACCCAAATGATAATCTCCAAAATGTTTTTACTATTCTTACTCAGTACGGTTCTATTTCTGGTTATTCAATCAATATTCATAAAACCGAATTCATGGATATATATGGTCTTACTTCTGCTAAATTATTACACTCCCTGGGTATAGAAAAATCTAAATCTTTTATAAAGCACCTTGGAATAAATTTACCAGCTGATCTACACAGACTATACTCAATGAATTATCCTCCAGTGTTCAAAACTATTAATAAATTTTGCGACAAATGGAGAAGTGTTCCGCTGAACCTGAAAGGTAGGATCACCTTTTATAAAATGCTAGCTTTTCCCAAAAGTATTTATCCAATGATCAATTTGCCACTGCTTATAAAACATAGGGATATAAATCAGCTGGACTCTTCACTGATTAAATTCATATGGAATGGAAAGTTGCCAAAAATTTCATTAAAGAAACTAAGGAGTTCAAAAATCAATGGTGGACTAAATGTTCCAGATTACAGATCATTTAACTTGTCAGCTTTGACACGCTACATCATTGAATGGATTTCGAAGTCTAGTAAATATACAAATCCACCTCTAGAACTTAAAACTGAATCTCAAGAAAATATATTATATTTAATACACCAACCTTGGAAGATTCAACCAACAGAAATCAAACTTAATCCAATTTACAGGGATTCATTCATGGTCTGGAAGCTATTGCACAAGCTCTATAAAACAAGTTATCTCACAACTCCTTACTTACCCCTTCATAATATAAAGAGTCTTCCAAGTTCATTCCTTCCACCAATCTCGACCACCTGGAAAGAAAAAGGCATAAATTATTTGCAAGACTTATTAAATCCAACAACAGGAAATCTATTAACATGGGAAGAATTTTCGGGACAATACCAAATTCCTAGTAAAGAAAGATTACACTTCTATCAAGTCAGCCATTGGGTGAAGAAACATTATCCTAATCTGAAGATTATCTCTATAAATACCACCCTCACAACTGAATTTAATAAATTTATATCTGCTCAGATGGTTAATAATATTAGATTAACTCAAAATAAACTATGGTCAAATCCTATTCTTAACTCACATCCAATGAAAGATACAGCGCAAAAATGGTCATCTTATTTAAACACAGACATATCTCCTGAGATCTTAGTATCTTCTATTAACGATTTTGACAAATTAATATCATCTGAAACTTGGAGAGACCAACATTTTCGACTAATTCATCTTGCCTATAAAGGTTTCAACTATAATTCTAAGAACAGTCATTTACTTACAAATTGTCCTAAATGTTCTTTTCACAAACCCAGCTTTATTCACAACTTATGGGATTGCTCCTCGATAAACTCTTTCTGGAAATTAATTGAGGGTTATTTCAATTCTTCAACTAAACTACAAATTAATTTGAACTTACAACTTGCTATTTTACCTTCAGCTTCAATTAAGGAAAATTCTACAAATTTTCCAACTCAGCTAACTGATTCACATCATTTAAAATTCTTAAAGTTACTACTGGCTGCTGGTAGAAGAGTATTATTAAGGAACTGGATCCAAGCTTACCCTCCTACACTAAAAGAAACCATAGCTGAACTACAAGACCTATGTGTTATGGAAGCAATTTCATACAAATTCAGTAACTCAAAAAAACGTTCCAAATTCATGTCAAAATGGAAAATATTCTTATATACCCTAGATTGCACTGAAAGATGTAAAATACAAGCCATTCTTAAAAGTGCAACTCCGACACATGACTCTAATTAATAAGGCCATGATCCTTCTAGAAGCAAGTGAAATTTATTACTGTATTTAATGTACTTGTGTGGTTTGTTGTTGTTGTTTTTTTTTTTTTTTTAAATGTATTTATTTTTTTTTTTTTTCCTCTCTTTTCATTTTCATTTTGATTACTATCTACATGCATTATCCTGTATATGGATTTTTGTGATTACTCATTGTCATTGTTCCTGTATCATTCTTTAAAAAATAAAAAAGTTAAAAAAAAAAAAAAAAAAAAAAAAAAAAAAAAAAAAAAAAATATCTAAATAATTAAAGGCAAGTCAATCCCAAAATAGCAATTTGCGTAACAAAACATATCCACAACAAATCAAACATAGATTTATTTCAAAGAATGCATAGAAACACTTGGTCAATCGCCTTCGGAATTGCATTTGAGACACTTACTTTTCATGTCTTGAATGCAGTGACTCCAACACTTCATGAACATCCAACATCAGATGCTTGTGTCAGAGTCCAAATGTTGGGATCAATCTGACTTGGCTACATTAGTAAATGTATTTCCACATTTTACCAACCTTCTGCTTAGGCTTCCTTGGGATCTTTACTTTGGATTCCATTGCCTTTGAGTATTACAAAGAGGGATGGGTTTATAAAAGGGATTCCCTTAGTGATGGGCGAATAAATACGGCATGCGCAAATTTGTAACGAATTTCGGCGATCGGCCAACGGTGATTAAATTCGTGAAACTCCTTCACCAGTGTCAAAAAAATTTGGACATGCATCGGAAAAGTCTCTCGCATTGAAACCGTCTCACATCAACACTATTGACTTTTTCGCTGTTTCGCGAATTTCGCAGGAAATTCACAAATTTTTCGGCAAAGCGAAATGGGAGGAATTCGCCCATCACTAGATTCCTGTCTATGCTGCAGCCAAGTAGACAGCAGTGTAACCTTTGGAACAATGGAGACAGCAGGTATACAGGTGCTAGTTCTAGGGACTCGTGGTTATATCAGTATTTGTCATGTTTGGTTGTTAGAATTATATGCAGCATCAATGATCTCAGCAGAGTTCAAGGGGTACATGTCTTACTCCATCAGCTATGCCCGCAAAAATTGGCCATAATTAAAATTAATATATTCATATATCCATTCGTTTTTACATAGATTCATGATAAGTTTACCGAATCACTTTTTAAATCAGGGCGCAACTGTATACAGAAAGATATCCGCTGGCAGCGCAGGTGGACATATCCATGGGAGGCGGTAGGATTAATATCAATAATATCAATAAGCGGCTTTATTTAAACATACACAATGGTATATAAAGAGTGGGAGTGCAAAGAACTAACGCGTTTCGTGCCCCAAACACTGGGCACTTCCTCAGAGTTCAGTGAGAGTGACGTCAGAATTCAAATAAATAGCTTTAAACACACGTGTTACATATTAATCAATTAATTCGTATATATTGTGCTATGCAATTTCATATATATTTATAATTTGTGCAATAAAAGAAACATAAAATCACACTGTATATGTAATTCATTGGTGTTAAGGGAACAAAAGTGAAGGTTATACTGTAGCTCATAATACTTATGAGCTATAAGTGGATATCTTTCTGTATGCATTCAAGTACTCGGTTGAAAGTTACCGAGATCCCGCGATAGCTGCGGTGGACGAGGGAGAAAGGAAGGAGTGGGGAGAGCTCCGCCATCGACTCCTCTTCTACTATTGGTGCACAACTTATAAGTGCAAGATAATCTGTCCCATTTTGCTTTGCCGAGAAACTGCGAAAATATTTGCAAAAAGGCAAAATTTCGTGAAACGCATTAAAGTCAAAGGCCGTTTTTGCACACAACAATATTACGCGCAACAATTTTTCGATCTCCAAATGCATTAAAGTCAATGGACGTTTTTTCTTATGGCGACTTTTTTTGTCCTAATGCATTAAATCCAATGGGCGTTTTTTCTTATGGTCGTTTTTTTTTTTTGTAGCAAAATTTGAAATTTCGCCGAAAATCCATGGCTACCGAAGAAGATTCAGATGCATTTCAAACTCTAACGGTCTTCATCGGGGGAAAAAGAGGCCTATTTTTACTTTGTTTGCAATACCTTCAATCTTAAATATTTACAATTTTTGGAGTCACTGAATGGGTTGTCTCCTTTGAATTAGCACTGATTTATTTCCGTGTGCACGTTCTAACCTTCATAGTATAATGGTTTGGCAAGGCAGGTTTGTGGAACAGGCTCTGGATCAGGCAGGACAGGACAGATGGGCAAGGTTGGCAAAAGTCAAGGTCCCTGCTGCCATGATACAATCACCCAGTGGGGCACAGATATTGTAGTAGGCACTGTTACCTCTCTGTAGTCCTGGAAGCGTCCCAGATTTTTTGCAAGATCTGGTAACCTTAATTCATGCTGTATAATCTCTCTCCATTACTGTGCAAATACTTATGTTGATTCGTTATTTTAGCAACTCAGAACCTGCCCTGCGTTATAACCCATTGACTATGCAAATTCTATTAGTTTTACTGAAAGGCAAAAATAAAACAACACATTCAATTTAACTTAAAAAGGTTCTAACAATAAGCCACAAGCAAAAATATCTTGTACACCTGGATTTCATTCAGCAGCTCAGATCAGTCTGGAATAATGGAAGTGCAACCATCTGGCTTAGGGTTTCTGTATAGGAAAGCAGATATTTAGAGTCATATTGTTATTTGAAAAGAGAGTAAACTGCAGAATCCACTGAGTCTGTCCCTTATGATAATCTACATCCAGGTGGCTAACCTAAATATAGGCCTGAGGCAGTGACTGTAGCTAGCACATGATAGCCAGGCTGTAATGTTGAAATTCTCCATATTCTGGAAGAATGCAGCGTACATCTGGTGTGTGGAAAATGGAAAGCAAGAGCGTAGAACAAAACAGCAATGTATGCTTAGCAAAGCAGGCAGAAAGTGTGGGTTTTTTTTATAACTCATCCTGACAGTATTATTGTCAATTATTGTCATGCTCAGAAATTAAGGGTTTGAATGAAATCCATCTAGGATATTGACCAGTGATGGGCGAAATTGTCCCATTTCGCCAAAAAATGTGCGAATTTAGTAAGAAATTTGTGAAACGCAGTGAAGTCAATGGGTGTCAAAATTATTATTGACGCTCGTCAATTTTGATGCCTGCGACAATTTTTATGCGCACCTGTTATGTTCAAATGTATTAAAGTCAATGGGCGTCTGAATCATTTTTATTATACACGGGATTATTCTGACGCACGCCAAATTTTTTGTGATGCAGCAGATTTTTCATCTGCGGATTTATTCGCTGGCGGTAAAACGCGGAAATTCGCCACAAATTCACACCTGCCGAATTTATTCGCCCATCACTAATAATGACTATTAGTATACCATAGTATTAGGGTCAGCTGTTGTTGCAGCATATACAGTACATTCTTCTGATATACTTGGCTCCTTCAGTTATATGAAATAAAATACAATAAAATCCATGCTGAAGAACATCCCCTTCTAACAAGAGCATTTATAGAATGCATCCCATGCACCCTTGGGGCTGATTTTACTAAACATGTGCTAGTCATTTTTTTGGAAGGATACATTGGTTTTTACCCTGGGGATAAACTTGGAATCTCATCGCTGTATGTACTTCGCTATGCAGGTCTAGGCAGACTACAATTAAATTACTACTGGAATATTTCCCAGGAGCCCAGTGTAATGTAAACAGAATAAAAGCATGGGGAGCCATATTGCAAATAGATCAGAGAGCTGGGCATGACTATAGATATTCATGGGGAATAAATCAGAACTCTAGAGTGCTCTGTAGTGTGTTAGGGGGTGATGTGACTCTGTTGCATAGACTTTAAGGGGCAGATTTTGTTTGATCTCCACTAATAAAGCTTTTCTCGTGCACATCTTGATTTTATTTGTGATCACATTCTTACATTTTTTTCACCAGTGTATTGTTGCCTTTTGGGAGCTTAGTGATAATGAGAAACATTGTGATGGACACAACAGCCACTTCTTTTATAAAAAGAAACAGTGGCCCTCTTGAGAGTTCGATGTGTATGTGGCTGTATTAGTGCATGAGTATGAGACTGTAGATTTTTGTGGCTATACTTATACATAAGTGGAACTGTATGCATTTATGTTTTTCATGGCTATAGAAGTATAGGTTTAAGTTCTGTAGGGACCCATAGCATTGAGTTTCCATGCGGTCTGAAAATCCAACATGGTTGGAAATCCTGTGCTGTGGCCAGCTATGTGTTGGACCTAAATTGGATCTCAGATTCAAGATTTGGCCAGAAGGTGCTACTGTTGCGCAAAAAGTATAAAAAGCCGAGCTGCCATGTGCTCAGGGTCAGTCTACTTCCGAGTCACTCCAGGATGCAGTGAGTCTTCTTGGCTGAGGTCCTTGCAGCCCTTGCATAAAAAGGCCCCAGTGTATGGAGATAAACCACATGGCTGTTAATGCCCTTGGTGGGCTCGTCGATAATGGGACCCCAATAATCGTTTTGAGCTTGGAGGCAGCAGAGAGATAAAAGGAGCTGCTGGGTAATGGATTCCTGTTAAAGAGGCTTGGGAATGCTCATACTCCAGATGAGTGTTGGAGCAGGCCTGAAGATTAAATATCATTTGCTACACTTTGGATACCTGTACCAGGAAAGAGTATTGAAAGGTCCCAGCATGTGCCCCCTGAGTAAGGTCAGGTTGTGCTAGATAGCTTGCTACGTCTAAACTACTGCCTCTATCCAAAGGAGAAGTATATGGGGCAGGTAGCACAACCTGTGGAAAGAGCTCTTGGGACAGTGACTGTGTGTACACCAGGAGTGGAGTGTGGGACTGGGTCCTGGGTATAGAATATACCAGTAGTTGGAAGACCACATGGGTACCCCAGGGCAGGGTTTATATTGCTTAAATTGCTTGTGATGTAATTTTGCCTTTTCTTTATTTCTATATAAAGTTCTGTATTGTTTGCAGCATGTGTGTATTTTCTTATCATTTTCCTAGTGGGGCCACCCCAAGGTGTATCCCCGGATCCCATTATGTGGAGGCACTGCCACTGAGATAAATTCCCTGTACCCTTTTATTTTAGCAAAGGGGATTCGGGACTTGTGTATGGTAAGATATGAATGATATACATCCTATAATAAATGTGGTGTCAAAATAGGGTTATAGTTCTGTATACTTTCATGCCTGTATTAATATATGTACTGTAAATGATGCAGTTTGCTGTTATGACTGTATGAGTATATGTATGTGGCACTATATGTGTTTCTGTTGCTATGTAAGTATATGTATAGGTGCTGTAGTTTTTCATATCTGTGAGAGCATACATGGCACTGTGTTCCCATAGCTGTATGTGTCTACTTGTCCCTTGTATGACACTCTATGCTATTATGGTTGTAGAAGTACTATACAGTATATGTGTATGACACTATATACTTCTTTGGCTGTATGAGTATATACTGGAGTATCACAAAGCAAATCATTGTCTCCATAAAAATGCTGTTCATAAAGGTGCTTGTGTCTATATATATTATGCCATGCACTAGTACAGTTTTTGTGCTTTTTTACTGAGTTAATCACAGGGCACAAAGTACAAGGGGTATAAATAAAAGTGTGCCATGAAATTAGCACATGCTTTGAAGAGGTGTCAAATCCAGGACTCTCTTTTGCATGTGGCACTGAATGAACATGGTTTCTGGCTCACCGGAAATAATGCAATTCGTTCAACCACTATTGCTGGCAAACTGTGAAGGTAATTGCAAGCAGTTTGTCAAATTGCAGATGATATCAGATGGGGAATTAACCCTGCATTGTGGGCAAAATATGTCAAAATGCATGTTGCACATTGTGCTTAATAATTGGGCCTATGAAACCAGGGGAGCAGAAACACCCAGTCATACAGTTAGGACTATCATATAGTTTAATGATCTGGATGAAATCAGCTTTAAAGGAAGATTCCCTAGAACTGAATTATTAGTTATTCCTTCAGGGGTGTCAAGGGGAACTGTTATCTTGTCATTTGCCTGCTGTTCTGCTTATAGGCTACAGAGATTAGGCTCTTTTTCCATTACATTAGCTGGTAACAGTGAGGGGTTCTGACACTGTTGAAACTAGGGTTGTCACCAGCTTTAACCCGGGCAGAACTTTTGGAAACAGGGCTGTCACAACAGTATTATTTGTAATATTGGGCAGAATCCCCCTTTATTAACATGGCAATCAACCAATCTTTGGTTGCCATGTCATAGCCCTGCCCCATGACATATCTCACCCCACCCTATGATGTCACCGGTCCACCCGTATCATCACTGAAACATCCCTGTGATGTCACTGGCTCCCTCCCTGTATCATGAGCCACCGAAATGTGGTAACCCTAGTTGAAACTTGCAGGACAGTCATAGAGATAGATTATAGAGATAGACCACAATTAAGGAGACTGAGGGGAACACTCAACACTCTCAGTAAAGCACGTGCACATACTGAATTATGTTACATAGTTGAAAAAAGACAAAGTCCATCAAGTTCAACCCCTCCAAATGAAAACCCAGCATCCATACACACACCCCTCCCTACTTTTAATTAAATTCTATATACCAATACCTATACTAACTATAGAGCTTAGTGTCACAATATCCTTTGATATTATGTCTGTCCAAAAAATCATCCAAGCCATTCTTAAAGGCATTAACAGAATCAGCCATCACAACATCACCCGGCAGTGCATTCCACAACCTCACTGTCCTGACTGTGAAGAACCCCCTATGTTGCTTCAAATGAAAGTTCTTTTCTTCTAGTCTAAAGGGGTGGCCTCTGGTACGGTGATCCTCTTTATTGGTAAAAAGGTCCCCTGCTATTTGTCTATAATGTCCTCTAATGTACTTGTAAAGTGTAATCATGTCCCCTCGCAAGCGCCTTTTTTCCAGAGAAAACAACCCCAACCTTGACAGTCTACCCTCATAATTTAAGTCTTCCGTCCCTCTAACCAATTTAGTTGCACGTCTCTGCACTCTCTCCAGCTCATTTATATCCCTCTTAAGGACTGGAGTCCAAAACTGAACTGCATACTCCAGATGAGGCCTTACCAGAGACCTATAAAGAGGCATAATTATGTTTTCATCCCTTGAGTTAATGCCCTTTTTTATGCAAGACAGAACTTTATTTGCTTTAGTAGCCACAGAATGACACTGCCCAGAATTAGACAACGTATTATCTACAAAGACCCCTAGATCCTTCTCATTTAAGGAAACTCCCAACACACTGCCATTTAGTGTATAACTTGCATTTATATTATTTTTGCCAAAGTGCATAACCTTGCATTTATCAACATTGAACCTCATTTTCCAGTTTGCTGCCCAGTTTTCCAGTTTAGACAAATCACTCTGCAAAGTAACAGCATCCTGCATGGAACCTATAGTTCTGCACAATTTAGTATCATCTGCAAAAATAGAAACAGTACTTTCAATGCCCACCTCCAGGTCATTAATAAACAAGTTGAAAAGCAAGGGACCTAGTACAGAGCCCTGCCCTAGTACAGAACCACTCTTTGTAGTCTATCTTTTAGCCAGTTCTCTATCCAGGTACAAATACTATGTTCCAGGCCAACATTCCTTAATTTAACCAGTAACCTTTTGTGTGGCACTGTATCAAATGCTTTAGCAAAGTCTAAGTAAATCACATCCACTGCCATCCCAGAATCGAGGTCTCTACTTACATTCTCATAAAAAGAAATTAAGTTAGTCTGGCAAGATCTATTACGCATAAAACCATGCTGGCACAAACTCATAGTATTATGATTTGCTATGAAGTCCAGTATCTTATCCTTTATTAACCCTTCGAAAAGCTTTCCTACCACTGACGTCAGACTAACTGGCCTATAGTTTTGAATAGAGGCACCACATTAGCAATTCGCCAGTCTCTCGGCACTATGCCAGATCTCAATGAATCCTGAAAAATTAAGCAAAGAGGTTTGGCAATCACAGAGCTAAGCTCGCTAATTACCCTGGGATGAATACCATCTGGCCCTGGACCTTTGTTAATCTTAACATGTTCTAGTCTCTTTTGAATTTCTTCATGTGTGAACCATGCATCATTAGTTGTATTACTAGAATTGTTGCCCAGCATGGCTGCCCTACTCAGCATATATATATATAGTTTGACCAATTCGTAGTGAAGTTAGTTTGCCTTCCCATTCATAAGGGTTGAGCTGCATATGGTTGATACTTGGTCACCTTGCCATAATTCAGACCTGCAAGATAGGGAGCACCAAAGGTGAAAAAATTAAAGAGATATCTGTACTTAGAAGCAGGTGGTTTAGTATAGGGTGACCTTTCATTCACAGCATAGCTTTGGACTTTGAATCAGGTAGGTGCCAAATGCAGCCAGAAGAGAAATCCCATTGTCCTAATGGCTCCATGAATGGTTCCTAAATGGAGCAACTTTGCACTCCTTATCCTCCTTAAAGGGATCCTTTCATCGGAAAACATGTTTTTTTCAAAACGCATCAGTTAATAGTGCTACTCCAGCAGAATTCTGCACTGAAATCCATCTCTCAAAAGAGCAAACAGATTTTTTTAGATTCAATTTTGAAATCTGACATGGGGCTAGACATTTTGTCAATTTCCCAGGTGCCCCTGGTCATGTGACTTGTGCCTGCACTTTAGGAGATAAATGCTTTCTGGCAGGCTGCTGTTTTTCCTTCTCAATGTAACTGAATGTGTCTCAGTGGGACATGGGTTTTTACTACTGAGTGTTGTTCTTAGATCTACCAGGCAGCTGTTATCTTGTGTTAGGGAGCTGCTACCTGGTTACCTTCCCATTGTTCTTTTGTTTGGCTGCTGGGGGGGAAAAGGGAGGGGGGTGATATCACTCCAACTTGAAGTACAGCAGTAAAGAGCGATTGAAGTTTATCAGAGCACAAGTCACATGACTTGGGGCAGCTGGGAAATTGGCAAAATGTCTAGCCCCATGTCAGATTTCAAAATTGAATATAAAAAAATCTTTTTGCTCTTTTGAGAAATGGATTTGAGTGCAGAATTCCGCTGGAGCAGCACTATGAACTGATTCATTTTGAGAAAATTTTTTTTTTCCCATGACAGTATCCCTTTAACCTCTACAGCTTTCACTTGGAGCAGTTTTGTATTAGAGGCTATTAGGGGTTATCATAGTTTTTACACTTCATAAATCTCAAATATTAGAGAGTTTTAGAGAAACACAAGAGAGAAAAAATACAATTCACAAAAACAAATTATGAATTTTAGTCAAGTGGTCCCTGGAATTATACAGAACATGGTTTAGTACAAGGCAGTGTAAAATGTATTCTACCTATTCTATTTATATATTATAAAGCAATCATGGAAACATTGTTTTGTTTTTCATGGAACTCTAAATATTTACTGTATATACCCTGCCTCTAAATATGCTATTATGTTCAGGGGGATATAAGGAGATACAAGCAAACTCTAAGCTGTAGCCTTAGATAGGATTTAAGATCAGGAACAGGCAAGGAATATGCAAAAACTATGTTTCCCAATGCATTTTTTTAAATTAGCATGACTTTTCCTGCTTAACCTTCAACATCATAAATAATGTGTTGTCCCCGTCTGTCTCTTCTGACTTCTACATATATGATACAGTAGTTAACGGGGCACTATAGGCCTGTGTTCTGTATCAGTCTAATAAATGGGGCTTGCATTAAAAATGTATTTGATTATTGCTTATTTATTTAATTAAAAAAAAATCTATAGATTTTATGTTTTGGGCTAAATAATGCAGAAAATTGAGGATAGTGATAACTGGAACTTACTATTGGTTTTTATTTATTATCATGAATTTTTAGTTTCATTCATATTTTTTATTTTATAGAACATAGTATGAATTCCCGCTGTAAAGGAAGTTCAGCCTTTTTACCTGTGCTTTGGGCTGCATGGACTGTGGTCTGTCTTGTCATCTTATATGCTATAGTCGTTGCTATGGGGCATAGCCGTAGCTTTTTGCCAGTTATTACGTTAGTATATGGCTTTTTCTTGCAGGTACGTAAATCATTTTAGAAAAGTTCACTCTTCTTTTTTGCCCCTTTATTACAGATGTGGATGTTTTAATAAAAAGAAAAATAATTTGGGTTTAATGTTTAATTTTAAACGGGCTTTACTTATACAACTTTGATACAACTTTTATACAACTTTAATGTATCTTTAATGTATCTAATATTCTAATCCAAAAGCATTCCTGTTGCAACAACATTTTGGACCTATCCCCACCTTTCTTGTGTAGAGTTATTTGATCAATGCCTATGTACTTAAAAGAGGCTAGATGATGATCCATTTCTAAAAAATATTTAGCCACAGGATTCAATGTCTCTACCAGCTGTACTGATGCACATCCATCCTCCATGCAATCATCAGAGGTCTAAGGAATAGGGGCTCCAAATTAATATCTGCCAGTAGAATATTCCACTTATTCTGGATCACATCCCTGATCCATCCAGCCACATCATATTATTTCAAGGACAGAACCAGTTCCAGGGTCTCTTGCTCCTCTGGGACGTATCATTAACACTACTCCTGGCCTTGACCAAAGCTTGTTTAAGTATATGCCTGGGTTATCCTCTCGCTAAAAATCTTTGTTCCATTTACTTTAGTTGTACCTCCCATGTTTCGACACAATAATTATTGCATTGCACAAAAACGAGACATAGAGAATCTGGATACAATGTTAACATCGGGTAACGCTGTATTTTTGCTTTTCATTTTCCGCAGGTATGGTTTTACACAAATGACATACGATGTAAATGCTCCGATGGACACTATTAAATAGAATGCTTATTGACGTATTTTATCCTTGGTGGAGAGCACTGGACTATAAAATGTGTTTTTAACAATTATATTGTATCTTGATACCGGTCTTAGACCAGGACTAAAACATTGATATTGATAAGAAAGAATTGAAGTTTTTTAATCCCGCTGTGCGCCCAGGAATTTTCGTGCCCAAATTATTATTATATGTATAACCGATGTAACGTTTCGGTCCTGGGTCCTGGTGTGTGTGTATATATATATATATATATATATATATATATATATATATATATATATATACCAAAATTCGTGCCGTTTGGCCAAAACAAGTTTCATTCTTTTTAACTTGTATTTCTCCCAGATAAAACTGATCTCTGATATACAGATATATTTATATAAAAACAGTCATTAGATTTCCCACACCTCTTGATAAAGATCTTAGATGGAGACCAAAATGTTGGCCTGCTTTGTTTCAATAAAAATATTTTTTAAAGGCTCCTGGTGAGCACCCACTTGTTTTGAATATCTATCTATCTATCTATCTATCTATCTATCTATCTATCTATCTATCTATCTATCTATCTATCTATCTATCTATCTATCAATATGTGTGTGTGTATGTGCACAAATACGTTTCATTTTATGTTTTTTAGGTGCTGCAATAGCTGCTTATGTTTCGGTAAGCCACTTTGGATTGCTAAATATTGCTATTTTTAAATATATTGCAGATTCTGTCATAATGCATTAGAACCCACAGTTCTACATCTGCGGTTTGTTTTTGTTTTTTTACATAAAACATAACCATGAAAAAGTAATGTTGCATAATCTTTGCATTGAATGGAAGAGGTTTTGTACATGCTTCCTGTATAAATGCATATAAAGCATTTCCATTAAAGGAGAACTAAAGATTAACTAAAGAAGTAGCTAGAAATGTTGTACATTATTTTTTGGGCTTCTGTACAGACCAAGGCAACCACAGCCCTTTAGCGGTAAAGATCTGTCTCTCCAAAGATGCCCCAGTAGCTCCCCATCTTCTTTTCTGCTGATTCACTGCACATGCTCTGTGCTGCTGTCACTTACTGAGCTTAGGGACCCACTCACAATATACAGTACACATAGAATAGAAATGTCATAATATAAGGCTGATTAGTAATTAATACAGATAATTACTACATGGCAGCACAGAAACCAGTGCAATTAGCAGCAGAATTTAATAATCAGCCCTGTAGCATCAGCTTATATTACAGGGGAAGCTCATTTTCTGCTGGATAATTAGTGACGACCCCTAAGCTTAGCTTCTCAACAGCTGCTCAGAGCCCACTGAGCATGTGAGTGTCACAGACACTTTCCAAGATGGTATTATGTAAAGTTCTTTTAACTGGAAACCACCAGGTCCTGAGTATTCTGTTTAACAGGTCCCATACCTGTACTCGGGTTCAGAAGCAGTTGCAGAAATCTCAACTAAGATGCATTAAGGGAACACTGTCTGGCATCTAAGGAGTTACACTCATATGGCATTGCTCCATAATTCCGCAGGTTACAGACTCCACTGAAGCAGAAAGAAATATACCATGAGCCAAAGACAATGTAAATGGCACGGATGAAAAATGGTGACATTTAGGTTTATGAATAAGAAAGGAAAAATGTCCTTTTATTGTGTGAATGCTGAATATTTCAGATGGGTTCCTGCAGGACAGATCTGCACCAATGCTCACAGCTCTTCTTTATTGTAGAGGAATTTGTCACAGTGGATCTAAAGTCTAGGTAACACTGCAAGTAAAATATTCCTTATTAGTTGGTGTAAGTGATGGTTGGCTGAGGATTCTGGGAGATCACAACAACAGAATATTCATAGATCTGATACATCTAAAGAATAGACAGTAGTCACTTTTTAAATATTGGGCAAAATAGTATTGACATCAACTACTGTCAGAACTGAATGCCAAAGCTCCAATACTCTAATACTAACCTATCTCATGTGGCTGCTATTTCTTTATTTTGCTGTCACAGGCATGGACAAGAAAGTCCTTATAGGGTCTGTTCATCAAAGAAACATGGACAAAAGAAACAGAACGTATGCTGCAAATAAGTTCTTCCTATGTTTTTATTTTTAAAAATACATTTTCATTGGTTTTTTTTAAAAAATGATAGAGCAGTAATGAAGAATTGTTTTGCTTTTGTATGTATTACCACCCCTGTACTTAGCGGAGTTAGTTTAACTAGAGACAATAAGCTCTGTATAAACAAACCTCCCCCCATCCAATCCTTTTGTGCGACTTGTTTGGCTTACAGAGAGGCATCTAAAAAGTTCATTATGCAGGGGGTTTATCTGTGTATTAGAAACCTGATTACCTTAGCAACTTACCCTTATATGTAATAAAAGGCAAAAGTGTTTAGTAATCCATAGAAATGAATGATGTTTGCTTTTATGCACACTAGGGATGCAACGGAATCCACTTTTTTGAATTCGGCCGAACCTCCGAATCCTTGGCGAAAGATTCGGCCGAATACCGAACCGAATCCTAATTTGCATATGCAAATTAGGGGTGGGAAGGGGAAAACATTTTTTACTTCCTTGTTTTGTGACAAAAAGTCACGCGATCTACCATTCAGATTCGGTTCGGCCTGGCAGAAGGATTCAGCCGAATCCTGCTGAAAAAGCCCGAATCCTGGCCGAAAACCCGGTGCATTCCTAATGCACACTGACAGAGAGGATCACATCAACAGCTTGATTCAAATGTCATCCAATGGGATTTTGAAAGCTGCCCTATATATATAGATATATATATATATATATATATATAGATATATATATATATATAGATATATATATATATATATATATATAGATATATATATATATATATATATAGATATATATATATATATATAGATATATATATAGATATATATATATATATATATATATAGATATATATATATATATATAGATATATATATATTATATATTATATATATATATACACAGCAGCTTTCAAAATCCCATTGGATGACATTTGAATCAAGCTGTTGATGTGATTCCCCTCTTATGTTCTGATCCTTGGCCTGGGGTCAAACAATTGGAGAAGCTGAACACCTGGGAAGCCAATTAGAGATCCTCTTGCTTCACTTACTCACCAAAGGAGCAGATATTGAGCTTTGATGAATGTTATAAAACAAAGAGAAGAAGAAAGAGTTTGAGGGAGAAAGCTTACTTGTGCCCACAGAAACATGAACTCCATTCATAGAATCTTATGACCATGGAATTGGGGGAAAGTCTATGGTTCCAGAATTACAATTCAGCATCTATTGTGTGTCCTTACAATATACTACAGTTTTCTGTTTTGCAAACCTCAGTAAGTAACTTTTGCATGATTTGCCCAAGACTGATTAGTGAGCAGGAAATGCTGACATTGATTTGTTACCTGTTTCTTCTCAGGATACCGCCAGTTCTAAGTTTTTCACCCACTTAAATGAAAGTGAACATCTGCAAGGGCTTATCTGGAGGCAAATGATGTAGCAAGATGACGTTGATGTAGTTGGTTTTGTGAGATAAAAAGCCTGCCCTTCTGTTATGTGAGACAGGGCTGTGTATGCTTGGCTAGAATTTACTATTATCACCTCAAATGGGAAATTTTTAAATTGCTTTAAGTGCAGATTGATGGGTCATTAGTTACAAATGCAGAAAAGTGGGAAAGTATAGATAACTATAGATAGCTATCATCTGGCCTTGTCTTCAGTGGAATCGTTCAGTGTGAAAATAAAAACTGGGTAAATAGATAGGCTGTGCAAAATAAAACATGTTTCTAATATAGTTAGTTAGCCAAATATGTAATGTATAATGGCTGGAGTGAACAGATGTTTAATAAAACAGCCAGAATCCAACTTCCTGCTTTTCAGCTCTAGAACTCTGAGTCAGTCAGCGACTTGAAGGGGGGCCACATGGTACATTTCTGTTCAGTGAGTTTGTAATTGATCCTCAGCATTCAGCTCAGATTCAAAAGCAACAGATATGACCGATGATCCCCCCCCCTCAAGTCTCTGATTGGTTACTGCCTGGGAGCCAGGGTAACCAGTCAGTGTTAACCAAGAGAGCTGAAAAGCAGGAAGTAGTGTCTGACTGACATGTTATACCTCAAATCACTTCAGCCTTTATACATTAGATTTTTGCATAACTAACTACCGTATATTAGAAACATTTTTTATTTTGCACAGCCTGTCTATTTACCCAGTTTTTATTTTTACACTGAACAATTCCTTTAATCTTTCAAAGCCACTTCCACTGGATTCTGCTCAGCTGTCAGTGATTGGCTTGATATACCCTCAGTTTCACTGGTAATGTATGTCTTTGGCAGTGCTGTGTTATTGTGCATTATTATGAGAACAGAAGGAATTCTGGGGAAAAGACAATGTCTCACGTATGTTCCCACAATTTCCCCAAAGTCAGCAGTGCTTCTTCCCCTTCCATATAGATGCACGTTGTGTTGATCAATCCTTCCTGCCTTCGAACGCCGCTGCATCTATTGACTAAGGGGAACCCTGCAGCTACTATAACCTCTTGACCAGGCAATAGCTCCAGGGTTCCCTTCATGCCCAATGTCAATAAACATCCCCCTATTGTTGCACCCTAGTGTGCCTCTTCTGCCTATCCCTGGTTGTGGTCCTGAATCCTGGTAAAAAATGCTGTATTGTAGGGGGAAAAACATATGGAATGAGCACAGAATTGTACTTTGCTTACTGAGCTTGCAGACATGCATGGGTCCTTAGGCTTTCCTTCCAAATATTTTTATTTTGGTCTTTTCTAAGCAGAGCAACACCAGAACAGTATTGATGAGCAATTTTTCTCACCAGGCATGGAAGCCGTGGTGCTCACAGGAATAACCCCGGGCCAGTGCAGTTTTCTGCTGATAGGAGCACCGGCACGGGGTTTCAGGTAAGTCAATACAATCACTTGGGGTTGCCTAACATTTGGCACCCCCAAGTGGAAACCATTAAACCATGGACTGCTAGTGAGGTCATCAGTCACTTTCACTCTACTTCTCTATGGTGTCCAGCATATAGTGCACAAGCTTCTCCTGAGTTGTCTCACTAAGCTCCTGTAGATTCCCTCTAACTTACTGTGCAGTCCCTACGCAGAGATCTGCTGCTTTTTTTCACATATATATACAACGGACTCTGTTAGTCAATGTTTTATTAGCGAGGTGTAGGTTGGGAAGGCACATAGATATCCCCTTTCTGACTCCCCACCCACCCTATGCCTTGTGCATTATTCAGATGTGCAAAGTAGGGGTGTAGCCTGAATCAGGGTCCTGTCCTTACAACTGTGCAGAGAGCAACAACCCCTGTGGTGCTGGTTAATGAGCAATAAGGGGCTCAATCTTGCACCTCTGCCCCAGGGGATGAAAATGACGCCTAACAGTGGTGCAAAAAAGGCCATTCCTCTGGCTCTCAGAGAGCTAGAACTTCTTGTGTTCAGTCTCTGTTTGTTATCAAAGGTTGTTATATCATTGTAATTATCAACCTTGAAAAATGTTGATTATAGACAGCCTGGCTTCCAGAATTATTTTGCCATTACTTGAGTTCTATCATTGTGTATAAATGAGCTGCCTTTAGCTCTGAGCCATTGCTGGTTGGATTATAATTCAACACTCTGCTGCCATTAGAGTCCCATAAGACACTAAGCTGTAATGAAATAATCCATTTTGATGGATCATGTGCTGATCATAACACAAATTTAATTTTGAAAAGTAAGGATTTCTTCAGGGGAAAAAAATGCTTCTAGTTGGAGAAAAAAACACCTTGACTTAGTTATGCTGTAGTTTCAAGGTTCTTGAATTGTATAATTAGCTTGTTATTTAGTCTTAGGCTGCAACCAGGTGGGTGTCAGCAGGGTGGGAAATGCCATATGGTAGTCTGATTAAAAGTGGATAAGCCAGTTCCCCATGGGTAAAATGGAGCTCTATGTGGTAACAGCAGTGTCCTGTGTAAAGCAAATCTCTCATTCTTAAAATTCCCTTCATACAAGCAGAGCCGGGGTAATAAAGGTCCCAGAAGGGGTCAACCGATCATAGAGACTATGAGCGGGGTACAACCAAAGTTAGGGCTAAAATTTTGTTTTAGATGCTACAATAGGGTAGAAGGAGGGCTTGTTGCAGGCAACAGTTCATTATAGGAATATTAGTGCAGACACATACCCCAGGAATATTGACTTACTGTAAGTAGGACTTGTAATCAATGACTACTAAGAGGTCATGGAGTGTCCAGGGGGACCAGATAAGGCCATGTCATGAGTATTACTTATGTTGCATTTTTCTTGAAGCTCCAAGCATACTGCTCAATATAGTATCCAAGGCCACACCTCCCATTTTCTGTAGGTGTATGGCAAATATCTGCCCCATATCCCCTATGACAATCTTATACAATGGTTTAATAAATTGTAGAACACAGGGGGAATTGTCTCAATATTTGTGTAAATTTGGGAACCTGGCCAAAAAATGGCTAGCTGCAAGTGTCAAAGCAAGAAAGAATGGGCAGTAAAATTGTGGACCTTAGATCAGCATATACTAAGCACTTGGGAAAACATGTTTTTTTCAAAACGCATCAGTTAATAGTGCTACTCCAGCAGAATTCTGCACTGAAATCCATTTCTCAAAAGAGCAAACAGATGTTTTTATATTCAATTTTGAAATCTGACATGGGGCTAGACATTTTGTCAATTTCACAGCTGCCCCCAGTCATGTGACTTGTGCCTGCACTTTAGGAGAGAAATGCTTTCTGGCAGACTGCTGTTTTTCCTTCTCAATGTAACTGAATGTGTCTGTGGGACATGGGTTTTTACTATTGAGTGTTGTTCTTAGATCTACCAGGCAGCTGTTATCTTGTGTTAGGGAGCTGCTATCTGGTTACCTTCCCATTGTTCTTTTGTTTGGCTGCTGGAGGGAAAAAGGGAGGGGGTGATATCACTCTAAAGGTGGCCATACACGGGCCGATAAAAGCTGCCGACAGACCGTGTCGGCAGCTTATTGGCCCGTGTATGGGGGCCCCCGACGGGCTTCCCCGATCGAGATCTGGCCGAAAGTCGGCCAGATCTCGATCGGATGGGATTAAAAATCCCGTCGGATCGCGGCCGCATCTGTTCGTTGATGCGGTCCCGCGATCCGACCGCCCGTTTGGTGAACACTAGGATCCGATCGTTGGGCCCTAGGGCCCACGATCGGATCAGCCCGATATTGCCCACCTCAAGGTGGGCATATCGGAGGGAGATCCGCTCGTTTGGCGACATCGCCAAACGAGCGGATCTATCCGTGTATGGCCACCTTAACTTGCAGTAAAGAGTGATTGAAGTTTATCAGAGCACAAGTCACATCACTTGGGGCATCTGGGAAATTGACAATATGTCTAGCTCCAAGTCAGATTTCAAAATGTAATATAAAAAAATCTGTTTGCTCTTTTGAGAAATGGATTTCAGTGCAGAATTCTGCTGGAGCAGCACTATTAACTGATTCATTTTGAAAAAAAAATTTTTTCCCATGACAGTATCCCTTTAAGTAGTGTTTAATACCCCATACTGTTTCACTTTGTCAAAACTTTGCAAGAAGACACAATTTTGTGAAACACATGAAAGCCAATGGGCGTTCTTTCGTAGTGACCATGCAATTTTTTTTTCGTGCAACTTCTTCAGTGCACAATACATTGGAGTCTATGGGTGGTTTTATTTTTGTGGAAAACCTGGTGAAAAATTTTGTTCATCACCACTTATAATGTGTACTCTGCACACAAACATCATGAATTTAATGACAATTATTTCTAGACTCGCTGCGTCAAGGGCTGGGAGTAATTTGTAGAAAAGATCATTTTTGCCGGGTCATGAAGCTGGGCTCTGACATAAAATCTCTGCCTGTAAGCTTCAATCAGCAAGTTATAAATAATTGAAATCATAAAATGGGGCCCTGCTATCCTTGCCGGAGTTTATGTCTGAATATACTTTATTCGTTTAGTAGTATTTATAATTTTACTCCTTTCATACAGCAGAAGATCATTTGCCAGTTTATTTGATGTTCTTCTGTAGAACGGGAACAGCATACTGATAGCCTTTCTGTTATTGGCCTACATTTTAATACGGTCAGAGTCACATGCACCAACATTTACGGTTTTGGGCGTTAGTGGCACATCCATTTCCTACATAGTATGGCCATCAACATAAAAATAAGGTACTTTTAGGGGCCCATTTACTTAGCTCGAGTGAAGGAATAGAAGAAAAAATACTTCGAATTTCAAATGGTCGAATATAGCTACTTCGACCATCGAATAGGCTACCTCGACCTTCGACTACGACTTCGAATCGAACGATTCGAACTAAAAATCGTTCGACTAAGCCCTCATTCGATAGTCGAAGTACTGTCTCTTTAAAAAATACTTCGACCCCCTAGTTCGCCACGTAAAACCTACCGAGGCCAATGTTAGCCTATGGGGAAGGTCCCCATAGGCTTCCTAACAATTTTCTGATCGAAGGAAAATCCTTTGATCGATGGATTAAAATCCTTCGAATCGTTCGAACGATTATTCCTTCGACCGTTCGATCGTAGGAATAGCGCTAAATCCTTCAACTTCGATATTCGAAGTCGAAGGATTAACATTCAGCAGTCGAATATGGAGGGTTAATTAACCCTCCATATTCTACCCTATGTAAATCTGCCCCTTAATTTCTCAGTTGTGTTTCAGTCAAGTGGTTGGGATGGCAGGGATTATATAATATTTACATAAGAGTCACAAGTAACCTGTAAAATATATCCTTTTAGGAATCAGCATTTTGTTTTTTGAGATTTTGGTCTAAATTCTTTTGCAAGACGCATGAAAAACACTCCTGGACTTCCAATGTATTTGGAGTCAAGAAAAAAGAAACGTCCATTGACTTCAATGCACTGGTGAACAAAAAACACAAGAAATATTCTTTGATGCCAATGCATATTACTCAAGAAATTTTAGGGATAAGCAATTTTTTTGAATGATAGAGATTCTGGCAAAATTTTTTTTTGCAAGATGCAGGAAAACACCCATGGATTCCAATGTATTTGGAATCAAGAAAAAAAAATGTCCATTGACTTCAATGCACTGGTGCACTAAAAAACACAAGAAACACTCTTTGATGCCAATGCATGTTATGCAAGAAATTACAAGTTCTCCTTTAACTTTTTACTTAGCCCTTGGTGCACAGTCACAGCATCGGAGTTCACTGCAGCCATCTTCCGGGTCTCTGTGTCTTCTTCCGGCGCTTCTGCAATTTTTGTATATTTCGGCGCACATGCATTTGTCGCAAGCCGGTAAATTGCTCCAGCTGTGCATGCGCCGCTTCTCCAGTCTCTGTCTCAGCTTACTGAAGACCCAGAAGATTGCTGCAGTGAACTCCGATGCTGTGTCTCTGCACTGAGGGGTAACCAAAACGTTAGGGGCATTTCTCCAGGGGGGCAGCTAGGCTGGGGGGGAGGAGAGATTGGGGTCTACGTGGGGTGGGGGGTAGGGTTTTATATGGGAAAGGGTTTGTTTCTTCCTTTAAAGAACCCTTGCTCTATGCCTTATTCTGCAAAGCATCTGACCTTCCTATACTTTTATCTTTTATATATCGATATTCTTACAGGATAGATTGGTATAATAAAGGCCAGGCGGCAACGCTAGATGCAAGTAAAGTGGCATTTTGACTGGCTCAATTCTGTATTGATCACATTGCATCTAATGATTGTAAATGAACCTTACAGAGCTGGGTCTTTTATTGGCAAAAAAAAATCTAATGTTGGTACTGATTACTATCACCGTCTGCCAACTTGAAAATTCTTCCATAAAGCCGTAACTTGTCATGGTCATAAGTAACTTGATGTTTGTGACAAAGCAATTCCTCAATCTCATGTGTAGAAGATAGATCACATGATACACCTTGCTCTCTGACTTAGCAGGCATCAGCCCCTCAGTTAGTGGTTTGGTGGGTTCTTCTATAGAACCATAAGTAGTTGAGAAGCCCTGCTGCTCCATGTGTCCCTCCCTTGCTGTATCACAAATGATCTTGTGCGCTACATGCTGCCTGGTCCCATTTCAACATCCACTTCTTTTTATCCCTATGCTGTTATGTCTATCATTTAATGAACTTCTTATGATAAGACTTTTTCAGTCAAACATAGAATAAATGATGTGTATGTTTTATGATGCCTCTGACTTTTCCCTCTTTAATGATAACATCATATAAAAGGAAAGACTTAGGGGCCGATTCACTAACTTCGAGTGAAGGATTCGAAGGTAAAAAACTTTGAATTTCAAAGTTTTTTTTGGGCTACTTCGACCATCGAATAGGCTACTAAGACCTTCGACTACGACTTTGAATCAAAGGATTCGAAGTAAAAATCGTTCGACTATTCGACCATTTGATAGTCGAAGTACTGTCTCTTTAAAAAAAACTTCGACCCCCTAGTTCGCCATCTAAAAGCTACCGAAGTCAATGTTAGCCTATGGGGAAGGTCCCCATAGGCTTGGCTAACTTTTTTTGATCGAAGGATATTCCTTCGATCGTTGGATTAAAATCCTTCGAATCGTTCGATTCGAAGGATTTTATCGTTCGATCGAAGGAATTATCCTTCGATCGTTCGATCGAACTTTCTGCGCTAAATCCTTCGACTTCGATATTCGAAGTCGAAGGATTTTAATTCCCAGTCGAATATAGAGGGTTAATTAACCCTCTATATTCGACCGTTAGTGAATCGGCCCCTAATTGTTTTGGTAAATGTTTGCTTTCAGTCTACATTGAAGAGCAAAGAGTCAGTGATGGTCATTGCCCTTGATCTTCAGCTGTCGCCCTGAAGGAAGAGGAACTTGTGACAGCAGGGAAAAGTAGAGCTGAGATGAAACATCTGTCGTCTGCAAATGGACTAAAGGCGCCGTGGCTATTTCTATTCTCATACAGCTCTGGATATGATGTTAAAAGATATAAATTGTAACTTACTTGTCATGTTCAGAGTCTTCATAAGTATTGAATATCTTAAGTAATAAACTCTGATAAAAGGATTTCTAGTTGAAAACACCATTTTTGTCCAACCACGCATCTATCTTTATTGATTAAACATTCTTCTCTTCTGCTTCTTAACCACATAATTCATTGTGAACAGCAACTTTCTTCAGTCTCTTGTGTTATTGATTTAATAGAACTATTAATAAGTCTTGAACGCCCAACAAGAACATCCTCGCCCATATATAAAAGAAAAGAATTCTCTTAGAGGAAAGAGAAATTCAATCGCATCCAGCACGGACTCAGAATAGAAAAGTCGCGGACAAAGGTGGAAAGTCTGAATGGGAAATTACAACCTTTTTAGCTATTTCAGATCAGATATGGTCTCTTGAACCCCAGTCTCCAGGATCTGAAAATCTGAAGTTGTTTGAGTTTTCTTTCTGTCCCCCAAAATTTTAAAGATTGAATGTTGCACAATTTAAAAATAAATAGCTGGCATGTAGATTCTTTGGTTCCACATTGAGCAAAATTCTATTTGTCCTCAAAACAGAGGGGGGTAAAAAATAATCCCAGGTGCAATGATCATTAGTTTGTTGAGATTACTTACTGAGTTACCTATGGTGGGACCAGACCTAAATACAGTGGTTCCTTAGCCCAGTAACCCAACATAAACAAATCTACTAGATATGCTTCATACTTACTTTGGCATTGTTACCATGAAGACAACATGAGTAGACCATAAGATCTGCATTCAGCTCATTAGGCAAGTAGCTATAGATCAACACTAAGAGGCCAATTTACTAATAATCGAATTGTGTTATTTTCCACGAATCTTGAAACATTTGTGCTTTTTCTATATTTCTAAAAGACTCTTAGGGGGTTATTAACTAAACTCTGAATGCAAAAATCATGAAAAATTCATGATTTATTTATAGAAAATCAGACTTTTAAAAAAATCAGAATTTTTCGGAATTTAGTAAACCCAGAGGATGGAAAAGTCTTTATCTGAAAATCCAGCATCTCGGACCTGTCGAGGTTGTATATAAGTCAATGGGAGAAGTCCCAATGATGTGTGCTGGGTTTCGGGCAATACCCTGAAGTTTTTGGGTGAAAATTATGAAAAAATTGGGAAAATCTGATAAAAAAAGTCAGAAAAATTTGTGAAAATCTGATTTTTTTTCTCGCAAAGCAAAGTTTCTGGAGAATTTAATAATAAATAAGCGTAAAAAACCTGAGCGGATTTGATCAGAGTTGGTAGCACAAAATACAAGCAGAGGCATATCTTTTCGCATTGCCTCGTTAGAGTTTTTCAGGGTTTTTTTTTGCTAGTAATTGTTTTAAAAACTCATAATTGCAACTCTAAAACCACTAAAATTTGACATTATTTAACGCCTCAAAAATAAAAATTGCAGTGCAAGACTTGAAAATTCCTTTGGCTTGGATCAGAATGGAGCTGAATTACTTTGTGCTCATTTCACTTAAAATCTGGCATGCTGCAAAGAGCAGTATACAGGTATGGGACATGTTATACAGAATGCTCGGGACCTGGGGTACGCCGAATAACAGATCTTTCTGTAATTTGGATTTTTAAATCTACGAGTAATTTGGATACCTTAAGTCTACTAGAAAATCATGTAAACATTAAATAAACCCAATAGGCTGGTTCTGCATCCAATCAGGATTAATTATATCTTTGTTGGGTAAAGTACAAGCTACTGTTATATTATTACAGAGAAAAAGGAAATTGTTTATTATATGGAAAAAATTGAGTCTATTGAGACAGCCTTTTAGAGCTTTCTGGATAACTGGCTTCCAGATAACGGATCCTATACCTGTATAACTGTACAAATACATGCAGACATATTTGTTTTACTGGATGCAGTTCTGACCCAGTTGTGTCCTTATTGCTGCCCCAAAGAATCATAAATGAGCCCTATAATGTGTATTCAGACCACCAATAATAAAAGTAAGGGAAAACAAAAGGATAACACAATGATGAACAAGATTGTCTATAGACTTTGCAGGAATAGAAACTAAAAAAAAACAATCAATACTTGGTTATTCTCATGGTCATTATCAGATCTGCCCCAGAGGAGAAAGAAAAAAACAGAACAGTGATTTATTTAACTGTTGCATCAAAATCATCTCTTCATACAGCCGGAGGATAAGTCAAAGTGAATGGAGGGAAATCTGGCTCATGTAGAAACCTGCAGAAGTCACATTGTGGGATAGTGATTCCACTTTCAATATAACAGGCTGTGTGTGTGTTTTTTACGCATTATTATGAAAAACAGCATTACATTTAAAAAAAAGTGCATTAGCCCAGTAAATCACTCAATCAGCCAGGGTGCAAAGGCTAAGTATCTATTAGTGGGCGAAACCTTTCTTCTCAGACTAATTGATGGGGAGAGGTTTGATTTTCTATTTTACTCCTCTGTAAACAAAATTTCCTTTTGCTGTTATTGAGTGACTTCTGCTTTCATTAAAGTGCGGTTTGCTTTCATCTGCTCAGTGAGAATACAATGGGCAAAATCACTCTAATAAGTCCATAAATGCCTGTGCAAAGAGCATGTGAAATCATGGCAACAGCTAATGCGTTTGTACTTGATGCAGGCTTCAATGTTGCTGACCAGTTGGAATATATTGAAATAGTTGGATAAGTTATCACACAAAGGGACTCAATAAGTGCTGCAAATGTGCCGTCACCCATAGACAGTCAGTCCCAATCTGCAATTCATTTTGCTCAGTCTAGTCCGAGTTAGTAAATTAAAGCAAACAAGATTGGAGGCTCTATGCTGATCTCAGCAATCTCTACTGTTACCTGCCCTTGTGAACACTTTGCAACATTAAAACAAAGTTCTGGTGGCAGCTGACTAATAAGAACCAAGGTGAAAGAGGGAGGTTATAAACTGTAGAGCACATTAGGCTGGAGTTTTCTGAGCACCCACTTTGGGTTGCACACAACACATCACAGGCCAATCTTCATTTAAGTGTAAAAAGATTAAAAAAACAACAACCCTTACACACTATTTTTCCAAAAGTATACTCCCCTTCTGTTTATTAGAATTGGTCAATATACCACAGCTTCATTGCTGATACTGGTGCCACATCTTGACAATTTTGTGCTTTCTAATTTGTGGAACATTTTGGGGAAGGTTCTTTCTTGTTTTAGTACAATAATGCCCCCATGCACAAAGCAAGGTCTGTACAGAATAGGAACTGGAATGCCAAGGCCTGACCCCCAACATCACTATTTGTTGCTGAATAGAAGGAAAATGCTTGAGAAAGGGACGTGGCCCCGAAACGTTGCACCGCACTTACGCATTAACGATTTGTGCATGGTTTAACCAGCAACAAGATTCTTGTGTTCCATTTCTGAATAGAAGAAAATCCCACCAACAATGTTGCAACATCCAATCGAAAACTTTCCCAGAATCAGTGTCGGACTGGAGGGTCCAAGGCCCACCGGGCCTTCAAACACAGTGGCCCCCGACTCCCTCTGGGCCCCCAGTCACAACCCCCCTCCAGGTCCCCCCCCACGCTGCCACAACCCGCCTCTGGGCCCCCCACTCTGCCGCAATCCCCCTCCTGGCACTGCTGCGTGTACCTGTTCTCTCAGGAGGGTGAAGATCAGGAGGCAGCATGGGCAGCGGTGCAGGAATCAGATGAGTGCAGGTCTCTACCCAGAATAATGGAGGCTGTTATATAAGGCAGGACCAGCTTCATATTAATACCTTGGTTTGGGAATGACATGCTGGACAGGCAGGTGCCCACATACTTTTGGCCATAGTTTATTACACCAAAAAAATCAGCATCACACAATGTCCAATTAGGTTTATAAGAACGTAGAAGAAGCAAAACTGATCCTGTGATATGAACTGTTTCTCTTTGTTCTCCAGGTTTGTATTCTCTCTGAGCAAAATATCCCAGTAGAACATAGACAGCTTATTCTGCCTATTGTAATAATGTGCATAGTTTATATATATATATATATATATATATATATATATATATATATATATATATATATATATATATATATATATATAATACACAAAAGCCATGAATATCCTGTAAATTATATCCTTATAAACGGTGATGTCATCAGTTATAAATGGTGAGTTCTGATGTCATTTCTGTCACATGACTCAGTGAAACTTGTGTATTATAAAAAATAAAGTACCCCCAGTTGCAAAATTTGAGGATATTATAAGATATGTTGGAGTTCCATGACCTGTATAAAAACACTCGGCCTTCAGCCTCATGTTTTTCTATAGTCATGACACTCCTTGGTAACCTATAATATCCTTATATATTACAAGATGGGGTACTTTATTCACTATATATGGTATCTCAGCAACAATAAAGCTATGCATTACTTGAAATACAGCAGGAACTTTTAATATATAATCTTGTTTTCTAGTGTTTCACGAAGATGAGAATTTTAAAGAATAGAGTTCCATCCTCTATATGCTAAATCTCCTTGTATCCTATATAGAACTGCCAATGGAAGAGACAGAGGTTCAGGGTCCTTCTCTCTCCCTGTGGCCTATTCAAACTGTCATGAGTCTGATATTGAAAAGGGATCCTTAACTAGACAGCATGAGAAGTAAAAAGGCCTCATCTACAGTGAAAGGCAGAACATTAAACTGGTGGTGGAAGCTGATGGATGTTGGCGTTAATTGGGTTAGAGGCAAATGTTGGACAGATGATGCTCGGTGGCAGAATGTGACTGTGATTTCCTAAATACTTTTTACTCACAGCTAAAAGTGACAGTTTTTCTCTGGAAATGCAATTTACTGAGGCACGTTCCCCCAAGCCTTGGTTTCTCTTTATTGTTTTCTTCATTTCTTTTCATGGGCACCAGGAAACACGATAATTGTTAATTGAAATGAGCTAAGGGTGAGGCCCGGTTACACGGACTGAGATGTACTGAGAATTACTGCACCATTTGGCCAGCTGTTACAAAATGGAAAGGACTGTGTGTATTGGAAAGGCTATGTGATAATAAAATAAACAGCAAAATAGACTGTATTTAAAAACACATGGGTAGGTAAAAATTAGCTCATGGGTGTTGGCTTTCTGGAGAGAGATACTGACATGAATTATTACCTTTAGCTGCAATTAAAATTATTCCTATGTACACAGTATGGGTTGTGTTGTGTGCTCATGTTTTGGGCCAGGAATTTGCAGTAGCTTTTCTGAAGCTTTCTTCTATCTGCCTCAATGGAATTTATTTAATATATTGCCTTGGAAGCAAGTGCTAGAGCCCTAATTACAATACAGTGACCCTTAAAAATCCAGCACAAGGTGCAAAGTGCAGCAAATCTGGGTGCAAGGGACCAGGGGCCTTTACACACTGCACCTACCAATATTCTCAAACTCGCACATCTGAATGGCTGACAGGTCCTCTCTAGGGATGTAGCGAACGTCGGAAAAAAAGTTCGCGAACATATTCGCGAACTTGCGCAAAAACGCGAGCGGTTCGCGAACGGTTCGCGAACCCCATAGACTTCAATGGGAAGGCGAACTTTAACATCTAGAAAAGACATTTCTGGCCAGAAAAATGATTTTAAAGTTGTTTAAAGGGTGCAACGACCTGGACAGTGGCATGCCAGAGGGGGATCAAGGGCAAAAATGTATCTGAAAAATCTGCCTGTGTGTGCTTGGAAGAGATAGTGTAGGGGAGAGCTGTTAGTGATTTCAGGGACAGATGATAGTAAGTTTGCTGGCTAGTAATCTGCTTGATACTGCTCTGTATTGGAGGGACAGAAGTCTGCAGGGATTTGAGGGACATTTTAGCTTAGGTAGCTTTGCTGGCTAGTAATCTACTGTTCTCTTTAAACAACTGCCATACGTTGACCTTGTAGGCATTGTTTGCCCAGTTTTTTTGGACGCAGCCACTGAAGCACAGTTGCCAGAAAAAATATGCCATATAAATGCTGAAAATAGTCATTTTTCGCCATACGTTGACCTTGTAGACATTGTTTGCCCAGTTTTTTTGGACGCAGCCACTGAAGCACAGTTGCCAGAAAAAATATGCCATATAAATGCTGAAAATAGTAATTTTTCGCCATACGTTGACCTTGTAGACATTGTTTGCCCAGTTTTTTTGGTTGCAGCCACTGAAGCACAGTTGCCAGAAAAAATATGCCACATAAATGCTGAAAATAGTCATTTTTTGCCAAAAAAAGTGACTCCGGTGTTTTTTCTGGAGACGGTAATATTATGGATATTTAGACAGAATGGGAACAAGGTCACACAGCTCGATGGCGGGTTGAAGAAAACAGTGTGCAAATAATGCCTACAAGGCCAACGTATACACTACTACAGCGGTGGATACGGATTACGTAAAATATATTATGGCTGCTTGAAAAAAGTGACTCCGGTGTTTTTTCTGGAGACGGTAATATTATGGATATTTAGACAGAATGTGAACAAGGTCACACAGCTCGATGGCGGGTTGAAGAAAACAGTGTGCAAATAATGCCTACAGGGCAAATAATGCCTAAAAGGTCAACTTATACACTACTACAGCGGTAGTAAAATAAAAAAAAGTAAAATAAAAAAAAAATGAATATTAAAAAAAAAAATTAAAGTTGGTGCTGCTGAACTACTAGGAGCAGCAGATTAGCACACCAGTCCCACTCCCCAACACTGCTAGACTAATAGCACTGGGCTCTTATAGTAGTAGTAGTAGTAGTAGTAGTAAAACAACAAAAAAATAAATAAAAGCAGTCCTTACAAGGACTACTGTTATTGCAGCAGTCAGCAGATGAGATCAGAAGCAGGACAGCTGCCCACTGCAGCTACATACAGAGCACTGCAGTAGAAGGTAGATTACTAGCCAGCAAAGCTACCTAAGCTTAAATGTCCCTCAAACCCCTGCAGACTTCTGTCCCTCCAATAACAGAGCAGTATCAAAACGATTACTAGCCAGCAAACTTTCAACTGTCCCTGAAATCACTAACAGGCAGCAGCTCTCTCCCTACACTATCTCTTCAGCACACACAGGCAGAGTGAAAAAACGCTGCAGGGCTTCGGTTTTTATAGGGAAGGGGAGTGGTCCAGGGGAGAGCTTCCTGATTGGCTGCCATGTACCTGCTGGTCTGGGGTGAGAGGGCAAAAAAAAGCGCCAACAATGGCGAACCCAAAATGGCGAACGTCGCGCGACGTTCGCGAACTTCCGGCGAGCGCGAACACCCGATGTTCGCGCGAACAAGTTCGCCGGCGAACAGTTCGCGACATCTCTAGTCCTCTCATGGATACATTTCTCCTGAACTGAGGAGGCTCTGCATTTATCCAAAAAGTGCAGGTCTTTGCACTCCATTCTAGGGCAGAAGAACCTTCAGCCACAGTTGGCCAGTGAGGAAGGGTGAAAAAAATGGATTTTGAACATTGTTCCCTTACTTGACATTTATAAATGAGCCCTAATTGTTTTGGGTTTTTTTAACTCCAAAAATGTTATCAGACCAGTCCTTGAATGAACATTTACATTTATTTTGCTTCTCTATAAAAGAAAAAAAATATCCTTATGTATAAAAAGGGTGCAGAAGCACTGAAATGCCACGAGTATACAGTATACAGACATACAAGATTCATCCAGTTCAATAAAGCACCCAATGGTGCGAAATGCGTCAGGAGGATGTGGCTTACATTATGTATGGAGACAAGGATGAGACACTGCCCAGGGCCCATTGGGGTCGCTACTCCCAGCACCATGGATCGATCCTCTTTCGGCTTCTTCTTTCTTCAAATTTCCCGGGGGCAAAATGCATGCACAGTAGAATGAAATAGCTGACTTTTTAGTTAAAGTTTGGCTTTTCATTCTACTGAGCATGTGCAGCCGCGCGAAGAAAGAATAAACTAGAAGAGGATCGCTCCGTGGTGCTCACTGGTATAACCCCAGGCCGGTGCAGTTTTCTGCTCATAGGAGCACCCTGATAGGGTTGCCTAACATTTGGCATCCCTGAGTGCACAAAGCCTTTCCTTCTCCTTTAACCATTCCCTTCTAACTTTCAATGAGAGCTAGGGGACAAACTGAAACTACTGCTTTTAACAAAACTAAGGCAAGAATACATAAATGAATACTCTGCTAGCTACAAGCATTTCAAAACCAGCATATAGTGCTTTAGATGTGCTCAGTTATTGATAGAATTCAGGGAGTCGTAGTTCAGTAAAACCTAGAGGGCCACAATGACCAATCCTTGCATCAGACAAATATAAAGGCTAATTAAAAAAAGACCTAAATTAGCACTGAAGCACACAAGACAACAATCAGTGCCATTCTTGTCCCCCAGCAGCTGGCACTTGCATATTAAACACAAGGGTTATGCTGAATATTTATGATCCTAAAAAATGCAGCTGTACCAGTAAAATAATAAACATGCTGCTTCTATAGGTGCAGCTGCACTTCCCAATACAACTGAGGCAGGTCTGGAAATACAAAAGGATGAATGAACCATAAGTGCTCATTCGTAATGTAAATAATTACCTTCCCCACAGAATCATCTGAGAAAGCAGCAGCTATTACTTAAAGGAGAACTAAACCCTAAAAATTAGGCACCAGCCTAGAGTGTCAGCTTGTCAATAGCAGCAATGATCCAGTTGTCATAGGGGGTCACCATCTTGGAAAGTGTCTGTGACACTCACATGCTCAGTGGGCTCTGAGCAGCTGTTGAGAAGCTAAGCTTAGGGCTCGTCACTAATTATCCAGCAGAAAATGAGGGTTGTCTGTAATATAAGCTGATTCTACAGGGCTGATTATTAAATTCTGATGCTAATTGCACTGGTTTCTGTGCTGCCATGTAGCAATTATCTGTATTTATTACTAATCAGCCTTATATTGTGACATTTATATTTAGGGTTGCCACCTTTTAGCTTGGTGGAGACCAGGCAGGGGACGGGACTGTGATGCAGCAGGGGCGGGTTGTGGCATAGAGGGCGGGGCTATGATGCGGCGAATGGCCAATCGTTGTGTCAATCACGGGGATTCCTGCCCAGTTTTCCAAAATATCGGGCTGTCCAGGTCAAAATCAGACAGGTGGCAATCCTATTTATATTCTATGTGTACTGTATATTGTGAGTGGGTCCCTAAGGTCAGTAAGTGACAACAGCACAGACCATGTGCAGTGAATCAGCAGAAAAGAAGATGGGGAGCTACTGGGGCATCTTTGGAGACACAGATCTGTATTGCTAAAGCTATGGTTGCCTTGGGCAGGTACAGAAGCCCAAAACATAAGGTGCATTCTGGGATTGCAGTGATTTGCTATTCCTCTTTTCCTAGGAGGCAATGCAAATGTTTCATATCAAAATGCCAGGCTAAATAACTGTCACCTTAGCATAGCCATCCTCCCATTCACATTTAGGTAGATACAATAAAGTGCATGAAGGACAGCTTAGGGCAGGGAAGTGTTTTTGTTCCATAATTCCTAAACTGACCATACACACCTGTATAGGAGAGGGACTGAATACCCTTAGAAGGTATAAAAAGTACAATAAAAAAATATATATATTTTTGGTTGCCAGGGCCAGTGACCCCAATTTTAAAGTTGAAAATGTGTAAAAATAATAAAAAAACTTTATAAAAAAAAAATACTGAAGACCAATTGCAAAGTTGTTAGAAATTGGGGCAATGGGGCCTCTGGGTTTTTTCCAAAGTGTTCAGCCAGCTAAGTCCGACCCTGAAGGAGACTGATCCCCTCCTTCGCCCTGTGTAAGGAGCACTTCATTTATAAAACATCACCTATATAGCGTGCATAGCTTTCATTTTACTCACAGTCCCTCACGGCAGATAATGCTACTTTAGGGAATTGCTTTTAACCTTTGCTCCAATAGATGTATGTGCATAGGAAAGTGATTTATATCCATGCCACGCAAATTAGAGGGGAAAGAAATCAAACACGGTATTGCGCCTGCTAATTTCCCTGAAAGATTTGGTTAATCAAAAGAATCTCAATTAAGGATTCCATTAGTGACAATCACTAAGTGCACAGATCTCGGCGGTTAGGAAGCTGGGAACAAAGGAACTGTGTGTTACTGTGAGTTTGGGCCCTGATTACTTAATGGCTCAGATGGCACATTTGCATATTCGTTTACCTGGTATTAGCCTCCTGGGAATTATGGGAAATGCCAATTTAATAAACAAAACCTAATGACGGGGTGTTGCATAATATCATTTACACTAAAACACCAATAAAAAATCGTTGCACAGAATTTTTGCAATGAATGCATATTCGAGGGGCTGCAGAATTCCAAATTTTAGTCACTAGCTAGTATATTTGCCCAGCCAGTAAAAAGTGATATGGGTTTTTTGGGGGCCTTTAAAATATTCTTAAAGGCAGTGGCATAACTAGATGTTACTTGGTCCCACAGCAAATTAATTTTAGGGCCGCCAACATACCAGAGGTTGTCCTGTTTTACCAATATATATTGAAATTGCTCATTAATTAGTAGGGATGCACCGAATCCAGGATTTTGTTTGGGATTCGGGCAGGATTCAGAATCGGCCGAATCCTCTGCCGGTGTTAGTGGGCCCTCCAGCTTCTAAGCATATATATATAAATGTCATGTTCATACCCTAATTATTTATGAAAACCAAGGGGTCAAATAGATGGAAAATGAATGTATCATGTAAAAAAAAGTAAGAAAATAAAAAGATTGAGTGAGAAGTGGAAGAAAATTAGCTTGGAGAATGCGCACATTGTCTAAGGTTTTCTGGTGGGCCAACACTGTCTTTCATGAATGCTCTGAGAGTGCTGTGATGAGCAGCAGGGGGTTAAATTACTCACTTAACCCTCCGGCAGGTGACTGGTCATTTCCACTAGTAAACGTCAGGAAACACTGGGACTAAAGCGTATGAGAACACGGCATGGGGAACTGTGCTGAACATTGTGAGAAGAGGTCCAGCTGTCACCGAGTTTCCCATAGATTAATGTATATGGTTTTTACCAAGACAGCCTGGTTTTTGGAAGGGCTGTCCAGGTGAAAAGTGTATGTCCAGATTTCCAAATTAGGAAATGTGTACAGGACATTGATGTTAAAAGCATGTTCAGTAACGTAACTAGAGGGGGGGGGCCCTGGTGCGAAACGTGCAGCTGGGCCCCCACCCCCCTCCGTACGCAATTATCTTCCCGGAAATCGGCAGGGTGCGTGCTGCCGGGGGGCCCTGAGGGGGTGCGGGCCCTGGCTCAATTGCACCCCCTGCTCCCCCGGTAGTTCCCGCCACTGAGCATGTTGGTCAGTCAATCGCTGATCACCATATCATAACCCTGTCCCCTGACTCAACAGACACTTCCCAAATTCTTATCCACCCCACAACTAACGCCATGCACACGCCAGCACTGATGTCATCTGTCCAGCTGTGACATCATCTGTCCCACCCCCTGCCTGGGGTTCCCCACTGGAAAAGGTGGCAACCCTAGATTAATATAAGGGGGCGACAGGTGAATGAGGCATTTTTTACCTGGTGGTGTCAGTTTTTCTCATCATTGTTTCACCTGATGGCAACACAAACAACTTTTGTGCCTTTAGTCTAAGGGGCAAATTTACTAAAGGGCGAAATGGCGAAAATTTGCCAGCATGACGTAATTTTGCCACTTCGCTGATTTACTAACGGGTGCTGGCGTAAATTTGCTGGTGAAGTAGACCTACTCTAGCGCTACTTCGCACCCTTACGCCAGGCAAAGTTGCACTCTGGCGAAGGGATGTAACTACGCTAATTCACTAAGTTGTGCATTTTCCTGAATGTTACCTCTTGCTCCAGACTTTACTTTGCCACCTCAGACCAGGCGAAGTGCAATAGATTAGATAGGGATTGCTCCAAAAAAAGTTTACATTTTTTCTAAGTCCCAAAAAAACGCTGGCGTCTTTTAGTTTTTATAGAGTGATAGGCTGAAAAAGATCGAATTTTTTTTTAGGGTACCCTCCTTCCCCCCAACATTTGATAACATATGGCACCTAAACTATAACGTGTAGGGCATTAGAATACATTTATTAAGGTTCCCTGGCCTTGTGTAGTGTAATGTGTTTGCTGCTACATATACGGCCATTGTACTTTAACTTGGCGCCTTATGCAAATTTCTCATCGCTTGCGTAACTTTGAACATCTGATCGTAAGATTGCTAGCGCAACTGCACAAATAATCTTTAACTTGTGCGCAACTTTGGAATTTGCGCAACCCTGGCTAATCTTCCTGGCGAAGTGCGGCAAAGCCAATGCTGGCGCAACTTCGGAGGTAAGTAAATTTGCCCCTAAGGCGTCTGATTTTAACTCTGCTGTATGAGGGGAAATTAGGAGAAGCTCTTTTGTAATGGGGTAGGTTAAATGATGTGCAGGCCGGGCTGAAATTTGCGCCTGCACATTGGGTCCATTTAGGTTGTAAGTTATACTTGCCCTGTTGTGGAACACATAGCGTATCTTCTCTACGAAATGCTCACACTGCCGAAGAAACGATAGCGAAATGTCGCAGCATTAGGTGCTCAGGACGAAACTCTGCATATTAGTGAATTATCGTGGTCTGAGCACATTTGTGCCTGGCGAAGTGTTGCGATGGGTGCGAAACGGACGCTGGTGAAAATTCGCCGGTTAGTTAATCTGCCCCTAGTAGTGAAAGGTAGTTAGGCTAGTGGGAAAGGAGAGTCTGATTAGATTGGGGTAGAACCCCTGAGGCAATTGTGCTCCAGTGTTAAAGGAACAGTTCAGTGTGAAAATAAAAACTGTGTAAATAGATAGTTAGTTAGTCAAAAATGTAATATATAATGGCTGGAGTGAACAGATGTCTAATAAAACAGCCAGAATCCAACTTCCTGCTTTTCATCTCTATAACTCTGAGTTAGTCAGTGACTTGAAGGGGGGCCACATGGTACATTTCTGTTCAGTGAGTTTGTAATTGATCCTCAGCATTCAGCTCAGATGTTTGATGAAAGCTGATTGATGGCCAATTCAGGTATTCGCCATTATAATGACTATGTTTTAGTGCAGTAAAGTGACCTGAAAAAGTTGGTAGCAACCACTTTGGTTCCTCCTGATGGGGAAACCTAAAGGTCAAAATGTTAGGTAACAACTAGCGAATTTGAGGTGAATTTCCGCGTTTCGCCACGGACAAATACATTTGCGAAACTCCTGCACATATTATTTGGACACACGTCGGAAAAGTCACTCGTGTCAAAACTGTTGCACATCAACACCATTCAGACGACTATTGACTTTAACGACGGCGTCAAAATTGCTGTGAATTAACGCCCGCGTCAAAATTGGCGGTTCACAATTGTTTCGCCGTTTTGTGAATTTTGCCTGGAATTCGCTGCTGGACAAATTCACCCATCACTAGTAGCAACAGTAAATGAATTCACCCCCACCCATTCATTTTATTAAGGGCCCTATCCAATGAATGCAACCATTCTCTCTTCAGACTGCTGGGATATTAATATTCCCAAAACTACTGGGTTTAGGAAACTCCAAACTGGATGCCCTTACCTGTAATCATGAAAGAAAGCCAATACCTGATTACGCAGCAAACGGGGTGATCCCAAATTTTATTCCATGTTGCTATAGACACTTTGTAATTGATCAAATTGCAAAGTGTCTATAGCACCATGGAATAAAATTGGGATCAGGTATTGGCTTTCTTTCATGTTTATTGGATTCATCACTGGCGTGTGGTTAGTCCAGTGCCAATTACCTGCATCCCCTCAATTGACCTGTCTTAGCATTTTCCAACAAAAGCTCAGCTTCTTCAATGTGCGGTTTTGTATTAAACTTCATATAGAAACCATGTCTAAGGGAAGAACATTTTTGCACCCCTAGGGGCAAATTCACTAAGGCGCGAAGCGCCGAACGCTAGCGTTAATTCGCTAGCGTTTGGCATTTTCGCTACTGCGCAAATTCACTAACGAACGCTGGCGTAGTTTCGCTAGTGTTACTTTGCAACCTTACGCCAGGCGAATCTTCACTAGCGACGAAACTACGCAAATTCACTAACTTGCGCAGTGTACTGAACGCTACCTTTTACGCTAGACTTCCTTCGCCACCTCAGACCTGGCGAAGCGCAATAGAGTAGATAGGGATTGTTTCAAAAAAAGTCAATTTTTTTTCTAAGTCCCAAAAAACGCTGGCGTGTTTTCTACATGATGGCTGATAGGCTGAAAAAGATCGAAAAATTTTTGGGGCTCCCCTTCCTCCCCCCTACATTTCCTGACTCATGGCAACTTACCTAGACAGTGGGCACATGTGTAGGGCAAAATAAAATTTTTATTTGGAGATATGAAGGTTTTCTAGCCATTTGTAGTGCAGATACGTGTTCCTCCATTGAAATTTGAATTTCGCGCCGTATGCAAATTAGCCTTCGCTAGCGCAACTTCGCTTTATATAGCGAATCAACGCTAGCGCAACGCCGCAACCTTACGCTACCCCTGTGCGCAACTTCCGATTTTAGTGAATTTGCAAAGCGCTGGCGAAACTACGCCTGGCGAAGTGCAGCGAAGTGCGGCGAAGTTGCGCCTGGCGCAACTTCGCATCTTAGTGAATTTGCCCCCTAGAGTCTATCCTATCATAAATGATATGTAAAATCTTTAGTATGCTGGAAAATGGTGGATTATTCTATACCATTGTAGCAGTCTAATAATAACAACGTTTGTATAGTGCTTTACTCCTATGGACTAAAAAATATTACTGATTGAGAAAATGTTTTTTATTGTAATCCAACAGCCTGGGTAAGCGGGTATGTTTTGCATGTCTCTTCTCCTTGGACTGTGAATGGCAGAAACTTAAATATTGTGAAAAAAAAAGCAGGAGATCCAAGGATTTTAGTGATTTGAGGCCCATAAAAAAACCTTAGAAACTGCAAACTAATCACTCTCTTCTCTCCTTTGTCTTTTCTTTCTCGTTTATTTAAGCAGTACCAACAATTTACAAGGAGCTATACAATACTATCATAACAAACAGGGGACTTACAATAATTTAACAATGTAATGATTCAGGAGGGTTAGAAGACCTGCTTAAACTTATTTATTTCTGTTGTCTGTTTTCTTCTTTTTTCTTGTTTGAACTTTCACTTCCTACCCACCCAAAAACAGTTTTTTGCATTATTCGATCTAACAAAGCAAATTAGGGTGAAGGGAAAGTACATAACAAATGCTTCAGAACTGCAGTAAAGCTGTGATATTTACCCTGGTGGCATCGCCTGAGAAATAAGGAACACGTGAACTGTCTACTTACCTCTAATTAATGTTATCAAGCTCTTATTTTAAAGGCCAAGTGCATTTTAGATGTTAACAGAGAGGACAGAGCGCTGGTAAATGGAATTGAATCATTATTATGATATGAAATACAAAGGGCAAACGTGTCTGAAGAAATGCTATTAAATGTGAACCATTGATCTAGACAGAATTGTATTCTGCTGTGATTAGTGATGGGCGAATTTCTCCCATTTCTAAAAATTAGAGAATTTCCAGTGAAATTCGCGAAACGGCAAAAATTTTGCAAAACTCAAATTATGATGCCCGGGTAAATTTTGATGCCCACGTCAATTCACGTAAATTTTTACGCCAGCATTAAAGTCAATGGGTGTCCGAATAGTGTTGACGCACAACGGTTTTGACACGAGCGACTTTTCCAACGCACGTCCAAATTCTTTTGACACCACGAATTCGCACCTGGCAAATTTATTCACCCATCAATAACTGCGATTCTTCTTTTAAAACTCTTTATAGTTAAACATGGGAAACACTTTCATTTTAGCAGGAGTTTGCAAATTTATTTGCCGGCGGCGAAACGCAGAAATTTGCTGCAAATTCACACCTGGCGAATTTATTCGTCCATCACTAACTGCAATTCTTCTCCTAAACCTCTTTATAGTTAAACATGGGAAACACTGTCATTTTGTATTCTGCGAGAGCCACTGAACCTGTAGTATGACGTCTAAGAGCATACTTTTCCTGAGAATTATAACAAGTCTTTGCAGTCGCCTGAATGAGTTGCTACCTTGCATATTAAAGACACAAACAAATTACAGTGGACTTGTCTTCATGTTACTGTTGATCTTCTCAAAGCATCCAAGGCCAGCGAGTCCCTACTCTTTGTTTTACCTAAAGATATTAACATTCCGAAGCTTCACAATTGGTTGTCATTATGGATGGATTCAACAAAGGGCACCTGGGTACTCTCAGGACTTGACCTTGATACTTGTGGTTTGGCCAGATTCCTAAGGTCGTAGCCTAAAATGTATTCTCCGTTGAGTTACAGTTGTTGAGGCAAAAGTACACAAGTGTTTCTCCATGGCACAAAGTAGACTTAACATTAATAATTTTATATTACATTGGTTGATCTGGACAAACACACCCGCATATAATAATCTGTTAAATAACATCCATGGAATTCTACCCTCTAATAATCTGTATATATGTTTACACTTATTTTTAGTTATTAATGCTGCATGTACAAGACATGATGTCCTTGGAATTCAAGTGCTTGCTATCTTCAAAGCTTAGCATAAATTGTGTGTGACCCTAAGACGCAGGTAGTAAATAGGGATGAACAAGTTTTTTCCGCCCTGTACAGTTTCGCAGCTAAACTTGCAGTTTTGCTAATAGAGAACGTTTTTCAAATCAGTGCTAGAATTTCTCCATGTAGTCTGTGTCAATGAAACAAAATGGTTCCCACCAGACGTCATTAATCCCTTTCCTTCTACATCTGCGGCTTCTTTCTCTTCCTGTGCAACTGGGACAAAGGATAACTACAGGACACGGTACAAATATTTTAACAATTGTAACAGAAAGGGCCTTCTCTAACAATGTAGGGCAATATATATGATATTGCAAGATTAAAAACACCATAACAGCAAAATGCTTTCACTTTTCCATTGACTTCAATTTCAATAAAACAGTGTGGTTTCATTAAGGGCCTTATTTATAAAAATCCGTATTTTTCTGATTATTTTAATAAAAAAAGTCCAACCTAACTAGAATCCACTATTTGATTTATTATTAAAAAAAAACCGATTTAATCGAATCAGACTTATGCCCGAAAAGTCCAAACTAGTTGGATTTTTGGGCTAATTCCAGCAGAGACCACAGAAATGTTCAAATAGGATAGGGACCTCTCCCATTGACTCTTATACAACCTCGGTAGGCCTGACTTTTTCCATAAAGAGGGTATAATAAATCTCGAAAACATTTTGGTTTTTTTCCACTAAAAATTATGATTTCATACAAAAAAATTTTGAGTTTTTGGAATTCAGACTTTAATAAATAACCCCCCAAATTTCCCCCCAAGTATGCTTATCACTAGGAGGAAGGTTTCACCCCAGAACCTATCGAAATCTAAACTCAAGTATGAGACCATCACTAGGCAGCATGTCAAGAAAACAAGGGGGCAAATTTACTAAGCGGCGAAAATTCACCAGTGATGGCTTCGCAGGCAGTGCAACACTTCTCCAGGCAAAAATTTGCTCAGACAACGCTAATTCACTAACATGCAAAGTTGCGTCCAGGGCGCCGAACGCTGGCGAAGTTGCGGTAGCGTTAATTTGGCAAGCAGAGCAAAGTTGCGCTAGCGTTGGCTGATTTGTATACGACGAGAAGTTAAAGTTGAATGGAAGTATATGTTGCAGCAAATATATTACATTACGCAAGTCCAGGGAACCTTAATAAAGAAAATAGAGTTGTTATATTGCCCTACACATGAGCCCAGTATATAGTTTATGTGCCATATGTTAGGAAATGTATGGGGGGAAGCTGATTACCCCAAAAAAATGTTACGCTCTTTTGCAAGCCTATCACTTTGAAAAAAAGGAAAAGACACCAGCTTTTTTTGGGACTTCGCCTGGTCTGTGGTGGTGAAGGCAACTCTGGCGCAAAAGGTAACGTTCAGTAAAATCCGCATCTTAGTGAATTTACAGAATTTGCCAGAGCGAAACTTCATCTGGCGATTGAGTGCGAATGAGCACCAGCGTCAGTCTCTTTCACTAGCGAAGTTACTCCTGCGCATGTTAGTAAATCGGCAAAGTATCGGAATGACGTCACACTGGTGAATTTTCGACAGCGTTAGTCACTTCACCCATTAGTAAATTTGCCCCAAGGCCATGGTATCTACTGTGCAGATTCATACATACAGTAGTTTATTTCCCAAAAGCATGCTTATGCTGAAGTGGAACAACACTTTTATAAGGTTTGCAGCAATAATGTACAAATAATACATGAAAGATGACACCCTACTGAAAATAATAAAATGCCTTTTCCAGTATAATTATAATTGGAATTTAATATTCACTTAAATAATAATTTTAGATATTCTCCAGAGATACACAAGAATTATAACATAATCTTATTTATGTATTGTGTCTCAAACCCAAGTCTCAGATATACGAAATGTCATGTATCTAATGAGTTCACTACTGCTAAATATGCCGTGATTTCCATTAAACATGTGACTTACTGGATTTCCAGAAACCATGCATAATACTGATCTGGGTCCAATTTCTTATTGATAGTTGACATCTGATGACCCTGATATGTCCCTTGGATTATATTACAATAAATTAAATATGCATCCCTAACATTCCTCTGTTTTCTTGAACTCCAGGTGTCAAACGTCAAGATGTCAGCCAGAGACAGAGCAAGAAAGTAAAAAAGATGTTGGCTGACTTGTGAAATGTAATAAGATAGATGCAGGGAGGGAGTGAAAGGTAAGGGCATGGCAGAATCAAAGACTGAACTTAATTACAGTTACAGTGGAGCAAAATTATCACATAGAATTAAGGAGTAATGACAGAAATAAGAGTTTCAATAAAAAAGGAATGATCTAACTTCAGATATATAAAATTGACTAAAAGGAGGGGATCTGACTTCCGTCAGTATTTAATTTTGTATAGAAGAAAAGAAGAAAAGTATAATTGCACTTTAAGTAATTTATATGTGAATCGATCACATTTGGTGGCACTTTACCACACTTATTGGTGTTTTAGCTGGTTGTTAGTAATTTATTAATCAATGTTAAATGAATTGTTTATGAGTTAGAAATAACCAAATACACACAATATTTAAAAGGAACATTAATTGTGTCTTAGTTTTACCCTATTTAATGTTAACTTATTGAGGCTAAGCACTAGCACTTTGTGGGATAAATTATTTAAAAAAAGGGGGGAACTCAGACACTGGATCACGTGACCTAATGGTTTAACGGAAAACAAATCACACAGTGATAATATATATTCTTTTGTATTTTTTTCTGATTAAGAAGACGGGGATACTTTTCTTCTTTTCTCCTATACAGAAATAAGAGTTTGTGAGTACAAAACAAGTAGGGAATTTAATAATGAATGTAGGAAATGCGGTGCTTACTGGTTCCTTGTACTTGTACTGGTCTTACCCAGGCTTGCTTAGGACAGTAGCGGTCAGTAGACACTTCTGATAGAGCATAAAGTACATGGAGTCTTTCCGCTCAGCTGGGCCTTTGTGTTATTGTTGGAGGAAGGTTTAACCACACAAAACTTGATCTTACAAATAACTAGTGGTTCTTTAAAAACAAATGAAGCAGATGTTAGACAATCTCTCTTGGTGGTGCTGAATCAGATTGTACAAGATCAAAATAAGTAAGTGTTTAAACTTTCTCACATCATTTGTTATTCATATAATCTTAGTTGTAGTGTTCACAACATCCAGAGGTAGTACTCATTGCCTTGGTGAAATAATCTCCAGTCATAGGCAAAGCTCACGGTGTTGTATTACTCCATCAATCTTTCTATTCCTGACCACTTGAGCCCCTATACTGGCGGTATTGACACCACAAGGTACTAACCCTTACTGGCCTCTATTACTAACTATCCTGATCCTACATGTCATTCCTAGAATTAACTATTACAAACCTTTACTTCACTTACTGGAATTTGCCTTTGTTCCAGGTCCTTTAGCACACACAACCCCCTCCAGTAAGTGGGAAGAGCAAAAGAGACTGAGAAGATGTGTCCTTCTCTTTTTATAAACTAGTGGAATCCTAACACCCCATTGGCAAACACTAAATTAACCAGGGGCATACTCTCCTCCCAACTGTAATATAGATACAAATCTAGTTGGCCTAAACCCTTCTGAATAGCTAATGGAATAAAAGATTAGGAAAACCTTTAACCTCCTGCATGAAAATTTGGAGGTGTCAAAGAAGAACTCCAGCAAAAAATTAATTAATGGAAGGAAGAATTCAAGACTGAATATCAGAGGCGGTGTTACATTTAGACAGAAATGGAGGAATGGTGGTAATCTTAAATTTGAGATGGGCACACAAATAATCTTAAGTACCAGATCTCAGCTCCTGTGTTAGACCCCACATTACGTAATCAAATTCAAAGTGGATATGTAAAATAATGTCACAAAATGGAAACTGAAGAGAAATAGAAGGTCCACATAGGATATAACCTGGGAATGGTCAATGGGGACAAACAGTGGTGAGATATAGAGAGGGAGACTGAAGATCAGAATGGAACAAATGTAGAGGATTTAACTCCAAGACTAGTGACACCTACAGCACTTTCCAAGTGTCAGTTCTCGGTGATAAAACAGCTTGGGCAACTATTTCAATGCACCAAATACTTCTGCACAAGCTGCCCAATTTATTGGGCTCATTAAAAACATTATTCTGGTGGACTGTTTTGCTTAAAATGCTTTTTCTGTCTCTCAACATCATATTTAATATATAGAGCCCTGCCTAGAAATGGGTCTTACCCAATTGTATGTCTTAGGGGCACATTTACAAAGCTCGAGTGAAGGATTCGAATTAAAAAAACTTCGAATTTCTAAGTGTTTTTTGGGCTACTTCGACCATCGAATGGGCTAGTTCGACCTTCGACTACGACTTCGACTACGAATCGAACGATTCGAACTAAAAATCGTTCGACTATTCGACCATTCGATAGTCGAAGTACTGTCTCTTTAAGAAAAACTTCGACCCCCTAGTTCGGCAGCTAAAAGCTACCGAACTCAATGTTAGCCTATGGGGAAGGTCCCCATAGGCTTGCCTGTGTTTTTTTGATCGAAGGATATTCCTTCGATCGTTGGATTAAATCCTTCGAATCGTTCAATCGTTCGATCGTAGGATTAGCGCTAAATCGGTCGACTTCGATATTCGATTTTAGTTCCTAGTCGAATATCGAGGGTTAATTAACCCTCGATATTCGACCCTTAGTAAATCTGCCCCTTAATATTCTTTGGTGAGCTTTGTATGATTGATATTCTGATTTATTGACCCCTGGTCTGTTCCTTACTTTTCCTGCTTGTTGCCTTCCTGGATAGATTGTTATTCTAGTTTTTTTTTTTTTTTGAGACTTAAGACTGGAGGCCTATTTATCAAAATTTGACTTTTGTGAATTTCGAAATTTTACCAATGCAAATGTTTGTGTAATCATTAAACATTTTGAATCTAAAACTCAATTTAATAAAAACATTAAAAAAATAGAATGTATCAAATTCATACTCTATTTCCAATGAGTATATATGAAAAAGAATTCTTATATTTATACCTAGAGCAACTCCCATTGAATTCCCTTCAAGTCATCTAACTTTTAACCATGGACAACTGAAAGCAACAATTTTTTTAATTTTCAGACAAATGTTATGCTGAGGCGAATTCCCGCGATTCACAGCTGGCGAATAAATTTGCGATACAGGCCAGGGAAAATTCAGTTTTTTTGGATGCCAGCGCATTTTCGCCAGCGAATTTGCGTCGGCATCAAAATAACAGACACCAGCATCAAAAATGAGATGCCGGCGCCATGTCGCGAGTTTTTTGCCGTTTTGCAAATTTTGGCCATCCCTAATTGCTAAAATGCAGTTGCAAATTAAAGAAACATTTATAAAGAGAAGTCATCAAAAAAAAACATGAACTATTCAGATGAAAGTAGACAATGAGAGAAAAAAAGAGTTTCTATAAAAATATTAAAGTCGTTTTTGAATGCTGAGTTAGAGACTTTTGGAAACATTCTAGAAAAAGACTTGAAAATTTAAATAACCATTTTCCCTTTGGTTATTCTTTTTGAGTTCCAGGTCTTTTATATATAAAACAGTTGGAAAGAAAGCTATGAAATAAAGTTATTACTCAGTTCCTTGAACAAAATGGAGACAAAAACATGTTCATAAGAAGTCACTTACCAGGGTTAAGAGTGTTAATGTTAATACCATTCTTTCAAACAGCCAGTACAAATTTGCAAAAGAGGTTCTTTTTTAAATAGAAAATAAAAACCCTTTGGAGATGCCTACCTTCAAGAATCATACTGTATATAAATTGTTGTACAAAAGACATCGTTAAAATCAAATGATTTGTATTAAAAATTACGACTTTGTTTCATTGTGTGACAAACGTGGCATATTTTTGGAGAGTGCTTGTAGGAAACTACTGAATAATTAACATAAGTCTACTTGGGGGAAAACTGTTTGTGATACATTTAGGAAGGATATAGGTCTCCATTTTATATTTCCTCTTTCTTTATGGACTGCGTATTAATGCTTTTGGCTGTCTGTGGCCACAATAAATCAGACAGTGCCCTTCATCTTCTATACTATTCCACAAGCTGGCCTGAAAGGATGGCTTTGATTAGAAAACAAAGAATACCAGGAATAAGGCAAGAGGTGTTGGAATCTACAGTTAGGGCAATAGGAAAATATGGTTTCATGAGAGTGCACTTGCAATTCCAGTCTATTCTCATTCACACAAATGGGAAGTAAGTAAGTAGTAACTCACCAAAACACAGAGCCAATACCAGGCAACAAAATGCCAGGAATTCCTATGTGTTACATTGCCCTTAGTGAAACCTTTATAGGAGCTATGGATAGCCTTGATTATGTTATAACAAAATACCAAGCCACTTCCCCACTTCATGTCTTATTTTGACTTTGCTTCATTGTTCTAAAGTATTATTCCACACGCACACCTGGCCTTTCCAGCAGTTCAAATACAGTGCTTGGAGTATAGGATACAATATGTATAGAACAAAGTTACTCCAGTATATGCAAAGGGAATAACCCTGTGTTTAATATTGTCAAACCAAAAGGTTACCTCTTTCAGGTGGTCATTACAACCTACCACACTCCTTCAATTTGTTACAATCAAATCCCCACCCTCTGCATGGTAAATGATTTGTTGTAAAAATACTGCTACACATGTTTTTCTAATTTATTCAGTTATGTGGGATCCTTTCAACTACACACTCCTGCAAGGTACACATTGGACTGCTTTATGGACTTACATTTCAACTCTTCCTATGAATAGTGATGGGTGAATCTGTGGCATTTTGATTCGCCACAAAATTTGCAAATTTACTTAGAAATTCGCGAAACGACGAAAAATTGAAGTCAATGGGCATCAAAATAATTTTGACCGGTGACAATTTTGATGTCACGTTCGGCACCCTAAATCCAGAACCCAAGCTAAGCTCCCTGGTCTTGGCTCTCACTTCTGCCTATAACTGCCGCCTTTCACCTCGGGAGGAGCCCGTGGCTAATTGGATGCCGCCAGGTCTTATTTGAGAGTGGAGCAAAGCTAACGGGAAGCCGACACAGGAGGAATAAAGCAGCATGTGGCGGGAGTCCCCGCTGGAGACACAGCTGGAGACCCCGCCGCCCGCTAGACCACCAGGGTAAGTCCTTACATTTGACGTGAGCAACAATTTTTATGCGCGTGACAGATTTTTCACCGGTGTATTTTTGCCGCAGTGCTATGGAAATTCGCTGCAAATCCATGCCTGCCAAATTTATTCGCCTATCACTACCTATGAACATGTGGGGGAACATTTACTTAGCTCAAGCGAAGGATTAGTATAAAAAATACTTCGAATTTCGAAGTATTTTTTTGGCTACTTCGATCATCGATTTGGCTACTTCAATCTTCGACTACGACTTTGAATCGAACAATTCGAACTAAAAATCGTTCGACTATTCGACCATTCAATAGTCGAAGTACTGTCTCTTTAAAAAAAATTTTTACCACCTACTTCGCCACCTAAAACCTACCAAGCACCAATGTTAGCCTTCCCCATAAGCTTTCTAGGCAATTTCTGATCGTTCGATCGTTCGATCGATGGATTAAAATCCTTCGAATCGTTCCTTCGATTGTTCCATCGACGTAATTGCGGTAAATCCTTCGACTTCGATATTCAAAGGATTTTACTTCGATGGTTGAATATCGAGGGTTAATTAACCCCTGGATATTCGACCCATAGTAAATGTGCCCCTTGGTCTTTTGGATATGATGAACTTTGGCCTTAAACCATTTTATTTCCTTGTGGATATTGGTAACTGTTTTGCATAAATTGTTGTGGGGTGAGGATTTGATTGTAACACATTTAAGGGGTTTGGTGGGTTGTACTGAAACCTGACGAAGGGGCACGACTCGGAAACATTGACAATATTAATCACTGTGTTATTCCTTTTGCACATACGTGTGCTGGAGTAACTTTGTTCTATTCATTGTACTAAAGTCTGTACCACAGTCATGCACACATTTCTGTTCTTTTTGCCTCCTTCAGTGTCAAGTCCTTCTCTAATCTTGCATGTTTAGTTATTCTTTTATTACAAAATGTAATGTATCTCAGTAGTTATAAAAAGTGAAGCGATGGTTGGACTCTAGAGACGCTGCTGCTTTTCCATGTATTATTGACCATCCAAGTAAGATTGATTATGAAATTAATATGCTATGACAATGAATATCCTACATGAGCAGCATTCATACGTATGACACGCAATGTTTATTCTGTACATTCATACCCAATTACCCCTCTAACTGGCCCTATATTTTTTTTCATTTGTTTCTCTCTGATCTTTCTCAATTTGCATTTCTTAATTCTATAAACCATTATTTTTGCTAATTGTGGAGCTTGGGACCTGGGGTTTTCCAGATCATGGATCTTTACAACTTAAAGGAAAACTATGGGGTGCCGTTTGTCCCAAATACATTCTGTATACAAAACTATCCCTAATACACAGAATGAATGTCTCTCATGTTATATAAGTATTTGTGACCATACACAGAGAAAAAAATATACAAAAGACTTATTTCTATTAAAAGAATGAAAACAAAATCTGGTTAGTGCACAAAAGGATGTCATTATATCACAAACTCCATTCTGTACAGTTTAACAAGCAATCTGTCTCACAAATGTATAACCTCCATGTAACGGACGCACTTATGTGCAAAGTTACTTACAGAATGAATTATGTAAAAACAAAGTTGGACATACTATATAATAGTGTAACTAACTAGTGATTGCCAAGCTAGATTTGACTGACAAAATAGATATTTGTGACAGAAAGCAAGATTTTATAGTACAGGATTCATTCTTTCCACAAAATGACAGTTTTGTTTCACAAAACAGATAAAATAACCATTCTGTGAAGCAACTCTGTCAGTCACATTCCTGAACCAATAAGAACAAAGCTTATTGCCATATACAAATAAGATGAGAAGTGGCCAGCTCTGCTCCACGTGGCTAAGGCAAAGGATCTGACCTGCTATAGAGGGCGCCCTCTAATGTCCCCTGTGCGGCATAGTAATAAACATGAACAAACCTTTCCTAAAAGAGCTGCTGTTAAACACTACAGGTTCATAAATGGAAGTTTTTACAAATGGCTGAGAAATATAATGCTGCTGCATTTATAATGATTGTAGAGAAAGAAAAGTATGCAAAACTTATATAAATATGATCATTTTAGGTGATATGGCTATTCTTATTGTAGTAACCTGCTTGTGTGGCCATTTTGGTTAAGGGCATTCCTGCTGTTTTGCCATTATCTTATGACTCACTCCTGTTCCTCTTCCTGTCTAAGCTGAGAGTAATAATGAGACAGGCCACACCCACCTGCGATGTTGTATTAAATGTACCAGAAGTTACTGTGCTTGTCTGGCTGCTTTGCCTGACTCTCAGAGTCAGTTATAAGTTTTATATATGATAGTTAGACTCCAATGTCTCCTCCTAGCTGTAATCTTGCACCAATTAGCTTTTAGTAGTCTCTTAATAATGTGCTTAGCTATAGTTCAACTACTACATAATAGCTTTAGCCAGATACTTTGGACTGATCATGTGCACACATACCTCCCAACTGTCCCTTTTTCAGAGGGTCAGTCCCTCTTTTGACAGCTCAACCTGAGGTCCCTCATTTGTACTGGAAAGTCTCTCTTTTCTCTGCACTGAACTGCCAGAAAAAAAAACAAAGTTTCTAACTTAATTGGCTTTTGGCAGAGAGGCCAGTACAGCTAACAGGTGCAACTAAGATACTTTATAACAATTTTGAGATAAGAAAATACGTAATTTTAACAGTTTAGATAAGGAGAAATATTTTCACATTTTTAAAACCTGCTAAACTTTGTAAAATGAACATGGTAATTAGGGGGTGTGGCCACAAAATGGGTGTGGTCAAAAAATTGCTGCACTACATGCAAAAGAATATTTTGTCTCTCTTTTTATTTCCAAAATGTTGCGAGGTATGGTTCAACTACTACATAATAGCTTTAGCCAGAGACTTTGGACTGATCATGTGCACACATACCTCCCAACTGTCCCTTTTTCAGAGGGTCAGTCCCTCTTTTGACAGCTCAACCTGAGGTCCCTCATTTGTACTGGAAAGTCTCTCTTTTCTCTGCACTGAACTGCCAGAAAAAAAAAACAAAGTTTCTAACTTAATTGGCTTTTGGCAGAGAGGCCAGTACAGCTAACAGGTGCAACTAAGATACTTTATAACAATTTTGAGATAAGAAAATACATAATTTTAACAGTTTAGATAAGGAGAAATATTTTCACATTTTTAAAACCTGCTAAACTTTGTAAAATGAACATAGTAATTAGGGGGTGTGGCCACAAAATGGGTGTGGTCAAAAAATTGCTGCACTACATGCAAAAGAATTTTTTGTCTCTCTTTTTATTTCCAAAATGTTGCGAGGTATGGTTCAACTACTACATAATAGCTTTAGCCAGAGACTTTGGACTGATCATGTGCACACATACCTCCCAACTGTCCCTTTTTCAGAGGGTCAGTCCTTCTTTTGACAGCTCAACCTGAGGTCCCTCATTTGTACTGGAAAGTCCCTCTTTTCTCTGCACTGAACAGCCAGAAAAAAAAAAAAATTCTAACTTAATTGGCTTTTGGCAGAGAGGCCAGTACAGCTAACAGGTGCAACTAAGATACTTTGTAACAATTTTGAGATAAGAAAATAAGTATTTTAACAGTTTAGATAAGGAGAAATATTTTCAAACTTTTATAACCTGCCAAATTTTGTAAAATGAACCTGGTAATTAAGGGGTGTGGCCACAAAAATGGGTGTAGTCAAAAAAAAATTGCCGCTCTACATGACTACAAATTTTTTGTCCCTCTTTTTACTTCCAAAATGTTGGGAGGTATGACCACGCATTCTCTACAGTATGATGTGTAGTTTATATGAGCAGCCACTCCTGAGTACTGCGTGTAAACAAAAGGGGGGTCATTTAGGCAGGGGCAATTTTAGGGGATCATAATCTATTTATATAGAAGCAACAAGCTGCACAATGCTTTATATTTATTTATAACAAAAGACTCTAATGATGTCGTCCCCTTACCTGCCCAGTGCTTAACCCTTTCACATCAGAGTGGGTAGAGGGGGGCACAACATTAAAGCAGAGAGCACAACTGTGCCCATGTCACATGCATGTCCAGGGTCGCGAGCAGGGGGGACAAGTGTTCCAGGCCTGAAGGGGGGCCCAGAAGTGCTGCATTTTTCAAAGAGCCAGGTCCCCTTTACGAGCGCCCGAGCCATGCGGCCATTTCGCATATTACAGAATGCGGAAGTGCCGAAAAGACGAAGCTGAAGTCCCGAAGCGCGGGAAAAGACCCGAATTCACGAAAGGAGGTGAAGTTGAAGTCCTAAAGCCTTTTGTTTACACACAGTACTCAGGAGTGGCTGCTCATATAACCTACACATCATACTATACACAATGTGTGTGCACATGATCAGTCCCAAGTCTCTGGCTAAAGGCGGTAAAGCTATTATGTAGTAGTTGAACTATAGCTAAGCAAATTATTAAGAGACTACTAAAAGCTAATTAGTGCAAGATTACAGCTAGGAGGAGACATTGGAGTCTAACTATCATATATAAAACTTATAACTGACTCTGAGAGTCAGGCAAAGCAGCCAGACAAGCACAGTAACTTCTGGTACATTTAATACAACATCGCAGGTGGGTGTGGCCTGTCCCATTATTACTCTCAGCTTAGACAGGAAGAGGAACAGGAGTGAGTCATAAGATAATGGCAAAACAGCAGGAATGCCCTTAACCAAAATGGCCACACAAGCAGGTTACTACAATAAGAATAGCCATATCACCTAAAATGATCATATTTATATAAGTTTTGCATACTTTTCTTTCTCTACAATCATTATAAATTCAGCAGCATTATATTTCTCAGCCATTTGTAAAAACTTCCATTTATGAACCTGTAGTGTTTAACAGCAGCTCCTTTAGGAAAGGTTTGTTCATGTTTATTACTATGCCGCACAGGGGACATTAGAGGGCGCCCTCTATAGCAGGTCAGATCCTTTGCCTTAGCCACGTGGAGCAGAGCTGGCCACTTCTCATCTTGTTTGTATATGGCAATAAGCTTTGTTCTTATTGGTTCAGGAATGTGACTGACAGTGTTGCTTCACAGAATGGTTATTTTATCTGTTTTGTGAAACAAAACTGTCATTTTGTGGAAAGAATGAATCCTGTACTATAAAATCTTGCTTTCTGTCACAAATATCTATTTTGTCAGTCAAATCTAGCTTGACAATCACTAGTTAGTTACACTATTATATATTATGTCCAACTTTGTTTTTACATAATTCATTCTGTAAGTAACTTTGCACATAAGTGTGTCCGTTACATGGAGGTTATACATTTGTGAGACAGATTGCTTGTTAAACTGTACAGAATGGAGTTTGTGATATAATGACATCCTTTTGTGCACTAACCAGATTTTGTTTTCATTCTTTAATAGAAATAAGTCTTTTGTATATTTTTTTCTCTGTGTATGGTCACAAATACTTATATAACATGAGAGACATTCATTCTGTGTATTAGGGATAGTTTTGTATACAGAATGTATTTGGGACAAACGGCACCCCATAGAAAACTATAGCCCCAAAACAATGTAGGTCTCTATAAAAATATAATGCATTAAACAGCTCATATGTAAAACCCTGCTTCATGTAAATAAACCATTTTCATAACAATATTTTTTGTTAGTATGTGCCATTGGGTAATCATAAATAGAAAACTGCCATTTTAGAAAATAAGGGCCGCCCCCTTTGATCGTATGATTCACGGTGCACACAAACAAACCAAACAAACTATACTTGTTAGGTCACATGAGCCAATTAACAGACAGAGTTCCACACTTCTTCCTGTTACAGTTAGAGCTGCAGTATTTCTGGTCAGGTGATCTCTGAGGCAGCACACAGACCATCACAACATGGTGGTTCAAGGCAAGAGATGTAAAAGGGTAATATGATGATGCATCCAGTAAAAAATGTTGATGTTGTGCCCCATTGCATATGGTTTGTCATGCACTTTTGCTCCCCTGTTCAAATGAAGTCCATTAACTATTTGCAATGTATTTTGGGTCAGTGTGGTATTAGAGCGCCAGCTCTTGGCTTATACAATGTTACCATGATTGTTGCTATTACACATCTAGACATTTAATTGAATAGAATCTAATTAGAGAGGAGAATGTATGTGTTTTATGGCCCAAAATGAGAAGCAAACTAAAATGTTATTCCTAATCCTGCAACAATGCCCCGTGGCCTTCATGTACATGCAGCACTTATAAGTATTAGAAAATCCTATTGTTTCACTTTGAGGGGATTTTCAGGGATGCTTGAGAGTATTTGGATATTATGCATTTTAGACCAGGAACAAACATTGAAAGTGAGGAGGCCACTAACAACAACCCATATAATTATACAGTATATCAAATGATCATTATTATAATTATATACATATCACTGATGTCTAGCCTCTAGCGTGGCCTATAGTGACACTGCAGCTGAATGGTAATTGCACAGCAGGGCTGTTCTGTATTTCTGTTTCCCGTAATAAAATCGCTGCTGTGCTTTTCCTGTAAACGAGCCCTTATTTGTCAATCCGGAAATCACAATTATAATGACGATTGTAATGATGATGCAAAGAAACAACTTTTGCTTTAAAGAACTTATTTTGGGCTTTAGCCTTTAACTAATATATCTCATTTCAAAAGCAATAGTACAAGTCAATACATTTCTTCCTCACACTCATACTTTTTTATGTTACAGGAACAAATGGAAATTTGTTGCTGATTTCCAGATGCCCGAATCTCCTGTAAGAAGCATTATTAGTATTATCATTGACTGTGGCGCACAGTAACAGTATTATTTACTGGATCTATGTAGTATTTCAACTATTCACTACACCAACCACACAAACCACAGAAGGCTCTTTGTCCTTTATTAATATTACAAGGCACAGTTCAGTTTTATTTATTGTTCACTGCAATACAAATTGAAATATTTAAAACGAACAGACAAAACAATCAGGCACATAGGCAGTTACATCTTCTTTATTTCTTAGTTATCCTGTTTACTTTCTTTTGGTTTTACTTTGTATCTATGTTATACATTTGATTTCTTATTCCTTTTTTCTGCTTTAAAGAATAATTGTAACAATTGTATTGTTGATATTCATATTGGCAATCTATTACTTATACATGGTGACCTTCAGACTTCTACTGCCTATATAATTAATGCTTTGTGAAATGTACAGTGATTAAAGGAACAGTAACGTCAAAAAATAAAAATGTTTTAAAGTAATGAAAATATAATGCAGTGTTGCCCTGCACTAGTAAAACTGGTGTGTTTGCTTCAGAAACACTACTATTGTTTATATAAATAAGCTGCTGTGTAGCAATGGGGGCCGCCATTCAAAGGAGAAAAGGCTCAGGTTACACAGCAGATAAGCTCTGTCTGTTTAATTGTGTCATCTGTTATCCATTAGTTAACCTGTGCCATTTAGCCGTTTTTCAGATTCCGCCATTGCTCCACAGCAGCTTGTTTATATGAACTATAGTAGTGTTTCTGAAGCAAAAAGATCAGTTTTACCAATGCAGGGCAACACTACATGATATTTTCATTACTTTAAAACACTTACATTTTTTGGTGTTACTGTTCCTTTAAACAAACACTTTAAATAAAGACATATAAAACTCTCCCACCTACTATAAGTCCCAAAGTTGCAAAGCGGCTCCAGAGGATTTGGGTAATATATCTATTTACTGTCTTTTTATATGCTAATGCTTTCATTGGCTCTCGTGTACCTTATAGCCTTCCAGATGTTCAGACTGTTTGCCCAAATGATGGGAGAAATTGAAAGGCTGCTATAGTGTTACCCCATGTACAGTATGTTCTCAGTCTTTTTTCCCTGTGTCCTGATCAGTCAGAGAATTGGCAGAGATCTAGCCAAGTCTCCAGATAGCAGTGTTGATTCTCTGGTAGGCCAATAAGAGTTAATAAGAGATATGGTAACTGCCATAGGGCTGCTGTAGCTCTGCCTTTGGTATCCTTCTTTGGAAAAGGGTTTTCCACTAGTAACTAGACTTGCACCAGGTGATCAATATAAGAATAAAAGGTGCCATTCCAGGGAGGTGATATGTTTCACCTCTACCCACCTACCTTCGACCCCCATCCCACCCCACCACCTACCTTTGTACTCTCTCCCACCCCACCTACCTTTGCAACCCCCTTTCCATCCCCCTATCACATGCACCCACCATCCCACATACATACATATAAAGCCATGATCCAGGGTGTCATACTGATTACTGGTTTAGTTAAATAATAATAATTCAACCCCTGGATAATAGTGACCATAATCATTTACTGTCTGGTGCAAAAAAACAATTGAGAATTCCTGAGGCCAGACCCCTGCCCTCCGTCGTGAGTTATTTTTTACACTTGTGCGCGGTTTTTTAGCCCTTCTTTTTTTTTTTTTTTTTTGATGATGATGATCCAGGGAACCGGGTTTGGGCCAGCGGGTCCACAAGAGCCAGGGCCCAGTCCAAACCTGCTCTGGTGTGGTTTCTTCAATCAAAAACCTCTTTTAGTGCCAGAATACTCGAGCCTGAAGGCTTTAAGTTTAGTGTCAAATATCTTACAAAACTCTAAAAACAAAAAATGGATGAAAATTGCAAAAGTGCTCAGAAAACTATTCTATCTATTTAAGTTACAGGTGATATTACTGATAGGGTAAATGCAAAAAAGCCTAAATAAATTGATTAATATATCTCTTAATTGTATGCAGTGTCCGACTGGTCCACCGGTGGTCCAAGGTGTCAGTGGGCCCTCATACTGCTAAACATTTGGCCTATTTCATGGTCATTACCTATATCTATGAGATCAAAGAGGCTAAATAGATGGAATAATATATTATAGTATGTAAATAAGAGACTAGGAAAATAGAGGTTTAAGAGGAAGTATAATAGTACTGAGAGTACGCCCCTGGTCCAAGGTTTTTTTGGTGGGTCCCTAATCTAAGGCTTTTGGGTGGGCGCCTGGTGTCCCAGTCCGGCACTGATTGTATGTGGGGGATAGAAATGTCGGCTTAACACTTTTATTTCCTCTATACATGTAATTGTTCTGCTGTTTGCTGTAAAACCCAACATTCTGCCTCTGGAATGAAATCCATTAAACAAAAATAATTCTTTATACTGCATTTCAGACTATTCATTAACAGCCCTTAAGTGCTTGCATGCGATCTCCATTTCCTCTAGTTCTGGCGGCTCTATTTACCCACTGACAGTACATGCTATTTATGCGCTCGTCTTGATCAATCCATTTGCCTAATCCTTGTTGCTCTGGATCATGTCACTTCTTAATGTGCAATAAATTGTTTAATATGCAGATGTGTTTTAGTGGATTTACTCAGTGGTGTAATTTGCACGGGGTGAAAGAAGACGCAGTAAATTTAACACTTTGTGTTCCTACCCAGTGAAGAAAATACTAATTTCCATGGAATATATAAATACTGACACAAGTGAAAGGACCAGTAGCTAAGAAACAAATTCGAGTCAGCGAGTCAGCAACTTTACATAGAAATAGGTGCACATACCATCAGTGGTCCATCCTCCACCAAGATCAACAAAATAGAGATTCTTTGTACAGCACCCCGTTGTTTAAAAATGCCTTTATTCAAACTTCCATGGCAGAACCTGGTCAGCATCGTTTTGGGCCTAATGTGGCCTTTTATCAAGCTGAAGCTTGGAAGCCCGGTTATTTCTATCCAATATGTAAGCAATGTTTTATTGGAAGCTTTAGCGCTCATTTTATTGGTTTCCATCTGTTAAGTAATAGGGCTAAATTATAAAATGTTGCATAGCATCTCTGTCCTGCACAACTGGGTTTGTTTAGACAAGGGCACTATAGGATTATTCCATGTTTCTTTCAGTTTTAAATTAAAGGGCACCTATCACAGCCAAAATCAAACACATATTAACAATCTGACCAGTACAAGCTAAACACGTTTAATCAAACTACATATATAGTTTTTTGAAAAAACTGCAGGTTTTAAAAAAAATCCCTTACTTTGTCTAATGGCAGCAGCACTCCGATATGTGAAAAAACTTTTTATTCGTGCAACAACGGCAACGTTTTGGACTATTCCAGTCCTTTATCTTGATAAAGGACTGGAATAGTCCGAAACGTTGCCGTTGTTGCACGAATAAAAAGTTTTTTCACATATCGGAGTGCTGCTGCAATTGTTTATTCACGTGTAGAGAACCTGTGCAGAGAGGAGTTCAGCGTGCACCCGAGACTGCAAACAGTGAGTTGTGTGAGTGTGGCACTTTACCTCTGACTTTGTTTACTTTGTCTAATGGGTTCTTTCACTGAGGGAGGCCATATTGAGACTATAACAGAGACTCTAATATGCAAATTTCAGTAGCATGCTCAGATTGTAACACTGCTTTGAGTATTCTACCCAGAATGCCTTGTTTAAGTAAACTAGAAGTATCAGGAGATTTCCCTATCTTGTCCCCTGCTGGTGATGTTATTATGCAAATGAATGTCACACACTAACTTCCAGCAGGTGGCAGCACTACTGAGCAGCAACTAACATAGAGATTTGGCTGATTTGAAAATAGCTTAGAAGGGTTGATAAGCAAGCAAGGAATTTGAACTGAGCATGTGCGAGATTTCAGAGCTACAGTTGGCTGGGAAGATATAGGTAGGAGGAGCCAGTGAAATCCAAGATGGCTGCCTCAGCTAGAACTGCAGTGGAGATAGGGGAGATCTTGCAGAAGGAATAGTGAGCTGATCATTTACATTATACAAACAATTCTAGCTGTTTTAAAAATCGGATTTCTTGAACTTTCACATAGTGTATTTACTTAGTAAATGATTTTGGTCATGATTGGTGCCCTTTAAGGGTCGTTAAGGAATGGAATGGATATTTTACCCACAAAGCAGCATTTCCCCCACTATTGTAGTTTAACTTGCGACTAAGCGGTAGTTCACTTCCTACGCAATTAAGTCCAGTGTGTTAAAACACACACAGATGTAGTCATATGTTTTTTATGAATACGGTTCAGTTGCAAGCAAAATTGTTGGAGTGTTGATTGTGTCATTTCCAGCGTTGAAAATTGGACAAATATTTGCTTCTTATTCTAGAGACACAAATTTGGTGCATGTATTGATGCAGCCTGCAGTGGGAAATGTGAAGCAAGCACGATCAATAGCTGAATCAGAAAGATATGTGCACTGGTGCCAAATCTGCAGAAATGCAAGCAGTGTCGGACTGGGATACCAGGGGCCCACCCAAAAACCTAAGACCAGGGGCCCACCAAGAAAATTTAGACCAGGTGCCACTCTCAGTACTAGGGATGTAGTGAACTGTTCGCCCGCGAACTAGTTCGCGCGAACTTCGACCGTTCGCGTCCGCCGAATGTTCGCAAACGTTTGGGAACGTTCGCATTTTGAGTTCGCGTTCAATCATTCGACCATTCGACCATTCGAATTCCTTCGACCGCTAAAAATCGAACGATTTCCATTCGTTCGAAGGATTGTAAGCATTCGATCGAATGAAAAGCATTCGATCGAATGGCTTAGATCGTTCGATTCGAAAGAAAATCCTTCGATCGAACGATTAAAATCCTTCGATCGTTCGAATCGAACGATTTTAGCGGGTGTTCGAAGTTCGCGAACTGTTCGCGAACGTTCGCATTTTTTGCCGGTGTTCGCGAACGGCGTTCGCGAACACCAAATCGGCAGTTCGCTACATCCCTACTCAGTACTATTATTCTTCCTCTCCTAGCTCAACCTCAATTTATACAGTAGTTTTACACACTATAATCTATTATTCCATCTATTTAGCCTCTTTATTCTCATAGAAACAGGGAATGGCCATGAAATAGGCCAAGTGTTTAGCAGCTCAAGGGCCCACTGACACCTGGGCCCACCGGGAGTTTTCCTGGTATCTCGGTGGGCCAGTCCAACACTGTACCTGTGGCCCACCAGAAAACCTCATTCTAGGTGCCTACCCTACGCATTAACATACCTGCCACTGTGACCACCATCACCACCCCTCACAGTGTTTGCAATTTCCTCACCCCCACTATGTAAACAGAGGTGCAGGGCTGTCTTGAGAAAATATGGGTGCTGCTAAAAGTAAATTTAAACTTAAGGCCCCATAAAATGCACTGTGATTAGCTAGGTGCAACTTTAGGCCACTTTTTTAGCCCTAGACATGTTAGCTTCACTGGGACAGGGACCGATGTGAATGATAACAAAAATAAAACCTGCAATATAATTGGTTAATGCTACGTAAATTTATCATGGTCACTGCACATGACCACCCACCCATTAATCTCAGGTCCCAGTATTATAGCACCCTGATCATAGGAATTGGGGAGCAGCAACAACAGCTAAATGAAGTAGACGTTGGATAGTGATGTTTAGACTAAGGGCCGTGTTTATCAAAATCTGGTTTTAGATGCTGAAGCTTTCCATTTAAGTATTCCTAGTTTTTTTTTTAGCTTAATCGAAACGTGATTTGCATGTATATCGTAAAAAAAAAACACAAATTGCTGTAAAACACCAAATTGGAATGTTGATAAAGCCCTTAAATATATGTGTGTGTGTGTGTATGTATGTATATATATATATATATATATATATATATATATATATATATATATATATATATATATATATATATATATATATATATATATATATATATATGTGTATATATATTATACACCCCAACTAGCCAATGCATTTCAAAATAAAAAATTATGGCTAGCAGCTTGGTAGGATTGGGGTGAATAGGGTTGGACTGGCAAAAAACAGATGGGTCCCGCCGGCCCAGAGCCGATCCCCGCCGACGCTCCCCCAGGCTGCTGATCTCACTCCCTCGAAGTGCTGACGTTTTATTTAAGTTTGCTCGAGGGATGGCTGGTGGGGTGGCCCCTGTAGGGAGTGTGTGGGGGCACGTTAGGGCCCCCTTGTCGGGTGCAGCACCCCCGTTGGGCTCTGCACTCGTCAGTCTTACCATGGGGGTGAATGTCAGGGGACTTTAAACAGAAGGTATTTCATCCCACTTAAACTATACCTAATACAATGCCCAGGATATCCTTGTTTTTGCAGAAAGAATACAGAAACAAGATGATCAGAAATCAGATTAGACGGCAGCCATTAGGTCTGTGAAGGTAAATTTTTGAATGAATATCAAACCAGTATATAAAGTAAAAGAGATATTTCAGTACAGCAAGTAAATGCATGCAGATGCAGATGTTATTATCACCAAGTTCAATTCTGCAATAAAAATGACTATACAACCCATAGTTGTCCTCCTCTCAAGCCATTTGTCTTCATTTAAGCAAGGTCAGGTACTCCGGTAATTTATTGTACTTGTACCAGTGTAGCTGCTTGACCATATAGATACAAACAGTGGTCACTTGAGATCACTATTCCTACCATTCATTTAAAATAATATTGTGCATGAAGTCAGCATGCTCATTCTGTTCCAAGACAGACATATAATGGAGACAAAATACCAGTAATGTGTAGAAAAAAAAATCCATGGTTCTTGAATCCTTAGAGACTACAGTTATACCTTTCTGCCGTATGATACATACAAATTGGGCTCAACCATTTGTTTTAATGAAAGAAATATATAGTGTTTGCTATGTTACTATAATAGAACAAAAAATTCAAAGTAAAGTTTAATTTCACATTTCTTCCTTGGTTCTTCAGTACAGTACTAGGAGAAGGACAAGATATTAATCAGATGCTCTGCTCACTACAGTTAAATTCTTTGTAAAATAATATTCTCTTTATCTATTAGGGATTAGACATGGTTAAAACCCCAGAGGGTTAGAGCTCATTATTCAGTTCCCATTAATCTCATTAATACACTGCTGAGATGCATTGCACAAAGCAGAATATTGCTGTAGCTTTAGGGCAAAGGCATGCACAGTCATCCGGGGTGTCCTGCAGCCTGAGGGTTTAGTAGCTTCTCTGGTTGGCACGAGTGCACCACATGGGTCCATGTGACTGCCACTGAGATCAATGGGAAGGAATTACAGGCTTTTTTTGGCCAACCCAGCAGTACTGGTGTTTAGGAAGCAAAATGCCTGGAATAGCTGCATGCGCCATTGCCCTGAGACAATACACAAGTTGTTGTCTAACTTGTTCAGCGGAAGCCTTTTTGAAGTTGCAACGTTCACCATGACAATGCATGGTATGCAGCAAGTACAGTTAATCCATATTCACCCATCTATAGTGACCTTCAAGCTGGGCTTTGAGGCCAGTTAGGGTGAGTGTGATGCTCTCTTTCTCTCTTTTTTTGACTCAGGTGACCCACAATTTTTTGCACATTACAGGTGACCCAGGGGTTGGGGCCAAGAAAAAAAATGTGGGGGAGGGGTATGCAGGCCCCCAAATTTTTGCTACTGCTCTCCTAGATACACCTGAAAGCCCAGCTTGAAAGTCAGGGTGAGATTTAGCATGAATATCATGAACTGGTCTTGTATCATATGCTAGTCATACATCTAGTTATGATGATTTAGCTAGGGTTGCCACCGGCCCGGTTTTGACCCAGACAGCCTGGTTTTCAGAAGGGCTGCCCGCGTCAAACGTACCTGCCTGGTTTACGTGATTAGGAAAACCCAGCCGATTTCTCCTAGAATGACGTGGCAATTGGCTAAACGCCAAGCAGGCCTGGACTGGCAATCTGTGGGTTCTGGCAAATGCCAGATGGGCTGGTATAAGGTCCCATAGAAAGTCACTATTTAGTGGGCTGGTGGGGGCTGTTTGGGCCTCTGTGTGGGCTAATTGGGCCTCTGTGTACCTGAAATGCCAGGACCTATTTTAATTCTCAGTCCGACCTGTCCCCGAGCACCTGACATAGCCACCATATAGACATCATAAGGTCCTCCTCTCACTGTCATTGCTCCCCCAGTGATGCCACCCTCCCACACCCCTGCCTGGACTTAGCTGCCCTGAAAGGTGGCAACCTTAGATTTAGCCACTGTTTGGCACCCTTTAGATTGTCTTGTAAGTAGGCCCCTTGAATCCTATTGTTACTCTGTAAACCCTTGTTTGATAGATTTTAGTAAGATCCTCGTTTGTTGTAAATTATTGTAAAGCGCTACGTCATTTGGTGGCACTATATCAACAAGTGATGATGATGGTGACAGTGCAGCTAGACAAGTTACTTCCCATGCCAACTGCGAACTGTTCTATTCCCTGTGCCTTGCGTTTGCTGTGCTTATCATAAACCTAGCAATCGCCTCTCTGGCAGTGAATTCCTAAACAGAGATGTTGTTTGAGCTTTTAATCTAACATAAAGAGACCCCAATAAATTCAACAAAGTGCCGCTAGGCTGAAGCACAAGAACTCTGTTGTATGATGAAGGTGGACAGGGACAGTTGTAACACGCTGATCTGATGAGATACTGGGCATAAATGTTTTTTTTAAAAAAAAATATCACACTGCATTATAAATGTAATATCAGGATCAAGCAGGGACTAGATGATACTGAGTGAGTGGCAATCAATGTAGTTAAGAGAATAAAACGTGACGTAGAACTGGCCTGAAGTCAGAAATCATCTTGTCAAAAGCAACCCAATAAGCTAGTGTGGCTTTTCTGGAATATCCCCTAAAGGATTCTTCCTTTTTGGTTGTGGCTTAATGAGCTGTTCACATGTCAAGACAATAACATTGTTTTCGAAGTACGCGGGAAGCTGAAGAAGCATCCGGATCTATATCCGTCTCAGCAGTCTTACAGTGAAATCTCTGCTAGAAATGCTTTATTTTGGGGATGAATATTCAAGAATTGGGACTTAAACCCCCCAGCCCATAGGCCCTAAGATAAAGAATAATGATAATCACACAGAAAAATTAATATTAATCCCAAATATTGGGCCATACTAGCCAAATACGGACAAAAGGGCACAAATACATTTGGAACTTTGGACTCATACACAATTAGGGATGGTGCGCACCACAGACTCTGGGATTTATTTTATTTGTGTCTGCCATAAGATATAACCATATCCATTTAGGCTGTCTGCCTTTACACCACTATCAAAGTATTTATTTATGGATTTCAACCTTGTGCAGATGTTTGACCCCTCTGCCTTAAATGCAAATATTTAGCTTCCCACTCACTTGATTCGTATAATCAGTGCATGGGATTCAACATTTATAATTTGAGGGATCCCTCCCCCAACATGCAGCGCTGCTTATTTTTAAGTTGTTTTTATTAAAGGGATACTGTCATGGAAAAAAACATTTTTTTCAAAATGAATCAGTTAATAGTGCTGCTCCAGCAGAATTCTGCACTGAAATCCATTTCTCAAAAGAGCAAACAGATTTTTTTATATTCAATTTTGAAATCTGACATGGTGCTAGACATTTTGTCAATTTCCCAGCTGCCCCTGGTCATGTGACTTGTACTCTGATAAATTTCAATCACTCTTTACTGCTGTACTGCACCAGCTGGGCGGCATGCCGCTCTAGGCCCGGGCCTATGTGGCCTCACCATAAATCCAGGCCTGCAGGTGCTGCTATCCCAGGGCCCCCCTCCAGACCCCTGCCATCCGCCACAAGTTTTTTTTTTTGGCATGCAAGCTTTTTTTTTTTTTTCCCGATGATCCAGGGAGCGGGTCCGGGCCGGCGGGCCCACAAGAGCCGGGGCCCACTGGGTTTTTTCCCGGTGTCCTGCCGGCCCAGTCAGACCCTGGTAACACCCCTCCATCACAGCTCCCCCCCCCACACATACCTTCTCTCTTTGCAGTTATGGTCAGGGCCTGGGGGAAGAAGTCAGAAGGCAGGCAGGTCTCAGGCAGGTAGCAGGTCTGGATTAGAGGGGACCACTTGGGTTTTTCCCAGTGTCCCTCCAGCTCAGTCCAACCCTGGATGATATTAAATATTGTAGGAAAGTGACTTAGAGAAGAGCTGCAGCAGAAATCATCTGTGGGTAGCCTGCAATAGCCCTTTGGGATATCATTCAATTCAATTATTTCTCAGAGCTCAAGAAATCTGAAAAATAGTCCTGCAGAGCATTAAATAAGCAAAGGCTTACTCACAAGATGGTTTCAGTAATGGCTCATGCCCTGGCCAACAGTAACGTAACTATGTTGTGTCGGGCCCCAGTGCAGACCGTGCAGCCAGGCCCTCCTCCAGAAGCATTTTTTTTAGCCGCCTATGCGCTTGCGGGAATCTGGTATAATTACACCCCCTGCAGTTCCACCACAGCTGGCCAACATAGATACAAACAGTGTAAAAACTAAGTGACAACCATGCATTTCACACATCTTTCATTGGACAAACAGTTGTCCAATTACCACTTCATTTGACAATCCAGAAACATGCATGAAAAAAAAGAGGGTCAATCCTGTTTGCATCAAGGGAATCAGTAGTGATGGAATCAGATAAGCAATTTAGTCCCTTGTCAGATGCGCTTCACCTCTTCTGTTGTAAAACAAAAAGTACAAAGGGAGCTGCCCTGATTAACTGCCCATTTAATTACCTATCACATTACATCATATGCAGCCATGGAAAGCAAATGTTTAAGTTGAGCATCAGTCACTTCCAAGTACCTGAATATGAGCACAATGAGGTGCAGGTCACGTGAAGGGGGGGGGACATGTTGTACTTTTATTTATAATACATTTCTGTTAGTGCATTGGGTACACATGTTGTGCGTGACATGAATAGGAACAAGCACATACAGTAGCACTGGTATATTTCTCCGGCAGACACAAGTGCTGCATTATTTATTATATTTTATGCAGAGAATTGTATGTTGCAGCCAACAGCATGTGAATGTGCTACTGTGATGCTTCTCAGCGCCTCCTCATCTACTATGCCACTGCGTCCCACCAGGGCTTTCATTTTTAAAGGTAACTTATTATCTCTGCTGCAATGTTTATATTCCTGCTCTGTGTTGCAAGAATGCTCAGTTGTTTGCAGTCCTCTGCAGGTGTCTAAAGGCCAAAGCAAGAATGTAGATCAGTGATCCCTTACCAGTAGCTCGAGAGCTACATGTTGCTCTCCAAACAGTGCCAAGTAAAGTCTCCTGTAGGCTGCCAGTCCACATAGGGGCTACCAAATAGCCAATCACAGCCCTTATTTGGCACAACAAGGTACTTTTTCATGCCTGTGTTGCTTCCCAACTCTTTTTACATTTCAATGTGGCTCGTGGGTAAAAAAAAAAAAAGGTTAGAGACCCCTGGTGTAGAGTACGCGAAGAACTTGGGGTAATTACATCAAGAATATGGAAGAGATGGGACTTAACCCCCAAAGCTCCCCCTCCTGGAATGTGTTATAACAGACAGAATCAACTGTCCCTTCAACTGAGGGCCCTTCCCAGAAATGCTGCTACTCTAGTAGCAAAACGGCTGTCAAGGTGCTGTGCTGCGCCAAGGAGGAAAAGAAAGGGGGGCCCCCACACCCGTGAACTTGGAGCTTAAGGTGTGGTGCATCATATGTGCGGACTGTCTGCAACACAGGTGATCTGGTGGTGACATTGCAGAACGCTTGGTCTGTATGAACTTCATTCCGCTTGTTCTATATATCATGCTGTACTAACATTGGGAGTGCAAGTGACGGCTTAATTGACATCACTGAGAGGGCGGGTGGACTTGACTTTCCATTTACCGCGATCGCTCAATCTATGTAATATCTATGGGACTGCCCATGCTGCTCCTGCTGATTTAAGATGACTAATTTCTAGCACTTACATCAGTGGAGTAACTAGATGCTACTGGGCCCCACAGCAAATTAATTTTAGGGCCCCCAACATTTCCAGAGGTTGTCCTGTTTTACCAATATATATTGACATTTCTCATTAATTAGGGCCTCATAGGCCCCCTATACCTCCTGGGCCCCCTGCAGCCGCAGGGTCTGCTTCCTCTGTAGTTACGCCCCTGACTTACATATCAACGCTACAAGCGTCAAATATAAGAACATACAGACCTATACCAGCTCCACCATGACTCACTGGGACGGCCAACTGCTTAACATACCTATTAACTTTAGCTTCTACTAACTGGGACGGCCAATTGCCTAACATACCCATTAACTTTTGCTTTCACTAACCTTGTGGATTATACTTGAAGCTCTATCCGATTCCCAAAGCCTGAGATCACTATTGTTACGGACATTAATAATGGGCACTTTGTATTTACTCAGTGACTTTCAATTGAATCTAATTTCCACATCTCAAGTGGCGAGGTTTAGCATTTCTGGGGAGGGCCCTCTCCTTGGTTACAGTACTGCTCATTTTAACAAGGTTTTAACTTATTAGTATGGCATGGCTGGAAATAAATATTGCCTTTGTATCTACCATTATAGTTGATTCTGTCAGTTATAACACATTCCAGGAGGGGGAGCTGTGGGGGTTAAGTCCCATCTCTGCTGTAATTCCAATTTGAATATTTGATTGAGGACACCCCATTCCTTCTTTACTCCTGGTAATTTGTATTAATTATCGCTCTCTCTGCCTATTCTCAAATATATTACAACAAGAATATATCATGATAGACTTAGGAGTAGGGCATTGAATTGAAACTACTCTCTGTGTGTCTTTCTCTTTTTCAGTGACATTGTATTTATTCTGCCATCTTGAATAACTTAGATTCCACTCAGTTCTTCCAATTACATGGAGGCCATTTATTAAGGTCGCACTAAGAATACTTTGGCCCAGCTGTCATATAGCTTCATGTACAGATACAAAGCAAATTGAGAGTTACCTACAGAATCATGAATTAAAGTATTGTGAGCAGCAAGCTGAGTGGTACATAAAAAACTTTCTGTGTGTATAATGTAGAGGGAGAGGGAAAGGTGAGAAGCTCATCCAAAATTAGTAAAGTCGCATGTCCACTACCCAGACAGTGGCAAGATGAGTGGTACCTGAAGAAGGATAATAACAACCAGGGGAGAAAGAGAGTAGAATACACAGTAAAGGGGAGCAACCTAGGCTGATGCTGTAGCTGACCAATCATTCTTCCTGCTGAATGGACAGATAACATACAAGAGGCCACCCATGGTATTGCCAACTTTGTATTATTCCCTTTGCTTGGACTGTCACAACAGCAGGGAGTAAAGAGTGACAGTGAAAGATTAGAAGAAGGAAGTTGGTTTTACATAGGGATACCTCCTGCAGGTATAAAATAATGGCCAGATGGTACAGTATTGTCTTGTAGGAGGCAATGTCACTTGCATGGTGTGGTGACAATAAGAAGGCCAGGATTGGATGAATGTTACTTGGGGAAGGATTTGGAGGGAGTGGGAAATGGGTAGATTTAAGAGCTTGAATGGACACATCAGGGCAAAACTGGAGTGAAGGGAATGATTGGGAATAACGGCTTTAGTTGATTTCCCAGGTGTAAGGTAGTGATGTCTATCTGGCAACATCACACAGTGCATCCTGGAGTGACATAGAGAAACATGGGGATGTTGAACTCTCTCAAGCAATGTCTTGATAATGTTTAACAAATAACTATAATCTGTACTGCCCAGGTAGAGACTAAGGTATATGGTGCACACCCAATCAAAGAACTGAGCTGTGACTGTGACCAATCAAGTCTACCTCAAAAGGTCCATTGAGATTAATAAATGGGCAACTCTGTTGAACTCTATGCCGATTCTATTTAGTGATTAAATATATTTGGAGCTGCTATTATTCCAGGTATAAAACCTGTTATCCTGAATGCCAGGGACCTGCGACTTTCCAGATAATGGATTCTGTAATTTGGATCTTCATACCTAAAGTCTACTGAAAACCATGTAAACGTTAAATATACCCAAGTTGTTTTTTTCTTCAAATCAGAACTAATTTTATCTTAGTTCGGATCAAGTACAAGCTACTGTTTCATTATTACAGAGATAAAGGGAATCATTTTTTTTATTTGGATAAATGGAGTCTATAGGAGATGGCCTTTCTGTAATTTGGAGCTTTCTGGATAATGGGTTTCCAGGTAACAGATCCCTTGCCTTTTGAAAGGGTACCTAACAACTGACATACAGACAAACCAATACAGGAGGTAACGAGCGGTCTTGCTCACAAGGGAATATGCCAAAGCTAGTTTTGGGAGGCGCGTCTATCATTTTTTTCTTGCCAGGCGTTATTTAGTTGCCATATACAGATGCTAGTGGTTATTTACAAGGTGCATGTCAGAATATATATATATATATATATATATATATATATATATATATATATATATATATATATACATATATATATATATGTCATTGAAAATGCAGGTTGCAAAGTGAATTAAAAGGCATCTGGCCATTTTTTGCATTTTGTACACTGGGGCTCATTTCTAAACACTGAGCAAATTTGCACCTGGGCAGTTACCCATAGCAACCAATCAGATTATTGCTTTCGCTGTTCATCTTGCAGCTGACTGAAATAAGCTTATCACTGATTGGTTGCTATGGGTTACTGCCCAGGTTCAAATTTGCCCACTGTTTTAAATGAGCCCCTTTTTGTGTCCACCCCTTCTCGACCCTAACTTACACATCATTTACCTGTAAGTTAGCGGGTGTCATGGCTACATAGACTTCAAGTAGTGATGGGCGAATTCGCAAAACAGCCCCGGCGTCTCGTTTTTGACGCCGGCTTCTGTTTTTTGGACGCACATTCTAAAAAACGGAAGCCGGCGAATTTTAAGGCCATTTCAAGAATTTATTCGCACAAATTGGCCACAAATTCTCGCCTGGCGAATAAATTTGCCCATCACTACAAGTAAGTGCTTCCAAATGAGCATTAAGGGGCATACTCTGACACACCCCGGTTCAGTAAATGACCCCTTGTATAGTCTCCCTGTATCTGCATGAGTTTCCTTCCATACTCCAAACACATACCGGCAGGTTAATTGACTCCTGATAAAATTGACCATAGTGTGTGTATGTGAATGTGATAGGGACTTTATAGTGTACTAGATTGGGGTAGAAGTTGATATATACTGTATATAATACACAAAAGCCATGAATATCCTGTAAATTATATCCTTATAAACGGTGAGTTCTGATGTCATCAGTTATAAACGGTGAGTTCTGATGTCATTTCTGTCACATGACTCACTGAAATTTGTGTATTATAATAAATAAAGTACCCCCAGTTGTAAAATATGAGGATATTAGAAGTTACCTCGGAGTTCCATGACCTGTATAAAAACACTCGGCCTTCGGCCTCGTGTTTTTATATGGTCATGGAACTCCTCGGTAACTTATAATATCCTTATATTTTACAAAAGGGGGTACTTTATTCACTATATAATACACAAAAGCCACGAATATCTTGTAAATTATATCCTTATAAATGGTGAGTAGTGATGTCATCAGTTATAAACGGTGAGTAGTGATGTAATTTCTGTCACATGACTCACTAAAATTTGTGTATTATAATTAATAAAGTACCCCCAGTTGTAAAATATGAGGATATTATAAGTTACCTTGGAGTTCCATGACCTGTATAAAAACACTCGGCCTTCGGCCTCGTGTTTTTATATGGTCATGAAACTCCTCGGTAACTTATAATATCCTTATATTTTACAAGAGGGGGTACTTTATCCACTATATAATCTAAGGAATATGTCACAGATGTATAAGTAAAGAATAATAATAATGTCTCCTTACTAAAATGTTACATATATTTTGTAACTGATATCTATCAATTCTGACTTTTAGAGGTTTTTAGATTTTTTTTGTATTGTTAGTAATTGTCTGAAAAACTCAAGTTTTTAGAGGTTTTAAGGATATGTGTTTTTGAAAATAAAATTAAACTCTTACAAATGTATTCCTCTAAAAATGCAAAATTTATCAAAAGATCCAAATATAAAAAGCACAGATGGAAAAGAATGTCACACAATGCGCTAAAAGAGACAAATATCTCTAAACCCTCAAACAATTTGATTATTTTTTGGATAATTAGTTGCGAGAAAAAAACCTGAAAGCTTAGAAAAGTATGAATTTGTCCAATAGTGTCAGCACAGCACCCAGTGACTATTATAGGAGCTTTTCCTTGGTTCAGTTTTGTATTAGAGGTTTTCATGTTTTGCATAGTGATGGGCGATAAATTTGCCAGACATGAATTAGCGTTGAATTTCCAATTATCGTGAATTACGGTAAAACTGCGGTAAAAATTTGTCAGGGAAAAATGCGCTGCATCAAAAAAAATTGTCACTCATCAAAATTGCCGCGTCAAAATTATTTTGACACCCATTGACCAGTGCATTTGGGGAATTTATCGCCATTTCTCTTTAAATTCACAAATTTTTCGGCGAAACGGAAGAGATTCACCCATCACTAATTTTGCACACTCTATAAATCTCAAATGTTTAGAGTTTTAGAGAAATGCAAAAAAATCCACAAATCTTTAGAGAAAAAATTTGTGAAATGAAAAACAAATGAATTTAGCATAAATTTTATCCAGGGACTGGTCCAACTGGCATCTATATTTCTCTCCTCTGGGGAAAATAGGAGAGGCTTCGAATGGATGTGTGTAGTGATGGGCGAATTTGTCCCATTTAGCTTCGCCATGAACTTTGTGAATTTCCAGCGAAATTCGCAAAACGGGCAAAAAATTTGTGAAACGCCGATTTTGCCACTGGCAACAATTCGACGGCGTCAAATCCATCTGCAGCTGCAACATAAAAAATTAGCCAGTGAATTTTAGCTGCAAATTCGCAAATTTATTCGCCGGCGCCTGCCGAATGAATTCGCCCATCACTAGATGTGTGGTTTATTTTCAACCTCATCTACTATGTTACTATGTAGATCAAATTTTACAGAACAATACTACATTTAAATACAGGTATAGGATCCCTTATCCAGAAACTCGATATCCAGAAAGTTCCGAATTACGGAATGGCTGTCTCCCATAGACTACATTTTATCAAAATAATCCAAATTTTTAAAAATTATTTCCTTTTTTTCTGTAATACTAAAACAGTAGCTTGTACTTGATCCCAACTAAGATATAATTAATCCTTATTGGAAGCAAAACCAGCCTATTGGGTTTATTTAATGTTTAAATGAATTTCTAGTAGACTTAAGGCATAAAGACCCAAATTACGGAAAATCTGTTATCCGGAAAACCCCAGGTCCCGAGCATTCTGGATAACAGGTCCCATACCTGTACTACATTTAATAAATTTCATGTAACCAGTAACCAGTTAGTTTTGACAAAAGCATTCCATACCAAAATAAATATATGTAAAATTGCAGCACTGTTAAGTCAGTAGAAAATGAAGTTTATGTTACACAGAACTGACCAGAGAAACATCAGATGACTCTTCTTCGTTCGTTAACTTATTTTCTGAGCAGAGTAACATCAAAATACTTTCTTTATTCTTTAACTTAATTTTCTACTGGCTGCATCCATTCAGCCAAAATGAACAGGAGGCTGCACTGTCTTTTTTTAAATCATTTCATTAGCAGTATAAAAACTGCTAACATCTGGAAAACTAAAAAACAAAATGCAAATTGCAAAGGTGCTCGGAAGAGCAATCTCGGCAGTTTAACATTTGTTTCAAGGGTTTATATTTCCTTTATAGAAAACAAAAGCCGCAACTGCCCCAACTCACCACTTCTTGAAATGAAACAAATGGTAGGATCTGTCAGTGGGTTCTTCAGGTGCGGAAATCCCTTGGCGTTTCAGGCCTCAGAGAATAGGAAAGAAGAAAGCAGTGAAAGCAACGCAACACCGGACCGCTTTAAAACCAGAATATTTATTCATCTACATTAAAAAGCAAGCAACATAATGTTTCCTAACGCGTTTCGGGTGCTTCCGCCTGCTCATTATGCCTATGGTTAAGGGCGGACGCTCCCAAAACGCGTTAGGCAACATTATGTTGCTTGCTTTTTAATGTAGTTGAATAAATATTCTGGTTTTTAAAGCGGTCTGGTGTTGCAGATCTCCACTGCTTTCTTCTTTTATGTTTCCTTTAATAGCATGCCTGTGAATTTGCCTGTGTGTTTTGTGGACTATTAGGGGCAGCTTTATCAAAGGTCGAGATGAATTTTCAAATTAAAAATATTCAAATTTAATTAAATAAAAAAATAAAATAAAAAAATATTCGAATTTCGAGCTATTTTTGTGTACCTTGATTAGGGAATAGTCCAAATTCAAATAGAATTTGAACAAAATTTAAATTAACATGTATTTATATAGCGCCAACATATTGCGTAGCACTGTGTATCGAAATTTATCATGTACTGTCGACGTGGACCATTCACCATCTAAAACCTGTCGAATTGCTGTTTTAGCCTATGGGGGACCTCCTAGAACCTATTTGGAGTCAATTGGTGGACTTCGAAAAATTGAAGATTTTTTTGGGGAAAAACTTCAATTCGAGTTCGATTGAATTGGCTATTGCTGCGATTCGGCCAAATAACTAACCTATTCAGCCAAAAAAAAACTGACTTAATTTCGGTTAGTCTTTTTGAATTAGAATTTCGAAGTTTCTCAAATTCGAAATTCGACCCTTGATAAATATGCCCCTTAAAGTCATTCATTCCTTATACCAAAAAAAACGATTGCTCAGCACTGCTCAGAAGATTTCATGGATGCAATAAGCAAAGCACTTAAATTAAAATGCAATTTGTGAAATAAACCTTATTATTTTTTCCCATTCACTTACTTCCTTGTAGTGATGGGCGAATGTATTTGCCAGTCATTGATTCGCTGTGAATTTCCGCACTTCGCCGACTGTGAATGTTGTTGTGAAACTGCCGTGGAAATTCGCAGTGGAAAAATTCGCTGCATCAAAAAAATCATTGCACGTCCAAATTGTTGTTCGTCAAAATTATTCGGACAACCATGCATTTAGACAGAAGATTCGCACGTGTAATTATTGTCACGCAAATTTGTTGCTTGTCAAAATTATTCGGATGCTCATTGAATTGAATTCATTTTGTCGAAAGAGTGAAAGAGTTGCGTGTATAAAAATTGTTGCTCGCGTCAAAATTGATGCGCATCAAAATTATTTTGACGCACATTGACGTCAATGCGTTTCAAAAATTTTCCGCTGTTTCGTAAATTTTTTGAGAGTTTCGTGAATTTTTCAACGAATCGAGACAGATTCGCTCATCACTAATTCCACGTTACATGCGTCCCTCTCATTACCCAAGCCTGGCAAACGTTGTCCATGAGGCTTATTTCATTGCAGAGAAGAATGTCACCTGCAGTTTCATAAAAAACACCGCCTCGACATTGCTATAAGCTTTAACCAAACGGTGATAAAGTGCGTCAAAATTGTAACATTTCTTAACAAGTGAATAAAAGCTTTATGACCTTGTCTTGAGATTATTTAGTTGTGATTTATCTACATTTTACTTTAGACTTGAGGTGCCAACAACAATGTTTCTGGTAGCAATGAAAAATAAATAAAAAAGGCTGGGACCAGAGTATTTTTCCATGTATACAAAGAGACACAGCTATATACATCTTTGCATGGCAAATGCTGAATTCAGTGCAAAGCAATGCCGTTAGATTGGCAAACAAATGCTTATTATCAGCTGGAGAATACCATGAAATGCTATGTTAATATTTATCCCCACGCTGAATTCTATGTTTATCAGAATGAAATGTGGGATTACTCCAATGGAGATGAACAAAGTCAGCTCAAGGTTAAGTGCTACAGATGTAATTACCAGTGAAGTCTAAGGCACTTAGCAATCAAGATAAGTGAAAGTTTAACTCTTTAGGCAAGGAGATAGCAAGACCTTCAGACATCTTTGTAACCTACTAGGATGATATAGATATAGGAATAAGCCATGCAGTATATAAATCTTGATACTCTTTCCACACAAAAAAGCACATGCTCGTAGAAAAATTCTTAGCAGATCCATCTACATCCAATAATATATTCTCACTGTAGTAAATGACCAATCTGTATCCATTAATTTAGCCTCCAGTCGGTTGGCTTGTAGGAATTAACATGTTCTGGAACAGAGAAAAGAGCTAGGGCCCACAGCAGGCAAGAAGATACAGTTGAAATTGCGATAAGTCGGTGGTTTCCAAAATGTTGGGTTTGCCTTCCTGGTAAAGCAGGTTTGGAGCAATAGCTGGATAGGTGGATGCTCATTATAAAAGTGGATTATATAGGTGGTATATTGTAATAGGTGGATGCTCATTCTGAAGGCCAGTTAGGGTAAGAGTGGAGGGAGAAAAATATTTGCTCTCCTACATACATTGGAAAGTCAGGCTTGACAATGAGTTATTGTGAGATTTGGGTTGAATATGTTTTTGATGTCCTTGACATAGTTGGAAGAATTATGTTTCATCTGTACTAATTTTACAAGATAAGGGGAACATTGACCAAAGGATGGACCTTCAAGGGAGGGCTTGAACTGAAAATGTTCTACAACCGCTGATTAGATGAAAAATACAACTGAAAATGGACTACTCAGTGTTCTGAGATGTTAAGTTACTTCTTCAAGGTCCTAAATCAAGAGTAATCAAAATTCCTTCCAAGTAGTGTCAGTTGGGCTCCAACCATGGGTTCAGCATATTAAGGGCCATTTAAATTTATGGGGTTATTTATCAAGCTCCGAATATCTGAATCTCAAATAATTCGTAGTTTTCAGAGCAAAAAAGAAAAAACGAAAATTATTTTGAGATTTATTAAAATCCGATGGTCTAAAAACTCAGAATCCGAAACCCCGGCATCTTAAAGCTCTCCAGATCCTGTATAAGTCAATGAGGAAGGTCCCAGTGATGTCCATACCGATATCCAATGATTTTGGGTGCAAAAAACTCAGAAAACTCTTAGTTTTTGCCAGAGTTTTGGGGGGAGCTCCTAAGTTTGCCTGACCCTATTTTTTTGGGCTTTTTTCTTCATAAATAAAGTCCATTCAGGAATTCGGAGTTGCTCTGAGTCGGATATTAGAAATACTGAGATAAATTCGGACCATGATAAATAACCCCCTTAGTATCAGACATCAAGAATAATTATTTACCTATTGCATATGGTGCCTAAATGAGTTACAATAAATGCAATACATTTACCTTGTAGACAATAAGAACTAAAGGCCACGAAGCACAAACATGGTGGCAAGCAAAATATGAAATAAAAGTGATTCAGTTTCATGCAACTTTTATTTCCTTGGTTTTAGTCACTATTCCTTATTTCTAAAAACATTGCGATACATTTTTACCAAAATAGCATGGATATCACTTTGCAAAGTTAGGAATTCCATTCTTTGCTACAGGAACTTTTACAGTTTGCAATAGTGACGGGCGAATTTGCGCCGTTTCGCTTCGCCGAAAAATTCGCGAATTTCGCGCGAAATTTGCGAAATGGCGAAAAATTAGCGAAACGGCGCCGGCGTCTCGTTTTTGACGCCGGCGCCTGTTTTTCCGACGCCGGCGCCCGTTTTTGACGGCGGCGTCCGTTTTTGGCGCCGGCGTCCATTTTTCCGAAAAAATTTTTTTTTTGACGCCGGCGAAATTTTTGCCGCGAATTTTTGCGGGCGTTTCGCGAATTTATTCGCTGGCGGCGAAACGCGCAAATTCGCCGCGAATTCGCGCCTGCCGAATAAATTCGCCCATCACTAGTTTTCAAGAAGAAGTCATTTATATTTTATTATCCACAATAATCTGCCAAATCCTCAGATATAACAATATGTTAATGACCATTTATGACATTTCAATTGCTCACCAATATTTTGAAGCTTTATAAATAGGGGAAAACAATATACTGTTGCTGCTCTGTGAAGCATTACTCATCCCTACTGTACTTCTGTGCATTTTAAATAGGCTCCTCTATGCTAGTTGAGAAGAAAGCAAAAATAGGAGCAAATTGTATTAATAAATTATTAATAAAAGGCAATTTGCTGTACTAAAAACTTATACCCGGGTGTACATTAACCAACTCCATGGGCACAAAATTGCATTCCTTTATTGTAACATGTAGGGGCAGAAAGGTTGAAGTGAAAATTAGAATTAAAAAAAATTGAATTTCAAGCTAATTTTTGTGTACTTCGACTAGGGAATAGCCAAAATTCGATTCGATATTCGCCATCTAAAACCTGCTGAATTGCCGTTTTAGCCTATGGGGGACCTCCTAGAACCTATTTGGAGTAAATTTTTGAAAAACTTTAAATTGATCGATCGAAAACGGACTTATTGGGCCAAAAAAAAACTTACAGTTTTTGATAGATTTAAATTGGTCTTTTTTCATTCGAATTTTGAAGTTATGGGAGTTCAAAAAAACATGTTAGGTCACATGAGCCAATTAACAGACAGAGTTCTGTCTTTTGTTTCCTCACTTCTTCCTGTTAAAGTTAGAGCTGCAGTGTTTCTGGTCAGGTGATCTCTGAGGCAGGGACCATCACGAAATGGTGGTTCAAGTCAACGAGATGTAAAAGGGCAATATTTACTTAAATATATATACCAGTTTGGTAAGATTCTTTAATATGCTACTTAATTTGAAATAAACTATTTTCGGGACCCTGAGGCATAAGTTCCCCTTTTTATTTGGAGCCTCATGGTGGATACAGGGTCTCCTAGAGTTTCCAGGGGCAGAGCTCTTGGATTGGTGCAAAATGGCTGATCCCAAAAGCAGCCACAAGGTGTCTCTGTGCCCCATAAAAGGTAATTGGCATGTGCTCAGAGTTATTATTGCTGGAGGATTCCTACTTTTACTTTCATGTAGGAAGGTGACCAGAACTCATGAAAAGATGTAGGGGCTAAAAGGGAGTTCGATAGCCCTGTGGGCTGATGCAGGGTGCTCCAAAAGCCTCGAAAGCTCAACCATGCCGGTTTGGAGTTTGCTGGACATCTTTTGTGCTCGCGCTATGGATAGTGCTGGGAGCTGTAGTTCTGCAGAGGAATATATTTGAGTGCTCGCGCTATAAACAGTGCTGGGAGCTGTGTCACGAGAAATAAAGAGGGTTATCATGCTCGCGCTATAGACAGTGCTGGGAGCAATACCCGAAAGATAAAGCAAGATGCCTGTTCTTGGATAAAAGTATTTATCGCTGTTCCAGCTATAGGTGAGCCTGCCAGTTCTATGTATGAGCCATCGGGTGAGTGATGCCAGGGGATGTTGGAAAAGAAAGGATCCAGCGTATCTCCTGTTTGTGAAACAGGCTATTTGTGTGCCTGCCACGTGGGAGCCAATAACTTGTCCAGTGGGAATGGTATTTGGGGCAGGTAGCGCTACCTAGGGACACATGTGCTCTTTGGGGAAAAGGGACTGAGACTCTTTCTCCTGCCAAAGGAGTTGCAGGACTTTGCCTGGCATGGAGGGCCAGGAAATGGACTGCCTCATGTTCCCATGGGAGTGGGTTATTTGATATGTGTTTTACTTCCCTTTTAATTTACACTTTCCTTATATAAAGTTGTGGTTTTTATATAATAAAGTGTGGGTTTCATGTTATTCCTAATGGGACTATCCGCAAGTGTATTCCCGGATCCCATTAGGTGGAGGTACTGCCAGCAAGAAGAATTCCCAGTACCCTTTCACCTAGCAAAGGGGACTTAGGACCTGTAAGTCAGTAATTATTGTGATGTACCACCTTGGCACCAAGGCGGGGGGCCAAAAATGGGTTACACTATCTATTGCACAAGTATTCATTTTGGGGTATCGCTTTTCTTTAAGAGCAAGGACTTCAGAAAACAGTACCTCAGGCTACTCAACAAGACAGGAACTGGTCTCAGCAAAAGAGCTTAAAGGAACAGTAACACTAAAAAAATGAAAGTGTATCAAAGTAATTTATAATGTACTGATGCTCTGCACTGGTGAAAGTTATGTGTTTGCTTTAGAAACACCACTATAGGTTATATAAACAAGCTGCTATGTCGCCATGCAGGCAGCCATTCAACCTGGAAAAAAGGAGAAAAGGCACAGGATACACAGCAGAAACATATAAAACACTATTGTTTTCTACGGTCTCACCTGTTATCTGCTTTGTGACCTGTGCCTTTTCTCCAGCTTGAATGGCTGCCCCCATGGTTACACAGCAGCTTGTTTATATAAACTATAGTAGAGTTTCTGAAGCAAACACAGAATGTTTCCCAGTGCAGGGCAGCAGGATATTATATTATAATTACAATTTTTGGTGTTACTGTTCCTTTAATTATCCAGAACAGGGGTATGGGAGAGGCTGCTTTAATTAGGCTATTGCTTGCAGCTGGATCATAGCAGCAAACCTCAGTGCTCGTGGGATTTTTAGATCTGGAGTTCTGGGAAGACCTGGACCTAGAGTGTGACTATTTTAGGGACATCTGCATTTGTTCTCAGAAGTGAATAGGCAGGAGATTTGACATTTTTAAAATCTTCTACATGTCAAGTCCCTAGTGCTCCTGCTCCTTTAGCTAAGGTCCTAAAGATATGTATTTATAAGTAAATATTGAAAACTCTGCTTATAATATTTTATAATCACAAATTAACAATGCAAGTTACAATACCTGTTGTAGTAGACAACATGCTATTCCAAATAAGATCATAAGGCCAGTAACTAATTGCAAATTTTGCAGCAGATGATAAATGGGTGGTTTCAGTGCCCTTCCATATCTTCTATTATATTCCGTTCCTCTCTGTTAAAAAAAAAAATCTGCACACTCAGCACGTTCTCCGATCGTGCCAGACACTGACACAGCTAAACTGTTAAACTCAAAAAGTTGAAACAAATTAAGAGATGAGTATTGGTATCGGGAGAGCTTTTACAGTCACATTGATGGGCATTTTTTATTCGCTTGAGAAATTGGCTAGACTAAAGAAAGAACATTGAATTGCACGCACATCTAATCCCTAGTCTGCACATAAGGGTCTTCTTATATAATGCTAGCACTTTATGGCTTGGTAGCTCTTGCACTGCCTAAAAAGCTATTTGAGCTGGTGCACTTAGATGGGCTGCAGAGGTGGCTGCTCTGGGTTCCACGGGCAAATAAAATTATAAATTATCTGCAGTCATCCGTATAAATATATGAAATGATCGACACGCATTCTGTGCAAAATGCTGACCTCCTCCTTAAAGGGGAACTATTGCAAAAATGAAAATGTACTATTAGCTTCAGCACACTGAAATACGAAACCTTCTAAATTCAATCAACTAAAAAATTCTGTACCGTTTCTAAAATAATCAAGTTTATCTTCACTATTCTTCTCTCAGCATCTGCTTCTCTTCTTTCTCTCTTCTTGCAGCAGTTGTATTTGTTCTGTCCTGTTGCACCATCACTTGCTACACTAACTTACTTATTTAACTCCTACTCTGGTGAGTAGACAATGCAATTGCCAACTCTCTTGGACCATTAATCTCTAGACAAACCTATTCATCTCCAATTGGCTGCTACTCTGGTTTGTAGAAAGTGTAACCACTGACCCTCCTGCATCATAGTTCTCTAGACAAACTTACTCAATCCTTTATTAGTCTGAATCTGGGCAGTAGACAATGCAACCGCCAATCCACCTGCATCATCACTCTCTACAGAAACCTACTCATTAACACATTAATTCCCACTCTGGTCAGTAGACAGTGTAGCCACCAGCTCTCCTGCACCATAGTTCTTTAAACAAACCAATTCTGGTCAGTAAACATATATTAGAAAGTGGCTTTTTTTATGTATATTAATCTTCTGGAGAATCAGAATCATGATCTCAAGGAACTGAAATCAACCTACCAGCACTTTTATATTTTTAAAATCATAACTATTTGTCTGATTGCTGGGATGACCTTCAAGGTTGTTGTGTTATTAAAATCATAACTGTTCGTCTGATACTTTAGATCAGTGATCCCCAAACAATGGCTCGTGAGTAACATGCTGCTCTCCAACCCCTTGGCTGTTGCTCCCAGTGGCCTCAAAGCAGGTGCTTATTTTTGAATTCCTGGCTCGGAGGCAAGCTTAACTTACATAAAAAGCAGGTGCATTGCCAAACAGAGTCTCATGTAGGCTGCCAGTCCACACAGGTCTACCAATAGTGATAGCTAACAACAGCCCTTATTTGTCACCCTCTGGAAATATTTTCATGGCTGTGTTGCTCCTCGACTCGTTTTACAATTGACTGTGGCTCATGGACAACAAAGATTGGACACCCCTACTTAATTGGGTAACTGGTGACAAATCAAAATTAAATATCTGCGGGGGAGGGGATTTAACCTTTAATTGCTGGCTGAATTAATATTACTGATATAAAAGAACCATTGTTTAGGTGCTTTGGATTCTATAGTGGTCATTTAATAAGTGGTGCAAAATTAGAGCCCTTAGTCCTCAGTTCCAGAATACTTGTGGCAGGAGATTTGTGCTCCTTGCACCTTGAGCTAAATCAAGGTACGTGGTGCAGTGCTACGGGTACAACGCAGCACTATACTTACAAATAAGGCTCCACTGAACTGCACTCATTCCTGCTGGTGTTTTCTAACTTGCTTGTCATCAGGTAAGGAGTGGAATAGTTAATGCTCGCTCTACTGAACTCAGGCAGTGTGCTGTATTTTTCAGAAATATGGCAATTTGCTGAAGAGCAAAGATACCGGGTGTCCAAAACATGCCATCTGCTGCACCTTAAATAATGAACTATGTCCTTGGGTTCCCTTTTGATCCATGCCACTCTATGTGTTTTCTGTCAACAACACCACACAGCAAAATGAAAGGACCATGGCATTTGTTTATGAAATCTAAGTAGGAATTAATTAACACCTTTCAATCTGACTAGCTGCTAACCGAAGCCTAATTGATAAGTCAGAAAGATCAATTACTCACTTCTGTAAAGTTAGACAGTGTTTAATTCCAATGTAGGCCTCCAGGCTTAAAATACATCAACCAACGTGTCTCCTGTTTGAAATTACATTCCTTTTGGCAATGTATAAAGGGTAAGTAAAAATTACCTACATATTGTTAAAACAAACCAGGAAATTTCAGGTCCTAAATTCTACTGTGGCAGCAGATAACCTTCTTCTTCAAATTAGAATGAAAATGTAGTACACCTCCTACACGCATCCTCATTTCTACAAACATATCAACAATTGTTACGGATGCCTTCTGTCATTCCAATTGTTCAACACTCCATTCCAAGACTCATTTAAGACTCCAATTTATTTATAAATTATAAAGTCAACTATAGTAGGTAGATCTATCCTGTGTATTATCCAGAGTAGCATAAAGGCATTTTTATCTAACAATGGAGCAGTGCTGTCCATCTATGGCTTTAAAGGGGTTGTTCACCTTCAAACCTTTTTTTTCTGTTAAGTTGGTTATTAATGTAATGTAATAGTTCAGAATCTGCTCCTGGATCACTGAGCTGCCGGATTGAAACACCAGAGACAGGACCATCTAGTATAGGTCAATCTAAAAACAACTGGACTTGCTGAGTAATCAATGAATCATTGATTACTCAGCAAGTCCATTTTTTTTTTTAGATTGACCTATACTAGATATACCATGACCTGGATGAATGAAAATCTACATAGTCACAGAGACAGGAACATTAACCTTTAAAGTTAAATTTTGTGAAAATGGATAAAAATAAATGATGGAAAGCAACTGGAAAAATGTATGGCGAACAATCTGAAACCAACTGAACTGAAAAAAGGTGTTTTGAAGGTGGACAACTCCTTTAAAGGGATATAAATGAAAACAATGACATCTAGATGGTTTGAAATTAAATGAATTATCACCCTTTTATCTTGCGTGTAGTTGGTGCTGCAAGTCAAAAAGGAAAACCACTGCATCTTCCAATAAAACAAAGGCAAGTACGATAGGAAGAACTTTGATGATCACATTTGAAGCTATCTTAGATATTGGTAGTGTATTTCTGCTGCCCTGATCTTCATTAAAAGAAATCAGCTATGATGGCCACTCTATGATATTAGCAGGTTTTCCTTCTGATTTGTGGTACACTCTGCTTCCCAGTTCTATGTAGACTTGATAATGAAGTTGTTTATCCTATACAGAGTATATCATATGCCTGGCCTTGTTCTCTACAGTATGGGAAATAAGCCCAAGATGGAATCTCACTTAGAACAGGAATAAAGACTTAGTATCCTCCAAAATGCAGAAATATTACATGGCAAGGTTGAAGATTTTGCATTCATATTATGTACAGGTATGGTGGGATCCATTATCCTGAAACCTGTTATCCAGAAAGCTCCCAATTATGGAAAGGCCATCGCCCATCGACTCCATTATATCTGTGTGTAAAAATTTGTTGTACTTCCATCTGCTTGTGACCATGTTAGTGGCATCAGCACCTTTGTTTCTTTATAGTGACACCCAGTGGTCTATTGGATGGTAAAGGCAAAATTTTCAGTGATTAAATGGGATTTTAGTATAATTTTAGTGGGAATATAGATATTTCTCGGGTAAAATAGAGCATAACTGAAAATATCCCTAATCTTCTAGGCATTAATGAATAATATAAGATGCTGGTTTCATTCTGGACTAAAAATAATCATTATCTTTAAAAAAAATACTTATTGGATATCCCTGTTGACCTGCTACAGTCCCTTTCCACATTTTAAATGATTAGGGTGGGCGTTTCCTAACAGTTCCTACCAGAAGTAGGATGGGATAGCCAATCACAGGTCTGCAGTCTCACAACCAAAGAGAGGCTTTAGTTCCCTATCAGGTCTGCCCAGCTGCTGATTGGTTCCTATTCTGCAGAGCTGTGTTCTGAGTGCTGCCAGCTCCCCTGCACTGCCTGGGAAAGGAGGGACGGTAAGTGGATCAGATCGGTGGGATTAGTAGGGAGAAATTTTCAATAAACCGGCCTAATACACAACTTTTAAAAGCACATTCTGTGTTTAAAAGGGCACAATTCACTGGCACATTCTGTTTTTTTACATAATACCCTTGAATAGGGTTTACATTTTTTGCTATTAAACCTTTCACCTTCGGCTACAAGAATCCAGCCTCTCCTGAGGACAGAATAGGCCAGATAACTTAGGGGCAGTTTAAAACATTCTGCCATTCAAGGACAGCTGTTAAAGGGGTTGTTCCCCTTTAAATTAACTTTAAGTATGACGTAGAGAGTGATATTCTGAGACAATTTGCAATTGGTTTTATTTTTTTATTACTTTTGGTTTTTGAGTTATTAAGCTTTTTTATTCAGCAGCTCTTCAGTTTGCAATGTCAGCAGTCTGGTTGCTAGGGCTCAAATTGTCCTAGCAACCATGCATTGATTTGAATGTAAGACTGGAATATGAATAGGAGACGGCTAATAACAATAGTAACAATGGATTTATAGCCTTACAGAGCTATTGTTTATTTAGATAAGAGTCAGTGACCCCGATTTGAAAGCTGGAAACAGTCACAAGAAGAAGCCAAATAATTAAAAAAATATATTAAAAAAAAGTAATAATGGAGAAAAAGGTGTTTAGAATTAGTTATTCTATAAAATACTAAAAGTCAACTTAAAAGTGAAGTCCTCTCCCAACTATTCTGTTTAGTCCCAATCGTAGGAGGGTGCCTGACAATTTCTAGTAATAGAAAATATTCATTTTATTGTCTTTATTATTAAGCATTTGCTAAGACTAGTGATGGGCGAATTTGTCCAGTTTTCCCTTTGCAGGAAAATTTGCGAATTTCCAGCGAAATTCACGGAACGGAGAAAAATTGGCGAAACACTAATTTTGCGACAGTTTTTATGCGGGTGACTATTCTGATGTGCATCCAAATTTTTGCAGGGCGTTTTTTCGCCACAGTTTCGCACATGGCAAATGTATTTGCCCATCAATAGCAAAGATGTTATTATCATTATTATAATCCATTGAGTTAACTTGTATTGTCTTTCGCATTCTCCGTCCTCCAAACAATTTAGCTATGTCTTTTTTTTTTTTCCTGGGTATGTTTTCTATCATTTTCAGAGCGAGACACTAATGTGAATACGATATCAATGGGCTTTGCAAAAGGCAGTTAAAATAACACGGGAGGCTTGACAGCATTTCGCTACTTTCACATGACAAGTCTGGAGAGCTGGATGCTTAAGGCTGAAGGATCACTTATTGATTTCTTTAGCAATGGAGAAACATGCAATGCATTATCCTAGCTACACATTATCTCAGACTGCACAAAGCAGTGCACAGAGCAATAGGAACTGGGCATTAGATCTGCACCTATGCTGCACCCAACTAATAGATGGGTGGCCTAGCTAATTAGGCAGACCTATAACCTTGATCATGGCTCTTACAGACGAGCGTTTTTACCTGCGCTCCCCTGCGTTCTGTTTTTCTGTGTTCAGCCGCAGGGGAGCGCAGGGATAGACGCATTTAATTTTTTCCAATGGGGCTGTACTCACACAGGCGTGTGTAGGCACCGAAAGCAGGAAAAATGCAGCATGTTGCGTCTCAACCTGCGTTCGGCGCCTACACGCGCCTGTGTGAGTACAGCCCCATTGGAAAAAATGTAAGGCGTCTATCCCTGCGCTCCCCTGCGGCTGAACGCAGAAAAACGGAGCGCAGGGGAGCGCAGCTAAAAACGCTCGTCTGTAAGAGCCCTTACAAATATAGGGTAAAGGCAATTGCTACAATCAGTGGTGAATGCTTTGGGAAGGCACGGGTGCAGCTCTATTCAGCATTGCCACGATGGCATTTGTTTGGATACCTGAGAACTGTTATTAAAATTAACATGCTCCCAGGCACGTAGAAAACAAACCTGCACACTGTATCATGTTCCCTGCTATGGAACTCATGAATAATCATTGTGTTCGAATGGAAAATACACAACAGATGTGTGCTGTTAATATCCTTCTATTTACCACTGATTTGTATCAATTTATGTTGCAGTTTATCATTATCCTTTTTCTGGCATTCAAAGTAAGTTTTATTCCTGACAAATTTGTGGCTTCCTCTGTCCATTGCAAGACCAGCTGAGAATTCTGGGAGATGTAGTCCAACAAGGCTCAGAGAGTGGAAGATAATATGGGTAGGGCCAACCCTCATTGCACTGGCTGTAATGCTATAACTGTCATGTTAGTGTTTTTAAAAGTTATACTTTTAAATAATGTTGTTTTTGTTGTACAGGTATGAGACCTGTTATCCAGAATTCTCGGGACCTGGGGTTTTCCGGATAACAGATCTTTCCGTAATGTGGATCTTCATACCTTAGTCAATCGTGTAAACATTAAATAAACCCAATAGGCTGGTTTTGCTTATTAATTATTTTGATTATTAAGGATTAATTATATCTTAGTTTGGATCAAGTACAAGGTACTGTTTTATTATTACAGAGAAGAAGGAAATAGTGGATTATTTTGATAAAACGGACTCTATGGGAGACAGCCATTCAATAATTTGGAGCTTTCTGTATAATGGGTTTCAGAATAACAGATCCCATACCTGTAATTACCTACCTACAAAATAAATGAAAAGAATTATTTAAAAAAAAAACAAAAAAGTATACTTTTTTCAAAAAAATAGGCGTTACATTTTGTTAAGCTGAGAGTATCACTGGGAAGGAAGTGGCGCCCCAAACACTTAGCACCTGCACAGTGCATTGGGACATCCTTTCTGCCCTAAGAGCCCTCATAGCAACGGCACAATCAAGAACCGAGAATTCCTGGCTGCAACTCAGATCCCTGTCAGCTCTCAGATATTGCTTTTCCACGGTCTGTGGGGACACCCCAATTTGGTTGGCTCCTTGATTCTGTTGGGCACGCTGGGAGTTGCAAGCTAACGGAAGCCAGAGGGTTGTTTTGCATTTATTTATATAGCACCACAAATGTATACAATGCTTTGGAAGAAGTAAACACAAACAGTTGTACAGATATTATAAAAAGAATATAAAGGGGTTCAGTATGCAGTTAGAATAAGGTCCCTGCCCTAAAAAAAAGCTAACAATCTGTTTCCGGATCTAGAGACACTCACAAAAATGCAGTAACACACGCATTTTCACAACTGCATTCTTCAATGATCCCTTGTAGATTGCATGCAAGCCAGGCCCGGACTGGCAATCTGGGGGTTCTGGCAAATGCCAGAGGGGCTGCTGTAAGTTGCTATAGCCTGTCACTATTTATTGGGCTGGTGGGGGGCTGGTTGGGCCTCTGTGTACTTGGAATGCCAGGGTCTATTGTGAATCCCAGTCCAGACTTGATGCAAGCTATACCCTCCCTGGAAGAGGTGGCACATGGGCAATGGCCTTTGCCTTGCACAGCCCTTACTTGTGTGGCATTTCATGACAAAAGGTGCAATGAGAACCTTCTACTATCTGTTGAACCAACTCTCTCAGGATTAAGTACAGTAGGTCTCCCGCTGAAAGAGTTGGTCCAACACAAAAGGTAGGTGCAAGTACCAGGGATAGTGCCTGGGATACTGAGATAGTGCCTTTAAGGTTGCATTTGGGCCCATTAGAACAGCGGTCCTCAACCTTTTTTGCCCCAGGGACAGGTGTAAAGCCAGAAGGACTGGGGGGGTCAAATGCATGTGCCGCATCAAATTAGGGTGCACAAGCACCGCATTTCTTACGTTCTCTTCTAGGACATAGTCAGTTGCACAATAAACCCCATTCATTAAAGGAACTGGCATCAAAATGCTCTCTCTGCACTTCTGTATAGTTGCATTTGGCTCCTCTCTATCCTTGCTGCTTCCCATTCCAAACCGAGCAAAGCTGTAGTATTGATGCTGAGGAACCCTGGAGCTACTGTCACCTCTATGGACCAGCAGTCTGTGTGCTGCCTCAGAGATCAGCTGACCAGAAAAACTGCAGCTCTAACTGTAACAGGAAGAAGTGTGGAAGTAAAATACAGAACTCTCTCTGTTAATTGGCTCATGTGACCTAAGAAGTAAAGTTTGTTTGGTTTGTTTGTGTGCACTATTTATGATTACCCAATGGCACATACTATTAAAAAGTATATTTTTATGAAAATGGTTTATTTACATGAAGCAGGGTTTTACATATGAGATGTTTTATGCAATATATTTTTATAGAGACCTACATTGTTTGGGGGATATAGTTTTCCTTTAATACTAACGAATTGCCCGCAACAGCGTCAGGTGCAATGCCCCCTTGCTCCCGCAACAACGGAGTTGAGAAGGGAAATGATGTGACTTTTTGTCACAAAACAAGGACGTAAAAAACCTTTTTCCCACCTTTTCCTTTCCCGCCCCTAATTTACATATGCAAATTAGGTTTACGATTCGGGTCGGTATTCGGCCGAATCTTTTACAGAGGATTCAGGGATTTGGCCGAATCCCAAAAAGTGGATTCAGTGCATCCCTACTTTCTACCCTATGTGGCCCAAATGGGGTGCAAGCAAAGCATTGACCCAGGGGACTCACCTATGTTGCTCCCCATCTACCCTCTCTTATTATTTTATTGCTGCCAACCTGCTGGGCAATGTGCAATATACAGGGTGCTCGTTTTGTACCTTGTATGTTGCCCCAAGATGTATAATTGATGTACAGAGTGTACAGTAAAGTATCACCATGTCATTGTTCAATTTACAGCCTCTATCTGTTGCTGAGTGACAGCTTCTAGCACCCAAAGTCTGACAAGGCCAGGGCCGCCATCAGGGGGGGACAAGTGTCCTGGGCATGAAGGGGGGCCCGGCAGTGCTGCACTTTTGAAAAAGGTGGGACCCCCTTGAGAACGCCAAAGCCATGCGGCCATTTTTGACGTCCCAAACAGCCAAAATGCAGAAGTGCCGAAAAGCCAAAGGACCCAAAGCCACGAAAACAGCCGAAGCCGAACTCCCATAGCGGCAAAAAGACCGAAGCTACAAAAATAGCTGAAGCCGAAGCGTTGAAAAGACCCAAAGCTACGAAAACAGCCGAAATTGAAGTCCTGAAGCTTCAAAAACACCTGAAGTCACAAAAACTGCTGAAATCGAAGTCATGAAGTGGTGAAAAGCAGGTGAAGTTGAAGTCCTGAAGCCACAACTTCAATTTTACTGATCACCAACTTGTGTATTTTTTTTTTTTTAATCCCCTGACCACCAATGTATTATTTCAAAGGGCATGTAGAAAAATAAAATCCCATTTTTACTTTCTTTGATGAAAAAGAAACATATCTCCAATATACTTTAATTAAAAAATGTGTACTGTTTATTAAGAAACCTGACTGTATGCAGTGAAATTCTCCCTTCATTTACTGCTGTGGATAGGAATTGTCAGATGGTCCCTAACTGCTGAGCAGGGAAACAATCATACTTATGAACAGCAGGGGGAGCCCCGCCTTACTTCTCAGCCATGCAGAACTCAAGCAGATTTGTTTATGACGATCCCTAAGTAGCCCAGACCACACTGAGCATGTGCACAGTCTTAGTCTTGCAAAGATGTTTAACAAAGTTACAAGATGGTGACCCCCTGTGGCCAACTTTGAAAGCATAAATTATTTGTTTGATTAGGCTTGTGGTGCAGTAAGTTCATGTTGATATTTAGTATACAAAATATCGCCTTATTCTATTTTAGACTTTACATGCCCTTTAACTGTGATGTGGGTGGGATCTGGGGTGGGGCTTGGGCGCCAGTGTGGGTGGAGCTCAGGGGACCCCGAAAATGTTGTTGTACGGGTTGCCCCCGTGATTTCTAATGGTGGCCCTGGACAAGGCATTGTGGGAGTTGTAGTCTAACAACAGGAATTACAATACATGCAGCAAATCTAATGATACCTAGAATTATCCTTAATATGTTGGGGTGGAGGTAGCAGTGTAGGCTGGGGGTACAGATACAACATTATGCCCAGCAGGTGCCAATGCTGGTGGGGGAGGCACAAAGCACCTTGGCTCAGTTCTAGAAGGTTTCTGGCTGCCATGTATGTGCTGGAGAGCAGAAGGGAGAGAAAGTGGATTCCAGGACAGGCTCCAGTTATTGTCAGGCTGCAGTGGGGGTGAGAGAGAGAGAGAGAGAGAGGGGGGAGAGAGAGATTCCCAGGGGCAGAGCCAATCCAGTTGGAAGGGGAGAGCTCTCTCACTCGCACACACTGAGCAATGGGATCAGACACGGGGATCGCTGTGACCCAGAAATTGTTCCAGATCTGCAAGTAAAGGGCCGACACTGGGGGACTGACACTGGGGAGGGAGGGTCGGGCTGGAGCTGGAGCAGTGACTCGGCGAATTGCAGCGCACGATTAACAGGAAGGGGATGAATTGATGATCATTTGATTTCTCCACCGACTCCCGGCCGCCCGCGAGGATGTAAAGCGCAGACAGGTAAGAGCCCACTGCAGAGCTCCGTGCGATTGTCTGCGATTGTCTGGCCAGGGGTGGGGCGGGCAGCTCTCACCTCCCCCGAGTCGGCCGGTCAGGGAAGCAGCGTGTGGGGACATCGCCCGGGTGTCATTAGAGAGGCTGCCGGAGCCCATTGCTGCTGCTGCTGATACACAAGTGAGGATTTATTATTATTGTTATTATTATTATTATTATTCCGTGTATTTGTGCGGCTCTGATTTAATTACAATACGGGCGGCTGTTGTGCCAACACTGGGCTCATTCAATTAGGATGGAAAGGAAAACAGAAACCCCACAGACAATAATAACATGTGTTTGGCTCCCCAGCTGCTCACCCGCCCCATCTGCACATTGTCTCCTGCACCGACCCCTGCTGCCGCCGACTCCTGATCAGGTGCAGGGGAGGCTCTTTGCTCTGGGGCTTGGGAGGCGCAGCTACTACTAATGTTCCTGCAGGAGGGACCCGTTGCCTTCCACTGGCTCCCACAATAACACACGGGCTCCGGCAGGTACGAGACTGGGACACTGGCAGAAGGGACAAGATAAAAGGGACTTCATAGGACAAGGAACCCAAAGGAACAGGGCGGCTAAGAACAGGGGGCCCAAAGGCCAAGAGAAGGAATGAAGCACTGAAAGACTGGACAGGGGACCCAAATGGGACACTAACTGTAGGGCAGAATAGGACTGGGCAGGACAGGGCACCCAATGGGACACTGACTGTAGGGAAAAATGGGACGAGGCAGACAGGGGACCCAATGGGACACTGATTGTAGGGCAGAATAGGACTGGGCAGGACAAGGGAACCCAATGGGACACTAACTGTAGGGCAGAATTGGAGTGGGCAAGACAGGGAACCCAATCGAACATTGACTGTAGGGAAAAATGAGTCAAGGCAGACAGGGACCCAATCGGACACTGACTGTAGGGTAGAATAGGACTGGGCAAGACAGGGGACCCAATGGGACACCAACTGTAGGGCAAAATAGGAATGGGCAGGACAGGGGAATGAATGGAACACTAACTGTTGGGCAAAATGGGACCAGGTAGGACATGGGATCCAATGGGACTCTGACTGTAGGGTAGGAGATTAGATGGAGAACAAAATGGGACTAGGTAGGAGAGGAACCACAAGGAACACTTACTGTAGGACAGGAGATATAATGGAACACGGAATAGGCTTAGGGTAGGACAGGGAACCCTTACAGTTGGGACTGACTGATGGACATGATATATAAATGACACACTGAATAGCATTTAGCAGAGGGCAGGATATAAAATGGAAAATTAAGAGGAATATGCAGGTCAGAGGACAAAAAGGAAATCTGTCTACAGGGAAGTTAGAAAAGGGACAGAACAGAACACCGATAACGCGTCGCAGAGGATGAAATAGACCGGTACTGAATGGCACTATATGGCACTATGCTGGGCAGGGAATGCAGTGGGACACTGAGCAGGAACAGGTTGGAATGTTGTGTGGAGTTGGGCAGCAAACGTAATCATAGTGGAACACAGAGTGGAACTAGTCAGGGCAGGGATAATAGTGGATTACTGAGTAGAACTAGTCAGGGCAGGGATTATAGTAGAGTACAGATGTGAATTAGGCAGGGCTGGGATCTTAGTGGAACAGAGAGGGGATGTAAGTAGGTAGAGCATTTATTTCAGCACCACATTGGACTAAATAAGACAGGAGACACAATGGAACACCTAACAGAATTAGTCTGGACAGGGAACATAGTGAAGCACTTAATGGGAATAGTTATGACATGAGAATAGAAAGAACACACAGTAACTATAAGCATGGCAAGGTTAGAATAGAATGCTAAATAATGGCATTACATAGGATAAAATGGACAGAATGGAACCTCATATGAGACTGGGGTAGAATTGTATGATAAATGGGAAAGATTTTTTTTCACCAGGATATAAACTAGAATATGACACCAAATTAGACAAGGTGGGAGGGAGAATTAAATGGATAACTAAATAGTGGATATCAGACAGAATGGAATGAAGCAGGGCAACAACTACAGTGGGACACTTAATGGAATGGAAGACTGAGTTAGACTAGGAAGGATGGTGTAGGAGTAAAATGGATCAGCAAAGAAGGAAATTGGGACACTGGCAGCATAAAATCAGACCAATATCACTATGGACTGTACCTGTAACAAAATAAAAAGCCATATTGCCATCCCATACAAGCATACAGCATAGAGATATTATGGGCTGAGATGAACAACTTAATGTATTGACTATGAAGCTTTTCATTCATCCAGGTCATGGTATATCTAGTATAGGTCAATCTAAAAACAACTTGACTTGCTCAGTGATCAATGACGACGTTTCACTACTCAACTTGAACTGAAGAAGCTGCTCGGATGAGTAGTGAAACGTCGTCATTGATTACTCAGCAAGCCCAGTTGTTTTTAGATTTACCTATATTAGATAAACTTAATGTATTATTTAATGTTTTTGGCAAATTGATTTTTTTTTTAAAAGATTTCTGCTTTTATACAGTCCAGCTCTGTGTGACCTAAATTTGTGCTGCTTGTCAGACTGGAATAGACAGCTGGTAGACATTCAGGACAGTATGTAAGACTCAATCTGATCTGCCTTCATGGGAAAACGTGGAACAAGTTAATGCAGGCAATTGTTTTAAGGACTGGAGGGGGGTACCCTTGAAACTGAACTGATTAAATCAGGGAAATGGATATTTGATTATGTGCACCATGTATAGAACAGCAGATAAATAATGATTAGAGACTCATACATGCCTATTAGGTGCTCCCAGTTTGGTATGTGTGGGTGGGAGGATTCCTTGCCCTTTAATGCGGTTCTTGCATGGAATTAAACAATGGGGAATCATCCATGCAACACACGGGAGTCACACGACTCACTGGAGCAATGCAGAACTATGTGTGTGTGTTTATACTGAAGTGTCTGATAATGTCGCTAATATTATGGCAGCCCCCCGGGGTGATTATCTGAGCAGCTGCATAATGTACACCGTGTCAGCTCCTTTGCATTGCTTCTGTGCAGAAATACTGCTTTGTATACACACGTTGATCTTCATACTCAGGGCCAGGGGTTTTTTGCTGCAAATCAATTTGAGCTGCCTGTTTCTTGTACATTGCACCCACAGTGGGCTAACTGTCTGTTGTGCTGATCTGATGTAATCCTTAATTAAAACATAAATACCCAACTGCACCCTTTCCAGTTGTTGAACTACCACTCACCCCTGCCAGTTGCCGATGAGCAGTTCAGCATCTAGAGATGATTTCCATGGCACCAGTTGTCACAGTACAGTTCTCCTTTCGGATACCTGTTGCCATTTCTTTCTGTGATCACGTGTCTTAACCCACCATTGATACACACACACAAATGTACGCCATGCATCACGCCATTATTTCTCATTTGCTCATATAAAAGCAGCAATAAATGTGCCGGCGGCAGGGGTTTTGGTCTCATTGTTGTTGACTGTGGAGACCATCCAGTGATCAGAATGTACTGCTATCCAAGTGATCATCATCCTTTATATACACAGTGCTAGCACGTTACCGGCGCTTTAAAATAAATTATAACAGTTTACAGAATGAAAATAGAATCTTAGGAACCTCCACCACAAGAGCTTACAATCTAAAGCGCCTAAAATGAGTTTCTGTTGTAAACTGGTTACACTGTGCATTAAGTTGTTTTGGGGGATCTCTTTTACCCCAGTAGAGAAAGGGTAGATCATTGTTGGAAACAAATGGTGGCTTTTGTTATATCATTGTATGTCTTTAACTACCACTGAGAATGGAACAGACAAATAAACACATGCAATCAAATACCATCTCCCCTGCTGGTTATCCCTTTATACAGGGGCATAACTGTAGAGAAATCAGACCCTGTGGTTGCAGGGGGGCCCGGGAGGAATAGAGCGCCATATGTGGCCAAAAAAAATAGCAATTTCAGCATATATTGGTAAAACCGGACAACCTCTGGATATATTGGGAGCCCTAAAATGAATATGCTGTGGGCCCAGTAACATCTAGTTACGCTGCTGCCTTTATACACCGATTATAGATTTCACTTGACCTATTAGATGATATATGTCATTTTTTAAAACCAGCATATTACAGGATGGTTTGTCCACCAACCCAGTTCAGCTTTCTAATATTTTATTTTCTAGGGAAAGGGGTTGTTCTCAGTCTGGTTCTAGTACATTGATTTTGTAGTCTTTTCCCTTTCCTAAATGCTATATTATTATTACCACGTATCAATAAAAGATGAAAGAGAAAGTTTCCCTTTGCCTCTGAGATATTGAGTGAATACAACGAGACGTTCCTTTTGGAATATTTTGACACATGCTTTTTATCCAATCGTTACAATATGTTATTTTGTTCTCCATTGACTTGACTGTGTTTGGTGTATTCTCCTTCATTGATGGCTGCGTTTTCTTGCTAAATGTGATTTTCTTTTTTTTTAAATATATTCTTCTCAATGCTGTAGCGTTGGCTGGTGTGCCTAGTGTTCCTAACCCAATAACCCTATTAAAATAACCGTATGGAAGCTTGGAAATGAAGCAAAGCCAGATAACTAGGGGTTTGGTGCTTTTAATTATAGGAGGTATGATCGAAAACAGACATTCCTCTTGGATTGTTCATTTCTATTAATGTGAAGGCAAAGAAAGGCTAAATTAGATTTCTTTAGATCAGTGATCCCCAACCAGTGGTTTGGGAGCAACATGTTGCTCACTAACCCCTTGGATGTTGCTCCCAGTGGCCTCAAAGCAGGGGCTTATTTTTGAATTCCTGGCTTGGAGGCAAGTTTTTGTTGCATAAAACCATGTGTACTGCCAAACAGAGTCTCCTATAGGCTGCCAATTCACATAGGGGCTACCAATGACTCAATTACAGCAATTATTTGCTTCCCCAGGGACTTTTTTATGCTTGTGTTCCTCTCCTACTCTTTTTACATTGGAACATGGGTAAAAAAAAGGTTGGATGATCCCTGCTTTATATTATAAACAAGGATTAATAGTGCACATCAAAATAACCAGACACAATTTAATGTAGTCCAAATACAGATCTCCATCCTTGGCCCTTCTTTCCACTTGTTTGAGCCCAGCCTGTTAGGAATTTTTGTTAATGCATGACTCCATTAAAATGAATAATTCTGCAGTCTGCAGGGCTGCTCAGGAGCCAGGAGTCTGAAGCGCACATTTGCTATTACAATGTAGCATAATTAATATAACTTTATTAGTGCAGAGAACCACTATTCCAAAATATAGGAACAGTGCAGACTATGCAGTCATTCCAGGCAGCTAGATTGTTACCCATCTAGCTCCAAGCCAGAAAGGATGTCTGTTCCCTCTGAATGTGAAAAGAAGGGCTTCAAAGAGTTCAGGCTCGACACCGACTTATGTCAGCGGCTATTTAATTGAATTACTACCATTCCTGGTCATTTTGGGAAGTACCTACGAGATTGATCTAATGGAGCTATTGCAGTGGTTTCCAAACTGTAGGGCTGTGCACGGAGCAGATATAATGGGCCTCAGCCACCTAAGCTGGCCATAGATGCAAAGATCCGATCGTACGAATCATCGTATGATCGGACTTTCCCATCTCCCGACCTGCCACTAACCATTCCGATCAAATAAAGTAGTAAAAGAACAGATCAGCCGATGTTCTGTCCCTGACAGCAATCGTACGATAGTTATGTCCGACAAAAGCTGGTGACAGTCTCCCACTGAAAATCCTACGATCCGCAATACATGCAGAGATATTATCGGCAGCCGACAGAAATCTTTTAACCTGTCCCATCGTCCAAACGACCGATCTCTGCCGGGCTAAAAATGTCGGGACTCTCCACACATGGTCCGAAAATCGTACGAATCCAAGATTCATATGATCAGATCTTTGCTTTAGGGTGCCATTTGAGGAGTTTTCCTATTTGTTCTGCAAGATACACCTGAAAGCCTAAATCAATGAAGGTTGTGGTGAACATTTACTTGATGTCCTAGATCAAGTGAATGACTAATGCGCCAATGTTTTCCTGTATCTGCGACCTCGCTTTGAGCTAAGAGGCGACTTCAGTGTCAGACAGGCCCGGCGGGATACCGGGAAATAACCCTGTGGGCCCGACCCTTAATGGGCCCCTGCCGGGCCAGTCCCCTGTCCCGATCCTATCTGATATTTTTCTATGTGCTGGGTAGCGCCATCTGCGCATGCGCGCGGCACCTTTCACTGATTCGCGAGCTGCGACGACACACATTCACGCTGAGCAGCGCCTTCAAGCATGCATGCTTGGCGCACTATCGTAGGGGGGCGGGGGGTCCGAGGGGGCCCTGGACAGTAGTCCCAGTGGGCTCCGGTCCCCCCTGTCCGACCCTGGGTGACTTGGTCTTGTACTCATCCCAACCACACTTTGTCTTCCCAAACCTTCTTACTGGAAGCCTCACATGCATGCCATGACAGTAATTTCATAAGCCTATCAGTAACATATAGACTTCAGGTCAAACTAAGTACAAGCTTTAGCTGGGGACCTTAAAGTCTGACAACTACTATTAATTATAAACTTAAAGAGTACAGATCATAATATACCTTTGGGGCAACGCTGGTCAAGGAACTTCCTTGTGCTCTTCTGCCTACAGCTGGTGCTATGTTGGACCTAGGGTTGTCACCTGTCCGGTTTTTGACCCGGCTCTCCTGGTTAAAACTGCCTGCCCGATTTTCCAAATTAGGAAAATGGGACAGGATTCATTGAGAATGATGCAGCGATTGGTCAATCAATTATGGACACATCATAGCCCCGTCCCTGATGTCATCTGTCTGTTCCTGATACATCATTAAACCGCGATGTTGTTGGTCCACCTCCCATTACATCACAACCCGGAGCTATCCACAGGGAAAGATGGCAACCCTAGTTGGGCCCATTGCATTCCTAGATATTTTGCTTGCAAGACATTTCAAGCATGAGAAGACTCCCCTTCTGCATATGCTACAAATGAAGATTGGACACTCGACACATTTGACACCTTCCCTCTCAGCATTACATATGCTGCTATTACTCTTTTTGTTGTACACGCAGTACAGTCTTTTGAAAGTCATAACTGAATTATAAGCACAATCAGTCACAGCTGTTTGAGATGGGGAATGAATGATCTATCCTGACACTTTGTGCTGTATGCCAGTGTGTCATCTCTTAGCTGACATTTATGTGGGTGCGTAAGAAATCTGGGAATATATGGGAAGCCTGGCCTGTTCCAACTAAAAACCATTAAAGGCAGGGTTGTAACTACAGAGGAAGCAGACACTGCGGCTGCAGGAGGGCCCAGGAGGTATAGGGACCCCATGAGGCCCTAGTTCATATAGAAGTTAAATAAATATTGGTAAAATAGGTCAAACATTTTGGGGGCCTGAAAAACAATTTGCTGTGGGGCCCATTAATATCTAGTTAAAAACACTTTTTTTCAGTTCAGTTGTTTTCAGATTGTTCACCATAAACAAAGACTTTTTTCAATTACTTTCCATCCTTTATTTTTTACAGTTTTCCAAAAAATTGAAGTTTAAAGTTTAATGGTTGTATCTCTATTGTCTCAGTCTGGCAGCTCCGTGATCTGGGAGCATCTGAACTGTTTGCTCCATTTAGTTGATACAATTAGTTAATACATTTCTCTGCAGTATCTGTGGAATATTAACAACTATTGTATCAATTCTAACAGCTGCCTTTAATGAAACTCAGGGATTCTGCTCAGCAGGGACAAACATAAGAAATGTATCAACTAATGGGCAGATTTATTAATGGTTGAATTTTCAATTTTTTTTAATGGTCAAAACTGTTAAATTCGACTAGGGAATTATCCAAACTCGATTCGAGTTTTAAAAAAAAATTTTAATTCGATTTTCGAGATGTATCATACTCTGGCCTGTTAAGAATTCGAATTCGACTATTCGCCACATAAAACCTGCCGATCTCCTTTTGGTAGAGGTACAGGGATCAATTTGGAGATGCTTGCAGCCTTCCTGACATTCTAATTGAGTTTTCTAGAATTCAAATCGAATTCGATTCGATTCGATTAGTTTTAGAATCTGTAAAACTCGTTCCAAGTTTTGAAAATTAAAATTTTTAAATAAATCTCCCCCAGTCAAATTTAGAATTCAATCGAATTAAGGGAGTTTTAAAAAAACTCACATGAATTCGAAATTCGACCCTTGATAAATGTGCCTCTAAATGTATCAATTTAGAACAGTTAGAATTTGTGCCTGGCGAATAAATTCGACCATCACGATTTATACTTCATTATTAGAAAAACGTTCACAGACAGAAATTGAAAGTAATTGGGAAAAGCCGTTATTTATGTTGAACTATCTGAAACCAAATGAACTGAAAAAAGTGTTTTTTTAAAAAAAAAGTGTTTTAACGTGAACAACCCCTTTAAAATGACACAAAACTGCCTTTGATCCCCTAACGAATTGCAGCAATCGGAAGGTTAATGAAATGTAAGTTGCTGTATTGAACAGAAAGCTTTATTCTCCATAGGAAGAGCAGGTCTGACAATTCCTCCTGTTATCTCCTATTGTTGACAGTGGGAGTTAGAGGTGAAAGCGGATTAATCTGCTCTCTTCATACAGAATGAGGCCCTGAGTGCGACGGGCGGGTAACTAAGCAACTAAAGTTATGCTGGGACTAGAATGGGTTCTAATCTCAGCTATTTGAGGGAATTTTGTCATATGCAATAGTAAAATCATATTCCAGGCATAAGAAAAGCAGACAATGTTGTTCCGCACACTGACTTCACATTTGCTGACGATTAGTGACGTGCAGATAGGGAATCCCAGCATAGAGAGATTAATGTCTCCCAGTTTAAAAACTGATGCTATAAATCTAATTCGTTGCATGCTAAAAACTTTTTTAATATCTTATATTGGATCATGCAAAATTAAGGAAGGCTGCTTAAAAATCTTGACTTTCAGGTTTAACCTCAAAATTCTAGGCATCCACATAACTTCCTTGACTGATCCGGTTCTTTTATAATCAAATAGTCAGAATTCCATGCTGCATGTCTTAACTGGAATTTCAGAATTGACCAATAAGCCCTTTATCAACACCTCCCTCTGAAGACAATCCCAATACTTGACTGGTCATGAGCTTAAATCTACCACCAAATCCGAGGATCCTGTAAATTGTAAAATTTGCGAAACTCCGGAAAAATCAACAAAAATTTATGAAACTCATTGAAGTCAATGGACATCAAAATAATTTTGACGCGCAACAATTTTTTCTACTCGCAACAATTTTTTTACTCGCATTCCCAAATGCATTAAAGTCAATGGGGGTCCGAAAAATTTTGACGCTTGACAATTTAGATGCACACACCAATTTTGATGCACGTCACGTTTTCCACACGGGCGGCGAAATGCAGAGATTCGCCACGAATCAATGTCTGCCGAATACATTTGCCCTTCCCTAGAAAACACCTTTATTGGGTTTTATCAGATTTTTCGGCAGCGAATTGACGGCGCAGTTTTGCAAATTAATTTCGCGAATTAATCTCGTGTCTCGCGAATTTATTCGCCCATCAGTAATAAATTCCTGTGCCCAGTAATTACCAAACCCAAATGATAGTTTTATATGAAATTTCCCTGCACTACTCAGTAGCACTTTAAGGCCAGATTGTCCATAATATACAGCTGGCGAATTGAGTGCAACATCTGTACTGCTTGCACTGCACAACACGGTCTCCTTCTGATCTCTCGGGTTCTCACTAGATGAAGAGACCTGTACATTTATATAATTGTTAATGGTACCGTATATACTCGTGTATAAGCCGACCCGTGTATAAGCCGAGGTACCTAATTTACCTAAGAAAACTGGAAAAATTTATTGACTCGTGTATAAGCCTAGGGGCCCCATGTCAGATTTCAAAATGTGAATGTGTAAATGTGTAATCATGTTTTATGGCATAGAAATCTATCTAAAACGATTTAAAAGAGTCAGAACTATTAGCTGGACAATTGCCACTTGTTTTCCCTGTGACCTCCCACCTTTTTGGACATTCCTCTTATTTAATGTAAGTGACTATATTTGTTTTTATATTTATTACAATAAGCTGCATCAGAGGCAACCTTATAGAATGGAAAATTGTACATCACATACGCTGGTGTATTGAGTGCATAATAACACGGCTGTTATTGAGTATGTGTATTGAGTGCATAAGATACGAGGCTCCTTCCGCGGCCCCAACACACCTCCCTCTCCCATAGCGCATCAGCAAAAGCAGAAAAAAGGTACCGTACCGACTGTCACGATCGCCGCCCGGAGCAGGTCCAGGAGCTCCGGGCGGAGCGTCCTTCCCTGCCGGCGTCGCTCCCAAAATGGCGGCGCCCATGGCCCACGTGGCGGCCATGGGCGCCGCCATTTTGGGAGCGACGCCGGCAGGGAAGGACGCGCCGCCCGGAGCTCCTGGACCTGCTCCGGGCGGCGATCGTGACAGTCGGTACGGTACCTTTTTTCTGCTTTTGCTGATGCGCTATGGGAGAGGGAGGTGTGTTGGGGCCGCGGAAGGAGCCTCGTATCTGCGGCCGGTGAGGGATTGGCTACGGTATGTGCAGGGATTTAGCTGACCCGCGTATAAGCCGAGGTCGAGTTTTTCAGCACATTTTGGGTGCTGAAAAACTCGGCTTATACGCGAGTATATACGGTATCTATTTCCTCCAATACAATCTGTGTTTTCTCTAAAGATTTCCGTAACCCTGTTTCTGTGTTATAATCACAAGTAACTATCAGGAAGCTGCATATAGTGTCTTTCTGGGGGGATTAGCATCAGGGTCATGAAGGTCTACCGACCCAGTAACAGCTCATTAGGCTAATGACTTACAGGTATCTATAGGCAATTTAATGTTTAGTGACCTGCTGCCATTTATATAACAGGATCAGCCCCGGATACAGCTGTATTGTCATTAGAAACAAAGAGATATATGATTCACCAGCCCACCTAATAGCCTGGAAAATACAAACTAGATTAGAGTAACTAATACTTAAAATGTTATTGCTATATGCCTGCTCAGGTCATAGGGCTGCTTTTCTTGTTTAGTTGTACAGCAGTTTTGGGTGTTTCTGCAGGAGTGGAACTTGACAGTGCAGGAATATTTGGGGTGCTCTTGGTCAGGAATAGACAACCTAGGGTAGTGTCGCCCACTGGGATACCAGGAAAACTCCCGGTGGGCCCAGGTGTCAGTGGGGCCTCTTGCTTCTAAAAATTTGGCCTATTTCATGGTCATTCCCTATTTCTTTATGGGGAAACATGAGACATAATGGAAGAATGTAGTAAGTAGATATAAAACACTAGGAGAATAAAAAGGTTGAGTGAGGAGAGGAGGAATAATAGTTTGGAAAGTGGACCCATGGTCTAAGGCTTTCTGGTGGGCCCCTGGCATCCCAGTCCAACACTGGCCTAGAGCCATTAAGATGTTATTAGGTACAACTCCTAATCAGCTATTGATTGGATTTTGTAAGCAGTAGTGATGTCTAATAGAACATGGGTTGCCCATGTTTTCTCTTTGTAACAGAAAATAACCTTCAGTCATCACAGCTTAGTTACCTTGTTTGTGGTAGCACATTGCCCTTTGGTTGCGGCTGTTGTGGATCTTCAAGGACCGGAGACCACTTGAGGTGAAAAGATAAAGTTTATTTAATGTGAGCTCCGTGGATTCTGAGCTCACAAAGAGTCAGAACTCAGAATAAAGAAATCACAGAGTTTTTATTAACTTGGGAAGGTATGACATAAGAACTAACGGGCATAAAAGGGCGTTACCATTGCAAGAGCAAAGAGATAAAAAAAGAACTGCTCATATAACCAATGAGTAGTGATGGTCGAATTTGCGGCGTTTCGCTTCGCCGAAAAATTTGCGAATTTCGTGTGAAATCCGCGAAAACGGCGAAAAATTCGCGAAACGGCGCCGGCGCCCATTTTTGACGCCGGCGTCCATTTTTCGAAACAATTTTTTTTGACGCCGGCGAATTTTCGCGGGCGTTTCGCGAATTTATTCGCTGGCGGTGAATCGCGCAAATTCGCCGCGAATTCGCGCCTGGCGAATAAATTCGCCCATCACTACCAATGAGATGATTCTTCCTCAAGGTCAGGGTACTAATGACCAAGCTCCTTTGAGAACAGAATCCATCCAAGTCAGGGGGCTCCTTGGGGAATCTGCATACACAGAATTATATTCTCTCTCACATCCTTGAGTGCACCAATTTACCCTCCTGGGATGAATGTAGACTGGCACTTGTTCTTAAAAGAATACCTAAGTAACAGATAGTTTATATAAAATGACATGGCATATTAAAGAATCTTACCAAACTAGTATACTGTATATATTTAAGTAAATATTGCCCTTTTACATCTCTTGCCTTAAGCTCCCATTTCGTGATGGTCTGTGTGCTGCCTCAGAGATCACCTGACCAGAAATATACTACAACTCTCACTGTAACAGGAAGAAGTGTGGAAGCACTCCATCTGTTAATTGGCTCATGTGACCTAACATGTATGGTTTGTTTAGCTCGTTTGTGTGCACTGTGAATCGTATGATTCCAGGTGGCGGCCCCTATTTTTTCTATTTAGGATTATCCAGTGGCACATACTACTAAAAATGTTGGGATAAATTGTGTTAATTTTGCCGAATTGGACAAAATCGCATTAGGTGCAGTGAAATCCATCAAGAGCAGTTCCTGTTGCATCCATGATGATGTTGGAATTTGGAGAAAAAACACTGAACCATGGGAAATTGCACTTTGCTTACTGCACTTGCAGATGTACATGTGCCATTTTTTATCTGGAACCCTTCAACAATACTACCACAGGCAGATGCAGCGGATTTTGGCAACGAAATACATTTGCATTTCACTCTGATCTCCGTAAAGTCTGCCTGCACATGAACCGAGGCAATGTATTCAGGTGCAGGCACATTGCATTATGGTGGAGCAGATTCTCAGCCTGTGTTTCTCTGCAGCTTAAACATTTCCCTTTAAAGGGCATGTAAAGTCTAAAATAGAATAAGGCTAGAAATGCTGTATTTTGTATACTAAATATAAACATGAACTTACTGCACCACAAGCCTAATCAAACAAATAATTTATGCTTTCAAAGTTGGCTACAGAGGGTCACCATCTTGTAACTTTGTTATACATCTTTGCAAGACTAAGACTGTGCACATGCTCAGTGTGGTCTGTGCTGCTCAGGATCGTCATAAACAAAGCTGCTTGAGTTCTGCATGGCTGGGAAGTAAGGCGGGGGCTCCCCCTGCTGTTCATAAGTATGATTGTTTCCCTGCTCAGCAGTTAGGGACCGTCTGACAATTCCTATCCACAGCAGTAAATGAAGGGAGAATTTCATTGCATACAGTCAGGTTTCTTTTTTAATTAAAGTATATTGGACATATGTTTCTTTTTCATTAAAGAAAGTAAAAATGGGATTTTATTTTTTTGCCTTTACATGCCCTTTAAAAGAGAGAGTGAGGCTTTGATTTCCTCACAATCCATATATCTTACCTTTAAATGGGAATTTTAGCAGGTATATATACAGTAGATAATTATAATAAGATTGCCTAATTTATAGGTGCTTGATGAAATAAACTGTTCAATTGTTGTTTTATTCCTTCATAAATAAAAGATTTCTAAGTAAAATGTCACTGTTACTTTAAATGATGAGAACAAAGAGATATCTCTAGTTAATGTGACAGAGCACTTACCTCTTTTAATGGAAAACCTTAAGTAGTTTGCCATTATGAGTGAGGCAGAACCGTGTGCCGTTCTGATTCGGCCTGGAAATGGTACAAAAGTAAATGTAACGGTGGGTGGCATTTTCTAACCTTTCCCGGTATTTGTGCATTTTGAAGCAGCCGCTGATTATCTTCCTTTCAAGCTGAGCTTGTGATTTAACAACACAGTTGGCATCTGTTGGGTTCTCTCAGAACTATATCAGAGTCAGTCCCTGCTGGAATTCTGTTAAAGATATTTAATGTGGAGATGGAACATGATCAGTACAGAATGGGCCTTCCTGCCAGAGGAAATGCCTATACTTATAATAAAGGAAAAATTTGTCAGATATTTTGTCATGTTGGAGTGGGTAAAACTAAAACACTAGCTATTGCCTTATATATTAGTGTTCCCTAGGAATTAAGGGATGAAGGAAACATGTGTCTGTTTCCTTGGGTAAGGTTAGTGTTGGTTTCCTTGGGTGGGGTTAGTGGGAGAACTGAAGGTAGAACGACTCTTGTTGTACAAATGGAGCACACATTATCTAGATGTTGACGGAGGAACAGTACCCCCACTTGGAATAAGCTGACAGAGGGGCAGGGTGTAACTTGCAATTAATGGTCATATTTTCTGCAATTTGCAGCCTGCCTGCCATCAGCACCTGGGAGTAGGTCTGTGTATTATCTACTTTAATACAGCTCCTGCCTGCATTCAACTACTACACTGTATTCAGAAAAGGTTTATGGGGGATAGGGATGACAATTTTGTAGCACCTCCTAGTGCTCTAGCACTTACACCTGGGGTGATTGTAAATTACCCCTTCCATATGTGCGGTCAATGAGCATTATATAGAACCACTTATGTAGGTGGCCTAAGGCACATGGCCACGTTGTTCCAATTATGTTGCCCATGTGCCAAAACAGTCAGCTCGAAAGTTCAGTGGGTCGGCAGTTTTATGTTTATCTCAGCTCCACAGGGCAAAACAAACTAAATTAGTCTGTGTCCAGGCTGATACATGAGCTCCAGCACATGTCAGACAGTGTAATAATATGGAAAGACATGCTCTGCTGAGACAGGGGACAGGCCTAGAGTGTGGCCATGCTTGTGATTTCATTGGCAGAAGAAGGCTCCATAGTGAATGGAAAAATGAGGATTATGAGCCAGAGCGTTTATCTCATATGTACAGGAAAAGCCATGCAGCAACCATAAGCAAAACAGAGACACATACTCTTTCACGGAGCTTAGTGTTCCTCTAAAGCAACGGTGACACCAAAAAATGAAAGTGTTTTGAAGTAATTCAAATATAATATACTGTTACCCTGGTAAGTGTTCTGTTTGTTTCAGAAACACTTTTATTTTGTGTACCTAAACAAGCTGTTGTGTATCAATAGAGGCAATTGAAATAGGGCTAAATTGTGTAGGTTAAAAAGTGGATAACAGGTAAGCTCTGTACAACACTATTATATTCTACAGATCTTATCTGTTATGTAAACTTAGTTTCAGTGGTGTAAAAACTTGCCACCGGGCCCCGCTGCAAAAAATAAATAAATCTTAAGGGGTCCCAGTGTGTGCAGCCACTTCTGATCTACCCCTACGAAGATTCCAATATCATATGGAATCGAAACGTTGGTCCACTAATAAACCTTTGAATGACTAGATGTTCTGTGTATCCTGATTGATTATGGATTATGATTATATATATATATATAATAGCAATGTAGGTGATACCCGCACTCCTTCACATAATCCACTTTCCAGGTGCTTGGTCAAAAAATATATAAACAAGTTCGCAGCGGGCCGAAATGTTGGAGGCACTGTTATATGAAAATAGAAATATTTATGATATTTGAAAAACAGTGTGCTGGTCCCCTGCGAACTTGTATATATATATCTATATATATATAGCAAACAAGGGAAAGTTGTGCTCACCAGTAATTTTTAAAACCATTAGGCGGGGGTGCAATGAAGGTGTGACCACAAAATACATATAGTCAAATACAAGAGTCCTCTGCACTCAACCCATTATCAATATATTTAAGACAGAGACATTTTGTGCATTGCATTGTATTTGTCTATATATATATATCTATCTATATATCTATCTATATATATATATATATATATAGATAGATATATAGATATATATATAGATATACCGAACTGTACAAGAACCACACTCACAGGACTTATTAAAGTGCAAAAAACATTTTTTATTTCGACGTTTCGGCTCCTATACTGGAGCCTTCCTCAGGTCCAGTATAGGAACCGAAACGTCAAAATAAAAAATGTTTTTTGCGCTTTAATAAGTCCTGTGAGTGTGGTTCTTGTACAGTTCGGTTTACATAATATTGTGAAACTGCACCCAGGCAGTTGTTTTCTCTACAACAGTGCTCCAGTTTTGATGTATATATATAATCGGTGCACATTGGGATTAATAGAAAGGTTAAAAATAAATACTTTATTAATTACATTAAAAGAACTGGTCAACGTTTCGCTCTTTGCCTAAGGTGGTCATAGACGCAAAGATCCTATCGTACGAATCGAGGATTCGTCTGATTTTCGGACAGTGTGTGGAGAGTCCCGACATTTTTCGTCCGGCGGAGATCGGTCGTTTGGTCGATCGGACAGTTTTGAATTTGTCCCGACCGATCGCGCCCAAGCCCATTCTGCTCTCATCGTAATCTGATCGTTCGGCCATAGGGCCGAACGTTCAGATTACCCCCCCGATATAGCCATGCCTGTTAGTGGCATATCGGCTCGTTTGGTGATGTCGCCAAACAAGCGGATCTTTTCATCTATGGCCACCTTAAGACCTTTGTCAAGGGTCTTATGCAAAGACCGAAACGTTGACCAGTTATTTTAATGTAATTAATAAAGTATTTATTTTTAACTTTTCTATTAATCCCAGTGTGCACCGATTTTTTGGGACTTGTTGGATAATACAGCCACGTTCAGTAGCACCTGGGGCATTTTTCAGTGTATGGTGTGCATTAGAACCAGTGGACTTTTATATATATATATATATATATATATATCAAATAAGTCATCAGCTGATATTCCCTTTGGACATATCATAACTAAATCTGATGTTCAATGCACCCCTATTATAATTGATTTAAATATATTCATCTACTTGTGCAGAATGAGAAATGTTGCAGGGTACTGCTCCCATGTTTATCATTAAGCGACATCTGTAATTAGCATTTTTATGTACCTTTGCCAGACAGGCTTCATAAAAAGTCTTCTACATCATAGAGGGATTTGGCTTTTATGAGATGCTTCTGTAGGGAGGGAGCTAACCTGCAGAATGATTAAGCAAAGACTGAATAAATGACCTGGGAATTGCAGGAACATGCTCAACAATAGTGTCTCTAGCTAAAAATGAATCTATATTGGTCCTGTGTCGAAACAAACTTTCTTCCAAACTTGAATATAAATTAAAATGCAATTATATCTATGCAGAAGGGCAGTGACCACCCTTTGCCGTTACATCATTACATTTCTGTTCATTACAGCCCCCAGACAACTAATGTTAAGCCCAATTATTGTGCTGGCAGAGAAGCAATGACAGGGGACAGAGCTCAGTTAGAAAGCTACAGTAATGTGCCCATAGCACATCAGCACTGAATTCTAGTTAACAGTAATAGCTAACTAGCAATATGCTGCTTGGGGTTAATAGATGGGACCAACATTCGACCATCTTCATAAATAACCCTTTATGTTCAAACTGTGTTTGTCAGTGTTAATATATACCCACATTGCCATGCATAAATACCCTACATTCTCTACTTGGAGTAAGGTTCTTAGTGGGGTCCCCCAGGGCTCGGTATTGGGTCAACTTTTATTTAACTTGTTCATTAATGACTTGGGGGAGGGTATTGTAAGTAATGTATCAGTATCAGTAATTTATCAGATGACACAATACTATCCAGCCCAATTAATTCCATCCAGCATGTGGCATCCTTGCAACACGATCTTGACAAACTGGCAATCTGGGCAGCTAAGTGGCAAATGAGATTCAATGTTGATAAATGTAAAGTCATGCACCTGGGATGTAAAAATATCCACTTATACCCTTAATGGGACTGCACTAGGCAAATCCATAATGGAAAAGGACCTTGGAGTCCTTGTATTATTATTATTGTTATTATTATTATTATTATTAAAATGTATTTATATTGCGCCAACATGATAAACTTGGCTGTAGCAAGCAATGCCAGTCGGCAGCATCAAGGGCAAATAAGGTCTTGAGCTGTATTAAAAGGGGTCATTCTTCCACTGTATAGAGCACTTGTAAGGCCCCATCTAGAATATGCCGTACAGTTTTGGTCTCCATCACTCAAACAGGACATTATTGTATTAGAGAGGGTACAGAGAAGGGCAACTAAGCTGGTGAAAGGTATGGACAATCTTAGCTATGAGGAAAGACTGGCCAAATTGGAGATGTTCACGCTGGAGAAGAGGCGCTTAAGGGGTGATATGATAACTATGTATAAATATATAAGGGGATCATATAATAATCTCTCTAATGCTTTATTTACCAGTAGGTCTTTCCAGCTGACACAAGGTCACCCATTCCAATTAGAAGAAAAGAGGTTCCGCCTAAATATTGGGAAGGGGTTTGTTGCAGTGAGAGCTGTGAAGATGTGGAATTCTCTCCCTGGATCAGTGGTACAGACTGATACATTAGATAGCTTTAAGAAGGGGTTGGATGGTGTTTAGCAAGTGAGGGAATACAGGGTTATGGGAGATAGCTCATAGTACAAGTTGATTCAGGGACCGGCCATCTTGGAGTCAGGAAGGAATTTTTTCCCCCTCTGAGGGAAATTGGAGAGGCTTCAGATGGGGTCTTTGCCTTCTTCTGGATCAACTAGTAGTCAGGTTATAATAGATTTAAAAGGTTGATCTTGATGGACATGTGTCTTTTTTCAACCTAACTTACTATGTTACTATATATATTAGTAGTACTGGTACTTTCAGATATCTGGGGCTACAATCCCCTTTTAAAAGGAATTTAAATCCAGATAGGTAATTGATAGGTAATATGATAACTCTACAAACTGCTCCTCTCACGTACTGAAGGGTGAAAGAGTATAAGCAAATGAATAAATGTGAATTGGACTTTGTGGATCGGATCTCGCTGTCTTAGTGGCAAAGTTCAGAGAAGATCACAGTGCTATCAGATGTTGTAGCCACCTGAAACAATATTCTAAGGTGTTTCTAAACTGGTATGTGAAATTGATGAAACTGGCCCAAAATCACCATGAAATGTCCCCATTGTGGGGATACTTTATACACTTAAGTCACATCTTCTGGAAATGCCCTAAAATTCAGGATCTTTGGAAGGTAGTTTCTCCACTCCTAGAAACCAAGGTGTGGGACGTTATCCAGAATGCTCTGGACCAGGGGTTTTCATGGATAGTTTGAATCTTCATACCTTGTCTACTTAATAATTTAAGCATTAAATAAATCCAATAGGCTCACCTCCACTAAATAATAACTATATTTAAGTTTGGACCAAGTACAAAGTACTGTTTTATTTTTACATGGGAAAAGGAAATTTTAAAAAATTTGAATTCTTAGGATAAAATAGAGTTTAATGGCCTTCCCGTAATTCGGAGCTTTCTGGATAATGGATCCCATACCTGTATATTTACCAATTGTGTTATCTCCTGCTAAAACCCTTTCTACATGTATTTCCACCTGAGGAGAAATAAACCTTAAAAATGAATATTTCTAGAAATGCCACAATTATATACTGGACTTATTGAACCAGCCTAAAGGTTCAGCATCTCTGCAGTAGCGACGATCAAGTAGATCCAGGCCATCAAAGTTGTCACAGGAATTTCTCATCTTGGCTTTTTTTAGGCGTAGTGATGGGCGAATTTGCACTGTTTTTCACAGAAAAACTGTGCAAATCGTTTTTGATGCCGGAGTCTGTTTTTTGGATGCCAGCGTCATTTTTTTTACACCGGCAAATTTTCGTGGCCGTTTCGTGAATTTATTTGCCGGCTGCGAACCGCACAAATTCGCGCCTGGCAAATAAATTCGCCCATCACTAGTTAGGAGCGTCAGTGACATGCACATGCTCAGTGGGCTTTCAGCAGCTGTTGAGAAGCTAAGCTTAGGGGTCGTTGCAAATCGTCAAGCAGAAAATGCTTTTTTATATGATGCCATGTACCATGTCTAAATTATTTACTAATCAGCCTTATATTGTGACATTTCTATTCTATATGTACTGTATATTGTGAGTGGGTCCCTAAGCTCAGTAAGTGACAGCAGCACAGACCATGTGCAGTGAATCAGCAGAAAAGAAGATGGGGAGCTACTGGGGCATCTTTGGAGACACAGATCTTTACTGCTAAAGGGTTGTGGTTGCCTTGGGCTGGTACAGAAGCCCCAAACATAATGTACAACATTTCTGCCCTATTTCTGTAGTTTAGTTCTCCTTCAAAACCTTATTTATTAGAATGTGGAAATCAATTATTCGCCGCTATCCCACAGGAACTTGGGTACAAGGTAGAAGGAAAAAGAAAATAGAGTTGGATGAAGGACCCAAAATATGGTACTTTGGGTAGCATGGAGATGAGCTCAAATGCTAGTCCTCTGTTGTATTATGTTGCCCCCCCACATAAGGACTTGGTCTGTCCTGGTACAAGGTTTGATAACGCCAGTCTTTTTCTCTCCCCCTATTTTTACCCTCTCATCCCAGGGTCTTCCAGATATTATCTTCCCTACAACACCCATCCATCATTCTTAATCTGGGACTTATTATATATATATATATATATATATATATATATATATATATATATATATATATATATATGCTGATCACTTGACCTGACTTGGAAAACTTTGGAAAACTCTATTTCAACAATAGGTAAAGCGGTAAAGCATTAGTGTCAGACAGGCCTAGTGAATAGAGAGAAGAACAAGATAATATACATACAGGAAAATAGCAGCCAAACAAAGAAACAAAACAATGAATGTAATTACAAAAGTCCTTGTAATAGCAGAGATAATTTATTGCTTAATTCCTGTTCAAACATCTCATTGCATACTCTGTAATTCAGTGAATACTCTCGGCATTGCTTTGAGCCCAAATAAACAAATATTTATCAGCTAGGCCAACAATGTTATATACTGTAGGGGGGAGGGCATGCAAGGGCAACGACTAACTACCTGCAGAGAAAAGAAATCCATGAATATGTTGCCACATGCTTTCACAAGTAGTGTTAAGTATCTAAAGGCAAGGTAGGAGGGTGGGTGGTTGAGTTGCAAGTTCTTTTAATTCTGCATCAGGCAGTAGATTGACTCTGACCACCCCTAGATTTATTTTAGTCTATTGTGCACTGAATATATCTCTGCACATGGAGGTTGTCTTCTAGGAATTCCCCCCTCTCCTCAAGTATGGAGCCTTGTTTGTTGGAACACGGAGAGCGCGGTGTAGGAGGCTGTGCGGATAAAGGGGGTTTTCTTTCAATCCCACCCTCTCAGAGTGAATCATAGAGTGGAGGAGGAAAAAGGCAGAGATGTCAAGAAGTTGATTGAACAAGGGATAAAAGTATTTAGTAATACCTTGGCTGACTCATTTCTTTGTGTTTACTTTCGCAAGTTAGTTTGGCTTGGGTGGGAGTTTGTCTATTGGTATCAGAGGGTGATCTTTACAGCTAGAGAAAAAAACATAACTCCGTGGGTATCCAGAGCTCATTATTTTTTCACCTACTTTTGTAAATCAAACATTTGTGTGCAGGAAATATCGATACCAGGTTTCTTATTCCTCTTTTATATCTCCCAACAGTGGGTGCGTGTGTTGTCTCTCAACTGTGGGTGCTGGAATCATGTTTTGGGCTTAATGAGAAGACGCTGCATTTCTGTCTTCAGCCCTGGTTGCTAGTAGGGACCTCTAGATTAAATCAGTGTTTGATAACACAGAAAAATCAAAGCAAGGGTTTCCTTTGGTATATGCGAATGTTTGAGCTGTTAAAAAGCCAACATATTGTTGTTTATGACTGCAGAATTGCACTTATTACAGGGGAATAGTGATGGGCGAATTTATTCGCCAGGCGCGAATTCGCTGCGAATTTGCGCGATTCGCCGCCAGCGAATAAATTCGCAAAACGCCCGCAAAAATTCCGGCGTCAAAAACGGGCGCCGGCGTAGAAAAAACGGGCGCCGGCATCAAAAACGGGCTCTGGTGTCAAAACGAGGCGCCGTTTCGTGAATTTCTCGTCGTTTCGCTTCGCCGAAAAATTTGCGAATTTCGTGCAAAATTTGCGCAAATTCGCCCATCACTACAGGGGAATATTAATATTAGTATATATGGATGGTATCTCACTGTACATTTGGAAACCTAAGGTGTGACCCTGTAATGCAGATAGACAATTCTACTTTTTGGGCCTAAAGCCATGAGGGTCATTTATCAACACTGAGCAAATTTGCCCATAGGCAGTAACCTATGTCAACCAATCAAATTGTTGCATGAATTGTTCTACCTGCAACTGGCTAAAAAAAAAGCCACTCATTGATTGGTTGCTATGGGTTACTGCTCATGGGCTAATTTGCCCAATGTTGATGAGCCCTGAGTGTCATGCTTGTGTACTGCCCATGTCGGGTTTATTGTAATGGGATTATAGCACAGTATGAAGCCTATGGAATACGGAAGGTTATGTGGGATGGGGAATGAAAGCAGAGAACAAGCTAATATAGGGGAAAAATAACTGTATTTTAGAAAAGTTTAGGGAGCAATGTATAGGCAAAGACTTACTTTTTGGGGTCACTATATTCTTCAAGTCATAGCTAGTATAGTCCCAGAGATAACAGGTAGTGACAAGCGTAATTTTTCTCCACTTATAGATTTATAGATATATTTTGTGAAAATTTGCACTGCAAAAAATCCTGGCGACAAAATGCACATAGACCCCGGCGAAAAACAAAATCACCCATAGTCTTTGTATTCTGCGCAGATGAGAATAAATCTGTTTCGTTGTATTGCAAATTTCCCCCCTGGTTTTGCAAATTTTACTGTCAAGATTTGGTCATTACTACTGACTGAATCCAGTTTGCTGTAAACTGGGTACCATCCACTACATACCTCCAAACATTTTGGAAATAGAAAGATGGACAAATAACAGAGCACATTTTTTTTGACCATGCCCCCTAATTACCATGTTTATTTTACAAAATTTGGCAGGTTAGAAAAGTTTGAACACATTTCTGTGGTTTCTATGTGTTATTACAGTTTTTTAATGAAGGTGAATTGCCCTTTAAGCTGCAAGTCACAGTTTCCCCAAGAGACCTGCTTATCTTAAATTGTTACAATTGTATCTTTGCTTATCTTAAATTGTAAAAGTATCTAAGTGCATCTGCCACATATTGTGGGCTCCCTGCCAAAAGCCAATTGCGTTCGAGAGACGTTGTATCTTTTTCTAGCTGTTGAGTGCAAGAGATAAAAGAGTAACAATGCGGGACTGTGGGTTGAGTCAAAGCTTTGACTGTCACTGGAATAACTGTAGCATGATTTTGCTCTCAGTTGCTGCTAGAGAGGCACCGAATCCAGGATTCGGTTCAGGATTTGGCCTTTTTCAGCATGATTCGGATTCGGCCGAATCCATCTGCCTGGCCGAACCGAATCCTAATCCTAATTTGCATATGCAAATTAGAGGCAGGGAGGGAAATTGCGTGACTTTTTGTCAGAAAACAAGGAAGTAAAAAATGATTTCCCCTTCCCACCCCTAGTTCGGATTCGGTTCAGTATTCGGCCGAATCTTTCACACAGGATTCGGGGGTTCGGCTGAATCCAAAAAAGTGTATCGGTGCATCCCTAGTTGCTGCATTCCACAGAACACTTCTAGCTGCAAAAACAGATGCAAGCTGTACTGCCCTGCACTTTTTCGCTCTGTTGCAGGTCTCTTTTCGCCAGAATAGCGCCCAGAGACCTGCATGTGCCCCATTATGAACATGCGGTTATGCAGTTTGGCAAGGGTTACTAATACAGAGTGAGTAAGAGAATTTTACAGAAAACACCAATGGCTGGAATTACGTGACACCTCACTGGCCTCTCAGTCAGTAAAAATGTAAATCGTTTTCTCGGTTGTGAACTTTATGAGCCGGAGTATTTTCTCTAAATCCATTACCAGGTGACTAAGCCTCCTAAATCAGGGACTAATGAAAACTTTTTTTTTTTTTTGGAAGCAACAATCAAGATGGGCAAAAAGCTTCCCAAGGGGAATGAGAATTTAATCACAATTAAGTGTTTCTAGTGCCTCTTAAATAGTCACAATGTCCATCACTAAAGGCCTTGGTCCACTCATTCCTGCCCCTGGCCTGGACGCAATTAAGAACTGCAGTGCAGTGTGCTGAGTTGCAGTCTAAGCTGGCAGACGCTGGTCTGGTAATGCAGGGATTTGTAATGTTAGCTGGCATCTAGCGGCTTGGTGTCAGCTCCAATGTATCCATCAGTGTGACAAGGGCCAGTGGATATAGATACTCATGATCTTATTTCCCAGTACTTTCACTGTCTAACTCCGGAGTTACAGCAAAAACGAGCAGAAACTTCCAATATTGGTCTTGCTTGTTGTGCCTCTGAGCTTTTGCAGTCACATTGCATTAGAGCAAGGCCTCCAAAGGCAGCAGTGTAGTAAAAATAAATGAGCCTTTTTAATAAAGGGTAATTGCTGATCATTTGTTTCAACTGCTGATCTGAGTGGTAACTTGCCATAAACTCAAACGTCAAGGAAATACCAGAAATACCATTGAAATAGAAATACCATATGATTAAAGGGATACTGTCATCAGAAAACATGTTTTTTTTAAAAAAAAACGCATCAGTTAATAGTGCTGCTCCAGCAGAATTCTGCACTGAACTCCATTTCTCAAAAGAGCAAACAGATTTTTTTATATTCAATTTTGAAATCTGACATGGGGCTAGACATTTTGTCAATTTCCCAGCTGCCCCCAGTCATGTGACTTGTGCCTGCACTTTAGGAGAGAAATGCTTTCTGGCAGGCTGCTGTTTTTCCTTCTCAATGTAACTGAATGTGTCTCAGTGAGACATGGGTTTTTACTATTGAGTGTTGTTCTTAGATCTACCAGGCAGCTGTTATCTTGTGTTAGGGGAGCTGTTTTCTGGTTACCTTCCCATTGTTCTTTTGTTTGGCTGCTGGGGGGGAAAAGGGAGGGGGTGATATCACTCTAACTTGCAGTACAGCAGTAAAGAGTGATTGAAGTTTATCAGAGCACAAGTCACATGACTTGGGGTAGCTGGGAAATTGACAAAATGTCTAGCCCCATGTCAGATTTCAAAATTGAATATAAAAAAATCTGGTTGCTCTTTTGAGAAATGGATTTCAGTGCAGAATTCTGGAGCAGCACTATTAACTGATTCATTTTGAAAAAATTTTTTTTTCCCATGACAGTATCCATTTAAGGGTGGAAACGCCCAAAATGTGCCAGGTGACACACTCTGCGCTCTGTTTTAATGTGGATTAACAACCAATCCATGTTGCGGAGCTCCATTTCGATTTCTTCAATATCATCTACTGTATGTACCTATCACTGTATATACACGGCAGAAGGTGGCTACTCTCAGTGGCCGACCACAAGACACAACTAAAACGGCCTTTTATACAAATCAAACTGCTTTTGCTGCAACAGTCCAAGAAATGGATGGAAACTTTGATATACTCCATCTCCAATATACATAATTGTGTTTGCTGTAGCTGAGATAATTCTGTGCTGAGTGCTGACCTTTACAGGCTTCTGAAACTCTTGTTTTTTTTGCACATTGCAGCCTTTCTTGGCACAGTTATCTTGTCAATGTGCAGCTTAGCATTCAGCATTCGTCGCCTAGTGAGAATAAAAAACAGAGAGGTATTTAGCAAATGAAAACCTGATTAGTGCTTTACATAATAAAAAGAACGATAAGCACTAGAGCTGAGAACGAGTAACCCTTTCTGGGGTTGGATTTGTGCACAGTCCCCCATTTCTTTTTTATAACAGGGGCTTGCAGTGCCTTAAAATAAGAAGACGATCTGCACAAGTGATGTCCAGCATTGGGCCCTTCAGTTTTATTTAGAGTACAACAAGGATAGTAGGAGTTCAGCAACTGCTAGTTGAACCATCAGGTGCTAGCATAAATAATAACGGAAAGGAGCATGACCCCTCCCCATCTCTTGAGGACTATGAAACCTATTGGGCAAATAGAAATAGGGGACTTGATCCTGCACAGTGCTCCAGTGCATTACATATGCAATGTTATGTCTTGTTGCACCCAAACCTAAATGCATTACAGAGAACAGAGCTATTGTAAAAAAATCAGTGTAAGGATGTAGCGCTTACTGTTTAAAATGGAGGTAATTCTAGTTAATCAGTTTGCAGGTGTCAATCGATGGTGGTATAAACTGCAGATGGAGCGATTTGATGCCCTCAATGTAGAACAAAGCAGAACTAAGACATACTCTCAAGAAAAAGTAGTAAAATTGTCCATTCAAAGCATAATAAGGATGATGACGAGTCTGGTTTGGTTGTCTTTGACTGAACTGGCTCAACAATTGCTTCATGTGTGGGTTAAATGGACATTATAAGTCAAAATGGAAAATTTGGTTGGTCAACATATGTGGAATTCTCTGGCAATACCACTGGTTGGAACTTCTTTATCTACTAATTCAACTAAGACAATCAATGGAGAATCTTAATTGCTGATACTAAGTAGCAGTGTATGGGGCAGAAACAGGGCAGTGATTGACAGTAACACTTACACCTAAAGCCCTTTGTACATTAGAAGTTGCATCTTCCGGGGCATTAATAACAGGGTAATTGTACAGTGGAAAAATGTCCAATGTAGCTGCATCTTTGCTTGTGTTCTGGGTGCCAGGCATGTCAGAGAATCCAATATAACTTTGTAGAGGATAATTACAGGCTGTGAATTGCTTCTTGCCCTTCTCTTTGTAGTCACTTGATATTAAGGGAGCTTGAGAAAACGCCAGTGCCAATGCACTCACGGCGATTCGATTTCCGAAGTTTCCTTATGAAGTTTCCTTATCAACAAGGTGCATGTCCCCTTTAGTCAGCAAGATAATATTCTAGGTTTTTTTCTAATCTCTTTGAATAGCTATTGTATTTGTTTGTTGAGTTGCAAAGGTTGTGGAACATCAAAATGTTAAATAGACAATGCATAAAAGGGGTAGCAATGGCATATAAGTGACCATTTAAGTATTGAACAGGCTTTGCTTTGACTGTATACTTATCCTTTGCGCTGCACAATGGGGAATAATCATATGAAAATCTGGAGTTTATTTCTGTAATTTAATTGCATTTTTGTTATCTCAACGCCAAATGTAACAGTAATTGAAAAGGTATCCAAAATCCACATAAAAGCATTTAAGAAATGCTAAACCGTTTTCAATATCTCTGCTATTTGGCCGATGGAAGTATTAAAGCAGAATTAAAGCCTAAAAATAACATGATAAGAAATGCTGCATTTGATGCAGTGTGTCATGCAACTCAAAGATACAGGTGTTACCTGAGTTGCATGAATGGATGCAGGTTTCACAAAACTTCACACCTCTATTCATGCAATGCTCACAAGTAACACCTGTCTCTTTGCGCTGCATAATAACTTGGTATTTCTCTCATAGTAAATACACAGCATTCACATATTGCACAATTGTGATCAGATTATTGGAAGGGTGAACTGAAGAAGCTGCTCGGATGTGCAATGAAACGTCTTCAATGATTTCTCCGCAATTCCAATTGCTCTACAATTACTTATACTGGATGCCGTATATACTCGAGTATAAGCCGAGTTTTTCAGCATCCAAAATGTGCTGAAAAAGTCTACCTCGGCTTATACTCGAGTCAGTGGGCAGTAGCTGAGATTTCAGTCGCTTTTAATCATTCCTATACCAACAGTTTGCTTGGGGAGAGACTGCAATATCACACAGCGCCCTCTGTTGGTTATATGAAAGAATAACAGTGCGCCCTCTGTTGGTTATATGAAAGAATAACAGTGACTGCAATATCACACAGCACCCTCTGTTGGTTGTATGAAAGAATAACAGTGCGCCCTCTGTTGGTTATATGAAAGAATAACAGTGACTGCAATATCACACAGTGCCATCTGTTGGTTATATGAAAGATTAACAGTGACTGCAATATCACACAGCGCCCTCTGTTGGTTATATGAAAGAATAACAGTGACTGCAATATCACACAGCGCCATCTGTTGGTTATATGAAAGATTAAGAGTGACTGCAATATCACACAGCACCCTCTGTTGGTTATATGAAAGAATAACAGTGCACCCTCTGTTGTTTATATGAAAGAATAAAAGTGACTGCAATATCACACAGCACCCTCTGTTGGTTATATGAAGGATTAACAGTGATGGCAATATCACACAGCGCCCTCTGTTGGTTATACGAAATATTAACAGTGATGGCAATATCACACAGCACCCTCTGCACATGGTAGTGGGACAGTGGGACAATACACACAGTAATCCGGTGGCAATTCTCTGTCACCATCAACTTTGCAAAGAAGTCCGGATGATCGCTGGGGGGGTCGCTTTGGTGGAATGTGCGCTGCTGGGAGACTGGGCTGTAGTTGTGTCTAGGCTTATACTCGAGTCAATAAGTTTTCCCAGTTTTCGTAGGTAAAATTAGGTACCTCGGCTTATACTCGAGTATATACGGTATATGGATGGACAATGACCTGGATGAAAAACCTTCATAGACATAATGCTCATGCTCAGTTTGTTTTCATCAAACCTTTGGGGTTTTGGAAACCATCAGCAGAAAGTGAGGTAACATCTGTCACATAAACTGTTTCTACAGGTCCAATGTGTGCCACCGGCCACTGACTGGAGTAGACAGAGGTTTCATCTCTTTGAGAGTCACATCTGGGTCCAGAGAGATGCACAGTATCATGATGCTGCTCATGGACCAGTATCAAAGTAAAAAAATCATACAGGACCACCATACAATACAAAAAAAAAAAGTTGACAAAACTACTCTGTGTTGTGCGCTGGGGCACCAATGACAGAATCTCTTTAGCAGATGAGGCTAAAAGCCGGAGCTCCTGGTTTATAACCAATTAGGGGCAATCAGTGCTCTTGTTCAAATTGTTCATTAATGGTGTATTCAGTAGATAGCTCCAGGGGTCTGGCTTTTATCATCTTCCTTCTCGAAAGGCTGTCATTACATTATTTTCCATTTTTGTATAATGTTTAGTTTTTGTACAGAGGTGTAATTAGTGCTCGTAGCTCTCAGTTCAATAATCACACCATTTCCATTGAATGAAGGTGACCTGACAAGATCTGTTCTTCACTTGAGGGCACCTATGACAATCACATATTCCCAAGTGGCATTAAAGGCCATACAGCCTTGTCTGATGCATTCTCTTTTTAGAAATATCCTGTATTAAAGGTGGTCACTAAGTGAAAAATTCATTTGGGTTACTAAACCTTAAAAATGTCTTGCTGAATCGTGTCGAGTATAGGGGATACATACTGCAAGTGTGTGGATTCTGCTGTTGCTTTACTTGGTCATTGCCATGACCAGCAGCTATTGTTGTAGTTATTTTGGTCTGTCTGAGTTCCCTATGTCCAGGCATATGTAGACCACCCGCACATTGTCAACAGTGAAATTACTACTTGTTATCCATCTAGCCTTCACCCATGGCGGTCATTCAGATATTAGTGAATGGCATACTCACTCTTATTCATTCGAGCAGACCTTGACCCACAGAAATATGGTTTTATACATTTTTGAACCAACAAATTAACTTTTTTTTACTTGGGTTGTTATATGCATCACAGGAGTTCTTCTAGACAAGGGACCACACAGTTGTGTGTGGACTTGCTCCTGCAAAAACTAAACATGCTAGACCCAAACCACTTTAACCTTGGCATACTGCTCATACAAAAGCGCTCCAAAGACACTCATGTGCATTTGAGCATCGCAGGTGCAAATCCCACTCAGAATCAGACTTTTGGAGCCACAAATCTGCCCTGCGCGCTTATAACACCTGCACCAAGCCAAACAAACATACTTTAATTCACTCATTAACTCCCTTTCTAAAAAAAACCGGCACAACTTTTCTCCACCTTTAACACTGTCCTTTCCCCTTCTCCACCCCCCACATGCCCATCTGTCTCTCCATGACACTATCAGAAGGGACATTACACTGCTCAACCCCCCTAGGCTTCCACCACTCTCCCTCCATACTCCCCAGTCTCTCCTGTTCTCCTTCACTCCTGTCACTGATGAGGAAGTCTCAATACTTTTGGCCTTTTCTCACCTTTCCACCTGTCCGCTTGATCCTATTCCTTCAAAACTTCTCTGCAATACCAATCCTTGTCTAATCAAAGGATCATCTATTTAATCTCTCATTCTCAACTGGACTGTTTCCTTCTCAAGTAAAACATGCTCTTGTCACTCCCATTCTGAAAAAACCCTGTCTTGATCCCTCCAATCTTGACAACCTCAGACCTATCTCTCTGTTACCTCTCATCTCTAAACTACTTGAGCGCCTAGTCTACAACCGACTTACCTCATTTCTCTCTGACAATACCCCTACAATCTGGTTTTAAACACTCCACTGAAACTGCTAACTAATGACCTTTTAACAGCTAAAGCCAACAAAAATTTCTCACTACTAATACTGCTAGATCTCTCAGCTGCATTTGACACTGTAGATCACCCTCTCCTTCTCCAGTCCCTCCAGTCGCTTGGCCTTCGTGACACAGCCCTGTCCTGGTTCTCTTCTTACCTCACCAATCATTCCTTCAGTGTCTCCTACAACAGAGTAGCATCTTCTCCTCTATTCAAGACTTTGCAAGGGCTGCACCCCCTCCTCTGGAATTCTCTCCCACGGTCTGTCCAACTTTCTCCCAACCTTTCTGCTTTCAAGAATTCTCTTAAAACGCACTTATTTAGCGAAGCCTACACTTACTCTTAACTACCAAATGCAATACCACATACAGTACCATATCTCTCACCCACTTAATTCTGATCCTGCCCACTCCCACACCTTGTGTATAATTCCCTTCCCTTTAGATTGTAAGCTCTTTCTGCACAGGGCCTTCCTCACCTTTTGTACCGTTAGGGATTGTAATGTATGTAACTCCATATGTTATATGTATGTAATTCATGTGATTTAGTTGTATAAACATATTTACTTTACAATGCTACAAAATATTTTGGCGCTATATAAATGCATGTTAATAAAAACTATGCTAGAAGTTTACAAATATAATTTCGGGGCATTTCTTTGGCTTCATTGAGCTTAACAGTGTTGGCCAAGTGATGCTTGTTTCTGGGGGACACTGGGCTCCTAATTTGCATTCTTAGTTAGATCCATCCTGGAATGTATCAGCTTAATAGGACCAACCTGCAATATATCAGCTGCACTTTCACATCCTACTTCTAAATGGTGTGATTAGTTGGCTTGCATTATTATCAATCAAATCAGTGCAATTTTTCCATCCACTTTATAGCCAAGTTGCACTTAAATTCTCCCGTGAGCTTTAGACTTCCATGTGGAAACTCATTTGTGCAATCAATCTACTTCATTGTCAGTGTATGACAAGTACAACTCAGAGATGGAGCTGATAAAGAACAATGCAAGGAAAGCAGAACCATAAAAAACAACTGTAAATAGGCAAACATGAGAACAGAAAACAGGCTGAGGGCCTAACAAGAAGAACAATATTCGGGACAGGACCAGGAAAAGTTGGGATACTGGAAACAAAGCAGTTTATAAGGTTTAAGTTCAAGCAGTCTTGACCTACAATGGGCTGTGAATGAACTCAGAGTTTAGTTATCTGCTCATACAAAGAGGAACATGTATGGGATCCATTATCCCGGAACCTGTTATTCAGAAAGCTCTGAGTTACGTAAAGACCATCTCCTGTATTGTTATTGCTACTTTCTATTACTCATCTTTCTATTCAGATGCTCTCCTATTAATAATCCAGTCTTTTATTCAAATCAGTGCATGATGGCTAGGGTATTTAGCACCCTAGCAACCAGACTGCTGAAATTGCAAACTGGAGAGCTGCTGAATAAAAAGCTAAATGACTCAAAAACCACAAATAATAAAAAATTAAAACCATTGAATATTTCTCTCTACATCAAGTTATTGGTAAGAAATCATTTTCAGGGTCTACATATAGGAATAGATTTACTAAAGGGCAAAGTTCGCTAAAGGTAGTGACAATTCGCTAGCGTTACTACAGCAGCGACATCGCTGATTTACTAACGGGCGCAGGCGCCAATTCAATAGCGAAAGAGACTGGCGCTAGCAGTCATTCGCACTCTGGCGACTTCTCCAAAGTGCAGATTTGAACTCTTTCGCCAGAGTTGCCTTTACTACCTCATACCGGGTGAAGTGCATTAAAGTAGCTAAATCTTCCTGAATCTTCTGTCACTCACATCATATTCTGTGAGCTGAAAATGCATCAAAGTCCAAAAAACGCTGGCATCTTTTCAGCTTGATTGTCTGCTATATATATATATATATATATATATATATATATATATATATACTGTATATATATATTTATATAATATTTATTTAATGTCAAGGCATTTAATGTCAAGGCACTGCCTATATTTTTAAGCTGCTCTTTTTCCAATTATATAGGAAAATTGGATAAAAGTGCTGCTTCCCCCTATATCTCTTGATGGCACATTGAGAAATTAGCATACATAATTTAATATATCCTGTAATGGCCTAATATTCGTTTGCAGCAGTCTCCCGTGACAATTACGGATTAAAGGCATTTCTTTTCTTTCAAATAACAGGGGTCGTTAATACACGTACAATTTTATGTCAACATTTTCTTTTGCAAATATAGACTAATTGCGGAATAATTAAACACAGCCACAAATGACTGCATTTATTTCGCATTAAGCCTGTGATCCTGATAGACAGGAATCTCATTTCTTGACTCGTTCCAGCCGCCGCTATTATTGTAGAAATAGCAAACATGGCCTTCCTACACGTTGTGTTTCCTCCGATCCATCAGCGCAATCTCCTCCTGCAAGAAGTGATTTATTCCCACCGAGTGCTGCAGGATCTCCATCTTAAAGATACATTTGTGATTTCATCTGAAGTCGTGAATACACCTATTCCTGGAAATCATTAAGGCAGTGCTCTATGTCTGGATATCATGAAATATTGCGCCTGGCACAGGGGAATGCCTTTGCTGACATATAGTAGTTTTATGTACAGTCGACGAGTACACATATGGGGTTGTTGAATTCCCTCTTCAGCTATTTCTGACGATCCAATGTCCCCAGAAAATCTGTGCAATGTTCCCTTGGTCACTAAGCCATTCACCCTGCTGCATTTTTGTTGGGGGAGGGGCTATAATGCAAAAAGGAGGATTATGGAAACTGTGCTGTTTCCACAGAAGTGCCGATTCCTGCTATGTCGCCCCCTGCTGCCTGGCACTTATCTTTCTTGCACCGGATGGGGCCGCACGCTAGTGCAGAGAGCACAGTTCGACTCTTAAAGTTACCAGCTGAGCCGCTCGCCTCAGGCAGCAGCGCCTGAAAGGATTCCAGGGGCGGCAAAAAGACGCTCCTGCACCTTTAAGAGCCGAATTTCCGGTTTTTGAACCGGAAATTCGGCTGTACTATTGCAAGAGAGCGCAATTGCGCTCTCCACAATAGTGTTTCTGCCTCCCCTCCCGACACGTAAGTTGGTGAGGGGGGGCGGCATTGCAGGAGCCGCCTCAGACGGCTCCTTAGTCAGAATCGGTGCTGGTTACCAGAAGCAGCTTTTTGCCACCCTCTAGCTCTATAACAGCAATGACTCCGCCTTTAAAGGAGTCCAAAGGCGATTGCCATCTTAAATCTTGTCTTGGCACCTTTAAGGGGCAGATTTATCAAGGGTCGAATTTCGAAGTGGAAAATACTTCGAAATTCGACCAATATTCGAATTCAAAGTCGGAGGATTTTATTCATCATACGATCGTATTCGATCGTAGTACGATCGTACGATTCGAAAGATTTTACGATTTTACGATTTTCCTTTGAATCTAAAAAATTGCTCTGGAAGGTCCCCATAGGCTAACATAGCACTTCGGCAGGTTTAAGTTGGCGAAGAATTGAAGTCGAAGTTTTTTTAAAGAGACAGTACTTCGATTATCGAATGGTCGAATAGTCAAACGATTTTTACTTCGAATCGAAATCGAAGTAAATTCGAAGTCGTAGTATCCTATTCGATGGTTGAAGTATTCAAACAATTACTTCGAATTTTTTAACTTCGAAAATTCCGTCGAATTCACTTCGACCCTTGATAAATCTGCCCCTAAGTGTCAGTGACACTGCACATGCTCAGTGAGTTTAGGCCAGCTGTTAAGAAGATAAGGGTTTTTGAAAATCATCAAGCAGAAAACAAGGTTTGCCTCTAATAGAAGCTGATGCTGCAGGGCTGGTTATCAATTTCTGATGCCCAATTTAGTGATGGGCGAATTTATTTGCCAGGCACGAATTTGCGGCAAATTTCCGCGTTTTGCCACCGGCGAATAAACTTGTGAATTTGCTGAGAAAAGTCATTTTTTGACGCCAACGACAATTCTGACACTGGCGGCAATTAAATGCACTCCCATTGAGTCAAATTGATGCCCGCAAATTGACACTGGCTTGCCGTTTTTTTAATTTGCCCATCACTAACCCAATACACTGCTGTATGTGCTGCCATGTAATGAGAATCTGAATGTAAAAACCCTGTATTGTGACATTGATATTCTATATATACAGTATATTGTCATACCTCGCAACTGTCCCGTTTTCTGAGGGGAACTCCCGATTTTGACAGCTCAGCCCGGATTTTTATTAAAAAGTCCCAAGTTTCTCTTTGATCTCCTGCACTGACTCCAGAAAAAGATTTCTGAAACTTAAAGTGATACTGACACTAAAAAACTTTTTTTTAAAATATGAATGTGCATTAAAAGTTACCTATAGGTCATGTTGATCGTTTTTTGCTGAAAGGTTTGTTTTTGTAAGTTGTTAGTTGAAGTTTCTAAACCTGACTGTTTTGCCAACCTGACTGTCCCATCTCAGTCTGTCAGTTAGAGATTCTAATGCTAACGGACTCCTGCTGCACAAATATGGCAGCCCCCTCATAGAGGAACATAGTAATGTAAAATCATTGTGCAAATACTTTATGGCAAAGTTATAAGTAGCTTTCAAAGGCAATATTATGATAGATATAAAAAACAGTTTAATTTCTGGTGTCAGTATCTCTTTAAGAGGCTTTTTGGCACAGAGCCCAGCATACTAAGCACCTGCCCTTGTACATTTGTAACAATTTATGATAAGCAAAGATACAATTGTAACTATTTAAGATAAGCAGGTCTCTTGGGGGAGCTGTGACTCACAGCTTACAGGGCAATTTCACCTTCAATAGCAAAACTGTTGTAACACATAAAACATGGCCCTAATGTAATGTATTCAAACTTTCATAACCTGCCAAATTTTATAGCATGAACATGATAATTAGGGGTGTGGCCATAAAATGGACATGGTCAAAAAATGTTTGCCGCAATTCAAGTGGCACAACTTTTTGTCCCTCTTTCCATTTTTCAAATGTTGGGAGATATGTATTGTAAGTTGGTCTGTAAGCTCAGTAAGTGACAGCAGCACAGAGCATGTGCAGCGAATCAGCAGAAATGAAGATGGGGAGCTACTGGGGCATCTTTGGAGTCACAGATACAGTATTTACTGCTTGATCAAGAAGAGAAACCTAAAATATGAAAGGGGTAATTTACGAATGCAAATGTAGTATGCACGGTGCAATTTCGGATGCAGTTCTACATATTTAATTATTTACCCAAATGCAGCATTTCCCCCACAATTTCAGTGTAATTGTGGATGAGCAGTGATGGGCAAATTTGTCCTGTTTCGCTTCGCCACGAAATTTACAAATTTCCTGTGAAAATGCCGGCGACAATTTTGACTTCAATCTTTTGACTCACCTGTAAATTTTTGTGGCAAATTTGTGAATTTATTTACCGGTGGTGAAATGCGCAATCTCGCGCCTGGCGAAGAAATTCGCCCATCACTATGGATGAGCACTAAAATTGATTGGTGTAATTTCTGGCACGTGGCTTCAGAATGATGTTTGCTCATTATTATAACCCCGAATGGGGACCCTGAAGTTACCACCACCTTCAGAATGGCTGAAATTTCATGGTTCCCATACATGAGAAGGTGCACGTGCTTGCAATTCATCAGGCAGGATAGGTGGATGCAAATATGCACAAGTGCAACAAATGACTTTAGGCACGTGCTGTATAATTCAGCCAAAAGTTAGTGGATAACACCCACAACAAAGTTTACATAGGAGAACACCATTTTCAAGAACTTTGAAATGATGTCCAATTTTGGGCCAAATTCAAGTTCATTGAGACAAAATGTTTATTACGTGAAACCTCATGGTCAAGATTCAATTTTAATATGCAATTCAATCCAAAGGAATTTATCTCACTGTTTATCACATGGACAAAAAAAAAACTGGAACAGAATTTGGAGAAACGTTTTTTCTCCTTTTCACGTGATAAACCATGAGATAACTTTTTCTCACTGAATTGAACCTGGCCCATTGTATGTTTAAATTGAAACTGCTGATAATTCCGCATCTCCTGGCCCCATGCACTCAGATCTGCCATTCCCAAAAATAAGGATGATAGATTGCCTATTATAAATTTAAAAGCAGAATGGTAATTAATAAGATTGATGGTAGGCAAGAGTCTTAAGCTGGCCATAGACGCAAAGATCTGATCGTATGAATCGAGGATTCGTATGATTTTCGGGCCGTGTGTGGAGAGACCCAACATTTTTCGTCCAGCTGAGATCAGTTGATCGGACAGGTTAAAATATTTCTGTCGGCTGTGGGTAATATCTCTGCATGTATTGCCGATCATACGATTTTTAGAGGGAGACCGTCACTAGCTTTGGTCGGACATAACTTTCGTACGATTGCTGTCAGGGGCAGAACACCGGCTGCTACTTTATTTGATCGGAATGGTTAGTGGCAGGTCGGGAGATGGGTAAGTCATAGTAACATAGTAAGTAAGGTTGAAAAAAGACACAAATCCATCAAGTTCAACCTTTTTTTATTTTTTTTAAACTGCCTAACTGCCAGTTGATCCAGATCGTTGATTCGTACGATCGGATGTGGCCAGCTTTAGCCATAAGCTTTAATTGCACATTCTATACTGCTATTTGGAGTGCCATTGTTCCTTCCATCCATTGCTGTAATATCTCACTTTTATTTTCTGCTTGTTTTCACCTCTAATAGTGGAGCCCATTTGAATATATTTCAGACTGTGATAGATTTCCCTTGATCCATTACACACTGGGAGCGCACGCATTTTGGTGAAAACCTCCTTAGAACCGTCAATGGATTATTGAAATGTCTTTTCAATAAAAGGAGAGAAATTGGTTTGCTGAGAAGGCGAGAAAACTGTCTTTCTAATGGAAATTTCTCTGTGCAGTTCTCATTGTGGTGATTTGTTTCACTCGCGTATTTACTTTTACTTATTCACTCCTGGGAGATGAGCTTTTACTTGCCGCGCTGCAGAGAGGAGATTACTGGATTTATGCTCTGAAAGAAATAGCAAGAGCAATTTAGCGCACTAATTGCAAAGAATCCCTTAATGGCACAGTTTATGTTGCACAGTCTTTACATTGAGCTGCGACTATCAGTGCACAGATGGTGAATATTGAATCCGCACATTTGGCTCACATGACTCACTATTTCCCACCACGTCACTCTGTTTAAATTAGTTATTGTCACACCTTTTTTATATGATGAGCATGGCATGGTATGGTGTGATGTGAGAAGTGTGCTTTGTCACTAGTTGTGTAGTCCTGAGTCATTTCTGTTTGTGTGCAGATATTGGAATGCAATCTACATGTATTGTTAACATATATGTATATATAAAAAAGTATATATTTCTATATATATAGCGTCATCACATACTCCATAGCTCTGTACAATAAATGGGTGCATACATTGAATATACAAATTAAATATGACTAATAACTGATAACAAATGGAACCTGTCCAAGAGAGTTTACAATCTAAAAAGGGCATATTAAGAACTCAGCAAATTGAGAAAAGCATTGCATTTAGAAGTATACATTGAAACTCCTAGGGAGAGAGGTTGGAATGTACAGAAGGGGGAATCATGGGACAGGAGGACACAAAAAAGAGAATGAGAAGTTGGAGAGTACAGAAGGAGGAATCATGCACAGGAAAGAAGACATTTAAGGGGAGGAGGTTGGAGAGAAAGTACTGAAGGGGGAATCATGGCAGTGGGACAAAAAAGAAGAAATAAAGGTTGAATAGTACAGAGGGGGAATCATGGGACAGGAGGACAAAAAAGAAGAAAAAAGGTTGGAGAGTACAGGAGAAGGAATCATGGGGTAGGAGGACAAAAAAGAAGACAGAAAGGTTGGAGAGTACAGGAGGTGCAATCATGGGATTAGAGTATAAAAAAGAAAGCAGAAAGGTTGGAGAGTACAGGAGGGGGAATCATGGGGCAGGAGGACAAAAAAGAAGAAAAAAAGGTTGGAGAGTACAGGAGGGGGAATCATGGGATTGCAGGATAAAAAAGAAGAAAAAAAGATTGGAGAGCACAGGAGGGGCAATCATGGGGTAGGAGGTCAAAAAAGGAGAAAAAAAGATTGGAGAGTACAGGAGGGGGAATCATGGGGCAGGAGGACAAAAAAGAAGAAAAAAAAGATTGGAGAGTACAGAAGGAGGAATCATGCACAGGAAAGAAGACATTTAAGGGGAGGAGGTTGGAGAGAAAGTACTGAAGGGGGAATCATGGCAGTGGGACAAAAAAGAAGAAAGAAACGTTGAAGAGTACAGAGGGGGAATCATGGGACAGGAGGACAAAAAAGAAGAAAAAAGGTTGGAGAGTACAGGAGAAGGAATCATGGGGTAGGAGGACAAAAAAGAAGACAGAAAGGTTGGAGAGTACAGGAGGTGCAATCATGGGATTAGAGTATAAAAAAGAAAGCAGAAAGGTTGGAGAGTACAGGAGGGGGAATCATGGGGCAGGAGGACAAAAAAGAAGAAAAAAAGGTTGGAGAGTACAGGAGGGGGAATCATGGGATTGCAGAATAAAAAAGAAGAAAAAAAGATTGGAGAGCACAGGAGGGGCAATCATGGGGTAGGAGGTCAAAAAAGGAGAAAAAAAGATTGGAGAGTACAGGAGGGGGAATCATGGGGCAGGAGGACAAAAAAGAAGAAAAAAAAGATTGGAGAGTACAGAAGGAGGAATCATGCACAGGAAAGAAGACATTTAAGGGGAGGAGGTTGGAGAGAAAGTACTGAAGGGGGAATTATGGCAGTGGGACAAAAAAGAAGAAAGAAAGGTTGAAGAGTACAGAGGGGGAATCATGGGACAGGAGGACAAAAAAGAAGAAAAAAGGTTGGAGAGTACAGGAGAAGGAATCATGGGGTAGGAGGACAAAAAAGAAGACAGAAAGGTTGGAGAGTACAGGAGGGGGAATCATGGGGCAGGAGGACAAAAAAGAAGAAAAAAAGGTTGGAGAGTACAGGAGGGGGAATCATGGGATTGCAGGATAAAAAAGAAGAAAAAAAGATTGGAGAGCACAGGAGGGGCAATCATGGGGTAGGAGGTCAAAAAAGAAGAAAAAAAGATTGGAGAGTACAGGAGGGGGAATCATGGGGCAGGAGGACAAAAAAGAAGAAAAAAAAGATTGGAGAGTACAGAAGGAGGAATCATGCACAGGAAAGAAGACATTTAAGGGGAGGAGGTTGGAGAGAAAGTACTGAAGGGGGAATCATGGCAGTGGGACAAAAAAGAAGAAAGAAAGGTTGGAGAGTACAGAGGGGGAATCATGGGACAGGAGGACAAAAAAGAAGAAAAAAGGTTGGAGAGTACAGGAGAAGGAATCATGGGGTAGGAGGACAAAAAAGAAGACAGAAAGGTTGGAGAGTACAGGAGGGGGAATCATGGGGCAGGAGGACAAAAAAGAAGAAAAAAAGGTTGGAGAGTACAGGAGGGGGAATCATGGGATTGCAGGATAAAAAAGAAGAAAAAAAGATTGGAGAGCACAGGAGGGGCAATCATGGGGTAGGAGGTCAAAAAAGAAGAAAAAAAGATTGGAGAGTACAGGAGCGGGAATCATGGGGCAGGAGGACAAAAAAGAAGAAAAAAAAGATTGGAGAGTACAGGGAGTGGGAATCATGGGGCAGGAGGACAAAAAAGAAAACAGAAAGGTTGGAGGGTGCAGAGGGGCAATCATGGGGCAAGAGGACAAAAAAGAAGAAAAAAAAGATTGGAGAGTACAGGAGGGGAAATCATGGGGCAGAAGGACAAAAAAGAATGAAGAAAGATTGGAAAATACAGGATTAGAAATCATGGTGAGGGAAGAAGAATGGTAAGGAATAAAGGAAGCTGGAGAAGAAGTACAGGAGGGAATCATTGAGTGGATGGAAGGAAGGGAAGAAGAAAGGTTGGAGAAGTAGTGAAACATGGAAAAGCAAGAAAAGAGAAGTGTGTAAATGCTCAAAAGGAAGTGCATGGGGTGGAGTATAGAAAAGGACACAACTGTGTATAGTTCAAGGAAGTAACTGAAGATAACAGGAAATTGAATATAGGCTCATCAATTCAGGAGTAGAAAATATAGGAGAAGTTGATAGGAGGGGGGAGATGGGAGATGGCTGTACTATAATTCGGAACTTTCAGGATAACAGGTTCCATATAACAAATGCCATGCCTGTACCAGTGGCTACCAGTTAGCAATGCAAGATTCTACTCAGTTCTGCATATGGATTTATCCTGCAGTACATAAGTGTCTGCGCATTAGGGTTCAGTGTAGGGCAGACAGTTGACCGGTAATTGTGCAGCGACATAATAATTCAAGATCAAGTGCTCTAAGAAGTCCATCAGCTCAGAAAGCACAAAACCGTACAAACAGTTCACCTTTGCTTACTCTCTGAACCTTTTATTTCACTGCTGCTGCTAATATGTTCTCTAACATCCACTGTCTAATTGGCCTTGGATAAAAATCATGACTAATCCTTTTTATTATAAGGAAACCCGGCTCTCGACCTGCAGCTCATTTGAATTCTATTGAACACAAACTCTCTTCAGACTGTCGTATGTCCTCTGTGTTTTATTCCTGGTTTTGAATGTCTTTTTCTGCTAAGTACATTCATCTATACTGTAGAATGTGTATGGTTTTGCTAGGTGCCCACACAGGCAAATGTTCAGGGTATCCTACCAGGCTATGACAAAATTGCACTCAATGTACTTGGAATCAGTGCTTGAATTGGGAACAAATAGGTGAAGGGATGCTGAGTGTGCCGTGTATAGCCCCCTTTCCCCTCAGCTACATGACACACCCATAGAATAATGGTGTGGCAACATTCTAAAGGCCACTCCTACGTATGTGGACACAACCCCAATAAACCATTGACCACCCATTTTACTAACCCACCATCAGTGAAAATATGAAATATATAAATAAAAAGAGTGGCAGTTCCATGTATAATCCCCACAGAACTCACAGCAGGATGGCACAGTGGCAATTTTTATGTATAAATACCCCCAGAGGGGCAACTGCAGAACAGCCATGATGATTTTTACTGTCAGCCAGCCAATTCAGCACAGTGCCATAACCAGGAACACAATTATTTTCTTCCCAAAGAACCCAGTGAAGCGGAAAACTCAAGCTAGTGCATGCTACCCATCATTTCATTGAACAGCACAATCCTTTCTACCAGAGCTCTATGAGACAGAGATGTTTGGAGGGTGGAGGAAGGAGTTGGGTGACAGAAGATCACTCCTTCCTTCCTCTTGTGTTCCTCCAATAGCAGCTATTGGCTGGGGGTGGCTCTGTTTCCACAGAGAAAGTTTTCATAGGTGGGAAAGCTTCTCACAGGCAAGAAAAAAAAACATTTTTCAAAAAAGCTCCAGTATTCTAAAATGTTGCATTCTGCCAGTGATGGAAATTAATGGAAAAAAAAATAAGTAGTAGGATGCCATCCTGCTGCATCCCACCCCATTTCCAGCACTGTTTGGCATTGAATTCTAGAAGGATTAGGTTTTCTTATTCAGGGTTATTTAACATTTAGCAATGATGTATTCTGATACCACCTTTAGCCAGGGTCAGACTTGCTCAGCGGGATACTGGGAGAAATCCTGGTGGCCCCTGGCGCTCATGGGCCTTGCTGCTTCAGACCCTCTGACTGCCTGAGATCTGTGGGATAGGCTTGCAGAGGTTGGAAGTTTGCCATACAGTGGGGTGGCGCAGGGTTTTCATCTGGGGTGGGGCCTTCATAACTGGGGAGGCCCTGGTGGGCCTTAGATACCCTAGTGGGTATAGTGGGCATGATTTTATTTGCTACCCTCCCTTCTCTTTAAGAAATACTGCGAATACAGCATACACTTAAGACACTAGTACACTTATGAGGGAATGTAATAAAAGTCGGTAACGGAAAAACTATTCGCAATGCGGAAAGTTATGCCTCTGTGCGAACAAATTTTGCTTTGTTCGAATTTATTATAGCTTTTGTGCACCCGGAAACTGTTTAGCGACCACTTCCGGCAGTGGAAGACCATTTGCGAATTTTATAGTTTGCCCCAATGCGCAGTAAATGTAATAATGCTTCTTACTGAAAAAGTTGTTGTGTTTGCTCCAAAAGATTACAACAAATAAAAATTTGCAATGTGCCATTAAATTCACAATGCAATAACAGTGTAAGGGACAATATTACATTGCAAGATTTGGATTTATAGTCTTATTTTTGCGAATTGTTTTTCTCTTTGTGACTTTTATTATATTCCCCCCCTACGACACCTTCAAGCACTTCTTAAAAGTGGGCAATGAAAATTCGCAATGCGCAATGAAAATTCGCAATGCAATAAAAGTTTGAGGGACAATATTACATTGCGAGATGTGGATTTTTAGTCTAATTGGTGCGAATTGTTTTTCTCTTTGCGACTTTAATTACATTCCCCCATTAGTTTCTTTGTATCAGACCATGAGTATGTGTTATGCACAGTATATGGTGGGACATATTCCTCTGCTGCTCAAAATAAACTTATTACATAGAAATGTTTCAGAAGTAAACAAATGGTAGGATTGCAGTAAAATTATACAGTATATACATTATCTTTACTTCTTTGTTAAACCTTTTTTTTTGTGTGTGTTTTTGGCGCTGTAACCTAAATAGTCTAAACTTATTCAACCTAGGATGGAATGAAGATTACTGTGGAGGCAAAAACTGTGTGAGATGGTGAATTACTGCACCGTCCCACTACCATTGCCATAGAGCTTCTAGGGGCTTTTTTTCTAGCTGTAATTAACTGTGCGAATCTGAAGCCAGAAGAGACCCTTGCATTGAAAGGAGCCTCCAAGCATAATCAATGTGTAGACTATAAATACAAAACTGCTGTGTCAGCTTATTAACCTCTGGCTGGTGTCATAATGACTCATAGACGCAACAATATTCTTCATTGCCTTTGCATAATCCGTTATGAATAGGCAGGTGACCTGCTCTTGTTCTCCCTTCTCCCTGTCTATTTGCTGCAGAGCTTCAAGACCTACTTTACCATTGTAGAAGTAAACGGACATTTAGTGATCCAATGAAAGGGTCATTCTGTAGCAGTTGTCGTGGCTACTGAGTGACATTCCATTTTCTCCATTGTCCAAAAAGCCTTCTGTAGTTAGCATCCACATGCTTTCTTTTGTTCACTTTTGGCTTATTTATTCCTAGCTGCAACCACACTTTCCACTGACCTGCTAAGTGTAATTCTATGCATTTTAAGGCAAATCAAGCTCAGCCTATCACGTTTTAAGGGCCATTATACCTACTTGATTTTATTTTCCGTTTGTTTAATTTGTGTAATGGAAATATTAAGAGCTAACCTATATCTATTGTAGTTGTTGTAGTCCAGCAAGGGCTGAAGGATGGCAGGTTGGACAACAGTACATTAGGAAAACATTATCGGTCAGGGTAGTGATGGGTGAATCTGACCCGTTTCAATTTGACCGGTTTCGCAATGCCCAAAATTCGATATTAAATGCATTAAAGTCAATGGAGAAAAATGTATTTTTGACGTGCGACAAATTGGTACAGCTTGCTTAAAAAAAGTGCAATCACTCACTCCCAGTGAAATTGGAATTCTGTCTGCACCTCTATTGACGGTATCCATTCCTCCTTTATTGTATTTCGCTTACTGCCATGTAGTGTCTGTGTTACAGGGTGTGCATAAATCTCAAGAAACATCTCTGAAATGTTCGAGTTTAAAGAAACTGTGGATCGATGGCAGTCAAAAATACCAGTAAGCAGCTCAGTAACAGCTAGAATAAAGGTTCTGTAGAAATTTCTAATGCTGTCGCTCAAAGAGCAGCAACAGAACCCAGCATACCTCAACCAGCTCTTCTAAATGCGGGAAACTGCAACAGATGGGGTACAAAAAAAGACTAGTGTGTCCTTATACTGGTGGTCAACCCTTTTCTGTCCAAGTTCCTCTTAAAGGTACAGCCTTTGACAGGGCCAACTTGAAGGCCAACCTTTGATCAGGGTCACCTTATCTTATGAAATGCACAAATATAAAAAAAATATATTGGCACATCAGTCTTTCAGTGTTAGTTCCAAGACTGTCTAAGTCAAATTTATATTCACCACAAAACTCTACCTAAATGACCTTCAGGCTTGGTTTTTTTAAGGTGTATCTAGGAGTAAAGGCAATTCCTTCCCTAACTGGATTTAACGTTAAGCCACCCCCTGCCACTGCTCCAAATCCACCCCCCCACTCTAGGAGGCCGGACCCCCAAATGTCTGAATCATCAGATGTACTTTACTAAAGGCATATAACCATAAACTTCTTCTGTATGTCTCATACAGGTAAATAATAAGTACACTTCCAAAAAATCATTGAGACTTCTAATTGATGTTTACTGAGTATGCAAGGTTTAGTGATTTGCAGATTGCAGATTTGGCCTTGGCTGATATGCCATTGTCATACTGGCAGGTTGACCACAAGGCACTCACTCAACGCTGTATTGGAGCCAGACAGATGTATCATTATGTCATTAGGGGCATGCAGCAAGAGTTAACATATCATGAGTCAGCATAAATAATCCTTAGTAGAAATGTAAATTATGAAAACTAAAGAGTAAATAGCAAAGACAAATATTACCAAAGATGAAGGGTCGTTTGGGTTCTGGAACATTTGATTGGGTTTGTGTGTGAAGTGTCTAAATTACCAAGCAAGCTGCGCTTTTCAGGTACTGGTTCTCATTTTGTTACATGATTATATCATATATATATATATATATATGCACCTCTGCTTTTCTTAATCCTCATTGAAGACACGTATTAAGACAGGACATAAAAGTTACTTTCAGTTGTGGGTAACAAGTTGTCCAATTCTGCATTAATAATAATAATTGCTGTCTGGAATCTTATGAAGCAGATTTTCATTAAAGATCCCACTTTTTCTATACAGTTTTGGTGGCCACAGGTTTCAGTTTTGAGTTACAGATGGCACCCCATGCCAATATACTAGCTACTATTTCTTTCGTAGATTAATTTTACTAGAGGCTTTTAATAGAGACAATATACGGACTGAGATGAAATGGAACAAATTCTCTCTACACTGCTCAACTGTTGCAGCAGCTTTGCATGTTGATCTCCCTTGTACAGTATTTGGGCATATCCTGATTGTTCTGTTTCCTTATGTACTGGAGTGCTAGCTCTTAGGCTGACTTTTTCTGTAGACTGCAACTTGTACAAAAAGCTTTTTTTGCTGTAAGCTGCAATTTTTTTCACTTATAAAAAAAAAACTTTTTTATAGATGGTTTGCCTATTTTATTGTGGGGCAAGCATTTTACAGGGCAGTTGTTGCCTTCAGCTTTGCCCAATTCCCAGACGCTGTCACAGTACAGAATACCACTTAATCGCTTCTGTGATTCAGTTGAACTTTGATGCTTGCTGTGCTACCTTGTGTTTTCCCACTGAGCCGCGAGGACAGATTTTGATTCAGTGACATGGTCATTTGTAAGCTTCCCGGTGTTGCTTTTCTGTTAAACACAAGATCTGTGCTATTCATTGTAGTGACAAGTTCCCTTATATTTTTTCCACAAGTGCGGTATACAAAGCACAATTTTGGGCACTAATTGCCATTTTTTTCCCCAAACAATGCAGATTTTTTCCCACCGCAATTTTAGAATCATTGCTCAAATGTCACACTCAAAGTGGAGCTCGGACCAGGGTTCTCCATTGTCAATAGGTTGCTTTCATTTCAACAGAGAGGGCAGGACAGATACACTGGTGCCAAACGCAACTATACGGAAGTGTGAAGATCATGTTTGGTAACTTTAATGAATGATGTCAATATATGCAGCTATTTCCATCCTTTTTAACACAACCATACTCCGGAGCCTCCAAGAGTTTCTTTTTCTCCAAAGGCAACTTTAGGGTATTGAGACTGTAATACTAACACAGGAACTGAGGGCAATATAAGAGTAAAGCTAGCCTTCCACATAACAATACAGCCGTACCAAAATCAGATGTTAAGTACATGTATGTTTGGTGGATGATCTCAACTACCACTGTATCATTGGCAAATGCATGGTGCACTAGAGCAGTGATCCCCAACCAGTATACATGTTGCTCACCAACCACTTGGAGGCTGCTCCCGTCAGCCCCAAAGGAAGTGCTTACATTTGGATTTTGGGTTTGGAGCGAATTTTGGTTGCATAAAAACCAGGTCAACTGCCAAACAGAGTCTCCTGTAGTCTGCCAGTCCCCATAGGGGCTACCAAATAGTCACCCACAGCCCATAACTGCAACTCTCAGGAGTTTTTTTTACCTGCTTGTGTTGCTCTCCAACTCATTTTACATTATAAAAAGTTGGGGATCCCTGCACTAGAGGATGAAGGCCTCGCCTCAGCTAGGGTTGCCACCTGGATTTTACAGGCCTGGCTGGTAAAAATGATGGTTGATACCAATTTTATTAATAGGGAAAAAAGATAAATATATAGGAAGGCCGGTATTTTTTTCCTATCTTTGCTTACTGCTATTCCAGTCTGTCATTCGAAATGAATGGAACATAGTGGATGGCATGATGTCTGTATAGTGTCCGTTGGAAATCGAGGAGCATCAGTCCGGGAACGGCCACCTTAAAGGGCATGTAAAGGCAAAAAAATAAATTCCCATTTTTACTTTCTTTAATGAAAAAGAAACCTATCTCCAATAAACTTTAATTAAAAAATGTGTACCGATTTTATAATAAACCTGACTGTATGCAGTGAAATTCTCCCTTCATTTACTGCTGTTTATAGGAATTGTCAGACGGTCCCTAACTGCTGAGCAGGGAAACAATCATACTTATGAACAGCAGGGGGAGCCCCCGCCTTACTTCCCAGCCATGCAGAACTCAAGCAGCTTTGTTTATGACGATTCCTAAGCAGCCCAGACCACACTGAGCGTGTGCACAGTCTTAGTCTTGCAAAGATGTTTAACAAAGTTACAAGATGGTGACCCCCTGTAGCCAACTTTGAAAGCATAAATTATTTGTTTGATTAGGCTTGTGGTGCAGTAAGTTCATGTTTATATTTAGTATACAAAATACAGCATTTCTAGCCTTATTCTATTTTAGACTTTACATGCCCTTTAACATTGACCATCGAACAATAGGACAGCACTGTAACTGAAAAATCTGAAATATAATTGGCGAGGCTTAAAGTATTGGTAATCACATGTGTTTGTGTGCAGCTGGACCATGAAAATCAAATAAAGCAGCTATTTCTGGATATACTCCCCCGGTGATTTGATAAATGAAATATATGCAGCAAATGATTCTTTGTACTTCACTCAACAATGAAAAATATTCTTCTGTGGGATTATGCATTAATGAGCAATTAAATTGTTAAACTAATAGGGCATTTTAATCAACAAATTGTGGCAAACAACCATCTTGAATTCTGGCTACAAATCAAGCCAATGATTGATACAAAACTGTCTGATTCTTGTAAATAAGGCTCACATGTTACACTACCTTTTTTAACAACAAGAAATGGTTAATTGGATACTGTCATGGGAAAACATGTATTTTTCAATTAATAGTGCCTCTCCAGCAGACTCCTGCACTGAAACACTTTTTTCAAAAGAGCAAACGGAGTTTTTTATGTTTCATTTTGAAATCTGACATGGGACTAGACATATTGTCAGTTTCCTGGGTGCTCCCAGTCATGCGACTTGTGCTCTGATATACTTTAGTCAATCTGTACTGCAAGTTGGAATATCACCCTCCCTCCTTCCAACCCCTGCCCCCTAAGCAGCCCATCAGCAATGGGAAGGTAACCAGCTCCACAGCACTCAATAGTAATGCTCATTTCCACAGGTCAAAATGTTTCCACCAAAAGTTCTATCACACTGCCTTTTTTTCCTAAGTAAAATACAAAATTATATTTCAGACGCAGGAAGGCCTATGCATTAACAGTCTCATTTTAGTTGTAAAATCACGAATAAACGTATTTTCTCTAAAACCACGAATACCAGGAAAACATCTAAACATCTGAACTGATTAAAGATGGCCCAATAGCATCAGCACAGCTCCCATTGCCTTTTCTAAAACCTCAACTGCTTTTACTTGGTGAATTTTTGTATTAGCGTTTTTTTCTTGTTTTTACAATAAATAGTTCTCAAGTTTTTAGAGTTTTATAAAAATAAAAAAAAACACATGAATATTTTGAGATTTGTGAGAAAAATAGAAAATTTAACTTTAATAGACCCCATAGCCAAACAATCCCATGCTCATACCAGGTGACTATACATTTTCTAATGGTCAGATTTCAGCGAACACACTTTACAAATTTAATATTGGAACTGTAGCAGGCCAAAATAATGCGACACCCACTGCAGTAGAAGTTAAGCAGAACTGAAATGCTTTCTGACAAATGACCCCCTAAATTTGCAACTTCTTGTGCTACTAAATAAATAAATGTTTAGGTTTTTGTTTAGGTTTTTGGCATCCAATTTATTTGTCTATTCAACGGCTTAGCGAGGGTATGCAGATAACTAATGTGCTCTTAACAATCAGAAAATTGTGGTTTCTGTGCCAAGTTTGAGGCTTAATTTTTGAGGTCCTAATTACTAAACAGCAGACATATCATGACACTACAAGTTGCTAGGGCAACCCTACATGGTCTGGTACAAGAGTTCCACCTGAAAGCTCATTAAAATGAAAGTTCAATAGAAGTTGTATTTGTGGATTTCATTGGAGATGAGTATTTTTATTTTGTTTTTCCACAGGTCTGCTGGATAAGGGAAGAGATGTATGCACAAATGTTGACTTGTTAATAAGAATTCATGGTGCCGTGCTGCATATAAATGACCTGCAAGGAAAAACATTCCACATGAGACAATTACAAAGTTGTGTGGCAACTTTTTCACTGGAAAGTAGCCAGCATGGCGGGAAGAAGAAAGAATGAGAATGGTGTAACCCAACTGAAAAGGTAAAAAGCCTCACACAGAGGTCCATAAAAGATGTGCGAATGCGATATATATGTATGTGTATATAATAGGGATGCACCGAATCCACTATTTAGGATTCGGCTGAACCCCTGAATCCTTCGCGAAAGATTCGGCCAAATACCGAACCGAATCTGAATCCTAATTTGCATATTTGAATTAGGGGTGGGAAGGGAAATATTTTTTTACTTCCTTGTTTTGTTTTAAAAAGTCACGCGATTTCCCTCCCTGTCCTTAATTTGCATATGCAAATTCGGATTCGGTTCGGCCGGGCAGAAGGATTCGGCTGAATCCGTATCCTACTGAAAAAGTTTGAATCCTGGCCGAATCCCGAACCGAATCCTGGATTCGGTGCATCCTTAGTATATACAGGGGTGCTTCACCAATGAGGCAAGTTGAGGCTGTCGCCTCAGGCAGCAGTGCCCCACTAGGTACCAGGGGCAGCAAAAATGCTGCTTCTGGTACTTTAAGAGCAAATTTCCAGGGGAGGGGGGGCAGCAGCAAGTGCTGCTGCCTCAGGTGATGGAGGGGCCAGGATCGCCCCTGAGTATATATCAATATATACTGGGTAGTATGGCGTAGCCACTAAGAATGACCTTGAGAAGGATTGTATTATGACTATACTGAAACATCGGCTGGTAGGTAGAACAAACGGGTTAATAAATATTATCTTATTATTTTTGAGTGTGATTAAGAACATGAAAAAAACCCCCACAGAAACACTCTTTATGCCTTGTTATTCTCAACCGTGCCCCTGGTCCAGCCCAGTGTACAAATCCAATAGACTTTTGGCAAATCCATGTTGGTTTACAATTCAGTGCACAAATGAATATTCTCATCTCTATTTACTGTTAGGGCAGTAGTTTCCAAACTGCAGGGCTAGCGCTCTTCAGGACCCTGAAACATTGTCTAGGATTTTGGTTTGGGCGAGATTTGAAGAGAACACCTATTAGCTCTGCTGGACACATCTAGAAGCCCAGCTTGAAGGTCAGTTAGCGTAATCTTGGTGTCAATATTGGTTTGTTATCTGGATCTTTAGCTCTTTATAATTATGTAAATAATAATAATAATAATACAAATAATATAATAATAATCTGCTAAGTGGGAGAATGTGATAAGTGTGTTTCTCAAAGGGAGAAGATCATCATTCAAACCACTATCCTCATTTGGTAGAATGTTGCTGCCTAACTTGAGGTCAGAGATGCCTGCTAAAGCATAGCTAGCTAATACATGTCCAGGTAGGAAGTCTGGCAACAGCTACTGTAGAAGGCTGCAAATTTAACCGCTATTATAAAGGTTATTTGTTGAGCAGTGGGACTTTTCCAGTAATTACTAAACCTCAAATCTATTTATTTATAGCCTGGGCTTGGGAAAATATTTGCTCTGGAAAGTCTGTATGATTTGAATTTACCCAGGAGCCAGAGAGGCAATCAATTAATAAGTGAAAATAATTAAAAGTGTGGGGAAGGCAATCAATTAATACTTGGGCATAATTAAAGGAGCATTAATGTTGGAAAACGAGTCTCTGTATTGTGTACGGCTGTTACTTTTTATTCGAAAGCCTGGAAATTAACAAGCCCTTGCTGTCAGGCTACATTTTTATTTTGTCTGCATATTTTCCTGATTTTTTTTTACAGTCCTTTACCTTTTTTCTCAACACTGTATGCTAGAAGGCTATACACATCCAGAGACTTACAAATATAGGCTGATACAGGAATAAGGTGAACCTAGGGTTTTGCTGTGCAGATACCTCAGCCGCCATCTCTTCTCTGCTTCTGAGTACCCCTTGTTTTATCTGATCCCTGTTGTCTACTTGGCATCTCTTTTCAATAATTACACTCCTTAAATCACATTTCATTGATTTATTTTTTTCCCTTCGCCCAATAAATATCAGATGGAATATAAGGAATACAGAGCATAAGAGTATAGTGACAAAAGTGCATTATAAAGCAGAGGCCTGCAGGATGCAGGATCTGATAGGGTGGTTACAATCCGTGATACCTGATCAATAAAGTCCAAGACCTGTAACATTTACAGCAGGAGATGTCGATTCAATGGTACCGAGAGCATCTCAGATAAAGGTCATTATCTGACGTGCAAGAGACACGCAAGGAAATTCATAAAGGAGCAGACTGAGCGCAAACGGTCTGGTAGATAATGAAGCAATTAAACACGGTCACATGTTTTATAGCAGGGAAACCTGGTCATTTGCAATCAGGGTTATTGGATATTTTCATATTAGCAGTTGTAAAATAGATTGCTAGGTATGTTCAGGGGCTGTAAAGGGGAATTATCACTAAAGCACAGGTGGCCTAGATATAAAATATTCATCAGGTTTTACAAAATTAAAAAATCTTGATAAATTGGGCATGCTTGCTAACGACACTCACCAAGCATTTGGGAAGATGTCTTGTTTTGAGCACATTTATTGCAGTCTCCTAGTGTTCTGTATGCATTGGTCCTCTATCTGTTTTTGGTCAGTCACACGGAGTTGCATTTTTTTTTAAATGTAAGCATTAATTACACAGGGCACAAATTTACAACTTCAGTTTACACCAAGCCCACGGATAGAAACAATCTATTGAAACCCACATCATACCATCCACCAGGTTTGTTCAAGGGTCTGCCCCAAAGTCAGTCGTTGCGTGTCAGGAGCATAGTATCTACAGATGAATTGTATGACAACGCCTCTACACAGATGGTAGAGAAATTTCTGGCAAAAGGGTATGATGAGAGTAGGGATGCACCGAATCCACTATTTTGGATTCGGCCGAACCCCCGAATCCTTTGTGAAAGATTCGGCCGAATACTGAACCGAATCTGAACCCTAATTTGCATATGCAAATTGGCCTGGCCCTGCTTCTACTCTAGGTTTAAGTGCCATCAGAACAGTTATAAGTGTAAAAAAAACACGTACTTAGAGGGATTTTAAGTCATGACATCCCTGTCTTTTCCTTACCAGGTACTAAAGAACTTGGCAATCTAGACATAGTCCAAACATAACCTCTGCAGAGGGACCTTTCCAGTGCTGGAGCAGGAGAGCTGGACAGTTCTGTGCGATTATTTGAATGGAGAGAGAAGACAGGCGCTTCCACAGCTTTCTCTAAAAAAGGTTTGATTCATTTTTTTGTCTTTTATATTCCATGGGGGAATACCTTTGCTGTAATACCTTTCATCTTTGAGTGGGTGATATCACAAACCTGTTCCATTTCATTGTTTGTGCAAGTTTACGTTATGCCAAGCTTTGCTTTATTTCCCATTAAAGGAACAGTAACATCAAAAAATGAAAGTGTTTTAAAGTAATAACAATATAATACAGTGTTGCCCTGCACTGGTAAAACTGATGTGTTTGCTTCAGAAACACTAGAATAGTTCATATAAATAAGATGCTGTGTAGCCATGGGGGCAGCCATTCAAAGGAGAAAAGGCTCAGGTTACACAGCAGATCCGATTAAATTGTGCTTTTTTAATAATAGATAAGGTCAAATCGTGAATTCTAGTTTGGTTGGACTTTTTTATTTAAAAAAATCAGATAAATTCGGATTTTGATGACTAACCCCTAAAACTCACAGCAACTCAAAAACAATTCAGATGATCATGAAGCATCTCATCTGTATTACAACTAGGTTCCAGATAACTGGCACAACCTTGAATACCACATTGGAATAACTGGCTGCATCTATAGTCATGTCTTTTTGGCAGGGTCCATAATTCAGTCAGGGTTGTTTTAAGACTTTATTTTAAGATTCAAAACTTCTATAATAGAACTGTGCAAGCCAATATATATACAGGTATACTGTATGGAACCTGTGTGCCTGGGGTTTTCCAGATAAGAGGGTCTTTCCATAATTTAGATTAGCATACTCTAAGGGGGTTATTTATTAAAGTATGTATTCCAAAAACCCCAAAAATTTGTGTTAAAACCCGAATTTTTAGTGGAAAAAAAAACACCTTGAATTTTATGGGATTTATTATAATAGGGATTCATTATACTAGCATTTATTATACTAGGGATTTATTATATTAGGATGGAAAAAGTCCGAATCTGAAAATCGCATCTCAGAGAAAAAAAAAACTCGAATTTTTACGGGATTTACTATACTAGGATTTATTATACTAGGGATTTATTATATTAGGATGGAAAAAGCCATAATCCGAAAATCCAGCATCTCAGAGGTTGCATATCAAGTTAATGGGAGAAGTCCCGAAGATATCTTGATCTGTGCTTGGTTTTGTGCAATAATCCAAAGATTTCGTGGTTTCAGTAAAAATCTGAGTTCTCAGGTGGAAAATCCGAAAAATTCATACGATTTGTTTTTTTCACTATTTGTTTTTTTTCTGCACATGGAAAAGTAGGGGGTAAAAATCCATGCAGATTTGTTCGGAGTATTTTTCAGAAAAAAGTAAATTAAATTAGGACTTTGATAAATGGTCCTCACCGTCTACTAAAACATTATTTAAACATTACATCTCCCCAATAGAACTGTTTTGCCTCCAATAAGAATGAATTCTATCTTAGTATAAAGTACTGATTTATTTGTACTGAGAAAATGTTAAAAATGTGAATTGTTTTCTTAAAATGACTGGGATAGATGGACTGTATTTTAGAGCTTTTTGGATAACGTATTTTCAGATAACGGATCACATACCTTTAGATACATTTACATTCCAGACCAAAGACTCGTGGGTTATTTAGAAGGTTAGGGGCAGGAATTTCCTTACAGCTGATACCAGTGATGCTAATTTTCTGGCCACCCATATAGCACACCCATTGTACAATGGTCTCACTCCTTGCTCATCCCTCTCTAAGGATATAAATGGCACTGACTTGCTAAAAGACAACATAGTTTTGGTTCTTTAGCAAGGCTTAGTAATATACTGTTCTTGTATGTTCCATACTAACTCTTTGCCTCTCCCCGGCAGTGCTGAGAGATGGTAGTGCGAGATGTCCGGGGACTATGAAGAGGATATTTGCCGCAGCACTATATCGCTGATGAGGGAGCTATGCGACAGTATGCAAAGCTATGCCGAGAATGAAAAATGTCTGGATTTTTATGACTTGTTGCGAAGTCACGGCCTGCCACGTGTCATCAACAAAGGTAGGCCGGATGCTTCTTCCCTTGCTCCGTGACTCTAAACTCTCAGAGTGGCAATCAGCCGGTGATTATTTATTTTGTTTATTGAGTATGAGAGTAAAAATTCTGCACTTCCACAGATTAGAGAATTGAGATTTGGAGGGGGGGATGGAGTGAATGTAAATTTTAGTGGTCTACCGCAATTGCTTCCCACTACAACTGGCCTAGTGTAAGCTTAAAGGTCATCGCAAATTATCAAGCAGAAAATGAGGTTGGTGTGTAATATAAACTGATGCTACAGGGCTGATTATTAAATTCTGATGCTAATTGCACTGGTTTCTGTGCTGCCATGTAGTAATTATCTGTATTAATTACTAATCAGCCTCATATTGTGACATTTCTATTCTATGGCACCCATTCACTAAGCTCGGGTGAATGAATAGAGGGAAAAAAGCTCGAATTTTGAGTAGTTTTTTGTGCTCCTCGACTATCGAATGGGCGTAAATTCGCCTGAGTAGAATGATTCGAATAGATCGAGTGCAAAAACGCTGCGACTATTCGCCCATTCGATAGTCGAAGTACTGTCTCTTTTAAAAATACTTCGACTGCCTACTTCGCCACCTAAAACCTACCGAATTGCTTTAAAAGCCTATGGGAAAGTCCCATAGGCTTGTTTTCCAAGTTTTTGTTCGAATAAATAGGCATTCGATCGAATGAAAATCCTTCGAGCGAATATTCGATTGTGTGCCTATTCGCCTGGCGAATATTCGCCCATTGCCTATTCGATTCTATTCCCCAGTCGAATTTCGAGGGATTTAACCCCTCGAAATTCGACCCTTGATACATCTGCCCCTATGTGTACTGTATATTGTGAGTGGGTCCCAAAGCTCAGTAAGTGACAGCAGCACAGAGCATGTGCAGTGAATCAGCAGAAAAGAAGATGGGGAGCTACTGGGGCATCTTTGGAGACACAGATCTTTACTGCTAAAGGGCTGTGGTTGCCTTGGGCTGGTACAGAAGCCCACAACATTTCTAGCTACTTCTTTAGTTGAACTTTAGTTCTCCTTTAAGGTATTAGACACATGCTTTTCTGCTCTTTCCAAGATAATCTGTAACTATATATTTTTATCATTTATTTATATAGTGCCAATGTATTCAGTTGGTGACCATACTGTGACCATCTGGGCATGTTTGATTTAGCATCTCACCTTGTTGGTACCTGGGGAAGGGAAAGGGTGAAAAATGCTAAATGGCAAATGTAACAGACCAGAGAAGCCACATAGATGACCAAAGGTGCAAGAGAGCTAAATGCTACTTACATTTATGTGCACAGTTGTACACGAGTGATGGGCGAATACATTTTGCAGTAAATTTCCCGTGAAGAATTTTTGCTGGCATCAAAAAATTTTGGACGCGCATTCGAAAAGTAGCTCACGTCAAAATCGCTGTCACCCATTGACTTTAACGCTGGTGTCAAAATTGCGGGCGGCAATTTTCGAGTTTCACTAAATTTTCACAAATTCTTGGTTGAAGCGAACCGGGAGCTCATCACTATTGTACACCAGATGCAAAGTACCAAGGAAGTCCTGGAAATTACTTCTAACTTGAGTGGGTTCCATTTTTGGAAGAGAAAGACCTGTGCCTGACCTGTGCCTGCTCACCCATGGAGTAAGGTCCAATGTATCAAAACATGGCTTGGCCTGTTTTTTACACTTTAAACCTTGCCACGGGCATAAAAAAGGAGCCCAAAACAATAAGATTTTAGTATACTCCTTGAATAAATGACTAATAAAGTGCCATTGATTTAAATATTACAGATAGCTGCAGCTATAACTCTAATACATAAATATTCAAGTTATCGTTTCAACTTTCTGGCCCTGTGGCCCCTTCAACACAGTATAACCCTCCTCTATAGTCAAACAGCAACCTCTTGTGCCCTCAGGCCAGATACATCAAGAGAGAAAATACTTAACAACATTCCCAAGACCAGACACAAGGAAATACGTGCAGCCGCTTCTTATAAAGGCAATGACATTTGCACAGAGGACGTAGTTGTAGAATCTTTATGGAAGAGAAGGGAGACACACGGGCCGAGAAGAGAAATCAATAGAGCGTGCATGTAACCTGTTTGTTACAAATAGAGTGGAGAGAAGTCACTGACTATAGACACTGAATTATTTATTTAGAGCGCTGAGTGCAGCAATGAATACAGGTGAGGAAGCGGAATAATTTGAGTAAATATAGACAGGCGCGGGTTGGAAGCCGATCTGAACTCAGAGTCATGCTTTATTTGCAGCAGTAGGTGCTAAATTTCCCAAAAGCTCTTGCCCAGGACAACTGCACTGCAATTAGTTTGGAGTTTTCAGTTTATCTTACTTTTTGTTATACAGTAGTGATGGGAGAATAAATTCGCCAGGCGCGAATTTACGGCGAATTTCTGCTTTCACCACTGACGAATAAATTCACAAAACTGCAGCGAAAATTCACTGGCGAACAAAAAATTTTGGACGTGTGTCTGAAAAGTCAATCGCGTCAAAACCGTCGCGCGTCAACATTATTCGGACGCCTATTCACTTTAACGCGGGTGTCAAAATTGGCGTTTCGCAATTCGCGAGAAATTCTCTAATTTTTCGTCTAACGAAACAAATTTGCCCATCACTATTATGCCATACTTTTTAAATTGTCTTCCATTGTTGGTGGAGGGTCAGTGACCTCAGTAGGCCAAAAACCGAATGTTCAGTGAGACGAAAAAAGTTTTTAGTTACTTTATTACTTATCTGTCTATTCAGTTCCTCGTCTATTCACATTCCAGCATTTCATTCAAAGCATTACGTGGTTGCTAGAGTACAATGGACAAATTGTCACAGAATATCAGTGTTTTAGTAATACAGGTATAGGACCTGTTATCCAGAATGCTTGGGGCCTGGGTTTTCCAAATAACGGATCTTTCAGTAATTTGGCTATCCATACCTTAAGGGGCAAATTCATCAAGGGTCGAATATCGAGGGTTAATTAACCCTCGATATTCGACTGGGGAATGAAAATCCTTCGACTTTGAATATCGAAGTCGAAGGATTTTGCGCAAATACTTCGATCGAACGATCAAAGGAATAATCGTTCGATCGAACGATTAAATCCTTCTAATCGAACGATTCGAAGGATTTTAATCCAACGATCGAAGGAATATCCTTCGACCAAAAAAAGTTAGGCAAGCCTATGGGGACCTTCTCCATAGGCTAACATTGGGTTCGGTAGCTTTTAGGTGGCGAACTAGGGGGTCGAAGTTTTTTCTTAAAGAGACAGTACTTCGACTATCAAATGGTCAAATAGTCGAACGATTTTTAGTTCGAATCTTTCGATTTGAAGTCAAAGTTGTAGTCGAAGGTCGAAATAGCCCATTCGATGGTCGAAGTAGCTAAAAAAACACTTCGAAATTCGAAGTTTTTTTACTTCGAATCCTTCACTCGAAGTTAATGAATCGGCCCCTTAGTCTTATAGATAATCGTGTAAATAAGGATCAGTTATATCTTAGTTTGGATCAAGTACATGGTACTGTTTTATCATTACAGAGAAAAAAGGAAAACAGTTAAAAATTTGGATTCTTTGAATAAAATGGAGTCTATGGAAGCTGCCCTTTCCATAATTCTGAGCTTTCTGGATAACAGGTTTCCAGATAATGGATCCCATACCTCTAAGATTTCACTTAAAGGTGAACTAACCCAGTAACCCTGTGCAAGCACCAATGCAGCCGTTAATAGTTCAGGATGCATTGTAAATAAGTATTTATTTCCCTAAAACGACTTTCATTTACTAAACTTTTAAGTTTCATCAATAAATACAAAGTTTAATTTTCGACTGTAGTGTCCCTTTAACTTGTTTCTGTGATGATCTGAATCCTCTGCTGTACTTAACATTAATTGCAGACATAAATACAACAAAGTGCTTAATTGATGACAGTATGCATTTAATGTTCCAGGGCTCTTTCTGTGAATCTAACCCTTGGAAGTTGGTTAATTGCCAACCACCATCTGGACTTGTAATTTGCACAGCTACTACTGGCCCATATTTCTTCCTCCCGCTTATCTCCATATTCCCCAAAGCCCCTGTCTAACTAGACCGAAGACCTTTATTACCCCCAAAGGAAAGCGGCACCTGCTAGTGGCCTTGAGCTGCAACCTGAGACTCTGGGATGGATGTTTATATTTTATATTACAGGTATGGGATCGGTTATCTGGAAACCCGTTATCCAGAAAGTTCCAAATTACGGAAAAGGTCTCTCGTAGACTCAATTTTATCCAAATAATCCAAATTTTTAAAAATGATTTCCTTTTTCTCTGTAATAATAAAACAGTAGCGTTTACTTGTTACAAACTAAATAAAACTAATCTTTATTGGAAGCAAAATCAGCCTATTGGGTTTATTTCATGTTTACATGATTTAGTAGTAGTCTTAAGATATGAACATCCAAATTACTGAAAGATCCCTTATCTGGAAAACCTCAGGTTCCGAGCTCTGGCCCAGATTCCACTCACACCCCAAAAAAAAAACGCTGCTTCCCCACACCTGTCTTCCTATTGCAGGGGGATTGGCAGCCACCATGTTTGGCCCTCAGTACTTGACATGATAACACTGAATGCTAGAAAAGGATGATGTGTAATAGAGGATGATCAGGTTCCTGGCTGCTAGTAAATATGCTTCTAGGTGGAAATTGGTGCAAGTCAGGATTAAGTGAGTTAGGGGCCGATTCATCAAGCTCGAGTGAAGGATTCGAAGTAAAAAAACTTCGAATTTCGAAGTGTTTTTTGGGCTACTTCGACCATCGAATGGGCACCTTCGACTACGACTTCGACTTCGAATCGAAGGATTCGAACTAAAAATCGTTCGACTATTCGACCATTCGATAGTGAAGTACTGCCTCTTTAAAAAAAACTTCGACCCCCTACTTCGGCAGCTAAAAGCTACCGAAGTCAATGTTAGCCTATGGGGAAGGTCCCCATAGGCTTGGCTAAGTTTTTTTGATCGAAGGATATTCCTTCGATCGTTGGATTTAAATCCTTCGAAACGTTCGATTCGAAGGATTTAATCGGTCGATCGAAGGAATAATCCTTCGATCATTCGATCGTAGCATTTGCGCTAAATCCTTCGACTTCGATATTCGAAGTCGAAGGATTTTAGTTCCTAGTCGAATATCGAGGGTTAATTAACCCTCGATATTCGACCATTGATGAATCGGCCCATTAATGTCCCGTTTAAAACATCCTAATACAGGGAAAGTCAGGGCAAAGACCAGCTATCATCTCTCTCTCTCTCTCTCTCTCTCTCTCTCTCTCTCTCTCTCTCTCTCTCTCTCTCTCTCTCTCTCTCACTCTCTCTATCTATCTACTCTATCTATCTATCTATCTATCTATCTATCATCTATCTCTCTATCTATGTATATATAATTCACTACCTATCTATCTATCTATCTATCTATCTATCTATCTATCTATCTATCTATCTATTTGGGAATGACTTTGATGGTTTTTGGAATGTATTGCAGGATTGGACAGAATTGTGTAGTCACAGTTAATCTTTTTCCCTGTAAAGTTTGTAATCTAATTGCTGAGGCGAGGGTATATATGGCAGCTGTCTAATAAACCCTAAAGCTGCCATGACTATGAGAACAAGAGAGATGCTACTTTATTTTCCAATGGGAATTCCAACGGCTTCTATTTAGAGTCACCTCCTTGCTGAGGTTATTGTACATCTTCATTTGCTCTTGCTTTCCTCCGTGCATAGTAAAGCTGCATGCATATTAAAGCAACCGGGATGCACCTTGGGGACCTGTGGGTTTAACGAGGAGGCAGAAATGGACCAAAGCTTAAAGTGAAACCTTTTTTGTGCAAATAGAAAGTCAGATTTAAGCAAGTCCATATAGAAAACAGAGAAATTGCAGGCAAAGTTTATATTTTACTATTAGTTATATTACAATTCCAGTGTGGTTGCACCAAGATAGGGGCAAAAAAAATATTTATATAGGGTATTTTAGAAAAATGTACATTTTGTTTAACTTCTGTTCAGGCCATATGCCCGACAAACATGTATAAAAGTAATTTGCCAGATTAACCCCCTCCAGTTTTTCTTCATACTGTGCAGCTATACCTTCTATAGCCAGTAATCTTTATGAACCCAGTGACCCAGTGCAGGGATATTGTATAAAACAGTGGATGCCAGACTAAAAAGAATAAAATGAGCAGAAGATACTTATTGGTTCTTCTTTATTCTGCAGCTGTTCTCTTTCTTTTTCATTAAAGAGGACCAATACCCACCCAAACAGCACTTTTTCAATCTACATTGTTCATGTTTTTTTTCGTTTGTTTTCATGATAATAACAGTTTTATACCACTAATACAATGAATTTATATCAAGAACATTCTGTGCACTTCAGGCTTGATATAATGTCAGAAACTTTGGGAGTTACCCCCTAAATCATTTAAAGCATCTGATGTCCAGGGACAATCCTGTTGCAAATTCATTATATTAGCTGTGTAAAACTGCTATTATCATGAAAACGAAAAGAAATCATGCAAATTGCTCAGAAGAGCAAGTTTTCACTGTTTTGGGGGTGAGTATTTGTCCCTTTTAAATATATTTACATAATTATTCTACCTCTCTCCCAACTGACACCTCTATTTCATTATTAATATTACTTTTTCTTGCTGAAAGCAGTTATCTGAAGCTGATATTCTCCTATTGCTTCCTTTAGTTCCTTTTATTATTACACCCTGGTACTAATGAGATTTTAAGTTGACCCTCCCCTTTCACTAAGCAGAAAGTTACCAGTACAATATGAAGAAGAGGTAGAAAGTTAAACTCACTTCTATGCCTACATTTTAATCATTGACAAAGTGATCACCAGAGACTACCTACCTACTGTGGCGGTAACCCAAAAAAAAAAATCAATATTAATTGTGTGGTGTGGGATCAATATTCTTTTCTAGTGATGGGCGAATTTGCGCCATTTCGCTTCGCTGGAAAATTCGCATAAAATTCGCGAAACGGCGCCGGCGTCTCGTTTTTGACGCCAGCGCCCGTTTTTGACGCCGGCACCCGTTTCGCGAATTTATTCTACCTTTTGAGCTTCTGGCTAGGCCAGGCCTACCGCAAAAAGGTCTAATTTCCAGAATCTACAAACTGCTGATAGACGCACCACCAGATGTTCACTCCAAGCACCCATATATGCTTAAATGGGAAGGGACCTTGCAACTACAATTGACCGCGGAAGACTGGTCCGCAATTTGGTCCAATGCCCAGAGAATGGTCACCTGTACCAGACAAAAAGAGAACTTATATAAAATACTCATGCGATGGTACCATACACCTGATAAGCTTCACGCTCTCTTTCCGGATCATTCAAATCTTTGTTGGAGGCAATGTGGTGAAGTTGGGACTTTACTTCATACTTTTTGGTCTTGTACTAAACTACAGAACTTGTGGGATGATATTGAGAAATTACTAACCAGGCTCACTAACCTAACCTTACCCAAAGATATTTTAACGTTTCTTTTAGGGAAGCCATTCCCTCGGCTGCCCAGACAGTCCCAGACCTTAGTCAACCAGATCCTAACGGCGACCAGATTAGCTATAGCAGCCAAATGGAAAGCCTTAGAGCCTCCATCTTTGGCTGAAGTAATAACCCGGGTAGATAACAATCGCTTTTTTGAAGAGAGGATGGCCTTCCTTCAGAACAAAACCCAGCAACACCTGAAGGTCTGGTCTGTTTGGATACTCGAGGGTCTGGCAAAATGAGATTTTTCAATTTGCAATCTGCCCAAGAATGTCTTTGCTTATTTCCCTTCTCTTTGCAGAAGTCTTAATCATATGCTGCTGTTATTAGCTTCGCTGGAGTTGACTGTCCTTGGCTGTTTATTTTGTATCTTTGTCCCTTCTTTCCCTCCCTCTTTCTTAAGTCTTTATTCCTTTCTCACCCCCCCCCTACTCTACCGTCTGTCTATCTTCCCTTTTCTTCTTTACTTCTTTTCTTTTAATCCATCTTCTCTATCGAAGAGGCCTTACGGAAATAGCAATTGTTTACTACTGCTTACGATATGCTGTATTATACTGTAAGGCTTATGATTGTGTATGTCTTCTTTATTCTCTAATAAAAAATTTAAGTTACAAAAAAAAAAAAAAAGAAGAGAAAGCAGTAAAGACAGTAAAGACGAGACTCCGATGGAGATTTAAGAATTCTCAGGGTTTTTTCAGGGTTATTCTAAGCTGCAGAGCAGAGACACATGGTCAGATTCGGGGGAGATTAGTCACCTGGTGACAAATCTCCTCTTCGTCGGGGCGACTAATCTCCCCAAACTGCCTTCTCACCTGCTAGAATGAAAATCGCCAGCGGGATGGCACTCAAAACGCTCGAAGGTCGGAAACTTCTGCCGACTTCGGAAAACGAATCGTTCCGTATGCCATCCCGCCGGCAATATACATTCTAGCCGGTGAGAAGGCAGTTCGGGGAGATTAGTCGACCCGAAGAAGAGGAGATTTGTCACCGGGTGACTAGTCTCCCCGAATATGACCGTGTGTCTCTGCCCTAACATGCATGCTTCTATTGATGAGGATCAAAGTAGGCTAATATAATCTAAGATAGAATCTGCATTTGGGTTTGTCTCTGTATAAAATGTTCTTCCTGGTGTCTTTGGTACTTCTAAGGCATATATTCACATTATCTTTATTTTTATTTATCTAGATTTTGTTATTGTTGTGTGGTGTTCCATTATCAGGACCCGCTTTGATCTGTTGTAGGAATCTGGTTTTCAAGGTGTTCATTAATAATATCTGAATACATTTCCCGAGGCTTGTTATATCAATTTTTTGAAGGAACAAATACATCGGTAATGCATTCATTGCCCTGGAGCAGTGACGGGGGAGGCCTGAAGGCTTATTTGGAGGGAAAAGTTCAGTGTAAATTAAAGGGCATGTAAAGGCAAAAAAATAAAATCCGATTTTCTTTAAAGAAAAAGAAACCCATCTCCAATATACTTTAATTAAAAAATGTGTACCGTTTTTATAAGAAACCTGACTGTATGCAGTGAAATTCTCCCTTCATTTACTGCTGTGGATAGGAATTGTCAGATGGTCCCTAACTGCTTAGCAGGTAAACAATCATACTTATGAACAGCAGGGGGAGCCCCCCGCCTTACTTCCCAGCCATGCAGAACTCAAGCAGCTTTGTTTATGATGATCCCTAAGCAGCCCAGATCACACTGAGCATGTGCACAGTCTTAGTCTTGCAAAGATGTTTAACAAAGTTACAAGATGGTGACCCCCTGTAGCCAACTTTGAAAGCATAAATCATTTGTTTGATTAGGCTTGTGGTGCAGTAAGTTCATGTTTATATTTAGTATACAAAATACAGCAAAATACATGTAAAGTCTATTTTAGACTTTACATGCCCTTTAAGGGGCAGATTTATCAAAGGTCGATTTTCGAATTTGTGTGAATTTTTTTCTACTCTAATAAATTCGAATGTACTCAAAACTCGAATGTTATCTTATTTAAGAAAAAACTCGAACATCTAAAATTCGCCGAAAAACTCACCGTTTTTCTCTGAAAAAAAATGAATGTCAGGAAGGCTATTAGCATCTGCAGATGGGTCTGTGAACCTCTACCATTGAATTTAGCAGGTATTAGGTGGTGAATATTCGAATTAGAACTGTTTCCATGGTCGAGTTTTGACACACAAAAAAATGTGAAAATTCTAATTTATCATTCGAACCTTAAATAAATAAATTTGAACCTTAATAAATAAATCTGCCCCTAAGAATTAAATATGTATTCTCTGTTTTCAATATTCTTGGAATGTTGGGCAGCATGGCCAATACACCACTGTTTTCCTATATCTGTAACCTAAGCCAGTGATCCCCAACCAGCAGCTCGCAAGCAACATGTTGCTCTCCAACCCCTTTGATGTTGCTCCCAAAGGCATCAAAGCAGGTGTTTAATTTAATATATTATAATTCCTGGCTTGGAGGCAAGTTTTGGTTGTATAAAAAAACAGATGTAGAGTATCCTGTAGGCTGCCGGTCCATATAGGGGCTACCAATCAGCCAATCACAGCTCTTATTTGGTACATACTGGAAGTGTTTTATGCTTGTGTTGCTCTCCAATTCATTTTACATTTAATTATGATTTAATTATGATCTAAGCGAAGCCCTCCAAGGGGGGGCTTGAAACAAAAAAAGTTAAAAGACCCTCCTTTTACCAGATATATTAAAACACAGTAGGGGTCATTTTTCAAGTGCATATTGTTGCACTTTTCACCGTGCATGTAACTTTAAAAAAATGCACCTGATGAATGCAGTGATACCCGTAGGCATCCCCTCAATTTGCCCCTTCTCCAACTCTTTGGATCTCCAATAATTTGTGTGCCAAATATAAATGTATCTTAGGGTAGGGAGTGTTGGAGAGGGTGAAGGCCACAACAGAGTTCTGTATTCAACTACTCCCCTATGGCAAACTGTAAGTATAGGACTGTGTACCTTGTTCACTTTCTGATACAAAATCTGCCAAAGGGTGTAGAGTGTCATCAAATCCCGGATGTAAGAGGTGCACTTTTGTGCTTATTAATAGTTTTACTCTTGTGTCTGTGGTCTCTGTAAGTGACTCCCATAATTTAATTGATTAAATAAGATTTCAAATGGTTGATATTCCACCACTCAAGGGCTGGGGATGGACATTATTACTGCTGAGAAAGCAACAAGGAGTGATTTATTATCTACCCCAAAGGGGTTGAGTAAAATATTAGATTGTTTCCCCTTATTGGTCTTCAAACTTCTAATTGCCTGCACTTGGACTAAATGGATTACTCTTCGTAACTTAATGTGTACTTGAAGGCTGCTTTATAGTAACTCGGTGTTTCGTTTGCCCCCTCGATGACTGTAAATCGTCAGCCACTACTTAACTATAATTTGCTGCTGAATTATTCACAGGGCACGTGTTCAGTAAAGAAATATATCTGGACGCTGTATTGTAGAATTTGGGTGAAGAAGTTACAATTTTTATACCTGAGCTGTAAAAATTCACCCGCACGATAATGATCATTAAATTAGTGTTTGTGGTGGGTGTTTCAGATTTTGGTGGGTGTTTTGGTTTTTTTTATTGTTTTTCTCAGATTCAATGGTTCAGTGGTGCACCCTTTAACCTAATGTTTTACCCTTTTCCAACTGCTCAGCCATGCTGTTTGGATGGTAGCCACCCATGCTGCAAAGTCTATGTTAGACTTGAGCTTTCTGAAGGAAAATAATTGTTTAAGGGTTGTTCACCTTAAATTTAACTCCTAGTGGCAAATTTACTTACCTTTGAGGTTGCGCCAGCGTTGGCTTCGCTGCACTTCGCCGCACTTAGCCGCACTTCGCCAGGCGAAGTTTCGCCAGGGCGCTGCTAATTCACTAAATCCAAAGTTGCGATCAGAAAGGCAAAGGTAGAGAAGTTGCCCTAGCGTTAATCCGTCAAGCAAAGTAAATGGTGTAAACAGACATATTTGACGCAGTAACAATTTCTTATGAAGAATGAACTCACAAAGCGGCAGTCTGTAGAACTAGAAACATAAGGAATTGTTACTGCGTCAATATGTTGCACTGTATGTTTACACCATTGATTTTCACTATTTATGGACATTGTTCGGATACATCACTACGTGCACATGAAAGGCGATATGTGGACTGCTACTGTTTAAATGTGTCTGCACTTTTGTATTTTCGTTCACTTTTAAAAGAAAAACATTTCTAATTATGTATGCAAATATTTTAATTGTTTTACCTATATATACCTCGTTCACCAATGATTCCGTATGCTTGAGAAAGGGGCGTGTCCCCGAAACATTGCACTTTCGCTCTTTTGAATTAAAGCAAGGGTTTCCCTGCAAGCAAGCCTTGTGTGCCGGTATCTTTGTTTCTTGACTCAATTTGGAGGTTGCCGTATCCTCTATTACTGAGCACCAGGCGTTATCTTCAGGAGATTGCCTTGGGTGTGCGCTTGCTCTACCTTGTTCCAGTACAACTTTTGTAAAATGAACATGTAATTAGGGAGTGTGGCCACAAAAATGGGCGTAGTGAAAAAAATTCGCCGCACTATGCTATTTCCAAAATGTTGGGATGCATGGAATATTTACTATTCCAGCTAAGGAATGTGATGGCCACCTCTCTCGCGCCTGAGGAGGTCAGAGCATCTCAGCTCAATAGCAGTTGTACAAAAGGAATTCAGTGAAACCTAATGATTATGTTATAAATCGATGAAAAAGTGTACAGTACACAGACGGAAATAGATGGAGCTTTTATGCATGTGAGTTCCAATGCGGCAGCTTCTGGGATGCTCATAACTGTGTAATAAACAGGAAGAAGTATGGCAGAGGCAGATGGATGAATAAAGGCTATAGAAGGCGAAGGGGGCCTGACATTTTAGAGAAATATATGATTCATTCAGGCCAAACCAAGATTTTTTTGAAAAGTATGATTTTGTTTACCTGCATACGTTTATTTACCTTTTTATTTTAATCCCTCTGAGTGAATATCCTTATACAATATTATATATACAGGTGTGGGACCTTTTATCCAAAAAGCTTGGGACCTGGGGTTTTCCTGAAATTTAAATCTTCATAGCTTAAGTCTACTAGAAAATCATGTAAACATTAATTAAACCCAATAGGCTGGTTTTGCTTCCAATAAGGATTAATTATATCTTAGTTTGGATCAAGTACAAGCTACTGTTTTATTATTATTACAGAGGAAAAAGGAAATAATTATTAAAAATCTGGATTATTTGGAAAAAATTAAGTCTATCTGTAATTCAGAGCTTTCTGGATAAAGGATCCCATTCCTGTATATGTATAATACAGGAGCCATATAATTGGTGCTTTGTGATGTCACTTCTGTTACAAGACTCACTGAATGTTGTGTATTATCGGGCCGAGATTTGTGGAAAGGCCACCAAGGCCCTAGCCTAGGGTGGCAGGATTTTAGGGGGCTTAAGGCTAAGGCTTTTGGGTGGGCCCCTGGTGTCCAACACTGCATGCTGCCCAACCAAACGCACATTTGTTCAAGAACCCTAGGGATATGCAGGAGATACAATCGTATTTTAAATTTCCCGTGCACCAATCCCCATTGCTCCAGTCCCAATGATAAAAATTTGCATGAATAAAGAGGGGACAGGGGCGACGAAGGGCATTGGGCCTTGGGGCGCCCCTATGTAATTCTGGCCCTGCGTATTATAATAAATAATGTACCCCCTATTACAGTAAGAGGATATTAGAAGCAACCTCAATGTTCCCTGAGCTGTGTACAGTGTTAGCCATAGGTTGATCCAATCGGACCCCGCTTCGTGGCAAGAGGAAAGGATAAGCTTTTACTTCCTTCCCCATCAATGATCACTTGCGCGCACAGTGACAGGTCTGCTGGCTCCAATATGATCACTTTCTTCATTCTAAAGCCCACCTCCTGCCTGTGAATGTGATCTTCCTGTGTCCAGGCTTGGCTGTGTCAGGCAAGAGCTGCAGCAATCAAATTAATATCTTGCTGACAGTGATTTTCTCCACTCATCTCTGGACAAACTTTGTACTTTCTCAAAATCTCTCTTCCTCTACCCAAACTGTATGTGCAGGGAGTACTGGTAAGAACTTCAGCTTATATTTTTTGATTTTTAACTCTAAAAACGTGATATTAAATTTAATATATTTTCTGAGGTTATTGTACAATAAATAACTGTGTTCAGAGGGTGTATTGTCTATGAATCTGCCATTGTGTTCATGCTGTTTAGAGCTCTGTGATTTTACACATTAAATAGTCACTGTGCCACCCTGCTATGAGTTCTAGGGGTATTTGTACATGAAATAGTCACTGTGCCATCCTGCTATGAGTTCTGGGGGAATTTGTACATTTAGGGGGTTATTTATCAAAATTCGAGTTTCGGGGGTATGGGATTTTTTTCCCAACCTCGAATCAACTAGAATTCGAATTTTAGGCGATTTATTGCCACTGTGTTCATTTTGCTAAATGTTTTTGGTAATTAAATAAAAATAGCATTTTTTTTCAAAATTATGAGATTTGTGCTTTTGGAAGAGCTATAATAGAAGCTTGACTATCAATATATTTAATGTTTCTCTGGTCTAAATTCTACAGGAACAGCCCCTAAGTTTGTTTATAGCCTCTACAGTGAGATTCCATAAAACTATGGTAGCATGGGTAGTCCCCTGTACTAAGCACAATTCAGCAGAAACAACCTAGGCTAGGGGGCCCCATCAAAGTGGTTTGAATTGGGCCCCGCAGACCTGCCAGCCCTGGCTGTATAGTCTTGGAACTACTCTGTGACATATAATATACTTATGTATTATTTGAGAAGTCCAATGAAGTCATGTGTTCAGCATATATAATATATACAAGACCAGGTTCCCCGTCATCCTCTCCTTCTCTTATTTTGTTTCTCCAATTAATTAATGGTTAGTCTGCTGCCAGAGTGCACACCTATGGGAAAGATTGGGGGGGGGGAGAATTTGTGGATTGCAGTTGGGGGATAAATATTTTTTCAGATGAAAGCTACCTTGCTGTTTGTAGCTGTACTGAGAAATGACAAATGGCTTGAAATTACCTTTAAACTAAATCATTTACAAAAAATGTCTAATTGCTGGACAAAAATCTGGACATGCTAAAACTATTACAAAATCTAATTTGCCTTTAGCAAAAGCTTGGTTACTGGCTACTACAGACTCCAGTCTTTTTTATGCTAGCAGAGTAATGCAATCTCACAGCTAAAGTGTGTCGTGATCTTGTAGCCAATAGACCTGAATGTAAGATTGTAAGGCAAGGCTACATTAATAGATGGTAGGGCGTTTGCACAACCGCAACCAATAATCACTCAACAAAAATGCCACTACCGGAATCCATGAGCATTTGAGCACTCCGTTGATGTATACCTCCATAAAACAGTTTGTTTATTATAATCTATTTAGGAAAATAGGTCATTTTATACTACGGTTTAATCTTTTAACATCTATTCCATACACACATTGTTGTGCAGTCAAGGTCAATCAGTTTGACTTTATCGATCGAAAGTGGTCGTTTTGGTTTTTATTTCAATGTAAAAGCATATCCGTAGTTCATTCATTCCAACCTTGTACGTTTGTTGAGGCAGTAACCAATCATTAAATATCTAATAGATCTTTAAACCCCTGGGTGCCAAAGAACCCCCCAATGTATGAACTTTTGAACAATTAATTGTCCTATGTCCTTTCTGCAGTTGAAGATATGGCTAGAAAATATCCCCAAAGACTTCAACCTGAACTAATGTGATTTTAATCAAGAATTTGTGGATTGTTGTGCTAGGGAGAAACAGATGGCTTCAACAAATAGGGAGAATTGACCCTGAAGGCCCAGTTTGAAGGTCATTTAGGGTGAGGTTTGGGGTGAATATATATTTGCATGGCTGAAATCTGCCACGAGCTAAGGGGGATCATAATCAAATCAATAAAGACACTGAAAATATACTAAGACTATCATTCATAGTAACTGCTGCTCATATGCATAGATATATACACACACACACATATATACACTAATATTACCAATTCAGAACATATTTGGCAGATATTAATATGCATCAGGGATTTCCAACTGGAGGCTCAAATATTTTTATGGCCCCCCATACTCCAGTCGGGGGGGAAAACAATATTTTTTTCAGACAAATATACACCTCACAATCACTTTGCCACCAACACTGGGAAGGAGGTTCTGTTGAGGGACTGCCATGTTGGAAGAAGTTAATTACTTCACAAGAACCAGAAAAACTGTTTGTAAGTAGTGTGGTAAAAACTCTTTATCCATTGTGCTGCCAGCTTTAGGCAATGGATCAAGAGTTTTCCACATATTTCAGCTGCAGGGTTCTATATAGTACCTAAAAAACAGTCAACCATTGCATTCCAGAGGATACAGAGTATATGTGCTGTTTGTATGTGAATTTGCTTTCTTAAAAAGAAATTTTATGATTCTAGGGGTGTCCTTGGGTGTCTAGGGTGTCCTTGCATTCTTTTGGCATAAGACTGCCTTCTCCAGTTATTTTTATGACCAGGAACTAATTATTTGTACCAGCTTTAGTTCGTAATTTTAGAGGGAATAAAATATCTCTTGAACATAAGCCGATCTATAATTCATCAGACTGAAAGAACAAAATAATCCATAATTTAGAAGCTATCAGGAGAGAGTGGACATAAAGAATGGCATAACCCAGGGAGACATCTTCAAGATCCATTTCCAGGCATTAATCTTTAACCCTACCATGTGTGTGTATTTGTGCACAGTACACCCAAATATGCACTGAGCTCATGCCCTGTATCACAATGCACCCATTGCTCTGAGTAATCTAACTATCTATCTATTATATATTACTAAACTGTAAGAGCAATGTACTATAAGTATGCACAGCTGTCCTAAACTAGTGCAACCAGTGAGATGTTCAGCTAACCTCTTGCTGACTGGTTGATATCAGTTTCTAGACCAGTGGCAAATGTTGCTCTTAAAGACATTAATAAAATTTGCCATCATGACATCACCCAAGGAGACAATTCTACAACATCCCTGTGTATCACGTACCTAGGTTTGTTGCTTCCAGTTAGATGCTCTCAGCCACACCTTCAGATTCCACAATACAAAACACTGGAAACGAAGACAGGGGAGGAATTTGTAAATAGACAGAAGTGCCGGTAGTAGTAGATAATGGAGCCGAGGAACCAGGCCTGGACTGGCAATCTGTGGGTTCTGGCAAATGCCAGAGGGGCTGCTGTACGGCTCCATAGAAAGTTACCATGTAATGGGCTTGTAGTAGGCTGTTTGGGCTGCAGCCTCTGTGTACTTGGAATGACAGGGCCTATTTTGACTCCCAGTCCAGGCCTGCGAGGAACCAAACGGAGGTCATGGTTAGGCCGAGGTTGGTTCAGGCAGCAAAGGATCGCAAACGGGAAACAGGCCAGGGTTGACTCAGGCAACAGAGTCAGAAGTCAATAACAAGCCAAAGTCAAACCAGAGAATCAATCAGGACAAACAGGAACAAGGCTTAGAATCAACAGGAGGAAAGATCACTTAGCAACTTGTCAAAAGTCACTGGCGTCTTTAAATAGACAAGGAAAATGCACTGATTTGACACAGGCGACGAATTAGACGCATGTCGTTTTACTGTAAAAAATAATTATGTCCCCTTGCAAGTATTCCCTCTGAATTCTTCTGTACTTTTTACCTGTCTAGTTACATGTCTCTGCAATCTCTCCATCTCATTAACATCCATCTCAAGTACTGGAGCCCAAAACTGCACTGCAGAAGACAAGAGCTTACTAGGGACCTAAAATTATATTGTATTAAATACAATTATATTGCCATTGCTTTAGTTAATTCCCTTTATTTACTTTAGTAGCCACTGAGTGATTCTGCCTAAAGTTGCACAGCTTGTTATCCATAAAAATCCCTAAAGCTTTCCAGTTAAGGAGGCCCCCAAAACAGCACCATTTACTGTATAACTAGCCTTTATTTCTACCACAGTGTATAACCTTGCATTTGTCAACATTGAACATTCATTTGCCAATCTGCTTCCCAGTTTTCCAATTTTGTCCAATCCGTGACAGCATCCTGCATGGAACGTATCATTTTGCACAATTCAGTATCATCAGCAAATAGACATTATTTGAAATTGGATCTATTAAAAGCCTTCCAGAACTGTATCACTGTTTCCTAGCCAGCTATAAGAAAATAGGAAATTATATAATGGGAACACCAAATTATAGTATAACAGTAATACCAAGCAAGATGAAAAGGCACCCTACAACACCCATGCACAATATACGCTACTGTGTAAAGTTATATTTAATTCTGTTGATCTCATGGGAACGTCAGTGCTCATAGTTAATATAGGTAAGAGATCTGTTATCCAGAAACCCATTATCAAGAATGCTCCAAATTATGGAAAGGCTGTCTTCCATAGACTCCATTTTTCTCTGTAATAATAAAACAGTAGCTTGTACTTGATCCAATCCTTATTGGAAGCTAAATCAGCCTATTGGGTTTTATTTAATTTTTACATGATTTTCTAGTAGAGTTAACGCTTGAAGATACAAATTACGGAAAGATCCGTTGTCTGGAAAACCCCAGGTCCCAAGCTTTTTAGAGGAAGCTCCCCATGGCTCTGATCGTTGGGTTCCTGGGCCAACAGGTGGGTCACACTGGAGACCTGTGTACGGTCTGATGCATCTACAGTCTGAGACTGAGATTGAAAGAGCTCTGCTTGGTTATAAAACATATCTCTAATTGGAGCAAAAAAGTAAACACTTAGAATTCCCATAACTGTTGCTGTTATGTTAATACCAAACTAACATTTTCATTAATTTATTCAAGAATAGTGATGGGCGAATTTATTCTCCAGGCGCTAATTCGCGGCGAATTTGCGCGTTTCGCCGCCAGCGAATAAATTCGCAAAACGTCCGCGAAAATTCGCGTCAAAAATTCGCCGGCATCAAAAAAATTTTTCCGAAAAAACGGCGTCGAAAAAACGGGCGCTGGCGTCAAAAAACGGGCGCCGGCACCGTTTCGCGAATGTTTCGCGAATTTCGCGAATTTTTCAGCGAAGCGGAATGGCGCAAATTCGCCCATCACTATTCAAGAACGTTTAACTGGCACTTTATCTTATACATTTCCTAGACATAAGAATGGGAAGGTACTGTCAATACCTTTGCAGTGTAAATTGAAGAACCCAGTGCCTACCTTGCAGATTGCTGTTTGATGCTCTTTTGAGTACTGTTTCTTGTTGTCTGCCATGGTGTGTCTGTAATCAATAGTTTATCAGCCAAAAGAAAGACTTCCTGTGATCTCAGCATTGATTTGCTGCCCATCCGATTTGCATCTGCAGCTGCTGCCGTTCTGCTATAGTAACTTCTCATCTGCAAGAGACAACAGCCCCTCCAGGTAGCAGGCTAAGAAAGCAGGGAGCCACAAAAGTGAAATAAATGATCAGAGCTGGTTTTCATTGTACAAGAAGCATATTTCTCTTTAATCTTCACTCTGTCCCCTGGGACTAACCTTTCCTGTCATCTGTCAGCACTTTTCATTGCTGAGGTGTCTTCTGATTCTTTTTAAAGCCATTTAAATTTTGAAAACTTTTGCGTTTAAGTTCCTTTTCTTTTTTTGCCCCAAATCTGCTCTAACTGCTCTGTCAACTCTTAACATATATCATATATTATAGCCCACCTCAGTGTATCATTTATTATTTTAGATGGAAATGGTTAATATATCTGCAATATATATTTCTATTAAACAAATACTGACAGTTTGATAAATCACCTGTGTCTCATACCCAGAAGCTGATTTTATGGGGATGCTGCTTTTATGTTTGAACTTATTGACAGTACAGGCACATGAATGTCTAGGCCCAACTCACCAATGAGTGCGGGACGCCAGTTACCTGCATTCCACTATGACAGCAGGCAGCAACGTAGCTATTCATAGATCCTTAGTGAGGTGGGGCAGTAATAAAAGGCAGCTGTACAACTGAAAAATAGTCATTTTTTGGAAAATAAAGTTTCATGCCCAGGAAATTGAGTGTGGGGGGGTGACACTAAATTAATAATTTTAGTAGGGTATTGTATGAAGACCATGATGTGCCTCAAACAATCAAGGCACAGGCTAAGAGTTTGAAGGAATCAACTACTTTTGACCCTTGATACAAGGTCAAGAGCAATAAGGGGCACAATAATGAAAATCTGACCCTCTATCCTGGCCTTAATTACTGCCTGCTGGTTCTTCCTAACATGCATCTGAATGATGTTCAAGTTAGAGGAAAAAGTAGGAGGCAGGAGAAAGAATGTTTTTGTTCTCCCCTCCCCTTTTATGCATACAGTGCTGCCCAATGCAGGCTAATTTTGGACAGTGGAGAAATCATGGCAGATTGCACCCATTTTTGGACTTTGTGCCTTATCCTGCACTGTTAAGTTTTGTTTTTATTGACTTTTAATATTAAACATTATTGAGAAATTGAGGCACTGGAACCATTGGAACCCAACATTTGTTCCACTGTTGAGCAACCTTTATGGGTCATTCCAATTCAAATGTATAACATATACGTATAATATGTAAATGGTTCTTCAATAGAAAAAGTTAGCAGAACCATGGCACAACACAACACAGCTCAGCATGACACAGCATTCATTATAATAATAAATAAGTATGATAATGATTTGTTTAACGTTGTGGGACATGGTAAAACCCTGACAGCCAAAAATATAGATATTTTCTGCTCCATCTGTAGTTAAACTGTTTTCTGAATTACACTGTTTCACTTGGTTCTGTTTTCTTTTGCAGATATTTCTGTCAGTTTGCTGTCGGTCATTGTCACCTTCTGCGGGATTGTTTTATTAGGAGTCTCACTCTTTGTTTCCTGGAAGTTGTGTTGGATTCCATGGAGGGACAAAGGATCATCACAGACCCAACGGAAAGATCATGGACATCATGGTCATCTCCACCATTCTCACTATGGGGACATGTTAGCAGACCGTGTGGAGCTTGGACCTGAGATGCCTGAACGGTCCTATTTAGATATGGACTCCTATCCAGAAACCAACATTAAGATAAGTCAGACATCTCCTGACATCCCTGTGGATAGTCAACCAGCCAAGGAATCTCAGATCCCATGTGCTCAGTCTCACCAGCAAGTGGCAAATATAGCCCCAGCAAACAGGTAAAGTTCATTTCACTGTTTGCTCTAAAGAGTTGTAGAATTTACAGAAAGAAGTTGGAAAACCACTAAAAAGGAGTATAAAGGTATTGGAATGAGGTGGAATAGACGAAAATGTGTTAGTCTATATTGGCTAAAAATGTGGGTGATATCTTTAGTGATATATGAATATGCATCCTAATAGATAAGTGCACTGTATGGAAATCATTATTGTGGCCACAATACAAATCCATTCTAATATTGCAATTTTGGGTGATAAATAACCAAATTGAAGTATTTTGTACTTTGGTAAATGGCTCCTGTGTTGTTTCTAAGTATGAAGGATGTGACACACGCTAAGATTTTGGGGAGATTAGTCGCCCATCGACAAATTGCCTCTTCTCCCTTAAATGCCTTCCTGCCGGCTAGAATATAAATTGCCGGCGGGATGGGACATGGATTGCTTTGTTTTCTGAAGACGCCCAAAGTTTCCTCGTGAGGCAACGTCAGAAAACGAAGCGTTCTGAGTGCCATCCCGTCTGCAATTTACATTCTAGCCGGCATGGGGGCATTTAGGAGAGATTAGTGGCCGAAAGAAGAGTCGATTTGTCACTGGGTGAGTAATCTCCCTGCAATCTTAGCGTTTGTCACCACCCTTAGATGAGTGCAGATGTATAGGAACATTACAAATTCCAGGGTAGGGCAGACATGCCAAATGCCTGGACAAAGCTTCAAGATATATTATATTTGGCAGTTATTATATGTTTTCAATCTGCACATCAAGGATGTCCAACTGGAGGGCCTCCACCAGTTGTAAAAGTTTACCTCCAGGCTTCTAGAAGGAGTTTCTTGATACATACAGTATTTATGTAAATGTATATATTTGTATGTGTTTAGAACCATGACCAATAATATTAATATGATATTGATTTAAGAGATATTAAAAACTGCCATATTTTTGTTTTTCCTGTGGTTCACGGGTGATCTTGGCCCATTCTTGCAAGGAGGTTTTCTTTAGGTTGTCAAGATGAAGCTTGTGGGCTCCAGCTTTCAGTAAAATTCACTGATTGTCATCTTGATTAAGATCATTGCTGTCACTGGGCCTTTGTAGGATATTAATCTTTTTGCTTTTGATTCAGGCCAAAGATACTTTTAATTACCGTTTGGAATTATTGCCCTGCTGAAAGAGGTACTGTTGGCCAAGCTTCTGTTTTTTTTAGAACATGTTTTCTTGGAGATTTCCCTGTTACAACAGCCATTCTTCCTTCTGCTTTAATAAGATGCCCATTTTTTGGTTATGAAAAACAGTCCCATAGTATGATGCCACTGTACCACCACCATACTTGTACAGTAGGTATGCACCAGAGAAATAGGAGGTGCAGTGAAACAGTTTTATGGAAGGTTTAGATACCATTAACCAATCTGATAACCAGGCCAGGGCATAATGGAGTATAGCCAGATTGTTTAGGATTGTGATAAAAAAACTGGAAAACTGACATCTCTTCATGTACAGACAAAACGGGCTTCAGTTGTGCATCTAGTGCATTCAGTGCACACCAAACATAATTCCTTTCATTAAGAAATTGGGCATGGCTGCATGTAGGAATTTGCATTAGTTCTGATTCAGAATACATGTACGTTTGCTATAGACTATTTTTATGCACTGTATGTACAGAAGTGCCCACCAATATTAAAGAGTGTGTATGTCTCTGTAGCTTACAGCATTAAAGTGATACTGACACTAAAAAATTATTATTCAAAATATTAATGTATATCACAAGTTACAAGTTATAGCTCATGTTGATAGTTTTTCAAGGATAGTGCTGCTTTTGTAAGTAATTGTTACTTGAAGTTCTTAAACCTGACAATCTGACTGTCTCTGCTCAACCTATCAGTTAGAGTTTCTAATGCTAACGGGCTACTGAAGCTAAAATATGGCAGCCCCCTCATAGAGGAACACGGGGGGGGGAGTCAAGATGGGTAATGTAAAAGCATTGGGCAAATACTTTCATGGCAAAATTATAAATAGCATGCAAAGACAATGTCATAATAGATGTAATAAAAGGTGTAATTTATGGTGTCAGAATCTCTTTAAACTGAACCAATGGCTAGGAAGTTATAGCTGTAACTTTCTTTTAGGCAGCCCTCATATTAATAGGATCTAAACAGAACGATACACCTGACTACTTTTTATCACTACATTTAGTAAGAAGGTACATTACTGTAGGACAATTATAAATACTTTTTCTGTAGTTTTTATTACCTAGTTAAATGCAAGCAGTTGTCTTCTGTTCCCCACTCCACAGATCTTAGTGAGACCACAGAAATGTAATATGGCTTAAGTTGTCCATATACCATGCAATAAGGGCAATCATTGAACCCTCAATCTACTAACCCACTGCTTATACATACAGTGAAAAGGACTTTACAGATAACACTGGTCTGTAAGCTTTAGAAATGATAACATTTATAGGAGAACCACACAAGGGAACTTCCCTTCGACCAAACTCACTATGGCTCACTATGACTCTGACACATAGCATTCTTTGTTATTGGGTTATTGGCTACAACTTTTGTTATCTTCTTCTATAGCCCTCCTTTTGTATTATTATCATCCCACTGTAGAAAGGTCAAGGTAAGGCAACTTTCAGATACTGTGTTCTTGCTGACTATGACCATGTCTGTCTAAAAACATTACAGTGATGGGCTTCTGGTAGGGGATTGATGAAAATGCTACATCAGTTGTTGTGTCTGGCCATGTGTATTTATTTGCTCTGCTGCTGAAGCCTACTCTCCTAATTAATACTAAATAGAACCTTTGTTAAGGTACACTGCTTACCTAATGCCGTAGCTGAGCTTTTTCTTTCTTCCAATTTAAACTTTCCCACACACACACATCAAATAAATATAAACCAGATCTGTTCCTATACTTGCGGGAGATTATTAAAAGTCTCACTTAATTTGAAGTTTTTTTTGGCTTCCAGTACAGATGTAATTCTGAGCCTGGATAATTACCTGTCTATTGCTCCATTTGTATCCCCTTTTTATTCATGGCATCCATCTTTTTAAAAGAGTTTCTTTCATTGCTCAAAGAAGTTTTATAAATGATTTAGGCATTGCATTGAATGTTATCTAGTGCATCATTATGCCCATAATAATGTGAGATCTTTAGAGGCAACAATTAATATAAGCTGGTAACTGACTGAATGGCATTACCCACGATTCTATTCTAGTATTGTTGCTGTTTGTACTGTGACCTGCCTGGCTTGTATAAAGCTTAATTGGCTTGGCTGTGATTATATCTGCATACTTCCTGGATTAACATCAAAATATTCTGTAATTACAAGAAGATAAAACTGCAGAGGGAGCGAACTGGTTTTAAGTCATTTAGCTGAGATGACTAACACCATGGGGCAGATTCACTAAAGGGCGAATAGTCGCCAGCGACCGATTCGCGACTTTTCGCTAGTGTTACTTCGGCAGTGTGAGCATTTCATAGCGAAGATGTGCTAGCGCTCGTTTGTGCCTAGAAAACATTTGCTAGTGATCTTGCACTTAGGTCAATTTGCATACAGCGGGTAATTTAAAGTTGTATGAAGGTCTTTATTATCAATGTTGGTGCAAATCCTTGAAGTTACCACTTTTTATAACAAATGCCCAGGGAACCTTAATAAAGACAAGAGAATTTATATAATGCCCTACACATGAGCCCACTGTAAAATGAATGTTCCATATGTTACGTAATGTCTGGAGAAAACCAGTTACCCAAAAAAAGTTTGTTAGGACTTTTGCAGGCAATCCCTCTTAAAAAAGGAAAAGTCGCCAGCGTTTTTTGAACTTTAATGCATTATTGGCTCACAGGATATGATGTAAGTGACAGAAGATTGAGGAAGATCCAGCTGCTTTTTAGCACTTCGCCTTGTCTGAGGTGGTGAAGTCAAATCTGGCACAAGAGGTAACATTCAGTAAAATCCGCACTTTACTGAATTTGCAAAGTAACAACCATTTGCCAGACCGAAAAGTCGCCTGGGGATAGAAGGCGAATGAACACTATCGACGGTCTCTTTCACTAGCGAATTGACGCCTGCGCCTGTTAGTGAATTGCCGATGTCCCTGCCGATGTGATTTCTGGCAAAATGTCGCTAGCATTAACAACTTCGCCCTTTAGTTAAGTCCTACCTTGTTACTACCTACAAAATAAATAATAAGATATGCTGTGCCACATTATGTGATGATCCACTTCCATGCCCAGAAAAATATTATATAGCCACACATCTTCATAGTATTTGGCTTTGGAAACAGGATATACTGTACTTTGTCAAACTATGGAAAGAAGTAAAGCAATACGAATTACAAAATAATCTCAGGAATATTATGCATTTACGTATATCCAACCTACCTCAATAGGTTAAAAAACACCTTACGATAGGAGCCACACTGGTGATTTGGGGTCAACTACAAAAGAAATACAAAATATCTCAATTCCCTTCTCCAGAATTGGAGTTACTGTGTAACCCAGGATTCCCTCCTAGTTTTGAAAAGGGTCAATTGGATAGATGGGTATTAAAGGATAAACCCACCAAACTATACCTATTTTTTCGAAATGGAAAGGTACAGGAACACAAAATACAGGAACCGTGAGGCTTTTGCCCTAACATAGGCTGGTAACTAATTACCTGAAATCAGTAGTGAGTGGAAAAGGTGACAAGACCCCTTAGAAAATGGGAACTCTTATTACAACAACCCAACATAAAGGTGGCCATACACGGGCCGATAAAAGCTGCCGACAGACCGAGTCGGCAGCTTATTGGCCCGTGTATGGGGGCCCCCGACGGGCTTCCCCGATAGTCGGCCAGATCTCGATTGGATGGGACTAAAAATCCCATTGGATCGCGGCCGCATCTGTTCGTTGATGCGGTCCCGCGATCCGACCGCTCGTTCGCGTTCGTTAGGATCCGATCGTTGGGTCCTAGGGCCCACGATCGGATCAGCCCGATATTGCCCACCTCAAGGTGGGCATATCGGAGAGAGATCAGTTTGTTTGGCGACATCGCCAAATGAGTGGATCTCTCTGTGTATGGCCACCTTAACAAACCCAGTCGCACAATTCTATAAAAGATGAACTGCAGGGTAGCAAGATTAGGGTTGTAAATACTTCAAAAGGGAAAAAAAAACTTACAAGGCGAAACCTGGAGAAAAAAAAAAGATGATGACCCATAATGGCTCAAAATCAACCAGAAATCAAAAATCCAATTTTAAATTGTTAATGCATAGGACTTTACACAAGGTATACAAGAGAGTATCAGAAGTTTGTTTTAGGTGCAATAATGCAGAAGGATCTTACAGTCATATTTGGCACAGGTATGGGACCTATGAAAAAAGATTGAGGCCCATCATATACTCAGATTGGATAGATACGTGTTTAGCCTAGACAAAGACAACCAAAAAGTCATAAACAATACAAGCTGATCATAAATATATTACAGGCAGCGAGAGCAATAATACTGAAATAAATTCGCCCATCACTAGTGTGTAACATCTCTCTGGAGAAGTTTATCGATGGCATTTAACCAATGCAGACAGGGTTTAATGACTGAAGAATGCAGAGATGTAAACGAGCCCTATATCATGAGGGTGGTAATAAACCACTTCAGGCATTTCTGAGACCGTGTTTCAAATCCAGGACTCATGACCCTCACTTATTCTCATAACGTGGGTTTGGGTAACATCTCTGTTCATGATAAAGACTCAAGGTGAGTGCAGCAGGATTTTGCCCATGGAAAGCTTTTGCTATTCTGCCTGTCATGCTGTTATGCACAAGGCACTTCATAATATACTAACTATATCTCAATTGGGGAGTCATATGCTGATCACAAACCTAGTCCTCTTCCCTTTTAGACAAGATTAATAAGGGTGTTACTTGCCGTAAGTCATAACTGCATATTAATGTCATGCTCCGTATAATCTGATGCACAGTTGACTAAAATAATAATGTCAATTTTCTAACATGGTAATGACAATGCTCAGAGTATGATCTGATAAATGAGTTATAGAAACAGCTGTTTGATTCTCATATGGAGAGAAAAGGCTTGTTATGACTAATCCTAAACCAGGGAATGAGCTTCTAGATTTGACACTGATTCAAACTGGTAACGTGCTGAGCAATTCTGATGAAACTGAAGGAATATGCAAACAACAACCTAGAGAGTATCAGAGTTTGAATAGTTTCCAGTTAAAGTGATACTGACACTAAAAAACTACTTTTTAAAATATGAATGTACATTAAGAGGGTTATTTACTAAACTCTGAATGCAAAAATCACGAAAAATTTGTGATTTTTTTTTATAAAATTGGGACTTTTAAAAAAGCATGAATTTTTCGGAATCTATTAAGCCCTGAGGATGGAAAAGTCTGAATCAGAAAATCCGGCATATCAGACCTGTCGAGGTTGCATATAAGTCAATGGAAGAAGTCCCAATGATTTTTTGATGTGCGCTGGGTTTCGTGCAATACCCCAAAGTTTTCGGAGTTTTCAGGCGAAAAATCTGAAAAAATCAGGAAAATCCGATGAAAAATCCAGAAAAATCCGATGAAAAATCCGATGAAAAATCCGAAGAAATATCCGATGAAAAACTTGAAAATCAGATTTTTATCCCGCAAAGCAAATTTTCGGGAAAATGTAATAATAAATAAGCGTAAAAAACCCGAGTGCATTTGATCAGAGTTTGTAACAGAAAATATTGAGATGAATTCGGACTTTGATAAATAACCCCCTAAAAGTTACTTATAGGTCATGTTGATGTTTTTTGCTGAGAGGTTTGTTTTTGTAAGCAATCGTTAGTTGAAGTTCCATCTCAGTCTGTCAGTTAAAGTTTCTCATGCTAACGGATAACAAATATGGCAGCCCCCTCATACAGGAACATGGGGCATCAGACAGCATTGTGCAAATACTTTATGGCAAAGTTATAAGTTGCTTTCAAATGCAATATTATGATAGATGTAAAAAAGTTTAATCTCTCGTGTCAGTATCTCTTTAAGAACGTTGGCAAATCAGTGAAGTCAATGACCTCATTGGCCTTTGTATCCAATAGTGATCTATTTGCCGACTTCACAGTTATTGGTTAAATTGGTCTTTTTAGTTGGTCCTGAGAGATTGTTCTCCTCTGTGTCTAGAATTGGTTGCATGGTCATAGTATTTATTCCGGAACTCTTTATCAGCCCTCTCTATTACACCATGTTTCATGATGAGTTGACCTTAATGCATTGGTCATTAAGAGAATTGCAGAAAATATTTTACAAAGTTCAGGGCAGGTATTCAGAGCTAAAAATATCTGAAATAGTCAGCAAGTGCTTCCGTGCTCCAGTCTCCTGGGCTTTTATACTAATCATATCCTATACAGTGAATGTACATGGAGTTGTAATGCTTGTGCAAATTTACAGAACTACCCCAGCTAAAAGCAATTGGAAATCTATACACAAAAGCACTCAGCCACAAAATAGTGTGATTAACTTGGATATTCCTATTTAGCAAAATGTTTCCTCCTTGAAATATTCATGGGATATTGCACCGGTGCCCTATACAAACCCTGGAATCCACCTACAGAATATAGGACTATTGCTGTATTGCTGTATTTCTCTAAGCTTTTTTTTTGTGAGGGGTGAGATAACTAATGTTTTTCATGAGATAACTGAGAGTTACTAGAACCAAGAAGGCACATCAAAGCCGACAATATGGGGGCACCATTACTATTATTATAAAGTGGTTGTCAAGGCTAGAAATCTTGACTTTCCCTTGGACTATTGTCTTCTTGTTTGATAGTACTGCAAGAATAGTCCATAGATTTGACAACCACCATGTATTTGAGACAATGCCCAGGATTATCAAGATGATTACTAATAACCTGTCTATTGACAAATATTGCCGAAGACCCTTATGCATGTTTATTACACCCAATGAGGATTCCTGTTGTTTTTTATGTCAACTTTCAAATAAATCTAGGTGGTAGTCTCCAGTGTCACAGTAGACATTACTAGGGATGCACTGAATCCAGGATTCAGTTTGGGATTCGGCCAGGATTCGGCCTTTTTCAGCAGGATTCGTATTCGGCTGAATCCTTGTGCTTGGCCGAACTGAATCCTTATTTGCATATGTAAATTAGGGGCGGGTAGGGAAATCATGTGACTTTTTGTCATAAAAGAAGAATTTTTTCCACTTTTTCCTTTCCTAACCCTAATTTGCATATGCAAATTAGGATTCGGTTTGTTATTCGGCCGAATATTTCGCCAAGGTTTCGGAAATTCGGCTGAATCCCAAATAGTGGATTTGGTGCATCCCTAGACATTACCAATCAGTCTGACTTGTATCTAGGGTTAGATATTATTTGCCTTGCTTAATGCTGAAGGACAGGGTCATATTTAGGGTTGTGTTTCAGTGTTCTAAGGTGCAATCTCTATACATGTGTGATGGTCATGCTATGGCTCTATGGATGTTGTTAAATATCAGCTCGTGACATTCACATACATCTAGAGAGCTTTTGAACGCCCTTTTCTGTGTACTCTGGTTTCCTTGTTTATCTGGTCGAACAATAGGATGTTACCAAGAATGAGCAGCCTTAATAGGCAAAACTCCATAATGTGCAAGAAGGGGTATATATTGGCAATACTGGTTCTACTCATTCTGTTATGTGTCCTTTCTGGCTTGTATAGATCTTTTTCATTTTTTTTAATTAGCAAATCAATTATGTTTAATTTCCAGTTGAGCTTTGTCTGCTTTGTCTAATTCCAATACACATTGCTGGTGACTGCTTGATTATCTTCGTACTCTGCCCACTTGTGTAATTACCAACACTTGCTTCCCCGGAGTCCTTGGGAAAATGTCAATCGCTAGAATGGAAAGAAGCAATTAAAGGCACAGTAGGACTTACATACATGGTGCCTACGTTTCAATAATTTGAAGCAGAGACGGAAGAATTGGCACTGCTAAGGGCACCATCTACTTGTAGTAGAAATCTTTACCAGTACTTTAGAAGTGCTATTTTTATCTAACTCTTAGAAGAGATCGGGAGGAGTCTAGCAGCAGAATTTCTGAATAATTAGTGATGAAACGAAAAATTTCAGATTCCACATGAACTTCTGGGTTTTTTACGAAACTGCATAAAAAATTTGTTGCTGTGGCTCGTTTTGCTTTGCACAAAAAAAGACACACGACAAGTCATTTTATCCTTTCCCTCTCCTTCCACATCAACCAAAGGGATCTGAGCTATCCCACTGTCAATAGAAGGACATACACATAAATATATGATTTATTCATTTAAATGTGGGATACAAAGCACCCAGATATTATCATTTGGAGCTAGATTTAGTATTAGTTGTGCCTGTGTTGGTAAGATAGTAATATATAAACTATAGGTCAGGCCCGGACTGGCAATCTGAGGGGCTGCTATAAGGTCAAATAGAAAGTCAGAAATTGGAGACAGGGGACCTTTTTTCTTTTGCAAAAGCAGTTGTAAATTGAAAATTGTTGAGTGACAAAATATTTGTGCCAAGAAAGTTTAGCTCATCACTATATTATGATTGATTGGAGGGCAGAGAGGTTGAAATCTGGAAGACTGGATAATAGTAGGTTACAATAGTCTAAGCAGGATCGCATAAGTGCATGGATTGGTGTTTTGGTGTTTTAAAGTTGTGACATATGAGGTTGTATCTTGTATGATTTGAGAAGGATAGGGTCTGGTTAAAGGGGTTGTTAACCTCTGAGCTAACTTTTAGTATGACGCAGATATTGATAATATGAGACAATTTGCAGTTGGTTTTCATTTTTTATTATTTTTGTTTTTGAAATATTTAGCTTTTTATTCTACAGCTCTCCAGTCTGCAATTCCAGCAATTTGGTTGATAGATAGATAGATGATAGATAGAGAGATAGATATATAGAGAGATAGATATATAGATTAGATAGATATATAGATTGATAGATAGATAGATAGATAGATAGATAGATAGATAGATAGATAGATAGATAGATGATAGATGATAGATGATAGATGATAGATAGATAGATAGATAGATAGATAGATAGATAGATAGATAGATAGATAGATAGATAGATAGATAGATAGATTAGGGTTGCCAGCTGTTTGGTTTTTGACCCGAACAGTTTGGTTTTTCTAAGGCCTGTTCGGGTCTCAACTTTCTGTTCGGTTTCGTATATAGATACGAAAGATAGATACGATAGATACATAGATAGATAGATAGATAGAGCCATTCAATGAACAGAAAGTATGTATATTTTTAGTACCCCTTTAATTTTTTTTGGCTGAAAGCATCTGCACTTTGTTTTATTTAAGCCATATGAAATCTGGTAGGTCATTCTGACAGCAGCTCTGCCTGCATTAATTAAATGATATTAGATTGTGATAAGAATACTCTACGGTTGTCTCCATGTCTAAGGTATAAGGCCTGTGTAGGGAATCGGTGCAAAAGCATTGCCCTTATTCCTGTAATGGCAGAAGCACAGAGCCTGTGCCTGTGTGCTGTAGGCTGTTACCCAGCAACCAGCTAGTCAGTGATTTCAGTGCAACAGGAAGTGACACAACAGCGGAGTGGCAGGCAGGAAAAGGAAGTCACGAATACTGGCAAAAGAAGAAAGCCTGGCATAGAGAACTGCATGGTGGACAGAGAAGGAAGCCAGAGAGCTACCGGTGGGCCCAGAGAGCTGAGAGGCTGCACCAAAAGTATTCATTTGGATCCGGCTGGCACAGGGAAGCCACATGACATGGGCAGGGACAAATACCTGCCTTTTTCCCCCCAAACTGGCGTAGGAATAACCAACTCGCTCACCATACATTTTATTTGTTGGAGTCTTTTGTCCACAGCTTTATTGCACAACAGATTATTTAACAATAGATAACACATATATCAATAACAATTATATTAACAACATTATAAACATACAATATGAACAGTGATATACCATTAACTTTTTAATCCTCTGCAAGGCCCCTGGCAATGGACCCAATTAGGTGCATGCAATCGTTAAGCCATCAGCCGCTTGTGCCTTCTAACATGATGGGTACGCAGTACTGCATGGACTGCATGCTACCCCCAATACAACATACCCTCCCAGAGACCACCGCTCTTAGAGAGGAACACCACCAACCAAGTTCCATTAACCAACTTGGTACTTGGTAAAAACTCCACTTAATTAACTCTCCCCATTGCCAGGGACCCGCCGCCCGGCTGTGACAACGGGCTATTCCCTCTCATCACCTCTTGGTTAGTCAGCCCAATACTCACCATTCCACATCAACTTATCCTGTGCCCCACTAACCCAGGCCACAATTGTGACAACTAGCACAAAGGGTAATACAAGGGAGGGAGGGTGGGGCTCCTTTTCTTCTTCCAAAATGGATGCCCTCCTTAGCAGTTAGTGCTACACATCCCTTTACAACTCCACCCCCCAACTACGGTCACTAAACCCATTGCTAATCCCCTGCCAGGCAGCTTTGTCCCGCCCCTGTCATGCACCCTTTGCCAGCATGCACTGTCCTGGGTTTCACTTAATGTGCCTGGAAAGACAGAGAGTGTGAAAGAAATCCAGACTGGAGGAACAAACAGTGGGAGATTCCTATCTGAGCATCCAAGGGGGCTGCCAATCGCACTGTATGTCTGAATGTGGTGGACTTGCCTGAAGAGAGCTCTAAAGTATCCTGGTTAAAGGGACAGTACCCAAAAGAGGCGCTGAAGAATAAAGAGACTGTGTATTAAAGCACTTTGCTTTTATTAGTTAGGCAGACAGTTTGGCGTTAGTAAGGCCCTATTGCCACCAGTTAGGAGTGCTGCATGTACTAGTTGGCCAGTTATTTTATATAATATATTTAGTTTAACCAATACTGTGTGTGTTATTACTGTGTTCCTAGTGGGGCCAACCGTTGGTGCATTCCTGGATCCCACTAGGTGGAGGCACTGCGCTAGTAAGTACCAGGTACCCAGTCTCTCCCAATACCACTGCTCAGGTTTGTCCGGTGTCATCAGGTAAGCGCCACACATTGAGTGTAACACCTACAAAGGGGTGTCGAAAGGGTTACACCTGTTTGAGGACAATTTTTACAGTTCCTTAGAATTCATATGACACTGCCATGATAAATGAAATCATTATTGTGTAGTGAAAAATTAAAATTATTTAAAGGAAAACAAAGGCCCTTGGCTGGATTTGTCACCCTACACCTTCCTGAACTGCACATGTGCACTACCCCAAACACCCTCCTTTTGCACTACCTGTTCCCAAAAACAGTAGCAGGATAGTCTTTATGAAAAGCATTGGTTATCTTTTGTGGAAGGGATTTTTGCTGTTCAGCAGACAATTCAGGGCCTATTTAAAACCCATTCTTCACATCACTGCAGGATAGAGGAAACTACTCTACTGCAGGTCTTAGAAGTTCACAAAAAATGAATAAGCATTTTTATTAAAAAAATATTATTGAGATGTTGCATGCTTTGGTAGAATTGGTAGAAGAGCCTATATGTATACAGTAGAGAGTTAGGGCACCTGTTGCCAAAAAATATTATCGCTAACCAAAGGTTAATAGAGGTTCAGGGGTCAGAGTTTTTTTAAAAAAATTGCGTGTCTTCATCGGTAGGAAACACACACATATGTGCATAACACGCATCTAATGTCAGGTGCATGCACATAATGAGCAAGTTGCAGCATTTTCTCATTATACGCATGAATCTGCTCCAACATGCCCACTCAAATCGGGAGCTCCCTCCTGTTGCAGGTGACCAAGCGCTGGCTGGGGGAAATTACTGTTACCCCCAACTGGAGCACAACTGAGGCGGCTCCTCAAAATTCCGCGCCCCCTCCCTCGCCGGCTTACCTATCGGGAGGATCAGAGCCAGGCAGGCGCCCTAGGCAAGCCGGCCGGATGTAGCGCCAGCTTAGTGCGCATATGCGCAAATTGACGCTTGCTTGCACGAATTGCCGTGTGCATGCGCGAATTTGAGCTTGCGTCGAATTGGAGTTTGTGTGCATGCGCAGAAGCACAAGATAGGGAGAAACAACACAGAAAGTCAGGCAGAGAGGGAACCGGATTTGGGGTAGGTGACAGAGGAGGAACGTGCCTGGCGCCCCCCCCAGCTTTGCGCGTGCCTACTCTGCCTACCTCTAGTTCCAGCCCTGGGGAGGCATCCGAGGCAGGAACACTAATTCGGAAAGCGCAACTGCGCTCTCTCGCACTAGTAAAGCCGAATTTCTGGTTTCAAAACCGGAAATTTAGCTCTTAAAAGTACCAGGAGCAGCTTTTTGCCGCCCCTGGAAAAGTATCTGGTGCTGCCACCTGAGGCGAGCGCCTCAACTCACCTCATTGGTTGAGCTCCCCTGCACGGGCTCTATTAGCCCACACCTTTGGTTAGGGATAATAATTTTTGGTAATAGGTGCCCTTAAATGCCTTATTCTGTTTTATTCTGCATCGCAGCAAAATGTCAGCATTTTAGGTACATGTGAGGGAATATAATAAAAGTCGGTAACGGAAAAAATATTCGCAATGCGAAAAGTTATGCCTCTTTGCAAAAAATTGTCCTTTGTGCGAATGTAATAAAGTTATTGCGAACCCAGAAACTGTTTAGCGACCACTTCCGACAGTGGAAGACCATATGTGAATTTTATAGTTTGCGCCAGTGCGCAGTAAAAGTAATGACACCTTCAAGCACTTCTTAAAAGTGGGCAATGTGCAATTAAAATTCAGAATGTAATAAGAGTTTAGAGAAGAGTATTATTACACTGCCAAATGTAAATTTTAATGTAAATTGTATTGCTCTTTACGACTTTTATTACATTCCCCCTATAGTGTTCCCTTCTAGTTGGGGATCTGCTATCCATATGTAACGCTTTTCTGGCCTAATCTGCCAATTAGAAGTTAAGGGTGACCAGCTAGGTAGTGAGCATGGGTTACATTGCGAATCCTCACCCAGGGCAGAGCCTTCGCCAAATGGAAGCTTCCCCTTTAAACTGTAGTTGAACTACAACTCACAGGCATATAAGTACAAATAGAATAATGGACGCCAGGAGGTTCTTAGATAGTGAAAACAAGTGAAATGGTTTATTGAACCCAAAAGGATATGCAAAGGCAATTGACCACAGGTTTACTCACGCAGGAGTTGTAGTAGGATTTAGCACATCACAGAGGAGAAAGGATAGCATTGATGATGATGCAGCATGTACAGATGTCACTCCTCAAGTCAAACAGTAGGAAGAATATCTCACTCCCAAAGACCAGCGACCAAAGTGAAACAGGATCGATCAAGTAGGGGTCAGGCAGTGCTCTGCTAAACTGAACTCCCTATCACTGAGTTCCTTACACTAAAGGCACCTTAAAAGCCTTTGGGAGGCTACTCCCTGCTATTCTCCTCGTTGGAGCACAGAACTGCTCATGCTACCTTAATCTAGCTATCTCTCTCTCCTAGAGAGACTATTACAGATCTGCCCTAATGATAGCTAATCCTCATTCACGGGATTGCCTGGTTCCCGACTTCAGCACCAAAGGTACAGGTCCCTTTGGGGTAAATGGCTTTACTGGGGCCTTGGTGATCCCAGGCTCAATGGGAAACACCAGCAGCACAGACACCAGGAGCCAAAGAGGAAGAGGCCACTCCCTACACAGCACTATATAGGCAGTGTGGCAGGGGAGTGTCATTACACTCTTTGTCCAATAGGTGTGGATGTTACACTTTACCAGTTAGAAGGGCTAGGCCCAATAACAAAGGAAAAGAGAACTTAAGCAAAGGTAGGGGATTAACTCTATAGGAGCCTAATAGATCCTATAGGTCCCTACATACACCCGGGGGAAAAATCCATTTCGTCCCGACAATGGTGAAATGATATAGACACAATAGTAACAAAGTGAATATACAAGTGCAAACCAACAATACCATTGAACATCACTCTTCTGGTATCCCCTCCTGAGGAATACCTGGTAACAATGGGTACTGTGGAGAAAAGAACAGTAAAGAGCAAAAGTGCAATACTGTGTTGAGTAAGTTTCAGTGCAAATAACATCAGTTGCATAACTTTATTACATTCATGAGAACCCATAAGGACACTCAGGCACTTAACTTACGACACTTGAACCATCCATAGAGTATCAGGAGGTCCAGGCCCAGGCTTGGCTGAAAAGAAAAATTAGCATACATTTCTTTTCACACATGAACACTCATTTCAGTGCAGTTGAGTTACATGACCCCACCATAACCAAAAGCTTTATTCCATATCACACCCCCCCCTACCCAAGTGTACAAAGTTACTGAGAGCCACTTGGGGAGTAGTAAGGCAAGAATAAAGGTGCTACTCAGCGAGTAGTTAGAGGTAGAAGAGTTTTGGTGGGGGCTCAGCAGTCCTTTCTCATGAACCCAACTATTTACAAGTGGTCCTGGACAATGTCCATAAGTCCAGCAACTGAAAATGGTGAACAAAAAAATGAAGAAGGCCCAAACAGGGCATCAATCTAGACGACTTCTTTGAAGAAGGCCCCAATAAACGGGCATCAATCCAGATGAAAGAAACAAAGACAACCCCTCAAGGAAGTCTCAACAAACTGGAGCCCAGAGAGAGCTGTGCAAACATAGAGGGGTCATACACCCGGAGGAATTACAGTCACACCTCCTCTAAGGAAGGCTTTTCGATCCCTCTCCCAAGGCATGATCTGGCCCGTGTGTCCTCATATGAAAGGTAGTAGTTGGGGTGCGGCTTGTCAACGCGGCCCCCATTGGATATAAGCTCACTAAGCCCAAAGTGCTTCTCTTCCTGGAACTTTCCGCAGCTTTTTACATAGTGCTTCAGGATGGTACGGCCGTACCACCACTCGTGAACCACGTTGCTAAGGAAGTTCAGGTCACGCTCCCTCTTGGTAGCGTCACTGTGGAAGAGGCCTCCAGAACCAATACCCTCCTTCCTGAGGAGCTCCCCGTAGATCCATTCATCAAGGTGCTTTTCCATCTCGTCATACACCCATTTCGGGGGCATACGGCATGTAATAGCCCCACTGGTCATACACCTTTATATTGATGATCCTCTGGATCCTTGAAACGGTGCGCTGCTTCTTAGGGTCAGCACGCCCAGGGGAGACCCAAAGGAATTGTCTACTTCAGGGCTCTTAGGAGGCAGTGGCTCAAACAGAAAAACCTTGTATCATTCGATGAAGATGGAGTTGGCAGAGGTCCAAAATCCATTTCAGCCCAGTCTGGCTCTGGAGATGCTATAGAGAGAAAGCTACTCTCCGCAGAGGAACTGGGTTGGGAGACATTAGCATTCCCTTTAGTGGAAGCTGTGCTCCTTGGAAGCGTAGAGGAAGCGCGGCCGCGGCCCCTACCACGTGTGGCAGGTGTTGCATCTTTAGCGGGAGGATCCAGGGAAATGCCCCCATAGCAACAGAGGCTTGTTCTTCACCCACAGCCGTGGGACTTGAACAGCGTGGCATCGGTGATGGACAGGCAGGGGGTGCAGGCTCATTGCCAGTCACAGCTGCGACATCAGGCACCCTGGGGACAATCTCTTCTGGTGCGGGAGGTGCTGGGGACATGATCATTGGCCCTGGGGACTCCTCTACAACAGCTAGGGGCCCCATCCAGCAACCAAACCCACACACATGGCACGAAGAGCTAATTCTTCGGAAAGCTCTATCCCCTTCAGCACCGCAGCGCCCACAGTACGCCACAATCACTTACATTCCGGCAGTTATGTATTTTTCCCCAAAAGTGCCGTTCCACACATACCTCTTATTACTTGTTTCAGGTAGTGGGTCTTTCAGGGTAAAGTTGTTGGAAGCAGAACCGGCTTCCGGATCAGGCCAGCCGTCCCATCCCATGATTCCGCCAATCTTCAAATCAGCCGCTGCCACTGTGGCTAAAGATGGTTGGCAAATGGTGTACCCGCAGCCGCAGGGTATTGGGACAAAGCCTGGTGTGAACTCCGCACAGGATCCGGCCACAGCCGTGGACCGGTAAAGGTGCGGCATGAGGACCTTGACAAGTTGGTATTAACCGTCTGGGTATCCGCAGTGAGGAGCGGGAGTAGCTAAGTAACTATCCGCTGGTAGAGTGGAGCATAAGTACCTTACAATACTCTCCGTAGCAGTCGCTAGGTTTGTAGAGCAGGCCAAGGCGGGAGCTGTGCTAATACACGTCCTTCCTCGTGAAAACACTCTACAAAATGGCGGCGGTGACGTATTGTCATAGACCGCCTCCTTGCCCAAGCGCGCCAAACAGGATCTGCGCGGGACAAGATGGCGCCTGAAAATCTCGCGAGGGCTAAAATGGCGCCAGCGACGACTCCAGTGCAAAACAAAAACGCCAGCGAATACGCGCCTGGCGGGACTTTAGTGGCGCAGGCGAATAGGGGAAACGGGGAGAACCACCAAGCCCGAACCCACGGCCTTACTATGCGCACACCAAAAATAGCAAGTGCGTGCAGGACTGCCTTTTGCCTAACGGGTCCGGCAGCCTGTCAGCAAAATTTAAAGACACAGTGCACAATTTCACAAAAATTGTAAAAACACAAATATAGCCTGGATTGGGGGCGGGGCCCCACGTTGGGCGCCAAAATGTAACGCTTTTCTGGCCTAATCTGCCAATTAGAAGTTAAGGGTGACCAGCTAGGTAGTGAGCATGGGTTACATTGCGAATCCTCACCCAGGGCAGAGCCTTCGCCAAATGGAAGCTTCCCCTTTAAACTGTAGTTGAACTACAACTCACAGGCATATAAGTACAAATAGAATAATGGACGCCAGGAGGTTCTTAGATAGTGAAAACAAGTGAAATGGTTTATTGAACCCAAAAGGATATGCAAAGGCAATTGACCACAGGTTTACTCACGCAGGAGTTGTAGTAGGATTTAGCACATCACAGAGGAGAAAGGATAGCATTGATGATGATGCAGCATGTACAGATGTCACTCCTCAAGTCAAACAGTAGGAAGAATATCTCACTCCCAAAGACCAGCGACCAAAGTGAAACAGGATCGATCAAGTAGGGGTCAGGCAGTGCTCTGCTAAACTGAACTCCCTATCACTGAGTTCCTTACACTAAAGGCACCTTAAAAGCCTTTGGGAGGCTACTCCCTGCTATTCTCCTCGTTGGAGCACAGAACTGCTCATGCTACCTTAATCTAGCTATCTCTCTCTCCTAGAGAGACTATTACAGATCTGCCCTAATGATAGCTAATCCTCATTCACGGGATTGCCTGGTTCCCGACTTCAGCACCAAAGGTACAGGTCCCTTTGGGGTAAATGGCTTTACTGGGGCCTTGGTGATCCCAGGCTCAATGGGAAACACCAGCAGCACAGACACCAGGAGCCAAAGAGGAAGAGGCCACTCCCTACACAGCACTATATAGCAGTGTGGCAGGGGAGTGTCATTACACTCTTTGTCCAATAGGTGTGGATGTTACACTTTACCAGTTAGAAGGGCTAGGCCCAATAACAAAGGAAAAGAGAATTTAAGCAAAGGTAGGGGATTAACTCTATAGGAGCCTAATAGATCCTATAGGTCCCTACACATAGTTAGTTACATAGTTACATAGTTAAATTGGGTTGAAAAAAGACAAAGTCCATCAAGTTCAACCCTTCCAAATGAAAACCCAGCATCCATACACACACCCCTCTCTACTTTCACATCCAGAAAACACTTAGCTGAACTGAACTGCATATCTGGCAGTTCCTTAATGAATCGGGGAGATCTCCCAGTGAGATTTGCTGTCTTATCTGTCACAGTGTGCCGAGATGTTGTCAGGGAGGATTACCCAGATCACAACTGTCACCTGAGCTTATCGGCAGCACTTCGTTCCTCATCCCTCTTCTCTTAAAATTGAGTGCAGTTTAGGAAGCTGCTTGGATACCCGTTCCATTAAATAGGAACTTGATTTAGCGATCACCTTATCAGGAGAGAGGGTTTTCTCAAAATAATCCTATTTGGTTTAATTAACGTTTAAAAGATTTTTTTTGTTGACTTAAGGTATGCAGATCCAAATTACAGAAATACCCATTACCCAGAAAGCCCCAGGAACTGATCATTCTGGATAACAGTCCCATACCTGTACCTTAATATTGCAAATCTGCACTGTTCAACCACACTTTACTCACTTTTTTTTACACAGCTAAGGCATGCTGGGAGCTGTAGTCCAGTAGCATCAGGGTTATAATCTTAAAGCAATATTGTGAAAGAAAAACACTTTTCCCCAACCCTCCAGCGTCAGCAGTTGCATTAAATGCAAAAGAATCCTCAAATAAGAAATGCATCTGATCTGTATAAATCTACCTTCACGTTCTTTGTTCCTGCTATTTAAAGCATTAAGCACAGTTTCCTAACACTAAGGGGCAGATTTACTAAGCTCGAGTGAATTTTCGAAGTTATACAAGTTCGAATTTCGAAGTAAAATTTTGGGTACTTCGACCATCGAATAGGCTATATTCGACTTCGATTCGAACGTTTCGAAGTAAAAATCGCTCGACTTTTCTACCATTCGATAATCGAAGTACTATCTCTTTAAAAAAAACTTTGACTTCATATTTCGCCAAATTAAAGCTACCGAAGTGCAATGTTACCCTGTGGGGACCTTCCAGAGCACTTTTCTAAGTTTTTTTTGGTCGAATAAAAATCCTTCGATCGATCGCTAAAAATCGTTTGAATCGTTCACTTCGAACGATTTAATCGTTTGATCGAACGATTTCTATTCGATCGTTCGAACGCTAAATTTGGTGAAAAATACTTCGATATTCGAAGTCGAAGGATTTCAATTCGAGGGTCGAATTTCTACGTTTTTTTAACTTCGAAATTCGACCCTTAGTAAATCTGCCCCTAAATAAGTATGTTGGTCTTCCCCATGTTTGATTTCACTGTAACATAATAAGGCAAAAATTATATACAGGTATGGGATCTGTTATCCGGAAACCCATTATCCAGAAAACTACAGAATGGCTGCCTCCCATAGACTCAATTTTATCCAAATAATCCAAATTTGTAAAAAATAAATTTCCTTTAATCTGTAATAATAAAAGAGTAGCTTGTACCTGATCCAAACTAAGCTATAATTAATCCTTATTGGAGGAAAACCAGCCTTTTGTGCTATTTATTTAATGTTTACATTAAATGAAAATCCAAATTACAGAAAAATCCATTATCTGGAAAGCCCCGGGTCCCTAGCATTCTGAATAACAGGTCCCATACCTGTAATAATCTCTGATAACAGAAAGATGGCTGACCTAGTGCTGGCAATTACATTGGTGAATTTTCTTGCTTCTATGATTATATTTTTGGAATTTTAACTAGTGAATTGTTTTCCATGTGTAATTAAGGGCTAATTGGGACAACGGGACAGATTTACAGTTGGGTTTAGATTCCCTATAAATCTGGCTTGATCAGATGGTAAACCAGGGGCTTCCTTTCATGTCTAGGGGCACTAGTTGAATTGCATATGGTTGAAATAAAAGTAAGGGCTTCCAGTTTACTAATGGGTGAACATCTTTACATCATTTTGTTCCTGATTGTGTCCGGTTCAATTACCCTGGAATTCTGAAAATAAAATATTCCACTGTGGATAATAATGAATTTTTTTTAGAGTGTTTGGCAAATGAGCCTTTGGTTGTCTTCCTAAATGTGAAACTGACTTTGTGTCATAATAATAATAATAATAATGTAGAGTAAAAAAAAGTAAGAGATAGTCAGTAAACCACTGTCATCTGAGTTTGTCCCATTGACAAAACCGTGGCACGTCAACACTATTTGACTTTGACGCCAGCATCAAAATTGATACGAGGGTCAATTTTCGAGTTTCGCTAATTTTTCACCGAAGTGAAACGGGAGATATTCATCCATCACTAGTGGGGACTTATTGGAAGGCATCATGTCAAGCATGTCCAGGCATTCATTTCAATGGAGAAAGATGTGATAATTAATAACCTGTTTGAACAAAGGGGCTTCGTAGTTCATGGTGAACCTTATGAGCCAAATGGGTTGCTCCATCTGTATGCTGACACATGAGGGAAAACAGATATGCTGGTCTAATGGTCCAGATGGGATTCACTCTGTATGGATTCACATTAGGAAAAAGTATTAGCTTAAAGTTAAAGATAACAGCCATATTTATTTCAGAGACTGAATGATGAGAGTGGTTAGCTCGGAATAAGATATTACACCAATATACTGTTATTATTGATTGTCATATGTTCATTAAAGCTGATATTGATGCATGCCTATGAATAATTAAACCAACTCATGTACATTTGCTGTGCTCTTTGCCTGCAGGTATAGTACTCTGCCCAGACCCATGACCACACAGTTGTCTAGCCCTGATTTTTCAGGTCATGTGGATGAAAAGCCAGAACAAGCCACCAGCATTGGACAGATCAAGCCAGAGTTGTACAAGCAACGATCAGCCGATGCAGAGATGAAGAAGCAGGAGGCTACCAGCTGTGGCCGTATCAGCTTAATTCTTCGCTATGCCTACAACTCTGAGCAGCTAGTGGTGAAGATCCTGAAGGCATTAGATCTACCAGCAAAGGATGCAAATGGTTTCTCCGACCCCTATGTAAAGATGTATCTGCTGCCTGATCGCAAGAAAAAATTTCAGACCAAGGTTCACCGGAAGACTCTTAACCCAATCTTTAATGAGACATTCCATTTCAATGTGCCCGTTAATGAACTGCAGAATCGCAAATTGCACTTCAGTATCTATGACTTTGATCGCTTCTCCCGTCATGACCTTATTGGACAAGTGGTGCTGGATAACCTGTTGGAGTTTTCAAATGCAACAGATGAGACTGCCATTTGGAGAGACATCTTGGAAGCCAGCTCTGTAAGTTAAATTTTACCTTACTCCAGAGATGTCCAAAATGCAGTGGTTGCTAAAATACAGCTTCCATGACCTTCAAATAGCTGCCCTGCCTTCTTTTCTAAACTAAATATATTATATAATAGTGCTTGGGTGTCTCCATGATCACAGGCAAACATATGGAAATCCTTAATATATTGTATATCACTCATCAAATTATTGCTACTTAAAGGAGAACTAAAGCCTAACTAAAGAAGTAGCTAGAAATGTTGTACATAATGTTTTGTGCTTCTGTGCCAGCCCAAGGCAACCACAGCCCTTTAGCAGTAAAGATCTGTGTCTCCAAAGATGCCCCAGTAGCTCCCCATCTTCTTTTCTGCTGATTCACTGCACATGCTCTGTGCTGCTGTCACTTACTGAGCTTAGGGACCCACTCACAATATACAGTGCACATAGAATAGAAATGTCACAATATAAGGCTGATTAGTAATTAATACAGATAATTACTACATGGCAGCACAGAAACTACTGTCATCTTGTAAAGAGTATGCACTACTACTATTAAAGATTTCCACTGATTGAAGGTGGGTGCAGTAGGCAGTAGGGATGGGTGAATTTGACCTGTTTCAGTTCACCCCAAAAATTCGGCGCCATCGAAATGTCGCCGGCGCCCATTAAAGTCTATGGGCGTCAAAAAATTTTTTTTTTTTTTGACGCACAACACCATACAAGTCTATGGGCGTCATTTCTGCGGCGAAAAAATTTGTCCATCCCTAGTAGGCAGTTTCCAAGAAAGGATGATTTTTTTTTCTTGCATAGAAATTAGGGAGTCGCACGGTGCGCTGGGCCTTTCCCCCAAAATGGTAACGAAGCTGACTTATTGAGTCATTTTTCTCCCCTAAGAAAACAGTTATGACTCATTTCTTCATCTTCCAGCTAAGGATTAGCTTTGACTCTGACCTTTGTACCCAACATTTATTCCCTCAGTGAGTCATGTCACTTCTAACCAAAGAATCTGCAAATACAAAATCAGAATGATCTGAAATAATCCCTCTGTCATTTATCATCATTTAACTAAACTGCAGCCTACACCTAATCAACGATGTAATGATCTTGCACAATATTCACACCTACAGGACTTCTTCTGACCTTCACCATACAGTAAATACTGCATTCTTCAGTAAGCTTTTTTTAACTTTACACAGAGCCATTCCTACTAGTGATGGACAAATTTGTCCCGTTTCGGTCGGCGAAAAATTTGCGAAATTTGCAAAACTGTGAAAATTTTTCGAAACGCGAATTTTGATGCCTGCGTCAACTTTGACGCCGGCGTTAGTCAATCAGCTTCTGAATAATGTTGGCGCACGACAAGCGACTTATCCCACAAATTTTCACTGGCGAATTTTCACAAAATGTATTCGCCTCCGGCAAAACACGGAAAATGGCTGCGAATTCCCACCTGCCGAATTTATTCGCACATCACCAATTCCTATTAATCCATAATTAAGGGGACTCAAGGAAACGTCATCAAATGTTCATTTCCCTTGGGACACAGAGATGCGTGTTTCCAATTTTTTTTGGAATTTCTACCATTTTCTGGTTGCTAGGGTTCAAATTACCTTAGCAGCCAGGAAGTGGTTTGAATGAGAGACTGGTATATGAATAGGAGAGGACCTGAATATAAAAGTAAGTTGTAAAAAGTAACGATTACAATGGTATTGTAGCCTCACTGAGCAATAGTTTTTTGTCTGCTGGAGTCAGTGGCCCCATTTGAAAGTTGGAAATAGTCAGAAGAAAAAGTCAAATAATTAAGGACTATTAAAAATTAATAATGAAAATTAATTATTAAACTTAAAACTAAATTTACTTAGAACTTGCCATTCTCTCTTAAACTAAACCCAAATTTTTGGTAGCTATTTCAATTAAAATTACAGCATATTTTTTAATGCATACGACCATCCATGAGTTAGCTTCTTTCACAGGGAATGTTTCATCATCTGGTTCAGTCCCTGCTTCATTGAAGCTTGCAATCAAACACACATATGGTCAGGGTCCTCAGGAGTTAAGGAGGGGAAACAGAAACACACTGGGGCTTTTGGGTGTCCTTTGCAGGCATGGTGCACAACCCCCTCATGAATACATATCTTCTTTACATGATTACAGACAAATTGTTTTCCCAGGGTTCTATAAATGTAGTACTGGTTTGAATAATGTGATTTTACACCTATATATATAATACCACAACCAGTATCAATAAAGTATCCAAACTCTTTCTGGCATGAACAGAAAAGACAAAATGTTCTGGCATTGTTCTGGCAACACGGGTTTACTTTGCATTTTGACTGGAGTCAGATGCCAACAACTTCTAATTGGTTGTATCGGTCACCGACCATCTTTAAAGGAGAAGGAAAGCTACCAAGGCAGTTTATTGCCAATAGATTAGCCACAACAGTGCATGTTAGAATGCCATTTTTATTTTTTAGAATGCTTTTCCATACCTGAGTAATCAGCTCTAGACACTGTCTCTGTATGTTTATGATAGCAGCTGCCATATTAGCTTGCTGTGACATCACTTCCTGCCTGAGTCTCTCCCTGCTTGCTCATAGCTCTGATCTCAGATTACATATATATATATATATATATATATATATATATAGATAGATAGATAGATAGATATATAGATATATATATTAGTATTGATATTGGTAAATTGACAGAAGAGGAAGTGAAAAAGAGCCACAGTTCCCCTTGACTTCCTGTTGTTCTGATCATTTCAACTAGACCTGAAGAAGTGGAACACTTTGACTGTGACCATGCCATGTATGACTCCTCATTTAGTATCCCTCCTTCCTGCAAATCATTCATTCAGATACAGTCAAGGATTGGCCAAATATGGCAAATCTTAAGGGTTTTTTTTCTAACCCAGTAGCTAAATTTTTTATCTTGGTGAGTCTTTTTTTGCTAATCCCATTCCCAAGCTCCACTGTTCATTTGCATGATGGTTGATGTTCCAATGAATCCAATTTCTGCCATTCGGTTGTGATTCACTAGTGAAGGAATTGGCACAGTAATTACATTCTGGTGGAAAGCTATCATATTACCCCTAATGTGTTATACTCAGCCTTACAACTCAGGAAAATGAGACAGGCCTACTGTGTTCAATATAAAAGGTATGTAATATATAAGGCCTTTGTGCTTTTAATTCCCCTACCTCCTAAGGAAAAGGCATGTCAAATGGCGTAGTGCTCCGGCATCTCTAGAAGCAATATATGTTCTGAGAGTCAATTATGTCCCAGTGGCATCATCCCCTTTAAACCTTTATTAAAGTCAGTCTTATTTGTCCTGAAATAGATTGCATGGGTCCCTTGTCCCTTCTTCCCATTCTACGCTTAATATCTGACCAGCTCAATACGCATCCCATTCCATTCTTTAGCATTTTTTAATCTCGTCCAATGGACAGCGCGTCTCCAGAAATGTGCATTTGTCTGTACAGCTGTGTTTGTGTCTGGTTCTCCAACCGTATCTGATTTTGGCAGCTAATGCTTTAAAACCAATGCCTAAATGTGCCGCTTTGTCTTTAAACACTGCCCATGGATTGGTGACTCCGGGTTTTATTTATTTTTTTATGCTTCTCTTCAAAAGGCATTCGTCCTCTTCTTCATTTTTCAGCCGATTCCATTTTCCTGAGTGTCTGCAATATAATCAATTCCCTAATCAAAATAACCTTTATTGGAAAGCAAAATGATTTCTCATCATCAATTCTCGGCGAGTTCCTGTTCTGCAGCAGAACCGCCCCCTGAGTAATTGTGTGGACAGTAATAAACTTAAGTTGGATGGACAAAGTGTACCCGGCAGCAAAATGCAGCAGGTAGTCCATTACTCAAAGCCAGATATATTAATCGAGGGGAAGGGGATAGATTTTCCCTCGGGGCATTTCAAGTACAGATCCTGGTCCTTTCATCAGTGATATGGTTTGGTTAATGAAATGTAGGGGAATGGAGAACTGTATGCATGTAAATTCAACCAACCCCTTAGCCATACAAGCAAATGGAATGTGACACACCAGCTGAGCACCAGGCCCTGATCAATACAGTGTTTTAGAGGGCTGTTTCTATAATGTACCTGTAAATCCCTAGTAATGCACCCTGGTGGTTTGTCTATGTGCCTCATCCCAGCTTCTGGTTTTTTCTACTATATAGCCCCATAGCTATAAAGCAACAAGTAGGATAATGTTCATAGGTGACCAGTGGAAAAACTTTAATGTAGAATGGAGCATTGGGGTTTTAAGTGCATTCATATAAAAAGGTACAGGTCTTTTTATTTGGAGCTTGAAGGTATCAACATGGACTTTTGCTTTGTATTCCCGTTATTAGATAACAAACCCTTTATAGACTGACTTGAAATCAACTCAATTCCTCCAAGACCTGTAAGAAGGGGCATGTTGTGTCCCGTCAGACACTTGGGGCCCATTTACTTAGTTGGAGTGAAGGAATAGAATAAAAAAAACTTCACATTTCAAATGTTTTTTTTGGCTACTTCGACCATCGAATTGGCTACTTCGACTACGACTTCGACTTCAAAACGAACGATTCGAACTAAAAATCGTTCGACTATTCGACCAGTCGAAGTACTGTCTCTTTAAAAAAAACTTCGACCACCTAGTTCGCCACCTAAAGCCTACCGAACTCAATGTTAGCCTATGGGGATATTCAAAGTCGAAGGATTTCCATTTGGCAGTCGAATATCGAGGGTTAATTAACCCTCTATATTCGACCATAAGTAAATTTGCCCCTAAATATTGTATCCAGTCCTCTTCCTTACAACTCATTGACAGTGAAGTGTGAATAAATCTGTTCCCATTTAAGCATGTGTAGAATTTTCTGTATTTCCTTTAGTTCACTAAAACAAAAACTGTGGTACCGTGTTAGCCAGTAGCAAAAATAACAAATAAAAAAACAAACAAATACAAAAAGTATTGTAGAAGTGATACCTATATTGGCTAACAATAAAAAAATACATTGCAAGCTTTCGGAGCATCAAGGCCCCTTTATCTACAATACTTTTTGTATTTGTTTGTTTTTTTATTTGTTATCTTTAGTTCTCCTAAAAGACCATAAATCTTTGCCATTCCTTTTTTATGCTCAGACCATCTTGGAAGTAACTTTCAAAGCTCGATAGTGGTCTGAGTTTAGAATAAGGAGGTGTTTTTATATCATTCCTAGTGATGGGCAAATTTCTCCTCTTTCGGTTTGCCGCGAAATTCGCGAAACGGCAAAAAATTTGTGATAAAAATCTGTGAAACGCAAAAATTGACGCCTGCATCAATTTTGACGCCAGCGTTAAAGTCAAAAGTGTTGATGTGCAGCGATTTTGACACGAGTGACTTCTCGGATGCACGTCCAAAATTTTTTTTACGCCGAAGTATCGTGAATTTATTCGCCAGCAGTGAAACTCGGAAATTCGCCACAAATTCGCGCCAGCCAAATTTATTCACCCATCACTACAGATTATTTACTCCTAAACCCAAATGGTTTCATGGAAGTTTCAAGGGGATAAAATCTTGACCATCACCTTTCTCTCAGATACAGGATTTTATAGTCTGCTCAATATAAATAAATATTGAAATTTCCGAGAGCCTTGTATTAATCTCAAGTGGCAGGAGGCAGGGTAGATCTACCCCAACCACTGAGCTGCATTGCAAGATTGAATGCAGGACTATTTATGCATGCCATTGTCATCTTCTCTAGGAGAACATTTCACTATATTAATATGGATGAAGGTGACCCAACCTGAACAGTGCAATGTTCCAAGTACCTCCACCTTAGGCATTCTTCTTATATAATACAAAAAGTACTTTTCCTACCATGATGAAGAAGCAAACGTTAGTGGATTTATTGGTTGATCAAAAAACAGCAATATTTAGGTTGTATATAACTAAAGAAAATCACAAGATTGTGTCCATCTGCTTCACAAATATGGAACTATTAATATGTAGGGACCATTGTGTCATGGTGTGGCTTCAATGGATGGACAAGACCATTGTGTAAAATACAATGGTTCATAGTAAAACTAAAAGGATTTGGGCCTAAAGAGATATTTTAATGGAATTTTAGTGCCCTTATCATGCTGTCCTAGGGTACTAAGCAGGTGATACAATGGTCAATAAAAGCTGCAGACTTGGCAGCTCCAAACTGAGCCACAGCTTATTGGACTTGAGACCTTTGGGAAGCCCTTCCTGATTGGTTTCTGTAGAACATCTGCCAGATATTGATCAGGAAGGTTTAAAACATGAATTGAGTAAGGACCACATTGGAACTTGATGCTATCTTTTCCCAATTTGTTCCCCATTATGATTCAATTGGATCTTGCTGATTAGTTCCGCTGTGTTTCCCAATTTAACAGTTCCTTATGAACCTACGAGAATCCCCTACACAAGGCAGAACCGAACAGAAGCTAATTTTGTTTTTCAAAATTATTTACAGGTAATCATTATATAAATAGTGCCATTTTAAATTATCATTTTCATTTGGCATATGGTTGTGTTGCACTTTAAATACAAGTTATTAATACAATTATTCAAATAGTCAATGAGTATTTACTTCAATTTCTGCTTTGTTTTCCTGTTTCTACTTCTGTCTGATATATCTAGGTTATAGTGCTATACTGTGCAACATATTAAGATGCTGTAAAAAGGCATTTATCTTGCAGTGAACATTTTAACGCTGCTGTTCTGATTCCAGTCCTGCCAATCCAATGTTTGGAATTCCAGGCATAAGGGCAGGTTTATCAATAGTAGATTTCAGATTTAAGACTTAAAAAGGGACCTATGCACTGATGCCTACCAGACTACAAATCAGCATATTATTTAATATAATAAATAATTACTCTAGGGTCAGTGACTGTAACGGAACTAGTAGTTCGCAGGCCCGGGTGCAGGCCATGCACATTAACATCAAGGTGAAATTGTAAGTAATTGGGAAATGAAAGGAATGAGGAGGAGGGCTCCAAAACCAGGTAACCCTGGGGAAATCCGAGGAAGCTGACTAGGGATGGGCGAATTTTTTCGCCTTGTTTCGCCTAAAAAAATGACGTCCATAGACTTGTATGGCGTTGTGCGTCAAAAAAAAAAAGACGCGTGTCAAAAAAATTTAGCCGTGCAACAAAATATTTTTGCCGCCCATAGACTTTAATGGGCGTCTGCGACATTTCGCCGGCGGCGAATTTTTAACGAAACGGGTCAAATTCGCCCATCCCTAAAGCTGACATCATTGTTGTTGGAGCTGGAGGCCTTATTAGTCAACTACAGGTTTGTTGTTCCTCCTCATGTAATTGATAATGAAACAAAAATTATACAATAATCCTCATATATAATTTAAGAGCACGATAAATAACGTAGTGGTGGTAACTGCATTCTCACTCATGCGTCTTTCATTTAGTTTTTAAAAGAACTGGGGGGACAGGGTGGGGCACTTTTAAGACCCTTTTAAAATGTGGTCGAATCATATTGATTCCTTAAAAAAAGAAATTATGATAATTTTGACCAATACTGATACATATCAATTTAACTGGAAAATATGTTTATGTGATTGATTGATTTATGTATCATTGGTTGTAGGCAACTATAGCATTTGATACCTGAGACCTTTGCTTGTGAGTTAACTCTTTGTAGGGATTCACTGACCTAGCTGGTAATATACCAGTCAATGCTGGGGACAGAGACAGTTGTACAAAATTACTGGCAATGGATTTTGCCAGTTCGTTTTTTATTCACTGTTGTTCCACCCAGACCCTCTTGCAATCTCTGCATCAAGGTTTGTTTTTTTTCTCTTCTCCCTGCCCAGCTCACCTAATAATCTGCCCCCTTTACATCACTCTTCAGTGCATTTTACATCATGGCCTGCCCCTTTTACATCATGACCTGCCCCTTTTACATCATGGCCTGCCCCTTTTACATCATGGCCATGCCCATTTCCCTATTGAAGCAGAAAGAATTTTTTGGCAGCATTTTTGGCAACCCAAGACCCTTCTCATCATAACAGAAAAGAACAGTATGAGCTTCGATACCATCTAAAAACAGGGAAAACCCCTGTTTGTGTCCGGGCAATACTGAAACATGTTTCAGTGCACGGCATTGATATATACTAGACCTTTCTTAGCTGCTGAGATGCTTTATTTATCCTATTGAAAGCTGACACTTTAAAGTTTCACTTCTGTCCATGGAAATTTATATTCTCATTTATACAAATATATTTACAGTATATTCTCATTTATGCAAACTCTTTGTCGATGGGCACATCAATCAACATACAACTGGATTCCAATATTCTTGTGGTGATGAGTCAATTGATAGGATTTCTCGGAACAATAATTCTGTTGAATTTAATGAGGCCATTAAAAATCACTAAACACTTTAAACCATTGAGAAGATTGAAAATGCCTAATTAATGTACACTGGAAAGACGCTTAGAATAATGTTTTCATTCATTATGCCAAATAAACAGTTTATAGGTGGTTTCCCATTAATGTTCTCTTTTTTCTACTATTAGAATCTATTATAAATAATAGCAAGGTACCAACGAAAAGGTATGTTAGAAGTGTGAACTGCTAAACATAGAGCTGCTGTTGCACTAATCTCCAGCATCATAATGCAGTGCAGTTTTTATTTACCCTGAGCCGAGGATTAGAATGATTGGCACATTGAAGTAGAAGACCTAGTTGTTGGCCAAGCTTAGCTTGTGGGGAAAAGGAACATTCTTAAAAACAGAAATAGTTTCTTAAAATGATTTGTTCGGTACAGGGCTACGATTGCTAAGTGAAATCTGCCATTTGATTGCGTTAGCTGGATGCTGTATTCTTCAGGGTATTGCAGTGCTGATATCTCCAGCTCTACAGCAGCCTAATGAAAAGTATGTAACAGTAATAAAAAGCTGTACATTCAGGGTAATATTCCATGAAATATTCTCAATAAGAAAGCAGCAGATAGGATATTACAGAAATGAACGAGAACATTTTCTTGATTTACAGCACCTCCATTGTGAATTAGTTGGTTGGCCTAGAGCGGTCTCCTGGCAGATTGAAGAATGTCGGTAGAGGGAGCCTTTAACAGTTAATAATGAAAATACAATTTAGAAGCAGAGAGAAAATAAGAATCAATAATATGATATTTCTATACTAAACACTCCAAAATGTATTTTAGTTTTTTAGTTCTTACTTAAATCCGTGTCTTTTATTTAAAAAAATAAAATAAAAAGTCCCTATTTAGGGACGCTAGTAACGGTGTATCAAAGAGGTTATCGAAATGTAGGCAGTATATGAGAGATTGTAGAGGGCTACAGTAAATGGCCTTTGGTTCAAGTGAATTTGGATGTTCTCCAACTGCAACCACACAAGTTGGGTTTCCAAAACCCCAAAGCTGCTTTTTTTTACCTTAACCCTGCTTTTTTATCTTTTCATTACTATCCGCAAGTATTTGAAGCAAAATGGAAATTTTAAAGACATACTTCGGTGTAGGGGGCCTTTATTTACTGTGGGCCTTACAATCAGTTTCTAGTACTGTCCAGTCATGGACTGGGCACACCAGAGAACCTGACACATAGGGCTCACTCTTACAACTCGAGGAGGCACATTTATTTAAGGTCGAATTTTGAATTCATGTGAGTTTTTTTAAAACTCTATTAAATTTAATTTGAATATACTAGAAATTCAACTGGGGAGTAATTTATTAAAAAAATCAAATCTCTAAAACTCGGTCAAAATTTTACAGACTCGAAAACTCGAATCGAATTTGACTAAACTCGATTTGATTTTTTTCTCTGAAAAAATCTCGAATGTCAGGAAGGCTACTAGAAAGCTAGGAGGCTTGAGAAAGGGCCCTGTGAGGTTGGAAACGTAGCCCCCCTTTTTGTCTACCTGCACATGAGCTAATAAAATCACAATGTTGAAAGTGAACTACAACTAACAGTGTGCTGCAGTCATTGGACTTTGTATAGGAAGGCTACTAACATCCAAATTGGTCCCTGGATGTCTCTCATTGACTTATACATGAACTTGGCAGGTTTTAGGTGGCGAATAGTAGAATTCGAGTATATAAAGGGACAGAGTATGATATTTAAAATTCGAATTGAAACTCAAATCAAGTTTGGATAATTCACAATTCAAATTTGAGAGTTTTGACCATTAAAAAAATAAAATATGCCCCTAAGATGTAGACAGGACTATAGTAATTCATATAATTTAGGCCTGGGTTGGAAAAAAGGCTAATGGGAATTGTCTATGACTGGGACCTGCCAGGAAGTCCTCTTGAACAGGCATGCCTGCCCGAACCTGGTAGAGTTCAGCAAGACAAATTGGGGGATGGTCGCATTCCCGGCTTGTTTAGGGCTAAAGGGATTAAATACATTTGTTTATGGGGTCCCCTCCCTAAGCAGAAATCTCAGGGCAGTGAACCTAGGCCTCCACGTGACCTTGGTAAGTGGTAGACACAATTTTAATTGGTTTGAACATTTATGATGCAGACCATTTTCCCACGTGAGCTTGTAATACCATAGTTAAAGAATACAGCTTTTCTCCTTGAAATCTCATGGTACACTAGCATCTGTTCTGGTTGGTAACTCGACTAATAATGAATGCGCCAGCATGAAAACCCTTGTGATTCACACATTGCGCAGAAGTGGCCCTTACAGTACATCTCTATGAAGAGCAATCAGTGTGTAGGAGTAATCTTGCAGCCAGACAGGAACATGATATAGGGAATAAGCAAGGCTTCTAGACCAGAACTCAAAGAATTTTTTCCAATGAGTACACTAACTTAAAACCAAAGTATTAAAGTATTTAAAATATATAATATATCATGATAAAGTATAATTTCCCTGAACTGGTATAATTGGTGTGTTTGCTTCAGAAAGACTAATATAGTTTATATAAACAAGCTGCTTTGTAGCCACGGGGGCTGCCATTTAATGCTCAGGTTACATATCAAATAACAGATGCACTCTGTACAATACTACTACATTCTATTAGAGTTTATCTGTTATCTGCTAAGTAACCTGTGCCTTTTCTCCTTTTTTTTGGCATAAATGGCTGAATATACAGCAGCCTAATCATATAAACTATGGTAGTCTCTCTAAAGCAAACACATACATTTACCAGTGCAGGGTAACAGTACATTATATAGTAATTACACGTTTCTGTTACTGTTTCTTAAACACATATAGAGGGAATTTCATTTAAAATAATCAAAATTACAAAAACAATCAGAATAAAACAAAGAAAATATTATATTAATTGAAAATCAAACATTTGAAAAAGGCAAATTAACCCCTTCCCACAAATCTTTGTACATATGGGAAAACCCAGTCTCCTTAGTTCTAATAATAACAATATCCTGACAAATAGCACTGCAGACACTTTAAATTGACAGTTGAAATTGACTCATGGTCATTCTATACCTCATGTGCCAAAAGTGACACTTCAGAAATGCCAGTATTATACAGTATAAAGGAACACATATAGAGGGGCACATAGAGATGTAGAGCTTGTCTGATACTTTGTCCCAATGTATCCTAGTAGGTCGGGCTTCTTGGTGTACAGGTATGGGATTGATTATCCAGAAACCCATTATCCTGAAAACTCAGAATTATGGAAAGGCCATCTCTCCCATACACTAGATCAGGGATCCCCAACCTTTTGAACCCGTGAGCAACATTCAGAAGAAAAAGGAGTTGGGGAGCAACACTAGAATGAAAAATGTTATGTGAGTGCCAAATAAGTGCTGTGATTGGCCATTTGGTAGCCCCTATGTGGATTGTCAACCTACATTGAGACTCTGTTTGGCAGTACAACTGGTTTTTATACAACCAAAACTTGCCTCCAAGCTTGGAATTTAAAAACAAGCACCTGCTTTGAGACCACTGGGAGCAACATCCAAGGGGTTGGAGAGCAACATGTTGCTCACGAGCTACTGGTTGGGGATCACTGCACTAGATTATAATCAATAATTAATTTTTTTTAAAAAAAGAAAAAAGTTTCCCCTTTTATCTGTAACAATAAAACAGTACCTTGTACTTGATCCCAACTAAAATATTACTAATAATAATTAAAAATATAATTCCTTATTAGAAGCAAAAACAGCCTATTGAGTTTATTGGGAGGCCCATTTATCAAAGGTCGAATTTTGAGTTCATGTGAGTTTTTTAAAAAAGAACTCGAAATTCGACCATTCCAAAAAATTATATAAAATCAAATTTTTAAAACTCGGGTGAATAGGGTCGACCTGAAAACGCGAATTGAATTAGAATATAATTCCAGTTTTTAAAAACTCAATTCAAATTTTTTCTCCGTAAAAAACTTGGATGTCAGGTAGGCTGCAAACAACTCAGAATTGATCCTTGGACGTCTCGAGTTGACTTAAACATCAATTCAGCAGGTTTTAGGTGGCGAATAGTCAAATTCAAGTTCTTAACGGGCCGGAGTATGATAAATCTCGATAATTTGACAGTTTTGACTATAAAAAAAACTTGAAATTTTCAATTTTGAATTCAAATTTTCAATTGGACCCTGGATAAATCTGCCCCTTAATGTTTACATGATTTTCTAATAGACTGAAGGTATAAAGATCCAAATTATGGACTATTCCATATCTGGAAAACCCAGGTCCTAAGCATTCTGGATAGCTGGATACCTGTATATACCTTTGCATGGTGTGCCCCTTTATAAATGACTCCTGACTTCTTACAGAATATAATTAAATGTCTGTGGAATAATGCTGATTATTTATAGCATCACTGAATGCAAAACTGTATGTACCTGTCATATGAGGGCAATCCCCTTATTTATTCATTGTATAGTCTTATTATTCCCTTTTAATGTTACATTTAAGATTTATGCTGTGGGCTGCATTTGTGTTTGTTCAGCACATTTCCTGGATGTAGATGTGTTTCTCCCAGTTAACAAGGAACAGCTCTACCATTTCTCCAGAGCTCTCACTGACTTGTAGCTAAAAGTGATATACCTGTTATTATTATTATTATTATTTGCCTGCTAAACATACTGTTGTGGCAGTATTTATTGTTCTATGTGGACTACATATTTAAGCTCCTATGGTGGTGGCCCATCCACACATTCTTTTATCTTCCTATCCAATCATTATAATTCATACTAACATTGGGGATAGGGCTTCCAGATTATAGAATGAAGACACTGGGGAGACAAACATCATCAATCCCAAGGAAAAGATGTAAAAGGGTGTCTATTGGCATATTGAGCGGGACAGTCCTGCTTTTGACAGCTCAACCCGCAGTCCCACATTTGTACTTGAACATTGAACAGCCAGAAAAAGATACAATGTTTCTAACTTAAAAGACCTGTAACATCAAATTTTTTTAAAACAAATTTGTTAGTATACAACGAAAAAAAACACAAAGACAAATTAAACGTTGAAATCGCTAAGTCTTTATTAAGAAATAACTTACCGAAACTCCGCTTGTGCTCCTGTTCAGAAAAGGCGATCGTGCGGTGCTCGATTTCTCCTCCCTGCCTTCCTTATAGGAGATAGCCAGGGAGGAGAAATTGAGCGTCGCACGATGGATCGTCGTCTTTTCTGAAGAGGAGCACAAGCGGAGTTTCGGTAAGTTGTATCTTACCGATTGTATTTAGAAAGTTTCTTATTTCAGTATGCTGAAGCTTACATTAAATCTTCATTTTTGCGATAGTTCCCCTTTAACACATGGGGCCATTGTAACTGCCCAAAATTATGAAAAAAGGGTGGAGGACATAGTAACATAGTAACATAGTAACATAGTAAGTAAGGTTGAAAAAAGACACATGTCCATCGAGTTCAACTTTTTTTTTTTTTTAACTACCTGCCAGTTGATCCAGAGGAAGGCAAAAAACCCATCTGAAGCCTCTCCAATTTGCCTTAGAGGAGGAAAAATTCCTTCCTGACTCCAAAATGGCAATCGGACTAGTCCCTGGATCAACTTGGACCATGAGCTATTTCCCATAACCCTGTATTCCCTTACTTGCGAAAAAGCCATCCAACCCCTTCTTAAAGCTATCTAAAGATGGGGCCTTACAAGTGCTCTATACAGTGGAAGAATGACCCCCTCCTCCCTTGACTCTATGCCCCTTTTAATACAGCTCAAGACCTTATTTGCCCTTGATGCTGCTGACTGGCATTGCTTGCTACAGCCAAGTTTATTATCTACAAGGACTCCAAGGTCCTTTTCCATAATGGATTTGCCTAGTGCAGTCCCATTAAGGGTATAAGTGGCTTGGATATTTTTACATCCCAGGTGCATGACTTTAGATTTATCAACATTGAATCTCATTTAAAAATGAGGACCCCCTTTAAAAATTACCTTAGATCCAAAAGTCGTCAGTAGGATGAACACTCCCTTTTTATAACTGACCCCAGTAGTATCCCAGTAAATATAGCTAGTATACCCTTAATGAATTATAGGCCATTTAACATCTATTTAAATAGTGTCTTATCTAATGTCACATAATAAATCAATTTTCAGCACAAACCATTGACTGAACATGATGATATTTCCAAACAGCTCCCATGCTGCTAAATGTGCACTTCCAATCAAACCAGTGAGTAATGGGCATTTTATTTATCACTGACGAGCAATGTGGAATCCTAAGTGCGGAGAGGAGGCGTCTAACAGCTCTGCACTAACTGGATTCTGCCGGCACACTTACTTTGGCCGAGGGGCAAACGATTTCACAGTTAGTGGTCTCCGTATCAATTGACCTTAATTTTCCCATTGTACTTTTTCCTGTGAGCAGGAGTCAAAGAAACAAGCCCAGCTGTCAGTCACGCTGAAAACCGAAATGAATCATTCCACGGTCTGAAGGAATGGAGCTGCTGCTGAACCTCTTGGGGAAGTGACCTGTCAGCAGCAATTTCATCTCTAGAATAAGACCCGGCACATGTGTTTAAGTCATTGACTGACGAGTTAATTTCTCAGTAGCCCCAGGCACTTTTAGTTGTAGGCATCAAAAGGCACCCTATGTAAATATAGTGTTAAACTGACGTTTTATAGTAATAGTATGTTTAATACTTCCCACACATATATTGTACTATAAAAACTGTGCTGAGATGTTCTGTGGCAAGTGCTCTGGGGGAGCGTTACTAATTATAGTTCTGGTGCTAAAAAAAAAATCATCATTATTAAAATGGTATGACAGAGAAGGTTAGGGAGGTTTAAATTCGTTATAGTACAGTTATGGGATCCGTTATCAGGAAAACCATTAGTCAGGAAGTCCCATAGACTCCATTTTTGCCAACAAAATTTTAATTTTTAAAAATTATTTCCTTTTTCTCTGTAATAATAAAAAGTACCTTGTACTTGATCCTAATGAAGATATAATTAAAAATTATTGGAAGCAAATCTATTATACTATGTTTATTTAACTTGATTTTATAGTAGCGTTAAGGTATGAAGATCCAAATTACGGAAATATTCGTTATCAGTAATGTATGGAGATCCACATTACAAAAAGACCCCTTTTCTAGAAAACCCAAGGTCCAGAGCATTCTGGATAACAGGTCCCATACCTGTAGCACATAGGGTATTATGGTATTGTAGTAAATGTATTTGCCTGCGACCCGGCATTGGAAGGGATCCTTTGTGGAGAGCAATTAACATATGATATGTACATTAGGGAGCTCGGGTGTATTGTAAAGTGCATGTACTTGCTATTAAAGCAACATTCCAGCATTTAGGCTGATGTGTAAATTTAAAAGGGGCAGACAAATTAAAGTAAATAATTGTATTTTAGCCTTGCATAACTGTAATAAGTATTAACACACTGGGTGTTATTTATTTTATTGTGTTTTTATTCTACTACTTATGTACAATGCACAATGTCAAGTTTGACTCTATTAGATATATTTAGCTTCCTAAAGCTTCCAATTTGCATTGCAGGTAGAAAAGTTAGATATTAGACATTTTCTTCAACCACTAGCATTAGAAGTCAGAGTGATACAGGTTGGATTACTGGATATAGGTGCAGAATAATGAAAATTAACTAGATTAAGCCTCTCAAACAGGTACCAAATGCTATATATAATAGGTTCTTCAATAGAAAGTCTCTCCTTTACAAACAAAAATGTCTCCTTCCACCACTGCCCCTGGAATGTTGGACCCATCTGACCCATAGCTATTAGACCCCTCCAATCATAAGATGATTTAGTTATCTTACTGCCATTACTTTCAGCTTTTGTTTTTTCTTACAGAACCCTTATTAGATCGGCTCCGTGATACAAGACTTTATAGATTTTGAAACCCTTGCGTGTCACTGAAGAATGAACCACACCGTAATTCACGACAGTGGATATTATTCTTCAGCCCCATGTAAAAAGAAAACAAGATTTTTGTTGTCAATAAAAGGGTGACTCGCTCTATTTTATTGGCCAGTGACCTTTGTGTGGTGCTTCCTGCAATAACCATTGATGAATTCTATTGATTTAAGGTGTAAATCAACAGCTTTTTAACAGATAAATAATTGATTTCACCCTTTAAGGGGACATGGCACCCAAAAAAATGTATTCCAAATCCTATTTTATTATGTAAGTCAAGCAAAATGAACTTTAATTACACCGTATAAATTATTTGAATCTTGTTTCCATCAGTCTGGGAATTCATAATTATAACAAGCAGGCAGGAGCCATATTGTGGACACTGTTATTAAGACAAGCCTTGTATCATCTCAGAATTTTGTTTGTGCACCAGAATGGGGGACCTGATGTCCATCCGCATGCACTGGCTACACAATTAAATGGTTAAGCTAACGGGGGAATGTGGGGAGACCAGCGACATCTAGGAAGCGCTGAATGGAAAGTGAAAGTAATTGCTTGCCCCCCCTAAGGCAGGCAAAATTTGATTGACAGCTGAGATTTTTAAATGAGTTTACAACAGCTATGAACACTTTAATAAAAAAAATAATTTGGCTTTCATGTTTAATTTAAAAATGACTTTTATTATACAGATTTTTATGTCTGGATGACAGGTCCACTTTAATTGCTGATATGTCTGCTTATCTGATTTATTATGACTTAGGCAGTTTGACAGGCTTAATGGTTTGGGAGCTTGTCGTCTTTTCCATACATTGGGGTGCATTCGATTCCATTCTCTTACCCACCTTCCATTGAATGCAGTTTCACAGGCACAATAATAGCAGGCAGGGTTCCCTTGCTCTGTACTGTGCCTACAAACAGAAAGGGAGGCACTGGCACGGGTAGGGTTAACTGACAGGCAAAATAAGGCACAATCTGTTTAACAGCAATGGCATGGTAATAAAGAAAGGCAGGATGTAGGTGCAGGTACATACCATGTAAGAGGCAACAAAGAGACCAAGCTATAGCTAGGGGTAAACAAGTTACAGGTATGGGGCCTGTTATCCAGAATGCTCAGGATCTACGTTTTTCTGGATAGGGGATCTTTCTGTAATTTGGATCTCCATACCTTAACTTTACTATAAAACCATTTAAACATTAAATAAACCCAATTGCCTGGTTTTGTTTTCAATATGGATTAATTATATCTTAGTTTGGATAAAGTGCATGCTACTGTTTTATTATTACAGAGAAAAAGCAAATCATTTTTAAAAATTTTGATTATTTTACTATAATGGAGTTTATGGGACTATGGGTCTATGGCCTTTCTGTAATGTAGAGCTTTCTGGATAATGGGTTTCCAGATAACAGATTCCATATCAAGTGTAATCCAGGCAGTAGTTTAGGCAGAATAAGACAGGCCATGGCCAGTAAGAGCATAACAGGATGCAAGGCAACGGCATAAATTGGCTTTTGATTTTTGGATTTTGTGCCAATGCCTGGAGTGCCAGTGTCCTTCTGGGAAGCACTGTGGTCCAGTGAGGGTATTAGGATGTTACTAAGTAGTTCCTGGACCCAGTGATGTAACTAGACACCTAGGGGCCCTTGTGCGAAAATTTGAAGCTGCCCCTGCCCCCAAGACTCATAGAAGGATGCCGCGGTGGCAATTCCATGTATAAATACCCCAAAACTCATAGAAGGATGGCACGGTGGCAATTCCATATATAAATACCCCAAAACTAATAAAAGGAAGGCATAGTCGCAATTCCATGTATAAATACCCCAAAACTAATAGAAGGATGGCTCGGTGGCAACTCCATGTATAAATACCCCAAAACTAATAGAAGGATGGCATAGTTGCAATTCCATATATAAATACCCCAAAACTAATAGAAGGATGGCACAGTCGCAATTCCATGTATAAATACCCCAAAACACCAGAAGTGCAATGAATGTGATTTGTATCCTTACAAGGCATTCTATCTACATTGATAGTCTGCGAGGGGGGAGAGGGGGAAATCGGCAATGCAGAGTAGAGAAGGACCATCCTTAAATCCTGCCTGTCAGCTGAGTCCTGGCTGCAACTTAAACTGGCGGCTTTTTCCCTACCTACCATTAGACGTCCCGTAGCTAAGGTCACACAGGGCATCTTATGCACATGCATGCTCGAATCCCCACCCTTCTTAGTCTCCCACTGTAGTGCCTGTAAAGAACGGGGGGAAAAGACAAACAGAAAAAGACACTTTTGGCTGTGTACTTTCCCTCCCTGGACACTGGCCCCATCGGGGGTTCAGGGGCCATGACCCCTGGTGCAGTTTCACCCCCCTCCACCCCTGGTAGTTACATCACTGCCTGGACCATAGATGCCCTTATCAGTTTAAAGCCCTTGTATTTGCTCAAATAAAGATGAATTTTAGTGTCAGCTATAAGAACACTAAAGGCTTATAAGAGAATCCCTGGCTAGTGACTGTCACATGTGCTGCAGCATTTATTCAGCGGGGCATGCCAAGTGCCACAGAGTATCTGGCAGGACTCCTATTTAGCACATAAGGGAGCACCCCTATTATAATATGACACGTACCCTAGAATTAATACAGCATCACTCCTGTCACGTGAAGCAGTGTTCTTATTGAACCAAAAACCTTTAATGTAAATTGAACATCGGAATGTGTCAGTATTACTAGACAAGAATTGCCATGAACGTCTTTTGGTACAAAAGTTCCTCCAAGCAAGCCCCGGGTCTGTGGTAAATACTGCCAACATGGCTTAGTTATTTTTTACTCTATTGGTTAATTAATTCTTTCTGGTGATTGGTAGGTTTGGGGTACATATCAGGTATACCTGTGGGTTTTTTTGCACAGCCTATGATTAAGTGCCTATTGGCACGAAACACGTAAGGCTATGTGTTCATCTACATTGTGGCCTAAATAAAGTTCTCAGTTCTTTTACAAGCCTGTTTATGGGATCTTTGAGTGCTCCTTTGGTTGGATACCTCCACTTCGAGCTGTATGTCTGGGACTTAGGTCTTAGGATTCTTGGAGTGCTGCCCATTTCGATTGGCTACAAGTGTTTCCTAGTGTGGAAGGACACTGTGAGAGGTGCACCTAATCAAACAAGAATTGAACAAGGTGTGTGCTACTCGAATTTGATTCGAGTGGTCTGGGACATGAGCACCCAGGCCCCACGTACTACTGGTGAGACAATAACCCTTTTAGGTTTTAGGGACTTTTTCTTTAAGTGTAGGGTCTTGGCTTTGTGTACCCAGCCTGAAGGCCAGTTAGAGGCATTTTACAGTAGGAAGACCAGCTTTACAATGAGTGAAAGTGAAATTTAAATTGAGCACTTTGTTATGCCCTTGTTTGAGCTTATGGAAACAGTGGAACAAAGTCAACATGGGGGTTTCAACTGAATAAGCCTGAAGACCACTGAGATAGAGGGAAGAGGTTCTAGGACAGCGATCTTAAACCTCTGGCTCTCCAGCTTTTGCTGGACCAAAACTCCCACATCCCAGTGTCATCTGGCAGGGTTCAATCTCATACTTCGTTTTTGATGTTGTGCTTATCTTTGGATTATGGATCATTTTGGTTTTAGAATAGGAAAGGCACGTTGTAACTGTGGGTGAACATGTGTTTCTGCAACAAACGCTTAGATGTCTAATCAAAGGCAAAATACCCAACACACGCTGAACAGTAACCTTGCTGATGATTAGCTCAATGCCATTTTCTGAGAAGAAGAAGGGCACTTTTATCTTAGGAGCAAGCAAGAGAGTCTGGATATTGGTAAAAGTGAAATGTAATCACGTTCGGGGACATTTGCTGGTTCATATAAGGTACCCAAAGAGCTCATGTGAACATAGTTTGAGATTTCAAAGCATGGCTTCAGCTGCCTGTGTGGTTTGTTAGTAATGTGCATGCCTAGCATTTCATGTGTTTGATTTTCCATTCGCCACCACTGATTTCCCAAAAGGCAAAGACCAAGCCGTGCTTCTGTGGCCAAGTCTTTTGATGGATCTAATACAAAAATATAAGAACAGATTAGATTAGAATGACTGGAGAAATATTTTTAAGCACAATCACTGGGCTGGTCATACAAATGATACACTGTGAAATCCTGTTATACAATTGCTGGCAGAAAAGGAATTACAAGTACAATGCTCAAGGCGATCAAAACTCCCCATAACAATCCACATCCAGACATTGTCAATAGTACGCACTGTAAACATTATGATACCATTGATTTCCCATGAAACCTTTTGTACAGGCCCAAAACACCCCATAGTAACTTTAGTATAATGTAGATTGACGTTTCTTATACTGTAAGGTCTCCTTAAAAGAATAGTAACACAAAAAAAATTATGTGTTTTAAATGAATGACAATATAATGCAGTGTTGCCATGCACTGGTAAAACTGGTGTGTTTGCTTCAGAAACTCTACTATAGTATATATAAACAAGCTGCTGTGTAGCCATGGGGGCAGCCATTCAAGCACAGGACACACAGTAGATAACAGATAAGCTCTGAAGAATCCCATTGTATACTACAGAGCTTATCTATTATCTGCTGTGTATCCTGTGCCTTTTCTCCCTTTTCCAGCGTGAATGGCTGCCCCCATGGCTGAGCTGCAGCTTCTTTATATAAACTATTAACTGCTACCAGCCTATTGGGTTTATTTAATGTTTACATGCTTTTCTAGAAGACTTAAAGGAACAGTTCAATGTGAAAATAAAAACTTTGTAAATAGATAGGCTGTGCAAAATAAAAAATGTTTCTAATATAGTTAGTTAGCCAAATATGTAATATATAAAGGCTGGCGTGAACAGATGTCTAATAAAATAGCCAGAATCCAACTTCCTGCTTTTCAGCTCTATAACTCTGAGTTAGTCAGTGACTTGAAGGGGGGCCACATGGTACATTTCTGTTCAGTGGGTTTACAATTGTTCCTCAGCATTCAGCTCAGATTCAAAAGCAACAGATATGACCCATGTGGGGCCCCCCTCAGGTCTCTGATTGGTTACTGCCTGGTATCCAGTCAGTGTAAACCAAGAGCGTTGAAAAGCAGGAAGTAGTGTCATGTTATACAAATCACTCCAGCCTTTATACATGTTTGCCTAACTAACTATATGAGAAACATTTTTTATTTTTTTTATCTATTCACCCAGTTTTTATTTTTACACTGAACAATTCCTTTAAGGGATGAAGATCCAAATTATGAAATGGTTTATCCAGAAAAGTCCAGAGCCCTGAGCATTCTGGATAACATTTTCCAGTGGTATAATTTTAGGGCCCCTATATACCGTATCTAAAGGTTGTCCTGTATTGCCAGTATATATTTAAAATGCTCATTAATTAGGGCCTCATGGGGTCCCCTATACTTCCTGGGTCCCCCTGCAGCCGCAGGGTTTGCTTCCTCTGTAGTTACGCCCCTGACAGGTTCCATACCTGTATATTTATGCTTGGCTGGCTGTGTGCTTTTGTTTATGTATGCCCCTTCTATCTGATAAACTTCGAATCTGCCAGATACCCTGCCATGCCTGAAGAGCCAACAACCATCATTAAAGTCAATATCACTTTGCAGCTAGTCTTTTTATGTAACGCCATAACTGCCCTTTGTGGACCTATTTGAGAAGCTGTCGGCAGTGTGATGGGACATCATCATTCCTTCCCTCCTGATTCACCTCCATTTCATTTGAGCTCTGCATTTGAGCATGGCTTTAAGTGCATAGAGCAAGGCCGGGGTTGACTTATTTTTTGGAAACTGCTTCAACCCCAGGACAGTGCACTATATGTTTACAGGCAGCTATGGCGGCACTGAAGGCATCCGAACGGCAGACGCTGTCTGCACACGTTCCTCTTTCATTTCCTATGCCTTTCATAGCAAAGAAGAGTTCGCCGCCTAATGTCCTGCATTTCTGTAGCAGCAAATGAGTTAATTGCTTCAGTATCGTTGGCTGCTTTACAATTCTGCCATTCGACCTTAACCCCCTTTCAATTTGTACTTTCCGCTCACTCTCTGGTCCTTTTCCCCCCCCCTTTCTTCCTCCCTCTCCTTCTGGAGCTATAAAATAGAATTGATAGCTCTTTTCATTAGATGGATACTGGCACGGAACCTTGTTTTAGGGAGTGTTTGTTCCAAACAAGCGCGGATGTGTCAGTGTGTATGTGTCTACTGGGTCCCTGTGTGTATGTGTTTGTCTTTATGTGTCTTTGTGTTTGTGCAGCTTTGCGTTTGTTGAGCGTTGCTCCCCACAAATACATCTGTAGTGCCACAAATCGTTGGCGCTGACAAGCCATACATATTTAACAGGTTGGAATAGGGACAGGGCTGAATGCAGACAAAAACACTGGGCTTCAGATACCAAACACAGAGGCTAAACAAACAAAATAGATCTCCGACAGGCTTTTTTTCTGAAGCATAAAGTGGCAAATTGCACACTGTTGCCTTAGTCAGTTTATCTTGTTCCGCTGTCTTAGAGGAGACTCGGGTTCAGGGTTGAACAATAGCTTCCAGCATTATTTATTTATCATTCTCATACACATTCTGTAGCTGTACTCAGAGGATAACCGGAATACATGCCAGCAACAGATGGCAGATGCTGAAATAAAAATGCTGAGGACCATACCTTGTGGGCGTTCAAAGGAAATTAAACCCAATAGATAAGTCTGGTTTATTTTCTTTTAAAGGAGAAGGAAAGGCTTTGTACACTTGGGGTGCCAAATGTTAGGATCCCCCAAGTGATTGTATTGACTTACCTGAAACCCCGGGCCGGGGTTATACCAGTGAGCACCACAGAGCGATCCTCTTCCGTCTTCCTCTTTCCTTCGTGCGGCTGCGCATGGGCAGCACAACGAAAAGCTGAACTTTAACTAAAAAGTCAGCTATTTTATTCAACTGCGCATGCGTTTGCCCCAGGGAAATTTGAAGAAAAAAAGAATGGCTCTGTGGTGTTCAGTTGGCAAGTGTACAAAGCCTTTCCTTCTCCTTTAATGTGTTGATTTCCTTTCAGTTTTAAAGTGTTTTCCTTTTTATTTGTGTAAAGGAAATAATAAAACATTACTGGTTTACACCGGGCAGTTAGGAGGGTTGCAGTGATCGGGCTGGGATTTGGTAGGTAGGGGCCATTTTTATGAGCTGCAGGGTAAACTGGAAATTGGGGGTGAAACAATTGGTTGTACATTGTATTACTGATGATACTGCCTGGAATGGTATTTTAACAGCTAGGCCAGTTAAAATACTGTCACTGGTGGCAGCCATAGTTGTGAGGGTGGGACAGGTTGTTCATGCCATATCCAGTACAGTAGGATGGGATACGGACTTTCAATTGCTTATACTATTCATTAGACGCCAGATGGAGCCTCTATGGGCACAAGGTACTCTTCTTACTCCCTGTTCAATGGCAGGATCAATGAGGGGGTACCAAATGGAACGAGAGCCCATGAATGCCTATGCTACCAATGTGATGAAATTAGTGCTATGAATGAAACTTGTGTGAGATGTCCAAATGGGTCTAAGTTTTACTCATATTAGCCAATGCCTAGCACAGAACTAAGTTTTAAGTTGAAAATGATTTTCTCAGTATTAGACTGTGTAAAGTGCACTGTACTCGTCTCCTAGTTCCTCCTTTATTTAGATTTCAGTGTGTTTAAATGAACAGTTCCACCAAAAAATTAAAGTGTTTTACAGGTATGGGATCCGGTATCCGGACACCCATTATACATAAAGCTCCGGATTACGGAAAGACTCTCTCCCATAGACTAAAATTTTATCCAAAATATCTAAAAATTATATCCTTTTTTTCTGTAATAATAAAACAGTAGCTTTTACTTGATCTCAACTAAGATATAATTAATCCTTATTGGAGGCAAAACCAGCCTATTGGGTTTATTTCATGTTTGCATGATTTTCTAGTAGACATAAGGTAGGAAGATCCAAATTACAGAAAGATCCATTATCCGTAAAACCCCAGGCCCTGAGCATTCTGGATAACATGTCCCATACCTGCATTTAAAATATAATGTACTGTTGCCCTGCACTGGTAAAACTGGCATGTCTGATTCAGAAGCGCTACTATAGTTATAGCAGTATATAAATAAATTGCTGTGTAGTGTTGGGACAGCCATTCATAGGAGCAAGTGCTCAGGGGAAATAGCTGATTTTAAATAAGCTCTATAGAATATAATGGGGTTCTGCACCATTATATCTGATTTCTACTATTTAATCATTTAGCCCTATTTCAATTGCCCCTATTGCTACACAGTTGTTTGATTACTGTATATGCTCAAAATAGTGGTGTTTTTTTTTTGTAACTTACATTTTTATTAATTTTCAAAATAAACAAGCAGACAAAACAGAGTATGAGGTACATCAACATTACAGAGGGTTCAAGCTTTTCCATCCATAACCTCTAAGTATAGCAATAGACTACGCCAAAGTATTGGATTCGACAATAATTGTAAGGCAGTACAACAATTGCATAAGGAGAAACAAGGAAGAAGAGAAAAAAAAAAAAAAAAGGGGGGGAAGGGAAAGAATACAATGTAAACAGATGAAAAGACATAGGGAGGGGGAAGATGAAGCTCGCAGTCATATATCATAGCTGTAGCCTATCAGTAATTACCGAATAATTTAAGAGCAGTCAATTCTAGTCAACATGTAATGGTCCCAGTTGCCCCAGATATTGCTATGCAAATCTAACGTATTGTTGATGCGGGCAGTCATTTCCTCAAACTTCTTGTTGCTCTCTAGTCTAAGAATTATTTCTTGGATGGTTGGGATTTTCGGAGTCTTCCATTTGGAGGTAATTGCCAATCTGGCTACTGTGGATATCTGATTAACCCATTTCTGGGCTGCCTTTTTCAGTCTAGGGATAGGTAGAGCTAATAACAAGTGAGGCATTGCAATATTCATGGGGGATTTAAAGACCGCTATTATAAATAGTGGTGTTTTTGAAGCAAGGGCAACAGTACATTATATTTAAATTACTTTAAAACACTTTCATTTTTTGGTGTTATTTGCCCTTTAATAAATTCCAAGTGTGGCAAAATGAGTAGCCTGTGTTGCACCACCTACACTTGCTTAAATCTGCACCAGCAATGGGTTCCCAGTGCATTTTATACCCCTAATCTAAGAAAACAAATAACATTAGGATACTGCAGATATTAAATATCCAACCTGTCGGCAGGGTAGGCAGGTACGTTGGTGAATATATTTCTCATTCGCCCAGATAAAATAAATATAAAAATGTTAAGTGCTTTTTAGATAGAAGCAACTTTCTTTTTTTTTTTTTTTCCTGTAATGAGTGTTCCCTTAAACTGATTTCTCTGAAGTTCAGTCCATGGGGAGTTCCATTAAAATCCTAAAACACATAATTCAGCCTTGTAATAAATGTTAAGTAGCAACGGTCTTACTGCCTAAAAAAAAAAAAGAAAGAAAAGAAAGCCGTGCTTTGAGACATAGGCTGAATTCAAATCAATATAAAAATCTGCCAGAATTGTATATGTATATATAATTAAACAATGGTTTAAAGGGGAAGTAAACCCAAATACATTTTTACCTAATGGAATTCTACGCAAGTTTCCCATATACGTTTATTATACATTTCCAATGTTTTTACAGTTAAATGTAATTGCTATTGAAAGCAGTATTTGTCTGTCCCTTTCTATTTTCTGCCCTGGTGGTTTTGACTTTTGAAACAATGGAGCAGACGCCAGCTGATTAAGAAACCAATAAAAAGGCATGCGAGGCCGACTTGTACCGCGTTGTTTCAATAGACAGAACCAGCAGCGCAGAAAGGTACAGGCAGATACTGCTTTCAATAGCAATTACATCCACAAATAACTCTAATGGTAAAAAAAGAAATGGTGAAAGGTACCTAACTATATTCCTTTTGTATATTTAGGAGAAAGCAGATCTGGGTGAGGTCAACTTCTCCCTGTGTTACCTCCCGACTGCCGGTCGCCTCACCGCTACTATCATTAAAGCAACGAACCTGAAAGCTATGGATCTAACAGGATTCTCCGGTGAGTTGGACACATGGATTTTGCCATTAGATTAGACGGGGAGGGGGCAATGGCATTTAAAGGCCGCAAGTTTTTTTTGGTACATCTCTCATCTGGGCAATGTAACTGTATTCATGACACAGAAGGGTCAATACAGTATATCATTATGCACGCTTAAAAAGCAAAATCCAATGGCACACAGGTCTGCTGTAACACATCAAGTGTTTATTGCGGAGTGCACGAAAGCCCCAAAACGTTGCACTGCACTCTGCAATAAGCAATGGTGCAGCGCCAATATGGCTGCCGGTTAGTTTCCAATGGTAGATGCATTTCATTCTATCTGACTAAATACTGGAAGTTCCAGGCTGGCCATCTGCCGTAGGCAACCTGGATGGCAACCTGGCCCCCCACCCACACACACATGGATGAGCAGTGCATGGCAGGTGGGGAATGTACAGGCCCGGACTGGCAATCTGTGGGTTCTGGCAAATGCGAGAGGGGCTGCTATAAGGTGCCATAGACAGTCCCTATTTAGTGGGCTGGTGGGGGGCGGTTTGGGCCTCTGTGCACCTGAATTGCCAGGGCCTATTTTGACTCCCAGTCCAGACCTGGGAGTGGGGTAGGGACAGGGTTGGACTGGAGCATTGGGGGCCCACTGGGTTCCAAACTTCCAGGGCCTCATGCACGTGCACGAACACCGGCACGCGACGAACATGGGCAGCACGGCATATAGTTTTTTGGGGACAGCCGATCGGGGGAGTGGGTCTGGGCTGGCAGAGACACATAAGGGCCAGTGCCCCGCCAGGTTTTGTTCCGGTATCCCACCAGCCCAGTCCGACCCTGTGTAGGGAGATTAGTGAACAACTGAGGTGGGGGACCAGGGCCCCGACTAAGGGTTGGCAGAAAGAAGAGGTATATGCCTATGGCTCCCCTATCTTTGTGCCCTAGGCACCTGCCTCTATTGTCTAATTCTTGTTCCAGCCTTTGCACCAGACTACCACAGCCGTGAAGATCTGTGCCTCCAAAGGGAGCAATTCAGTAACATAACTAGATTGCATAGGGCTTCCCACAAACAATATTTGGAAACAATCATGCCCCCCCCCACGTGCTGGCCACCCTTAACCACCACTGTTATATTGCAGAAGGTGATAAATTACAAGGTACTGTTTTATTATTACAGAGGGGAAAAAAATCATTTTTACAAATTTTACAAATTTGAATTATCGAGATAAAATGTGCTGGCCACCCCATAAATGGAGTATATGGGAGAAAAGCCTTTCCATAATTTCGAGCTTTCTGGATAAAGGGTTTCCGGATAACATATCCCATAGCCATATGAGGTTCTAGTCTTATTCTTTTTTTAAGCTGGTTGTCCTTAAAGTTAACATGAGCTGTAGGTCAGATCCCCTTTCTTAATAATCTCTGTACTGTACATAGTAAGTATAAATCAGGACATAGCACAAGACAAGGTGAAGAGGTACCTTTACAGCTGCCTGAGTCTGAAATTCACTGAACATAAATTATTCATATCCTGTCCTGAACTAGGAGAATATCTTTTTTCACTGGTATTGATTTTCCCTTTACATGATGTTAAATTAGTACAAAAAGAATTGTACAAGAGAAGTGCATGTTTAGTTTAACTCTTTAACGAAACATCTCAAAGTTACTATAATAATCTTGTGTGTAATTACCCAGGATTCTGTCTAGATCAGAAGACATGTTTTTATATGGCTCCTGGTACCAAATAATATGCATAAATCTTGCGCCACCAGGTTTAGGGGTCCCAAAGCTCTGGGCAAGAGAGACTTTCTAGGGTCCCATGATTTCTATAAAGTAGGAACTTAGAGAAAAATACATTTCACACATAGACTACTTTGTATTAAGTTAAAAGAAAATTAGCTTAAAAGTCCCAGAATCCATCACTTTGCAATAGGGCAAGGCAAGGGAAGGGTTGAATTACACTGTGAGCCTATAGGGGGCGGGGGACTGGTCTCTGCAGCACATGCAGAATATCATGGTGTCCTTTCAATCTATGCAATTAGGTATGCCTATGTAAAAAATACATTATATATATTATTATATATTTTCCATTTAATACTGGGAAAATTTGCCCCAGTGCAGTAACCCATAGCAACCAATCAAAGTGCTTTCATCACTCAACCTGACCTTAATCTAAGCTAATAGCAGCATATTAATGGTTACTGCCCTTGAGCAAATTCAGCAAGAGTTTGTAAATGAGCCCTACTGTGCCACAAGCAGGAGACCAATTACATAAAGAAAATACATATTCATTAGTCCTTGTTATAGTGGTCTGTTCATGCTCTTTATACCAACTTGTCTTTTTCTAGTTACTGTATAGAGATCTTGGGCACATTTACTTTGCTCGAGCGAAGGATTAGAATAAAAAAAACTTTGAATTTCGAATGGTTTTTTTGGCTACTTCGACCATCGAATTGGCTACTTTGACCTTCGACTTCGAATCGAACGATTCGAACTAAAAATCATTCGAATATTCGACCATTCGATAGTCGAAGTACTATCTCTTTAAAAAAAACTTCGACCCCCTACTTCGCCACCTAAAACCTACCGAGGTGCAATGTTGGGGAAGGTCCCCATAGGCTTTCTAACAATTATTTGGTTGAAGAAAAATCGTTAGATCGATGGATTAAAATCGTTTGAATTGAACGATTCGAAGGATTTAATCGTTCGATCAAACTATTTTTCGTTCGATCGAACTATTTGCAATAAATCCTTCGACTTCGATATTATTATTCGAGATTTACATTCGGTAGACGAATATCGAGGGTTAATCCCTCGATATTCGAGCATATGTAAATCTGCCCCCTCATGTCCATGTGAAGCTATTTCAAGTGGGGCATTTGCAGGCAGTATACGGAAGTATTGGCTCCTCCGAGTAAACATTGCACAATATTTATCCATTCGTTTCCTATATTTAGAATTAGTTGGGTCCTCTGTACTCCTTGGACCTTTATTTCCTTAATATATTTGATGTTGCCTAATATAATTGGAATATTTTATTACATTCCAGTTCCTACCTACTCATCACACTAATGTTTTTCCCCTCAATAAAAGATCCTTATGTAAAAGCCTCTCTCATCTGCGAGGGAAGGAGACTAAAGAAAAGGAAAACCTCCATAAAAAAGAACACGCTGAACCCAACCTACAACGAGGCCCTTGTCTTTGACATTCCCAATGAGAATATGGACCATGTAAGCCTCACCATTGCCGTTATGGACTATGATTGGTAAGGACCTTTATGTATTTACTGTACTTTACATATGTCTTGGTAATATTTTAATTATGGCTAAGAACATTTTATATTTTGAATTATATTTAATTTATTGTTGTGACAGTAAACTTTACGGCAATGGCACACCCAATAGCACATTTAAGATTACATGGCATTCTCCTGATTGCACTCATGATTACAAGTGATTGCCCTCGCATGATTGGGGTGTGCCTTTGATCCTTTTTGCCACCCACCCATGGATCTGTTTAGTTGCTTGGAGAAAAAATATAAAATCACTATGGGTGCCCTTGTCCTCAGATACACATTATACAGTAGCAGTTAAGAAGCAGAAGTAGTTATTTTGCATATTTTTGTAGACCATTTTAGTACTAAATACAGGTAATACAGGGAACGATTCTTGAGACCTGGAGTTTTCCTGATAAGAGGTTGTTAGTAATGTGGACCACCATATTTTGTCAAGATGTGGGCCAGAACCCAAAAATAGGTCCCTTTGCTGTTGAGGCTGGGTTTCCATGATCAGGGGCACCATGATAACTCAAAGAGTCTATATTTATTGTTGACAGGGCCCTGGAGAGGTCTCTTAGCTGTCTAAGCAGTCCCCTTGGGTGGTGGGCACTGCCAACTAATTAGAATTGGGACTCATGTTAAAAAAAGTAGTTATATAAATAAGTCATGTATGGCCATGCCAGAATATGACCAAGATTCTGTCCCGACCCAGCCAACCTTTGCCTGTTCTCAGGTAAGCCCTGCCCTCTGGTGTAACTGTAGAGGAAGCAGACCCTGCAGTTGCTGGAGGGCCTGGGGACAGTGAGGCCTGGACCGTTTGGTCTGCTTCCTCTATAATTAAATATAATAAATAAATCACCCTGCCCAGATGCTTTCTTAGGGAGTGGAGGACACTTGCAGAGAGTGGGCAGCAGCCAAATAAGAATGCAGGGGATCCAGGTAAGATTGGCCAGGTGTGCCGGGCCCCTATGATAATTCTTTTGTGCAGGAGTCCGATGGCAGCTTGTTACACTGCTGGCCCTGCCTAATATATAGCCCATTTTTTGAGACCACTGAATCTTTATCGTGCCCCATTTTGCGATGGGTTTCCTGACTGGACACCCTTGATCCTTTAAATTGGTTGGCATTTCTACAGACAATACTAAATATAATTAAAAAAAGAACATAATGGATTGTAGACCAATTCTTAGGTTGTGGGATGTGGATCTCCTAAGAACAAGTGATCCTACTTTAAATATAATAAAATACTAAAACATTAAAAACACAAAGCAGAATTGTTTCCAGTACAAACTGTTTGATTATTACAGATAAAATCCTACTCAGTGGAAAATAAGAAATTCATTGTTTAAATAGGAGGTTTTCTAATCTACCACCATGGTGTGGGAACCTTGCAAGAATCATAGCAGTATGAGACACTAGAATTAAACTGGAAACCAATTACAGTTGGATCACATAGACTTCATTTGATGGGTTTGATTTAGGGAAATAGGTTTATAACCTGAGACAGGCTTGATGTACTCATATCAAAAGAAATAAATTGCAAAGCAGCAGCAAATAGCCCTCATAGCGAATATTAATTTTCCTTATGGCATCACGTGAATTCACTGAACACTATCATCAGGCATTGTGTTTAATCAATTAAAATAAAAGCTTTGTGCCCCTAAGGCAGCATCTTCCCCATTTCATTTCCGCTGTCCGGAGGGAATAAAATAAGCCTGTTAGCATGTGAAATGGATTAGAGTACACTCTCACACTTTCTACTGATATCACCATTGGTAATGCAGTTTCAAAGTAGTGATGAGCGCATGGTTTGGAGACGATGGTGCAATGTGTATGCCTGCCAAGGGCATCAACAAAGGGATACACATGTTCTAGGCACTGTCAGTATTGGGGTGTATAAGCACTGCACAGGACATTAATGGGGTCAACAAATGTTCAGGGCCAACTCTAGGGTTTAGCCACTCTGCCACAAGCAGGGGATGAATTACATAAATAGTAATGCAATATTCTTTAGCCTTGTGTTCAAATCAAACATTAACCCCTTTTATATCCAACCCCCCCCTCCTTGTCCCTTTAGCCCACTCAGAGACAAATAAAGGATATACAGGTTGAGATGAAATGGCCACAGCTTTAATTTACTAACCAGAAAACATTGTTGACAGCATTGAATGTGTAACCATATTAGTGCCCTCCTGGGACCCCTAGCCCAAGGACACCGTACACAAACCATTAACATCATACATCACAATTACACAGCAATCTGGGACATCCCCCCCACACACACACACACACTCCCTAAACCTGGCTTTCAGCTCCTGTAGACCTATAAATCCCATAATCGTCTTCTGTCAAGGAATGCTGGGATTTGTTTGTAGTTTTTATTATAACCGATGAGAAGTAGGTTGACAGCTTCTACTTAATATGGTGGCAAAACTCTATAGTTCTGTAATAAATATGCAAAAAAACTCATTCACAAAAATGGGGCAAGTAGCAGAGCGCATGTTTTTTTGCATTTTGCCCCTATGCAATTTGCAGCTTGCACCTTAAGACCCAACTCTTTATATAGACTTGCCCCTCTCTTTTTTGTGTCTAATTTTGTCTTGCATTTTGCATTAATGCCTTAGTTAGAGTAATGCCTAATAAGTTAGATGATTGGCGATTTTCATTTTAAATAATATCTTCTTCTGAGCCTTGATAATGGCAAGTATGTGGTTGCCTTTCTTTTGATATCTGGAGAACATAGTCAGAAATAAATATGGTGGCCTTTTTGGAAAATAATTAATGAGCAGTGATACATTATGATGTGATTGCCATTGCAGAATGGCTCTTTCTGATAAGCAATACACTGCTCTCCTACTTTGCTGGAAGACTTTACTGCATCCTGCTACCCCACTGTGCTTTAATCTCTGCAATGCTAATTTATGTTTTTTCACTAGATTGAGTTTGGCTCAGCATTGGAAAATATCTGATACCGTAAACCATAGCAGGAATTTGCATATTCTTGCTATGGCTTATCAGATATAGTGATGGGCGAATTTATTCGCCAGGCGCAAATTCGCGGCGAATTTGCGCGATTCGCGGCAGGCGAATAAATTCGCGAAACGCCCGCGAAAATTCGCCGAAAAAATTCGCCAGCGTCAAAAACGAGACGCCGGCGCCATTTCGCGAATTTTTCGCCGTTTCGCGAAATTCGCGAATTTTTCGGCGAAGCGAAACGGCGCAAATTCGCCCATCACTAATCAGATATATTCCAATGCTGAGCCAAACTCAATTATAGACTATTGTAGACTTCACAACTACAATAGTAGATCTATTGATATAAGGCTTAGGCAGTTTCCATGCTTGAACTTGACAATATGTAAACACCACATTGCTAGTAGGACTGTGCACACAAAATGATTTTTTGTATATACTTCATGAAAACTGTATGTGCAGGTCAAAGAAGTTCCTCAATGGTTCCAAAAATGGCTAGGGACCTAGACTAAGAGGAAACCTTCTTGGCCAAAATATACCCTTGGTAATATTGCGAATGACATAGTTACATACATTATTAGATAGTTAAGTTGGGTTGAAAAAAAACCATAATGCATCAAGTTCAACCCCTCCAAATGAACCCCAGTGCACATATATACATGTACATATACAAACCTTACTATACACTTACATATATAAACTATATACACCAATATCTCTACTAACTGCAGATTTAAGTACCACAATAGACTTGTCCAAGAAATCATCCAAGCCCCTCTTAAAGGCTTGAAGGATCCACCTACCTATGTTCTTCTAGTCTAAAGGATAGACTCTTGTTTAGGAAAAAAAGATCCCACACTATCTGTCTATGCTGCCCTCTAATGTACTTGTAAAAAGTATTCATGTCAACTTGCAATAGTCTTTTTCCAGAGAAAATAACCCCAACCTTAACAGTCAGTATTCCAACCTTTAACCAGATACTCAAGGGACCTATAAAGAGGCAAAATTATGTTTTCATCTCTTGAGTTAATGCCCTTTTTTATGCAAGTACTTTATTTGCTTTAATAGCCACATAATGACACTGTCTAGAATTAGACAGTTTGTTATCTGCAAATATCCCCAGGTCCTTCTCAATGACCCTCAACATATGACCATTTAGGGTGTTATTTATTAAAGTCTGAATGCCTGTCTGAAAAAAAAATCTATTTTTTTGTAGTATAATATCCTCGAATACCCCAAGTCTGAATCCAAAAATCCGGCATCTCAGACCTGCTGAGGTTGTATAAGTCAGTTGGAGAGGTCCCTATTCTATTTGGAAGTTTCTGTGGTCTGCGCTGGATTTAGCCTGAAAATCTGACTATTTTGTACGAGTTACATTTTTTGCTCAATTATATTGAGTTTGTCACCGATTCAATTAACTCATGCTTTTTAAATAATAAATAAGATCCAATGGTTAAAATAATTCGGATTTTGATAAATAAGGCCCCCCGTGTATTTATATTATTTCTACCAAAGTGCATAACTCTGCATTTATCAACATCGAACCTCATTTTCCAATTTGCTGCCTGGCTTTCCAATTTAATCAAATCACTCTGTAAACTGGCAGCATCCTGCATGGAACTTATAGTTATGCAGAATTTTGTTTCATCTGCAAAAATAGAAACAGTACTTTCAATGCCCACCTCCAGGTCATTAATAAACAAGTTAAAAAGCAAAGGACCAAGGACAAACCCCTACTGTACTTCATTCTACAGTACAACAGTGGGTCAATAAGCATTTCATTTACCACCACTTTTTACTCACGGAGCGTCAATGGCGGAGCCCGTCCGGACCGATACGTCTTCCTGCTAGGTCGCAGCTCTCGCGATAAGCCGGTCACTCCACACCGGCTAATGCTTCCAATCCGAAAAAAACCAAGTCGCTATCAAGCGCTGACCAAGTATTCAGGAATCCAGTTCAATTAACATCAAATATAGGCTTTTATTCGCACATTTAAAAGGAATTACAGTGGAGGGTGTACAAGTCTAACGCGTTTCATGCCCCATAGCTGGGCACTTCATCATTTACCACCACTCTTTGTAATCTATCCTTCAGACAGTTCTCAAAAGTACAAATACTATGTTCCAGGCCAAAATATCTTAATTTAACCAGTAACCTTCTGTGTGAAACTGTATCAAATGCTTTAGCAGAGTCTTAGTAGATCACATCCACTGTCATCCCAGAGTCGAGGTTCCTGCTCACCTCTTCATAAAAGGCAATTATATAAGTCAGACAAGATGTTATGCATAAAATGCTGGTGCAGTAATGTGATTTGTGACATAGTCAGGTACAGTGGCGTAACTAGAGTGCGTTGGGCCCCCCGGCAAAAAATCTTCAGAGGGGCCCAGTGCACTCCAAAGCCCAGACATCACCAACTCCCAGACCACGCTCACTGTCCGCCCCACGCCAAAATTCTCTGCTTCCCCGTCAGGTAAGAAAGCAACTGGGGAAAGGGTTCTTGTTGCAAATCGAGGAAGCAGATCTGGTGGTCCAGGCCCCCCTGCGACTGCGGGGTCTGCTTCCTCTATAGTTACGCCACTGGTGAGGTACCTTATGCCTTATTGTGCCTTCCAAAAGCTTTCCCATCACTGATGTGCGACTAGGGTTGCCACATTTTCTAGAAAAAAATACCGGTCTTCCTATATATTTATCTTTTTTCCCTATTAATAACATTAGGATCAACCGTCATTTTTACCGGCCAGGCCGATAAAATACCGGCCAGGTGGCAACCCTATGTGCGACCAACTGACCTATAGTTTCCAGACTGAGATAGCAATTTGCCAGTCTCTTGGCACTATGCCAGACCTCAAACAATCCTCAAATCGAACATATTGTGACATTGGGTGGTTAAGTAATAACAAGGGCCCTGCACTTTGGCAGCCAGTAATGATATGGCTGACTTTTGCATTCTGGTCCTTTGCTCGACACATATAGCTGTGGATTTCCAGTCTGCAATTAGATATTGACTGCAGTTTGCAGTTGCTGCCCTTAATTAGGGTCATAGTAAATTACTTCTATATTACTTCATCATTTTCTTGCTTTGCCCAAGCTGATTTTTTATAAAAGCACAAATTTTTCGGAATTTATTAAACCCAGAGGATAGAAAAGTCCGAATCTGAAAATCCGGCATCTCAGACCTGTCGAGGTTGCATATAAGTCAATGGGAGAAGTCCCAATTATTTTTTTGATGCGCGCTGGGTTTTTGGCAATACCCCAAAGTTTTCAGGAAAAATGGTGAAAAATCTGAAAAAATTGTGAAAATCAGATGAAAATCTTTTTACTAAACTCGGAATGCAAAAATCACGAAAAAAGTGATTTTTTTAATAAAATCACAAATTTTTCGGAATTTATTAAACCCAGAGGATAGAAAAGTCAGAATCTGAAAATCCGGCATCTCAGACCTGTCGAGGTTGCATATAAGTCAATGGGAGAAGTCCCAATTGTTTTTTTTGATGCGCGCTGGGTTTTTGGCAATACCCCAAAGTTTTCAGGAAAAATGGTGAAAAATCTGAAAAAATTGTGAAAATCAGATGAAAATCTTTTTTTTTCACAATTTTTTTGGATTTTTTCCTGCAAACAAAATTTTCAGGAAAGTGCATTAATAAATAAGCCCAAAAAACCCATGCGGATTTGGTCTGTTTTTTTCAGAAAATATTGAGATAAATTTGATAAATAGCCCCCTAAGATTTAAAAGTTGGGGTGCTGGGAGTTTTTTAAGTTGCTTTCATAGATAATGCAGAGAAATGCATTATTTCAATATGTGTATCAATAAATCCGGCATTTGATTAACAGGAATGTGAATGACTTTTGTATTGGTTGATTTTTCTTGTCTAGTATAGGGCACAATGAGGTCATTGGAATGTGCCGAGTGGGAGGCGACGCTGATATGCAGGGCAGAGAACACTGGAATGAGATGCTGGCGAACCCCAGAAAACCCATAGAGCACTGGCATCAACTGGTAGAGGTAAATATCAAGCTTGTAGATGAGAGTGAAAGTCCTGTATTGTAGATATTAAACATTTTAAATGCAAGGATGCCAATTTCTTCACCTGAATATTTTGCCAGGGGAACATGGAGGTGTATGTTTTGAGATTTAGCATTGCAACAGCCAGTTTCAATCTATGGCCACCTGTAGGTAAGAAAAAGGAATACTTATGGGTTGTAATGCAAAAGTGCACATTTTTTAAGACCAATGAGTGTTCCCTTTTCCATAATATATACAATACTTATTCTATAGAATCCTGCATCCTTAATCTTAAACTAGAGGCCCCTCAATCATGAAATACCATTTCTTTCCCCTCTTAGATAATAAGCTCGCTGACAACTCTCTATCTAAAAATGTGAGGGGTGCTTTCATAGCACTTCTTCTTTCTACGCATTTCATTTTCACATTGTGACAGATTTTAAAGGGAACGGAGAAGTTTACCAGCCGAACATTGTTCCCTGATTGATGGCTAGAGGAGGCTTGAGTTTGTGTTAGTAATGGCACCGATAAGAACACAGCAGGGTTCTCAGCATTTCTGCTGAACGCTTCCCTGCTTCCGTCGCTTCTGTCATTTATCTTCAAAAGAAATATAATAAAATCAAGATAATTTTACAGCCTCGGGAAAGGCATCTATAAGTTTGAGAGAATTTTGTTTAGAATGTTTTGATGGTTGCGATATTGCTGATATTCATAGTTTATTAGCTCTACATTCACTATGTTTAGATCTTGGGTTAGATTGTTCATTTTACCAAATTGCGATCTTCTTACCTCATCATCCATGTATGGTTGTCTCCAAGGACACTTTCAACAGACTCTTTCAGCAGATTATCTGGCTCTCCTATAGGTCTGTACATGGAATCCCGATAGGCTTGGATTGCCAAAGTCAGACTTTTAAGTTATGTTTCCATCCAACAGAAGGTTCCTGTTGGACTAATAAATATGATAATACTAAAAGTATTTATGTGATTACATAGCAACCAATTAAATGCTAGCTTTAAGCTTCCGTGCTCTAAAGTACCTGCTTATTTGGCGAGATTTTGCCCAGCATGTGGTTGTTGGAATTGGCCAGAATCTAGTGTTCCCCCATTCATATTCAGGTTCATTGAGTCTACATAGGATGTGGAATCCAAAGGTGAAATTATGGGACTGAAGCTCAACACTGTTATGTTTATTACATGTATGAGCATTATTTGAGCTATTACAAAAGCAAGTTATTTACAGCATATTTGGACTGCTAGGGCATTTATTGCGGCTCCAAAGTCCTAATTGACCTTTTTTCATATAAATTCAGCTACAAACCTCAGAATGCTCAGCTGAGTAAGTATCAAGGTTGTTAGACCTCAAGGAAAGGTTAGAAGCCAGGAATGGAGAACTTTATCTTCAATATACAGTATACTCTAATCTATACAGTTATTACAGATGTACAAAATAATTTGTGTTGAGTGTATGTGTACACCCTATGATGCTATGCCCCGTCTTTATTACGCCCTAGTTGTATACAATTTCATAAAGTGCCTCTTATTGATTTGTGCAGGAGAAAGCATTAAGCAGCTTTATGACTAAATCGCCCCCGCCTCGAGACAAACCAAACATAATTGTGGACAATACACAGTCTGACTAGGAGCTTTTTCTATCTAGGAAGAGAGAAACAGATCACAAGAGCTGTAAGTATAAGTAAACACACCCTGCATTTGTCGAATGTACATTAGTATATCATTGTAAAGAATTATTGTTGTGATCATTGAGCATCATGGGTCATATATGGATGATAATTGGGCAGACTGTCCATTATAAACTGTGGAGAACAAGATGATTTACAAGATGACATATTTCAACTTCTCCAGCTAAGTATAAGTTTTAAAGTTCAACTGCAAGCTGATCCAGAGGATGGTAAACAAACCCTTTATGAACCAGGTCATATCCATTTTGCCTTGAGGGAAAAGTTCTATCCTGACTCCAGTAGGGCAATCGGACCAGGCCCTGGATTAACTCGTGCTAAGAGTTCATTTGAGAAACGTATTTTATACCATGCCTAGATGCCATTTTGTCCTATGGAAGGGTTTTCATATTCCTCCTTTAAGAGACTCTCATCTAGTGAAAACAACCCCAACTTGGTCAACTTTTTCTTATTAGTCCCTTAGTCACTCTGCTTTGCATTTAACAATATCCTTTCTGGGTACTAGAGATAACAACTTAAAGGGACACTGTCATGGGAAAAAACATTTTTTTCAAAATGAATCAGTTAATAGTGCTGCTCCAGCAGAATTCTGCACTGAAATCCATTTCTCGAAAGAGCAAACAGATTTTTTTATATTCAATTTTGAAATCTGACATGGGGCTAGACATATTGTCAATTTCCCAGCTGCCCCAAGTCATGTGACTTGTGCTCTGATAAACTTCAATCACTCTTTACTGCTGTACTGCAAGTTGGAGTGATATCACCCCCTCCCTTTTCCCCCCAGCAGCCAAACAAAAGAACAATGGGAAGGTAACCAGATAACAGCTCCCTAACACAAGATAACAGCTGCCTGGTAGATCTAAGAACAACACTCAATAGTAAAAACCCATGTCTCACTGAGACACATTCAGTTACATTGAGAAGGAAAAACAGCAGCCTGCCAAAAAGCATTTCTCTCCTAAAGTGCAGGCACAAGTCACATGACCAGGGGCAGCTGGGAAATTGACAAAATGTCTAGCCCCATGTCAAATTTCAAAATTGAATATAAAAAAATCTGTTTCCTCTTTTGAGAAATTAATTTCAGTGCAGAATTCTGCTGGAGTAGCAATATTAACTGATTCATTTTTTTAAAAAAAAAATGTTTTTTCCCATGACAGTATCCCTTTAACTACATATTCTCAATAGCAGTTTTTGTAAAGGGGATGCATTACACAAGTATATGAAACAAATATATATATATAACTATATAAGAACTCGCAGGAGGTACAGTAGGTTAATGCCTGCCTGTAAATAGCCGTTAATCTGTGGGCATTTCACTCAAGTCAGTCTCTTTGTAAATCTTTCCATCATGAAATTTACTACAGCTATGTTCGTATGATTTTTTCCTGTTATTATTGCTTTTGGCATTTTTCCCTCATCCTGACAAAGACTGTTCCATAGCCCTGACAGGTTTAAAACCAAGTACATTTCTAGGAGATGAGAGTTTTCAGCCAAGGAAGCAATTACGGTAAAATATGGCTCACATCTGTCTACAATGAAATCTACATTAAGTATCACGTATAGCCAAACTGAGGCCCACACTAACTAGGGTTGAGTTAGAGAACCTTTGAAACCATAAATCCTTTAATTCTTGAATGATACAGACTCTGGTCCCATGTCCTGAATGAAGAGGTTAAGGACGTTTACAAATACAGGAAATAATAACAAAAAATTGATTAAAGGAACAGTAACACAAACACACTGAAGTGTTTTAAAGTAATATGTAGTGTTGCTCAGCACTGGTAAAACTGGTGTGTTTCTTTCAGAATAGTCTATATAAACAAGCTGCTGTGTAGTCATGGGGGGCAGTCATCCAAAGCAGAAAAAAGGAGAAAAGGCACAGAATACACAGCAAATAACAGATAAGCTATGTAGTATACAATGGGATTCTTCAGAACTTATCTATAATCTATTGTGTATCCTGGCTGCTCCCATGACTACACAGCAGCTTGTTTATATAAACTATGGTAGAGTTTCTGAAGCAAACACACAAGTTTTAACAGTGCAGGGCAACACTACATAATACTGTCATTTCTTGAAAACACTTTAATTTTTAGATGTTACTGCAAGATGGCCGAATCAAAAAAGCCTAGTGTTTAAAGCTCAAGGATAAGTAAACCTTTAAAATAAGCGAATGTAAAATTGACAAGAGTGCTATTCTAAGAACTTTTGTAATTTACATTCATTATTAGTTTATTTTTTTATTCCAAGATATTAAAGGATACCTGTAGCGTTAATATAAATTAATTTTGTTACAACAGCGCCATCTGCTGGTCAGTTTCTGACTATTCTGACCTCCAAGTAGTCAAGGAAGTTGTCAGGAGAAAGAAAGAAGGCTGCTCTGATGTTCTTTTGGTTAGAAAAAATGTAGAAACCTTTCTCAAATACTTCCTAAGCAGAAGAACATCAGATCAGCCTATTTCTTTCTCCTGACAACTTCCTTGACTACTTGGTTGTTAGAATGGTCAGAAACGGACCAGCAGGTTTACTTATCCTTTAAGGATTTGGTCATATAAACTTCTGTCTGTGCCTGTTCCTCAGTTTATCTCCATTTTCTTTCGGTTGCTGGATGGAGAGTTTAGTTCTTAAAGAAGATATACAGTATCTGGTACATTTTAGCAGTTCTGGCTCTGTCTAGTTCTTTTGTTTGTCCCAACATAATGAGTTTTGTTGAGACTGATAGTGATTCTCTAGCAAATAAAACATGGATACAGAAGCCATTAATCATACGGTGGAACCATTTCATAAGGTTGAAAATGACTTTTGAAATGCAGGACCCAATTACAAGCAGATCATTTAAACAGGTATTCATTTGGAAGGTGGGCTGATATAAAATGTGGCTATCTAGATATATAAAGCACACTTCAGGGTATATAGGCACTGGAGGCTATATTTCCATAACAAGTAGTTTTGTGTAGTAGTTCCACCTACAAAGAACTGCTTGTTGTAGGGTATTCTTGACTCCATCTATATCTTCTGCTTTGTATTAGCTTCATGCAGCCCTGATATGTCAATGTTTTAATTTATCTGTAACCTTGTTATGAGTTAAGGAGGCTCAAAAATGCTGGTGAATAAAGGGGGAGACTTGTTTCCAAAATGTTTGAAAAATATTTTTCAACAGCAAAACTAAACAGCACTGTGAACCTCATAGCCAAACATTGTACTGCTTATGCAGAAGTATGGGGAATGTAATGTGAGTTGGGGAGCATCATGTTATACTTGTATAGCCATATCTTGTCCCTATTTAATATACAAGTATATTACCTCTAAGGTAAAGGGCACTCAATAGATAAATTACTCCAGGGAACAGCGTGCATTCCCCCACATTTTCTCCTCTATAAAATCCAGGGAACAGGGGAGGGGAAATGTAAATATTACACAGAAATATGGAATTGGGGATCCTGTCCTGTGCTACTAATCCATATATCCAAGATATGATTTATTGGTTTCCTCAATGCCCAGATTGCTCTTCCCCTCTCCTATTCCAATAGGAATATAATACTATTCCTCAGTGATGAGCAAAAATTTTCACCAGCTTTCACTGCAAAAAAGACGCCCATAGACTTCAATGGGTGAAAATAATTGTCACTCGTGAAAAAATATTTGTCCTGTGTAGTGATGGGCAAATCGCTTCACCAAAAATTCTCAAAACAGCGAAAATTCACCAAAATTCCTTAAAGGGCATGTAAAGGCAAAAAAATTAAATCCTATTTGTATTTTCTTTAATGAAAAAGAAACCATCTCCAATATACTTTAATTAAAAACATGTGTACCGTTATTATAAGAAACCTGACTGTATGCAGTGAAATTCTCCCTTCATTTACTGCTGTGGATAGGAATTGTCAGACGGTCCCTAACAATCATACTTATGAACAGCAGGGGGAGCCCCCGCCTTACTTCCCAGCCATGCAGAACTCAAGCAGCTTTGTTTATGACGATCCCTAAGCAGCCCAGACCACACTGAGCATGTGCACAGTCTTAGTCTTGCAAAGATGTTTAACAAAGTTACAAGATGGTGACCCCCTGTAGCCAACTTTGAAAGCATAAATCATTTGTTTGATTAGGCTTGTGGTGCAGTAACTTCATGTTTATATTTAGTATACAAAATACAGCATTTCTAGCCTTATTCTTTTTTAGACTTTACATGCCCTTTAAAGACTATGGATATCAAATTTTTTTTAACGCACGACTATTTTTTCACCCATTGGGAGTCATTTTTGCAGTGAACTAGTCCTGTGTCAAAAAATAAAATTGTTGTCAATAGACACGAATGCATTTGGTGAATTTTTGGTGAATTTTCAGCAAATGGATCAGATTCGCCCATTACTAGACAGCATAAGTATCCAATATCTGAGCCTATCCTATTAGGACAATACAAGGAAAGTGTTTTTGTTTTTTTTTTCAATGAATCAAAATCAAAGGAAGTTTTAATTTTGTGTGGTTATTCTGATGATACTTGGTTATAAATGAATAAGTGGAACACAATCATCTTTGTTAGAACTGTAGCATGTTAGAGTCCTGGGTCATTGCATTTGCATTGCAATGATCACTTTAGTTAAGTTAGTTTAGTTAAATAACACACCCATTGTATGTCATTGTTAAGACTGTTTTTATTTTATGCTGCTCTAACATACTGATGCTTCAGATCTTCATTGCATTCTTAATGCTCTATTAATGGTTCCTTGCCTTCTGATTTTCACCTTTGGCTTAAACGGATAGTGGCATGTTCCAATTTTAACAGGAATGTGTCACTTTGCCTATATAAACCCTGCTGCTGCTATTATTTTCTAATGGATTTGCACACACCCCTGCCACCCCCCCCCCACTTACCTCTATGGATTACTTTGTGTTGGAGGGCCCAGTCTATTGGAAAGTTGTCCAGCCCCCAAGTGATCCGTCAATCATGAAGCTGTTGGCATCTGGAATGTGACACTATCCCTTTAAAGACCAGTTAGATGTCTTGGAGGATGCATAACTGGGGGGTCCATTTAAAGGAGAAGGAAAGCGATGGAGGCATTTTATTGCCAATAGATTAGCTGCAATAGTGCAAGCTAGAATGCTATATTTATTCTGTAGAATATTTTACCATACCTGAGTAAAAAGCTCTAGAAACTCTCTGTTTGTTTAGAATAGGAGCTGCAGTATTAATGTGGTGTGACATCACTTCCTGCCTGAGTCTCTCCCTGCTCTGGGCTCAGATTACAGTAGAGAAGGGAGGGGGTTGGTAAGAGGAGCAAACTGAGCATGCTCTTGCCCAGGGCAATGAGGTTTAAGCTGAAAACAGGAAGTCTGATACAGAAGCCCATGAGTACACAATAGAAGGAAAGAAATGCAGTGTTTCTTTTGACAGGGGACTCAGAGCAGCACTACTTTGGGGGTTTACTGGTATATTTAGATGGACCTTTCTGATAAGGCTTACTTAGTTTTAACCTTTCCTTCTCCTTTAAGATATTAAAGGTATACTGTCATGGGGCTAGACATATTGTCAATTTCCCAGCTGCCCCAAGTCATGTGACTTGTTCTCTGATAAACTTCAATCACTCTTTACTGCTGTACTGCAAGTTAGAGTGATATCACCCCCTCCCTTTTTCCCCCCAGCAGCCAAACAAAAGAACAATGGGAAGGTAACCAGATAACCAGCTCCCTAACACAAGATAACAGCTGCCTGGTAGATCTAAGAACAACACTCAATAGTAAAAACCCATGTCCCACTGAGACACATTCAGTTACATTGAGGAGGAAAAACAGCAGCCTGCCAAAAAGCATTTCTCTCCTAAAGTGCAGGCGCAAGTCACATGACCAGGGGCAGCTGGGAAATTGACAAAATGTCTAGCCCCATGTCAGATTTCAAAATTGAATATAAAAAAATCTGTTTGCTCTTTTGAGAAATGGATTTCAGTGCAGAATTCTGCTGGAACAGCACTATTAACTGATTCATTTTGAAAAAAATTTTTTTCCCCATGACAGTATCCCTTTAAGCTTCATTGTCACATCCAAATAGGCCTCCAAGATTCTGTTTAGCACATTACATGAGAGTAAAATCAAGGAAACTGAATTTTCTGTAAGAAAAAATGACCTTCTTATTAAATGTCCATGACATTAAAGGGCATGTAAAGTCTAAAATAGAATAAGGCTAGAAATGCTGTATTTTGTATACTAAATATAAACATGAACTTACTGCACCACAAGCCTAATCAAACAAATAATTTATGCTTTCAAAGTTGGCTACAGGGGGTCACCATCTTGTAACTTTGTTATACATCTTTGCAAGACTAAGACTGTGCACATGCTCAGTGTGGTCTGGGCTGCTTAGGGATCGTCATAAACAAAGCTGCTTGAGTTCTGCATGGCTGGGAAGTAAGGCAGAGTCTCCCCCTGCTGTTCATAAGTATGATTGTTTCCCTGCTCAGCAGTTAGGGACCATCTGACAATTCCTATCCACAGCAGTAAATGAAGGGAGAATTTCAATGCATGCAGTCAGGTTTCTTATAAAAATGGTACACATTTTTTTAATTAAAGTATATTGGAGATAGGTTTATTTTTCATTAAAGAAAGTAAAAATGGGATTTTATTTTTTTGACTTTACATGCCCTTTAAAAGTTGGGTGAACACCAATTATTTTGTCAACCCAAAATCTTGCCAAAGGTACTCCGGCCTAAGTGGATTCCTGAATCCTGAAACATACGCCCAGATCCATATAAACGTCAAATTGTAAATGTATTCTCTAGTTGAAAGAATTTGCATTTTTTGTGTCTTGGTGGCGCATTTCTTGATCATTATCAAATGATGTGATAGATTGCATTTTGTGTGATGTCAAAACTAAGTTTGATCAATCTGTTTCACCAGGACACTGTAATATCTGTTCAAACATTAATCTACATGTAATGCTCTGACAGTGACAGTCTTTACATTCCTTGATACTGAGCTGAAAGTTGGTTGTTCAACAAATTAATCACAGTTTGCTTCATTATTTCACATATCTGCATAAAGGTTTATCTCTGCAGACATGTCTTTGCAGTGTTTGTGAAATATGTGTGCTCTGGTTTGTTATTTAAATGATAGCTGTTTATTGCATTCCCTGGTTATTAAGGTAATATTATATCTGTTTGCGGCATTGTGCATAATATGTCATCATTACGAAATCTATTCATGCAGTTTCCTCTTTATTACTTTTTAGGTCGTCAAGTCACATACGTCACTCTGTCTATTTCCTCTTCATTTTGTAGTTTTCATGAGGAGGAGGGGTAAAGACTCCTGGAGATGAAGTAAAGAAGAAAAGGCTATACGATGCACCAGATTATTGCAGATGCATTTTGATTTTCAAAAAAAGCCATAGAGTACTCATGTACATATTAATCAATCTCTACTGGTTCACGGTGAACATGGAAGATCTTTTTTTGATCACCGTTATTTCAGAGAGGACAGTGATGGACTGTTAGTCACCATATCAAACTCCAGCAATGCACTAAACACAGCATGGGCAATGCAATGAAGAAGGTTCTCCAGAGCAGCTCTAAATCTCTAGGTGCAAGGACTTTGAGCAGCATAAGGAGGAAAACCCAACTGAGTGATCTGCATGTTATGGAAAAGAATCTCTGCTCAGCCTCATTTTACCTGCCTGGGCAGGAGAAGCAGTGCTTGGCTTCAGAAATATCTCCATCATGGTCTTAATATCATCTCTTATTTTACACCTAACGGCTCAGTGATAAGGGAATGTCCCCTTCACCATTAGAGTGACTTCCAGTGTTAAAACCATGAGGTTTGTCGGATGGTGGCTTCACAAACTCATTTACAAAGTAGGCTGATGTTACTGGGAGGATGGTGGATCAGGGAGAGTTTTCTGTGAAGGATCTGAATCCGTGAACAGCAAAATATCTTCTATGACCCTGTCCTCTAGAAGCAAGAAATAGGCACTTTTTTGTCGACTGTCTTTCTATTGTAGAATTGTACATTCTGTGTGTGTGGGTGAGATTGAAAACGATGTCCATTTGAGTGGTACTTGATGGTTTCCCTTCTTCCTATACAACGTTAAATATAACATTGTTATTAAGGTGAGTGCGAGTTCAATCACTTGTTACATGTTTATGGTGTGATTGTGAACATCTAAAGGGGTCTTTCAGCTGAAATATAGAGCTGACACACAAGCTGAACTCTCCTATATGAGGGGAGATGCGAAAGACGGGCAGTTTGTGGTCATTAAAACAACGAGAAGGAGCATGAGAAGATCAGAGCACTTGGATTTAGTTGGCACTTTTCTAGTAAGAGAAGATCAAGGAGAATGTTTCTTGGTAGAAACAGATTGTTGCCTTCCAGTACTCATTTTTTATATTCGTATTATGCCAAGAATAAAAGGAAATAAATGCATATATCAAAATAAAAGTAGCCATGCTGAAACCTCTTCATGCAAATGTGAAAAAAAGGACCAGGTAAGCGGGGCTTGTGCTTGTACAATGACCAATTTGTAGTTATTTTGCTCCTGGTTTTTGCCTTCTGTAGACCCATATCAAGTTCTGAAAGATATATGTCTCAAACACCATATCATTTGCTTAAAAAGAAGAATGTGTTCTATCACAGTCACCTCATTAAAAGCCATCATGGTGTCTTCATATTTTCCCGAGGTCGAGTGTTCCCAGATCTTTCTATTATTATTATTTTTATTTTTTTTAAATGTATGAAAGAATCTCTAACTTTTATACACTTTAAAATGAGTAAAACCAAGATTTCAATACATTTTTATAAATTCGCCTTAAAAAAAATCTGGACATTTAAAATGTGGCAAGATAAAAAAGATCACACAAGAACAAATACATTGGCAATTCTAAATTTAATATAAAAAAAAATGAATATATACTTTTTTGTCACTCCTAAGGGGGTGGCTTTATTTTAGCCCCTGGTATTTTCTAAATGTTCCTCTCCTACAATTGAATAGACTGGGGATTGCATGGAATTCATAGCATGCTCTAAAGTTTCGCAGGGACTACTCGGCTCCTTAGAAAACCCACCAATCGCCTTTATCCCTGAAGTGGGGAAAAATGTAAAAAGAAAGTTTTAAGGGTGATTCACTGAAAAACATTTATGGAAACTTGAACCAAATGCACGTCTGTTATTTGTTGGGGGGAAAAAAAGTATAACATTTGTTTGTTTTTTGTGTGTGAGAAAATGCTCATTTTTAACAGTTGCCATCTGCAAAGCCATACCAAAAATGAAAAAAATGACAAAAAAAAAATAAAAATGTGAAATTAAAAATCTAAAGGTGATTTGTTTATTTTAACTCATATCGCTGATTTTTCAATCAACGGCGCCTTTCTCTGCTGCTCAAAAATCATGGCATTAAAATGGTGCTTTATATTAACATAACAGAACTCAGCAACATTTTGCTTACAAATTTAAACCTAATTAATTCAGGCCCTTGCAAAGTTAGGTATACTGTATCATTTCTGCCAGAGTTTCTAAGTGGAGTTCCTAAGCCCAAATATCGCCCAACTGCCACCTTCCATTGTACTGAATGGGAAAGACGCATAAGGGCTTCTACAACAGTACCCGAGCCAGTGCACTTTTCAGCAAACAGGAGCACTGGCCTGAAGTTTCAGGTCAGTCATCATAATCACTGTGGGGGGTGAGGGACCTAACATTTTGCAGCCCCACAGCGTTGTACTGGGGGGGCCAGGAGGCCACCACAAAGCCCCCCTACCATCTCCTGCCCAAGCTGCAACCCCATTTGGCACCGCAGTGCCTACCTTCTCCTTCTTGAAGACGAGCAGTGGGCCCCGGATTGAGGTCAGAAGCCACACGCTGGAATCGAGTCTGGGCCGGTGGCCAGAGCCCACTCTGACGAAGTGACGTGATTTGGGCCAAGAAACGCGTAAGTCCAGGACACCCACCGCCACTTATTTTGTACTAGCATGTGCGCACAATAAAGCCAAAATTTGGAAGAAACTGTTCATGCCCTCTCAAGAATGTCCAGCACAGCGCCTGTGTAGCGGGATTCTTAGTTGCCCACTGGGTTTTACCTGTGTAATATAGGCCACATGGGCACAATATTCAATAGATCAAGTGGTCCGAAGCACAGGTCAGTCTGTGCCGAATATGAAACCTCTTACCACTATGAGGGTGGGAAAATGCATCAGCAGTCAGTAAACAGCCACAGGTTTTACATCCTCCACATAAAAACATCATGGCTTACTCACTTGTAGCCAAGTCCCATGGGGTTTCAGTCTGTAAATCTATCATCATCGGTAAATCTTTAAGTGACTGACCCTGACGGTAAGCACATATAGGTGGAGGCATCTTGGTGAACGGTAAGCCAGAATCTAGTTGCAAGATTGCCATTGTTATTGGTCACATTATTGACATGATGACTCAACCGGCATAAAGTTTGAGACAAACTCTCAGGTCTGGCACATCCAGTGGTTTTTGCCATTCACTTAGGGTTGTCACCTGTCAGGATTTGACCCGGACAGCCCAGTTTTCAGAAGGGCTGCCCAGATCAAGACAGTCTGCCCGGTTTTCCAAATATGGAAAACTGGGCAGGATCTCCCTTGATTGACATGGCGATCAGCCAATTGTTGATCACTACATCATAGCCACCCCCGTGACATCTATAGCTCTGCCTGCAACGCCCCTCTGATGTCATGGCCCCACCCCTTTCCCGGATTGTGGACAACGGAAAGATGGCAACCCAACCTTTACCTGATGTTCTAGAGGCCTTTTTCCACCTCTTTGTTAAAAAATTCATGAGAATATCCTCTCTCCACAAAATCCTCATGCATTTCCACCGCCTGCTGTTTTGCTGGGGGCCACATCAGAAATATCATCAAAATGCCTGCAGTATAGCAACATATGTTCCTTGTACCTAGGGTAAATATAATGACCTTCAAATATATAAATATATACTAGAAAATGCAGCACTTCTTCTCCTTATGTCGGTCAAACAAAACCACTGCAACTAGTGGTATAATTAATAGAACATTTCAAAAATGACACAGCACCCGATCTCATATGCAATATCAATATATTATCTTAACTCCATAAACAGTTACATTTCCCCATCTGCAATGTTTCGGAGTAAATCCACTCCATCAAGCCAGGGATAAAATTGTTTAACAAGCATTGAGTAATTCACTTATACAGGAAATGTATCATCACTATAGCCCAGTTCCGTAGCAACCACTTCACTTCCATCCTTTATATCAAATCTGCTCCAATTCAAGGATTCTCTAAGAGTTAATGGAGAAATGGAAAAAGTGAATCAACGACAACAGGGGAACCTATTCACAAATATATATAATAATATATATAATAAAATATACAGTGCAAGTTGCCATACCTTCTCTCATCATATAAATCAGTTACTTTACATCCCTGGACTTCAGAATATTTTCATGAACCAAGGTAGAATGCTGCTTTAATTGATCAAGCAATTCTATTTGAATGCAGCAACTCTCAGACATGAGAATGCCCTTGCTTTTGACTCCCATTTCTTTCATACATTCAACTAAACTCCAAAATGAAATAATTTGGGGTCATATACTTAGCTGTGCCTGTGCCTGGGCATAGCAATCTATAGAAGTGCAGCATTTTATCCCTCAAATGTTCTACACAACCCATAGAATCCATAAGACATTTGCTTTCAAATAGGTGGCTTACTTGCTGATTTGCTGGTTGATTTACGTGTTAAAACCTGTAATAAATGTGTCACCTTTTATTACTGGATTTCTTTGACTGATGGCACTCTTGGTCTATAAAGCACCCTTTTACTCTCCAATAAACATTTTAATAATCAGGTTAAAAGCTGGTTTTAGCTCAGATGACAACCAGTAAAATGGTTTTTCATAACAAAAGTGACGAAGGGGCAGAATTACTCAATTTTGGACTGTGGAATCCTGAGGGCAGGTCCTCTATCAGGTCTCATGGGGCACAATGCTTCCTAAATGGATGTGCCCAGAGGATCTAGGTTCTTAGACCTCTGCCTGACTTGACCCCGTGGGTGTTGGCCACGGCTAATGAAACACAATGGGAAACCGTGTTTAAAATAAAAATTAAAAGGTTACCTTTAGCAAATCAGGTTTGGCCATGCCCCTGGTTTGCCCACAACTGCACCACACACAAACCCATGGGCTGCCCATTCACCAATAATTCTCAACAAAGCCAAACCCCTTTTGTGCTTCACTATTCAGGATAGTTGCATCTATCCAGCCTGGAATGTATCACTCAGGGGTGCTAAATCTGCACCATAGGCATGTTCTGCAATACCAGTGCACTAGCCTTAGCAACAGGGAGCCTTCCTGGAACCGACCTAAATAATTAACTAAAAAGTAACTTTTGTTTATTGAGCTTAATTTCCTTGATGCCAGTGAGCCATGCTCCATCTCTAAAAATAAATACAGGCATTGAAAATGATCTATCCAACACGCATTTTAAATGAAAGTTTGTAATAGATGTTATGATCGCTGTAGGAGGATTGAATGGTGAAGATGTTCTGTTACTGACACTGTAACTCATAGATATGTTTGTACCAGAACCAACAGAAGAAAAGTGAATGCATACTGAGAATAGATCAAATTTATGAAGGTGGCTGTAATTAAAGGTTATTAAAAGGTTTATATCACCATAATTTAATAAAGGTGTGGTCCTGTGGTCTTAAGAAAAACATGAGGACAATTTTACTCATGGAAAATCACTGCAAAAAGATCCATGAGCCAGTGCTCTCCATGAGCTTTTGCTCTTAGAAAAAAATTATCGGTTTGTCTGCAATTATTGTTTAAATTGTAACTTAGAATACGTTTGCACAAGAACAGTGCACTAGCCTTAGCAACAGGGAGCCTTCCTGGAACCAACCTAAATAATTAACCAAAATAACTTTTGTTTATTGAGCTTCATTTCCTTGATGCCAGTGAGCAATGCTCCATCTCTTAAAATAAATAGAGGCGTTTAAAATGATCTATTCTACAAGCATTTGAAATGAAAGTTTGTAATAGCTGTAGGAGGATTGAACAGTGAAGATGTTCTGTTACTGACACTGTCCCTCATAGATATGTTTGTACCAGAACCAACAGAAGAAAAACGAATGCGTACTGAAATTAAATCAGATTTATGAAGGTGCCAGTAATTAAAGGTTATTAAAAGGATTATATCACCATAATGTAATAATGGTATCTATACAATTTCATAATGGAGGGCCCCATTCAGCCCATGGACATCAAGTTGCACAGTCCTGATACAATTTAAGACTTTTTTTAATTTTACAGTTAGGGAAATAGTTTTATTAAAGTAGAATGAAAGTGTAAGTCACTGGGGGTTGCCCTGGGATTAGAATTACTTACCTCAGACCTGAGACAAATGTTCCTCTTCACTAAAAAGTAGAACGGTCTGGTGTACTATTCATCTTCTTGTCTCCTGTCTGTGGCCCTGGGATGTGTATATATATAGTGATGGGCGAATTTGCGCCGTTTCGCTTCGGCGAAAAATTCGTGAATTTCGCGCGAAATTCGCGAAACGGCGAAAAATTCACGAAACGGCACCGGCCCGTTTTTGACGCCAGCGCCCGTTTTTCCGACGCCGGCGTCTGTTTTTCGAAAAAAAATTTTGACGCAGGCGAATTATACGCCGCGAATTTTTGCGGGCGTTTCGTGAATTTATTCACTGGCGGCGAAACGCGCAAATTCGCCGCGAATTTGCGCCTGGCGAATAAATTCGTCCATCACTATATATATAGTAGAGTAATGTCGACACTTAGATGCAAAAAGTTTTGCTCTACTTCCCAGGGCGACAGCAGAGATCCCAGGGAAAGGAAGAAATTGACATTCACTAGCAAAGTACCCCAAACAAGTGCTTTTTCAGTGAAGAGGCCTGCCAGTTCAGGGTCAGAAGTAAATAAATCAGATCACTGGGGATTGCCAACAACTTGGAACCAACCCCTAGTAATAAACTCTTTACAACCTTTAAAATTGACTACTCTTCACTTTAAAAGGTCATTAGAACATGCAATGTTATCACATTATCAAAATATGACATTTTACAAAAGATTAAAGGGCATGTAAAGGCAAAAAAATAAAATCCCATTTTTTACTTTCTTTAATGAAAAAGAAACCTATCTCTAATATACTTTAATTAAAAAATGTGTACCGTTTTTATAAGAAACCTGACTGTATGCAGTGAAATTCCCCCTTCATTTACTGCTGTGGATAGGAATTGTCAGACGGTCCCTAACTGCTGAGCTGGGAAACAATCATACTTATGAACAGCAGGGGGAGCAGCTTTGTTTATGACGATCCCTAAGCAGCCAAGACCACACTGAGGCGTTTTCTGTGCTCCTCGACTATCGAATTGGTGTAAATTCGCCTGAGTAGAATGATTCGAATAGATCGAGCGCAAAAACTCTGCGACTATTTGCCCATTTGATAGTCGAAGTACTGTCTCTTTTAAAAATCATTCGACTGCCTACTTCGCCAGATTAAACCTACCGAATTGCTTTAAAAGCCTATGGGAAAGTCCCATAGGCTTTTTTTCTAAGTTTTTGATCGAATAAAAAGGCATTCGATCGAATGAAAATCCTTCGATCGAATATTCGATTGCTCGGCTATTCGCCGGGCGAATATTCGCCCATTCGACTATTCGCCAGCCCGTAAATTCGCCCGAATTCCCTATTCAATTCTATACTCCAGTCGAATTTTGAGGGATTTAACCCCTCGAAATTCAACCCTTGATACATCTGCCCCTACGTCTTGCAAAGATGTTTAGCAAAGTTACAAGATGGTGACCCCCTGTAGCCAACTTTGAAAGCATAAATTATTTGTTTGTTTAGGCTTGTGGTGCAGTAAGTTCATGTTTATATTTAGTATACAAAATACAGCATTTCTAGCCTTATTCTATTTTACACTTTACATGCCTTTTAAATGTGGTGGGCAAAACACAGGCCTTAGGCCATCCCTCCCAACTGTCCCGTTTTTCACGGACAGTCCTGATTTTGGCAGCTCAACCCACAGTATCGGATTGTTACTGAAATTCCCAACTTTCTCTTTGATCTCCTGCACTGAACAGCCAAAAATAAATACAACGTTTCTAAAATGTATTTGGCTTTTGGCCAATTATGTGGCAGGTACGCTTAGATACATTTGTTACAATTAAGATAAGCAAAGATACTATTTAAGATAAGCAGGTCTCTTGGTGAAACTGTGACTTGCAGCTTAAAGGGCAATTCGCCTTCATTAGCAAAACTGTAATAACACATAAAATCTGAACCTAAACCCCCCAGAAAGATGTTCAAACTTTCCATAACCTGCCGAATTTTGTAAAATGGACATGGTAATTAGGGGATGTGGCCATAAAATGGGCGTGGTAAAAAAATGTCTGCAGTGCTGTCCTCGGCAAAACTTTTTGCCCTCTTGCTGCTTTAAAAATGTTAGGGAGGTATGATAAGGTGAAGGTCAACATACTGCAGGTGAGGAGTAATGAATGTCTAAGTAGACTTAATCTTCCTAAAAGTGGTCAGACACCATATTTAATTGTAAGCTCTTCTGACAAAATTCATCCATCGATAGCCTCCCCAAACAAAAAAAAATGAACCCAGCTCCCCCTCCCCAAGATGTTAATATTTTCATATTTTTGTACCGATTGATCAGAACTGATGTATCACTCGGGAGAACCCAGAGGTTAGAAAGTAAATCCGTTTTATAAGTAATATAATTCGGCCTGTCTTGGGCTGTAGAAAATGTAAATCAATAACATTTCCCACACTGGTTGCATAGTTAATGTACTGAAAGAAGCTGCATTCTATACAACTCCATATGGTTTCATTCTGAGCACACACAAAAATATCTGTACAGCTGCCGTAGCGTAGGTCATAAATACATGAATGTTCCTCAACTTGGCTTTGATTTAGAGTTTGGTAAGAGTCTGTTTTCATAATTAGATTCATACCATCCTCCTCTCGGGGATTTCAAAGCAGAAGGTTATTGTTCTTGAAGTTCTTATTGTTCTTATAAAGTTACCACTGACTAGAAAAGCTTTGTTTCATTCGGACCACAAGGACCTATGGGTCTATTCTCTCAACCAGACTGTATTAATACATTATCTCTTTTCCCTTAACTCCCCAGAATGCTTAGTGGTATAAATAAAATAAAAACGGATCAATAGATATGTTGTGTGCCCTAAATAACCAAGCACATCAAGAAAAGCTTTAAGAATTTAACATCTAAAGGTCAGAAGACAGAATGGCAAGAAATAGCGAAATAGTTAAAGAGAAAGAAGAGCAATTTTCAGAAGGGGAAGAAACAACATTTAGAAGGGGGAAACTGAAGGTTCTACGTAGGGCAAAAAATAGTCCAGGCTCTGCAAGGCAGGGAGACATTCACATCTATTTTGATTTTATGGTACCTTAACCAAATGATATCACTGCATAGTATGTTGATTATCCAGATTGCATCCTTTTTAAGCTGTTCCTGGTTATAGAAGAGAATTTTGTTTTGATACATGGGCAGTGCAAGTGCTGAAAGCCATATTTATAATTCTTCATGGCACTTCTAAGGGCTCATTTACAAGTGCAGGTGAAGTGTGCAAAGCGCAATTTTGGATGTAAGTTTCTGTACCTAAAATGCAGCGTTTTCCCCATCATTCCAGTTTTATTGCAGCTACCAAGTTATACTATTGCATCAAAACACTCACCTCGAGTTGAGAGTCATTCCAGGGTTCCCCAATATCAGTAGTTGTACTGACACGGCAGCGTTGAGCACATCACCAATTTGCAAAGAACAAGTGCAAAGAGCATGAAAGTACCTTTAACAAATGATGCAATGACTGTGCCCAGATTTGTTGGTCACAACTAAGTCTGTGCTATAAAGCTTTAGTGTAATGCAATTGTAAAATGTTGTTAAATGTGTTTTGTATTTGATGATACCCTAGGGAACACCTGTGTGGTCTCCGGTGTGCCAGTGTCTTTCCTAGTTTAATATTATTTTATTATTATTATTATTATTAACATGTAATTATATAGCGCCAACATATTGCGTAGCACTGTAAAGTAAATGTGATTATACAACTAAATCACATGAATTATATACATAGAACATAAGGAGTTACATACATCACAATCAATACCGGTACAAAAGGTGAGGAAGGCCCTGTGCATAGGCATACACTCTAAAGGGAAGGGAGTAATACACAAGGTGTGGGAGTGGGCAAGATCGAATTAAGTGGGTGAGAAATGTGGTACTGTATGTGGTGTTGCGTTTGGTAGTTAAGCAGAGTGAGGGTAGGCTTCTCGAAAGAAGTGCGTTTTAAGAGAATTCTTGAAAGCAGAAAGGTTGGGAGAAAGTCGCACAGACCGTGGGAGAGAGTTCCAGAGGAGGGGTGCAGCCCTTGCAAAGTCTTGAATGCGAGCATGTGAGGAGGTAATGAGAGAAGAGTTGAGTAGTAGGTCAGTAGAGGAGCGTAGTAAGCGGTTGGGTGAGTATACAGAGATGAGTTCAGAGATGTAGGGTGGGGCAGAGTTATGAAGTGCTTTGAAAGTCAGTGTCATTAATTTGAATTTGATTCTGAAAGGAATCAAACGGAAGCCAGTGCAGGGATTGACAGAATGGCATGGCAGAGGAGGAGCGGTTGCTGAGGTGTATAAGCCTCGCAGCAGTGTTCATTATGGACTGGAGAGGTGACAGTCTCTGGAGGGGAAGGCCAATTAAAAGAGAGTTACAATAGTCTAGACGTGATATGATGAGAGAGTGAATAAGAATTTTGGCAGCATCTTGGGTGATAAATGATCGTATTTTGGATATGTTCCTTAGGTGGAAGTGACATGATTTAATAAGTGACTGGATATGAGGAGTGAATGACAGGGCTGAATCTAGAATAACCCCAAGGCACCGGGCCTGGGGAGAGGGGGTGATAGTGGAATTGTTAGCTATGATGGATACTTCCGGGATGTTACTGGTGTTAGTTGGAGGAAAGAGAACCATTTCAGTTTTAGAGAGGTTTAATTTAAGGTAGCGTTGCGACATCCAGGTAGAGATAGCGGACAGGCAGGAGGAGACATGAGTTAGGAGTTCTGGGTTGAGATTAGGAGATGAGAGATAGATCTGAGTATCATCAGCATAGAGGTGGTAGTGGAAATCATACGAGTTGATTAATTTGCCGAGGGAGGAAGTATAGAGGGAGAATAGTAATGGTCACAGGACAGAGCCTTAATGAACTCCAACAGAAAGAGGTATGATCTTAAGGGGTCAAGTACAATGCAAATTAATATGAGGGATCCCTCCCTGTACCCCCATGTGAAGGAACCTCCCACTCTTCATATGTCTGTCTTATTATTTGTGCAGAGTTTGACCTTTTGCAAATAGGAAGAGTATTTGCTGGGTAACCTTTGGATCCTGAAGTTCCCAACCAGTCCAGACCACAACCATTCCAGGAGTCAGGACCATTTACAGTGAACAGTCGCTGTGCCATCTCAGTGGATACAATTCACTTCCCATAAAGCCACTGATGAACTAATGACTAATGACATCAATATAAGTTACAATGCGATTGCAGGGTCCATGTTCCAAGTGACAGGGCACTCGAGCTCTTCCTTTGATCAGTAGGAAACCAAACAAATGAATTAAGCTGCTTTCAGTTATCCTTTAGCTATGGGAGAAAGAGATATTTACCTGACTTTCATTGTATCCACTGAAACATCGAGCACATCACTTTATCAGTTTATGTAGAGCAATGGGGGTTTCATTATGAAACGGTAGCACACGTTCTGTAGAAAGAATAAAGGAAAGCAATAATTGACTTCTCCTGGTACAGATGATCATCGCCTTGGCTCTCAGACTCGGCTTTGTTGCCGACTTTAGTCTGATCTTTTCCTGCACAAAATCCTCCTGAATGCATTTTAAATATTAATATTTGTCTGGATGTCTTCGAGGAGGGAGCTGGGGCTGTGCTGAGCTGAAAATAAACATGAGAGGCAGAATTCAATTTAAGATGCATTAGTCATGCACTGTGCGTTCTGTGCCTATTTAATGGCATGCAATAAGATAACACTGCAGGAAGGGGGAACTACAACCTCAGGACTGGAAGCTAAACATTCCACCAGACCAAAACATTGCCTACATACTTGGCAGATACAAGAGCTTTATCATAGAATGATATGATCTAGAGCAGGGGTCCCCAACCTTTTTTTTTTTTACCCGTGAGCCACATTCAAATGTAAAAAAAAAGTTGGAGAGCAACAGAAGCATGACAAAAGGTGGTGGAGGTGCCAAATATGGGCTATAATTGGCTATTTGGTAGCCACTATGTGGACTGGCAGCCTACAGAAGGCTCTGTTTGGCAATGCACCTGGTTTTTATTCAACCAAAACTTGACTCCAAGCCAGGAATTCAAAAATAAGCCCCTGCTTTAAGGCCACTGGGAGCAACATCCAAGGGGTCGGAGAGCCACATGTTACTCATAAGCCACTGGTTGGGGATCACTGCTCTATAGTCTAGAATCACAGACATAATGGTTTTAAAGTTTAACATTTATTTTAATGTCTTAAAGGAAAACTATACCCCCAAAATGAATACTTAAGCAACAGATAGTTTATATCAAATTGAATGACATATTAAAGAATCTTACCAAACTGGAATATATATTTACATAAATATTGCCCTTTTACATCTTGCCTTGAGCCACCATTTCATGACTCTATCTGTGCTGCCTCAGAGATCACCTGACCAGAAATACTACAACACTAACTGTAACAGGAAGAAGTGAGGAAGCAAAAGGCAGAACTCTGTCTGTTAATTGGCTCATGTGACCTTACATGTGGTTTGTATGTGTGCACAGTGAATCTTACGATCTCAGGGGACGGCCCTTATTTTTTAAAATGGCAATTTTCTATTTATGATTACCCGTTGGCACATACTACTAAAAAAGTATATTATTATGATAATGGTTCATTTACATGAAGCAGGGTTTTACACATGAACTGTTTTACTCAGTATCTTTTAATAGAGACCTACATTGTTTGGGGGGTATAGTTTTCCTTTAAGGCTTCAAAGCCACAGAGGGGTCATGAAAATGATCTCCTGGAATCCGAGTGCAATTACACTTCCATTTCCCTTTAATGGAGAACTAAACCTTTAAAATGAATATGACTAAAAATTCCATATTTCATATACTGAACTTATTGCACCAGCCTAAAGTTTCAGTTTGTCAATAGCAGCAATGATCCAGGACTTCAAACTTGTCACAGGGGGTCACCATCTTGGAAAGTGTCTGTGACACTCACATGCTCAGTGGGCTCTGAGCAGCTGTTGAGAAGCTAAGCTTAGGGCTCGTCACTAATTATCCAGCAGAAAATGAGGTTTGTCTGTAATATAAGCTGATGCTACAGGGCTGATTATTAAATTCGGATGCTAATTGCACTGGTTTCTGTGCTGCCATGTAGTAATTATCTGTATTAATTATTAATCAGCCTTATATTGTGACATTTCTATTCTATGTGTACTGTATATTGTGAGTGGGTCCCTAAGCTCAGTAAGTGACAGCAGCACAGAGCATGTGCAGTGAATCAGCAGGAAAGAAGATGGGGAGCTACTGGGGCATCTTTGGAGACACAGATCTTTACTGCTAAAGGACTGTGATTGCCTTGGGCTGGGACAGAAGCCTAAAACATAATGTACAACATTTCTACCTACTTCTTTAGTTACGCTTCAGTTCTCCTTTAATATAATTGGTAAAAGCATTTATTCTCCAAATGCCCATATAGTAACAGTGATGTGTTTCCTTGAATACAAAAGTGTTAATGTTGTTGCCAACGGGCCTGCTAATTTTTGAAACTGTTATAATTCTCTGATTCCCACTCCAAAGTTAGTCACACATGGAAACAGATTATTAAAGAGCAGTGAAAGCAGAACAACACAATATTTTACAAAGCCAGCCAATCACTGTATATTTCTATAATCAATGATTTCCTCCCACACTACAAAAACATACAAGTAGGTTCATTGATTTCTGATGGAATTGACCCTAGTATGAGTGAATGCTAAAGGGAATTTAGATTGTAAGCTCCACTGGGGCATGGACTAGTGGGAATGATACACTTTATCTATCCTTTGTAACATGGAAGCCCTATATCCTTGAATTTTAAGTTTTCCCAGGATCCGCGAGGCCCCACATTGGCAATCTGCATTTACTTTTCCTGGATTTTACATTATCCTGAAATTGATGTCATTTTGAGGGGTCCCCCCGACTAATGGAAAATTGGGGTTCTACATTAATGATGGTTACTCGTGGAATTTATTCATCTTTTCCAAGGAAAGTTAGGGTAGGGTACAATAAAAACCATGTGGTTGTTTGTGCCAATTGGTTTTCCAGTTTCCTATTGAACAAAAGGTGGAGATTGTGGAGATTCCCAGAAGTATGTGCATGGACAGGCAGCTATTTTTCCTCATCTGTCCCCAAAATTTACATGGCACTGCCCTAGATGTGGAACATCTCTAAAAATATAAATATAAGGAGTTATCAGGGGCGATCCTGACCCATTGGTGCAGCACCTCTGGGAGTTATTTACAAATAGATTATTGAGGCGGAGGTAGGAAACATGCCCCTTAGTGCACTGCCCAGCCGTGTGCCCTCTGCTGCTCCCTAACCTGTGCATCTTCTGTCCCCATGAATATAAATACAGCATCAAGACCTGCAGCAATTTTAGGATCGAAGGAAGGCAGCCTGGCAAGTCTTGCACTTTGCACACAAGTAAATGGCCCCTTATGCATTTAATTAAACTGAAATGTAGGCTTAGAGGGTGCAGTTGATTCCTCTGCTCAAGTCAGACTGCTATGAGTCCGTGCTAACTCATCTACTGTAAATAGAATTGGATGAAAATATTAGATATAAGCATTAAGGCGGTAGTAAGTAGGGATGCACCGAATCCGCTTTGGGATTCGGCCAGGATTCGGCCTTTTTCAGCAGGATTCGGATTAAGCCGAATCCTTCTGCCTGGCCGAACCAAATACGAATTTGAATATGCAAATTAGGGGCGGGAAGGGAGATTGCATAACTTTTTGTCACAAAACAAGGAAGTAAAAAATGTTTTCCCAATCCTAATTTGCATATGCAAATTAGGATTTGGATTCGGTTCGGTATTCGGACGAATCTTTCGCGAAGGATTCGGGGGTTCAGCCGAATCCAAAATATTGTATTCGGTGCATCCCTAGTAGTAAGTAAAAGTATTTCCATTATTTCTTCTACATTTTGTACATCTAGGATCAGGATTCAAACTCAGGAATTCAGTGGTGTAATTAGCTGCCATGGGACCAGTGTGCAGAGGGCCCTCCTTTCTGAATTCCCCTGCTTTGTCTCTGAGATACTACCCTACTTCTGGTTAAGCCTCATTTCTCCTTTAGGTGCTGTACGTCATACAATCTACAGGATTAAAAGGAACTACTAGCGTGATTGGATCATAGTCTGGTTTATTTACTGATGGCAAATAAGGGTGCAAAGTACAAAAAAAACCCAGCACTTTGCGATAGTGATAGCCGGATTTGTCGGGTTTCACTTCGCCAAAAAATGAGTGAATTTCCAGTGAAATCTCCGAAATGCTAATTTCGACGGTTGCATCAATTTTGCCGCCAGCGTTAAAGTCAATATGAGTCAGAATAATGTTGACGCATGACCATTTTATCCGATGCGTGTCCAAAATTGTTTGACTTCGCTGGCAAACTTTCGCTGCAACTTTGCAAATTTATTCGCGGGCGGTGAAACGTGGAAATTCGCCACAAATTCCCCTCTGGCAAATTTATTCCGCCATCACTACTTTGCGACCTTGCACTCCAAAATGGAGTGATTCACAGAATACACTATTTTGGAATTCATCCGAACCCTGAATCCTTCATGAAAGATTCAGCCGAATACTGAACGGAATCTGCTGCTTGAGTACTTGTCTGTCTGTCTGGCTCTGTACTTTTATCACCACCTGTGACAGGAAGGCAGGAAGGATAATTACGTCTAAATGTAATAGGTAAGTATCTTTTCAGCTCACAGTGACAAAGGAAAGAAAACTCAGCTTGAACATGATTAAAGGATCCGTTCATTCATTGGATCTTTCTTTTACTGGGCAATGAATTCAATGAGCTAATTTGCACTGATCCATTACAGTAAAGCATGGCAGCTAGACATTTGCTTATAAATGCTTTACACAAATTATATCCCATGGCTCAAACTCCATAAAAAATCCAGTTTTATTCAATTCACATAATACATTTTTTTTTTTCATACTGACGGGGTACGCATTTCCTACCCACTCGTACTTAATCATAGGTGATAGTATCAGCATTAAGTTGACAATAATTTGGGCAAACCACTTTATTAATTACACATATTTTTAACCATACGATTCAGGGGGTCGTATTTCTATTCCATGTAACCTGTATAAACAATAGTATCACATATGTAATGTATATAAAATTCTTATAAAAATATCTAAATATCTCAACTTATTGTAATTAAACCTGTATATTATGTAGTATAATTGGCATATTAAAACTTTTTTTGGGGACATGTATTCTAAATGGTCCTTAAAGGAGAACCAAACCCTTGCTAATAAAAACCCCTACATAAACCCCCCTCCCTGCCCCCCCCCCAGCCTAGTGGTGCCATTGGTAAATGCCCCTTTCTTTTTACTTACCCCTCTGTGCAGATTCAGGGCATTGGAGTTCACGGGTGCCATCTTCTTCTCTTTGGTAATCTTCAGGAATAGGTCTGTGTAACGGTGCATGCGAAGTTGGAGCAAGCTGCTGTCTCGGGACAACTGCGCATGCGCTGAATGTCACGGTAATTGCCGAATCGCCGGCAGACCTGAGAGAAGAAGATGGCCCCTTGAACTCCGATGTCCTGAATCTGCACAGAGGGGTAAGTAAAGAGTTTAGGGGCATTTACCAAAGGTGCCATCTAGGCTGGGGGGGGGAGCAGGGAGGGGGGTCTATGTAGGGTGGGGGTAGGGGTTTTTATTAGCAAGGGGTTGGTTCTCCTTTAAGTGTAAGTCTCTGTCCTAATCTTCTTGTATCTAAAAGAAAATCTAAGGCCACCTCAATTAAGTGAAGCATGTAATATCACTAATTGATGCCTAGCGGTAACCACGTCTATAGGTAGAATAGTTACATAGTTAAATCAGGTCAAAAAAAGAAAAAGTCCATCAAGTTCAACCCCTCCAAATGAAAAACCAGCATCCATACACACACCCTTCTCTACTTACACATAAATTCTATATACCCATACCTATACTAACTATAGAGTTTAGTATCACAATAGCCTTTGATATTATGTCTGTCCAAGAAATCATCCAAGCCATTCTTATAGTCATTAACTGAATCAGCATCACAACATCACCCGGCAGTGCATTCCACAACCTCACTGTCCTGACTGTGAAGAACCCCCTACGTTGCTTCAAATGAAAGTTCTTTTCTTCTAGTCTAAAGGGGAGGCCTCTGGTACGGTGATCCACTTTATGGGTAAAAAGCTCCCCTGCTATTTGTCTATAATGTCCTCTAATGTACTCGTAAAGTCTAATCATGTCCCCTCGCAAGCGCCTTTTTTCCAGAGAAAACAATGTCAACCTTGACAATCTCCCCTCATAATTTAAGTCTTCCATCATTCTAACCAGTTTAGTTAGAAGATTCAATACATCTCTCTTTTTGTGAAGAGACCCACTGGGTCTCCCCTTCTTACTCCTAATCTCAACCTTTCTATCCCTTGGACAGAGAAAAAGGCAATGTCACCTTCACTTCATTGTGCAAAATACCTGGTGACATTGCTCTTCTCCACTGCCCGGAGGATCTTGATTTGACTCAAATGCTCTCTCACCCTCTCTTTTTTTGTGTAACTTATATTTTTATTTGTTTTTACCTCTAACCCTCTCTTTAAGCTTCCTACTTGGACAGCCCACATATTATTTACAGCATCTTAAATCTATTTTTACCTCATTATTTGTGTAAGGAAAAGGCATGTGATTTTAAGGATTTGTATTTGGTTCAGCCTGGCATGAGGATTTGAACAAATCCGAATCCTGTTGAAAAAGGCCAAATCCTGGTCAGACATTTAGAGTAGTGTGACCCAGCATATATTTGTAGAACAATAATATTTATAGTCCTCTCTACCAGAAGATTTTAGAGACCGAGGCAGCGAGAGCTCTGAGAGTTTATGCTTTAATTATGTCTTTCATGCTCTCCCTTTGGTGCGGTTTATTATGTGCCTCAAAGGTCGAGTCGGCTGGCTGAGAGGGTGATCAGTAGTCATCTCTATGGCGGTGTTGTGTCTACTTATTCTCCCCCCCCCCACTGCTGCAATGATATCCATCACACTTAAATGAATCTGCTGCTTGAGTGCTTGTCTGTCTGGCTCTGTACTTGAAGCACCACCGTGACAAAGAAGGCAGGAAGGATAATTATGTTTAAATGTAATAGGTAAGTACTGTACGTTTCAGCTCACAGTGGCAAAGGAACATAATTAAAGGATTGGTTCATTTATTGGATGTTTCTTTTACTGGGCAATGAATGCAATTTTTTTTTTATTTGCCTTTAAAAAAAATCAGTGTACAATGCAATGAGCTAATTTACACTGATCCATTACAGTAAAGGATGGCAGCTAGATATTTGATATCATCATTCAACTGTAACTACAGCTTTGTTGCTACACTCTAGGTTTACCAGACAATAGCAATTTTCCCTATGTTGTTATAACCCACCCAACTGTTTAGTTCTAGTCTATGATTCCATGGAAAGCTTATTAAATAATTATACAGGCAAGGGTGTTACTTTGGGGGCCCAGGCCCCTTTTGCACATAAATGCAGATGACCAGCAATTTACCGCTGGCTGCCATACTTGCTGCCCCCCATACTTGCTTGCCACCTACTTGTAGGTCCCCCCATTGCTTATAATTCTGTATCAGCATTAAAGGTGCAGAATTATATATTAACAATATATTCATAAATACACAGCCTTTTGGTTTAAAGGGCACCAATCATGACCAAAATCATTTACTAAGTAAATACACTATGTGAAAGTTCAAGAAATCTGATTTTTAAAACAGTTAGAATTGTTTATATAATGTAAATGATCAGCTCACTATTCCTTCTGCAAGATCTCCCCTATCTCCCCTGCAGTTCTAGCTGAGGCAGCCATCTTGGATTTCACTGGCTCCTCCCACCTATATCTTCCCAGCCAACTGTAGCTCTGAAATCTCGCACATGCTCAGTTGAAATTCCTTGCTTGCTTTATCAACCCTTCTAAGCTATTTTCAAATCAGCCAAACCTGTGTGTTAGCTGCTGTTCAGTAGTGCTGCCACCTGCTGGAAGTAACTGTGTGCCCTTCATTTGCATAATGACATCACCAGCAGGGGACAAGATAGGGAAATCTCCAGATACTTCTAGTGGAGGAGTTTACTAAAACAAGGCATTCTGGGTAGAATACTCAAAGCAGTGTTACAATCTGAGCATGCTCCTGAAATTTGCATATTAGAGTCTCTGTTATAGTCACAGTATGGCCTCCCTCAGTGAAAGAACCCATTTGACAAAGTAAGGGATTTTTTTAAAACCTGCAGTTTTTTCAAAAAACTATATATGTAGTTTGTGTTTAGCTTGTACCAGTCAGATTGTTAATATGTGTTTGATTTTGGCTGTGATAGGTGCCCTTTAAGCTGATTGTTAGACCGATAGATGATTTGAGAAAACTTCCAAATCACCATTTTAACTCAGAGATAGTGATGGGCAAATCTCTGCCGTTTCGATTCGCTGCAAAATTCACAAATTTACTGCAAAATGCTCATTGAAGTCAATGGGCGTCGAAAAAATTTTGCCGCATGTCAATTTAGACGAGAGCGACAATTTTAAAGTCAGTGGGCGTCAGTGGGAATCATTTCGTAATTTTTTATGTGCACGCCAATTTTGATGTCACCAACTTTTTTTTGACGTAGTGGATTTTTCGCCAGCACATTTTTGCCGCAGTTTTGTGAATTAATTTGATTGCGGCAAAATGCAGAAATTCTCTGCAAATTCGCGTCTGGCAAATTTATTTGCCCAGCAATACTCAGAGGGGAAGAAAATTCCTTCCTGACTCCCAAGATGGCTTTTGGCTAAGGTCTGGATCAATGTTGTACTAAGATCTTTAACCCTGTATTTTCTCCCTTGCTAAAAAGCCATCCAAGGTATCTAATAGCAAACATGTAGGCATGGCTCACCTTGTTATCCAATGGCCTCTTCCAGGGTCAGACTAAAATCCAAATTTTAGTGGGAAAAAAAAATAAGATTTCTCGAGATTTATTATACCCCGATAAGGTTCACCAGGGCTGCTACCGCAGTGGTCCCCACACTCCCCCCTGCCTCCTAATCACCCACCTCTAGCCCCTCACCCTTTGTACCTTTTATTTACTTTTTACCGCAATCGGGGGAGGGACACAGCAGGGAGCAACTTAGAAATGCAACAGGGAGCAATGGAGGAGGGAGGGGATGAGGTCTGGGTCGACAAGGTTCATCAGGTTTTTTATCTATCCTTATACATATTTCTTTCAATTCCATGCCTTTTTAAAAAAAATGTTGTTACAATTACAAAATAAGGAAGAAGGAAGCAAAATAAAGTAAAGACTAAACACAATCAGACATTCGGTAAATCTAGCCAGGTACTATATGGCATTTTTCTGGGCACCCTTTCACTAAATAAGTTTGTGTCTGGGAAGGGATTTATTTACCAATTGTTGCCAAAGAAAATCCAAATTTTAGTGGGAAAAAAATGAAATTTTTTCGAGATTCATTATACCCCAAGGCAGCAAAAAGTCTGAATCTGAAAATACTCAATCTTCAACCTGTGGAAGTCAATGGCAGAGATCCTATTTGCAATTTAAAGATATTATTGCTAGGGTTCCCATATGTTAATAAAAAATAAAAAGATATTGGTGGTCAGGGCCCCCCATAAAAAAACATTTGTGTCCAGGCCAACCCCCCATTAAAAAATATTGGTGGCTAGGACCCCACATGAGAAAAAAAATTGGTGGCCAATATTGGTGGCCAGGGCCCCCCCCCCCCACATTATAAGAAAATTGGTGGCCAGGGCCCCTTAAACCTCCATGCCTTCCCAAAGTCAGCAGCTCTCAGAAAGATGGGGGGCCCGGCTAATCAAGTAAGTGTGGCGTGGCCGGGCCCCCCTTATCCTCGGGGCCCCCTATAACTCTCCCCCCCTGATGGCTGCCCTGGATGCACTCAATTATTGTGAAGGGGGCTGTACTCATACAGACGCATATATGCGCCAAACGCAGGTTGGGACGTAGCATGTTGCATTTCACCTGCATTCGGCGCATACATTGGTCTGTGTGAGTACAGCTCCCTTCACAATAATTGAGTGCATCTACTCCTGCACACCCCTGCGGCTGAACGGAAGAAAGTGCAACACGGGAGCGCAGGAAAAACCACCCATGTGTAAGAGCCCTAAACATGAGAGGGTAGGGAAAGCAAACATGAAAAGGAAAAATAGTATAGTCAGCTAAAGTGCCTGCGTCTCTTCACTTGTAACAGGTGGGATTAGCCACTATCTTTAATTCTTCTAGAAGTTGGTGGATATTTCACAAGCAATAAAAATGGGTTCTAGGAGGCAGTAGAATCTGGTGCCATTTCATTATGCCTAGCCCAGGTTATCACAGGTCTTTTAAGAAGCCAGAAACAAACTCAGCATAATGCCAGGGCTACAGAAATTGAGTTTTGCCTAGAGGTGCCCATAAGAAAACTTAGATTGGGTTAATGACTCGTACAGATGCTAAGCAATGCTCTACAGACTCCATACATAATATAAAAGCAGGTTCTGCCTATTTAAAAGAAATACAGCTTTATCATATTACATTTTGCAGAATGATATAAAATTCTGTCACCTTAACGTCAGCTGCATAAAGCAGCGCAGGAAATACTGGGCACCTGCCGGCTGTGGGTGACTCACTCCATTACTGCTCATATATTCTTGTTTTTATAAGATCTGCATTTTAGTTGGACGGCTGCGTGTGCAGCATGACATTATGAGGAAATTCCCTTTTCCATTTCAAAGATAAACGAGCAGGTTTTATTTTAAAGACATAATCCATCGCAAAAAAAATAAGATTTTTTTTAAAAAAAATGTTTCTGTTTCGCTTTATATGCACTTTTTAAAATTAATGCTGGAACATTGACAAAAAAAATATTTCCAATAATGTTACATTTCAAAACTGTTTTTTTATCATTGAGAAAAGGCACCTTGCAACTAGTGTTGGGCGAATAAATTAGCCAGACACAAATTCGCACCGAATTTCCACATTTTTAGCAAGCAAATTAATTTGCAAAACTGTGGCGACAGCTCGCCAGGAAAATATCTGCCGCGTCCAAAAATTTTCGCACGGTCAAAATTGTTGCGCATCAAAATTATTAGGATGCCCATTGACTATAATGCATTTGTACCAACAAGTCGTGCGTATAAAAATTGTCGCGTGCATCAAAATTATTTCGATGCCCTTTGACTATCACTAACTTTTCACAGTTTCGCAAATTTCCCTGTAAATTTGTGAATTTTTTGGCAAAACAGCACAGATTCGCTCATCACTAATAACAACCAATCAGCCATTAGTGTTTTTCAGCCAGCAGTAGGTTGAACACTGAAAGCAATCATCTGATTAGTTGCCCAGGTGCAAATTTGTCCAGTGTTTATAAATAACCCCCAATCTGTTTGAGATCTTATCACTCGTTAAGACCTTCTCATCACCAAGTTCACTATGGCTTAAAGGAAAACTTTATTCCCCGAATGAATACATAAGCGACAGATAGTTATGTCATATAAAGAATCTTTATTTCTATGACATATAATTAAATATTTTATATAAAAATAATGCCCTTTTACATCTTTTGCTTTGAGCCACCAGTCTGTGGGCTCCCTCAGAGATCATCTGACCAGAAATACTGCAGCTCTAAATCTAACAGGAAGAATTGTGAGAGCAAAAGATAGAACTTTGTCCATTAATTGGCTCATGTGACCTTATATGTACTGTATGGTTTGTTTGTGTGCACTGTGAAACGTAGGATCCCAGGGGGCGGCCCTTAGTTCCTAAAATGTCCTACATTTTCTATTTATGATTACTCAATTGCACATACTAATAAAAAAATATATTATAAAAATGGTTTATTTAGATGAAGCACATTATAACAGCCGTCAATTATAAAGACTATACTCTTCTAATAGCTAATTCTCATTCCTCCCAATCCCTCAATCTTCCTAGCTAATCTTAAAGACCCCTGTAAAACACATGCAAAAATCTAATCAGGTGCTTGATGTTACCAATTACATGGAGAAGGCAACCTACACCCACTTCTACCCCCCCATCTTGATGAAAGCTCAAGGAACTGAATTGTAGGTGCTTCAAAACGTGATAGATTATTTCTTTAAGTGTCTATCAGTAAGATATACTGAGCAGTGTCGGACTGGCCCACCGGGATACCAAGAAAACTCCTGGTTGGCTAAGGTGTCAGTGGGCCCACTTGCTTCTAACATTTAGCATATTTCATGGTCATTCCCCTATTTCTTTATGGTGAAAAAATGCTTAATACCTCTCGGTTTCCTTTCTTTCTTTCTTTCTTTCTTTCTTTCTTTCTTTCTTTCTTTCTTTCTTTCTTTCTTTCTTTCTTTCTTTCTTTCTTTCTTTCTTTCTTTCTTTCTCTTTCTCTCTTTCTTTTTCTCTTTCTTTCTTTCTTTCTTTCTTTCTCTCCTTCTCTCCCACTTACAGTGCTTAATATGTTATTGCCGTAAAAACCCAATTTCAAAATCCCCAGCACAACTGAACAACTTTGACTTTGACACAACCTTCCCCGTTCATTACCTTCCCAGCCTTACTCCATTACACAGAGGAGAGCTGGAGGTTTTTGCATTCCTACACCCAGACATGGTGGGTCACCAGGGTAATAGACCATTATCTGGTAATAATGTTTCCAGCAGATTGAAAACAAAAGCAAAACCAGATTGCGGACAAAGAAGGGGGAATCTACAAAGATGACTTCTGAAAGCTGCAAATTGAAGATGGAATGTAAGAGCGGACATATTTCTATGGAAAGCAGAGCAACATAATTATTTGTATATTAAGCACCTGTCTTATACTGACAATTTTATCTCTGCGGCAATGCAAGCAAGGTAGGAAGTAATCATTCTGACTCTCTTCCCTTGTTTCTACCCCTTATACTTATAATATGCACCTGGTTAGTAGTGTCTATGGCTAGAAATACAATATAGAGTGATGTAGGGTCACCCTTTCTCTCCATGTAGCAACCAATCCAATGTAAATTGTTTATGAGCGACAGGATAAATGCAGCTGGTTGGGTATTTGCTAGTATTTAAAATCCAATTTCAAGTGTTGTAGTCAAGAGGGTCAGAGGACAGTTAAGTTATAGACTACAGAAATATAATATAGACAATAAGGGTACCTACATCCCCCATTCTTTATATTTTTACATACATGCTGATGCTGAACATTAAAGTGTTGCCTTATTAACAATCACCACTTGCATCGCTTTATTCCTGGGCCCCGGTAATAGCTGGGTCTGGTTGAGGGTAAATAAACGTATCCCCTATTATTACATGACACTTTGTAAAGGGAATGTTAGAGAAGAACCTGCTAATATAGTCGCCCGAAGTTGCCTCACGACTACGGAAATCGAAGCGCCGCAAGTGCATTGTCGCTAACGTTTTGTCATTATAGCAGGAGCAGGCACGGCAAAGGCAGTTCGGGGAGATTGTCGCCCCACAGAAGAGGCGATTAGTAGCCAGGCGACTAAATCTCCCCGAATCTGCCGTGTGCTTCAGGCCTAAGAGAAAGAGATTGCTCAAACCAATGCCCATTTTTAAAGGCATGAGACCACCTATGTTTTTGTCCCTTTTGTTTTTGAAATCTTGGGAGGTATGGAGATGTGTTACCTTTAGCTCATGCATACAGTGTATAGAGGGCAGGAAAATTACGCAAGCCTTTGAATCTATATTAACTGAAGGTTATGCATTTTCGGTGTAAAATAGAACAGCTATTGATTTAATGTTGCTTCTCCTGTCTTGGTGAGTTCCTTTCACTGATTCACTTATATCAAGATTGAATTGCAGATTTCCCATAAGATAGCAATACAAGTTTATAGCCTAAACATATGGAAATGTATGGACACCTCTGGGGCATGATGATTTCCCGTGATCCCAGTAAATCTGACGGAAAATATAATCTGTCAATGCCTCTTCTCAGAACATATATGAGGTATCGGCAGAACCTCTAGTAAAGAAGGACACACGTGGGAGGACCTGTCAATTATAGAATCCTACAAGTTGAACTAGTGGGTCTGAGCAAATGTAAATAAGAGATATCAGTTCTCTGCTGTATGTATCTACAGATGCAGAATAAAGGGGAATTTTTTCTTGAATTTAGTATTTTGTGCAATATTTGATGACAAAGTATATTCGCAGATTGTTCAACCCTATGAATATTCCCTGGATTCCTAAACTTGCTAAAATGTTTTCCTGGACTCCATCTGTGGATTTTAAGCAATGAATAAAATCAATGAATAAAATATTATAGATTCTGTTCTGCAAGAACTTCTTTTAAACAATTTTATTCCGCTAGATAAAGTTTCCCTTCAAGGGGACTAGTAAATGATAAAATCGTTTCAGATTAATACTCCCTGATTCATTGGGTGCTGTATTTTACTGCAATAAACACACTCAGAGCACAACGGCGCTTTAGAGTAAAACTCTAATTAAAAACAGTGAGACGTCCAATGGCAAAGCCTTGCTTAATAAATATGAGCCAATGTCTTTTATTTCCAGAAAGCAGCTAGATTTTATTAAAGTATGTATTTGCTTTTCTGGGGAACCATCCCAGTATGTGATGTAGAGCCAAGAAGCAATCTAGTGCTAAATTACTTTAAGTGTCTTCCGGCTACAAGAATTCCTTAAGACAGACAGACCTTAACAGATTTATTAGGAATATGTGGCATTAAGTTAATCAAATTTCTGCTTCTACAAGTATTTTTTTTAATAAATATAATGTTTTAAACAAATTAAATTCAGAAAGGGACTCTTGCAGTTTTTCTTTCCTTCTCCCTTCACTCACTTTTTTATTTTCCTAATTTCTTCTCTTTATACACTATCATCCATCCCCCCCCCCTCCCCCAGCCAACATGTCTCCTGTTATTTCTTATACAGGAGCAACAATGATAGAGGAATACATGGCCAAATGGTTGGGTAAGTAGGACAACTCACTGACACTTGGGTCCTTTGTGAGTTTCCTTGGTCACACCAAAAATAATGTTGCACAGCACAGTGAACAGGTTCATGAAATCCAATACACCTTGTAGTTTACCCCACGGGTCGGTAGGATTCGGCCCAACCTTGCACCCCCATTTGCACTGCCGGCATCCGACTTAGGGTTTAATAGCTGTGCACCTCCTCGCTCTGCCCCTTTTGTGACATCATCAGCGGGCCAGGTCACGCGTGTCTATAAAAGGAACCCGGAAGTTGGATGCAGGTGGGTGGAGGGAGGGGGGTCTGGGTCTAGTGCAGGTTCTGGATTTACCCTACCTGAACATCACTAACACCTTGGTAAATGGGTGAGTTTGTTGCTATTCACCCATATTTTTGCAGCTACTAATGAAGGAAACATGTTAATTATGTGCCTTTCCTGTGTGTGTTTACCTTGTCACAGTTCACAGAATAGTGATATTTTGGGATTTCATTAATGGATATACCAGTGTTTATGATTAATATTGTAGCACTTCAAAACTAAACTCAAAGACTACCTCTTGGAACACTTGCATAACACCTGAACTAGGATCTGGCACTTATGTTGGACATTGCCAGGGCAGGCACAAGGTAGTTTGGCACCCTAGGCAAGAGCTTCAATCAGCGCCCCCCTGTCCTGCATTACCATTTCCCTCCTTACCATGATGGTTTTTAAATAAAGAAAGCAAAAAAATGTACAACACTTTTTCCTTTATATTACTGCCCCCTGTACCTGTACCAGCAAGCTCAGCAGCCATCCATCATACGGCCCTCCTGCAGCCATCATATTGCCCCAATCTTTACCTGTGTCAGCAGCAGCCAAAAATAAATCTGATCACATCATATTGCCCCCAAGTATTTATGTACCTGTGCCAGCGCCCAGCCCAGCAGCAACAGCAAATATATGGCCCCCAAATCTGTACCTGGCTGTGCCAGCAGGAAGCTTCACATAGTTACATAGTTATATTTGGTTGAAAAAAGATATAGTCCATCAAGTTCAACACCTCCAAATGAAAACCCAGCATCCATACACACACCCCTCCCTACTTTTAATTAAATTCTATATACCCATACCTATACTAACTATAGAGTTTAGTATCACAATAGCCTTTGATATTATGTCTGTCCAAGAAATCATCCAAGTCCCTCTTATAGTCATTAACTGAATCAGCATCACAACATCACCCGGCAGTGCATTCCACAACCTCACTGTCCTGACTGTGAAGAACCCCCTACGTTGCTTCAAATGAAAGTTCTTTTCTTCTAGTCTGAAGGGGAGGCCTCTGGTGCGGTGATCCACTTTATGGGTAAAAAGGTCCCCTGCTATTTGTTTATAATGTCCTTTAATGTACTTGTAAAGTGTAATCATGCTTTACAGTAATCACACTTTACAGTAATCAAAAGAATGTCTTCAGTTCAGTGCAACTGTGCAAGGCTGAGAGCAGCCTCTCTCTGTCACCCAACACATCAGTGACGTCATTGACGCGTATACGTACGTCAGGGTGCACCGCACAGAAGGAGTTATTACTTGCCAGCAAGAGGGAGAAGGGGAAGGAGATGGATTCCACCCAACTGGGTGACCATGATTAATGAAACAAATTATTAAATAAACGCTTGAAAAAACTGAAAAAATTAAAAATCGAAAAAAAATCCCCTTAAAAGTGCACCCCTCAATGATGGCGCCCTAGACGGCCGCCTACTCTGCCTACCCCTAGTTCCGGCCCTGATCCCTGCAGTGAGCACCAAACATTTGGTTTTTTGGTGTGCTATTAATGTGGACATGGTCTTGCGGTAACATGGGTGTGGTTTAAAGTGGGTGTGGTCTAAAACAGGGAGTGGCTAACACTGGCTTCCGTTAACTGCCCTCCACCATGTAGATTAGAAAAATTCCAGCCCTCGGTACCATAGAAGTTGGACAGCACTGGTCTAGACCATTTTTCTAAGTCTTCACACATCGAAGTAAAATCATTAGATCGTAAGCTAAAATCGTTCGGTTCGAACAATTTAATCATACGATCAAACGATTTTACTTTGATTGTTCGACGGCCAAATTCGGTGAAAAATACTTCGACTTTGATATTCAAACTCAAAGTATTTTAATTCGATGGTCGAATTTCAAAGTATTTACACTTCGAAATTCGACCCTTGATAAATCTGCCCCTAAATGTGCAAATAACTTGAGTATGAATTGGAGGCTAGAAGTCATTAAAGTTACCTTGTATACCCTTCCCTGCATGTGCCGGTCATTTGCTGGAATTTCAGTACAGAATACGGTTCATGAACATGAAGCTTGGCTGTAACAGATCTAATGGGGATTGTGGCTGCATCGGTGATTAATGATGGTTTAATTAAAAGCTAACGGGTTTACTAACAAGGACATATACACAGGGACTGTGCTACTTGCTGTCCATCAGCTGCCCTCTCCATCAGCTGAAGCAACTGAGAATGATGGGAGCTGTACTGTAACAACAGCTGGGGGGCAGCATGTTCTCCCCTCCCTGCTGTAAACAGATGGACAAAAACATCATAATTCATGTTGACAGTTTTATTACCCAGATGTGCCTTGTAAATCGTTCCATGTACTCTCACTAATAGGCCTTTCAGAGTAACTGACAGTGAAGGAAAGGGAGACCAGGCCATAGATGAGATCATTGGACTGTTCCTACAAAGAGGAATATATTGAAAACGAGACGTTTTGGGCCAGTGCATTTTTTAGCAACAAAAAAAAAAAAAGATGATAAAAGGTTTAAGAAATAATTTCATCTTAATTTGTTCCATTGTAATATTCCCACGCTGATGGGGCCCCATCCTTTACAAGGGCCCCTCTTTGTAACCTGATCTTTCTGTCTATATCATAGAAAATATACAATACATTATGATTAGTGCTGAGCGAATCTATTCAACGAATTTTCAACGAATTTTCCAGCTGGCAAAACGTTTACAGGAACGCAGAAAGTTTTGCAGGCGACAAAAAAATGAGGGCGGTAGACAAAAAAGTCGCCTACAGACTCCAATATATCTTGCTACAAAAAATGTGGCAGAGACAAAAATGTTGCCCATAGATTTGAATGTTTTTCACTAAATTCTCCGGCAAAACGAAACAGGACAGATTTGCTCGTCACTAACTATGATAAATTAAGGATTATTAACACATTAAAGGCACTTAAGTCATAAAGACCACATTACAACGTTTTCTCAGCTTCACTAATATTTCATTAATTAAAATTACAGGCGTGTGACATTTTAACAAGGAAACTTCACAGCTTGTGCTTTATAGGAGCTCTGTTCTGAAAATTGGCATATGAATAAAACTTTAATTTGCATGTTTTCATGGGAAACGATAGGATACATGAAAAGGAATGCAAAGTGTGTGTGTGAATCTCCCGTCAGATAATGGGGTATATTTACCAAGCTGCAAAATCTTTAGCTCAGCTGATAGATTTCATGTCATTTTGACTTGTAAATTATCTCTGTCTAAGCTTATTTGTGTATTGTGAATAGATGCAGTGCAAATTAAATGTTTTAACTGATACAACATGATGTGAATAAGCAGAAGCATACACAAATAATGTGTGTCATAACTCCACATGCAAAAGATTCCTTTATCAAAAGATAACTGTCCCAAGGCTTTTTTCAGTAAAAAAATATCATTTTATTTTTAGATTAGCATTAAAACTCAGATACATACTGACCCCACCATGCCCGCCTTACGCGTTTCGCACCCTCCGGCGCTTAGTCATAGGTGTATCTGTAAACAGCATGTCCTATGTGGAATTTATACCCTATTAATCCCTCCCATTTTCTTTAAAACCAATCAAAAATTGTTAGGGATCTTCCTGTCATCCAAAAAAACTAATAGAAGGAATACCGGTGGGACAGTTTTTGAGGCTCCGAAGAAACTGTTCCACAAATAAGGATTTTGGGTGCCAGGCACGGGATATGCAGTTGAGATTTTTGGAGAGAGGGTACAAACAAAAAACTATACAGAAAGCATTACAGAGAGCGAAAGGGAGCTATAGAGAGAATTTATTGAGGACTAGTGCAAAGAAAAACAAAAGTCAGAATTGGTCTGATAGAGTGGTACTTACTACCAGATATAGCAAACAATTTTTTGAAATATCTAGAATTGTAAAAAAGTTTCTGCCCATCCTTTATGGCGATGAGCACTTTTTCAGAGTATTGAGCCAAAGGATCAATGTTATTCCCAAGCGGGCCCATACCCTGAAAGACATGCTATCATCCAGTCATTTCAAAATGGAAGGCCAAAGACGGGATTTGGGGCCACTTACATCAACGGGTAACTATAGATGTGGGAGCCGCTGATGTATAACGTGCAGGCATAGGAAAGTATCTAAAAGATTCGAATCAACAGTGACAGGGAGGGAGTTTGATATCAAAGGATATATCAATTGCAATACTACCTATGTGATATATTTGATCACATGCCTTAAATGCCAGATGCAATATGTGGGATGCACAACTAGAAAATTGAAGGAAAGAGCAAGGGAGCATATGAGTCAGATAAAAAATCCAAGAATGGCGGAAAAGAGTAATATCACTAGACATTTTACTGCCTGTAATGGAGGAGACTTGGAATTTTTTTGCATTCAAGGGATAGAGAGAGTCAGATTGGGAGAGAGAGGAGGTGATCAGTTGAGCCTTTTAGAAAGGAGAGAGGTATTTTGGATTTTCCATTTGGGAACACGTCTGCCCCTAGGTCTCAATCACGAGTTTGACGTCACCTGTTATATCTGAAGAAGTTTTAGAAGTGCTTAGAGTTTCTCGGTTGGGTAATCTGTAATAAAGAGAGAGCTAGCGACGGTTTTTATAATTAATAACATGTGCAAAAAAGTGAGTGTAAATTATTTTTGGAATCATACTGTTTCAATGTGATATGATATATATACTTTATAGATATTGTTAAACTTAAACTACTATTTGAATTTACAAACAGTGATACATGAAATAGAATACGAACACCCCACAGAGGCAATTATGGGATCAAATTAACAAAGTAGAGTTAATCCCTCACAATTTTTGATTGGTTTCAAAGAAAATGGGAGAGATTAATAGGGTATAGATTCCACATAGGACATGCTGTTTACAGATACACCTATGACTAAGCGCCGGAGGGTGCGAAACGCGTAAGGTGGGCCTGGTGGGGTCAGTATGTATCTGAGTTTTAACGCTAATCTAAATAAAATGATATTTTTTTTACTGAAAAAAGCCTCGGGACAGTTATCTTTTAGTAAAGGAATCTTTTGCATATAATTGCCTGAGAACTGGGACGAGTCCCTTAGGCTTAACTAAGTTGGAAATCAGATGTGGACTCCCAATTGATGTATAATTCATAACCCCACATGCCCACTGTTACTATAGGCACCATCTCTCCCTACTATACCTGCTATCCCACAGTCACACTCCCTTCCCAGAGACTATTATCCCACTGTTACTATAGGCACCATCTCTCCCTACTATACCTGCTATCCCACAGTCACACTCCCTTCCCAGAGACTATTATCCCACTGTTACTATAGACACCATCTCTCCCTACTATACCTGCTATCCCACAGTCACACTCCCTTCCCAGAGACTATTATCCCACTGTTACTATAGACACCATCTCTCCCTACTATACCTGCTATCCCACAGTCACACTCCCTTCCCAGAGACTATTATCCCACTGTTACTATAGGCACCATCTCTCCCTACTATACCTGCTATCCCACAGTCACACTCCCTTCCCAGAGACTATTATCCCACTGTTACTATAGGCACCATCTCTCCCTACTATATCTGCTATCCCACAGTCACACTCCCTTTCCAGAGACTATTATCCACTGTTACTATAGGCACCATCTTACCCTACTATACCTGCTATCCCACAGTCACACTCCCTTCCCAGAGACTATTATCCACTGTTACTATAGGCACCATCTCTCCCTACTATACCTGCTATCCCACAGTCACACTCCCTTCCCAGAGACTATTATACCACTGTTACTATAGGCACCATCTCTCCCTACTATACCTGCTATCCCACTGTCACACTCCCTTCCCAGAGACTATTATCCCACTGTTACTATAGACACCATCTCTCCCTACTATACCTGCTATCCCACAGTCACACTCCCTTCCCAGAGATTATTATCCCACTGTTACTATAGGCACCATCTCTCCCTACTATACCTGCTATCCCACAGTCACACTCCCTTCCCAGAGACTATTATCCCACTGTTACTTTAGGCACCATCTCTCCCTGCTATACCTGCTATCCCACAGTCACACTCCCTTCCCAGAGACTATTATCCCACTGTTACTATAGACACCATCTCTCCCTACTATATCTGCTATCCCACAGTCACACTCCCTTCCCAGAGACTATTATCCCACTGTTACTATAGGCACCATCTCTCCCTACTATACCTGCTATCCCACAGTCACACTCCCTTCCCAGAGACTATTATCCCACCGCTACTATAGGCACAGTGGACAAGGTAATTAGGAGGTGTGGCCACAAAAAGGGCATGGTCAAAAAAATTCCGACGCTCTCCTCGCGGTAAATCTTTTTGTCCCTCTTTCTATTTCCAATTGGGAGGTATGCTTATATACAATCCAGGCATGTTTGAGATGCCAGACTTTCAGATTTGTATTTTTTCCATCTTTGGGGAATAATATATCTAGAAAAATGTTAGTTTTTTTTTTCACAATTTTTTTTCGAGTTTTTGATATTCCAACTTTAATAAATAACCCCTTTATCCACACTGCTATGCAAGTAGTACCCGGGATCCTAATCCCACTCACCACTCATCAGTGGAACCTCTGCTGCCTTTATATCACTCCTAGAGTGACCTATGAAAGTGAGTAGCCTATCATTAGCTAGACCTGACCTGTCTAGGTTCCAAGTGCAACCAGTCCTGCCTGCTCAGGTAAAGAGGCTAGCAAAATAGACCTTGAGCACATGTGTACTCAGCTTATATATTATAACACAATGCCACCTAGTGACTAAACTGAGAACTCTAGGAGTCATGCCTTGACTCAGGAAGTAGAGCCTAGCTGCTGTATAAAATAAGGGGTCCTTCTATGGCCAAACATTAGGGGAATGCACTATAAATGCGGAATACATTTATCAGTCCCCTATATATTAATTTTCCAAAGAGGATTGTCTCCAATATGGTTTTGTTATACCCTAGTTAGGATCAGGAACAAGGTACTGTTTAATTATTACAGAGAAAAATTAAAACATTTTTAAAAAATTAGAATTACTTGTTTAATGGCAGAAGGCCTTTATATAATTCGAAGTGCTCTGGATAACAGGTATGGTTACCAACTTTTTGTTAAAACTTTACCAGCCAAGATGTGGAGGTGGGTCTATGAGGGGGAGGATTGTGACCCCAGTGATGTCACAGGGGTGGGGCAGTGACATCAAGGAGGTGGAGCTGAGTCGTGGAGCATGGAATTGTGAGGGGGATTTGGTAAGTATTGTAACTAGAAATGAAATAAAGGGGTGGGCTGGAGCTGGCCAGGAGCAGTTTGACTAGTGTTCACAAATTTACTGGTATTTACATTGCAGGTAAATTTGTTATACTTGCCCCGGGCCTTGGCTGGCCTTCAAATACTGGCCAGGTGGCAACTCACAGATTTCGGATAACAGATTCTATACTTGCAATTACAGTAAGTTTCAGTGCTTTCTCTATTCTTTGTCACTGTAATTGCTGCTGAAACCAGTATCTGCCTGTTCGTTCTCTTCTCTGACTCCTTTAACAGTGTAGCAGAAGGCAGCTGATTAACAGGTTGGTACGGGTTTGTTTTTCAGAGGCAGAACCAGCAGTGCTGAAAGTAACACACACATACTGCATCCAGCTGCAGTTACATATACAAAATAACCACTGAAAATTTTTAATTTCTGGAAAGATGCTTAAAATGCGTTAGGCTTGCATTAGCCTGTAGTCCCATAGACAAAACCACAGGGAGAATGAAATATGAAGACCCAGAGGCCATTTAAAGGAATGCTAAGGGACCCTACCCAGCAAATAATCCTTTACGCTCTTGAATGAAAGGAGATCTTTCTGCTGCAGATGGGGAATGTTTGTAGTGTATTTAACTGAGCTACAGATTGACAATCTCGGGTCATGGGTAAATCAATAATGCAATCAGTAAGGTGTTCATGAATCGTTCTTAGCTATTCCAAGGGCTTGGCAAAGCCGATAGCGTCATAAAATAAATTGCATTAAACCCTGGATCTTATCTCGGGCCTAAGAAGCAATTACCTTTTGCCGGCACATAAAACACCAAACAAACATGCACTTTGTGTTACATAAAAACATGTTGCAGACACCTTTAAGACAATGAGGAGCAACAAAAGTGGAAGGATGGAGTCATTGACTGTAGCGAAGGAGCCCTGCTGAGCAGAACGGCTGAAATATGATCTAAGTCATTGGGCTGGATATGTGCGAATCCATTTCAGATTGATGCATTAGGCCAAAGAGAGGATTAGAAAAATGTCTGCTTATAAGTGACTTACTGTGCACATTTACTGTGTCCCCTGAGTGATGGAACATGTCTCACCCAAATCCGGTGCAGCCGTTCTTCTTCTTTCTTTTTCCTGTTTCATATGATGATTTGAGTTCATGACTCCCAATTATTCTGTATTTTTGCATAAGGTTGGGTTTACCTGTATGGCTTGCAGGTTTTTAAATGTAGAATATTAGAGGTACAGGTACGGGATCCATTATTTGTAAGCCTGTTATCCAGAAAGATCCAAATTGAGGGAAGGACATCTCCCTTAGACTCTACTTTATCCAAATATTAGTGATGGGAGAATTTGGGGCATTTCGCTTTGCGAAACGGCGCCAGCGTCCATTTTTTCACTGATAATTCGCGCTTGGCGAATAAATTCACCTATCACTACAAATGATTCAAAATTTTAAAAACAATTTCCTTTTTCTCTGTAATAATAAAACAGTACCTTGTATTGGATCCCAGCTAATATATAAATATTTCTTGATGGAAATTTATTAAAAATCCAAACAAAAAAGTATACCAACTCAGACCTGCCGAGTTCATGTAGAAGTCAATGGCAGATGTCCTGAAGATATCCTGATCTGTGTCGGGTTTCGTGCAATAATCTGAAGATTTAGTGGTTTTCGGGCAATAAAGCCAAAAAATCTGAGTTTTATGTTGTCAAATCTCAAAAAAATTCGTATGATTCATATTTTTTCATGATTTTATCTTGTTTTTTCCCCGCACAGGAAATTCTGAGAAAAAATTATTAAAGAGCATGTAAAGTCTATAATAGAATAAGGCTAGAAATGCTGTATTTTGTTCACCTTCATATTAACTTTTAGTATGATATAGAAGGCATATCGTTTAAAAAAAAATAAATATAAAAAATAATAAATGAAGGTCAATTGAAAAGCTGCTTAGAATTAGCCATTCTATAACAGTTAACTTAAAGGTGAAGGAATATTTTTGAGCTCAATCCCGCCCCACCCATCCAAAAAGACATTGAAATGTCACCTTCTTGCAGTGCATTGCTTTCAGTTTTGTTGGGCAGGAAGGTCACATACAAATCAGATCTTTAAATTTGGTTTTGTGGAGTTTTAAGGACTTAAAGCTGATTCTAGTCAATCCGTGAAAGTGCCCTAAGAGACAGCATGGGTTAATCCCTCCACCTCATAAAGCTTTTATTGCCCTAAAGATTTTTCAACTTGAATCAGGCACATGATTATCAAAGGCGGTGAGACAGATAAGGAGGATTGCAAAGGATTGGCAGTGAACAAAGACAGCACAAAACAAGAATAATCATTATTATTATTTCATAAACTGACAGTTTCAATAGCACAGCGCACAAAAAATGAGAAGCAATAAAACATTGCCTCGGTCAGAGTGGTTGGATCATGAGGGGTTTAAAGGTCTTCCTTCAGAGAACTCCAAATCCTTCAACTTGTATTTGAAATATTTGTGTCTCCTAGTCTTGTGTTGTAGGGAGCATCTCTTTTATTCATGTTTATATGTTGTTTTGCTTCCCCTATTCCCTTGTGATGGAAGGAGGACTCAGCGCCAACTCAAATAAAGGTGCACAGATATGACGTGTGAGTTTATGTTGGGTAATTTAGCTCATTTGGAAGCAGACGCAAGGGAAACCTTTTGCACATTACAGAACAAGTAACCATCCAATCTATCATTTGGGGGTCACTCAGTATCCCTCCTTCAGTCTGACCCATTGAGCTTGGACACTTAATTAGTAGTGATGGGTGAATCCGTGGCGTTTTCCTTTACTGAAAAATTCACGAAATGGCGAAAAAAAATCGCGAAACGCATTGAAGTCAACGGGCGTCAAAATAATTTTGACGCGTGACAATTTTTATGCACGTAACAATTCTGACACATGACAATTTATTTTCATCACAGCGGTTTTTCATTGGCGAATTTTCACTGCAGTTTCAAATATTTATTCACTGGCAGCGAAATGCCCAATTTCTCCATGGGGCAAATTTACGAAAGTGGCTAACGCTAGCGAAAATTCGAGTAGTACTTTTCTTAAAAGTAGTTGAAAATTTTTCTAAGTCCCAAAAAACGCTGGCATTTTTTACTTTTTACTAGGTGATAGGCTGAAAAAGATCGAATTTTTTTTGGGGTACCCTCCTTCCCCCTTACATTTGGCATCTAAACTATACAGTGGGCAATATAAGACCTCTATTTAATTTTATTAAGTTTCCCTCCCTGGCCTTGTGTAGTGTAATGTAGTTGCTGCAGCATACACGTCCATTGTACTTTATCTGCACGCCGTATGCTAATTAGGCATCGCTAGCGTAACTTCAGACTGCTTATCGTATTATCGCAAGCGCAACTGTGCGCAACTTCGGATCGTCGTGAATTTGCGCAGCCCTGGCGAAACTTGTGGCGAATCGCATCAAATCCGGCGCTAGCATATTTTCGGCACATTTTCGGCACTGAATTTGCCCCCATGAATCCATGCCTGGCATATTTATTCGCCCATCACTATTAACTAGTGATTCCTTTTTATTTTACCAATTTTGGATTCGTGCAAGATTCAGGGTGTTTATTTATTAAAGTCTGTTTTATTCTGGTCGGACCTTTAAAGGGGTAAAAAAAACAATTCTTTCAAAAACTGGATTCACCGAGACAAAAAAAATAGTTGTGCATCAAAATTATCCAGACGCCCATTGACTTTAATGTGTTTGAACAAAACAGTCGCGCGTATAAAAATTGTCACTCGGGTCCAAAGTGTCGCGTTTCAGAATTATATTGACGCCCATTGACTTCAATCTTTCTCTGTTTCGCAATTTTTTTTGGAGAAGTGCAACAGGACAGATTGCCCATCACTAATAATTAGTGATGGGCAAATAAATTCGCCAGGCACGAATTCACAACGAATTCCCGTGTTTCACCACTGGCGAATAAATTCGCGAAAATTCGCCGGTACAAATTCGACTGCGGCAATTTCCGATTTTCACGATTTTTTTGTGAAAAGGTTCAAAATGCTAGATTTTTTCGTGAAAAGGTTCGAATTGCTCGATTTTGCGTGAATTTTTCTGCAAATTTTTGGGCGAAGTGAAACAGGAGAGATTCGCCCATCACTACTAATAATGATCTCAATGAGAAAATAGATAGGATTCTTTCTCTACGGCATTCAAGCCCCTTCTTTATAACTGATGTTGGCTGCTAAGAGATGTAATACAGGTAGATTTTCAAAAAAAAATAGCTTTTTCTATCACAATTATTGGTCCTACATATTGAATTCACATGACCAACACTTTTATGCGTGTGAGAGATGGTTGCCCATAGAAACAAAGCACAGAGCAGATTAAAGGGCAATAGTTCCTTGCAGGAGATCAGCAACTGCATAAGAAAAAAGAGAATATATAGTGAATAATATAACCCCATTTGGAAAAATATAAGGATATTAGGTCACAGAGGAGCCTAATCACCAAATACAGGTATGGAATCCCTTTTCCACAAACGTGTTATGCAGAAAGCTACAACTACCGGAAAGGCGGTCTCTCAATTTAGGCAAATATTTTTCTCATTATAAAAAATGTATTTCCTGTAATAATAAAACAGTACTTGATGGCAATCTAAGCTGCATGAATCCATATTGGTGGCAAAACAATGATCATGTTCAAAGTATTAGCAGACGTAGGGGCAGATTTATCAAGGGTCGAATTTCGAAGTAAAAAATACTTCGAAATTCGCCCATCGAATTGAAATACTTCAAATTCGAATATCGAATTCGAACTTTTTTCATCTAATTTTGGTATTCTGCGGTCGCAGTAAAATCGTTCATTCAAACGATTAAATCCTTTCGAACGATTTTAACTTACGATCGAACGATTTTACTTCGACTTCAAAAAAGTTAGAAAAATGCTGTAGAAGGTCCCCATAGGCTAACATAGCACTTCGGCAGGTTTAATTTGGCGAAGTATTGAAGTCAAAGAGACAGTCCTTCCATTATCGAATGGTCGAATATTCGAATTATTTTACTTTCGAATCAAATTCGAAGTAAATTCAAAGTCGTAGTATCCTATCCGATGGTCAAAGTATCCAAAAAATGACTTTGAATTTCGATTTTTTTTACTTCGAAAATTCCCTCGAATTCACTTCTACCCTTGATAAATCTGCCCCATAAGGTATGGAAAGCCAAATAAGGATAGGACCCCATAACTGGGAAACCCCAAGTCCTGAGCATTCAGGATAATAGACCCTATACCTGTATAGGCATGAGGCTGAAGGATCTCCGAAGACCGAGTGCTTTTCTACAGGTTGTGGAACACCAAGGAGATGACTTCTAATATCCTCATATTTTAAAAATTGTGGGGTGGCAACAATACATAGGTCTAATGCCCTCATCTGACACAAATAACATCACATTCACTAGCCACAGATTTTTCGAAATTTTTCACCGGTTTTTGCTTTGGTTAAGATGCCCATAGAATCCTATTGTAAAATCAAAAAACTTCACTCATCACTACTGATGACATTGCTTAGAAATATTTATAATCTACTGGATACAAATGACATCACTAAGCACTAAAAATAGATGATGACATCACTTAGCACCATTTATAAGGATATCATCTACAGGATATTTATGGCTTATGTGTATTAAAGATAAATAAGACTAATGATAATGAACTTTTCTGAAGAGTATTATTTGATATTTCTCAAGATGAACGTAGCCTTTATTTATCATTCAAGTCCAACACAACTACTGCAAATCTAAGGGGCACATTTACTAAGGATCGAATTTCGATGTTAAAAAACTTCGAAATTCGACCATCGAATTTGATACTTCGATAGTCGAAGTATTTTTATGATCGAAAACGGCTGTTGGATCGGTTAAATCGTTCGAATCGAACGATTGGAACGATTTTACAAAAAAATACTTTGACTACTCAAAACTTAGCCAAACACTCAGAAAGGTTATAGGAGGTCCCCCATGGGCTAAACAGCAATTCGCCAGGTTTAAGGTGGTGAAGTATCGAATTCTATGTTTTTTAAAGAGACAGTACTTCGATTTTCGAACAATAGAATTTTCGAAGTTTTTTCAATTCAAATCGAATTTTGGCCTATTGAAGTACCCAAAAATGACTCCGAAATTCAAAGTTTTTTCTTTCGAAAATTCACTTCGACCCTCAGTAAATGGGCCCCTAAGTGCAACAGACAGACCTATTGTAGAATTAATCCATTGGCATCTGTGTTTAATAGTGGGCCATTCAGTTTGCCCAGAAGCCATGAGCTGTAATACAAATGGACTTGGGGGTATTGTTAACTCTACAGATCAGGGACCTCCTTCCTCTTGTCTTGGATTTGTTTCTATTATCCCTCATCTAGGGATGTGCGAATTTGACCCGTTTCATTTAGACAAAAATTTGCCGCCGGCGAAATGTCGCAGATGCCCATTAAAGTCTATGGGCGTCCAAAAAAATTTTTTGCAGCGCGGCTTTTTTTTTTTTTGACGCACGACGCCATACAAGTCTATGGGCATCAATTTTTCGGCGAAAAAAATCACCCATCCCTACTCATCTCTGCTATTAATGTCTAGTTTTGCTGCATAGCACTGCCTATACAAGTAGCGCTATATAAATAAATATCCGCATACATGCCAAGGGGTTGAAAATCAACTGGATGCCTGCCCTTTGGAGACCCATATTTAGAATGAGAAAAGTATATTCCATGGCTTGTAAATGTCTTGCCTACTTTCACAGCTTTATTGCTTTCAAATTGTTTTAAATGTAGGGCTGTGCCTGATCTCAAGGTTTCACGCAGTGCTGGCAAGCTCGTCTTTCCTCTCCCTCTCTCTCTCTCTATAGCCTGCAGAGGAAAGATGCATTGATCAGTTTTATGGCCTTTTTTTTTTGGCTTTTCAGAACCATTTTCCCTTTACAATATGTACCAGTTTGAGAGTAGTGTACTGGGCATGGATCCAGAGGCTCCATCAACTTGGCTGGAAGGGTTCTGGCCTTCATTACAAACTAGGTTCATAATGACAGACTGCTTCTGAGAGCTAAGGGCCATTTGCTCCAAAGAGGCAATACAATTTGAGATAAAACTGCTGGAAATTGGAACTAGTAAACACAGTGTTGCAAACACCACCCTGTTCTCTTTGCTTGTTTACATCATATTTGCAAAACACCAGCATGAAAACTATGTTTTTTTCATGTGAATAGAAAGAAAAGGGCAAAGTCAATGGAAAAGATTTGCCTTCCTGCCAATTTCTGCATAGGAAATATGCCTACAAAGGATTTGCACGCTGTGCCATAAACTGTATATCTGAGCCTCCTTGAGTAGGAAAAGATTAGGGGGGAATTGGGAATGAATGGGAATTGTGGAATCAATTTGGGATTGTGATTAGTGATGGGCCAACAAATTCACCTGGCACGAATTAGCGGTGAATTTCTGCATTTCACCATGGGCGAATACATTTGCGAACCTCCCGCGAAATTTTGCCGGCGGCAACATTTTTTTGGACACATGTCCGAAAAGTCACTCACATCAAAATTGGCATGCGACACCACTATTCGGAAGCCCATTGACTTTAACTGCAGTGTCAGTTTGGACGCGGTCGTCAATTTCCGATTTTCACGTTTTTTGGTGAAAATGCTCGATTTTTTCCTGAACAATGTCTGAATTTCCCAATTTTTTGTGAAACTCCCATTTCACAATTTCCACGCAGATCTTTTGCCATTTCGCGAATTTTGCGGGAGAAATGCGCCCATCAAGGGGCCGATTCACTAAATTCGAGTGAAGGATTCGAAGTAAAAAAACTTCGAATTTCGAAGTATCTTTTGGGCTACTTCGACCATCGAATGGGCTACTTCGACCTACGACTACAACTTTGAATCAAAGTATTCGAACTTAAAATCGTTCGACTATTTGACCATTCGATAGTCGAAGTACTGTCTCTTTAAAAAAAACTTCGACCCCCTAGTTCGGCAGCTAAAAGCTACCGAAGTCAATGTTAGCCTATGGGGAAGGTCCCCATTTTTTCTTATATTCCTTCGATCGGTGGATTTAATCGTTCGATCGAAGGAATAATCCTTCGATCGTACGATCGCAGAATTTGCGCTAAATCCTTCGACTTCGATATTCAAAGTATTTCAATTCCTAGTCGAATATCGAGGGTTAATTAACCCTCGATATTCGACCCTTAATGAATCAGCCCCTAATTGTGATATCAATGTGGCATCACATTGTAATAAAAAATGTAGGTGTTCAAATCAGAAACACTATGCAACCTTCAGTGAGAATGTAGCTGTATGCTTCTGTTTACATATTCTGATTCATGCAACAACCCCTACCACCAAAATACTTGCATAATACATTGCCTATTGTCCCTATATGCAAAATGGGAGGTAAAGCATAGAAGCAAGAAACTGAATGGAGAAGCTTGGTGTAACTGGTCAGGGTGGTTTTTGTCCTGTGTCTTGAGTTTTCAGGAAACAATGTTATGCAAGATTTGCAAGACTTGCAAGCTGGGACCTACTTAACATGGCATTTCAAGAAACATCTAAATGACAACAATTGCCCCTACGTCTACCCCTACCAGAAAATTAGAAGAAGGCTTGGCCTTGTCAAAATCACATTATGAGTCCTATTAAAGGGCATGTAAAGTCTAAAATTGAATAAGGCTAGAAATGCTGTATTTTGTATACTAAATATAAACATGAACTTACTGCACCACAAGCATAATCAAACAAATAATTTATGCTTTCAAAGTTGGCTACAGGGGGTCACCATCTTGTAACTTTGTTAAACATCTTTGCAAGACTAAGACTGTGCACATGCTCAGTGTGGTCTGGGCTGCTTAGGGATTGTCATAAACAAAGCTGCTTGAGTTCTGCATGGCTGGGAAGTAAGGCGGGGGCTCCCCCTGCTGTTCATAAGTATGATTGTTTCCCTGCTCAGCAGTTAGGGACCGTCTGACAATTCCTATCCACAGCAGTAAATGAAGGGAGAATTTCACTGCATACAGTCAGGTTTCGTATAAAGACGGTACACATTTTTTAATTAAAGTATATTGGAGATAGATTTCTTTTTCATTAAAGAAAGTAAAAATGGGATTTTATTTTTTTGCCTTTACATGCCCTTTAAGTACAGGGCTTATGTATGCTCAAATACTAACATTTATTATAGAAAATCACTCCTTTTTTCCATGGAATGAGGAGACGATTCCTACGGTGGGCAGCACAGAAATCGGCAAACCTTCTTATATTTTGCTTCTGCTTTACTTCTCCAACTCCCTCAAAGGATTAAAAAGAGAGGCAACAGACCCAGCAGCTCCAAGGTCCCTAAAGTATAAAACCTTTTGTGCTTATCCTGACTAATGAAAGCTTAATATTATTATATTTCTTAAAAACAACTGAATCTTGCCCAATGCTTATGGCATTATGAATATTTTAGTTCTACAACAATGTCTTTTAATTTTCCGTCTTTTAAACAGAAAAATTAGAAACAAAGCAGGAGAAACAATTACAATTTCATAAGCCTTATACAAAGCAAATCTATTTTCTGCTACACACATGCCTTTAGACACTATTTACAGCCCTTTGCCAGAAAAATAGTTAAGAAGAAGCAGGAAAAAAAAACCAAGAAATAAAATGGTGTTTTTTAGTCAGACAGAATGGACAGACTCCAAATCATCACAGAGACATCAAAAATAATTTCATTAAATCTAATTATATGTTATTCATATGCTGCAGATATGACTGTGGGATCAATGCAGCTATTCAATAACAAAAAATTCTGTTAAATCTCTACAAATAGAAAACCTGATGGACACAAAACTTCTTATTATGAACAAAAGAAAAAAACGGGAGAGGCCTGAAAAGATTTCCTTCTGGTGCAACAAATACAAAACATGCAAACCAAGACAGCCTTCCTGACGTTATTCTCCCGTTATCTGATGGCCTTATTGGAAACCTTTTTTTTGTGTATCTCCTTAAAGGGATCCTGTCATCGGAAAACATGGTTTTTTCAAAACGCATCAGTTAATAGTGCTACTCCATCAGAATTCTGCACTGAAATCCATTTCTCAAAAGAGCAAACAGATTTTTTTATATTCAATTTTGAAATCTGACATGGGGCTAGACATTTTGTCAATTTCCCAGCTGCCCTGGTCATGTGACTTGTGCCTGCACTTTAGGAGAGAAATGCTCTCTGGCAGGCTGCTGTTTTTCCTTCTCAATGTAACTGAATGTGTCTCAGTGAGACATGGGTTTTTACTATTGAGTGATGTTCTTAGATCTACCAGGCAGCTGTTATCTTGTGTTAGGGAGCTGTTATCTGGTTACCTTCCCATTGTTCTGTTGTTTGGCTGCTGGGGGGGGGGGGAAGGGAGGGGGTGATATCACTCCAACTTGCAGTACAGCAGTAAAGAGTGATTGAAGTTTATCAGAGCACAAGTCACATGATTTGGAGCAGCTGGGAAATTGACAATATGTCTAGCCCTGTGTCAGATTTCAAAATTGAATATAAAAAAATCTGTTTGCTCTTTTGAGAAATGGATTCCAGTGCAGAATTCTGCTGGAGCAGCACTATTAACTGATTCATTTTGAAAAAAAATGTTTTTCCCATGACAGTATCCCTTTAATGCACTGCTCATTAATATAAGGGAATTTGGTGCCCAGAAACTCATTTATTGATGTTGTCTTCATGAGTAGACCAAGAAAGAAGAATTTTTTAGCTGTCCATGGCATAGTGCCTTGACAAAAGTAGGTTCAGGCAGGGGGCAGTGCATTCATCTTGTCCTAATTGTCTGTGTTTGGCTTATCATTCTCAAAGGAAAAAAGTCATTGCAGTCAAAAGACAGCAGTCCCTCTTACCTGTCTAAATCATGTACTTCTCCCAATGCAACAAGAAGAAGGAGAAATGACCACCGACCTCTCAAATCCATTTCCTCTGAAGGCTACAAGAGGCAGCATGGAGAAAGAGATTAGAATTGTTCTAAAAATGTAAAAACTGGCAGAATCACTTTCACCATTAGTGAGTTTTACACAAATGAATAATTAATAATAATACTTTCAATACATCAATTTGCATTGATGGCCATTAACTAATATGTATATGGGAGGTCTATAGAGTTGGGTTTGCCTCATCATAACTGCATTATACTATATACCTATATTATACTATATTTTCTGAATTAATTTCAGCCTTGTATATTCATTTTTATATTGTATAATCTATTCTGCCCTAAGCTCAGGTAAGTGACAGATCATGTGGGAATCAGCAAAAAAGAAGATGAGGAGCTACTGGGTCATCTTTGGAGAAACTGATCTTTAATGCTAAAGGGTTGTGGTGGCTTTGGTCAGGTACTGTACAAAAAGATCAATATATAAGGTGATTTCTAGCCTAATTCTTTGTTGAGCTTTACGTTTCCTTTAGAAGTAGAACTCTGATATAGTCAATCCCAAAGCTGTTTATACAAAGAGCATAATGGCTTTCAAACTCTCGTTAGATAACAGGAGAGATGTTCCTTGCAAGTTCTCTGTCATTTTGAGAAATTGATTGGAGTTCTGTTGAGAACAAGCAGGCTGTTTATAAACAATCCACTAGCCCTAGACACAAATGATAATAGTACAAAGTTTAAATAACTTAATAGATGAAGCAGGCAGAAGTTCATCTAACTGACCTGCAGGCCCGGATTTGTGGAAAGGCCACCTAGGCCCGGGCCTAGGGTGGCAGGATTTTAGGGGGCGGCATGCTGCCCAACCACACCCACATTGGTTCAAAAGCACTGGGGATGTGCAGGAAATACAATAATTTTTTAAATTTCCCCATTGCTCCAGTCCCAATGATGAAAATGTGCATGAATAAAGGGGAGGGGACAGGGGCGACAAAAGGCAGTGTGCCTAGGGGCGCCTGCTATGTAAATCCGGCCCTGCTGACCTGTTGCCTAATAGTATTGTTAGCACTTCCAGCTCAGAGAAAGCAGGACTGCAGCCTTCTGTAGGCATCTGGCACTTAAAGCCGTAAGACTTTTGCTACTGAAATGCATGTTAAATGTTTATATGTAACAGTAGTCTATAACTATAGTCTAACTATAGTCTGCTCCATCTGTGTCTTTAAGTGGCGCCGACATCCCAGATTGGACCCCCGAGATTTATTTGGGGTTGGAGTGGTAATGCTACTTCATTGCTATGTCTTCTAGAACTCCTTGCATTTCAGTCATCAACATTTTTCCCTTCATTTTTGTTAAAGTACAATATTTTTGTCCATGTTTTTCCTGATTTATTCCTGCAAACCATGAGTCTGTAGGGAGGAAAAAAAAACAGCTATTGGCCAGTAACTTCTCCCCCCGTTCCCAATGACACCATCTTCTGAGAAGTAATTACTAGCCATTCGCATTATTTTATTACCCTCTGCACTGCTGGGGATCACTGCCAAATAAAGAAATAACTGGCAAGGTAAAGGCAGAACTTTCTGCAGGGATTACTTCATCATTGTCCAGCTTCAAAGTCCTCCCCAGTGCAGCTGTTAATGTAATATTTCTCATTTATCTTCTAAATCATCATGAAGGATCTTATTTGCTAGGAAGAGACGTGCTGCTCCTGTTACTGCAGTGCAGTCATTGAGACTGGTCTTGTTGTAATACACAGCATTAATCTATACAAAGAACGCACAATTAAACATTAAATACCCCAACACATTCAGAGGCTATGTTGATATTATTTGTAGGCAGCTATTTCATGAGAGCTGAAGGCCCTCTGTGTCTGAAGAATGTTTTCACTGAGGTCCGGTATATTTCTTACATGGTTGTTGTTTTTTTGTTGTTGTGTAGGTGACAATAAATTGGTCTACTACCTGTGAATGGGTGCCTACTGCCTTACCTTTCATGGAATACAGACGTCTACTAGAAGCAACTTAAACTTAGACACCACTATTGCCCTGCCAGTGTTGTCAGACAGAGTCTTAAAGGTTTCTTGATAGTCTAGGATTCATTTCCATAGGAAATAAAGGGTTGTTAGTCCCAGTACAATGCAGGTGCAGGGAGCTTTGAGTGCATCAGGTCACAAATGGCTGCCAATAGGCAGTGGTGTTCTTCCAGACCAATTATTATCCAATTTAGCATAGAGCAACGGCTTCCTACTGCTTTAATTTGGTGTTGGTTTAAAATAAAGTGCTTTATTATTTTATTCAGGGGACTTGTCTGTGTCTGTGAGAACGCACACATGTGTCCTGTCCGGCGCAGGCGCGGGCGCGCTAATGCGCGTCGGCGTCTGACGCGGGAGCTGGCGACGGTCGCGGGCGCGGAGGCGCCGGCGACGGTCGCGGGCGCAAGGACGTATGCGGAAACGCCTGTGATGGACGTGCTGGCGTCAGTTCCGCGACGTCAGCGCAGTGACGCCAGTTTGGCGCCAAATTATCTGCATTTAAACCCAAACCAGTCTGTAATGCATTGCCTGGTTATTAGGTTGTTTGAACTGAAACCCTAGCGTCTTGAACTGTTTGGATTCCTGATTATTGACCTTGCCTGAACTCGGATTTGATTACTGCCGCCTGTCTCGACCTTCTTGCCTGTCTCACCGTTTACGATTCTTGCTGCCTGCCTTCTGACCTCGGATCTCCTGACTACGACTTCGCTTAATCCCTTGTACTTCGCTATCGTCTCACTTACTAAAGTGGATCACCATACCAGAGGCCACCCCTTTAGACTAGAAGAAAAGAACTTTCATTTGAAGCAACTTAGAGGGTTCTTCACAGTCAGGACAGTGAGGTTGTGGAATGCACTGCCGGGTGATGTTGTGATGCTGATTCAGTTAATGCCTTTAAGAATGGCTTGGATGATTTTTTGGACAGACATAATATCAAAGGCTATTGTGATACTAAACTCTATAGTTAGTATAGGTATGGGTATATAGAATTTTAATTAAAAGTAGGGAGGGGTGTGTGTATGGATGCTGGGTTTTCATTTGGAGGGGTTGAACTTGATGGACTTTGTCTTTTTTCAACCCAATTTAACTATGTAACTATGTAACTATGTAACTACTCTCCACAACCCTGCTCCTTGTTCCACTCCAAGTGGGTAGCGGTTGTGTGAGGCGCTTGTGGGTTCATTATCTTCTGCTCCAGCTCCTTCTACGACTGGATTATACTGGTGAGTTTGACATGTGTCTATTTGAACTGTCCCTAGTCTATTACTCGATCCATACTACTACACCTGTCTTGACTTATGGTGATCTGAACTGAAGGAGGCCAAAGCAAAAGAGACTGATTGAATCATTAGTAATAAGTGCACTTGCCAGACCCAACTGCTAGCAATAATAATTCTGCCTGATCTCTCTAACATTGGTTTAGTGGCACCTCCTCATCCTGTGTGGGGACTTGGTGACTTGTCTTTGTCTGAACCATAGCATTGCTTAAAGAAGTCTCTTGGGAATGATGCCTGTGCAGGGTGAGGGCCCACAACTGGATGCATGCCTAGGGCCCACCAAGGCCTTAAAACAACCCTGGGTTTGGTGGGTGATGACTGCACAACTTGCAAGGGAGGAAGGAGTTACACATGGAACAGGCCTTTATGGTACAACTCTAAACGGTGATTAAGACAAATAAACAATGAAAACAGAATGTAATTCTACCTTCCACCTGTCGAGCAATTCTGTGTCATTATGACCTGATACCCATAGGCGGTAGGCATATGTCTGTGTGGTCTGTTTCATTTATCCCTTAAGCACTTGGTACAGAAGAAGAAGTCAGAGGAACAGGTGCACACATTGAATTCTGCCTTGAGAAACCTCCTACATTTTAATTGAATCCATATTTATACATTTCATTTGTTCCTAATTCATATTACACATCTGCACTAGCATTCCAATAACTCCTAGTTTTAGAATATAGGATGAAAGGAACTGCAGGGAAAGAGGCTGGCCGGTTGGATAATATAATCTTACTCAAATCATTATACAGTACATTTCAGATGGTGGAATATTATTCTTCATCACACATGCCCAATGCCAAATTTGCCTCCAAGTTGGAAATTCAAAAATAAGCAACTGCTTTTAGGTCAATGGGAGCAAAATCCAAGGGGTTGATGAGCAACATGGTTTGGGATCACTGCTAGGCTATTATGCTGCTGGTTAAAAGTCTATATGTCACCAAAACTAGCTTTATATTATATATATATACATTATCTACACATTATGTTTTGGACTTGGTACAGGTTCAAGACAAAAACAGTCCATTAGAAGTGTCAGTAAAGATCAGAAGTAGAAGAGGTAGCTCTCCATCTTCCTTTCTGTTGTATGAATGTATGTATGTATAACTTTATTTGTAAGGTGCTTTAAGGAGACACAGCGCCATACAATGCCATACAATGCATAAAAGTACAATATAAATAAAACTACAATATATAAAAGTATGCAATAAATACAATAAATATATTCAGCATACATAGCTGATATAAGGACACAGAGCTCAAGTGCTATGTGGTAAGAGACACAGTGAGAAGAAGATCCCTCCCCATAGAGCTTACAGTCTAATTGGGTGGGTGGTTAATATACAGCCACAAACTGGAGGGGAAAAAGTGCACAAGGTAAAGGCATTGTCCAGTAGGTACCTGGACTAGACTAATGTTCTAGCACTCCAAAAGGTAGACTTTTAGTTTTTTCTTGAAGAGATTGAGAGAGCATTCCTTACGGAGGAATTCAAGGATGGAATTCCAGAGGTAAGGAGCAGCAAGATAGAACAATTTGAGATGGTCACAATGGGTGTGGATGGTGTGAAAAGAAAATGGCTCTGAGAGAAGTGGAGAAGATGACCAGGAATTTACAGTTAGACAAGTGAAGAAATATAATGAGGAGCAAAGGAGTGAAGAATTCTATTACCTCTAAAGATTGTTATAAGTTATCTTACAAACAGAAGAGAGGGGATTTAAACAGCAGTTATATCGCCATTAAAGCCCCAATCTCTTATACCCCTTTTTCTAGTCTTAATATTCATCACTTAGAAAGAGTGCCATTACCTGTTTTTTATCTTCACCCAAGGCTCTATTGTCAATTTTAGGCGTGTGTGATATTCCAGTTGCTCACACTCTGACTATGCAATTATATAATTTGGAGTATGTCCAGGACTTTACAAAAGTAGTGAGCATTACACAATATGCTGTACTGGACATGGTTGCTCAAGGAAATTATTTGAGAGGTGTGTCCCAATAGACCTAACCAAGACATATAAGCCTTATGTCTATAATGGGAAGTATTTAGGTAGAACATCACCTCTTGGGTTGATGGCACACCAAGAATCTCCTCCACTGGTCTATTTCTGTATGCTGAGAAACATCTGAATCCAAGCATGGTGGCTGCCATTGACTTTATCCAAATTGAAATTGCCCAAGTGCACATTTTAGGGCCACACTCTGTTCGTATGTGCACTGCCAGATATTTGCCATTAAAGTCAATGATAGGCAGCTTGGACAAGAAAGAAGAAATTTCTTGTGTGCCATTATGTTTAAATGCAGATGATGATTCAACTCCAAGTGATTGGTTGTCAAATTCAACTGCAAGATAGTCAAGTAGGGCCTTGGTTGCAGAACTAAGGAGAACTAAGGGTTTCCAAAATTCCACCCCATCCACTGAACACTTGTGTCCAGAGCAGACCCATGTTCTGCACCTCAAATTGGATAAACTATTCAGTCCCAGGTGCAAAGTCTTGCACCCTGTAGGGATGTAGCGAACGTCGGAAAAAAAGTTCGCGAACATATTCGCGAACTTGCGCAAAAATGCGAGCGGTTCGCGAACGGTTCGCGAACCCCATAGACTTCAATGGGAAGGCGAACTTTAACATCTAGAAAAGACATTTCTGGCCAGAAAAATGATTTTAAAGTTGTTTAAAGGGTGCAACGACCTGGACAGTGGCATGCCAGAGGGGGATCAAGGGCAAAAATGTATCTGAAAAATCTGCCTGTGTGTGCTTGGAAGAGATAGTGTAGGGGGAGAGCTGTTAGTGATTTCAGGGACAGATGATAGTAAGCTTGCTGGCTAGTAATCTGCTTGATACTGCTCTGTATTGGAGGGACAGAAGTCTGCAGGGATTTGAGGGACATTTTAGCTTAGGTAGCTTTGCTGGCTAGTAATCTACTGTTCTCTTTAAACAACTGCCATACGTTGACCTTGTAGGCATTGTTTGCCCAGTTTTTTTGGACGCAGCCACTGAAGCACAGTTGCCAGAAAAAATATGCCATATAAATGCTGAAAATAGTCATTTTTCGCCATACGTTGACCTTGTAGACATTGTTTGCCCAGTTTTTTTGGACGCAGCCACTGAAGCACAGTTGCCAGAAAAATTATGCCATATAAATGCTGAAAATATAAATTTTTTTGGTTGCAGCCACTGAAGCACAGAGGCCAGAAAAATTATGCCATATAAATGCAGAAAATATGCATTTTTTTGGTCGCAGCCACTGAAGCACAGTTGCCAGAAAAAATATGCCATATAAATGCTGAAAATAGTCATTTTTTGCCATATACGTTGAGTCAACGTATGGCAAAAAATGACTATTTTCAGCATTTATATGGCATATTTTTTCTGGCCTCTGTGCTTCAGTGGCTGCGGCCAAAAAACTGGGCAAACAATGCCTACAAGGTCAACTTATACACTACTACAGCGGTAGTAAAATAAAAAAAAGTAAAATAAAAAAAAAATGAATATTAAAAAAAAAAATTAAAGTTGGTGCTGCTGAACTACTAGGAGCAGCAGATTAGCACACCAGTCCCACTCCCCAACACTGCTAGACTAATAGCACTGGGCTCTTATAGTAGTAGTAGTAGTAGTAGTAAAACAACAAAAAAATAAATAAAAGCAGTCCTTACAAGGACTACTGTTATTGCAGCAGTCAGCAGATGAGATCAGAAGCAGGACAGCTGCCCACTGCAGCTACATACAGAGCACTGCAGTAGAAGGTAGATTACTAGCCAGCAAAGCTACCTAAGCTTAAATGTCCCTCAAACCCCTGCAGACTTCTGTCCCTCCAATAACAGAGCAGTATCAAAACGATTACTAGCCAGCAAACTTTCAACTGTCCCTGAAATCACTAACAGGCAGCAGCTCTCTCCCTACACTATCTCTTCAGCACACACAGGCAGAGTGAAAAAACGCTGCAGGGCTTCGGTTTTTATAGGGAAGGGGAGTGGTCCAGGGGAGAGCTTCCTGATTGGCTGCCATGTACCTGCTGGTCTGGGGTGAGAGGGCAAAAAAAAGCGCCAACAATGGCGAACCCAAAATGGCGAACGTCGCGCGACGTTCGCGAACTTCCGGCGAGCGCGAACACCCGATGTTCGCGCGAACAAGTTCGCCGGCGAACAGTTCGCGACATCTCTAGCACCCTGTACCTACAATTGCTCCATAACTTGCACATTTGTGTGATGCTCAATTTAGAGGTTTGGATTGGGGAATATCTTCATCCCTCTTCCAGACTTCCATAGAACTGCCAAACACTAGAAGTTCTGAATTAATCTTGTGCGTACTATTGGGTGCACTTTGCTTTCACTTTGTAAATTACCCAATTTGCCTCTTTATACTCTAATTGTAAAAAATAAAAATACAAATAAATAACACCAAATAGATCCTGTAAATAGTCCTATTATTCTTTATGCTCCAAGCTTGCATTAAGAAAAATGCAGAAAACAGAAACCAGCCAGAGTCTATGCACGTCACCTTGTATATTTTTCCCATTGCTGATATATAAAATAACAGTCCTTAAGAGCCATTGGTAATTGAGTTTCCCTTCACACTTGCGGAGATTTATAGACGATTCCTGTATTTTGCATTCTCTCTGTTGGCTCGGAGCACTTTCCTGCTTCCTAAACAATTTATAACTGGTGGGATTATGCATCAAGTAATGTCTCACCGAGATATAGTTCACCACGTACAAAAGGAGGGAGCTTGATTTAGAACTGTCGGGGTCTCAGCACCTCATAAATTATTTGGAATGCGGGGATGCAAATGAATTTCTAAAAGTGTTATTTTATCGGTGTGAATTTTAAAAAGTGTTATTGTATAGGCTATGCATTTAGGAACAGATTGCAGTTTATTTCTAAGATGGACTGGTGGTTTCTGCTGTTTATAAAGCAATGTTAGCATTTCGCGCCTTCGGTCCAATCCAGCATTTAGAGGAACAGACCCTCTCCTTATTTATATGTAAAGCAGAGGAAATCCTGGAATGAAACATAGCTTTGCTTGTAACAATTCTCCAATAGGGTGAAACCAGTTTGTTGGATGTTGATAAATGGAAGGTCATGCACTTGGGACGTAAAAATATGCAAGCCACTTAAATCCTAAATGGGACTGCTTTAGGAAAATTATAATGGAAAAGGACCTTGGAGTCCTTGTAAATAATAAACATGGCTGTAGCCAATAATGCCAGTCAGCAGCTGCAAGGCCAAACAAGTTTTTTGGGAGAAGAGAATTATTTTTCCACTGTACAGAGAGCTGGTAAGGCCCCCACCTAGAATATGCTGTACGGGTTTGGTCTCCAATACTCAAATGGAATATTATGGAAATAGAGAGGGTCCAGAAAAGGGCAACTAAACTGGTAAAAGAGAGTGTTCTGGGCCGGTGAAAAAACCTGGTGGGCCCCGGCCCTCATGGGCCCCTGCCGGCCGAGACCTGCTCCTCAGGCTGCCCCATAAAGAAATAAACCAGCGCTCATGGCAGGTCCAGGAATTGGAGGTTGGGAGGAGGCCCTGGGGACCGCCAAGAGGGCCCATCCTTTGCAGCCCTGGTGGGCCCCCAAGGCTCCACACAAACTGGTAAAAGGTATGGAAAATCCAAGCTGGGGTTGTTCATCCTGGAGAAAGGTGCTTAAGGGGTGATATGATAACTATGTATAAATATACAGTATAAGGGGATCATATAATAATCTCCAGTAGGTTCTTCTAGCAGACACCAAGACATCCATTCAGATGAGAAGAAAAGAGGTTCCATATAATTATTCTACAGTGAAAGCTGTGGAATTCTCTCCCTGAATCAATTGTACAGGCTGGTACATTTGAATGGTGTTGAATGGCTTTTTAGCAAGTGAGAAAATACAGGGGTATTGAAAACAACTTGTAACTGTAAACACTATAAACAACTTGGCACATTCAAATGTGGGTTGCGCTTCTCCCGGTTTTGTACAATTTAAGTCTCCCATTTCACCAATCTAGCTCCTTGCTGATGGAACTACCTTTGCCTACTTGGGTTGTATCTTCACAATAGCACTCAGCATAAAGCAACATTTGCTGTGCAAAAAAAAGTAAAGACATTTTCAATGATTTTAACTTAAATTATCCGCACCGTCAGGATGCTGGGTGTTGCGTCTTGCTATGATCTGTGCAGCAGGGATTCGTGTTTATGTACCAGGGTAGAATGTAGAAGAGTTTATGGAGAAGAAGAGGAGGGAGACACAACATTTTATCATTTTGAAAGAAATGTATTTATTTAAAGTTTTATTTTGTTACAGTTAATGCATTATTCAAATGCTTGAATCCCTGATCGCTCCCCTAAGCCCTGTGTTTGGATGGTAAATGGAAATGATATTGAAAACACCAATAGAAAAGAATTCTCTGCAAAGATTGGAGAAATGCGTCACCTCCCAATAAATAAAGTGTTCTAAACAAATATATATGAATAAACTAAATCATAAAGTTGTATTAAACCTGTCTGCATATGAGATACATATCACAGTAAATTTATTGCCCGCTAATATTTTCATCCCTGCAACATAAAAAACATAAATATTCAGGGTTAAAAAACACTTGGGGGCAGATTTACATATGGTCGAATACCAAGGGTTAATTAACCCTTGATATTCGACTGCCAAAGGTAAATCCTTCGACTTCGAATATCGAAGTCGAAGGATTTACCGCAATTAGTTTGATCGAACGCTTTTTCTACGACCAAAAAAACCATAGAAAGCCTATGAGGACCTTCCCCATAGGCTAACATTGAGGTTTGTTAGGTTTTAAGTGGCGAAGTAGGGGGTCGAAGTTTTTTTTAAAGCGACAGTACTTCGACTATCGAATGGTCGAATATTCGAACGATTTTTAGTTCGAATCGTTCGATTCAAAGTCGAAGTCGTAGTCGAAGGTCGAAGTAGCCAATTCGATGGTCGAAGTAGCCAAAAAAAACATTTGAAATTCGAAGTTTTTGTTTTATTCTATTCCTTCACTCGAACAAAGTAAATGTGCCCCATAGAAAGACTTTGGAAGCAGAAGTGCACGGATTAAAAGAGCACATATGATTAGTGATGGGCGAATAAATTGGGCAGGCGCGGATTCGCGTTGAATTTCAGTGTTTTGCCGCCAGCGAATACATTTGAAAATTCACCGGTATCTAATAAAATTTGGACACCTGTCAGTATAGTCGCACACATAAAGACTGTCGCGCGTCAAATTAACGTAGACTGCCCATTGGCTTTAATGCATTTGGACAAAATAGTCATGCGCCAAATTATTGCGGGCGTCAAAATTAGTTTTTTGCTAATTTTTCGCCATTTTTTTTTGGCGAAGCGAAACGGGACAAATGCGCCGATCACTACATACGATGCTTACTTGCCTGTGAAAACTAGTTTTGGGTGTCACAAGGCACAGTGGAGGAATTGGCCTATGAAGAGTCGGCACCCCTGGAGGGGCTTGAAGCAGTAGCAGGGGATCTTGGTAAACAAGAAAAAAAATCCTTTTTTTGCTCTTTGCACACTGTGTGGCACATTTGGGTAAATTTAGTGAACTGCACCAGTTTATGAAACGTGGCACTTTTTAACTAACTGAATACAACAAACCCAAATGCATGTAGTAAAGCAATATGGCTGCCACAATCAGATTGAGAAAAGTTGTTTTTACCCTCTTTTGACTGAATATGCTTCCGTGCTTATTAATTGCCTTGAATGTCTCCAAAACTCAAAGGCAGTGCCGCTCAACCCCCTACAGCTGAAAAAAAGTCCCTGATAATTAGAAATAATTATCTCATGCAATATATAATTAAAATGATAACAAGTTACACGGCACAGATAAGGAGCGGCAAAAGAGCCCTAGCTACAAGAACAGAAGTAAAAGGAAATTAGATATAAATAAATAACCTGTTGGGGGTTGAAATATGTGTATATCCCCCTAATATTTATAATCATTAAGAACTGCAGCACAATGCAGGAAAAAAAATCATAAAAATATAATTTTTCAAACATTATTAAAACAATGCTAACACAGCTCTAAATCACTCGGCAATAACCATAAAGAATAATGTACATGAAACGGAAGTAAGCACAAAATGAATAATCTGCTTGCAGAGCACGGCCTGGAATGTAAAGCAGGTTCTGATCATCCTGGGAAGAATGACAAAAACATACTTTCTGCGCAGTGTCAGTCCCCTCGGATGATCATTTATTGTGTTACAGGGTAAAGGCAAATTGAATCTTTTATCTTTTATATATGCTGGCTGGGCTCCATGTACTCTGGCACATCAGCATGGATTTGATGTGACTGGTGCTCCTCTAGAGATGATAGAGTGGGTATAACCCTAGGTATGATACACAACCTTGTAACCCTGATGAAGATCATGTGATTGAAACATTGATCACTAAGGGGCAAATTCACTAAACGACGAAGTGCCTAACGCTAGCGTTAATTCGCTAGCGTAGCGCATTTTCGTTAATTCGCCGATTCACTAACGGACGCTGGCGTAAATTCACTAATGTTACTTCGCACCCTTACGCCTGGCAAATTTGCGCAATGGACGTAACTACGCAAATTCAGACCAGGTGAAGTGCAATAGAGTAGATAGGGATTGCTTCAAAAAAAGTTCAAAATTTTTTATGGGTGATAGGCTAAAAAAGATCGAAAATTTTTTTGGGGCTCCCCTCCTTTCCCCCTACATTTCCTAACTCATGCCACTTTAACTATACAGTGGGCACATGTGTAGGGCAAAATAAAAAATTTAATTGCTGTTTTGAAGGTTTCCCAGGCTTGTGTAGTGATGCTACATATTCCTCCATTGTAACTTCAATTTGGCGCCGTATGCAAATTAAGCATCGCTAGCGTAACTTCGCTTTGCTTGGTGAATTAACGCTAGCGCAACTTTGCAACCTTACGCTTCCCCTGAGAGCAACTTCGGATTTTAGTGAATTTGCATAGCGCTGGCGAAAATACACCTGGCAAAGTGCGGCGAAGCGGACGCTGGCGCAACTACGAAGCTTAGTGAATTTGCCCCTAAATTTTTCACATAAAACTTGTTGACATTAAAAAAGTTTTTCCCCACACTCTCCCCAGTGTGATGTACTTGTCTATCAGAAACCTTAAAAGTAGCAGGTACACTCAGATGCACAGAGAACCCCTGTGGCTTCCGGTGTTCACCAACGCCCTTTTGGGGCCCGGGCTTTCTGCTGCGGAACCAACAAGGAGTTAGTGCGTAACAAGTCCATAAAAGAGGTACCGGCAAGGATTCAGCAAGGCAATATTCAAAAACGGGCAAAAAGGTCGAGGCAGGCGGCAAGAATCGGAGTCATAAAACAGGCAGGAGTCAAAAACATGGATATTTTAAAGAGAAGGACCGCTTCGGCGGGATCTGTAAACAGAAGCCAGCTTGGACACTGACAGAATGGAATATTGCCTTTTTAAAGGTAATTTGGCGCCAAAATTCAAAATCCGCACCACAATGCTCGGCGTCACATATAAACAGGTATATTATGTATAAATATAATATCTATACCAGTCACCCATAGCAAACAATCAGCAGTATTCTTACTAGGATAGCACTGGTAGAATAGTAATGCCAAACAGGGCTAGGGTAAATTGTGTATGTTTCTTGCTTGATTTGACAACTACATACATGGTCAGTACAGAAATATGAAGGTGTATATGTATATGGTGCCAGCAGTATAGACAGCACTTTACAAAAAGTGGTACAATAAAAAGGAGAACAAAATTAATCCACTAAACAGGTGGAACAGTGGAACAAAGTAGCCACCAGGCACACAAAAAAGGCTTATGTTCATGATGAGTGTTAGGCAGATGTACAGCTCCTGTACATTTAAAGGGCAAGTAAAGTCTAAAAGAGAATAAGGCTGGAAATGCTGTATTTAGTATATAAAACATAAACATGAACTTACTGTACCACAAGCCTAATCAAACAAATAATTTATGCTTTCAAAGTTGGCTACAGGGGGTCACCATCTTGTAACTTTGTTAAACATCTTTGCAAGACTAAGACTGTGCACATGCTCAGTGTGGTCTGGGCTGCTTAGGGATCATCATAAACAAAGCTGCTTGAGTTCTGCATGGCTGGGAAGTAAGGCGGGGGCTCCCCCTGCTGTTCATAAGTATGATTGTTTCCCTGCTCAGCAGTTAGGGACCGTCTGACAATTCCTATCCATAGCACTAAATGAAGGGAGACTTTCACTGCATACAGTATAAAAACGGTACACATTTTTTAATTAAAGTATATTGGAGATAGATTTCTTTTTCATTAAAGAAAGTAAAAATGGGATTTTATTTGTTTGCCATTACATGCCCTTTAACTGAATTAAATAACATTTAATAAGATGAGCAACCCCTTTAAGGGGTACAGGTCTGTTGTATGAAATGCTTCAGGTTCTCCAGATAGGGTTTTTATTCTGTAATTTGGATGTTTATACCTTAAGGCTACTTTAAACATTACGTTTAAACACTAGATAAACCCAATGTGATTGTTTTGCCAGCAATATGGATTTATCCAGCTTAGTCACAATCAAATACAAGTTACTGTTTTATTATTACAGAGAATAGAGATATCGTTAAAAAATTTAATTATATGCATAAAATGGAAATAAAATTCTGGTGTCTGGATAAGAGATCCCTAACCTTGCTTTTGTTATGGGAGTAGCACCACTGCCCAATGATAGTGATGGGCGAATTTGCGCCGTTTCGATTCGCCGAAAAATTCGCGAAATTCGCGAAACGGTGAAAAATTCGCGAAAAATACGCGGCGTCTCGTTTTTGACGCCGGCGCCTGTTTTTGACGCCGGCGCCCGTTTTTTTACGCCGGCGCCCGTTTTTGACTGATTTTTTTTCCACAAATTTTCGCGGGCGTTTCGCGAATTTATTCACTGGCGGCGAATCGCGCAAATTCGCCGCGAATTCGCGCCTGGCGAATAAATTCGCCCATCACTACCCAATGAGTTAGCACCTACAGTACATACATTTTGTCACCCTAAGCTTAGTACAAGCCACTGTCTATGTCAGACACTGTAGAGCAGAGATGTGTCTGTAGGGAGGCTGCAAGCAATATCACATACAAAAGAGACATATGTTGCACATAAGGACAGAACTTTATGCATCAGGGCGCTTATGAAAATGATTTGCCTTTTTTTGGTACAAATGTCAGCTAAACTTACGATCAAGAATCCTGCAGAAAATGGAAAAATTATTGCAGGAAAAAGAAATTTTGCTTGGAGGGTTTTTCAGCACTTGAGGCCGTTACCTAATTCTGCACATATTTATCACTTTTATTTTATGCTTATAAAGGTGGTAAAAGAACATTTATATTGCCTGTCAAAATTATTACCAGACCATTTTTCCTATTAACATTATTGCATATTTTCTACAGTTTGCTAGCAGTAGAATTATTTAAGTAAACTCAGGAATGGATATTCTCGGACGTAACTCTGTCTTGACTTGTAAAGCCTTAAAGGGGATCTTAACCAAACTTACATCCACACAAATTTGTTAATAGTCAAGGGATACCGCATGCTGAGACCTGCAGTCCAACATCATTACAATGGCTGTATTCAAACCATCCTCGACAGGGTCAGTTACACCATTAAAATGCAATAGAATCCTCATCTTTGTAAATCTAGTTCTATATTCTAGATCAATACCTGAATAAGACCCAATCAGAAATGGATAAGGAAGCCTTAACTGTAGCCTCATGGGCCAAAAGTTAAAGGATAAATAAACCTTGAGTAAAGTGAATGTAAAATTGATGAGAGTGCTATTCTAAGAACTTTTGTAATTTACTTTCCAAGATATTGAAGGATACATGTAGGGGCCGATTCACTAACTTGGAGTGAAGGATTCGAAGTAAAAAAACTTCGAATTTCGAAGTTTTTTTTGGGCTACTTCGACCATCGAATGGTCTACTTCGACCTTCGACTACGACTTTGAATCGAAGGATTCGAACTAAAAATCGTTCGACTATTCGACCATTCGACCGTCGAAGTACTGTCTCTTTAAAAAAAACTTCGACCCCCTAGTTCGCCATCTAAAAGCTACCGAAGTCAATGTTAGCCTATGGGGAAGGTCCCCATAGGCTTGCCTAACTTTTTTTGATCGAAGGATATTCCTTCGATCGTTGGATTTAAATCCTTCGAATCATTCGATTCGAAGGATTTAATCGTTCGATCGAAGGAATAATCCTTCGATCGTACGATCGCAGTATTTGCGCTAAATCCTTCGACTTCGATATTCGAAGTCAAAGGATTTCAATTCCTAGTTGAATATCGAGGGTTAATTAACCCTCGATATTCGACCCTTAGTGATCAGCCCCATACTGTTAATATAAATATTTTTTTACAACAGAGCCGCCTGCTGGTCAGTTTCTGACCATTCTGACCACCAAGTAGTCAAGGAAGTTGTCAGGAGAAAGAAAGAAGGCTGTTCTAATGTTCTGCTAGTTAGGAAAAAAATTCCTTTCTCAAATCTTTCTTAACCAGAAGAAAATCAGACCAGACTTCCTTCTTTCTCCTGACAACTTCCTTGACTACTTGGTGGTCAGAATCAGGTGGTAGTGATGTAACAAAATTGATTCATATTAACAGTACTTGTATATCGTATTTTCTTGGAACTAAAAAAAATAAATAATGAATGTACATTGCAAAAGTGCTTAAAATAGCACCTTAATCAGTTTTACATTCACTTATTTTGAAGGTTTACTCATCCTTTAAGGGTCTCCAACATGGTAGATAGCATTGGCCTATGCATGCTTCAGAGAGAGCACCAGGTGCAACAGATGGACACACACGAATGGTTAAAGTTTTTAAAGGCCTGATCAAGAAGATGGTAATGCACTGTGAGTACTGAAGACCTGTCCTCTTGGGTATGGAGACCTTGCCTATTGGTGGAGGTATGTTCAAAGCAAAGAAGTCACTCATTGTATTGGAGTCATCCAAAACTAATGAATGAACAAGTCTATACTAATAACAAATGGAGAGAGAGAGACGGAGAGACGGTTGGATGAAGAAACTTCACACTAATTGGGTGTTGGAAGCATAAGGAGAGGGCCAGAACTAAAGTAAATGCTCATAGTATATTTTGACAAATGACATTGAACTCCGTCTAACTTAGGCATTCCCATCTACTTATGCACAATGAAAACAATATATTTAGTGTACCCTTTAATTTCTGCAAATTTTATTCCAGGCTTGATTTTAAAGAATGATTTACATATTTCAAAAGTGCACTTTACTTAAGTCATAAATAAAAAGCAATTGTTATTCACTTTTAGGAGGCTCCAGGGATATCTGATTTATTAGTGTATCTGTAAATCGGCATTAGGGAAATCATTTTGGGACAGATGTTTTTCGAAGAAGAATTGCCGTGGAAGGAAGGCATCTTATGGATTGTGTTAGAAAAGCTTTATTTAACATTTGTTTTAATCATGGTGTGCTAAACACTGGTGTCTCCGGGGGGGTTTCAATGAGAAGACGATTAACATTTAATAAAAATGAATTGCACTTTATGATATTGAGAGAACACTTTATAAAACTGTATGTTTAAAGTATAATAAAAAGTAAGAATTTAAATGACCCCTATTGTAATGAAGCCATGTACCGTATATACTCGTGTATAAGCCGACCCGTGTATAAGCCGAGGTACCTAATTTTACCTACAAAAACTGGGAAAACTTATTGACTCGCGTATAAGCCTAGGGTGAGAAATGCAGCAGCTACTAGTAAGTTTCAATAATCAAAAATTGAGGCATGAGTGGGTTAAATGTTTTTGAAATGTTAGCTGTGCTCATTACCTGCTGCCCGCACTGTTTTTAAAATGAGAGGGTGCTGAGAAATGTGAAACCCCCAGAAGGCAGTCCCTGAGTACTGTACATGCTACCAATCGTAGGCCAGCTTACTGTTCTGTCTCATCTCGTGAGACTTGTGACTTCCCGTCCTGCAACACTCCTACTGGGATCTACTGGGCACCCCTGTTTTAAGGATGACAGTACCTGGACGGCTGCAGGTCAGAAAGAGCAGCCACACAGAAGCCACACAGAAGCGCAGCTGCCAGAAGCCCAGCCGCACGGAAGCGCAGCCGCAGGGAAGAGCAGCCGCAGGGAAGAGCAGCCGCAGGGAAGAGCAGCCGCAGGGAAGAGGATCGCGAAGAGGATCGCGCCTTCGCGTATGGCGCATCAGTGAAATACCGGTAGGTAATGTTTTTTTTAACTTTTTTAGCCCAGCCGCACGACATTATAGTGCATTTGTATTACCGTACGGTATATTTTTCTAGCTAGCTGTTTGTCCTGCTCTCAAATGCTGGCTACCTGTTCTCTGAGCCACTACCATCTCTCCATTTACCGGTAACAAGCACATTCTTTTAACAGCCTGCTGTGACCATAGCCCAGCCGCACGGAAGCCCAGCCGCACGGAAGAGCAGCCGCAGGGAAGAGCAGCCGCAGGGAAGAGGATCGCATCGCATATGGCGCATCAGTGAAATACCGGTAGGTAATGTTTTTTTTAACTGACCCGCATATAAGCCGAGGCAGCGTTTTTCAGCTTATTTTGGGTGCTGAAAAACTCGGCTTATACGCGAGTATATACGGTACATTGCTCCAGGACCGCATATTTACAACGTACTGTACTTGAGTGAATATAAATGCACATTTCTGTTTAAACTAATGGATTGCATACCTCTAATGAAACCCTAACGTTATACAGGTATGGGACCCATTATCCAGAATGCTCGGGACCTGAGGGTTTCCGGATAACGGATCTTTCCGTAATTTGGGTCTTCATGCCTTAAGTCTACTAGAAATTAATTTAAACATAAAATAAACCCAATAGGCTGGTTTTGCTTTAAATAAGGATAATTATATCTTAGTTGGGATCAAGTACAAGCTACTGTTTTGTTTTTACAGAGAAAAGGGAAAACATTTTTAAAAATTTGGATTATTTGGATAAAATGGAGTCTATGGGTCTATTCCGTAATTCGGAGCTTTCTGGATATCGGGTTTCCGGATAAGGGATCCTACACCTGTAATGGCCATTTTGAAGTCTTGATAACTAATGTATCCATGGGACTGTGCTACCGGAAATCCGGTTATTGCTTTGAGCTGGATAGAGACTCAAACCTTCAAGCTCTATACTCTATCAGGAATATAGGTTTGCATGGCTTTTGGTCTCTGTGGTAGGACACAAAGCAGGGTCATGGGTATTCGTTATTAAGTGGTTTCATGGTAAATGCATTTTAAGGGACCCAAAGGGTTAACACTCCCTACTGCTAAAGAAGTCCTGGTTCTGAAAGCTGCAGATGAAGCCATGGGGGCACATTCACTAACCTCCGAAAATTCGCCAGCGCAACACTTCACCAGGCGTAGATTCACCAGGCAACTCTAATTCCCTGAAGTTGCATCCAGGGCACCAAACGCTGACGAAGTTTCGTTAGCGTTACTGCGCCAAGTGAAGCGAAGTTTCGTTGCCTAATTTGCATACGAAGGGAAGTTAAAGTTGAATGGACGTATAAGTTGCAGCAAATACTTTACACTACACAAGCCCAGGAAACCTTAATAAAAGAAAATAGAGTTGTTATATTGCCCTACACATGAGCCCAGTGTATAGTTTATGTGCCATATGAAATGTAGGGGGGAAGCCTGTTGCCCCAAATTTGCGTAGTTACGTCCATTCGCCAGAGCGCAAATTCGCCAGACGTTAGGGAGCGAAGTACCGCTAGAGTCTATCTCCTTCGCTAGCGAAGTTATGCCCGCGTTAAGGTGGCCATACACTGGCAGATTTTTTACTTCCAAATGAACGATTCCAGAACGTTCCAATAATATCGATAACCTATCAGATGGTTGATGGTGTACAAACGATCCTCTCAACATTATCGTTCGCAAAATGTTTGATTGATCTAATGAGTTTAAATATTTTAGTCGTTCAGGGATAAAATCAGGATTGTAGCACAAGCCAACGAACATATACGGAGCAAGGAACATATACAGAAGGGCCCTATCATTCTTTGCTGAAAGCTTCATTTGTAGCTATATGAACCATGTAAAGAAATAAATTGGTGCTGACTGCAGGAATATCACCCTATCACCTCATATGTGAAAGAAGTTTATTATGCCATAGCAAGACATAAATCCATGTCTGTAGGGAGCAGGGAAGGAGAAACTGACTATATACTACAGACAGCGACACAATTCTAGCACAATTCCTCATTTGTTGAACAACGTTCGTCTGTACATGAAGCAAACGATACGGTTATATCTGTTCATATAATCGTTCTCCATGGATGGCATATCGTATGATAAAATAACCATCAGACGATCGTTTAACGATATGATCGCTCATCGCAGAACCATAAAAGTATGCCCGTGTGGGCCACCTTTAGTCACTTCGCCCTTTAGTAAATTTGCCCCATAGTGTCCAGACACCATTTTTAAGTGCTAAATTCTGCCTCTAGATGGTGCTACATTCCTTCTAATGAACTAAGGTCATTGCATTCTAGCACCATCAAGAGGCAGGATTTAGCACTTAAAAATGATGCAACAAAATGTCAAAGTCAAAGTAAAATTTACGGTCATCTCAGCAGTATATGAATAGACAGTGAGATGAGACGACGTGGCTCCAGCTAGTACAGATATCAAAGTGTCTCTGAGTTAGTCCAGTTGTGTAAAGTACAGAAGTGTAAAACAAAAGTTCAATATGTTTCAATGAGTTCAATATGAAATACTGATGGTGTCTTCTGTATGAGCTGTGGGAGGGAGATTTTCCCATTTGACCCAGGCTGTCTTGTGACTAGTTCCAAATCCTAGTAGGTTATATAAGGAGCACATTAGTCTTTGGTCTTCACTTAATACAAGGGGTAGATGTCCTGCAGGCTTAGAGCATATGGCTCCAATAAGAAGATCAGCATCTTTAGAGAAGTTGAGGAAGAGGGATCCCATGGATGAGCAAAGATTGCGGATAGTGGTTTTTGTCATAACACATAACTCATAACTCATGCATGCTGTAAGTTAGACAAGCCACCTCAGAAAGACCGGCGTTGGGCTTCACAAGGAGTAATAATATGAGTACCACAGACTAGAAAGAAATGTTAGTATTTTCTCTGAGAGTATCCCACTGGAGGGGATCCATCACCGGGAGGTACAGCAGAGTGGTGAGACTATTGCTTCAAAAATTCTTGTTCCTAAATATATGAATTGATGGTCATTGTACACTGTGTAACCTTTTGCTATACCACTTGTTCTCATCTTGCTGCATCCATTGTTATAATTATCTTGTTATAACTGGATGAAAACAGGGCAGTACATATAGGGTTGACCTGGCTGCCCAGATTGACCACACCTTTCCTTTGCTGTGCTGTTATGTACAATACGCTAATAAATCCTACAATGCTGTACAGAAGGGACTGGGTCAGTTTTAAGGTGGAACATGGTTGATTCCAACTGGAGAGGAGTCTGTTTACTAGAGGAATGTCATTGGTGCAAATACAGGAGCATGGTATCGAATTGGGTACTATTTCATCATCTTGATGTTCACATCAGGGATACACAACCTGCAACTCCCACCAACCCACTGAAAGCTCAAGGTTAAGTTCAGGAAGGAACAACCTATAGGTTAGAAACTTAGAATAGAGGGTACAAGCTCATGAGTACATGGGTATTTACAGTGGAAAAGGGGGAATATCAAGGGCAAAAGCATTGGGTGGGAGTAATAATAATATTTTTGGATTCTATATCAGTCCAAGGCAACCACCACCATTTAACAGGGAAAATCTGTCCCTCCAAAGATGCCCCAATAGCTAATCATCTTCTTTTCTTCTGATCCACTGCACATGCTCTGTGCTGCTGTCAGTGACTCACAATATACTGAATATATATAATAAAAATGTAACAATACAAGGCTGATTAGGATATAATTCGGATTATTGACAGCACAATTAGCATTGAATAATCAAACCTGTAACATCATCTTACAGTATATGGTAATTGGTATCTAGACATAATGAGGCTAGGCTTCTCTAAATAAGGGTTTTTAAGAGATCTTTTGAAAGCAGAAAGGTTGGGAGAAAGTTAGACAGACATGGGAGAGAATTTCAGAGGAGGCGTGCAGCCCTTGCAAAGTCTTGAATGTGAGTGTGTGAGGAGGTAATGAGAGGAGGAGTTGAGGAGCACCTCAGTAGAGGAGCGTAGTAAGCGAATGGGTGAGTATATAGAGATGGGTTCAGATATGTAGGGGGGGGGCAGAGTTATGAATGTCAGGATCATTAATTTGAATTTGATTCTAAAAGTAGTGGAAGCCAGTGCAGGGATTGACAGAATGGCGAGGCGAGGCGAGGAGGAGCGGTTGCTGAGGTGTATAAGCCTGACGGCAGTGTTCATTATGGACTGGATAGTTGACAGTCTCTGGCGGGAAGGCCAATTAATAGTGATGGGCGAATTTGTCCTGTTTCGCTTGGAAACAAAATGATAAAAATTCACAAAACATGATGTGACAATAGCATCAAAAATGTCAGTTCTGACAGTTCAGACAGCAGCGAAATGCAGAAATTCGCCGCGAATTCTCGCCTGGCGAATAAATTTGCCCATCGCTACCAATCAATAGAGAGTTACAGTAGTGTAGGCACAATATAATGAGAGAGTGAATAAGAATTTTGGCAACATCTTGGGCGATAAATGATCATATTTTTGATATGTTCCTTAGGTGAAAGTGACGATTTAATAAGTGACTGAATATGAGGAGTGAAGGAAAGGGCAGAATCAAGGATAACCCCAAGGCACCGGGCCTGGGGAGACAGGGTGATAGTGGAATTGTTAACTATGATAGATACTTCTGGGATGTTATGGGTGTGATTTGAGGAAAAGAGAAACATTTACATTTAGAGAAATTTAATTTAGAGCGGGGTCGGACTGAGCCAGCGGGACACTGGTTCTCGTGGACCCCGCCAGCCCAGATGAGCTACCTTTCCCCGCTGCCTTGAACTTAGTTGAAAAAGTTGAATGGTAGGAGCGAGCGCGTGTGGGGGGCATGAGCATGGGGGGGGGGAGTCAAAAGCTCCAAATATAAGTGCTATTAAGATTAGTTCCCCTTTATCACAAAACTCTGTACTGAAGTTTAGGACAGGTGCATAATCCCAAGATACAGTTCAGATGAGCCTCAGGGGACCAGCTGTGTCTATGTTGTGAATATTACTAATGTTGATAGAAACCCTTCCATGTTGCTCAATAAAGAAGTCAACTGTAAGACATCCTGTGTACTGGTGTTTTTGTGGTATGAATCAGATTCTACCTCAAAGAACCAATGCAGATTTAGGGGTCGGGGGGCAACACGTTTTAGTCATTCTGTTTGATTTGGTGATAGACCATCCCTGGACATGAGTACTCAGAGTTGAAGTATTTCCAAAAAAATGTGTCTCCATTAATCTCATCTTTAGATACGATAGGACTGGACACTTCTTTGCTGCATTTAAATGCCCTGGATAAGATGGAGTATACTCTTGTCTGGACAAAGTACTTCCGAACCAAAATACCCAGGTTTCTGAAAACCCCAGCAGTCACCTAGGGTTTAATTAACCCTTGATATTCGACCATCGAAGTAAAATACTTGTCGAAGGATTTACCGCAAATACTTCGATCGAACGGTCGAAGGAAAAATCGTTCAATCTAACGATTAAATTCTTCGAATCGAACGATTCAAAGGATTTTAATCCATCGATCTAAGGATTTTCCTTTGATCAAAAAAATCTTAGAAAGCTTATGGGGAAGGTCCCCAAAGGCTAACATTGAAGCTCGGTAGGTTTAGGGGCCGATTCACTAAGGGTCGAATTTCGAAGTTAAAAATACTTCGAAATTCGACCCTCGGATTGAAATCCTTCGACTTCGAATATCGAAGTCGAAGGATTTAGCGCTGATCCTGCGATCGATCGATCGAAGGATTTTAATCCAACGATCGAAGGAAAATCCTTCGATCAAAAAATCACAGGCAAGCCTATGGGGACCTTCCCCATAGGCTAACATTGACTTCGGTAGCTTTTAGCTGCCGAAGTAGGGGGTCGAAGTTTTTTTTAAAGGGGAAGTACTTCGACTATCGAATGGTCGAATAGTCGAACGATTTTTCGTTCGAATCGTTCGATTTCGTTCGACTTCGAACGAATTTAACCAATTCGATGGTCGAAGTACCCAAAAAATACTTCGAAATTCGAAGTATTTTTCATTCGAATCCTTCACTCGAGCTTAGTGAATCAGCCCCTAAAAGTGCCGAATTAGGTAGTCAAAGTTTTTTTAAAGAGACAGTACCTCGACTACCAAATGGTTGAATAGTCGAACGATTTTTAGTTCGAATCGAAGTCGTAGTCAAAGGTCAAAGTAGCCTATTCGATGGTCAAAGTACCCAAAAAAAACCTTCGAAATTCTAAGTTTTTTTACTTCGAATCCTTCACTCGAGCATTGTAAATGTGCCCCTTAGAGTCATTATCACTATAACCATTTAACAGTTCTGGGAACCTTTTTATTAGTATGATTTTTTTTTTCAGAACATTTTTTAATTCTGTTTCTTCTTTAAAAGTCTTTACTTTTCTTTAAAAAAAAAAATTATTATTATAAAAACTCTTTGCTGTTGTGCACTTGTTAATACCAGCTCTTTAAAAGCCACTTTACAAGTTGCGCTCAGTATACACATTATGTGCCATTTACTGTTAAATGTATTTAAACATCAGCATGTTGGCGTGACAGCTTCACATCTCCGTTAAAGTCAGCCATGAGTCGCTAAGTCTATCTCAGCTGCCGCAGATGTTACGGAGAGGAATGATAAGATGTGCAAGTATTCTAAAATATTGGCCATTTAGCCTACACTGATGCTAAAGAACAACATATTTGACCCATTCCATGGGCGGCTGTCAGATCAGATAATAACAGTAATGGGCCGAGCCGTGTATGTAACCTCTACACTCCCTATGACTTTCACCCCTGCTGAGAAAATCCCAGCCATCAATTTAGATTGAAATACATATTTTTGCTGGAGACAAAATACAGGCTAGTAGCTTAGCATCGGATGTTTGTTGTCTACTATGTAGCACCTATGGCAACACAAAGGCTTAGACATGTTCTTATACTCAATTTTTGCTAATATTCTCCAAATGAACACCCAGTCCCTGTCTTCCTGAGTCATCATCCTGAGCCAGTTCTGTCTGATTTGGATCCCTGTTCTTGTCTCTGAAACACTGAATCAATTTGGCAGCCAGCCTTTGCTGCCTCTTTGTCAGGATGCATAGCACCCCTTCTTTTCCCATCTGCTGTGCCAAGAAACCGTCTTATCGAATCTGTCTTTATCCTCAGTGAGCAGCATAGGAACACAGGCCTGCTCTCTTTCCTTCTTCACTTTATCAGGCTGCAACTGTAACATTTCAGCTCTATGTAGTACCGCTACTCAGGTCCGGACTGAGAATTAAAATAGGCCCTGGCATTTCAGGTACACAGAGGCCCAATCAGCCCCCACACAGGGCCGGATTTACATAGAGGGCGCCCCTAGGCCCACTGCAGTTCATCGCCCCTGTCCCCTCCCCTTTATTCGTGCAAATTTTCATAATCAATGGGGATTGGCGCATAGGGAATTTAAAAAATGTATGTATCTCCAGCGCATCCCCAGTGTTTTTGAACCAATGTGGGTGTGGTTGGGCAGCATGCCGCCCCCCTGAAATCCTGCCGCCCTAGGCCCGGGCCTAGGTGGCCTTTCCACAAATCCGGGCCTGCCCACACAGAAGCCCAAACAGCACCCACCAGCCCACTTAATACTGACTTTCTATGGGACCTTATAGCAGCCCCTCTGGCATTTGCCAGAACCCACAGATTGCCAGTCCGGGCCTGCCGCAACTTGTACAAAGATACACCCATGCCAGGACAAAGGTTCCTATACATGTAGAATCTGTGACCTCTGTGGTTTTGCTAAATAATCTAGGATTGACCGCCTCATACTTTAACTATATAAGGGCCTACCTTACTTGCAATGGGTATATTCTAACAGGGCATTATCAGGGCACCTGGTGTGAAGAGGGGAAGCTAAAAGGGCCTCAGATCTAGTGCAGCTTATATTAATGCATGTTTTACTCATCCAGATCATGATTTATAGTGATGGTAAATATTATGTAGCTATAAGTCAAAATCAAATAGAAATGTTTTAAAGATGTTTTAACAAGTGCAGACTTGGTTCCAAAAATCTAGGGCTGTGGCTAATACCATCTGCGGTGGTGCTCAGTATGAAGACTTTTTTTGGGTGAGATTTGGGGAAAATAGCCATTTGCTCTTCTAGATCCACCTGACTCAGGAGCATCGCAAAATGTTTTAAAGATGTTTTTACAAGTCCAGACTTGGTTCCAAAAATTTAGGGCTGTGGCTGGTATCATCTGTGGTGGCGCTCAGTCTGAAGACTTTTTTGGGTGAGCTCTTGGGAAAATAGCCATTTGCTCTTCTAGCTCCACCTGAAAGCCTGGCATAAAGATCAGTTAGGGGGGGGGGGATCTGATGAACTTCTCTTGGAACAATGGTTGAATTATGTGGCAGAGTTTTTCTATATTAATAGCCTTGAGAGGGGCTTTGGCTAAAAGTTAGACCTTCAAGGGGGATTGAACCAAAAGTAAGTTAGACAATTAGGCCAAACTGACCATTAGTAGATACTGTCATAGTGGGATAGCTCATAAAATGCAGAGAATAATGAAGATTTATGGAGGCAGAGGCTCTAAAAAGAGACCAGCTGTCATATACAGTATAAGTTTATAGTCTTTAAGGTGTAGTCCACCTTTGAAGTATGATTTAGACAGTGATATTCTGAGACAATGTGCAATTAGCCTTTATTTTCTGGTATTTTTGAACTGCAAAGACGCTTTGTATTCAGTGATTAGGCTGACTTCTCCCCCCCCCCTCCAGCTTTATGTTCTGCACTTTAACCCACTATCCGGCACGGAGTGCAGCAAATTCTTTGAGAATAAGCTTAGTACTTGCAGCAACATATGAGGAACAAGAAAACTAGATTTGCAAGTAAGCCTCACAGTCTGAGGAACAGGGCCATGTTTTAATTCATAGTGTCCCTAGGCAGCTCACCCTCAACACTTAGAGAGTGTTGCCTATATGATTGTTTCTTTACCTTGAAGCTGCCTGGACCTTTCCTTTGTAGACAAGGCTGATATGCAGCAAGGCCAGGGAAAGGATATGTTTTTGCCCCTGCTAATCTGAGAGGCATCTTTTTGGCCAATGAAACTCATTGCTAAAAGTAGAAATGACAAAATTATTATACTGAGTATAGTGTTTCCACTGATGGAGTTTGGCGGCCTGGATATCCTTACCCTAAAGAGGGGGATTGTGCTTTCCTACCTTCCCCTCTAACTTCATTTGTAGGGGTGCCACTCAAGTTGTCCTCTAAACAAGGAGCATGTTACACATTTCTGGCTTCCAAACCAAAATTTAATAAAGAGGTCCCTAATATATCCATCACCGTTACCTGTTTCTTCAAAAAGTATAATAAATGCCATTTCTATGCTGAAGTCCAGCTGTTTAACAGTTCTTCTCTTTCTGCATCATTTGAAATCCTGGCAGGGAAGGAGGGACTAAACACTGATGTTACAAATTGTAACAACTACTCCACAGCTTACAGACAGCATGCAGGAACTACATAACCCACAATGCATTGCACTATGATGTTCTGTTCCTTATTGAAATCACATGTGCAGGGAATTGTGGGGTTTTGGATGCAGGCTGAGGACAGTTGGCTGTCTTAGGGAAATGTTCCAGACCATTAAAAATCATGAAAAGCCTGCATATTTTTCTAACTGATGTACATATTGCAAAGTTGCTTGAAATTATGTTTACTTTTCAAAAAGCTTAAAGGAAAACTATACCCCCAAAATTAATATTTCAGCAACAGATTTACATCAAATTAAGTGACATATTAAAGAATCTCACCAAACTGGAATATATATTTCAGTAAATATTGCCCTTTTACATCTCTTGCCTTGAACCACCATTACGTGATGGTCTGTGTGCTGCCTCAGAGATCACCTGACCAGAAATACTGCAGCTCTAACTGTAACAGGAAGAAGTGTGGAAGCAAAAGACAGAATTATGTCTGTTAATTGGCTCATGTGACCTAACATGTATGGTATGTTTGTGTGCACATTTTTATTTTTCAAAATGCCAGTTTTCTATTTATGATTACCCAATGGCACATACTATTAAAAAGGATATTATTATGAAAGTGATTTATTTACATGTAGTAGGGTTTTACATATGAGCTATTTTATGCATTATATTTTTATAGAGACCTACATTATTCAGGGGTATAGTTTTCCTTTAAGTTATGTTTGTGTGGAGTTCCCCTTTAAGCAGATAGAAAATATTTATTACATATGTTCTGCTCGGGTCCTTATCCTGCAGCTGCTACAAAACAAACAGTTATATAAAACATCTGTGTGTGTGTAGGTCTCTGTATAGAGACATTTCTGCATTCTCAGAGGACTTGTATTGACATATAGGGCCACTAGGCACTAGTCTTAGGGTCCAAACTGTAAGAAGTTATATAAATATTTTATTACCATCTTGTTGTTATTGCTTTTATGTACTCTTTTTACATACAACCACATCTCTTTGTGACACTAGTAGGTGCAGAGGCCCATTATATTCATTCTAATCCCGAGTAATGTGTATCTATCTATCTATCTATCTATCTATCTATCTATCTTTTCATCATCATCTTCAATCACTATCTATCTATCTATCTATCTATCTATCTATCTATCTATCTATCTATCTATCTATCTATCTATCTATCTATCTATCTGTCTGTCTATCATCATCAGTCGCTATCTATCTATCTATCTATCTATCTATCTATCTATCTATCTATCTATCTATCTATCATCATCATTCACTCTATGTCTATCTATTCATCCCTCTATCTATCACCTCTAATTTCTCTCTCTCCATCATCTATCTCTCTATCTAACTGTCTGTCTATCACCATCAGTCGCTATCTATCTATCTATCTATCTATCTATCTATCTATCATCTATCTATCTATCTATCTATCTATCTATCTATCATCATCATCATCTATCAAATCTCTCTCTCTCTCTTTCCATCAGTCTGTGTCATCACGGTCGGCACCCAACACCAGAGCATATGCCAAGCACCCTGGTCTCAGCTCGTGCTTCACCTGTAATGTGACCGCCTTTGGCCTTGGGAGGAGCCCTCAGATACTTGGATGCCACCAGGACTTAAACGAGAGGTGCAAGGCTAGAGGTTCTGGATAGACAGAGGGGCACGACTGTTAGCTAGAGTCTTTAGGCCGAGGGTCACGGTACAAAACAGGAAACCAGAATCGTCGTCAGAACAGGCCGGGTCGAGGCAGGCAGAAGTCAATCGTAATCAGGCAGGCAAAGGTCAAAACCGGGTAATCAATTAGACAGGAGGGTTCAGCAGAAGGGGTAGTCGATATTCAGGCAAGGGTCAGATATAGAGATCAGGATAGTCGTTTAGCCAGGCAGGGGTCAAAACCAGAATAAGAATACAGAAGCTCAAAAAGCACAAAGCACCAGGAACAAGATCCTATCACGGGCAAGGTCCCACAGCCCTATTGGGCTTTAAATAGTGTTTAGATTTCGCGCCATTGCACGCTGGCGTCATCATGCCAGCGAGCCTGCACCTTTAAATTTCACAAGAGAGCGCCCTAAGACACCGGAGCCTGCGGCCTAACAGAGACTGCTCCGAGTGGGTGTCCCCGCCGAGGGGGTGGCAGGCATCCCTGCTGTCCCCCCACTAGACCACCAGGTATGTTCTTCACAGTCTGTCTGTCTATCTATCTAGAGAAACAGCCTCAGGCCTCCCCCCCAGGCCCAGCCACAAAGCCCTCTTTGAACCCCCACCTACCCCAGCTGCAACCCCTCTTCAGCCCCTTTGTGTGTAAATTTTTTCTTCTCAGGGCCACTATTGGGACCAGGGAGGAATATTGGTGGCAGTACAGTTTCATGCAAGGAACAGCTACTGGCCAGTGGGGCCCTCGAGGGCCAGGGCCCATCAGGTTTTTTTTCCAGTGTTCCAATGACCCAGTCCGACCCTGAAGACACCCAACAGAAGGGTGGAAGGGCTCAGGGTAGAGTATAGTCTTTTAGAGCACCACTAAATATCCAGATAGTTGTATTGCTGAATCTATTTGCTTCAACTATTAAATATACCAAGTAAGTACCTTCTTGTTTAATAATCAGTTGTTTCATGTTTAAGAACCACTATTGCCTTTATGTCAATGTACTGCAGCACGTGCCACAATGCTTAATTCAAAGCAGCTCTGTTCCTTAACATTTTCACAACGTTGGTACAATTTACTGAATATAAGAGTAATGCCACGTTCTATTTTGCAATCATTGACAGGGTACCTGTATTTTATATAGGATGCTACTACTCACGTTGGCATGGTAACAGGCAGAGATGGAGAGATCTTCCTAAGCACTGTTAAAACAATTACCAGACTGGCTGATGCCCCTATTGGTTTTCATTTTTCTTGTTCTTTAATTGTGAAGCCACTAGTCCCCCGACATCTGGAAAGACTATCAGTATTGTGATTACTTGTTTTAGATAAAATCTGCTGAATAAAATTTCATTTATACTGTATACAATACTTGAGGGTTAAAGTTGCTTGATTAAATAATTTTATCTATTTGTCCTTTGGTATGTTTGAATATTTGTATTTCTTTTGCTTACTAGAAGACATGCCTCAGCCAAGGAGGGCAAAAAATTAGTTCCACTCCATGTGAATACATGAAATAGTGGTGGATGTAAGGGGAAATCCAGTTGCCGTCAGGATGAGTAAGGGAGCCCAATAACCGGTAGTCCAAAAAAAATAAATATTTCTTTATTGGCAACTATACACACATACTCTCAAGGGTTTTTTAAATCTTCAGCAGAAAACATTCAGACACTTACACTTTGCAAGAGTGAAGTATAAATCCTTCAGTAGTCATATACCCCTTCCAAGGCATCTCAGACACATCCCTTTCCAGGGTCACGCACCACTACTGATGGGCGAATAAATTTGCCTGGCACGAATTCGCTGCGAATTTCTGCGTTTCGTCGCCGATTTGTGAATCTCCCGCGAAAATTAGCCGGTGTCAATTTAAGATTTTCAAATTTTTCGTGAAAATTTCCCACATTTTTGTGAAAATGTACGAATTTCGCAATTTTTTTGTGACAACAGTCAAATTTCACGTGAAAATGTCAGATTTTTTCGTGAACTTTCTGATTTCACGATTTTTCCGCAAAATTTTGGGCCAATTTCGCGGATTTTGCAGGAAATTTGCGAATTTAGCAGGAAATTAGAATTCTAATTTTTCGGCAAAGCAAAACGCGAGAAATTCGCCCATTACTACTCATCACCTCCCGGTCCTGACAGCCCGGCGTATACACTACGTCCCCCTGCCCTACTCGGGTAGTAATTTCCAGCCCCTCCTTCAGGATGTTCCCCTATGCCTCACTGTCACTGCTGCCCTCACTGGCTTAGCCATGGCTCTTAGGCCTCTACCTCCTCGTCGCTTGCTAGCTGTACCATAAACTAGCTGAAGTACCTAGTACTTCTTACTCAGGGCCCTATCTCTACCTACTCCTAACTAGATCGATATCCTGCTGGAATGAACCCCCTTTTTTCCACTATCCCCCTCTAGTGGCTGGGGAAGGAACTGTAACTAAACATGTTTGCAATCTACTACCCTCTTGTGGTAACTCTTGCAAATTACATTCCCACACACCAAATCTTCCATTTACAGACAATTCTTAACAATTCAACATCTTTACACTTTTTACACGTGTCACACTCAGGGCCGCCATCAGAAATCACAGGGCCCCATACGACAAAATTTCCACCCACAAAGCGCGCCCTCCCCACCCCCTACTACACAGTAAAAAAAAATAAAAATAAAACATTGATGCATAGGGTCTCCACATGTTAATAAAAAAACATTTGTGGTCAGGGCCCTCCATAAAAAAAACATTTGGGTCAGGGCCCCCCATTAAAAAATATTGGTGGCTAGGACCCCACACGGTAAACAAAAATTGGTGTCCAGGGCCCCCCCACGTTATAAAAACATTGGTGGCCAGGGCCCCCCTTAAACACCCATGTAAGGATGTTACAAACAACAGGTAAGTGAGTGCAATCAAGTAAGTGCAGCGTGGCCAGGTGCCCCTTACCCTCGGGGCCCCCTACAACTCTCCCCCCTGCCCCCCCCTGATGCCAGCCCTGGTCACACTCACACTTTGCATACAAAACCCGGCAACCCTCTTACACTAATTTCAAAGTTAGGCATCCCTAGACCAATAATCACATACCCAGCCTGTGCCCCAGTGTAAATTGAGGCTTATAGTTAGGACTATATTTATAGGACTATATGACGTAGGCATTGGACCAATTTGTGCCCATCTGCACATACACAGTGACATCAGCGAAAGTGATGTCATGACATAATGTGCCTGTGACCCACACCAGATACCCCCCAAACTCTGCTACTGAATTTTGTGGGAATATATCTGGCGGCAGAGGAAGAGGTTTTTTTTTTCCTGGGCAAAAGTTTTATTTACCATATAGGCATCCAAGGGCTGTCTCCCTAAAGCTGCCAACCTAGGAACAGGTCCTCTAGTCCTATTACCTATAAGGTAAATATGGGGAGACCCTTCCACCAATATTTATTGGACTACGGTGAAGTGATTAGTTGTGATGTAACAGTGTTCTACTCTGGAGAGCATCTGCGGGTGGTAACAGTCAAAACTTTTTAAAAAATAAGTCATAGTTGGGGTCATTTATAAACACTGGGAAAATTTGCTCCTGGGCAGTAACCTGTAACAACCAATCGGTGATTAGTTTTTTTCAGCCAGCTGCAGCTTGAACACTGAAAGCAATAGTCTGATTGGTTGCCATGGGTTATTGCCATGGGTTATTGCCCAGGTGCAAATTTGCCCATTGTTTATAAATGATCCCCAGTATTCCATAAATATTGCACATGTGCTGACTTGCTTTTTTTGTTAGTTAATGTAATTCTACAAATATATAAACAACAGATTTATTGTGGTTTTAGGAAGCACTGCTGGGCCTCAAAAGCACGATCCCGAGAGCTACTTTTTAGCCGCAGAACCCATTTGGTTTGCAAATTCACTGAATCTGTCCTCAGTGTGCGGCCGAGTGTGTAGCCGCCATGTCACCATGGTGCAGGCCAACCAGCAGAATAAAACTTGGCAGAGGTTCATGTAAGCCATCTAAAATATAATGTGCTGCCTGATGGATGTCACTTAGAGGAAATTGTATTATACATGCCATGGTCTCCTGTAATAAATTCTAGTCAGGAGCTAACTTGTCACTGGGCTCCAGACTGGCATGCGGCTTTTAAACACAAAGCTGAAGATCTTCCATCTTTGATTAAGGGCACTAAGAAGATTAATTTTACGTTGGGCCTCAAAGCAACTCTAAAGAGCGAGTCTGGCTTCTGCCAATCTGATTTCATTAGAGCATATGTATGTAACCAAGCCAGCGCATAAAGTGGAACAGGTCTGCTGCTAATATCATGTTTCTACAATTTGTTATATATGTTTTTTAATCTAAATTTTCCCAGCAAATGCAGAATCCTTTAAACATGTCAACGTGCAACATTGTCTGCTCAAGAAATGGAACTGAAAGCTGGTCATTAACATGTTTGCAGACAAAGCGGCATTCGTATAGTGTGCATACCTCTGAAACGTGCAACCAGTACAAGTCTTGGTTATGAGGCTTAAAGGACAATAAACTCTCTTCTTGAAAGTATGTGGGCAGAAGATGCTTTGTTGGGCATTTGCAATTAGGTATTTTCTTAACAAGGTGTTCTTGTGCCCAACAGCAGCAGATTTTCAGGTTCCTGCATTGCCATAACCTTTAGGAATAAGGGGAGGACCCCCATCATAGCCCTGATAAGTGTATGGAGAGCTGTTTTTAATAGGGAACTTTTATTGCAGTGTTAACCAGCTTGAACCTTCAGTTCTTGTCACTGTCATTCAATACTGGGAGTGGTAGTGAAACAACAACCAAAGGGCCATAGGTTTAAATCTGTTTAGCCATTTGCAATGCAACTGATAAAGACAGGCCTCATTTTCAGATCCTGCAAAAGTTGTTGGGTTTGCTTTGGAAGCCTCCTTAGAAAAGAAAGGGTCTGTGTAGTCATGGGAGCTACTGTATATGATTATCATTCAGGGATCTTTCAAATGGGGCTGAAATGATGGATGACCTTCTGATGTCTGATTTTCTCTGACTTTTAGAGATCTCTGAATAGGGTTGAATTTGATAAGTTTACTGTAAAACAAGTAAAAACTAGGGGGTAGATTTACTAAAGAGTGAAGTGGCTAACGCTAGTAACTTTTCGCCAGTGTTGCCACCTGCAGGGACATCGCCAATTTATTAACAGGCACCAATTCGCTAGCAAAAGGGACCGCCACTAGAGGTCATTTGCACTCTATCGCCAGGCAAGTTTTTGCTCTGGCGAACGGACGTTACTCCGCAAATTCACTAAAATGTGGATTTTACAGAACGTTAACGTTGCCTTCGCCATCGCAAATAAGGCGAAGTGCATTAAAGCAGCTAGATCTTCCTCAATCTTCTGTCACTTACATCATATGCTGTGAGCCAAAAATGCATCAAAGTTCAAAAAACGCTGGCGACTTTTCCTTTTTTGAAGTGGAATTGCCTGACTTTAATTTTTTTTGGCATACAAACTTTTTTTGGGTAACCAGTTTTTTCCCAGACATTTCATAACATATAGAACATTTGTAATGCTAACTTGGCTAAGCAGAACAAAAAGGGGTTAATGTCCAGCTAGTGCTTAGAGCATGGGTTACATGTGACTCAAACACCCCATCATGTACTTTATCTTTAAAAATTCAACTTTGACCATTCGCCATCTACAATCTGCCGAATTGCTGTTTTAGCCTATGGGGGGGACCTCCTAGAATCTTTTTTGGAGTCTATTGGTGGACTTTGAAAAATTTTTTGGGAAAAACTTCGAATTGTTTGATTCTAATGCGCTATTACTTCGATTCATACGATTCAATTCAATCGAAAACCTATTCACGCCAAACAAAAACTTCGATTCAATTTCGGTTAGTCTTTTTGAATTAGAATTCTGACATTTTTCAAAATTGAAATTTGACCCTTGATAAATCTGCCCCCAAGGGGGTTATTTTTAAAGTCTGAATGCCAAAAACTCAAAAAAAAATCAAAAATTTTTCCAAATGTATTATTCCCCGAGGCTGTAAAAAGTCTGAATCCGAGAATCCGAAATCTCAGACCTGCTGATGTTGTATATAAGTCAATGGGAGAAGTCTCTATCCTATTTGGAAATTTCTGTGGTCTGCAGTGGAATTAGTCCAAAAATCTGACTGTATTTTCTGGGGGGGGGGAAATAAAAAAATCGAGCGATTCAAGAAAATCCTCTGAAAAAATCATACAATTCGAGTTTTCAATCGATTTTATTGTGTTTCCCCCCAATCTGATTAAATCGTGCTTTTTTTAATAATAAATAAGGTCAAATTATGGATTCTAGATTGGCCTCACTTTTTTATTTTAAAAATCAGATAAATTCGGATTTTGATAAATAACCTCCTAAGTCACCCAAATACCCAAGTGCGCAGTGGATGTCCTGATTGATACATTTGAGTATATTTGAAGAAAACAGACCTTCCCCAGGGTTTCTGGGGTGGGATTGGCAACCTTGAACGTGTTTCTTCTAGGCCCAGGAAGTTCTAATGCCACAGATCCCGCCCTTCATTCTGCACTTATATAAGTCAACGAACCGTGCAGGTACAGTATGCTTCTCACCTTTCAGAATGTAAAAGGCATTTCTGGTGGCAATGAAAGCTTAATAATACTGTATCTTAACCTCAATAAATTCCTTCTTCTTCTACAAAGATTCATCTGTCCGAGCGGATATTAAATTCTTAAAAAAATGCTCCGTATTTTGGAATAACCTTTCTCCTGAGTTATGAGATCAGGAAGCCTACGGGGACTGCAATTATATTTTGCTATTGATTTCCTGCTGCATTCCACCTGCTGATACCCGGAAAAGTACTTGATTTTTGAGTAATTGCCTGTGTCCATGTTGATATTATGAAGCAATTATTAACATGCTCAGCATCAATTGGCTTCCATAACTATCGAATAATACACAGGAGGGAAGAAAATATTTTTGAGCAGCATTTTGTTTTGTTTACAGTCAGAGAAGTTCAAAGATTTTATGCCTTGATTCATGGCTTTATTCATGATTTTGCGTAGGCTGGCACCAGTAGGTTGGGTGCATGTATAATATATATATAGATATATATATCTATGCTCTGGTTATAATAACATAACTGTGCATTCAACGTGTTTTACTGGGGTGTGTTACTTTGGGATAGACTCATGTGGGCACAACTGTGGAATTATGCGGCTCTATATTAAATTGGGAACTATTTCATGGTACCCTCTAGTTCTCCAACATAGACCAAAAACTTAATTACAGATGAAAGAGGTTTCACCAAGCACAACTATTTATTAAATTGTGTTTGAGCAACAAACTTTTTGTGAAGGTCAATTTGCCATGTTTGTTTCACTTTAAACCTCGCCATGGACATTAATTGCACTAATGAGAGGTGGGTGAGCATGTAGCAGTCCCTCTCCAGCCAACGTCAGACTGGGGGGTCCGGGGGCCCACTGTAGTTGCTGTCCAGACCCCCCCTCTGCTGTGCCACCACTCTGCCAAGCGCGTGCGCTTGTGCGCAGGCCACGCGCAAACTACATGTCGCTGATGGTCGCTGGCAGCCTGCAATTCGCGGATCTGGGCTGGCGGGTTTTTTACCGGTGTCCCGCCGGCCCAGTTCGACCCTATTTCCAGCCCCTATCTTGCACATCGTGAGAAAATTAGGGATTGGCAACAAGCAGTAGAAATGGAGCCCTGTACTTAATTTCTGCCCTATGGCTTTGGTGACCCTTATTGCTCTTGCACTTCTGTCCTCTAAGTTTCCCTTTAATTCCTTTTACAATGTAAATAATTTTTTATCCCAATGACAATAACTCTGTAGACAGTGTTCTGTACTATTACACTAACAAGCCAGCTTACTGACATCATGTTGTCTTTAGAACGGATTTGAAAGTAAGATAAACGTTGTGTTCTGCTTTGTATCCCGCTGTATCTTTCATTTGCCCTTCAAATTATGTCCCTGTATTGCGGCGGACTTTTATTTCCTCTTGAGTATCAGTCTCAGCTTGATTCTTTATTCCGCTGCTGAACGAATCCATAATGCTATTCACTCTGTAGAATAAATGATATTGACAAGTCACCGCATCTCAAACCTATTAGCATTATCACTTCTTCTCATTCTTTTCTGCCTTTCTCTTAAACGCACCCACCCTGTGTCCCACATAACTAGATGGATTCATCTGGGGCGAATTGTAAATGCATAGACATGGGACACAGGGTGGGTGTGTAAAAGAGGATGGCCAAAAAGAACCTACTCCTGTAGTGATTGGCAAATAAATTCCGCAGGTGCGAATTCACTGGGAATTTCCACGTTTTTCCAGCCTCAAAAAATTTTGGATGCGCGTCGGCAATTGCGCCGGCAATTGTCAACATTATTTGGACGCCCATTGACTTTAACGCTGGCGTAAAAATTTACGCGATCATTTTGCTAATTTTTGGCATTTTCACAAATTTCGTGGGAAATTTGCCCATAACTATCCTACTGTTATTTCTAAGAGAGTGAATTGTGTTGTGGGTGGGTGAAAGAGTTAAAATGTTGTTTGTGAATTATGTGATGTTAATGAGAGTGTGTATGTAAAACTGTGTTGATGGTTATTTGAAAAAAAAGGCCACTAGGTGGCAGTAGAGCATTATAGTTAGAAGTAATTTTGTTTTTCTACCACTAGAGGGAGTTTCCCCAAATAGGTATAAAAGGGCAGCCACACCCATAGTTAAAGGCTTTTGATGGGAGGAGGTGAGGTCATGCAAGAGCTTCACTGAGAAGAAGAACACCGGCCCGGAATCAGGTAGTTAATTTAGATAGGAAGTTTCAGTAACAGTTGGCACTAGGTGTCAGAGATAGGGAGAAAGAAAGGGTAGTCTTTTGCCCCAACAAGGAGCGTAGTCGGATTAGGATCCGGGGAATAATTCCCAAGATAGAGTGACAGTGGTGAGGTTGTTAGGCAAGAGAGGGTGGAAGTAGAAGACTTCAAGTCAAGGTGGCTGGTACCCGCCGGAGTGGTCAAGGGGCACTGGTCGAGTGCCGGATTATTGAAGCGGGGGACTGGTGGAACGGTAAAGGGGTGTAGTGGTGCACCGGATCACCGAGCCAGACCAATGAGGACCAGCATTTTGAGAGTAAAAAACCCTATTCTAACTGCTGAGTAGTAATTCACAGACTACTATAAAAGGAAACTATTGTAAAACTTAAGTGGAAGTGACTATTGGAAAGTCTGTTAAGTCTTGTGTCTGCCTGACAGGATCGTGCAAGAAAATAAAAAACGTTACATCTTTTTAAGAGCTGGTGTGTTCGACTTTCTTAAGTTGGGGGTCAGCGTTGAGAATTTCCCGTTACATACTACCTACTAAGAGAATGCACATTACAAACATAACACATAATCATGAAGGTGGAGATATTTCCTCTCCTGTTTTTTGCACCCGTTTTTGAATGGCACATCCAACACTTTTTGTGGACATGGAGTCATACGAATGGGGAAAATGCTTTCATGCTCCTCTACTGCACACAAAATTGCATGCAAAAAATAAAACATGGGCAGTGGCATTGCACAAAGGAATCACTCTATTTACCAATGTATAAATTATAGGTATAGGGCTCCTGGGCACATTTGGGGCCAAAGGTACACAAGAAAATATAGGTGAATACTCATTATAAAAAGCATTTTACCTCAAGCACATTTGAATATAAATTCACACCCGGCACTGTGCCTGCAAGCAGTGTGTCAAGAATATACTTACCCAATCATTTTTAATTAATATACATTGGAAATATTGTTTTTCTAATGCAAAAAAAATGATTTTCTGAATGTTCAGTTTATTGTGTGTTAGAACATAACAGTAGAAGCTGCCATATTGTTTGACTCCGAAAGAGGAAAAAAAGTCATTATGACTATTTGGAGTAGGGTTTTCATTACAGTCTATGTAGAATAGTTCAGCTAAGGCAAGCAACATGGCAGTCCCACTTAGAGCTAAGGAATGTCCTGCTCACAAAATACTGTAAATACTGACCTTGTACAGGTATGGGACCTGTTTTCCAGAATGTTCGGACCTGGGGTTTTCCGGATTATGGATTTTTGCATAATTTGAATCTTCATACTGTAATTCTACTAGAATATCATGTGATAAATAAACCCGATAGGTCTTTTTTTGCTTCCAAACGGATTCATTATATCTTAGTTTGGAATCAAGTACAAGCTACTGTTTTATTATTACAGAGAAAAAGGAAATCATTTTTAAAAATTTGGATTATTTGGATAAAATTGTGTTTATGGGAGACGGCCTTTACGTAATTCTGAGATTTCTGGATAACAGGTTTCCGGATAATGAATCCCAACCCTGTAGTTTAAGGATTTAGTTTTTCATAGCCTCCTTGTTATGAAACTACAGATACAAAGATACATGCCCATCTCTGAGCAGCAGGTGGCATAGAGTAAAATCATATGATATCGCAGCCTTTACCATCCTACACCAGGTGATCCAGTTTCTACTTGGAGTTTGTTTTACTACTCCCCCCAGCTCATACATGGGCTCAGCGTCAGTAGTTCCCATCTCTGTTGTCTTCTGTGCTCACCATTTCAGAGTGTTGGAATTCACAGGAAAATCAATATACAGTCAGCACAGTAAAGCTAAAACCTGTAATGGAAATACTATGGCTTGTCCTTACATGGGGCAAATAGTGACGCATCAACTCTTGAGCTGTGCACCAGCCTGATACTAACATTGTTATAAGTGGAATTTGCATCTAGTGAGTGACATACAATAGCATCCAAAAGAGGTGCTGCTCATTGACTCCACTACCCTGGGCCTAGTCACTCAAATCCTTACTTACTTGGCTCGTAGCACAAGCAGGGCAGCCATCAGGGGGGGACAGGGGGGAGAGTTGTAGGGGGCCCTGAGGGTAAGGGGGGCCCGGCCACGGCACACTTACTTGATTAGCCGGGCCCCCCATCTTTCTGAGAGGAAATTTTGTTGTATGGGGCCCTGCGATTTCTGATGGCGTTCCTGAGCACAAGTATGAGATCCGTTATTAAGAAAGCTCCAAATTACAGGAATATCATCTCACCTAGACTAATTTTTATCGAATAATTAACATTTTAATCCTTCTTCTTTGTAATAATGAATCAGTAGCTTGTACTTGATCCCAACTAAGATATAATTAATCCTTATTGGAGTCAAAACAATCATATTGGGTTTAATTAACGTGTAAATGATTGTTGGTAGACTTCAAGTATGCTAATCCAGAAATACAGGAATACCCCTTATCAGAGTCGGGCCAACCCGGCCAGGCGCCCTAGGCAACCTGGCCGGCCACGGCGCCGGCTGAATGCGCGCTCATGCGCAAAACTACGCTCAGGTGCACATGCGTAAAACTGCGCTCGAGCGGGCATGCGCAAAACTGTGTACACACATGTGCAGAAGCGCAATTATGGAGAAAATATCAGTGCCAGTCGGGGAGAGACAGGACCAGACAATGGGGTAGGCGACAGAGCAGGTACGTGCCTGGCACCCCCCCCCCAGCTTTGCGCCCTAGGCACGTGCCTACTCTGCCTACCCCTAGTTCCGGCCCTGCCCTTTATATGGAAAACCCCAGGTCCCAAGCATTCTAGAAACAGGTGCCATACTTGTACTAATACCTTATTTCTCCTTGGTGGAGCAGTGCACTGCTGATACTACTAACCTACACCGGCCTGCCATTTGTAATCTAGTCTAAGACCCAGTGGACCATGGATCACCCAGTCCAACACTGAAGGTTTTGGGTATAATTTTGAAATATACAAACAAATCTCATGGCGGATAGTGCATGCCTGTGCATATTTTGAGTACAACTCCCAGCACCCACTGGCAGCTGAAGCATAAAAGGTCCATAAGTTCTGCTTCCTAAAAACAATGGGGTCTGTAACCACCTGTTTGGCTGAAACTAAAGGCTTTTTGCACCTACCTCGTAAATTTCCTTGGGAAAGAAATCTGAATTTAAAAAAAAAAAAAAAGAGTAAACATTGCAACGTAGAAACCCGTTATTGTGATTTATTAAAAGGAAAATCCAGATGGCCATATTGATTAAAAATATATAATGTGATTCTAGGCAGAAATGCTGATTGAATAAAATCAATGCAGCTGCTGTTGGGCAAGCAGAAATGAGATTTCAATGAAAAGTTTCAGGTTGGAATCTGATTTTCCCGGCCTTTCCCCCTTGGCGCACATTAAAGCCTTTTGTTCTCTAGCGTTGGAGAGACCTGCAGAGCATCATGTCACAGAGTGGCCCTTTGATATGCCAATAAACTCCAACAGGAACAATTTTAAGTAGATGTTTCTGTGCCCATTCCTTTGGCAGACTGGCAGCCATGCTGGGTAAGTTACACACTATCAAAGCATATCAAGGCAGTGAAAGAAAAGAGACTGTCTCTCATACAATGTGAGGGCTCGTGGGGATATTAAGAGACCTTGAAGAGCTTTTGTGCAATTTTTACCACCTTCGGCCTCTCACAAACTGCCCCATCAGTCACTCGCTAAGGCTAAACAGACAAGCTGTTATTTTTCTTCCAATAACAAGTTTCTGACAGCGGAGCAGAGGTGCTGTTTAATATCAGTACGCAACGCCCTGCTTGCCAGCTCATTATCACGCTCAAATCAACTAACCAGGTGTTAGCTCTTTGGGGAAAGGTGATCGGGAAAACACTTTTCAGAGCTTATTTTCCAGATATAAACTATTGGCTTTCCCGTCCTCCCCTGTCAGCAACAGGTACTGAGTAGTAATGGGCGAATATGTGCCGTTCGCGAAACGGCGAAAAATTCGCAAAACGCATCAAAGCCAATATTGACGGGAGCAACAATTTTTATATGTGCGACTATTTGGTCCAAATGCATTAAATTCAATGGGAGTCCGAATAATTTTGATGTGCGGCAAGTTTTTATGCGCGCAACTATTCTGATGATTTTTTTTTTGCCGCGGTGGATTTTTCACTGTCAAATTGTCGAATTAGTTCACTCGCCACAAATTTGTGTCTGTTGAATTTATTCGCCCATCATTAGTACTGAGAGTATCCCTTTCTCTTGCTACAGAAAAAAGGTGAAAAAATGTATAAAAAATCTCCCAAAAGCAAATAATAGTCTCTGATTAGTTTCCCTGGTAATCTGGACTATGAACTTTATTACCTGGGAAACTAATCAGAGACTATTATTTGCTTTTGGGAGATTTCTTTTGCATTTTTTCCACCTTTTTTCTTCATTATCTTGGACTATTCAAAAGTTGCGCTTTCAAGTGTTCTCTATACCACCAATTAGTGTAGATTTGAATTGATTGTTGCACCTATAAATGTACCATTTCACCATTATGCTCGACAAAGGGGCGTGCCCTGAAACGTTGTACTTCCGGTATTAAAATTAAACAAGGTTTTCACCTGCAATCACAAGCTTGTGTGACAGTCTGCTTTCTTCTCATGTATAGGAATTGGCCTTTCTGTAATTAAGAGCTTTCTGACTAATGGGTTTCTGGATAATGGATCCCATACCTGTTATACTTTACTGTTTATATGAGGAGATTTCCAAGCTTCAGTCCTCAGGCCCTTGTTGACTAAATCAGTGGCTGTTTAAAGGTGCTAGGGGTTTTAACACAGAGCAGGAGGGATACATATATTTTAACTTCATCTATTGCTATTTCTGAATTCTAATGAAAGAAAGCAATAGGTGGGATGAGCAGCCTGGCAGGACTCATTGGATCAGGGCTACAATAGGCTGCAAGAATCAAAGAATAACTGGAACAATGATCTAATAATGCAGCTCTTTTTGGGAAATCTTTTGCTTTGGCACACACTGTTGGCATGCAGAGGGTGAGTCATTGGTCTGTTTGTTAGAGCAAATCTTCTGGCATAGTGTCCCTGGCATTCAATACTTCAGATTATTTCTAATAAACTGGGATGCCTCAATGATTTCTTATAAGCTGAATGTTATCAGCTGGTGGCACTGTCACAATGCAAAGCTGTATAACTGCAAATCACAGTATCCTCTATAGTTATCATATGGGGCAGGCACCAAGGTTGTTTTAGTCAGGCACTGCTGGGATTTGATCCCAGAACCTCATTGTTGCTGGGTGCTCACCCCTAACCACCAGGCCAGGAGAACAGCCAGCAAGTTCTCATTTACTCTTCTGCTGGGTCTCAGATTTAGCCATTTTACCCCAGCATCCTTATTGGTGCGTTGGGGATCAGCCAATCAGGGCTGACCCTGCCTTATATAAGGTCAACCCTCCTCACCATCAGTGATTGAGCATTGGCCTAACTTGAGCAATGGGGCACTGGCCCTGGCTCTTGTTCCCTGCACTTACCCTGCCTGCTCCTTGCCTTTCCTTGTCTAGTTTTTATCCTGCTCCAGCGCTGTCTGTCCTGCTCTGTTCTAGTCCTGTTCCTACATCCTCATCACCCTGTTCCTGTCCACACAGCATCAGCCCCTGCCTTAAAGGGCATGTAAAGTCTAAAATAGAATAAGGCTAGAAATGCTGTATTTTGTATACTAAATATAAACATGAACTTACTGCACCACAAGCCTAATCAAACAAATAATTTATGCTTTCAAAGTTGGCTACAGGGGGTCACCATCTTGTAACTTTGTTAAACATCTTTGCAAGACTAAGACTGTGCACATGCTCAGTGTGGTCTGGGCTGCTTAGGGATCGTCATAAACAAAGCTGCTTGAGTTCTGCATGGCTGGGAAGTAAGGCGGGGGCTCCCCCTGCTGTTCATAAGTATGATTGTTTCCCTGCTCAGCAGTTAGGGACCGTCTGACAATTCCTATCCACAGCAGTAAATGAAGGGAGAATTTCACTGCACACAGTCAGGTTTCTTATAAAAACGGTACACATTTTTTATTTAAAGTATATTGGAGATAGGTTTCTTTTTCATTAAAGTAAAAATGGGATTTTATTTTTTTTGCCTTTACATGCCCTTTAAAGACTCAACTTTCTTGCCTCTGCCTCCTCAGCGCCCCCTATCTAACTGTGACAGTTTTAGGGCAATGGAGCAAGGCACTTCCCAGGGCCCCAAACTTGAAAGGGGTTCCCTTTGGCCTAAAAGAATTGTTGAAAGTGCAAATAACATATCTTTACATATTCTGGGACTGGGATCTATCTTAAAGGGGGTTCTGACATATTTTCAAGAACTACTGTAAAGTTAACCCTCAAACTGTCAAACTGCATTGATATCATTTTAAATTGCCTGGCTGTGGCACTCTTCCCTGTTGCATGGCTGATGCGTTTATACATCCCACCAGTACCTGAACAGAAAATGTTGACAATCTAAAACCTTGATCAAACCAGTTCAAACTTAGGCGCAACCCAACACGCCACTGATTATTTGCTTACATGCTTTGATGCATCATGGAATGAAGGCATGTCTGTTACCAAATATACAGATGGAATCAGGGATTATTTTACATTTTACCTTATATTAAAGTGCTAGAACGTGCTTGTCCTACTAGATCAAATTCATGACAATGACACATGAACACACATACTCATACGGCACCTGCCTTCCAGTAGCTGATCAGCTGTATTTAACCATTTTAATGGGATTTATTCTGGTGAGCTTTCTCCTTCTGTCTGTATATTTGCACTATGAGCAGCTTCCATTACTGACAAACACCAGGTGACTTATTAAAACAGGGCTGCCATGTTCCTGAATATATGGTACAGGACACCTTTTTGGATCCAAGCTGATCTTGGCATCATTTTAGGCTGTTCGAACCATATGTGATTAAAGAAACACTAGCTCCACCTAATGGTCAATTCTTGTAGTGCAAGAGCACAGAATTCTGACAGTTGTGCAACACACATAATTCCTATAACACTATTGAAGGGTTTGATTATGAATACAGGATTTCTGCCATTACATAATGTTCCCTTTTGTTCTTTTGTATAAAATATTGTTCTGCTTCATGAAAAAAAGAAACAACTGTCACTTTGCATTAAAAAAAAACATTTGTAGTGGTTTTAAAGTATTTCATGGAAATACAATTTCTGTTGAAAGTGGTATCTCTCTGGCTGAGCTGCTGGTTGTGACTCCTGAAACAGTCTAGCAGAAGCCAATAGATGAACAGTCCTGCTGGAGATCTGACTGTTGTTACATTGTCTCTAGACTCAAAACCAGAGGACACAAAGAATTAAACAAATACTGTTTTCACAGCAAATAACCATTGGGTACAATTATTTGTAATGCTATTTCTTTGCATTTTGATACAAACAGTTTTTCTATTAGAGTTCTGCCCCCCCTTCCCCTAAAACAGACAATATAATAACTTGGAATGGATTCACTGTTGTTGTTTCCTTTTTGTTAGTTGGCTTTTAAAGCTATAGATCTGCAAAAATTGGGGGTTCCCCATACTCATGGTTTATGAGGAATAATTAGCTCTGTACATTTAATCTCCCTTGTCTCTTCCAATAAGGCCACTGTCTCAGGCTTACAGATAAGGAGCAGTTCATTATATGAAAGGAGAATCTGATTAAATAGATATCAAACTGTTTTTCAGAAACACATAGACAAATGTCTCTTAAAACAATAGACGGTACTAACTCCTATTGTTGGGATTAAGTATAAAATCTCTATGGGAAGGCTCCTGCATCATCATGGGGTTGTTCACCTTTTAGTTAACTTTTAGTATTTTATAGAATGGCCAATGATCATTGTTTATTTTCTAAAGTTTTTCGATAATTTGCGTTGTTTTTCTGACTCTTTCTGGCTTTCAAATGGGGGTCACTCACCTCATCTAAAAAACAAAGGCTCTTTAATACTACAAATTTAGCTACTTTTTATTACTCATCTTTCTATTCAGGCCTCTCCTACTCATATTCCAGTCTCTTATTCAAATCAATGAATGGTTGCTAGGGTAATTTGTTCCCTAGCAACCAGATTGCTGACATTGAAAATGGGAGAGCAGCTGAATAAGAAGCTAAAAAACTCAAAAACCACAAATAATAAAAAATGAAAACCAATTGCACATTATCTCAGAATATCGCTCTCTACATCATACTAAAATTTAACTTGAAGCTGAACAACCCCTTTTATGCAGCCTTGGAATAAGTTGCCATTCTTCATTTAGTTACATATTCGAAATCCCACGCAAGCACATGACAAGGGGCTAATTAATTCGGGGGGGGTTAGAGTTTTGCTTGTTCTACAGAAGCATAGTCCTATTATCAATATTCATAGAAAGGCGACATATTAATTCTGGTTAATATTTATTATTTTATTTATTATTATTATTATTTATTTATTTATTATTTATTTATTATTTATTTATTATTTATTTATTATTTATTTATTATTTATTTATTATTATGGCTAATATTTATTATTAATATGGTATTTTTAAGAACTCTGCCTTGGAATGATTAATATAGGAGTAGGCAGCGAGCCTTGTCTATAAATCTATTATGTGGGTTGAAGTACACACACCAGCTCCTGCCATAACTGATTGATGGTTACGCACGACTAAGGGATCAGCGTACTGTAATTAATTAGAGGTACTTTAACCCGTTCCATGCCGCATGTCGTAGTGTCTAAAGATGCCGTTAAACTACAACACTGTAGACTGTAAGGGTTTGGGATACTTACAGTGCTGTTATTGATAATACAGGGTGTGGCACTGAATGGGTATATACTGTATTATTGTCTAATTTAGTTCTTTAAAGAAGAAGGAAAGGTAGAATCACTTTTGGGGTGCCAGAGTTATTAGCTACCCCCTATTGATTCTAATCAATCTACCTCGGGCTGGCACTTCTTTTCTTTTAAGGGCAACTTTACTGGTGCTAACGGTATGTTCCTTGACCCAGGCATCCCCTGCACAGTTCTTGGTGAGCGCATGTGCAACGCAGAACTTCTTCAATCATCATCATCATCATGTATTTATATAGCACCAGCAAGTTACTTAGCACTTTACATTAATGATGCCAAACAGGGGTCTTGCAATTATTTAACAAACAAGGGATAAAAAATAAAAATTGGATCAAAGGGACCTACTCCCAGTCTAAAAGCTCGGTCAATTTCTGCACCTCTCATGCCCCCAGCTTCAATTGGCAACTTGGCATCCCACGGTTATTCTACCTTTCCTTCTCCTTTTAGGACAGTTGAAAATGATACCATGAAGGTGTCAGACCTCAATAGTGGTGCACAAGCAAGTTCCAGAAGATCATTGTACTATTTTACCTGTTAGCTTATGGAACTTGTGCCCAGACACTGGAGTAGACTTGTTAGCTGAGCTCTCGCTCCACCAAGGTGAACATGTCAATATAGAGACCATAGTGATTGGTATAGTTATAGAGAATCCTATATAATAATGTTATACACCGAGTTATAGATCAGCAACGGGTGGAAGTTGGGTGTTCCTCCTGCTCATGATTGCATAAATCATTTGTTTTATTAGGCTTCTGATGCAGTAAGTTCCTGTTTATGTTTAGTACACAAATATACAGCATTTCTAGCATTGTTCTACTTTAGACTTTAGTTCCCCTTTAATGGGTTTTGCTATTGGCTTGAAACATAGTGGTGTTCATACAAATGGCCTGTAGATGTCAGACTTATACTGTGCATACTTCACACAGCTTAAAAGTAAAAGTGAAAGTTACTGTTGTGTAATGGCTGCATGAGAGACTGTTAATAAAGCAGTGTTATACTCTACTCATCCTCGGCTACCCAAAACATAACAAACATTGTCCAGTATTGTTTTAAAACTTACAGTTTTAAATGAAAGATGTTTCTAACTATCTGTCATAAAACAGGAGAATTGTACTTGTACTGCATTTAATATTAATGACATTAAGCAGGGTTTTTTAATTTATCCCCACTGTACATTTACAGACAGACAGATAGACAGAATTTGAAACAGGATCAAATCAGTACTAGTGGGTTCAAGTCAGAGATCTCAATTGTGGATCTTGCAGCTGCTCCAAGAAAGTTGTGGCAGTACTACACTCAAGCCATTTAATACAGCAACAAGGGATCAACCCAAACATCATTTATTTTTCATCATACTTACCTAGGCTTTACCAATAGGAAAATAATTCCTTACTGGTCTCAGGCTAGTATTCTACACAAAGAACAGGATGAAAACATATGCTGATCATGGTGGTCGTTGTTGGAAAAAAACATAACAATAGATGGTGGCGAAGTACGTTACCTTCAACATATCTCCCTGAATTCTACCACATTGCTCAAATCAAGGGTACTATGAAAATAGGTTTTATAATTTTAGGACATTGTCTTTGTTATTGTATCATAAACATTACATGATGGACTTACCCACTAAATAAACCAACAGGAGCTGATGTGCTGAGTAACTACCAAACATACTGAGGCTCAAACATGCATTTACCAATTTAATGGTATATCCATTTAATATAACTGGAAATTATGGCCATTGATCCATCCTCACATTTAAAGGAAATGTAAACTCTCAAAAAATATTAATTCAAAATTGTTCAGACTGTTCTTCGGGGCACTTTCACAATGTTTTTTACCCAAGTATGGCCAGTTGGCTAAAAATGAACAGCTGGTGATGCTGTTTTGAATTCCATAAATTAGTAGGGTAACAACTGCTTAAATACTGGATACCTCATTTTAGCTAGCACTGTATTGTTGTGACTGAGCCTCCATCAACCTATTATCAGACAACAATCCATTACTGCCACTTCCATTAATCCCACTTCCTTCTCTTTATTGTGCTCACTGATTTGCACTTGCACAATACAAGAGTGCAAGCACAGTAGTGGTGTAGCCCCTTCTAAAATGCTCTTTATTCTTATACAAAGTAACCACAGTGTTAGAAATTCAGATAAAGCACACCTGTGCATTGGGCTTAATTGGGCAAACCAGAAAAAGGGATTTCACTCAACCCAAAATAGACCATGCAAACATAGCAGCTGGCTAGAAGAAGATGGAGCAGCGCCGTCCAAATTAGAAAACACATAGTGCTGTCTCAATATCCATAATTAGATTTTAACTCTGACATAAGGGCGGAGACATGCAAATCACTCCTTTGTGTCCCTGTGGTCAACTTTGCATCCAGAAACGCTGGTTGTATAGTATACAGATAGCCTAGTTCAAAGCCATATGTATATCCAAACAAGCAGACAATTTGCTTCGATCTTTTTTTTTTTTATGAAAAAAAGCTTTATTTTCCACCAAAATTGAACACAATGAGGGGAGGATGGGAAGAAGGAGATAGGATTTAGTCCTCTTCTTCCTCAGTCTGCAGCAGTCTTGGATGTGCCTCTCCCTCCTTAGGATGAGGTCATTCCTGGAAAAACACAAAATGTCCTTAACACAGTTCATAAGGAGCCAGGCTTCCAGAATTGCCCCTTCTGTATGGGTGCCCTGAAATAATCCATAAATCACAGCGTGGTGAGTAAGGAAGTTCCTGGGCACACAGTTAGAGTCACATGTCACACAGTTAGAGAGTCACAGGCACACAATTTCTGTTCCAGGGCATCAAGCAGAGCCTGTATGAAGGCCCTAAGGGGAATTCCACCTTGAATAGCCATCCTTGAGCTTGTTAGTCAGTCTGTGTGCAGAGACATTCTCCTAGACAGTCTTTGTGGTGTCTTCAGGGAGCCCTTGAATATACTCCAACGCATCCTTGGCTCTGATCTTGAGTTTGACTCCCTCCACTTGGTGTTCCCCACACACTTTGTAACATCCAGGTAAAACCAAGGGGTGTTCCAGTTGTAAGTCCCATTTGTTCCATCTCAGATTGGTAAAAGAAAAAAGTGGGACATGGAGCTGCCAGCAGAGTCCTTATACTGCCTGTGATCGTCTAGCGAATGCAATTAAACACAAAGAAACCCCTCAGAAGGGTGGGGATAACAGGAACACCTTTTGCACCTTTGGGGGCTCCTTGTACATAACTGACCACTTTACTCTGTCCATCTTAGAGCCCCAGATGAGGCAAGATATTAGAACATGGTTTCTGAGTAGTGAAGCAGAGAACCTAACCTGGTTTGGGTGAGACGGCTAAAAGGAGCCTAAAAGCCCCAAAATATTATTGGTCAGTTTAGCTTTTCTTTAATGCATATAAACATGTTATAAACATAGAATAACAAAATATAAAGTATTACCTAGGAATGAGTACTTCTTCCAGATCACAGCACTGTTCAATATTCACATTATGAATTCACTTTATCTCCAGCTATTTCTTTTCTTCTCTCTGGAGGATCTGCACCTTCTCCAACATGAACTAATATCATTGTGAGACATGTCACCTTTGATAAGGATATACTTTCCAGGTTATACAGACTCTTGTGTATTCTAAGAATATATATTCTAGGCAATTCATCAGAATGTGAGTTTTGGGCATATATCCTTATATGTGATCATGCTATCTTAGTTTGTTACTGTTACTATTTAGACATTATGGCATTGTGAAGGGCAGAGTACATATATGGCATTGTATATATCTTTACATCTATAACTGAAAAATATATATTTCCCTCAATAGAGAATGTGGTGGAACTTGTTTCACTTTCAGCACTGAAAATTATACCCTATGTTGAAATGCTTTGTGGAAAGTTTAGCTGTTATAAATAGATGAACGAAAATGCAAGTATTTATCTATGTTGAATCTGGGTGTGTTGGGGGCTAATCACCAAGGTGTGGGATCCGTTATCCACAAACCTGTTATCCAGAAAGCTATAGGTCATATCCCATAGACTCCATTATAATCAAATAATTCAAAATGCTGAAACATGTTGTAATAATAGAATAGTACTTTGTACTTGAGCTAAGACATAATTAATCCTTATTAAAGACAAAATAACCCTACTGGGTTTATTTAATGTTTATTTAATGTTTAAATATATTTAACAGACAAAGTTTGGAGATCCAAATTACGGTAAGATCCCTAATTCAGAAAACCCCAAGTCCTGAGTATTCTGGATAATAGGTCCCATATGTGTATCATATCGATAGGACAGAATAGGATAAAAATATTTTTTTCCCTTTATAAATTTGTTCACTTTCAAAATACATTGGCATTACTAAAACATGCGAGTATATAACAGAACATGCTCAGAGGCAGAAGTGGGGCAGTAGAAGATTGAGTGAGGTGGATTTAGGCTAAAGTTCTGCCTGCAGCACTAAGACATTGTGTGCAGGTCAGTCTGAACCCACCCATGGGTCCTGCGGACTTTGGTCCAGCCTATCCATCACTACTGCCTACATTCAGCAGCAATGTATTTATTTATTTTTAGTTTTAAACATTTATTAAAAATGAAAGATTACAAGGTGAAATTAAACCATAAATTTTTTTTTACACGATTATTCATGAAAATATCAGTAAATTTTACATTTCCTTTGACATTTACCAAGTCCCGCGTTATTCAAAGGATGATCCAGGTAGTGTGGTTAGGAGATCGGGGTATTGGGATTATTTCCAGTAACCAAGTCCTGAGGTCATTCGAGATTATGAACCCCAGAAGAGAAGGATTTCCAGATTGTGATTAAGCAGTTTACAATCAAAACTTAATAAAGAAACAAAACCATCAAACAACTTAATGAGGTGCCTCCTTTAGCTCGTCTCTGGGTCGTAGCGTTGTATGCTGTCATGTTTGTGATTGTCTCCGTTGGGAAGCATGTCAGTAAAATAGTGCCCATTCCCTATTCAATGTTGAGTGGGGATGATAGGTAGTAATCCTGCTTAGCTCTTATTTGCTCACTAACCCATATCCATTTCCCTTATCCTTTATTTAGCTGGAGAGGAGGGCATGGGTTATACAAGAGGACAATATTGGACTGGGACTCCAGGGGCCCACCAAAAAACCTTTGGCCAGGGGCCTACTCTCAGTCCTATTATTCTTCCTCTCCTCACTCAGCCTCTATTCTCCTAGTTTCTTTTCTTTTCATTCTATAATCTATAATTCCAACTATTTAGCCTCTTTGTTCTTATAGAAATGGGGAATGGCCATGAAATAGGCCAAATGTTTAGCAACATGATGGCCCACTGACACCTGGGCCCACCAGTAGTTTTCCTGGTATGTTGGTGGGCCAGTCTGACACCGGGGGCAATACAGTATATTGTATCCATGGGTCCCATATTTTTTTAAATCTTGTTTTAAATCTTGTTTGTTTATCATCTAGGATACTTTTCAATTACTTATTGACTAGAATCCTGCTAGGCCTGACCTATCTAGGTTCCACTGCACCCTTTTTGCCTGCTCAGGTAAGGGACTGGCAAAATGGACCCTGAGCAAATTACATACCATAGCATTCTGCCACCTAGTAGCCAAACTAGGGAAAGATAAGGGGTCATGCGTATATCTAGGAAGAGGAGCCCAGCTCCTGTATAACTAAGGGACACTTCAGTGGCTAAACTTTAGGGGATTGCACTATAAATGGGAAATCTGTTTAGCAGTCTCCTGCACCTGCCCTAGCATAATAACATGTGCCCTTATGTGCTCATTTATAAATGCTGCCTGGTGCCCAGTACTCCCAGACAACTGCACTGTCGCATGACACTATACAAAGATGATAGGTACTGCCAAATCAAACACAACTTTTTGGGGGCATTTCCTTTCATCCTGATGAAGAAGCATGCCTCCGAAATTATATGTTTGATTTCCAATTGACTCGGTAAACCACAGATGTTTCACTCTATGTTTGCCGTGCCTTGAGTGCCGCTACCTGTGTGCAGCATGAGGCATCAGATCTAACCATAATCATTATTTTTTGCTATAGAACACACGCAAGAGCCCACAGATGCTCAAGAGCTTGTGAAGAGCTCTAGGGCAAACAATCCAACAAGTCTGCAGGTGTCTGGGTCTCTTTCACATGCAAAACAACAGAGGAAGAGGAATTCTGAAAGGTTACAAAGCAAAATATTCACAAAATACATTTCTGAAGAAATCATTAGAGGTTTTATCAAAACCCCATTATTTATTACTGCAGGGAAAAAACATTTCAACAGATTTAATGATCTCTACCTTTTAGCTTGTCGGCTCTACGCCATCCTGTGGTTAAATTGTACTTCTTCCTCTGTTAATAGATTACGTACTCTGTACGTGGTTCTTTTTCAGCCTTCAGCATTTGCTTTAAATACACAATAATATATATATATATATATATATATATATATATATATATATATTAGTAATATATTTATTATATAAAAATAAATATAAATAGTCCAGTTGGAGGTACACTTATGTTAATTGGACAAAAGGCCCTTTCCAAATGTATTGGTCAACCTTTTGATCTCCTTGTGAGACCTTTATTAAGACACACACATTTTTCACCATCTATGGAGTACCTGAGTGCTTCTTCATACCTATTATATAATACTGTATATACATATACTGTATATATATATCTATATATATATATATATATATATATATATATATATACATATATATATATATATATATATATATATATATATATATATATATATATATATATATATTTGATCGTGGTTAGGAAATTTAAGTAGTAGGCACACAACAGAAACAGCAGAAGGATTCCCACCGTATACGCAATTTATCTAAACCCCGCCAACGAGGAATTAAACATTATACAACCCATAAAGTCTTGTTTCTATAAATGCAGACAAGCTTGATATACACCTCTTTGTTTCAAAACCTGAAATGAGTAGTGTTTTTTTTTCAAAGTTCAGCCTGAGAACCACTCTATGGGGCAAATTTACAAATTTCCGATAATTCGACAGCGACAGCTTCGCTCACATCACAACACTTCGCCAGGCGTAGATTCACCAGGACAACGCTAATTCACAAAAATTCGGAAGTTTCGTCCAGAGCACCGAATGTTGGCGAAATTGTGCTACCCTTACTGCGCCAAGCAAAGCGAAGTTGCGCTAGCGTTGGCTAATTTGCATACGACGGGAAGTTGAATGGACGTATATGTTGCAGCAATTACATTACATTACACAAGTCCAGGGAACCTTAATAAAAGAAAATAAAGTTGTTATATTGCCCAACACATGAGCCCAGTGTATAGTTTATGTGCCATATGTTAGGATATAAAGGGGTGAAGCCGGTTACCCCCAACAAAAATTTACACTCTTTTTCAGCCTATCACCCTGAAAAAGGAAAAGACGCCAGCGTTTTTGGGACTATCCAGCTATTTTTTTGGGAAGTCCTATCTACTCTATGGCACTTCGCCTGGTCTGAGGTGGTGAAGGCAAGTCTGGCGCAATAGGGTAACGTTCAGTAAAATCTGCATCTTAGTGAATTTGCGTAGTTTGTCCATACGCCAGATCTCAAATTCGCAAGGCGTTAGGGAGCGAAGTACCGCTAGAGTCTATCTCCTTCTTTAGCAGAGTTATGCCAGTGACCGTTAGCAAATTGGCAAAGTACCGAAATGACATCACGCTGGCGAATCTTCGCCCGTGTTAGTCACTTCGCCCTTTAGTGAATTTGCCCCTATTTCTACCATAAACCTTTTGTTCGCCTTTTGATGCTCAAAATTTACATGCAAGATGAAAGAATAGGACTTGATCGTTTCCCACCTGGGTTTCACCTAAAGATGAATCCCCAAGGAAGAAGAGAAACTGTGGGCAGATTAGATATGTTCCTCTTGCGTGCTCTATTGAAGAGAATGCTGGTAGTATGTATGCACTGACTATTCAATGATTAAATCCTCCCAATAATGATCTACTAACAGAGGTTGGCACATAGAGGTTCACAAGCATCACTGAAGCACACAGTGGCATTGATCACCTCCTGGACATCTTTCAGCTTGGTAGCGAACAGTTTCTTCATCTGCATAACATTTGTTGTCATTTTGATTTAATTTTTTTAATATGAAAATCAAATAAAATATTTTAAACAGGTAGCGAACAGTATGGAATCTCCCTGGTCAATTGGAGCTCAAGACCTTCCCCATGGCTAAGCTCAGTAGGTGCAGCAACCTCCATGGACAGTCACTCTCCCTGAGAATGACTTTAGGGTAGTCTCTCTTAGTCAGTTACACCAAGAGCCCTCATTTTAAACTGAGAAGTGAACCTCCATTTCTCACTCATGCCTATTCTATACAGCAATCTCTAGACACTAGGCACAGTAGGCTTTAACTATAAAGGGTCTCCATTGTCATTTTCAGCCCTGCACTTTCCTGTTAGGGAGCAAAGCTGTAACAAGGGAACATCACAGCCTTATCCATACAACGTATAATGTATGTTACCTTTCTTTCAGTACATACTAAACATAGTGGATCAATATGAGCAATTTCATATTTGCATATGTGGGATTTATTTCGTGAAATGATCGGTTTTGCTTTGATCCTTTTATGGATATATTCATTGTATTGTGTTGAGGACTTATTATGTATGCGAAGAAACATATAAAACATAAATCAGACAAACCAATTGTTAAATTAACATACTGGAACATTTACCTACAGAAGTGGCAAACTTTAATTCTACTGTACATCAATGCTAATAACCTAAACAGCAGCAAATTGTGTCTGCCAAGTGTACCAATTAAGTCTGTACCATCTGCAGTTCAAAGAAATAAAAGTATAATCCTGTACATTCTTTGAGAGAAAGGGATCTCCTGGGTGTTATTCTCCTGCCTTTGTTAAACAAAATAAAGATACCTATAATATTACTGGGTATATAGCAAAGTGTGCCAAGGCAATCTTAAGAGCAGTATTTTGTGCATTTAAGATAAAGCTCATGACTTGAGCAGAAATGACCATTATGACCAGTATGGATGTGGGGAAGGTGTATCTTTTACTAACGTTTAAAAAATAAGGGGCATAGTTCATGAGTAGTGATAGTTAGTGATGGACGAATTTGGGGCGTTTTGCCGAAAAATTCACGAACTTCCCGCAAAATTCGCGAAACTGTGAAAAATTAGCAAAACTGCGCTGGCATCTCATTTTTGACGCTGGCATCTGTTTTTGATGCCGGCGTCTGTTTTTCGTGATGGTTTTGCGTATTTATTTGCCGACGGCGAATCACAGGAATCGCCGTGAATTCGCTCCTGGCGAATAAATTCGCCCATCACTAGTGATAGTCTCTCATACTACAAAAGACATCTGCAAAACATGCCCAATTCATACATCCGGCACTTTGGCACCATCGATCAGGCTCAAAATTAGTTTGATGCGTTTCTACAAAAAACATATATGATTTGGAAAGCAATAAGTAGCAAGTGATTCCGGTAGTCAATAAAGAATTATTACCCCTGTGAGGCTGTATTGGTTGATGGCCTGCTGGGAGAGTTGTTTTGTCATTATTTGGCAATTAAATGTTTTGATATGGTTTTACTTAGTATTAGTAAGACATGCCAAAGATTTCCAAACTCCTCCTGCTCTCTTGTGATCCCTTCACACACATAGTACTTTCCAGTTTGCCACTTCTTTAGCTATTATGACTCTTCTTTCAGTTACAGGGTGCATGACTCCTGTGAAACAGCAACTCCAACTCAAATATCAATTAATCTATGTATTTCTTATATGCTCCATGCAATTGTGAGTGTTATATCTTATTCTCATAGGGTTATCTTGTACTGGTAGCAACATGTATACATGACATTTAGGACTGCCCATCAATCATTGTGTAGAGCTGAAAACTGCGGACAGAGGGTCACATGGAAAAAAATGCCAAGTTTCTCACTTTCAAGAGATTAGTCTGAACCAATGTGCCTAACCTCCAAAATATCAACAGCCATAGAACCGACGTCTCACTGAACTGATAGAACTCATTGCAAGAGGCTTAAAAAAGTAGACTTAGAGGTCCAAAAAATACCAAACTGAGATCAAAGGGGGTGCAATAGAAGTTAACAAGGGTCATTTGTACCCTGCACTTTTTATTATGGTGGCCTTTTTGCTTACCCCCATAGCAATTACCTTCTTGTATACTGTAGATACAGTAGTAGCTTTGTTTGTGGTCCACATACATTAAATCATAGCCATAGATAGCAAAGCCAGCAAAATATTTTTCAATCATTCTGCTTGTCATATTGTGTGTGGTTTTCCTTTCTCTGCATGTGCTCAGTAAAGGTGTATAATAGATGTATATAAAACATTGCACAGGAAGTGGCAGTTGCTAGAAGCAAGTTACAGAATGTAGTGGTTTACAGTGTTACATGACACTGGCCGGGGTCATAACTGGTACTAGCCACTGAATCGGGCAGGAGAGATGTATACTCATATTATTGGCTGACAGATTATTTTACTGGATGCCAAGACTTGCTTTTGGATAATACTCAAATCTTTAACGATAATGTTGCGTTGTGCAGAAAGCAATGGAAAATACAATCTACATTGTGTGGGTGGTTTATATAACACCTTGAAAACCAACATATAAGACAAAAAAAAACACAAAACCACAAATGCAATTTGTCTATTAAATGCATGAAACATTCAGGAAAGCTGTCTTTAGTCATCTTTGGCCCACATTGTTATTATGTATTATGTACAGAAAACAGTAGACCAGAGACTGAATGGGCTCAGGAAACATTCAACATACAAAGATACTCAAGCAGTAAAGCAAATATACTCAAATCCAACTAGAAAGAACCCTAAAATGATATCAGCTGTCCCAAAAGCCTGTAGCCAGAGCAGTGAGTGGCTGGAGAAATGTTGAGTTCTTTATCTGCATTGCTGCCTATGGCCAATGTTGCAGATATGATGGCCCAGGTGACGTGTTGTATTCCAAAAATTTATGGTACGGCCTCATTGGGATTCCAGCACATCACAAGATGATTATCTTGTGATCCTGGTGACATCCAGCGAGCCCGAAGAGTGAGACTGGAACAGGTGGAGCAGCAGGGACCATGAGTGGAGAATTTTATAAGGACCAGAATGTGTAATAGGTGGGGGGTGATGGGAGATGTAATTTCTAAGGCAGCAAGGGTACAGTATATAGGCAAGAAACATAAAGAGGTAGAGAGCAGCAGAGAAGACAGCTCCCCACCAGCTTGCTCGTGGCTCTGGTGGAGAGGTCAGGCTCCCCTGATGAAGTCAGAAAGTTGAGTAAATAAATTATGGGGCAGGTGTCTTTGGGAGGGGCAGGCCTGTAACTAGGCTTGAGGGGGTAAAGGGCACAGTAGGCAGAGCTGGAATGGAGCTTTAGAGGCAGATGCTTAGTTGCAGGCTTAGTATTGGGTTGTTCAGGTGTTAATGTCCATGATAATATTGTTATTGCAAGTTTGATAACTGCCGCACAGCCTTCAGTGGCAAATTGTTACTGTACATAAACCTGTTTAGCTCACTATGGCGGTTGCTGAATTTATCTCAATATTTTCTGCTACAAACTCCGATCAAATCTGCTCTGGTTTTTAACACTTATTTATTATTACATTTTGCCGAAAATTTGCTTTGCGGGAAAAAAGATTTTCACAATTTGTTCGGGTTTTTTTCATCCGATTTTCTCGTAATTTTTACCCAAAAACTCAGAATACTTTGGGGTATTTCACGAAACCCAGCGCACATCAAAAAATCATTGGGACTTAGAAAAAAAAATCACAAACTATTTGTGATTTTTGCATTCAGAGTTTAGTAAATAACCCCCTATGTGTATAACAGTTGCTGATATCAATGGTAAATTACTACTAGTTGTATTAATGTTAATAAATGAAGCTGCAGCCTTTCTAATTTCAGTGTATGTGAGTTTGTGTGGGGTAGAAGGGTAATGGGATAGGGACAAATATTGCAAATATAGCCCCTTACTGGAATGTTTGGACATCATACATTTATATAATGAGAAAACCAGCAATAAAAGATATCTGGACTAATTGGGACCTGAATTTTAGATATGTCAATAATCTGGAACACGGTGCATTTTTTAACTGCCAGACAACTACTTGCAAAGCATAATTTCCATTGAAATGGACGGAATATATAAATGTAGAAGAAACATTGCTAGAATATTTTTCCCACGAACTGCTCAGTTAAGTGGTTTATTTAGACAAAAATGTAAACATTAAGGGGCCGATTCACAACGGTTCGAATATCGAGGGTTAATTAACCCTTCGATATTTGACTGGGAATTAAAATCCTTCTACTTTGAATATCGAAGTCGAAGGATTTTAGCGCGAATAGTGCGATCGAACGATCAAAGGATTATTCCTTTGATAGAACGATAAAATCCTTCGAATCGAACGATTCGAAGGATTTTAATCCTACGATCGAAGGAATATCCTTCGATGAAAAAAACTTAGGAAAGCCTATGGGGACCTTCCCCATAGGCTAACATTGAGTTTGGTAGCTTTTAGATGGCGAACTAGGGGGTCGAAGTTTTTTCTTAAAGAGACAGTACTTCGACTATCGAATGGTCGAATAGTCGAACGATTTTTAGTTCGAAGTCGTAGTCGAAGGTCGAAGTAGCCCATTCGATGGTCAAAGTAGCCCAAAAAACACTTTGAAATTCGAAGTTTTTTTACTTCGAATCCTTCACTCGAAGTTAGTGAATCGGCCCCTAAAACTCAAATGATGTGGAATTGGTGCCAGTTCAGCTACACCCAAGTACACGGCTTTGTCTTATTATAATGGAGGGAAAAAAGTAAATAGATTTTACCAAAAACTTGTTTTCATAGGACATATATGGAAATGGCTTTGCTGCATTTTAGAACTTTCTTAAAGTGGACCTGTCACCCAGACATAAGAAGCTGTATAATAAAAGTCCTTTTTAAATTAAACATGAAATCCAAATTCTTTTTTTTTTAATTAAAGCATTCATAGTTGTAAACACATTTAAGAATCTCAGCTGTCAATCAAATATTGACTGCCCCTCCTCTATGCCTTTGGCATAGAGGCGGGTCAGACAATTACTTTCACTTTCCATTCAGCACTTCCTAGATGTCACTGCTCTCCCCACATTCCCCCGTTCTCTTCACTGTTTAATTATGTAGCCAGGGCATGGGGATGGACATCAGGTCCCCCATTCTGGTGCAAAAATAAGATTTTGAGATAATGCGAGACTTGTCTTAAAGGGGAAGTAAACCTAGTCGGCAGGGTTTTTGCGCCATCTAGGTTTCGTTCCCCTTTAATAACAGTGTCCACAAAATGGTTCCTACCTCCTTGCAATAATTTTTATAGTGTAATTAAAGTTCATTTAGCTTGCCTAATGTGATAAAATAGGATTGGGAATAATTTTTTAGGGTAACGGGTCCCCTTTAATAACAGGTTTCCAGATAAGAGGTTCTAAACCTGTACAGGAATGCATAAGTGTGAAAGCAAGTTATAACATTTTAATGTAAATCAAGGAACTATTATGAGCAACACATGCACCCCCTAAAACATCTCCACTCTTTCACATGCAAACCACAGATGAACTGTTTTGTCTTCAGTAGAAGGGTGCTGTCCTTGATAAAGCGTTTCCATTTTTCTAATGCAAAATTTGCATTATAACTTTCAGAGATCAGATTGGTGTGAATCCTGGTGTTAATAGGCATGTTTTTCTGGACGACCCACTTTTACAAGGGAATCAAGAACTTTTGCATATTGAATGTACATGCTAGGAGAGCTCTGAGCTATTTCTTATGTTTTGCCTCAAGCTTTATAAATACAGGATGCATTTTAAAGGAATTGTTCTGTTGCTTGGGGGCATAAAGTCTACAACACAGTATTACACATTTTCCATTTAGTAAACTCAGGAGCATCACTGGGTGGCCACACTAAGTATAAAACTAGTTTTAATAAGGCTATATATATTCTAATAATATTCTAACTAATAGTGCTTCAAAAACTTCTTAACATTTTAAAAAGACTAGACATACAGTAGTAGCTGATAAGAGGTTAAAAAAGTGTCCCGCACATAGCGGCTAGAAGAGCAAAACTCTGCAAGACTTCCTAGTTAGGAGACATTCTAAATATAAAAATGAGAACAAAAGTATCGCAAGGCTGCACGAAACGCTGGGTTCAGAGCCTTGAAAGCACATGTGTCTTGCTTGACAGGCAAATACTGTGTTATAAATATTTATACAAAAGCAGAAATGGATCATTGGGGAAAATGTAAAACAAAGTTGTTGAGTGAAAAAAAAAAAAAAACCTTTAAAAAAAATCTGAGAAGTGCTGCAGAGCTCCCGGTGGCCATCTTCCAGTTCTTCATATTGTCTTCGCGTCTCAGCCCTGAATTGCGCATGTGCAGTTGAAGCCGATTCCTGACTTGGCCCAACTGCGCATGTTAGTTTAAAAAAAACCCTTAAAAAAAATCTGACCTTAAATGCACAGAAGTGCAGCAGAGCTCCCAGTCTCCATCTTCCGGTTCTTCATATTGTCTACGCGTCTCAGCGCTGATTTGCGCAGTTGTGCAGTTGAAGCCAATTCTTGACTTGGTCTAACTGTGCATGCTCCGGCAGGCTTTGTGTCGGCGAAAAGAGTGAAGACGATACGAAGAGCCGGAAGATGGGGACCGGGAGCTTCCCTGCACTTCTCAGCGTTTAAAGGTCAATTTTTTTTAAAGGGATTATTTTAAACTAATGTACATCGAGAGGGGGGGTTTAGATCTCATTTAAAGCACCCTACAACAACTGCAGCAGAGTATAAGTGTATGAGTGTGGCTAAGTTTGTTTTGAATGACCCAACCTGTAGACCATGGTGAGATACGAAGGTAAAGCAAATTTGCTCTTCTAGATAAACAACAGCTCAAAAGTATACGTAAAAACAATAGGCAAGCAACTGAAAGCTTCACTGCAAGCCCTTGTCGGTTGTCTCTTGGAAACACCATGAGGGAAATTTACTAACCTGCAAAAATTCTAATTCGCACCCATCGCCAGGCGAAAATTTGCTCAGACAACGCTAATTTACTAAAATGCGAAGTTGCGTCCAGGGAGCCGAACTCTGGCAAATTTTCGCTAGTGTTACATCGGCAATCAAAGAGAAGATGGTCTAGCGTTCAATTATGTCTAGCGCAAGGTCTTTGATCAGGCTAATTTGCATACAGCAGGAAATCAAAAGTTGAATGGACGTATATGTTGCAGCAAATACATTACATTACACAAGCCCAGGGAATCTTAATAAAGAAAATAGAGTTGTTATAATGCCCTACACATGAGCCCACTGTCTAGTTTGTGTTTCATATGTTAGAAAATGTAGGGGGAAACCCGGTTACCCAAAAAATGTTTTAAAGGACTTTTGCACGCTATCACTCCTAAAAAAGGAAAAGACTTTTTGGGACTTAAAAAGATCTTACAAAAAGTAGACCATTCTATGAATTCTTAAAATAAATAAAAATAATATAGTATATCAAAAAATGGTGTTTCAGTACTTAGGTAAGTATTTTGACTTAACCACAGGATGGTTCTGACTCACAGAATATATATAGATCATCTTTTAGTTATTTATTTCAGTTTTGGTTTTAACAGAAAATTTAACTCTTACAGCTGGCATTGTATTACTTTTACTTAGAATCTCCTAATCTAACTAAGAATTTATGGTTTTGTTATGTTTTGGGTAGTCAAGGACGAGTAGAGTATTACAGTGCTTTATTAGCAGGCCCATGCAGGCATTACACAACAGTAACTTTCACTTTTAAGCTGTCAGAAAGTATGCACAGTATGTCTGAACACAGTGACATCTACAGGCCATTTGTATAAACACCACATATTCCCCCTATAGTAGGAAAGCATTTGGACAACTATAATAAACAACAACAATGCATCTTAAAGCAACAATATACATTATTCACATCACATAATCCTGAGTCCATGCAGGTTGTTTTCTGATTCTCTCAGTACGCCTTTTAGGTTCACTTTCTTCAGGCTTATTGCAGTTGACATCAGGAGTAGGAAAATGTCCTTCATCAAATGGAGCTTCTCCAAAGTCATATTTAACAGGAACATTCCATATGCGTCCATCAGACAGTTCATATGTGTATGGTCCTCGCTGGCGTCTCACTTCAACTGGTGTAGTAAATTTAGATTGTCCTTGTTTCAGTATTCCTGGTTTCTTAATTCTGACTAAAGATCCAGGCTTAAAGTGCACTTCTCTTGCACCACGTTTTCTGTCAGTATAAGCCTTGCATTTGGCTTGTTGATGTTTCACAATGTCAGCAGTAGATGATTTTGTAGGTACAGTATTTTGTTGAAGTTTGATGTCTGCAACGTGTAACATAGTGCGCATCTGTCTGCCATGTAATAATTCAGCAGGAGATGATTGAGTTGTTGCATGGCACGTTGCTCTGTAGTTATGTAGGAACTCTGTTGTAAATACTTTCCAAGATTTCCCAGTAAGATTTGCTGTCTGTAGTGCTTCTTTCAGACATCAGTTGAATCACTTAATTTCTCTGATATTAACTCCTTTGGATTACCTTCTCTGCTGAAGACTGTAGACAGAAATGTTATTACTGTAGCTGAGAAACAAATACAATTTCAGGCCATTTACTATAATAGTCTATCAAGGTTATAGCAAATCTACAGTCTATAGGAACATCTGTAAAAGGACAAACAATATCAATAACAAGTTTTTCCCATGCTGAATCAGGAAATGGTACTGGTTTTACATCTGGTCTCAACTTAACTTTGTGTACAAAGTTCTTTGCACAGCCCAGTGAAGTGATGCTTTGTGGTGAAATTTTAGACACTGGCTGTGTGGCAGGCACAGGTGCTGTAGTAATGAGACCATCAACTAATTGAAATTAATGTAGCAAAGAGATCCCTTCCAAGTATAGCAGTTCCCTTATTCACAATGTAAAAGTCACATTTTGCAGTATTTGATTCAATTTGTACAGTCACTGGCAAGTAACCAAGCACAGGGATTGGATCCTTTAAGTAACTGACCAGTTTCAGGGCGGGTACAACAAGCGGATCTTTTGCAAAGTATTTCAAGAAAATATGTAGTATAGAAACAGCTGAACCTGTATAAAGCATCAGGTTAATGGAGTGTCCCTTGTCAGCAGAAGCAGTACTGACACTGACAGTGAATATCAACTTGTCTGGAATAAATGTACTAGCTTTATCCACACTTAATACTTTAATATATGTAGTAGTGACTTCATGAACATCTTTAGCAGAACTACGGCAGATCTTAGCAAAATGTCCAACCTTTGTGCCTTTGAGGCACCGTTTAGCTTTTGCAGGACATGTACCATGATTTGCAGTGTGTTGTGTTGATCAACAGTGAAAGCAGTATTTTCTATTTGTATTTGCTGTATGGTTTTGCAGTGTAGGTGAATCCCTTTCCTTAGCACTGTATTTTGCCTGTGACTGTGCATTATTAGGCCACAGTGTTGAATTCACAATCTGTACATTCCCAGCAGTTCCCTGACTGAGAGTTTTAGCCTCTGCCACTGCTGTTTCAATTTGGCTAGCAACTGTAATAGCCTTTGCAAGGGTTAAATCCTGCTCTAGGAACAGTCTCTCTCTAATGTGAGGTGAGTTTGTTTTTTCCGCTATTTGGTCTCTTAACATTTCATCTGTTAGATTCCCAAACTCACAGGTAACAGCCAGCTCTCTCAAAGCTGCTACAAATTGTTCTGTGGATTCGGCATTACGTTGTCCACTTTGGCGGAATTTATATCTTTCAGCAACCATATTTACTCTTGGCACAAAAAAGTTCTTTATAGCAGTAAGAGCAGTTTCATAAGTCTCATCAGGTATTGGTAATGTATAGAATATACGCTGTCCCTCTGCTCCCAGGCAGTGAATAAGTAAAGCTCGCTTTCTAGCAGCAGAAATCTCCCCTTGGTCAGCAGCAATAATGTAATTTTCAAACATACGGATCCAAGCAGTAAAAGGTATGGTAGGCTCACCGGGGTTTGGGAGAAAAGGTGCAGGCTGCTGCAGAGGTAGAAGAGCCATCCTGTCGCCAATCTGTTATGTTTTGTGTAGCCGAGGATGAGTAGAGTATAACAGTGCTTTATTAGCAGGCCCATGCATGCATTGCACAACAGTAAATTTCACTTTTAAGCTGTCCAAGAAGCATGCACAGTATGTCTGAACACAGTGACATCTACAGGCCATTTGTATAAACCCCACAGGTTTCATCAATAAAAGAAAGGCACCCAGTTTATGGGCAGTATAACCAAGTCCCTTTATAAAATGTATAATAAAGCAATAGAATTCTAAATGAATCAGATGCAATTTGAGTGTAGGACTGGCCAGATATGGGATGACTTTGACGTAGTTGGTCAGCTTAAATATATTGCAATATATGGACAAACAATCCCTGTTTTGTTTAAAGGGTAAGGCATTTTTTAGTAGCTTAAGGCACAAAATGTCCTAAATATATTAATAATGGGTTGAGTGCAGATGACTCTTGTATTTATCTATATGTATTTTGTGGTCACAGCCTCATTGCACCCCCGCCTAATGGTTTTTTAAGAATTAGTGGTGAGCACAACTTTCCTTTGTTTGTTACAGTATAACATCCCCATACAATAAAATTGAGATGGTAGGGGGGGAACATGAGTAAATACATTATGCTTTCAGCAATATAGTGCCATGTCAATATAGCTATATATCATATTGTAATATCATTGGACCCTGGGGTTGATGCGATTTAAGATTAGCCTGTTTTGTTGTCCATGCACGGTGTCAATCTCCTACCCCATGGATACACAACCACGCAGGATATGTAGATAAAGAGTAGTAATGAGCACATTTTTTCGCAAGGCATAGAGTTGCTCAAAAATGTTGCTGAGACAAAAATATCTCTGGGATAAAAAAGTTGCCGTAAGAAAAAACTCCCATTGATTTTAATTCATTTGGACAAAAAAGTTGCCAAGCCAAAAAAAGTAGCACAAGAAAAAACACCCATTGACACTCATGCATTTGGATTGAGTAAAAAAAAGTTGTGCACGTAAAAAAATTATCGCATTATATTATTATATATATTATAACATTACTACTAATTACTGCTACTATATTTCCACTGACTTTTGAAGACCATGTTATAAGCGAAACCAAGCCACAAAACACAGCAGTGCAATGACACCTTTTTTTGCAGGATTCTTCTAGACCAGTGATCCCCAACCAGTAGCTCGTGAGCAACCTGTTGCTCTCCAACCCCTTGGATGTTGCTCCCAGTGGCCTCAAAGCAGGTGCTTATTTTTGAATTCCAGGCTTGGAGGCAAGTTTTGGTTGTATAAAAACCAGGTGTACTGCCAAACAGAGCCTCAATGTAGGTTGACAATCCACATAGGGGATACCAAATGGCCAATCACAGCCCTTATTTGGCACCCCAAGAACATTTTTCATGCTAGTGTTGCTCCCCAAATCCTTTTACTTCTAAATGTTGCTCACCGGGTTGAAAAGGTTGGGGATCCCTGTTCTAGACCATTACCTATGGAATATAAATTCTTCAATTTGTTATATACTGTACAAAAAAAGGGGAAGAAAAGAGTGAGACATAGGACAGGAACTCAATACCACAAAGTGAACAAATTGAGATCAGCAATAGCATTTGCAGCAAAAGGTGTGAAATATGTTGCCAGTGGTAACACCCACAATTATCTCAATCATGACCAGAGCGTCTGTGGAAAGATACACAAATCATCCTCTGTTGCTAATAGTGAGACAGAGGTGTGAACAGGTGCAAGAGCAGCTTAAACCCAAAAGTGCACAGTGAAACTAGGAACAAAAACTGTACTGCAGATATCTGTACTGATAAGTAATTGCATCCTGTCTGCGCTGCCTTTTGCCCTTTTTTCTTGGTTCAGGCAAAGTTTGTAAATAAACATAAATTGCCCATTATATTTCAATACAACATTGAGTTCACACACATTGTACTTTTGTGTTAGACAGGTATTGTAGATTTAGGGGCAAATTCCCTAACGGAGGTCATTTATATAGAGAGGGCCGAGCAATGGGGAACATGGGGAGGCTCAGAAAGCTTCCGATGGCTTGTAATTGCTCTACGAGTCTGGACGAGGTCCACTGAAGCCAATGTCCTGATGGGTTTAGTCTACCATATAGACAAGTTGGAGTTTGGCAGAATTTCAAAGACCAAGTCAAATTTGACAACACATATTTCTAAACCATCTCCAATTCCCCCCCCCAATCAAGTGTGTACTTCTACTGTATTTGTGGTAATAAAACCCACATTAGTGGTGTCAAATAAATTAAGTTAAAGGGGTCCTTCACCGTCCCATGCATCAACTCGTTCAGCCTGCGCATGTATGCAGGAGCGAGCAGGAGATTCCAGACCTCTAGATGTTTTGTACACAAACGCAGGTTTTCAGACAGTCGATCTGCGCATGTGATGCAGTCTTTAGTCTTTCTCCGAAAGCACTCAACGGGCAAGTGTAACGCCAGACAAGTCTTGGGGAAATGTGCACCTGCTGCAGTGGTACTGGAAGAATGGACTATTTGTGGATTGTTTTGTCAAGTGCTAGTGATAAACAAATTTATTCGCCAGGCATTTTTTTGGGGGTACCCTCCTTCCCCCCTAGATTTGCTAACATACGGCACCTAAACTATACAGTGGGCACATGTGTAGGGCAAAATGAAACAGGTGTCAGTCTATGGGCGGCAAAAAAATTTTGACGGACGGCAAAAAAATTTTGACGCGCGGCAAAATTTATATAAATATATATTTAAAAAAAGGCAAAAAAACAAGGCAAAAAAATTGCCCATCCCTAAATATAACAACTCTATTGTGTTTTATTAAGTTTCCCTGGTCTTGTGTAGTGTAACGTAGTTGTTGTAGCATATACGTCCATTTAACTTTAACTGCACGCCGTATGTTGATTAGGCATCGCTAGCGTAACTTTGAACTGATTATTGTATTATCACAAGGGCAACTTCGCATGCATTCGGAACCCTATGCGCAACTTCGGATCTTCGTGAATTAGCGTTGTCCAGGCGAATCTACGCCCAGTGAATAGTTGCGATGTACACAAAGCCAGCGCTGGCGGATTTTCGGAAGTAAATAAATTTGCCCCCAAAGCTGCACCAGGGTAAGTCTTGGCTATATATTGTAGGAAAGCTACTCATTATTTTAAAGGGGCATCTGGACTATAGAACAATGCATTCTTAAGGTTTTACAAAGTGATCAGTACTTACACAAAAGCTCAGATATTTAGCAAAGTTAATATAACTAACAGGTGTGCCAAGAATAGCATTGACTTGGTGAGAGATAACTAGATTGGAGCTCAGAACAAAGCAAAATAATATTTGGGTTTTTATACATATAGACGAGAAAGGTGGACAGCTAATAAATAGAAAAAGATATCAGTAAATAAAGCTCCACCTTTGCACTTTGGTTTCTTTATGTTCTCATATTCAAGGCCAAATTAATTGTCTAAAAAGATCATCTAGACAGTCATAAGTTAACTCAAAAATCCAGACAGGAGACTAATACATGCTATACTATACAATGATTTTGTGGAAGCTTTATTTTTAATATTAGGGATTTACCCTATAGGACCCACAAGTAGGATATCAACTACTTGAAACTATGTTTTCACTACAAATTCCTGAGGGTCATTATTTAAAGAAATAAACTATGTTTTACTCTTAGGTAAAAGGTACCCAAGGGTAATAAGTTAAAAAGGATTTAAGAGCATCACAAAAATAGTCCAGGTTCACCAGTCTTAGAGCCACAATATCAATTATGAACCAAAGCAAGTTTCCACGTCTTGCTGCAAATAAGGTCATTCTACAGAATAAAATGTCTTAGCAACACCCAATGTGACCAGAACTTTTTCACCCAAGTTATCATGTGTTAGGTTAAGCCTTTGAGAGCCAAATGGGTAAGTATAATAATAAATAACAGCCATCGTTTTAAAACACAATATTCTGCAGCTTGTTTCTGTGCTTAGAATAGTTTTATAGTGTTTCTTAGAACTGGGAAGCTTGTGATCACACCTGTTAGAGTAGTGGTTTTTAGATGTTTGAGTCTGAGCCAACTTTTCAGGTTCAAAACATGGTTAGACACTCCACCCCTTAGTGTATAACAAGGTTACAGTTACAAAAATATTGTCAAACTGAAACAGTTACTAAAAATATTGTCAACCTGAATATCCAGGACAACAAATTCATATTCACCCAAATGTCTCACCATAATTGACCAAAGGAATGGGCCTCCAGGAAAGGTCTCCTCAAATCTCACCTTAAACGGCCTCTGGTTTTGAGAAGCCCCACAGTTTGGCAACAACTGTTGATGGTGACAAGTCTGTGAAATAAATGGTTATATGTACAGTAGATTAGTGTAAATCTTTAAAATAATTTGTAATCCATACCATGTGTTTTGGAATTTATAACTGTATGGGTCAACAGCATATTTTCATGCAGATGAATGAATAAAACAAAGAAAATTCGCGAAACGCCCGTGAAAATTCGCGGAAAAATTTTTTCCCGAAAAACGGACGCCGGCGTCAAAAACGGGCGCTGGCATCAAAAACGAGACGCCGGCGCCGTTTCGCAAATTTTTCGCCCATCACTACTCGGGTGCCTTATCACTACTCGGGTGCCTTAATATAAATATGGCCCTGGGTAGCCACCTGTGACAAGTTTGAAGTCCTGAATCATTGCTGCTATTGAGATACTGACACTTTAAGCCACTATAATAAGTAATAATAATAAATATATAAAATATTGCATTTTAACCATATTTATTTTTAGGGTTTAGTTCTCCTGTATATTAACTTTTAGTATGCTATAGAATGGCCAATTCTAAGACACTTTACACTTGGTCTTCTTTATTGATTTTTTATAGTTTTTTAAAAAAAAATATTTGTCTACTTCTTCTGACTCTTTCCAGCTTTCAAGTGGGAGTCACTGACCCCATCTAAAAACAAATGGTTGTAAGGCTGCACAGTTATTGTTACTTTTTATTACTCAGCTTTCTATTCAGGCCCTCTCCTATTCATATTCCAGGCTTCTGTTCAAATCAAGGCATGGTTGTTTTGGTAATTTGGATCCTAGCTTAATAACTAAAAAAAACACAAATAATAAAAAATTAAAGCCAATTGCAAATTGTACCAGAATATCATTCTCTAGATCATACTAAAGGTTAATTTAAAGGTGTACATTCCAGATAGTTATGCCAGAAACTGAATGTTTCTATTCTATTTCACATGTATGATACAGCTTGTATTATCAAGTGCATGCTTTAGCAAATATCTTACATGCCATTGTCAATGATATACATAATGTTTTCCAAAACTTGAACGAGGAGAACCGCACATTTGCAAAGTTGTATTACAAAATAGAATAGTCTTTTATTGCCATGGAGGACAAGCTGACCACAATGATGGAGTAGGAGGACACATAAATCAGGTTAAAGATGTGGAAACTCGTTTTAAGGCTCCGCCATCTGAATGGTCCCTTCCAAACTGGTTTGGTGGGTTTTGGGGAAGTATTGTACAACTGATCATGCAGGCTCATGGAATCAATATTACAGAGATGTGAAGATAGTTTATTGTAATAATACCTGGAAGGTGGCAAGGCTCTTTGTTCTGATTTCTTTTCCTTGACCATAGCCTGTCCTTGACAGATGCTACTTCACTGCCCGGCCTGACCCTTGACTACGTTCTTTGTTCCCTGTCCTTTTTGTACACATTCAGTTACCTTGGTACACTCTTCCCCTTGGTCCTCTCACTTCAAGACCTGGCTGCATCTGGGTAGTAGAGGGCATCCTCCCGAAGTAAAAGGAGGCTGTGATAGGAGGAAGCATGAGCTGTAACCAGGACCTTGGGGTTTGGTCTGAGTTTTGGGATACCTTACGTTACACGTATGGGTTATATTAAAGGAGAACTAACCCCTAAAATGAAAATGGTTAAAAAAGCCTTATTTTACACACTGCTTTTATTGCACCAGCCTAGCTTTAGCTTCTCAATAGCAGCAATGATCCACAACTACTAATTTGTCAAAGGGGGTCAACATCTTGGAAAGTGTCTGTGAGCTCTGAGCAGCTGTCGAGAAGCTAAGCTTAGGGGTCGTTGCAAATTTACAAGCAGAAAATGAGTTTTGTCTGTAATATAAGATGTAATCCTACAGGATTAATAATTAAATTCTGATGCTAATTGCACTGGTTTCTGAGCTGGCATGTAGTAATTATCAGTTTTAACTACTATCAGCCTTATATTGTGACTAATGATGCACCGAATCCACTTTTTTGGATTCGCCCGAAACCCCGAATCCTTTGTGAAAGATTCGGCCGAATACCGAACCAAATACTGATTTTCATATGCAAATTAAGGGTGGGAAGGGGAAAACATTTTTTACTTCCTTGTTTTGTGACAAAAAGTCACGCAATTTCCCTCCTGCCCCTAATTTGCATATGTAGATTAGGATTCGGTTCGGCCGGGCAAAAGGATTCAGCTAAAAGACGGAATCCCGAACCGAATCCTGGATTCGGTGCATCCCTAATTGTGACATTTGTATTGTGAATAAATAGAATAGTATGCATCGGTCCCTAAGCCAAGGTAACTGAGTGAGTCAGTAAAAAGTTGATGGGGAGCTACTGGGGCCTATTTAGGGGCACAGATCTTCCCTGCTAAATGGCTGTTGTTCCCTTGGGCTAGTAAAGAAGTCCAAAACATAATGTACAACATTTCTAGCCTAATTCTTTAGTTAGGCTTTAGTTCTCCTTGACTCATTTACCACTGGCATAAAAAGTTTGGGAACATTTGTAATTTCTGTTTGTGTATCTATGTGTTCATGTTGTCCAAGACTTGGAAAAAAAAGGCTACTGAAAGGGTTTTCCTGTGGACTCCAGTAACCTCTGGTTACATCACTAGAAAACTACGACAAAAAAAGCATGGTCACAAAAAAAAGAAATATAATATAGACAGATGAAAAGATTAGTTAATTCTCCTGCACCCAAATGTGACCCAAATATATGCAAAAAGTGTGCGATTAAAGAAAAAAAAAGAGCTACGATTAAAGTATATAAGATACAGTATTGATATAGGAAATTACATCCACAAGAGGAAAGTTTAATTTAAGCCACTTTCAATTAAACAGTGACTGTTCAGACAATTACATCCATACACAACATATCAACATATCAACCGTCTCGCCACAAACAAAGATTATATCAACTGTGGTTTCTGGGCAGATGTCACAATCCAAGATCTTGTGCTGATAAAATTGAGAACACTTTCGTTTCAGTGTGTAGATATACAGTACTATAAGTAGCAGTCAAATACAAGCCCCAAAATAATGAATATCGAGATGCATAAATAATGTGTTATGATAGTAGATGCACTTACTCATTGTAAGGGCCCGAATGCGCAGTTGGAGTGCGGACCAAGGAGGAGGCAGGTAGTCACCGAGTTCGTGGTACAAAGGGATCAGGCAGGAGAATAGTCGAGGTACAGGCAAAGGGTTCAATCCAGGCAGCAAAGGGTCAATCCGAATAACAGGCAAGGTAGGTACACAAGAAATCAGTCAATAATACAACACCCAGGAATCACGAAGATGAACCTATACTTGGGCAACATCAGTAATGTCCAAGGGGTTTAAATAGGCAAAGTTTGGCGCCAAGATTTGGACGCGATGACGTCATGACGCTGACGCCGGCGTCAAGACGCTATCGCCGTGACGCCGATGCACGTTCTGACGCCGACGACCATTCCGTCGCCGGCGACCAATCGGTGGGCGAGAGAAGGCCGACGTCATCACACTGCGACCAGCAGGATCCACGTGGGGAAGGAAGGAGTCGCCGTTTTGGACACCGTCGCCATCTTGGACGCTGTCGCCATCTTGGAGGTAAGAAACTTCTGTTTCCATTACAGTACCCCCTTCCTTAGGGGGGGCCTCTGGACCACCAAAACCAGGACTGGAAGGAAATTGTTTGTGGAATCTTTGGATAAGAAGAGGAGCATGGACGTCAGAATCCTTCACCCAGGAGCATTCCTCGGGACCAAACCCCTTACACTCAATTAAATACTGTAACCTACCCCTGGAAATTCGAGAGTCCAGAATTCTTTTGACTTCAAACTCTTGGTGTCCATCAATAAGAACAGGAGTAGGAGAAGAAGAAGAAGAATCTTTTGCCGGCTTGAGAAGAGATACATGGAAGACATTAGGAATCCGCATTTCGGGAGGAAGCTGAAGACGAACTGCCACGGGATTGATGATTTCAATAATAGGGAAAGGACCAATGAACTTGGGACCGAGTTTGGGAGTAGGAACTTTAAGATGAATATTCCATGTAGAAAGCCAGACCTTGTCACCGAGGCAATATTGTGGAGACGAAACTCTTTTTTCTGCGAATTTCTTCTGAGACAGAGAACTTTTCTCCAAATTAGCTTTGGTGGCTACCCAGATAGCAAGCATATGAGCAGCCTGATCATTGGCAGCAGGGACGTTAGTGAGAAGAAGATCTTGAGGGAATGCAAGAGGATTCTGGCCATAGACACAAAAGAATGGAGATTTCTCGGAAGAAGCGTGCATAGCGTTGTTATGAGCGAATTCTGCCCAAGGAAGAAGATCTGCCAATCGTCCTGGCACAAATATACATGGCAACGAAGAAATTGCTCCAAAGCTTGATTGACTCTCTCGGCAGCTCCATTAGATTGAGGGTGATAGGCAGAGGAAAATTGGAGAGAGATATGAAGTGCTTTGCATAACGATCTCCAAAATTTGGAAACGAATTGGGAACCTCTGTCAGACACTACTTCAGCCGGGAATCCGTGAAGGCGAAAGATATGTTGGATGAATAATTTAGAGAGTTCTTGAGCAGAAGGTAGCTTTCGCAGGGGAATGAAATGGGCCATCTTTCTGAATCTGTCAATCACGACCCAGATAACTGTATGACCGAGAGAAACAGGCAAATCCACAATGAAATCCATCGCCAGATGAGTCCATGGACGAGAGGGAATGGGTAAAGGTAGAAGTAATCCTTTGGGAGGAGAGTGACCAGACTTGGAGGCAGCACAAACAGAACAAGAAGAGACAAAATCTTTGACGTCCTTTCGAAGAGAAGGCCACCATACTAGGCGAGACAGGAGTTCGGTAGTTTTCTTAATTCCAGGATGGCCAGCCTGTCTGGAATTATGGGACTGAGCAAGGATGGAATGACGGAGATCTGGAGGAACAAAAGCGACTCCCAAAGGAGTATCACCAGGAGCAGAGGACTGTGCAGATAATAACTGAGAGGCCATGGTGGGAAATAAGGCAGCAATAATTTTGACGGGAGGCACAATGGGTTCAGGATCTTCGGAACACGAATCTTCGGGAATGAAGCTTCTAGAAAGGGCGTCAGCTTTCTTGTTTCTGGATCCCGGGCGGAACGTGATTACGAAATTGAATTTGGAGAAGAAAAGTGCCCATCTAGCTAGCCTGGGATTAAGGCGTTTAAGAGACTGGATGTATTCAAGGTTTTTGTGATCCGTAAAGATAGATACTGGGCACAGATGATCCTTCCAACAGATGTCTCCACTCTTCAAGAGCTAATTTGACTGCCAACAGCTCACGGTTTCCCACATCATAGTTCTGCTCAGGAGAAGAAAACTTTTTAGAAAAGAAAGCACAAGGATGCAGTTTGCCATCATTAGAAGACCTTTGAGACAACACAGCACCAGCCCCAACGTCGGAGGCATCCCCCTCAATGAAGAATGGTAGAAGAGAATCCAGGTGTCTAAGAATTGGAGCAGAAGAAAAAGAATCTTTAAGGATCTTGAAAGCTTCTAAAGCTTGAGGAGGCCAACATTGAGGTTTCCCACCCTTCCGAATGAGAGACAGGATAGGGGAAATCTTGGAGGAGAAGCCCTTGATGAACTGTCTGTAATAATTGGCAAAGCCAATAAACCTCTGGATGGCTTTAGTACTGGTGGGGAGAGGCTAATCCTGAATCGCAGAAACTTTAGCCGGATCCATCTTGAAGCCTTGTTGGGAAATAATGTACCCCAGAAAGGGAATGGAGGAAACTTCGAAGGAGCACTTTTCCAGCTTGGCAAACAGATTATTTTTTCTTAACCGAGATAAAACTTCCCGTACCTGGATTTGATGCTGGGAAAGGTTTGAAGAAAAGATTAGAATGTCGTCTAGATATACGACCACACTTATGCCAAGTAAGTCCCGAAAGACATCGTTAACCAGCTCTTGAAAAACCGCAGGGGCGTTAACTGCCATCTTTTTTCTCAATGAAGAAGAAGCCTGCCCCAGCAGGAGAAGAAGAAGGACGAATGAAGCCTCTAAGCAGATTTTCCTGGATGTACTCTTTCATCGCTGCGGTTTCTGAAGGAGAGAGCGGGTAAGTACGTCCTCGAGGAGGCATAGTACCAGGAAGAAGCTCGATAGGGCAATCGATGTCGATGAGGAGGCAGAACTTCAGCAGATTTCTTGTTGAAGACATCGGAGAAATCTTGATAGGCAGGAGGAATTGAAGAATTTGGAACAACAGAGGATACCTTGACCAGGGACTGGGCCGGAAGACAGTTCTGTTGACAAAAGGAACTCCAACGAGAAATTTGAGTTGCGGACCAGTCAATGACTGGATTATGGGTGCGCAACCAAGGGAGTCCAAGGACTACTGGAGTCGAGGGGCATTCAATAAGCAAGAATGAAAGTCTTTCGGTATGCAGGGTGCCCACTTGGAACGATAATTCCTGCGAAGACTTGGAGATGAAGGCAGAAGAAAGAGGCCGGTCATCAATGGCAAGGACATGAAGTGGAACAGCCAGACTTTGGAGAGGAATAGAATGACGTTCAGCGAAGGCTTTATCCAAGAAGTTCCCAGCTGCGCCGGAGTCAAGGAAAGCTTCCGTAGAGATGGTCTTGGAAGCCAAATGGAACTGTACAGGAAGAAGGAAACGATGAGCAGAGGTTTGGGGAAGTTGATCAATTCCGCCCAGGTAAGTTTCCCCGAACTTACCTAGGCGTTGGCGTTTCCCGACTTTGCAGGGCACTCATGGGCAAAGTGGGATTTGGCCCCACAGTATAAGCAGAGTCCAGCAGCCCTTCTCCTTAACTTTTCCTGTTCAGAAAGACGAGCACGACCAATCTGCATAGGTTCTTCAGAGGTGGGGGGAGAAGAAGCTGGAGCCGAGGAAGAAGGAGTAGTACTGGGAAGGATAGGTCTCTGGAAGTGGGGAGCCAGGGGAGGTTGAAACTTCCTCACACGTTCCTTTACGGCAAGGTGCTCTCTTTGGCGGGTGTCCACTTTGACTGCCAAGGCCACCAGATCCTCCCAACGAGTAGGCAATTCACGTGAGACCAAATCGTCCTTCAGGCGCATGGACAACCCGTTGTAGAAGGCAGCGTGATAACTGTCGTTGTTCCAATTAGTCTCGGCAACTAGAGTGCGGAATTCGATGGCGTATTCGGGCACCGAACGTGTTCCTTGGCGGATCTGGAATAAGCGGGAAGAGGCAGATGCAGACCGGCCAGGAGCATCAAACACAGTGCATAGATCACGAATAAAGGCCTTCGAGTCATCGATCAGGGGATCCTCTTTCTCCCACAACGGTGATGCCCATTCCAGGGCTTTACCAGTCAAGGGGGTAATGATGTATCCCACCTTGGCACATTCCGAGACGTACTGATGAGGTACCAGAGTAAACTGGATTTCACACTGATTGATGAACCCTCTACAAGCCTCAGAGTCACCACTGAAGAGCAGAGGTGCCGGAATCCGGGGTTCGGAGACATGAAACGGCGCCACTGGAATAGTGGCTGAAGCAGAGGCAGGAACCTGAGCCGTAGGAGTGAGAGCCGACAATTTGTCCAGAATGGCCTCAAGGGCTTGGCCGAAGTGCGTCTGCTGAGCTTCATAGGCCTCCATACGAGAGGCTATCCCACGAAAGGCTCTTCCGAAATCTGGTTGAGCCACGGCCTCCTCAGATGGGTCCATGGCCCAAGTATAATGTAAGGGCCCGAAGGCGCAGTTGGAGTGCGGACCAAGGAGGAGGCAGGTAGTCACCGAGTTCGTGGTACAAAGGGATCAGGCAGGAGAATAGTCGAGGTACAGGCAAAGGGTTCAATCCAGGCAGCAAAGGGTCAATCCGAATAACAGGCAAGGTAGGTACACAAGAAATCAGTCAATAATACAACACCCAGGAATCACGAAGATGAACCTATACTTGGGCAACATCAGTAATGTCCAAGGGGTTTAAATAGGCAAAGTTTGGCGCCAAGATTTGGACGCGATGACGTCATGACGCTGACGCCGGCGTCAAGACGCTATCGCCGTGACGCCAACGCACGTTCTGACGCCGGCGACCATTCCGTCGCCGGCGACCAATCGGTGGGCGAGAGGAAGCCGACGTCATCACACTGCGACCAGCAGGATCCACGTGGGGAAGGAAGGAGTCGCCATTTTGGACGCCGTCACCATCTTGGACGCTGTCGCCATCTTGGAGGTAAGAAACTTCTGTTTCCATTACACTCATCCCACATGACAGATCTAAAACAATTTGCTTAAAGGGAATGTCAACCCCAAAAAATAATGTTTTGCCTAGTTAAATAAAACATAATTCTGTTCAACTTTGCAGTGTACATTCTTTACAAATATTTTTTCTAAGTTAATTTGTATATGTGTTGTTGTTGAAAGCAATGTTTGTTCTTTTCCAATCTCTTCCCTGAAGGCTGACTGTTAGGGACACACGCTCAGATTTGGAGAGATTTAGTCGCCCAATGACAAATCCCCTCTTTTTCGGCCAACTAATCTCCCTGAAAATCCTTCCTACCAGCTAGAATGTAAGTAGCCCGTGGGATGGCACTCGGAGCGCTTTGTTTTCCAAAGTTTCCCCGTGAGGCAACTTCGGTCGACTTTGTGCCATCCCGTCTGCGATTTAGATTCCAGCCGGCGGGAAGTAGTAGTAAGTAGCGATGGACAAATTTATTCGCCAGGAGCGAATTTGCAGCGAATTTTCGAGTTTCACCGCCAGCAAATAAATTTGCGAAATTGCTGTGAAAATTTGCCAGCAAAAATTTACTTTAATGGGCGTCAGAATTGTCGCCAGCGTCGGAATTGTCACCGGCGTCAGAATTGTCGAATTACGCAAATTTTCCGCAATTTCGTTAATTTTGCGGGAAATTTGCAAATTTTTCGGCGAAGTTAAACGGGAGAAATTTGCCCATCACTATTAGTAAGTAGTAATCATAAATAGAAAATTGCCACCCCCTGTGATCCTATGATACATGGTGCACACAAACAAACCAAACGAACCATACTTGTTAGATCACATGAGCCAATTAACAGACAGAGTTGTGTCTTTTGCTTCCACACTTCTTCCTGTTACAGTTAGAGCTGCAGTATTTCTGGTCAGGTGATCTCTGAGGCAGCACACAGACCATCACAAAATGGGAGCTCAAGGCAATAGATGTAAAAGGACAATATTTACATAAAGGGGAACTACTGCGAAAATGAAAATTTAATATTAGCTTCAGCATACTGAAATAAGAAACTTCCTTTCCTAGAAATTTATTAAAGCTCACTCAAATAACTCATTCCCGTACAAACAAAATCTAACAAAGTAACTGCCTTTTGCACACAAATCCTGCATATAGAGAGACATGATGTCTGGGGATTTTCATAGAGTGACTTTTAACAAATCTTCAAGCCAAAATGAGCCCCCCTATAAGATATATTGGATCTAACTGTCACTGAATATCTGACACCCAACTGCTGCATGAAGACAGAATGAAGAGAAACAGATTTTGAGGGAGGAATAGTGAACATAAATGGTACAGAATTTTTAATTGATAATATTTAGAAAACTTCTTATCTGTTGCTTAAGTATTCATTTTGGGGGTATAGTTTTCCTTTAAGCAAATCATATCTTTCAGCCACAATATGGCTCTCAAGTCATATCCACTGATAAATGTGCAGCACAGCTTGGCATCATGTCTCCTTCTTTACCAGTAATATTATACAGTACTGCCTTATGCATTTAGTTTGTACATGGTTTGAAATAACTGACCTTCAATTCTGCTTGTGGTTCCCCAGCTGGAAGGTGATAGTCATACTGTAAATGGCACAGTGGTTCCTTTAATATAATACAAGTGAAACAGTGACAGCTGGCAGTCATACTGAAAGGCCAGGCAGTGTTAGAGGAACCTGAACCTACTGCAAAGTTTCCTTATGTAGATAATTGCCATGCACTGTATTAATCCGCTAATCAGAGTAGGGTGACTATTTTTTGCTAGTTCTCTGAATAGGTGGCGTGTCTATATCTACTCTACTTCTAGATAAACTGTAAATCAGAAGAAGGTTGTTGTGACAGCCAATATCCACCTAGCTTTCTGAACCAGGCATCATTGTAGTGAATCCAATCCAGCAGCACACTGAAGTCGTGAAAAGAAGAGTTTTTCTTGTGCGGAAAACAGGCGACCACTTTCTAAATCGTTTTAGTGATTTGCAAAATGGCAGGACAATTTGTGCAATACATTGAAGTCAATGAATGATGATAGGACTTTTTTATGCAAACTGTATTGGAATGTATGGCCTGGGAAGAAATGTTGCTCCTCACTATTGATTAGACTTCATGTTCTGGGGTCAGATAATAGTAAAATGTTTATGTCACCCAAAATGATCAGTGAAGTCTGAGATCCATAGCTATACCTTAGAGGGGGCACATCCACCCCTAGATTCACCCCGTAGCTTCCAGTTTGACAGACATTACTATCTAGACAATGACATCCCTTGAACTAAAGGACCTTTTTATATATTGTATAATAGCCTCCGTGAACATCTTGCTGCCTTTTTCAGAATCAAGTAAGGGGTGACATGCAATTGAATGTGGACAGGCAAAATGGCAAGGGTTTAAAAGTGAGCGTGGATTTTGGATGGATTGTGGGCAGGTTTGTGTGTGATGGGGCATGACCAGAACATGTCAGGAGTGTTTTCTTTGGATTAGTAATTTATATTAATTAGGTCCCTTTTACATTTAATTGGCAGATGCCAACACCTCTCATTCTACACCTGATATCCCACAACCTCTGTCCCTTGTTAAAGGGACTGCTACTATAGGCACCATCTCTCCCTACTATACTTGCTATCCGACAGTGACACTCCCTTCCCAGAGACTATTATCCACTGTTACTATAGACACCATCTCTCCCTACTATACCTGCTATCCCACAGTCACACTCCCTTCCCAGAGACTATTATCCCACTGTTACTATAGGCACCATCTCTCCCTACTATACCTGCTATCCCACAGTCACACTCCCTTCCCAGAGACTATTATCCACTGTTACTATAGGCACCATCTCTCCCTACTATATCTGCTATCCCACAGTCACACTCTCTTCCCAGAGACTATTATCCTCTGTTACTATAGGCACCATCTCTCCCTACTAAACCTGCTATCCCACAGTCCCTTCCCAGAGACTATTATCCCACTGTTACTATAGGCACCATCTCTCCCTACTATACCTGCTATCCCACAGTCCCTTCCCAAAGACTATTATCCCACTGCTACTATAGGAACCATCTCTCCCTGCTATTGCACACCTACTGAAAACCCTAAATAGAGTATGGAATGGAAGGCATACCCTGCTCTCTTCCATTCACTGCAGGGACCCATTTATTTGTCTTTTCCTGAGCTGGTAAATAAATACAGTTATGTTCACTGCAGCAACATACCTTTTCCCTGGAGTTAACTGTTTATCAGTCTAACACTGGTGAAAAATGCACAAAAACATGATCATCTCAAGTGCATCTCTTACGAGGTGTATATGTGTAAATGTGTATATGTGATTGAGTGTTTAAGTGAGTGAGAGACACAACAACCATCTTTATCAGAACTCTACTTAATACAACACAAGTACACAACAAAACTCTCATACTAATAATAGTTCAAGGCATAGAGACCTGCAGTCTACCAGTAGATATTAAGAAGGCAATCACTGACCCCAAAATCCTTAAGGATAAATAATATTTAATTTTATTTTTTATAGTGTGACTTAAAGGTTGCCTGTGGTTAATTTAATTACTGTACAACACTTGTCTTCTCCATGCAGTGAGTTAGATCTTGATGTGATAATTTTACTAACAGAAGACCCCCACATTGCAAATGCCTGAGAATCTCTCTGTTACACGGGCGTATCAGGAAATTGGTTTTCAACAAAAGTAACTTTGAAGTGCTAAACACTTGCCTGTGTGAGTGCAAGTTCACTAGTGCAAAGGTTGTTTTTTTTAAGAATGAGTGAGTTGTGCAGCAATTGTGGAATACTCTCTATACAGAGTTGGTGTTGGCTAACGCTTCTGACTATAGAAGCTGCCTTTCATGTTTGGAGTAGCCCTTTGCTACTTGGATGCTACTTAAAGGGAGAGAACCAAGGCAAGAGTTCTGGGCAGGCTAGGGAACCGTAACATGTGACACGAGTATGGGGGTTAGAGCAAAGTGTGGTCGAGGAAACTGGCCAGGGTCAATAATCAGCCAGGCAGCACAGTACAGAATCAGGATCCAGAAGAGTAATCAGTAAACAGGCAATGGTCGGTTCAGGCAGCAGACAGGAATGGCCAAGGACAGCCAAGGGTCTAGGAACAATACATCAAACCAGAATCACACCCAGGAACAATCTGACAATAGATCTGCATAGGGTGATGGGAATTAGGATTAGAATTCTTAATGAATCGGATGAAAATTAAGCGTAGGACTGGCCAGATATGGGATGACTTTGACGTAGTTGGCCATCTTAAATATATTGCAATATATGGACAAACAATCCCTGTTTTGTTTAAAGGGTAAGGTATTTTTCAGTAGCAGTATGCGCAAAATGTCTCTGTCTTAAATATATTGATAATGGGTTGAGTGCAGAGGACTCTTGTATTTGTCTATATGTATTTTGTGGTCACAGCCTCATTGCACCCCCGCCTAATGGTTTTAAAAATTAGTGGTGAGCACAACTTTCCCTTGTTTGTTATAGTGACCAGCTCCATGTTGTAGCTCCCACCCTTCCCAGCTATAATCAGGTGATCCCACTGGTGTCTAATAAAAGGGCAGCCAAGTTTGGGAGTTTTAACCTTGAAAGCAGCAAGTAAGTTGCAGGTAAAACTTAGTCTCTTTGTAAAATGTATAATGAAGCAATTGAATTCTTAATGAATCAGATAAAATTGAGCATAGGACTGGCCAGATATGGGATGACTTTGACGTATTTGGCCAGCTTAAATATATTGCAATATATGGACAAACAATGTTTTGTGTAAAGGGTAAGGCCTTTTTAAGTAGCAGTATGCACAAAATGTCTTAATGTCTTAAATATATTGATAATGGGTTGAGTGCAGAGGAATCATGTATTTGTCTATATGTATTTTGTGGTCACAGCCTCATTGCACCCTCACTTAAAAGACCAGTAACATAGATTTAAAAAAAAAAATTGTTTCTACTTAACGAAAAAAAAACACCAAGACTGTTTTAACTTTAAATTTGCAAAGTCTTTATTAAGAAATGACTTACCAATTCTCTGCTTGCGTTCCTCTTCAGAAATGGCGACAAAGCGATGATCCATCATGTGGTGCTCGATTTCTCCTCCCTGCCTTCTATAGGAGATAGCCTGGGAGGAGAAATCTTTGAAGATTTTTAATAGCCAGTTGATGGACAGTAATGACTTGAAGAATTATTAAAAAGAAAAAAATTATATAATTAATATATATATATATATATATATATATATATATATATATATATATATATATATATATATATATATATATATATATATATATATATATATACATATATACAGAAATGTGTGTATTGAGTTCTAGACTTCCTCCAGTCATCATCTTTCTGAATTACAAGCAAGACTGTTCTCACTTTTTGTTCTCACTTACTATTTCAACCTACAGAGGAGAGATTCAGAGCTGTGACTTCTGCAGAAACAAAGTGAAACACAGGACCTGCTAGCGAACATGGTATACAATAATGTCATGGTATGTGCAGAACATTGAATACTGTATATATACATATATATATGTATATATATATATATCAGGTATAGAAGAATGACTTTGTATCTTTATCTTTCTATGGGATCTTTGGTGCAATATCAGGATTTTATAATGCACACTTACATTTATAAATTCAGATTTAAATTCAGAAATTAAATAAAAAAAGGTTTCTGTCTGAGGGTTTAACACTGTGGGCACTGTTGCTCACGGCAATATCAGTCAAGCTAGTTGGCACCTCTTGACTGTGTAGACAGTGTGAGAGAGTCTCTAGGAAGAGACTGTGGGATTATATTAAATTAAGGCTGGATGGCTAATTTTAATATTCAATATCACAGTAGTCTAGGAAGGATTTCAGTTTAATATTGTATAAAAAGTTACTATTTCAAACGACTGAATTGAACAAAAGCATTTGCAAGGGGAACTACTTTCATTTCAGTGATTTTTGTAATAAAAACCCCTTTATGATGGGCACGATTTATCATAGCTGTCGTGGCTTTTGTTAACAACCAATGAGTGTTAGAGAGTAATTACTGAAACCTCTGAGGTGTTGCTATTTTCCCCTCAGGGCACTTGATCAAAGACTTTGAAAAAACAAAAATTCTTAAAAAAAAATTTAATCACAAAATAGCCATCCTACAGGCAGAGGCCAGGCTTTGGGTCTCAGCCTCCAGCATTGCACTTGACTGGGGAATGGAAAAAGCTAGAATTACAAAAGGCAATTCGTATTGTTATAATAGTTGCTAGATTTTTTTTAAGCATAGTCACCTGCTTTGTCTAACCTGAAGCCTTCCGCTCCCGTTGAAATGGAATTGCCTTTGGTCATTGGTGGGATGCTGATAGAGGTAGCTTCTGTTACAGCAGGACATATAATTGTATTTTATAGATTTGGATAGAATATATAGAAATGTTGTTACTGTGAGTGCTTTGGAGTAGTGTCGGTTTCCAAGTGATACCACAACTCAGCAAGTTCCCTCTTGCAGTAGCACATCTCAAGTTAACAGTCTGACGTCTCTCTTTGTATTACAAATATCTGAACCATGAAGCTTTCAGGAGCCGGGTGCACTTGTGTCGGGTCCTTTACATTTATACAGGGGTTCCATGAATGCTGGGGAAGCTATGAATTGGATTTGCTAAATTAAAGGGTGTTTAACTACAAGATATAATAATATGGCAAAGTGCATGGTTACAATGCAGAGGTGAAACCACAGTAGCATTTCTACATTGACCTGAAGTCATATCTTTGGAGAACCCAAATGCAAACCTGTATTCATGGGTGCAACTGAGTAACATGGCTGATGAGAACCTTAACTCCTACAAGGAAACCGTGGACTGTATGGGGCAAATTTACTAAAAGGCGTAGTGACCAGTGCTGGGCCAGGCCAGCCAGGCGCCCTAGGCAGCCTGTCTGTCCCCGGCGTCGGCTGAGAGCACGCAGGCAAATTGACGTTCGCGCCCGCACATGCCCCTATTGGCGCTCGTACGCCGATGTGCACAATGGAGCACTCTCGTGCGCGCCATCGGAACTAGCTCGTGGGTGCACAAAAATGGATCGTGCGCATGCACAGGAGCGCAATAGGTAGAGAAAATTCCAGCGGCAATTGGGGAGAGAGGGGACTGGACTTGGGGTAGGCGACAGAGAGGTACGTGCCTGGCGCCCCCCCCCAGCTTTGCGCCCTAGGCACGTGCCTACTCTGCCTACCCTTAGTTCCGGCCCTGGGAACTGGTAGTGACTAACACTGAAGAAAATTTGTCAGTGTGATGTCATTTTGGAACTGTGCCGAATTACTAACGGACGCCGGCGTAACTTCGCTAGCGAAGGAGATAGCCTCTAGTGATACTTCGCTCCCTAACGCCTAGCAAATTTGCACTCTGGCGAATGGACGTAACAACACAAATTCACTAAGATGCAGGTTTTACTGAATGTTACCTCTTGCGCCAGACTTGCCTTCAGCAGCTCAGACCAGGCGAAGTGCAATAGAGTAGATAGGACTTCCTGAGAAGTCCCAAAACACGCTAGCCTGTTTTCATTTTTTCAGGGTTTTTCAGGGCTGCAAAAGAGCGTAAATTTTTTTTGGGGTAACCCGCTTCCCCCCTACATTTCCTAACATATGGCACATAAACTATATGTGTAGGGCAATATACAGTAACAACTCTATTTTATTTTATTAAGGTTTCCCGGACGTGTGTAGTGTAATGTATTTGCTTTAACTTCCCGCCGTATGCAAATTAGGCAACGCTAGCACAACTTTCGCTTAGTGCAGTAACGCTAGAGCAACTTCGCCAGCGTTCGGTGCCCTGGATGCAACTTCCTATTTTAGTGAATTAGCGTTGCCCTGGCGAATCTACGCCTGGCGAAGTGTGAGTGAAACCGCCGCTGTTGAATATTTGGCGGTTAGTGAATTTGCCCCTATATGTCTATACAGGTATGGGATCTGTTATCTGAAAACCCATTATCCAGAAAGCTCAGAATTACTGAAAGGCCGCCTCCCATAGACTCCATGTTATCCAAACAATCCTCATTTTTTAAAATGATTTCTTTGCTCTGTAATAATAAAACAGTAGCTTCTACTTGATCCCAACTAAGATATAATGAATCCTTATTGGAAGCAAAACCAGAATATTGGGTTTATTTAATGCTCTAGTGGACTTTAGGTATGAAGATCCAAATTACGGAAAGTTCCATTATCCGGAATACCCCAGATTTTGAGCATTCTAGATAACAGGTCCTATACCTCTGTACTGTATATATGCACATTGCAATTTTACTTTTTACATTCTCCAGTGTTAGTTGCTAATAAACAGCATTGCCCGACAGACAAATTACTATGTGAATGGCCTAAACACATTTCCCAATACCCAGATGCACTGTATAGGATTGTACTATGTTGCTTAAATGAGAAAACATGTTTTTTTCAAAACACATCAGTTAATAGTGCTGCTCCAACAGAATTCTGCACTGACATCCATTTTCAAAAGAGCAAACAGATTTTTCTATATTCAATTTTGAAATCTGACATGGGGCTAGACATATTGTCAGTTTCTCAGCTGCCCCAGTCATGTGACTTGTGCTCTGATAAACTTCAATCACTCTTTACTGCTGTACTGCAAGTTGGAGTGATATCACCCCCCCCCCAGCAGCCTAACAACAGAACAATGGGAAGGTAACCAGATAGCAGCTCCCTAGCTGATCTGAAAACAACACTCAATATCCATGTCTCACTGAGACTGATTCAGTTACATTAAGCAGGAGAAATAGCAGCCTGGCAGAAAGTAGTGCTAGCACAAGTCACATGACTGGGGCAGCTGGGAAACTGACAAAAAAATCTGTTTGAGAATTGGAATTCAGCGCAGAAGTCTGCTGGAGTAGCACTATTAACTGATGCGTTTTGAAAAAAAAGTTGCAGTGTTGGCCACCATAGAAGACCACAAGTCTTAAATTAGTCTGCTTCCGTCATTATGGAGGAAATGCATTCTTAACTATGGTTTCTTGACTAACCATGAGTATTTCTTATAGTGTCTCTTTCTTAGTTTTTCCTACAGAAGCACATAATACTATTATATATTAATCATTACTACACTTTTGTATTCTTTTTCATCTGTTCTGTCCTATACTATTCCATAATATATATATTGTGCCATATGTAGCCAACTTTAGACCATGGATGTTCATCTTGCTGTTCTGACAGTGACCATTGACTGATGGGCTGTTGTAGAGATATATTATGATATCTATGATATTGGTGGTTACTCCCATGGCATGTATTGGGAATAAGTGCCACAATGGTGATGCCAATGATTTCCTCAAGACCTGTTCCCATTGTACAATGCACGAGAAGAGCAAAACAAATGAGCAATCAGGGATTTTTCCATAAAATCACTAAATTCAGGGTTTACCCACCATGATTATACATGAACCAAAACCATAATTTAATTGCAGAGATCAACAACGAGACCACGGGGCTGTCAAAATCTGGTCACCATGATGTATTCCCCATTACTATAAACATGTTTATTTTGTTTGGTTTTCCCATTACTGTAAACATGTTTCTTTTGTTTGGTTACAGGCCTTCTATGATTCAGACATCGAAAGCAACACTTTTTATGATTATGTGTCAATCTCAGAGAGCATTCATGCGGTGGCCCCATGCAACCTGCAAACGACAGTTACTTTTGACCGCAGTTTCTTACCAGCATTTTACAGTATAGTGTTTCTCCTGGGAATATTAGGCAATGTTCTTGTTATGGTGGTGTTGCTGCAGAATCAATGGAGGCTGCAGAGCACCAACATCATTCTCCTACACTTGGCGTTGGCTGATATCCTTCTGGTAGTCACCCTGCCTTTCTGGGCCACCCAAGCAGTGTCAGGCTGGATTTTTGGAACTGTGATGTGCAAAATGGTCGCCTCCATTTTCAAGATAAACTTATATGCTTGCACCTTCCTCCTAGTCTGCATCAGCTGTGATCGTTACCTGTCAATAGTCTATGCTGTACAGTTATACAAGAAACAACGTACCCACTTGGTTCATTGGAGTTGCCTTCTTGTGTGGTGCCTCTGCATTGGACTCAGTATTCCAGACATGGTGCATTTTCAAGTTATCCATGAACCTCGTACAAACATGACTCAGTGCCAGCCAAACTTTGACTCCTCCACTTTCAAAATCTGGAGAGTCTCCATGACATTTCTCTACCATATTGTAGGATTCTTGCTCCCACTGTGCTTCATGGTGTACTGTTACACTCATATCATTTACACTCTATGTCAGACTCGTGGATTTAAGAAACAGAAAGCCCTGCAAGTTATAATTGCTGTTGTGGTGACTTTCTTCTTATGTTGGACTCCATACAACATTGTGGCCCTGTTGGATACAATGAATATGTTGAATTTTCTTGCAGACAACTGCACCACAGACAGCAACATTGATATTGCGCTGTCAGTCACATCTGGTCTGTGCTATTTCCATTCCTGCCTGAACCCTCTGCTTTATGCCTTTATTGGAGCTAAATTTAAGAGGAAGTTGATTGAACTGTTGAGCAAACTCGGGTGCATTTGTCCTCAGTTTGTGAAGAACTATATCAAGTACAACCCTCCAGCCAAATCTTCCACTTGGTCAGAATCAGGAGATACTTTGGCATCTAGAATGTGATATTGTCTCCTGTAAGCAAAATATCAGCCCTGATAATGGACTGACCGATGTAATTCTTATGCTGGCTGCCGTGTGACATTTCTAAGACTACAACATATTGAAAAATCCAAATGAAACTCTTTTTCACGCATGGTTCATTTCCAAGTTCAATTGGAATTCAATTCCAAGTTCTCCAGGACATCTATAAAGAAAAGTAGGCACATAGCAAGGCTCTTCATCTTCATAACAGAAAAAAAATTAATCAAATGATGACATCCACTCTTAACGAGGCTGACGCTTAATTTGTAACTTGAAAAACATTTCTAGGTTGCTCTACTAATGTAGGGAAAGGACTGTTTGTAGTACAAACCAGCAGCTTCAGCTGAAACATTGACTGTGTAGACAGTACCATTAATGGCTCTGGATTTGAGAATGAGGTGCCCCTAGGCCAGCCGTGTCCTGCGCCCCTTCACCCAACACGAGTGAGAGCAAGTTAAAGGACCAGTAACATCAAAAATAAAAAAAACATTGTTTGTATACACAGAAAAAAAAAACAAGACACAGTAAACTTTAAAATCGCAAAGACTTTATTAAGAAATAACTTACTGAAACTCCGCTTCCACTCCTCTTCAGAAAAGGCGACACATCGATGATCCATTGTGCGGTGCTCGATTTCTCATCCCTGGCTATCTTCTATAAGGAAGGCAGGGATGAGAAATCGAGCGCCACACGATGGATCGCTGTGAAGAGGAGCGCAAGCGGAGTTTCGTTAAGTTATTTCTTAATAAAGACTTTGCGATTTTAAAGTTTAATGTGTCTTGGTGGTTTTTTTCGATGTATACTAACAAACTTTTTTTTAAAAAAATTTGATGTTAATGGTCCTTTAATAACATACCTCTTCCCGTTGGCTCCAGTCCTCTGCTCCCCCCTGTAACTCCACTGTGAATGTCCTGTATGAACCAAGAACCTTGCCACAAATCTGGGCCTAAGCATTAATCCATGGCTTTTGGGATGTTTGAGTTGGAGCCACATTGAACCCCCCACACCCATCAATTCCCAAAATTGACAAGAGCTTTGAGTACCCATGTTGTGCACTGTTATAAGTACAGATATGGGACCTGTTGTCCAAAATGCTTTGGACCTAGATCCAGATAATGAATCTTTCTGTAATTTGGAACTTCAAACTTTAAGTCAACTAGACAATCATGAAAATATTAAATAAGCCCAATAGGCTGGTTCTGCTTTCTTTAACGATTAATTATATCTTAGTTTGGATCAAGTACAAGCTACTGATTTATTATTACAGAGAAAATGTTTAAACATTTCAATTATTTGGATAAAATTGAGTCTATGGGAGATGGCCTTCCCATAATTCGAGCTTTCTGGATTATTGGATCTCATAACTGTATTTAGTACACAAGAACAAGTCCAGAGGCACTTGCACACCCTGCCCTTCACCAAAAACAATCCCCTGGTGCACAGCAAATTGGAGGAAACGGCAACCTCAATATCCAGTAGCAGCAAAAATTCACTGGCACACAGGTAATGCAAGCAGGTTATACCTTGCTTAAGATTTATTGCTGCATGCAACGTTTCGGTTTTGCATGCTGCAATAAATTTTAAGCAAGGTATAACCTGCTTGCATTACCTGTGTGCCGGTGAATTTTTGCTGCTATAATACACAAGAGCCATGAAAACGCTGTAAATTCTTTCCTAATAAGCCGTGCTTAGTGATGTCATCAGTTATACTCAGTGCTTAGTGATGGAATTTCTTTCACATGGCTCACTAAACCTTGTGCATTATAATAAATAATGTACAGCCCGTTGTAAAATATGAGGATGTTAAAAGTCAACTTGGAGTCCATGACCTGTATAAAAGGCCTTCGGCCTCTTGCCTTTATATGTGCATGGAGCTCCTCTGTGACTTATAATATCCTTCTATTTTACAACAGGGGGTACATTATTCACTGTATGAACTGTGCTTAGTGGTGCCATCAGTTTTAATCAGTGCTCTGTAATGTATTATTTGTCACTTAACTCACTCAAACTTGTTTATTATAATAAATAATGTACACCCTGTTGTACAATATGAGAATATTAGAAGTCATGTTGGAGGTCGATGACCTGTATAAAAGCACTCTGCTTTTGGACTTGAGCCTTTATATCTTCTGTGACTTATAATATCCTTATATCTTAAATCGGAGGTACAGTTTTCATTATATTATGGTATAAGCAAATTGCTGTGTCAATTTGGCATTAAAGGAGAAGGAAGGTGTTTTTACTTGGGAGTGCCAAAAGTTAGGCGCCCCCAAGTGATCACATGTACTTACCTGAAACCCTGGGCTGGTGCACCTATTAGGAGAAAACTGCCAGGATTCTTCCAGCGAACACCACGGATCGATCGCCTTGCGGTTTTGTCTTGCTTTAAAATTCCCAGGGCAGACGCATGCGCAGTATAATCATAATCGGTCTTTTGATGGATTTGGTGCCTAAATTTTAGCACCCCCAAGTAAAAAGACCTTTCCTACTCCTTTAATGCCATATTGACAAAGCAATATACCTATAACATAATATAATAAAAACTGTACCTCCTATTTCCTTCTCCTTTAAAGCATATAAAGCTATGGCTAACATTTTAACAGAAAATAGTTTTGTTTTTTTTATTAAACAGCTTTACATATACATTATATTTATATATTTTTTGTGCTCAGAATGTTTGGTCACTGTATTAGTCATAGTTGGCAAAAACGAACACAGCAAATAATATAATAGCAGTGAAGAATAAATGGAACACATTAATGTGATATGTAGGGAAGAATGAAATACTGACATAGAGAAAAGCAGACACTCTGTTTTCCTTAAAATAAATTCTGACTTTGAAGCATTTACCATCTTAGAGCCTTTACAATGCACAACTCTTTAGGCTAAAAAGGAAGTCAGATTAAACCTGGTTTCTCATCTGTGGTTGTATGAAATCTGTGCTACTACATGTGAGATTGTTTAGATGGGGAGATGATTTTGAGTATAGGAGCATGTGCTCTTTCATTTCCAGTATCACTCTTGGGGACAGCAAGGGGTCTTGGAAAGAAGCGGGGTCTTGGTAAGGATACACAGCCCACCAACTTATTCTATTCTGCACCCATGCAACTAGTTGTAAACAAGTGAAGGTGGGGAATGGAGGGGTGTTGTTCATGGGTAGCAGACAGTATTCAAAATGAACACAATGAAGTCACCCATCATTTGGTGGAGTATTTCTCATCATGATCCACGATAATTTTATTTAATTTTATGGGCTGCCTGCATGATCATACCAAAGTTGCTGTGACTGTGGTACACCATTGCAAGTCTGATCACATGTACATGCAAGCATGACATTTGCATTGAAAACAGTGACCCTTTAATAAATCCCAATTTCGAAGTTTTTTCAATTCAAAATTCGACCCTTGATAAATGTTAGTGACACAGGCTAGAAGAATTTTCAGCGGAGGATGAGTGCCAGTCCTCAGCACGGTCAAGCTTCTTATTATGTATACCACTGGGCCCCTCCCAGTAGCAGATGCTGAGAAAAATATGGCTGGGGCCAGTGTAGCTGGAGCCCTAAATGAACATGCTGTGTGACCTATTATTACAATGCTCATTAGCCATTTAGAATTTGAATTTTATGTATGTTGTAAAGGACTGAGGTGACAAACCTTATTTCCACAGCAATCAGTGGTGTAAACTAGGCAAATGGCATTCCAGACCAAAATATATGGCTGGCTGAAGGGCAAAAATGACACTTACCTGGGCTCCTAGCATAACAAGAGGGCTGCTCTGATGTTCTTCTGGTTAGGAAAGTTTTGAGGAAGGTTTCTAATTTCTTTCCCAATCAGAAGAACATCAGAACCATAAAATTCATTCATATATTATTTACAGTACATGTATCTCTTTGAATGAAAAAAATCAATAAATAATGAATATAAATTGCAAAAGTTCTAAGAATAGTGCTGTCATCAATTACATATTTTAAAGGTTTACTTATCCCTTAAAATTGGTACATTTCACAATAGAGAAAATGTACTGTACAGGACAACTATGCAGATAGGCAGGTGACAGAGCCAAGTCAAGGGACTTTGGCCATCTTAACCCCCACTACCCCTATCTATTAGAGTTAGTGGGAAACCAATTAGTTGACAAGTGGTGGAGAAATCATATAGGTCCATATGAAATATAATAAGAAAAGGTTATTTAACCCTAATTTGACACCACATGTATTATAGGATGTATATCATTAATATCTTACTGTTGCTAATTGAAAGAGTACTTGGAATTTCTCTCAACTGCAGTGCCTCCATCTAGTGCAGGGGTCAGCAACCTTTACTATCAAAAGAGCCATTTTGCCCCCTCTTCCACTAAGGAGCCGCAAAACATAACACAGCTTATAAACTTTAAAAAGTTTTAACCTTTATTTAATTTTAACTGTTACAATAACAGAATACAACAAAAAAAAGTGCAGTGTGCATGTGTAGGCCTACTTTGAAATAAATTAAACACTTAGCAGTTCTATTAAATGCTAGTGTTCTCATCTGTTTAAAGGCGAGGGCTATAGACATCATTAAATTATGCGTCATATCCACGTTTATAGCCCTCGCACCTCCTGCAGCTGGACTCTGGAGGCTTCTCTCTTGTCTTGAGTGTGTGACCGCTGTAAGGACCATGATGAATCATCTTGCTGCGGCTCGGTCTTGCCTGTCACCCCTGGGATGTCAATACAGTCTTCGCACCTTCTGGTGGCTTCCTGAGTGTGCAACCGCGTTAACCTAACAGTCTGCTTACCATGGTTGCACACTCAAGAAGCCGCCAGCAGATGTGCGGGCTATACAGATGATGTGACAGGCAAAGCCGCAAGACCGAGCCGCAATAAGCAGGATGAAGAGCCGCATGAGGCTCTGGAGCCACGGGTTGTCTACCACTAATCTAGTGGGATCCGGGGATGGACCTACGGGTGGCCTCACTATGAACACACAGGTTGCAGTAAAACAAAAGCAACTTTATTTAAGAATAAAGAATGTTGAATAAAGGCAAATTGCAGTTGAAATACAAATCTCAATAATACCCTTGCCCTGGGGATCCCGTTTGGTGAGTCCAAGCCTGGCACAGTCTTTCCCAGGCAAAGTCCCACACTCCACTCCAGGTGGAAAAAGTCATAGTCCCTCCACCAAGAGCTCTTAACTTCACCAGGTAGCGTTACCTTCCAAAATACCTCTTTTGATGGACAGAGGTAGTTGCTCCCATGTGGCAGGCACACGGACAACACCTGTCCTCAGAAAGGGGACACACGCTGGAACCATTTCAATATCTTCCCTCAGGCAGGACTCATTGGGATTTACACAGAGCTGGGCTCCTAAGCTTTCCAAGCTAGCTTTAATCTTCATGGCACAGCTCCCAGCACTATCTGCAGTGTGACCACAACAGAATCCTCTTTACTGGAATCCATTCATAGGCAGCTTCTGTCCCAGTCTATTTGCTGCCTCCTAACTCTAGACTCTCCATAGTCATGCTTCCAATCCTTGAGGTACCGCACCAAGCCCTCCAAGGGCCACACCATCCATTGAGCTTACATCTTTGCTCAATTCATGCAAATAGAAAAAGAGACTGTAAGCACATGGCAGCTTGGCTTTTTATACTTCTTGCACAACAGTGACATCTTCTGGCCAAATCTGGAATCTGCCAGGGCTTACTGCACACGGGACAAATGACTCACCCCCCCCCTCCCAGATCCAGTTTAGTTCAAACACTTACTGGCCACAACCATGTGGGATTTTAAGACCATAGGGGAACTTAACCCTATGGATTACTACAGTTATTTTATGTCTTATCACGTGAAAACTTATAGGCAAGATTCAATATGTTGAGAAAAAACATTTCTCCCAATTCAGTTCCAGTTTTTCTCCATAGACGTCAATAGAGTTTTCATGGGATACACAATGAGATACCTTTTTATCATTAAATGGCATCTGGATCCATGTGAATATTTGGAACTACATAAGGAGATTCGTTTTTCTTTAATCTGGCCCATAGTGTGTTACGCTACATAGTGCAGTTAATATATATATAATTATCTAGTTAATAATAAAGTCAGGCACTGGTACAAGGTGCAAACTGCAACTCTTACAGGTGCTTCTCAGCTTGTCCATTGTGAATGATGCCCAAACAAAGGGCATTCTAGGTTACCATGATTTGCTGCCCATCCCTATATAAATTTAATATGATTCTTTTGTGCTCACATAGAAAGCTGTTGCTGCAGAATAACATCACATTCTCATTCTTATGTAAAATGACTAATTTAAATCTGAATCTTGCTGAGGCAGGTACAAATGTTATTAGGGAACTTCTGAAAATGAAAAGAGAACAATAAGGGCTTGATGTGAGCGGAAGGAGAAGTCATAATGAGACTGATTGAACACTGCATTAAACAGGGAGATGATAAAAGTGTCAGTGTTCGGATTAAGCAAATCTGCCAGTTCATACAAAAACACAGTAATGAATACAGATGATGACAGAACAAGGCTCATATGCTGAACAAAGTTGGATCAGTCAGGCAGACAATCACAATCATAGGAAATACTCGGTACTCAAATCACTAATAATTTACTGAGGCATCTGACAAAGCGAACTTCTACTCGATCTTTAAGAGGGATTTAAAGGGGACTTGTCACCCTAATAAATAATTCCAAATTCTTTTCTATCATGTTAGTCGAACAAATTAAACTTTACTTAAACAATAAAGATTATTTACATTTTGTTTGCTTCAGTCTTGGAATTCATAATCACGTCAAACAGGCAATAATTGTGAATACTGTTATTAAGGAAACTTTATAACTTTTTATAATTGCGTATGCACCAGAATGGGGGGAGCTATTGCATACCTCCCAACTGCCCTGTTTTTAGCAGGACAGTGCCGTTTTTGACAGCTCAACCAGCAGTCCTGGGTTTGTACTGAAAAGTCCCGACTCTGCACTGAACAGCCAGAAAAAGGAACAAAGTTTCTAACTTAATTGGCTTTTGGCAGAGAGCCCAGAACTGCCACCAGGTGCAGCTAAGATACTTTGTAACAATTTTGAGATTAGCAAATAAGTAATTGTAACAATTTAGATAAGGAGGTCCCTGGGGAAAACTTAGACTCACAGTTTAAGGGCAGAGACCCACGGTCAGATTTGGGGAGATTAGTCGCCCGGCAACAAATCTCCTCTTCTTTGGGGCGACTAATCTCTCCGAACTGCCTTCCCCTGCTTTCCCTCTGGCTAAAATGAAAATTGCCGGCGGGATGGCACTCAGAGCACTTTGTTTTCCAATGTTGCCCCCAGTCGCCCCAAAGGAGAGGAGATTTGCTGCCAGGCAACTAATTTCCCCGAATCTGACTGTGTGTCTCTGCCCTGAAAAAAAACACAGAAATAAGTTCAAACTTTTATAACCTGCCCAATTTTGTAAAATGAACATGGTAAATAGGGGGTGTGGCCATAAACATGGGGGTTGCAAAAAAATTTGTTTCACGCTACCCTTGGAAAATGTTTTTATCCCTCTTTTTATTTCCAAAATGTTGGGAGGTATGTATTGCACCTTGCCCATTCACTGGGTGCACAATTATATATGGCAAGAAGGGAGGGGGAATGTGAAGTAGGCAGTGACATCTAGAAATGCTGAAAGGAAAGTGAAAGTGATTGCCTGCCTGAAATTTAATGTGCAAATGTATAGCTAAATTGCACATGATATTGTGCTAGAATATCAACAAACGATTTGATTTAACGTGTCTTAGTCCAGTTCAGCTAAACCATTCACAAGGCTGTGATCTGTGTAGTCTAATTATGCTGCAGAGACTGAGTGATTAATTTAAATCCCTGCAGGATTCTCCTTTTGTTAAAATTCTGAGTTATGGGCTTTTTGATGTTGAACTGCTGGGAATACCAGGCTGGATTCAAACTGAAGCAGCACTTTAAAAATTCCAGACTTTGAATGGTCTAGCTGAACTGGAAAAATACAAGTTCAATCAAATACTGTGGGGATGTGGATAGTGTGGTGATTCGGTTCGCTGGAATGTGATCATGTGGTGATCATATCATGGTGCAAAAATAGATTTTGAATGAAATAGCTTTTTAAGTCCTTTTTCATGAAATGATTAATATTTTGTATATACATGTTCAGGCCCGGACTGGCAATCTGTGGGTTCTGGCAAATGCCAGAGGGGCTGCCATAAGGTCCCATAGAAAGTCAGTATTTAGTGGGCTGGTGGGGTCTGTTTGGGCCTCTTTGTGGGCTGATTGGGCCTCTGTGTACCTGAAATGCCAGGGCCTTTTTTAATTCTCAGTCCGGGCCTGTACATGTTTATAACTATTGATTATGGGTATTATAAAATGCTGAAATGTAATACATAACAGGCACATAACGTTTTTACACACCAAATTATCACTAAATGCAGCAGGGTGTTTCACTTGAAGGATGAGTAAATCTTTAAAATTAGAAACTTTTCTTAAATCTTTCCTAACCAGATGAACATCAGTGTAGCCCTTTTTCTTTCTCTTGACAACTTCCTTGACTACTTGGTGGTTAGAATAGTCTGAAACTGACCAGCAGGCGGCGCTGTTGTGTCAGAATTATTTCTTATTACCAGTACATATATCCCTTAATATCTTGGAATTATAAAGAAATAAATAATGAGTGCACATTGCAAAAGTTCTTAGCATAGCACTCTCATCGATTTTGCATTCACTTATTTTAAAGGTTTACTTATCCTTTAAGTGAAACCTCCTGCTGGATTGAGTGATGATTTGGGGGCTGATTCACTAAGGGTCGAATATCGAGGGTTAATTAACCCTCGATATTAGACTGGGAATTGAAATCCTTCGACTTCGAATATCAAAGTCGAAGGATTTAGCGCAAATAGTGCGATCGTACGATCGAAGGATTATTCCTTCGATCGAACGATTCGAAGGATTTAAATCCAACGATCGAAGGAATATCCTTCGATCAAAAAAAGTTAGCCAAGCCTTTGGGGACCTTCTCCATAGGCTAACATTGACTTCGGTAGCTTTTAGATGGCGAACTAGGGGGTCGAAATTTTTTTTAAAGAGACAGTACTTCGACTATCGAATGGTCGAATGATTTTTAGTTCGAATCCTTCGATTCGAAGTCGTAGTCATAGTCGAAGGTCGAAGTAGCCCATTCGATGGTCGAAGTAGCCCAAAAAAAACTTCGAAATTCGAAGTTTTTTACCTTCGAATCCTTCACTCGAAGTTAGTGAATCAGCCCCAAAATTTAATAACATCATTGTGGATTATAAGAAACAGATTATGCTGATTGGAGCAACATTCCAGAGGATGTATATTCTCGAAGGAAGATTTACAAGTTATTCTGAATTGAGAAAGCCGGTTGGATGACTGGGGAAACGTCTTCAAGAAAAAAAAACACAGCAAGCCCAGTTGATTTGGTTTATTTCTATAGAAATACCATACCATCTAACAAAACGGTCTATGTGTGAGCCAACTTCCATTTAAGGAGGCTCCCTTAAAGGAAAACTAAAGTTCTACTAAAGAAGTAGGCTAGAAATGTTGTACATTATGTTTTAGGCTTCTATAACAGCCCGAAGGACCCACAGCCTTTTAGCAGTGAAGATCTGTGTCTCTAAAGATACCCCTGTCACTTACTGAGCTTAGGGACCCACTCACAATATACAGTACACATAGAATAGAAATGTCACAATATAAGGCTGATTAGTAATTAATACAGATAATTACTACATGGCAGCACAGAAACCAGTGCAATTAGCATCAGAATTTAATAATCAGCCCTGTAGCATCAGCTTATATTACAGACCAACCTCATTTTATGCTAGTAAATATAAGCTTAGCTTCTCAACAGCTGCTCAGAGCCCACTGAGCATGTGAGTGTCACAGACACTTTCCAAGATGGCGACCCCCTGTGACAAGTTTGAAGTCCTGGATCATTGCTGCTATTGACAAGCTGAAACTTTAGGCTGATAATGCGTTCAGTATATAAAACATGGCATTTTTAGCAATATTAATTTTTAGGGTTTAGTTCTCCTTTAAAGGTGATGCTACTTAAACTTACAGTCTCATTTTATGTATTACATTTCAGCATTTTATTATACCCATAATCACTAGTCATAAACATGTATATACAATATGTGCTGCTAAGAAGGTAAGCTGAAGTAATCTGTCACCTCCAAACTTTTTTTTAAATTTATATAGACCTTCAGCACACCCTAAATGAAAGGGGTCAGTGTATACACCATAGTGAATGAAGGGTAACTGTGCACTACAATTGTTTAGCCCATGAATAAGTACCAGGTGGGTACGAAACGCACAGGGTGGATGGAGATGCAAGTATACATTTTTTAACTTTGTAAAATAAAGATACATTTTTTAACTTGAACTTTTCTGGTCCTGTGGATCCATTTGAGTGCCGGACTACCCTGTTCTTTCTTCGAATTTTCTGGCATGTCGCTCCCTAAAGCTGGGGGTCTGGGGCTGGTGCACCTGGACCACATCTATTTATCTTTGGTGAGATATTTACAATATATTCTGGGGCACTTTGTCTCTCTAACTATTGCAATACAATTGTTTAGTACCAGGACCTGTATAACAAATAAACATTCAGATATCAACACTTCTTGTACTTGCTTTCCTTGCTTTCCTGACTTGTAAAACTGGTTACTGTTGTGGTTACTCTTCTTTGAATAGCCTTTTTTTTAATGAGACATGGTCTCCAGTTGTGTAAATTTATGCAGAGAGTCTGTGGGGAGGGAAAGGAGTGGTAAAGTCTGCACAAAGGTAGGTACAATTATATCCAGGGTGGCTGTTGACCAGTGGAATATACAATGTTAGTGAATAAAACACTCATGCCAGTCATTGGCTGTGCTAAGAGCAGACTTTGTGCACCGCCCACCAATAATTTTACAGGTAAAAACTGAATAGTTATGCGTGAATCTGACCAGTTTTGCTTTGCCAAAAATTCCAAAAACGCCCAAAAACTCACCCGATGCATTAAAGTCAACGGGCATTTTCTCATGCGGCAATTTTTAAAAACCGAGCAAAATTTTTTAAACTGTGTAACTTTTTTTTTTACAATCCATTGGAATCTATGGGTGTTTTTTTTTCTCCACGATAAGTGGCAAATAAAAAATCACAGATGTATTAATGCCTAATGTCAATGGGCATTTTTTCTTGTGCCAAATTTTTATGTCTCGGTGACTTTTTGTCCAATTGTATTAAAGTCAATGGGTGTTATTTTTCTCACTCCAAATGCATTAGTCAATGGGCATTTTTTCTTATGGTGACCATTTTTGTCTTGGCAACAATTTTTTCTTGTCGGCTTTTTTGTTGCAGCAAATTTTTTGTGGCAAATTTTTGCCACAGCTACGCAAATCCATAATGCCTGGTGACAAAATTCACTCATCGCTACAATTGGAGGATCAGATCAAATACTGACCTAAGTGACCTTCTACTACCAGGGTTGGACTGGGGCGTGAGAGGCCCACCAGGGTTTCTAAACCGGGGCCCCCTCACCTCCTGTGGGGCCACAGTCACCCACCCGCTCACCTACCGCCAGCTCTTCCCCACCCAGTGTGTGCCTTTCTTTTACAGTGATTGGAGGAAGGAAATGCTGGGCAGCAACTGCAGAGGACAGGTAAAGGAGCGGGGCAGCATCGGAGCACGGCAGGCAGGAAGGGATTGGGTCTGGGTCGGCCTCATAGGCGGAGGGTGATTTTTTTGTTTGGAGGGGCTAAAGTTGACCATATACTGGCTAACTTAAAGGGAACCTGTCTACTGTCTACTACAGAAACTGCTGGCAGTACCTTGGCTCACACACAGCTAAATCCCCAATATCCAGTTCCTCTACACAAGAACCATTTGTACTAGGAAAGCATACAAGCTGTTTTTACATATGATTTACATAGAAATGTCTACAAACAAAGCACTGGGTATAAATGTAAAAAAAAAGTAAAAGGTGTGGCACGAGCACCCACAGGATCAACATTTCCTCTGTCTCATCAACACCCTCGAGTGACAGAACAGTTACTGTAGCTGTGGGCAGGGTGGGGTCTCACACATGTATTACAGGCTATAAATAAGGTGGGGGCTGATAAGGTTAGAATTGCTTGATTTTGTTAGTGACAGAAATCTGATTGTAGGCAGGAACCAGTCCGGAACACCATAAAGTAGAATCCAGGAGCCCAATTTTTAAGTAGTGCCTAGGCTTTTTCGTTTTTATACATAATGTAGAAAATAAAACTTTTTGTACTATTTAAACTTTGGGCTCCTAGGCTTTTTCATTTTTATACATAATGTAAAATAAAACATTTTGTACTATTTTGCCCCTCACTGATAAAGTCTTCAGGGGTGAGGTCCTTGGTTGGCAGGCAGTCTGACTATGAACATGTGTATGTATGGAAACCAGCAAGGAGTCACATTCACAATGGCCCCTGATCTATCTGTTGGTTTCTGGTTTACCAATCAAATACCTTCCTGTGCAATTAAAAGAAAAGCCTCCAGCGTATCTGTTTATTGGAATGGGAAACTGTGTAATTTAACCCTCTCCAAATTGGCCTCAGGACAAATACATTCCATGTTGTCTTTTAAAGGGCATGTAAAGGCAAAAAAATATAATCACATTTTTACTTTCTTTAAGAAACCTATCTCCAATATACTTTAATTAAAAAATGTGTACCGTTTTTATAAGAAACCTGACTGTATGCAGTGAAATTCTCCCTTCATTTACTGCTGTGGATAGGAATTGTCAGATGGTCCCTAACTGCTGAGCAGGGAAACAATCATACTTATGAACAGCAGGGGGAGCCCTCGCCTTACTTCCCAGCCATGCAGAACTCAAGCAGCTTTGTTTATGACGATCCCTAAGCAGCCCAGACCACACTGAGCATGTGCACAGTCTTAGTCTTGCAAAGATGTTTAACAAAGTTACAAGATGGTGACCCCCTGTAGCCAACTTTGAAAGCATAAATTATTTGTTTGATTAGGCTTGCGGTGCAGTAAGTTCATGTTTATATTTAGTATACAAAATACAGCATTTCTAGCCTTATTCAATTTTAGACTTTACATGCCCTTTAATTAAAGGGCACCCGTTGGCAAAAAATATTGTCCCCCACCAAAAGTGCAGGCTAATAAAACCCGCACTCCAATTGAGGGTAACAGTTATTATATTTAAATTACCCCGCCAGCGCTAAAACACCTGCACAGGGATAGAGCTCCTGGTTCGAGTGGCCCTGTTGGGGCTTGTGCATGTAATGAGTGAATACCGCAACTTGCATGTGATATCAGAAGCTCATTATGCGCATGCGCTCTGTCAAAGAACCCAGAATACTCAGCAGCTGCACTTACACTTACATTTGTAACTATTTAAGATAAAAAAATTCTTTGAAGAACTGTGAGAACTGTGATTCACAGGTTAAAGGTGAAGGAAAGCTACGGAGGTATTTTATTGCCAATAGATTAGCCACAATAGTGCAAGCTAGAATGCTATATTTATTCTGTAGAATATTTTACCATACCTGAGTAAAAAGCTCTAGAAACTCTCTGTTTGTTTAGGATAGGAGCTGCAGTATTAATGTGGTGTGACATCACTTCCTGCCTGAGTCTCTCCCTGCTCTGGGCTCAGATTACAGTAGAGAAGGGGGGGGGAAGAGGAGCAAACTGAGCATGCTCTTGCCCAGGGCAATGAGGTTTAAGCTGAAGGCAGGAAGTCTGATACAGAAGCCCATGAGTACACAATAGAAGGAAAGAAATGTGGTGTTTCTTTTGACAGAGGACTCAGAGCAACATTACTTTGGGGGTTTACTGGTATATTTAGATGGACCTTTCTGATAAGGCTTACTTAGTTTTAACCTTTCCTTCTCCTTTAAAGGGGACAAAGCATGGCCCTAAAACTCTCAGAAATGTGTTCAAACTTTCCTCAACCTGCCAAAGTTTGTAAAATGGACATGGTAATTAGGGGCATAGTCAGAAAAATGTTCACATTCAGCAGATCTTTTTGTCTCTCTTTTCATTTTTCAAATGATGGGAGGTATGCATTAAAAGGGAGTGAAGTGCTGCTAAAATACTGCTGACTGCAAATTTGTGCCTGACAAATTTATTCGCCCATCATTTAGGGGCAGAGGTGAATTTTCGAATGAAAAAAATTCAAATTTCAAGCTATTTTTTGTGTAACTCAACTAGGGAATAGTCCAAATTCGATTTGAATATGAAGAAAATTCAAAAATTTGAATATCGAAATGTATCATGTACTGTCTCTTTAAAAATTCGACTTCGACCATTCGCCATCTAAAACCTGGCAAATTGCTGTTTTAGCCTATGGGGGACCTCCTAGAACCTATTTGGAGTCAATTGGTGGACTTTGAAAAATGTAAATTTTTTGGGGGGAAAAACTTTGAATCGAATTTGATAGAATGCGCTATTCCTTCGATCCGTACGATTCGAATTTGCCAGAATACGGACCTATTCGATCAACAACCGACCCATTTGACCAAAAAAAACTATGACTTCATTTCGGTTGGTCTTTCTGAATTCGAATTTCGAAGTTTTTACAATTCTAAATTCGACCCTTGATAAATATTCCCCTTAGTGTAACCCTTGCTCTACTGTTTAGCTGGACTTAAACCTTTATTGGTCTAATATAGTCCAAAATAGCATTACACACCTGTTATCCAGAATTCTGGATACCGCTTACTTTTTATTGGCTCACTTTTTTGTATAGAGCTCATACCCATAAGCAATGCCTTTTAAAGGCCACTAGATGGCACACATTGTTCACAATTGAACTACAGCACCTGTAAATGCAGGAAACTACATAGTCAAAAATGCAGATTATAACCCTGTCCAAAGAAGCTACAATGCAAAAGATCTTATGGTGGGAACAGCCAGGATATCATTTAGTCACACTTGTCTAGCAACCTAAAACCTAAGAAAGAGGCCCGGAAGAGAGTGATGTGGACTGAATATAGTATATATGAATAAACCTGGCTGCCAGTTTGTAGGAAAATCGACACCTGCGACAATTCCAACGCCGGCAACAATTCTGTCACGCATTAAAGTCAATGGGGTGCGTTGATGCCGGCAAATTCGCGCATTTATGTGGAAATTCACCGCAAAGTATAGCCTGCTGAATAAATTCGCCCATCATTACAGATAATTACTACATGGCAGCACAGAAACCAGTGCAATTAACATGTAATAATCAGCCCTGTAGCATCAGCTTATATTAGAGGCCAATCATGGAAAATTGCAATTGCAATTGACTCCCCTTTACAAATTGTTCATGATTGACTCCCCTTTGCTCAAGGTCTGGGTCTTTGTAACGACCCCTAAGCTCAGCTCTCAACAGCTGCTCAGAGCCCACTGAGCATGTGAGTGTCACAGACACTTTCCAAGATGGTGACCCCCTGTGACAAGTTTGCAGTAAAGATCTTTGTCTCTAAAGATGCCCCAGTAGCTCCCCATCTTCTTTTCTGTTGATTCACTGCACATGCTCTGTGCTGCTGTCACTTACTGAGCTTAGGGACCGAAGCACAATATACAGTTAGCATAGAATATTAATGTCACAATACAAGGCTGATTAGTAATTAATACAGATAATTACTACATGGCAGCACAGAAACCAGTGCAATTAGCATCAGAATTTAATAATCAGACCTGTAGCATCAGTTTATATTACAGACCAACCTCATTTTCTGCTTGATAATTAGTGACGAGCCCTAAGCTTAGCTTCTCAACAGCTGCTCAGAGCCCACTGAGCATGTGAGTGTCACAGACACTTTCCAAGATGGTGACCCCCTGTGACAAGTTTGAAGTCCTGGATCATTGCTGCTATTGACAAGCTGAAACTTTAGGCTGGTACAATAAGTTCAATATGTAAAATAAGGAAACGCATTGAAGTCAATGGACGCCAAAATTATCTTGACGAGCTTCAATTTCGACGCCCGCAACAATTGTTATACGATCACCTATTTTGGCCAATTGCATTAAAGTCAATGGGCGTCCAAAAAAATTTCGACGCGCGACAATGTTTATGCACGCGACTATTCTGACACGCCCAAATTTTTTGGATTTTTCAGCAGCGATTTTCCGCTGCAGTTTCACGAATGTATCTGCTGGCGGCGAAATGTGGAAGTTCGCTGCAAATTTGTGCCTGACGAATTTATTCGCCCATCACAGAGGTGAATTTTCGAATGAAAAAAATTCAACTTCAAATTAGCTCGAAATTCGAATTTAAATTTTTCAATTCGACCCTTGATGAATTTCCCCCTTAATAAACCCAATAGGCTGATTTTGCTTCCAATAAGGATTAATTATATTTTAGTAGGGATCAAGTACAAGCTACTGTTTTATTATTACAATTTTGTAAAAATTATTTGATTATAATGGAGTCTATGGGAGACGGCCTTTCCATAATTTGGAGCTTCCTGGATAATGGGTTTCCAGATAACAGATCCCATACATGTAGAAATTTGCCAGAGTGAATATAACGGAGCTGCTACAAACATACTGCATCAGTGAGAGGCCGGCAGCCAAGAGTCATTGAAGGATCTGACCTCATTTGACTCCATTATCAGTTCCTCACACCCAGTAAAGCTCTGTCAGAAAGTCATTTACCTTTGCCCTACAGTATTAAAAACATGAATTATATTTAGAAAGCAGAACAGCCTACAGTCTACAAGAGGTTCACTTAGTGGCTGCTTTTCAATTGGCCTTCATTTTTTCTTTTTTATAGTTTCTGAGTTTCTTAGGGCAGATTTACTAAAGGGCGAAGTGGCTGCCGCTAGCGCAAAATCCCCAGAAACCCCATCTGCAGGGACATCGGCAATTTACTAACAGGGGTAGAGGACAATTCTCTATGTTAAAGTACATCACTAACAATTTTTTGCGCCCTTTCGCCAGGCTAATTTTTGTTATGGCGAACAATCGTTCGCAAATTCACTAAAGTGCAAATTTTACATAAAGTTACCTCTTCCACCAAAGTTTCCGGACGAACTGATAAGATGAAGCTACATCCTACTCTATCGTATGTCAGTGACATCATATCCTGTATGCGGAAGTCTCGTAAAAATTGTAAAAAACGCTGGCGTTTTTTCATATTTTAAAGTGGGATTGTCTTTAAAAGTTGTAACTATTGTTTGAACATTTTTTTAACCATTTGAGGGGCAAATTTGAGGGACCTATGAATACGTGTGGGATCACACGAAACGCGTTGTCCGGTAAATAAAACTGTCTACTGAACTATCGAGTGAGCGCTGCAAGGGTATTGCATTTGAGGGACATAGTTGTAATAATAAGTGGCCACTTCAAGCATTTGCACCAACATCTCTAATAAAGACACATATATATGACCTATATGTTATATATATATATACGCCCTATTCAAATTGACCTAAGCACAAATGTACTAGCAAAGTTTCTCTAGTCAGAAATGAACGTTAGCTAAAGTTTGCTTTGAAATACTAACGCTGACAAATTTTTGCTACCAAAACTTCCCCAGCGTTCCGCTGCCGAGACGCAACTTCACATTTTAGTGAATTAGCGTAGTGGTAGCGAATTTTCATCTGGCGATTTTAGCAGGTAATTTAGCACTGGCTAGGGTAAATAACACATCAAAGCTCCAATCTTGCTAATACAATCAACACGAAGGGGCCGATTCACTAAGGGTCGAATATTGAGGGTTAATTAACCCTCGATATTCAACTAGGAATTAAAATCCTTCGACTTCGGATATCGAAGTCGAAGGATTTAGCGCAGATAGCGCAGGATAATTCCTTCGATCGAACGATAAAATCCTTCGAATCGAACGATTCGAAGGATTTTAATCCAACGATCGAAGGAATATCCTACGATCAAAAAAAGTTAGCCAAGCCTACGGGGACCTTCCCCATAGGCTAACATTGACTTCGGTAGCTTTTAGATGGTGAACTAGGGGGTCGAAGTTTTTTTAAAGAGACAGTACTTCGACTATCGAATGGTCGAATAGTCGAACGATTTTTACTTCGAATCCTTCGATTCGAAGTCGTAGTCGAAGGTTGAAGGTCGAAGTAGCCCATTCGATGGTCGAAGTAGCCCAAAAAAAGCTTCGAAATTCGAAGTTTTTTACCTTCGAATCCTTCACTCGAAGTTAGTGAATCAGCCCCAAAATTTAATAACATCATTGTGGATTATAAGAAACAGATTATGCTGATTGGAGCAACATTCCAGAGGATGTATATTCTCGAAGGAAGATTTACAAGTTATTCTGAATTGAGAAAGCCGGTTGGATGACTGGGGAAACGTCTTCAAGAAAAAAAAACACAGCAAGCCCAGTTGATTTGGTTTATTTCTATAGATATACCATACCATCTAACAAAACGGTCTATGTGTGAGCCAACTTCCATTTAAGGAGGCTCCCTTAAAGGAAAACTAAAGTTCAACTAAAGAAGTAGGCTAGAAATGTTGTACATTATGTTTTAGGCTTCTATAACAGCCCGAAGGACCCACAGCCTTTTAGCAGTGAAGATCTGTGTCTCTAAAGATACCCCTGTCACTTACTGAGCTTAGGGACCCACTCACAATATACAGTACACATAGAATAGAAATGTCACAATATAAGGCTGATTAGTAATTAATACAGATAATTACTACATGGCAGCACAGAAACCAATGCAATTAGCATCAGAATTTAATAATCGGCCCTGTAGCATCAGCTTATATTACAGACCAACCTCATTTTATGCTAGTAAATATAAGCTTAGCTTCTCAACAGCTGCTCAGAGCCCACTGAGCATGTGAGTGTCACAGACACTTTCCAAGATGGCGACCCCCTGTGACAAGTTTGAAGTCCTGGATCATTGCTGCTATTGACAAGCTGAAACTTTAGGCTGATAATGCGTTCAGTATATAAAACATGGCATTTTTAGCAATATTAAATTTTAGGGTTTAGTTCTCCTTTAAAGGTGATGCTACTTAAACTTACAGTCTCATTTAACCAAAAATGTATTACATTTAATACTATTTAAGATCATGTGAAAATAGTACCTCGGTAGGTTTTAGGTGGCGAAGTAGAGGGTCGAAGTTTTTTTTAAAGAGACAGTACTTCGATTATCGAATGGTCGAATATTTGAACGATTTTTAGTTTGAATCGTTCGATTCAAAGTCGTAGTCGAAGGTCAAAATAGCCAATTCGATGGTCGAAGTAGCCAAAAAAATCATTCGAAATTCAAAGTTTTTTTTCCTCTATTCCTTCACTCGAGCTAAGTAAATGGGCCCCTAGTAGTAGGTCATAATTCAAGTTAACACATGGTTCTTTAAATAACATCAGGTTTTTGATTTGCCTAGAGATCAAACTCTCTGTCCAGTCCCTTAGGTTTGCAATTTATGTATCTATAATATCTCCCTTTTCTGGTGATACAAGAGTCTGTTGCTCCACCAACGTGAGTACTTTACTCATTGGCGTGTCTCCAAATACTCAAAAAATGTTAATTTCTGAATTTACAAGCAAGAAAACCTCCACACCCTCGAAAATCTTGAATTTAAGAAATAGCTTGAATTTTGCTTTGTAAAACTCCCATGAATTCTGCGTGAACTGTTAAGCTTTAAGATGCTGAAGTTTTACATTTGAGTTTTTTGAGGTTTTTGTTTACCAAACGTTATAATAATAATATAGAGTTTTTGAAAATATAATTAAAATTTGTGAGCTTTTGTGCTTAAATATAAAACCAGTTGTTTACTGCTGAAGTGCTAGAGATGTGTTAACTGTGTATTTGCAAGTAAAAACAGTGTGGTCATCGGCAGAGGAGAAGTTGAGGTGCACAGGGAGATTACTACATACATCCTTAGATACAAACATTTTAGCAAAACTTCAGCAAAATAATATTGTTTCAGTGTCAGTGCTGCATGTTTCCCACAGTAAAGACACTTGCTCCAGGCAACAGTCTGAATCAGTGGCCAAAAATATCGCTGTAATGTCCTATAAAATTATGCAATAAAGGCATTTTTATTATTCCAAGGACAAGTGGTGCTGTTCCATTTTTCTAATTTCCCATATGTACTCATAGCGACTTGCTCTGATAAACTGGGGACATGGATGACAGGGAATCGTGGAACTACTGCCTGGACCTGGGGGTAGAGCTGAGGTTCCTACTAGCAGTACAGTCTAGTGGGTTGTGCCCATAAATACAATTTATTTGCACTAAGCAGATTAGACAGTAATGACACCAGAAGTGACACCGCCTCGACTCTGAATTTCTGCAATTTACTAAAAGCAGGTGCCAAAAAAATTGCGATGGGTGCCGGCAGGCAGAAATGGAGAGTGGTGAGTAAACATGGCGCTACTCATTTGAAAACTACATTCTTCACATTGCAGGTGTTATATAAATGAGCCCTTAACATTATAATTAGTTTTTGCTTTTCATGGACAAGTATTGTATTCTATATTTTTTATAAATATATTTTTGGACTTATTTTATTTTAATAAGTCCAAAACAGCAGTCAAATTGGGAGTGAACTCACCATTAGATACGTAGGGCCCAGCTGCTCAATGCCCCAGACCTTCAGCTTGGAGGAGGTTGCAGAAATGAGAAAACTTCTCTTGTAGTGGTCAGGCACAAACTGGATGCAATGTTGCCAAATTGGTGCAGACAAAAAGTTTGTATTCAAAGAAAATACATCACAAAAAGCCTTACAAAGGTAAAAAAAAGGCTTGCAATGGTAAAGACATGTGGGCATGACAAGGGGACTCCTCAATTTACCTTTTGCCCTCAGCTATCCAACATGGCTGTAACATACTATAATGAAACACCAGGAGCCAGAAATGGGGTAAAAAGGCCACTTTTGATCTAATAAATAGGACCATGCCAGCCTCACCCATGGCAAAATTCAAACCCCTAATTCCAAAAGAGTTCACTACTATGCTCTACGTTCCTCAATGAAGACTTTAGATCAGCACTATGGCATTATATTCACTACTGCATATTAGTCCTCCTCTACCTACAGAGAGGATGCCCCCCCAAATCTGCTACCAGCAGAAGCTGCATCTCCCACCATGAAAGAAATTCAGGAGCTCTGCTAGTGGCCCTGAATCCGTAGTGTCTCACCTAGACCAAGCAGTTGCTGTATCCACTGGGCAGTTACAGGAGAGAGCCTTCTTTCTCCCTCTCCTAAACATACCTGTGCAATACTCGACAAGGTCCTACCATTGCTGTGACAAATAAAACTTAAAATACATTATCATTGATCCACGTTTTTGATCCAGAGGAAGGCGTAAAAAAATCCAGCGTGAAGTCAGTGCAAATTACGCCACAAGAGGGTGGAAAAAATCCTTCCTGAACCCAATGGTGATCGGAAGCATTACCTGGATCAATAGATACAAATGAATACAATGCTGACTCTCATGTTTAAACTGTATAAAGATACAAAAAAACAATGTAACAGGGAATTTAGGAAAACATACACGTTCAGTTATTAATAGATAATATGAAGAAAAAACTCCTGATATTTCACAGTTGGTGGGATGTTTTTACCTGCTCAGAAGCTAACAAAGTGAACTGCTTCTTCTACTGACATCACATCCCTCTATTTCACAACCCTCAGCCCAGCCATCTCCTGCCTTAACTCATTCCTTTTCACCTAATCACCTAGGGGCACATTTACTAAGCTCGAGTGAAGGATTCGAATGAAAAAAACTTTGAATTTCAACGTTTTTTTTTTGGCTACTTCAACCTTCGACTACGACTTCGAATCGAACGATTCGAACTAAAAATCGTTCGACTATTCGACTATTCGATAGTCGAAGTACTGTCTTCTGACTACCTACTTCGCCACCTAAAACCTACCGAGGCCAATGTTAGCCTATGGGGAAGGTCCCCATAGGCTTCCTAACAATTTTATGATCGAAGGAAAATCGTTCAATCAATGGATTATCGATTGATGAATATGGAAGTCGAAGGATTTACCGCATTTAGTTTGATCGAAAATAGTTTGATTGAACGATTAAATCCTTCGAATCGAATGATTCGAAGGATTTAATCGTTCGATCGAACGATTTTTCCTTCGATCGTTCGATCGAACTAAATGCGGTAAATCCTTCGACTTCCATATTCGGAGTTGAAGGATTTTACTTTGATGGTCGAATATCAAGGGTTAATTAACCCTCGATATTCGACCCTTAGTAAATGTGCCCCCTAATGTTTTCATTTTTACCTTTCCCTATTCTTGGTAAATGAGTCCTCGGATGTTACCCTTAACCCCAGGGGATTTTCAAGAATATAATAAAAATGTGTGGAAACTGGGATACTAAAATAATGACATGCCAGTGGACAAAATCTGCCTGGATCATATGGCTGTGGGATCTTGGGTGCAATTCTCCAGAAATATCCATAATGCACTGATACAGAAATACCGGTAGAGAGCATATCTCTGTATACATTCGGCATTCATACCTATAAACTCTGTGACAAAAGAAGTAGGGTATACACAATGGACTTAAACTATTTCATTGCAGTGGTATCCCTCTATGTTTCTGCACGCACCCCTGTTTCTGAGTTTTGAAACCATGTAGCAGCAATCAGCATTACTCCAGTGTGGTTTCATGAGTCAGAAGCATCCGTGCAGAACATAGAAAGGAACAGACGGATGATGCTTTCCATAACAATTAGTGATGGGCGAATTTATTCGCCAGGCGCGAATTCGCGGCGAATTTGCGCGATTCGCCGCCAGCGAATAAATTCGCAAAACGCCCGCGAAAATTCGCGGAAATAAATCGCCGGCATCAAATTTTTTTCCCGAAAAAACGGACACCGGCGTCAAAAACGGGCGCCGGCGTCAAAAACTAGACACCGGCGCCGTTTCGCGAATTTTTCGCCGTTTCGCGAATTTCACGCAAAATTCACGAATTTTTCGGCGAAGCGAAATGGCGCAAATTCGCCCATCACTAATAGCAATTACATTTACAAATAAATTAAAAACGGTTTAAAATGTATATGGGTTAAAACATTGCTGAAATTTAAATTGAGCTTTGGTGGAGATTTCTTTTAAAGATTTTCACTTATTATTTTCCATTACTATTACTGCGTATTTATAAAACTCCAAGATCAGTGTTTGTACAATAAATGGAAGTATACATTTAACGTACAAGAAAACATACAGAAATGGTACAAGAAATACAGAGGGCCCTGTCCAAAAGAGCTTGCAATTGATTTTCCAGCAGCAAAATAATTTATACATTTCATAAAATATTACATAATTGTGTGTGGCAGGTCCCTGAAAGTACCAGTTATTGACCAGTATTTGCTCACTTTCTTACTTCCCCTTTCTGCAGGCGAAACCCCCTCCTTATAAAAGCCTACCAGCCAACGTCATTACAACAACATTTAGAAGACTAGATGACAAATGCACTTTCTTCTTTGTATAGCGGAGTTGTGCAGTTGATGTGAGCAATATGGCAGAAGGCCAGGAGCAAGATCACACTGACGACTATGGTGTGAGTATCTCTGGGTATTATGTTCTCTGGGAATTATGTGTATATATATATATATATATCTATATATATATATATATATATATATATATATATATATATATATATATATATATATATATATATATATATATATATATATATATAATTACTGTTGAAACAGCAGTGATTGTCAAATAACTGAATCTCATATTGAGTCTAATTCTGTTCTTCTACTGGAAATTTATATTAATTCCCACAAGCAGTGGGTGCCCAAATTACTTTGTACTTTTGCAATCTAACAAAGATGTGGCTTTATCATTCTCCAGACGTATACAGGATTGCCAGACATCCCAGCAGGAGCCGCTCCATGTGATTATCATGAGACCAGCAGATTCAACCAGTGGTTCATCCCAGCTACCTTCTTGCTTGTGTTTCTGCTGGGTCTGATAGGGAATGGACTGGTGCTCTATGTCCTGAAGAGCAGGCGTTGCTCCTGGCATTTATCCGACCACTATTTGTTCCATTTGACTCTGTCTGACCTTCTCCTGGGACTTACTTTACCTTTCTGGGCAACACAGTATGCCTATGGGTGGATCTTCGGTTCTATACCATGTAAGCTGGTAGGAGCTCTTTTCTCCATTAACATGTACAGTAGCATTTTCTTCTTAGCCTGCATTGGACTGAACCGGTACTTTGCCATTGTGCACGCAGTGGAGCTCCATAGAAAGCAAAGACCCATCCACACATTCCTAATCTGTGCTCTTGTATGGGGCACCTCATGCTTGCTCTCATTGCAAGAGTTTTACTTCCGTGATGTGGACTTTGTTAAACAGTCAAAAGCACATTCTTGCCATTACAACTTCAACCCAGAAACTGCTGATACTTGGAGAACTACCATTCGTTTTATTAACCTCGGTCTAGGATTTCTTCTTCCCTTGGCCCTTATGTTCTTCTTCTACTGCAGGATATTTTGTACTCTTCGAAAGTCCAGACATGGTCACTCCTACCGTTCTCAAGTGGTTATTGTAGTACTGTTGTTTGTGTTTGTGCTCTGCTGGGGACCATACAATATATTCTTGCTTATTGATAGTCTACAAAGGTTGGGTGTTATTGGCCCAAGTTGTTCATTATTTAAGCAACTGGACATAGGACTGACCATCACAGAGACTTTAGGACTTTCCCATGTGTGCCTGAACCCTTTTGTTTATGCTTTTGTTGGGGTTAAATTCAAGGGTGAACTTTCAAGACTGTCTAAAAGAGTTTCAGGGAAGCTTACAAGCTCGGGGGTTACTGGAAGCAAAGATGAATCAGGAGTCATAGAAACAAATAATTCATATACTAGAGTCTTTTGAACTAAATGTAGTTTTGGTCTATTTCACATTTGCTGCCTATTGAGGGGAAACATGGTTTAACATGGCAGAACAATACATTAAATATGTGTTTACAGCACTTAATGACTCTTCAGTTACATAGGACTTCACTGGACTAAATTGTTTGGTAGGAAAGCAATATATACAGTAATTGAGTCATATTATTGCATTGGCATTACCACGCTTTCCTTGCTGCCTCTGCTTGCAATAGTTTCTCAATGTACATTACAAAATATCATTTTTAGCATTAAAACAAACTGTTGGTTAAATAATGACAACACTGTATTTGAGTAGCATTGTTTTTTGTATCATTAAAGAAATGTGATTACTAATTGTTCATTGTGTTATCCTATTTTTGCAGCATTGTATGATCAGAATAAACATGTAATCGATCTCTGAAGTGTACAGTGTGTGGGAAACATTGCCCCTTAGCTTGGTGTTGGGTATCTATCCTTCAGGCTTCCAAGCTGTACATCACATCTAAATGCTGGATTGGATGTAGAGTTTTCAGAATCTTTATGACACAACTTCACTTGCCAAGTGTAACAACAGAACACTTTGGACTTTTACATCTACATTTTCACTTTCTCTTAGGGCACTGGATCACAGAATGTGAGGCTGGACCCTCCTGGGGGTGGGAGCAAAAACAGTGGCTCAGGGGCTGGTTAGGGTAATATTTGGGGAACATGTTTATTTGCTCTGCTATATACTTCTGGAAACCCAGGATTAGGGTGGCATTTGGATATGCTGTTTTATTTAATTCATGGTTGATACAACCATGTTACCAGCTAAGGGGAGAGGCACTCTGATCATGAAAGCAGAATCCCTTGAAAGTTTAAAATGAAATGTTTTGTTTAGAGAAGAAGAGCAGAGACTTGTCCTTTAGTATTTAACGAGAATTTTTTCTAACTATAAATGCACTGTCCTGCTTCCCAACTGTCCTGAGTTTCAGCCCATTATGCCAGAGCATTTTTTAAAAGTCTCACATTGACTTCATCTCTGCTCCCTTCTCTTTGGGAAAAAAAATCCAAGATGAGTGTTTGTTCTGCTGTGGAATGCACAACAATCTTGGATTGTTTCGCTGGCGTTGAAAGGAAAAATGATACCCCTGAACAAAGTACTGTACCTCCATTATCATAAAAATATACTTTTTTAGCAGTATATTCCATTGGGCAATCCTACATAGATAAATTAAAATTTTTAACACTAAGGGATAGTGATGGGCGAATTTTTCCCAATTTGCTTCAGTGAAAAATTCACGAATAATTCATGAAACTCAAAAATTGACGCCCGTGTCAATTTTGATGCCAGCATCAATTTTTCCGCTGGCGTTAAAGTCAATGGGCGTCCGAATAGTGTTTTTTGATTTTTGCTGGAAAATTTTCACAATAGTTTTGCAGATTTAATTCTGCACTGAAATCCATTTCTCAAAAGAACAAACAGATTTTTGTATATTCAATTTTGAAATCTGACATGACATTTTGTCAATTTCCCAGCTGCCCCTGGTCATGTGACTTGTGCCTGCACTTTAGAAGAGAAATGCTTTTTTGGCAGGCTGCTGTTTTTCCTTCTCAATGTAACTGAATGTGTCTCAGTGGGACATGGGATTTTACTATTGAGTGTTGTTCTTAGATCTACCAGGCAGCTGTTATCTTGTGTTAGGGAGCTGTTATCTTGTTACCTTCCCATTGTTCTTTTGTTTGGCTGCTGGGGGGGAAAAGGGAGGGGGTGATATCACTCCAACTTGCAGTACAGCAGTAAAGAGTGATAGAAGTTTATCAGAGCACAAGTCACATGACTTGGGGCAGCTGGGAAATTGACAATATGTCTAGCCCCATGTCAGATTTCAAAATTGAATATAAAAAAATCTGTTTGAGAAATGGATTTCAGTGCAGAATTCTGCTGGAGTAGCACTATTAACTGATTCATTTTAAAAAAAAACATTTTCCCCATGACAGTATCCCTTTAAAGGCCTGAATCATTACTGTTAGAGAGATTCTAAACTTTAGACTGGTGCAGTAAGTTCAGTAAAAATAAATATAAATACCACAGTATAAATACAACATTTCTAGCCATATTTGTTGTTAGGTTTTAGTTCTCCTTTAAAATAATATAATGGCTATGATAACAGGAATATCTAGCGGTTCATTATTATCGTTTTTAATGTGATATATACTGTTTGTCACTGAGGGACATGCAAAACTTTACTAACTGCCAAAAGATCACGCTCCAAGATAAAAAGGTGAGATATTTGAGTAAAAAAGAGGAAGTTTACCAGTGAAAATATGGGGCAAGCTTCCTCAAAGCAAATCTTCTCACACAAAGAATGAAATGTTTTAGGCACAGAGTAATAAATACAAACAAAATGGAGAAAAAATATATTATAACAAACAGCTTGGGAAATAAATTCTGTCATACAGTAAACCCCCTAAAAGCACAAACCAATATGAATAGAAAGCTATTTTAATAAGAATAAAGCGTATTGAGCATTTTATAGCTATATTCAAGATCCCGTCCTTTCTCTATGAATGTGAACCATCTGTAAACCCCGGTACAGTGACTTGGAAGGTGATCCCATGTTTTTTTCCTCACCATTTCAGCATAATTGTGTCCCAATGAAAATCAGCATAACTGTATTTCAGCAGCGGTTTGCAAATACATACAGTTGCAGCAAAATATATAACCCCTGGGAACATATGTTGATGGACCTCAACTGCACATGATTTCCAGATGAAAAAGGATTAGTGTACAGGGAGACAATGTGCAAAGGGATACCCTTGAACCTCGTACATCATTCAAATTAATGGGCCCCACGAGTTCATTGTACCTGGGTAATATGAGAATGAATAGATGGAATCACATATTGTGTTCCATTTTCACCTTCATGGATTTGCATGTGCTTCTGAGACTAGAAGTCCAGCTTGTGTTGTAATGAGGTCCGTGGTGTCTCTCGTTATAGGATACAAGAAAAGTTAGAGTTTCTGTTGTGTTTTGGTTAGGGATGCACCAAATCCACCATTTTGGATTCGCCTGAACCCCCGAATCCTTTGTGAAAGATTCACTGAATACCGAACTGAATCCTGATTTACATATGCAAATCGTGTGAGGCTAAAAAATGTTTTACTTCCTTGATTTGTGACGAAAAGTAACATGATTTTAAGGTTTCTGTTTGGCCAGGCACAAGGATTCACCTGAATCCGAATCCTGCTGAAAATGGCCGAATCCTGGCCGGATGCCGAACCGATTCCTGGATTGAGTAGAGTATAACAGTGCTTTATTAGCAGGTTCATGCAGCTATTACACGTCAACAGTAACTTCAACTCTAATCCTTTTAAGCTGTATAGAAAGTACTATGTACACAGTATAACCATTGACTATTAGATTTCCTGGTATTTGACCTTGGCCTGTATCTCTGACCATTCTCTGCCTTCAGCCTGCTCTTGACCTCGGCCAGTTTACCGGACTCTCCTAGTTTGCCGCCAGTCCTGACCTTCTGGTAGTGTATTGGATCTCTCTTGTTTGCAACCTGTCTCTGACCATTAGTCTGGTAAAAGGACTTCTATAACTTATATTACATTTTACATCATACAAATTACAGTTATTGGACATTGGCTTCATCTGGTTGAACAAATACGCAAACTGTATAAGAAGTGCGACAGTGTGTTTGGAAATCACATATCTCTGGCATACACATGTACAGGGAATTGAGCAATTACGATGCATGAGTAGAGCTGACTGTTAAGGTACAAAGGGTGGGCTCTAATAACTGGGGTTCTGCCAGCTCCTAGTGTGTTAGAGGAAACCGGGGAGAAAACCTAAGACCAATGATTCACAGTAGTCTCAAAGCGTGTCACAATTTTCATTACGTTACAGGGCAACCCTTGTGAAATAGAAAAAAGTGGTATAAAGGAGATACCTTTATTGGCTAACTAATATAATCATAGCTAGCTTTCAGAACATTTTAGTTCCTTTTTCAAGCTGAAAGCTTGCTATGATTATATTAGTTAGCCAATAAAGTTGTCTCCTATACCACTTTTGTTATATTTTTATTTCAAAAGGGTTGCCCTGTAACATTTTTACTGGCTAACACGGTACAACAACTTTACCTGAAATTACAGTTTTCATTACAAAGAGCTCTCCCCACTTTATTCTCCTCTCCGTTATGGCGCAGAAAGAGAAAAGCATGTCACATATAAAACACAGTTTAAACAGTTACACTAGCAATTGTAGTTTAAAAAATGTTTATATCAGACCTGAGTCGCTGTCCCCAGTCGGTGTGATTGTTCTGTGAACTCCCGGGGATTTCCCCCAACAGACTCTAGCATTATGGCGGTAACACCTCCATCTCCACCAACAATTTTAGCCCAGTCGGCTTTTTCAAGGTGTTTGACTTCAATGGTGCTATGGAGCTAAGAGCAACCTCATAGTCCTGTTGTGTACCTAATTGCCTATACTGATTTGTGGGTCAATGGTAGTGATGGGCCAGCTGCGAATTCACAGCGAATTTCCACATTTCACCCCCGTGTCAAAAAAATTTGGGCGTGCATCAGAATAGTCGCATGGAAAAAAATTGTCGTCCGTCAAAATGATTCAGCTGCCCATTGACTTTAATGCATTTGGACAAAATAGGCGTGCGTATAAATAATTTTGATGGCAATTGACTTCAATGCTTTTCTCCAATTTTTCGTCCTTTTTTTTTGGCAAAGCGAAAAGGGGCAAATTCGCCCATCACTAGTCACTGGGACTTTGAAAAGTCTAAGTTTAAAGGAAGGTCTTCCAGTGTTATTTTTTCTGAAATTTTGTCCGTGCTACGTGCAAGTTTAGGAGCTAAATGCGTGGCTCAAGTCTTGGTGTAGGAAGGAAGGGTTTGGGTTCCTAGAGCACTGGGCTGATTTTTTCTTGGGGTACAACCTATACAGTCGTGACGGTTTGCACCTCAATGGAAGGGGGTCCACTGTGCTAGGGGACAGAATGGCTAAAAGGTTGGAGGAGTGTTTAAAGTAGGCAAGGGGGGGTGGGTGAGATAAAGAATTATGGGGAAGCTAGGGTAGACGGGGCAGTGGGATTAGTAAGGGGTCATGGGGGAGGAGTGAGGGGGGCATACAGTTTACTAGCTAAGGAGGTCCCTCTGTTACAAGAAAAACAGACTAATACTTAAAACATATAATTCTACACTCTGAGGCCCATTTACTTAGCTAGAGTGAAGGAATAGAGGCTACTTCGACCTTCGACTACGACTTCGATTCAAACGATCCGAACTAAAAATCGTTTGACTATTCGACCATTCGACAGTCGAAGTACTGTCTCTTCGGCCCCCTAGTTCGCCACCTAAAAGCTACCGAAGTCAATGTTAGCCTATGGGGAAGGTCCCCATAGGCTTTACTATCTTTTTTAGCTAGAAGAAAAATCGTTTGATTGATGGATTAAAATTCTTCGAATCTAATGATTCGAAGGATTTGATCGATATTCGAAGTCGAAGGATTTCAATTCGGCAGTCGAATATCGAGGGTTAATTAACCCTTGATATTCGACCTTAAGTAAATTTGCCCCTAAGTGATGCAAATTTAAAAAGTAAAGTAGTAACCTCCGCTGTATGCTGGAAAATGCACGGAGTTTGTCAGGTAAAATGGGAGACCTAGAATTAATTGCATGCTCTAAAAAGTATGATATAATTGGTATCACTGAGACCTGGTGGGATGAAACATGTGACTGTGAATTTAAATGGGTACACCCTTTTTAGGAGGGACAGAGGGGTTAAAAAGGGTGGAGGAGTGTGTTTGTATGTAAAGCCTGAATTAAAGCCATGCGCTCAAGAAATAACAATAGCTGGCACTGGTGAAGGTGTAGAATCCCTCTGGGTAGATATTTTGACTGGGAAAAAGGTAACAAAAAGAATTATCTTTGGTGTATGCTATAAACCACCTCGTATAAGTGTCAAGTAGGAAGCCCAGCTACTCTTACAAATAGAAGCGGCTTCACAACTAAAGGTGGCCATACACGGGCCGATAAAAGCTGCCGACAGACCGAGTCGGCAGCTTATTGGCCCGTGTATGGGGCCCCCAACGGGCTTCCCCGATCGAGATCTAGCCGAAAGTCGGCCAGATCTCGATCGGATGGGATTAAAAATCCCGTCGGATCGCGGCCGCATCTGTTCGTTGATGCGGTCCCGCGATCCGACCGCCCGTTTGGCGAACGCTAGGATCCGATCGTTGGGCCCTAGGGCCCACGATCGGATCAGCCCGATATTGCCCAAGGTGGGCATATCGGAGGGAGATCCGCTCGTTTGGCGACATCGCCAAACGAGCGGATCTATCCATGTATGGCCACCTTTAGGCTATTTCTATGGGTGACTTCAATTACCCAGACATCGACTTAGCAAGCTTAGCTTTGTGATTTCCAAACCTCTTTACTTAATTTTTCAGGATTTATTGAGGTCTGGCACGGTGCTGAAAGACTGGCTAATTGCTAATGTGGTGCCGCTAGTCAAAAAGGGATCTCGTTCTCAGCCTCAAAACTATAGGCCAGTTAGTCTGACGTCAGTGGTAGGAAAGCTTTTCGAAGGGTTAATAAAGGATAAGATACCGGACTTCATAGCAAATCATAATACAAATAGTGTGTGCCAGCATGTTTTTATGCTTAATAGATCTTGCCATACCAACAATTTCTTTTTATGAGAAGGTAAGCAGAGACTGGGAAGGCAGTGGATGTGATTTACAGTACTTAAACTTTGCTAAAGCATTTGATATAGTGCCACACAGAAAGTTACTGGTTAAATGAAGGAATGTTGGTCTGGAACATAGTATTTATATCTGGATAGAGAACTGGCTAAAAGATAGACTACAAAGAGTGGTGGTAAATGGAACATTTTCTAATTGGACCAGAGTTGTTAGTGGAGTACCGCAGGGCTCTGTACTAGGTCCCTTGTTTTTCAACTTGTTTATTAATGACCTGGAGGTGGGCATTGAAAGTACTGTTTCTATTTTTGCAGATGATACTAAATTGTGCAGAACTATAGGTTCCATGCAGGATGCTGCCACTTTGCAGAGTGATTTGTCTTAGTTGGGAAACGGAGCAGCAAACTAGAAAATGAGGTTCAATATGATAAATGCAGGTTATGCACTTTGGCATCTAATTCTGGGCAGTGCCATTCTGTGGCATTAACTCAAGGGATGAAAACATAATTCTGCCTCTTTATAGGTCCCTGGTGAGGCCTCATCTGGAGTATGTAGTTCAGTTTTGGACTCCAGTCCTTAAGAGGGATATAAATGAGCTGGAGAGAGTGCAGAGACTAAGTGCAACTAAACTAAGTGCAACTAAACTGGATGGAAGACTTCAATTTTGAGGGTAGACAGTCAAGGTTGGGGTTGTTTTCTCTGGAAAAAAGGACGTGTGTGAGGGGACATGATTACACTTTATAAGCACATTAGAGGTCATTATAGACAAATAACAGGGGATCTTTTTACCCAAAAAGTGGATCACCGTACCAGAGGCCTCCCCTTTAGAATAGAGGAAAAGAACTTTCATTTGAAGCAACGTAGGGGGTTCTTCACAGTCAGGACAGTGAGGTTGTGGAATGCACTGCCGGGTGATGTTGTGATGCTGATTCAGTTAATGACTATAAGAATGGCTTGGATGATTTCTTGGACAGACATAATATCAAAGGCTATTGTGATACTAAACTCTATAGTTAGTATAGATATGGGTATATAGAATTTATGTGAAAGTATGGAGGGGTGTGTGTATGGATGCTGGGTTTTCATTTGGAGGGGTCGAACTTGATGGACTTTGTCTTTTTTCAACCTGGTTTAACTATGTAACTTGTTAGATAATAGATAGATAGATAGATAGATAGATAGATAGATAGATAGATAGATAGATAGATAGATAGATAGATTGATGATAGATGATAGATAGATAGATAGATAGATAGATAGATAGATAGATAGATAGATAGATAACTGAAAAACATAAAATGGCCCAACTTCTATCACATGATCAACACGGCTGGATTTCTTTGGTGGGCGCCCGTAGGCCACGTGGTCCAGTCACCCCGCTGCGCAGTCCTAGCGCCCGCCCCCACTACCCCCTCTCCCACCCACAGGAGGAAATTTTGCATTAGCAAATGATTATATATTTCTTGTATATATGGCATATGAATATAATAGGAGAGGCAAAAACACTGACAACATGGCAAGGAAATAGAATGTACAAATAATTGAATAGGGGAACTGAAGAGAGGAATGTGAGATTTAACCAGCAATTAATGTAGTCAGAACAAGAGAAGATATGATCAGTCTTAGATAATAGATCACTAACACAGAGAGAACATGCAAACAATAACAGCTATTTGTGTTTCATTTTAGAAGCACAAAGTGTTGCACCTCAAGGAGCAAATTCAACTGGAAAAGGGGCTAAAAATGCAAAAAAAAAAAACATGGAACTTGCCACCATTTGTTCACGTTGTACCTTGCAACAATATTATAAATGAGCCCCTATAGTAATTAAAATAATTGATAGTATCAATGCTGCAGATAACATAGCAAACCGTAATATCCATCTCTAGATATGTATCTAGGCCTGTGGTTGCAACTTCAGTAGAATGTCAAGTGAAGAAAACCTTGGTTGTAAACCAACGTTACACGTCCTTAAATAATTCAGAGAAAGTTGATCTGAATAACAGGAGTGGGTACTAGAGGCTGTTCTCAAGATGTAGGGAAAAAAAGGTTTGTGGTTTAGAGCTGTGAGAATGAATGGCAGTGGTAAGGTATAACGGTTTCATGAGGTAATGAAAAGTTAAGAGTAGAATTTTGTATGAAGGAAATGAGCAACAATGTGTGTTTTCTCCACAAACATGATCTACAGAATAAAAGTCAGGAGCGTAACTACAGAGGAAGCAGACTCTGTGGTTTCAGATGAATGTAGAGGGCCCAGTAAGTTCTTAATTCAGTGTGTTTGGGTGTTGAATCATGGTTTGTGCTTCTTGGCTTTCAAACATAGAAATGGGATAGGAAGTCAGAGCAGGTATTGTTTTATTTAGTTGCTAATGATTCAGATAATAAAAAAGAAAGAAATAATAATATTAGGAATTCTTTTTACTTTCAAACCTCCAGTATAATAGAAAGTGATAGGACTGGTGGGCAGGTTTTTTGAGGTGAAGAATGACATATGGCATTGGTCTGAGATAAAGGAGCTTCTGTGACCAAAATCTTGGTAACCACAGGCCTCTGGTATATCCACCTATAATACTTGGTAAATAGATTTATAGTCCTTTGTTACAATACGAGTACTGAAAAAAACATTATGCACACTTGTAGTATGTGCCCCCACTCTTTGTTGCTGTTCATAAAAATATTTATAAATAATTTATGGAATTTCCACTGCAGCAGATACAGTACAAGTAGAAAATGAGTCCTATTCATAACTGTTATATTATAGATGAGAAGTGGGACAGTAAAGCTGAACATTATGGACCTCAAGGACTATAATGGACTAGAGTAGATGCACCCATATCTCAGAATCCTTTGTGAAAGATTTGGCCAAAAACCAAACTGAATCGGAATCCTACTTTGCAAATGCAAATTAGGGAAGGGAGAGGAAATCATTTTTTACTTCCTTGTTTTGTGATGAAAAGCCATGTGATTTCCCTTCTCGTCCCTAATTTACATATGCAAATTAGGATTTGGATTTGGTTCAGCCAGGCACAAATATTCAGCCAAATCCGGAACTGAATCCTAGATTTGGTGCATCCCTACTACTAAATGACTTGTACTATTTTTTATAAGGATGCATATGGACCAGGATATATTAAATTACACTACAGAAGATCATGTACATATGTGGATGCTACAATATTCTTTCTGGAGGATATTCTCACAGAGCAGCTGTAAGGCATTCAATGGGAATATTTAAGGTAGAGACGATTGTTTCTATTTTTTTTCTTCAGTAAGAACTTTACATTATGTACAGTATATTGAATATCTGGTTATTTTAATTGGTGGGAACTGGGCTATGTGTCACATCATGCTAGATTTGTTCCTCTCTTCTACATATGGCTTATACTGTTTATATTATATGGCTAGAATTTCTTTTGTGAGATTCAAAAACCAACTGACTTATTTACTTTGGCCCACAGAGTTTTGATCTGCTACTTTGCAAACAAGACTCATCTGCTAATCTTTATCTGGATTGTGCCCAAGACTAAAGCTGGCCATAGATGTTGAGATTTTTAAAAGATCAGATCCTGATCGTGAGACCACGATCTTCTCAGAACGATCGTATGAATTTACCATCAACTAAAAAGACCAATTTTCCAGGAAAACGAAGGGGAGCTGCCTGCTTGGCCCTGCAAACATAGATAGATTGCACTGGGACCGACAAAGATTTTTTGACCTGGCCGATCAATTTCAGATGTCGGCCGAATAATCGTAACATGTATGATCATTCGAATCCCACTAACCGCACGATAATTTCTAAGGATTGGTCGGGCTTCCCTAAAATCGGTCGTTGGGCAAGAAGAATCGTCGCGTCTATGGGGAGCTTAAGATCTCACAGGTCTCTGGATAAGATTAAAGTGAATGAACAAGTTTGCTGTTTAATAAACAATTAAATAAACAACCTAGCAATTAGGCAGGTTATAAAAAGAGTCAAAAGGTTGAACTTGATGGACGTGTGTCTTTCTTTCAACCTAACTTACTATGTTACTATGTAACCTGCACCTGGACTCACCTTTCTGAAAGACAATTGATTCTGTACTGAATAGTTTGTTATTTTAGTTGGTATGGAAATGTTTTTTCCAAGAACAGATGACCAACTGGATTATTTTATTTTTGTCAGTTCTATTTACTGTTAATAAAAAATGGCACCAGCAGTGTTGATATATCAGTTGGCAACTTGTTTAGTGTGACTTGTTTAGTGTGACTAATCTTTGTTTGGCTAACACTTAAGACCTAAGAAATCACAGGTGTCTGGAAAAGGTCCATGAGAAGGAACCAACTGCTCTTTTTTTTGTCATAACAGACCTAGCGTACATAGTCTCTCTATTTTGAATAACAGTCCCTACGATTCAGTTCCGACTTAAGACTGACAACCCAAAAAATTAATCACAATGCCTCTCTGAGGACTGATGTTCCTGGCAGTTGCAAGTAAGAATCTTTTAGATATCTACAATGGATAGAGCATTGGTCTCTAAAGAACATTTCAGGTTATTTTTGGATTATCCACATAAAAAATGCATAATCTGTAAAGAAACATAATTTCTATCTTAAAAGTTTAAAAAAATCATCCTGCAAATTATATGTCTATACCATTAGTAATCAAGTGGAAAAGATGTGGAAATGTGGTTACCAAGCTCCATGGCAGTCTCCCATGTGGATGGACTGGGGTGTAGGTCTGATGGCCAATTAGGGTAAAAATTATTTTTAGTGCCTTGGACATATATAGATTTGGGGGCAGGCATATGTAAAGTAGAAGATGGGAATGGCAAGTTATATGTAGAGTATATATATATATATATATATATATATATATATATATATATATATATATATATAGTATCTTTAGTTGCTTATCTACATGAAGAGTTCATGTAAAGCCGGAGTAATATTACTAAGATTTAAGTAGACTCAATTACACAGACATGGGTTTAAGGTTTTTTTTAGTGGGGGCAGACACAGGTCTCTGTGCTCTGAAATTGAGGCCAGTCGAGATTTACATAATGCAGGACGCAGTGTGCAAAGTGCATAAAAATGGCTGACTACCACTACTGCAGGTAGAACAACATCTTAACCCCAAAGACACCTTCCCTTTCAAGGATCCTATACCCCACCCCACTAAAACTTCCATAATGCCCCAAACCACTAACTAACATTCTTCCCCTAATAATAGCCCCAGGCAGACCATGTGCCTTCAAGGGCTGGCTCCTCTGGGACTAGGCAGATACTGTAACTAGGCTATACACTATGGACACCTGCAGTTGGACTTGTACAGATTTAGCCACACATTATTTGGTCATAGCATCTGAATTAAAATTAGCATGGCTGTGATTTTGGAAATAAATAGCAGTGACTGGAGATTCTGCCTGTCATTTCGACAAAAGCTCAAGTTTCAGCATTGGGCTCAGTAACATTGGATAGGCAACTGAGGCCTACTGCTGTAAATAAGAAATATATAAAAGGCACATACACACAACAATGCTGTTATTTTTATTTCCGCTGCTGCTCCTCTGGATGATGATAAGATCGTGGATACAAGTGCACCCCGCACTCTCAGTCCTTTTCACTTACAATGGAAGAAACTGGGGTGGAGGCTCCCTAATTTCACCAAGGTGGATCATTTCTGCTGCTCATTGCTACCAGCCATAAATCACAAAGGATCTTTCTAAGCATATGTAAATTGGAAGCTATGCCCTTATACCAATTATTTGACCAACAATTTTCCGCAAATTTCAGTTCAATTTACTGGGCTTGTGCCAAGCACACATTTTGCCTATTCTGTTATATTTTATATTATAAATTGTTTTTTATCCAGAGCCAACACCTTGGTTGATCACCTTGGAGAACATGATCTTAAAAAGGCTGAATGAACCGAGCACCACATCCAAGGAGATAGCGTCTATCAGTTCCAAAGGCAGTAGTCATGACTATTATATCATGTGGGTTTAACTAGCAAAACCTGATCAGTATAATCAGTTAGTTCAGCCCATCCCAGTGGAAAGAAACTGACCAAAATATGGGGCTGGGTGTCTGGTCAAGGAAATCTGCTTGTGTATAATGCTAAGTATCCTATATGGATAATAAAGAAATAGTTTTTTCATAGGGAAGAAACTGTACTGGAAGTTTATACAAATGGATGCATTCGTAGAGAAGATTTCCAAAGTAATATAAAACTGCCAAAAAGGGTTGTTTATAACACAGGCGAGCAAAATTGCACCCTTTAGTCCACATTCAAGAAGCACTTGCATCCCGGACAATGTACGTAGTGGGCACTATGCAACAAAATGTGCATGTCTGGGAGAAAAAGGGATAAATAAATGATTTCCTGCTATATGTCTATAATGTCCCGTAGTGTTCTTGTAAAAAGTACTGGAATTATTTCCCTTTGCAAAAGCTTTTTCTTCAGAGAAAACAACCCCAACCATGACTCATAGTTTAATTCTTCTATTCATCTCACCAATTTAGCTGCACTTCTCTGCACTCTCTCCAGCTCATTAATATTATTCTTAAAGGAGAATAAAAGTGTAAATCACTAGGAGTTACCAAATGTTAGGTACACCCCAGTGATTGTAATTGATTACCTGGTATCCCAGGCAGGTGCTTCTATTAGCAGAAAACTTCACCGGCCCAGGTTCTCCTCAACTAATACCTAAGAGTGATCCTCTTTTTCCACCTGGACCCGTGCATGCACAGTAGAGTGAAAACGGTGGACTTTAACTCTACTGTGCATAGTCACTCACGAAGAAAAAAAAAGAGGATGGCTTTGTGGTGTTTGCAGAGAAGAACCCTGGGGTTAGTACTGTTTTCTGCAAGCAGCAGCAACAACATGGGGTATTAGGTAAAAAATAGAGAAAGGGTCCATGTGATCCAAAACATGTTGTGCAATAAAAAGTAGCAGCATAGCTCTGCAGTTTTGTGGCTTTCTTCATACTTTATGATTGGGGTATCAGGTAAGTTATTACAGTCAATCAGTGATTTAGACTTTTGTTCTTCTTTAAGGACTAGATCCAAAAATTGCACTGCATATTCAAGGTGAAGCCTTACCAGGGATCTATAAAGAGATGGAGGTCCTGCCTGCAGTGGCGTAACTTCAGATGCCAGGGCCCCCCTGCAAAAAAAGTTTTCAGGGCCCCCTCTGCACAAAATAGTGGGAGAATGTCATGTATAATATCCCTAGAAGTCACGGAAGGATGGCACAGTCGCAATTTCATATATAAATACCCCAGAACTACAGAAGGATGGTAAAGGGTCAATTTCACATATCTCTCTGTAAAGGCTATGAGCAAATTTAAGGGCTGTTACTGCAGAAGTAAGATCATGCCCACTTTGAATATATATTTATAGTAAGGCATTTATTTGAGCTCTTCCTCTAAACCTCTTCCTATAAATCTCATTGTTGTTTTGAAAAAAAGCCACTGATGCAATTTCATTAATAATGCCCATAAAACACTTACCAGAATGAATACAGTGGCAATTTCATGTAAAATACCCCCAGAATTCAGCTCAAGATAGCAAGGTAGCAATTCTATGTATAAATATCCCCAGAACCCATAGCAGGATGGCACAGGAATTATTTCATATATAAATACCCCCAGAACTCATAGCAGGATGGCACAGGAATTATTTGATGTATAAAACTAGTTTTTAGTTTTGCATCTACCTCTGCACTCATATTCTATTTTCTTCTGCTGCCCTTCTCCTCCCAAACTTGTTTTGCCACAATCTGTTATCTGTTTCAAAACGGAGAGGGGAGGGGCATGTGACAGCTGGCGCATTTCTCTCTCCCTGCTTCTGAGCTACTGGCAAAGCGTCACGTTACCCGTGGTCACAAACAGAATCAGAGGCCAGGAAAAGCTGTACAGCAGGGGTGCCCAACCTTTTGACTTCCCGGGCCACATTCAAAGAAGAAAAATTTTCTGGGACCGCACATGAAATACATAACACTTTTGATTTCTAAAAATCAAGGAAATACACAAAAATGAATTACAATACCTGTGCAGTAAAAAAAATATGACTTTTTCAAATTTTCACTGGTGTAACTCACCTTTCTGCTTTCATCATCCAATACTGAAGCATCAGGGCCCCATAAAACAAATATCAAGAAGTGAACTTATAATGGAGACTGGATGTCAGGGTTCGGGGGGTGTTGTAGTTCAAAAGCAACAGATTTCCATCTTTTTGATTTGATAAGCTGCTTTTATCTTACACTTCTGTTAAATGTCTTTTCATAGAATTTGGCTCAGACAGGCTGTTAAAAACTCCTATATATGGACAGTGAAATGCTATTAATTTTTGTTCTTTTCTCATCTTTCCCTCATTCTGTTTGCTTTGTGATAACTGTTCCATCTGGTTGTTATAGGAATAGTAACTTGAGAGGAAGTGAGAGGCTCACTCTGCTGTCTGGTTATCTACACCGTAAGGACCCTTAAGTTTTAGGGAGATGGTTTATATTTTTCTCTCCTACTATGTGTAATACCTCAAAGTTAGTTTGATGGTTTGGGCATGTTTGATCATTTTATTTAGCTGATACAGTTTAAAAATACTCTGCCTCTTTATCAGCATGTTGGAATGTGTGGGATTAATGGCACTTCTGGTCTATCCTGATGTAGTGGAAAGCTTGCGATGTTTCTAATTGTGTTCAGTATGGAACAGAGATCAAAAATATGTGGTCGATTTTAGGTTACTATGTGCTGAGGAAAAACAAAAGCAAAGCACTCGCTGAACTAGAACTCCCCAAACCACCCCCAACAGTCTAGATTGTGGCTGGTACCTGCGCAGCAATAAAAAGTGTCAGCAATCCCTCTCCCCAGCTCCCTTCCCCTGTCTATAGCCTTAACCTCTCACCCCTATATGCCTACTGAGCAGTAGCTCTTCCCAGGACCTCACATGCTGACCTGATGAATTACGATGCCTTGTGGGTAATCCAGCACTGCTGAGGAAGCAGGCCCCTCTGGGCCCCCTGTACCCCCCGGGCCCCCCCGCGACTGCGGGGTCTGCTTCCTCTGTAGTTACGCCACTGCCTGCCTGGTCCCCAATCTCAACACCTGTGAGTTTCTCAACTCGCCTCATTGGCACAGCACCCCTGGCAGTAACGTTTAGTAACACCATCAATAAATATGTGCAGCCACTATATTACCCTATTGTAATGGTGGGGTTCCAGTATTTCATATTGAAAATAAGTCTTTAGCAACAAGACTGGAGCAGCCCAGATATAAGTGGTTAGGTCCAATTATTCAAGTTTTAGGCCTGTTTGTGAAAAGATTCTTCATCCTTTTGGTGCAAGAAGTCATATACCTTTCATAACAGAGCCCCACAATTGTTTGACCAAGGCCTATGAAATAAACAAATGAAAAATCCTAACATCTATTTAGATCAAAATATCAACACTTCTAAAGCAATGGTGGTGAATTATCAAGAGTGCAGTGGAAATGGCTATTGCATGTTAATATTGCATGTTAGTACAGATTAGAAAGATCTAACACTGGCTCTGTGTATTCCATTTAAACTGATGTCTCAAGATCCTCAGAAAACCTCACATCTCCCCATCTGTCAGATATACTTCCCCTACCGTTTCAGCTGAATTGTTTGCATCTTTTAAAATGTAACACATTATGTCATAACAAAATTATGAAATCTGTTCTTGCTATATTAGGTATTGCTACAGTTCAGTCTGTTTTTTTTTAATTTTAATTTTATTTGCTAAAGTTAAATATTTTAAAATAAGTATAGAATGACAAACTGAATCATATTCATCTTTTTTGTCAATTTCCTACTGTGAGGTACCCTGATCAACGGCAGTGTCTGGATCTACCCGTTTGGGCTGACTCCAGCTGTAAAGGTGGCCATACACGGGCCGATAAAAGCTGCCGACAGACTGTGTCGGCAGCTTATTGGCCCGTGTATGGGGCCCCCCGACGGGCTTCACCGATCGAGATCTGGCCGAAAGTCGGCCAGATCTCGATCGGATGGGACAAAAAAATCCCGTCGGATTGCGGCCGCATCTATTCGTTGATGCGGTCCCACGATCCGACCGCCCGTTAAGCATCATTAGGATCCGATCGTTGGGCCCTAGGGCCCACGATCGGATCAGCCCGATATTGCCCACCTCAAGGTGGGTATATCGGAGGGAGATCCACTCGTTTGGTGACATCGCCAAACAAGCGGATCTCTCCATGTATGGCCACCTTTAGGCTTCATATCCCAGAATGATTACTGAGAATATGTTCTGTGCCAGCTTCCTGGCAGGTAGAAAGGATTGATGCCAGGTATGAAGATGATGGAAAGAGAGTGAAGTGGATGCACAGTTATAACCATATTTACAACTGCTTCAATCACATGTAGATACAAGTCTCACTGCTTATTTGGAGGACAGGTTACTATTCATTGCTTTAATGTTGTTCTCACTAGTTGAGCTGGCAATCCTCTTCTTCAAAGGGCATTGGCCCAGTGCCATTCTGTACAGCAGCCAGGATAACACACATGGACCCTAGAACCTGATTAGAAGCACATTTTACACGTGTTTGGCTCATGGTGGATTCTACAGGACACAAAGAAAACAAAAGACAAATAGTAGTAGATCAAAACTTCCAAGATCTGTGTCCCTTTCTTAAGCCAAACTGGTCAAATGGAGAAAAGAGTGTAAACAAAGCAAGTCACCCCAGGGATTTTTGATACCTACACTGTATATATATATATATATATATATATATATATATATATATATATATATATATATATATATACATATATGTGTCATGGTGAGGGTAGTTAGTCATTCTCCTATTCTTGTAGACTGGTCACAATTTAGCCCAACTCAGGGGGAAATACAGCCAGCAAAAGGCATTTTTAAATAAAAGAAAAACTGTATGGACTCTCTGAGTGAGTAAGTGAGTGAGTAAGTGAGCGAGTGAGTGAGTGAGTGAGCGAGTACTATTATTTCCTGGGTGGAACACAATGATCAGAAATGTAATTTTGGGTTAGGCAGCTCAGTTTGGGTTTGCCTGTTATTGTATAACCCTTTGTGGTTCTGTTTAATGGGGCTGTGCCTGTGTGGAGTCCACATCAACAAGTAGAGTGCAAACAGCAGATGAACTTGGCTGGGCCTGGGTATATTAGCCAGAATCTCACAAATCCAATCCTGACTAATATTCATGTGACAGAACAATTTATCATCCACCGTGACCAACCTTCAGCCTCAGCCTTTTCCTTGAAAATGATGACTATTTTTTTTCCAAAATGGCAAGCTAATACAGCCATGAATCATTACTAAATAAGAACATTTCCATCGTATAATTAGATCAGAAAGTTATAGCAAGTTGCCTTTCCTGTTATGTTAAACCAGGTTAGATCTGTTTACAGAATATCGCTCAATAAAATGATACTGTGAGATCAGGCAGAATTCTTTTACAAAGCAAATAATTTTTGTCCCTCAGATTATTGCATCTGATAAATACCAAATAAAAATAATGTGCAATCATTAATGTGTGTTTGTATGTAAAGCATGAATTAAAGCCATGCACTAAAGAAATAACAATAGCTGGCACTGGTGAGGGTGTAGAATCACTCTGGGTAGAGATTTTGACTGGGCAAAAGGTAACAAAAAGAATTATCATTGGTGTATGCTATAAACCACCTCGTATAAGTGTCGAGTATGAAGCCCAGCTACTCTTGCAGATACAAGCGGCTTCACAGCTGGGTCAAGTTGTTTCTATGGGTGACTTCAATTATCCAGACATTGACTGGGGTAATGGGGTTGCTAAGACAGAAAAAGCTAGTAGGTTTGTAAATATGCTGAATGACAACTTTTTATTCCAGCTCGTTCAAGAACCTACTAGGAATAACTCTCTTTTGGACCTTGTTATACCTAATAACACTGAACTCATCTCTAACATTTGTGTGGGTGAGCATTTAGGGAATAGTGATCATAACATGGTCTCCTTTGAGATTCTGTTGCAGAAGCAATTCTATAAGGGAGTAACTAAAACACTAAATTTCAGACGTGCAAACTTTGACAGTATAAGGGCATCTCTGCAACATATTAAGTGGGAAATGCTTTTCACAGGGTTAAACACAGAACAAAAATGGGAAATCTTTAAAATGCTGCTTAATAAATATACTTGTCAGTATATTCCACTTGTAAGCAAGGAACGTCGTTGCAAAGCAAAACCTTTTTGGTTCAATAGAAGCGTTGGTGTTGAGGTGGGTAAGAAAAGACGTGCTTTTAAGGATTTCAAGTTAGCTGGGACAGCCGAAACATTTATAAGGTACAAGGAGGCCAATAAATCATGCAAAGAAGCTATAAGGCAAGCTAAAATTGCTATAGAAAAGGATATTGCAGCAAGCAGTAAAAAAAATCCAAAATTATTTTTTAAATATGTTAATAGTAAAAAAATGAAACAGGAAGGGGTGGGACCCTTACTATCAGAGGGGGGTCAGCTGTTTGATGAAAACAAAATAAAAGCGCAGATTCTGAACTCATATTTTTCATCTGTCTACACAAATGAGGAACCAGTAAGTGAAGGTTTCCTTCTTAACAGTCTGAATTCTAGTAATACAACTAATGATGCATGGTTCACACATGAAGAAATTCAAAAGAGACTAGAACATGTTAAGATTAACAAAGGTCCAGGGCCAGATGGTATTCATCCCAGGGTAATTAGCAAGCTTAGCTCTGTGATTGCCAAACCTCTTTACTTAATTTTTCAGGACTCATTGAGATCTGGCATAAGGATCCCGTTCTCAGCCTCAAAACTATAGGCCAGTTAGTCTGACGTCAGTGGTAGGAAAGCTTTTCGAAGGGTTAATAAAGGATAAGATACTGGACTTCATAGCAAATCATAATACTATGAGTTTGTGCCAGCATGGTTTTATGCATAATAGATCTTGCCAGACTAACTTAATTTCTTTTTATGAGAATGTAAGTAGAGACCTCGTTTCTGGGATGGCAGTGGATGTGATTTACTTAGACTTTGCTAAAGCATTTGATACAGTGCCATACAAAAGGTTACTGGTTAAATTAAGGAATGTTGGCCTGGAACATAGTATTTGTACCTGGATAGAGAACTGGCTAAAAGATAGACTACAAAGAGTGGTGGTAAATTGAAAATTTTCTAATTGGACCAGTGTTGTTAGTGGAGTACCGCAGGGCTCTGTACTAGGTCCCTTGCTTTTCAACTTGTTTATTAATGACCTGGAGGTGGGCATTGAAAGTACTGTTTCTATTTTTGCAGATGATACTAAATTGTGCAGAACTATAGGTTCCATGCAGGATGCTGCCACTTTGCAGAGTGATTTGTCTAAACTGGAAAACTGGGCAGCAAACTGGAAAATGAGGTTCAATGTAGATAAATGCAAGGTTATGCACTTTGGCAAAAATAATATAAATGCAAGTTATACACTAAATGGCAGTGTGTTGGGAGTTTCCTTAAATGAGAAGGATCTAGGGGTCTTTGTAGATAACACGTTGTCTAATTCTGGGCAGTGTCATTCTGTGGCTACTAAAGCAAATAAAGTTCTGTCTTGCATAAAAAAGGGCATTAACTCAAGGGATGAAAACATAATTCTGCCTCTTTATAGGTCCCTGGTGAGGCCTCATCTGGAGTATGCAGTTCAGTTTTGGACTCCAGTCCTTAAGAGGGATATAAATGAGCTGGAGAGAGTGCAGAAAGTAAGTGCAACTAAATTGGTTAGAGGGACTGAAGACTTAAATTATGAGGGGAGACTGTCAAGGTTGGGGTTGTTTTCTCTGGAAAAAAGGCGCTTGCGAGGGGACATGATTACACTTTACAAGTACATTAGAGGACATTATAGACAAATAGCAGGGGACCTTTTTACCCATAAAGTAGATCACCGTACCAGAGGTCACCCCTTTAGACTAGAAGAAAATAACTTTCTTTTGAAGCAACGTAGGGGGTTCTTCACAGTCAGGACAGTGAGGTTGTGGAATGCACTGCCGGGTGATGTTGTGATGCTGATTCAGTTAATGACTATAAGAATGGCTTGGATGATTTTTTGGACAGACATAATATCAAAGGCTATTGTGATACTAAGCTGTATAGTTAGTATAGGTATGGGTATATAGAATTTAATTAAAAGTAGGGAGGGGTGTGTGTATGGATGCTGGGTTTTCATTTGGAGGGGTTGAACTTGATGGACTTTGTCTTTTTTCAACCCAATTTAACTATGTAACTATGTAACTATGTGGAAAACCTAACAGCACATTCTGATCAACTTATATTATAATTCCCTTATATTGAGAGTCAAACACGCATCCTTATTTAATAAACAAGTATTGGCCATGTGTCACTGTTGGGTTTATTGGGTTATGGCTGCCATTGACCGTTCCCATGTGTATTTATTCCAAAATATACTCTCAAGTAGTCATGATTAAAAAGGATCAGAAAGTATTAAAAATGGCATGTTATAAATGTGCTTGGTTGTTGAAAATCTCTACTAACTAAAAAAAAAAAACAATTCCATCAAAACGATAGAGTCGCTTAACCTAGAGTAGACCAACAACTGATTTACTTTTTCTTTCTCAATGACAATTGTATTAGCTATCAGAACTAATTGCACAAATTGTGTTGATACGTCAATTGGAAAACAATACTCATCTACTGTGACTAATCAGGCTTATGATCATGACCTGAGAACTAACAGGTGTCTGGAGAAGGTCCATGGGAAGGGACAAGCTGCTCGCTTGGAGCTGATAGTCAGCCTATAAAATATCTCCCCTTTCTGAACAACAGTCTCTTCGATTCAGTCCAGCTTGAGACTGACAACCCAACAAAACTCACCATGATGCCTATCTGGGTATTGATGTTCCTGGCAGTTGCAGGTATGAAGGTGTTAGAGACCCACACTTTGATGGGGCATCAATTTTAATATTTTAATGCATTTTAATCTAATAATTTCTTAAATAACTTCATTCTTAGTAACTCAATCTTAGGTTTTTTTATTAAAACTCTATCTAACTCTAACTCTATCTAAGTTTTTTTAGTGTAAAAATTTAAATTTTTTGAGATAAAAAATAAACTCCAAATTTTCGAGATTTATTACAGTATGCGCTGAAGCTGCTGAAAGTCTGAATCCAAAAACACTGCAGCTAAAACCTGTCAAATTCATGTAAAAGTCAATGGGAGTTTTTGGGATGTTTGACACAGTTTTTTGCTTGAAAACTCAATACATTTGAGTTTTTCGAGTGGCAATTCAATAAAGTTGTACGATTCGACACTCAAATTTTTTGTTTTTTTAATAATAAACTGGAAAAATTTGATTTTTTTTTCCGACCTGATTTTTTTGACCTGAAATATTAATAAATAAGCCAAATTCATAAATGGTAAGGTTGAGTTTGCTTTTGGTAAAATATAATTAAAAATAATTTTTTAGTAAATAACCCCCTTAATGCTCAGTTCTCCTAAGGTCTATATTTTATTCCTATATTATTAATACTCCAGCCAGTGGAAGCTGTAGAGCAAAGGTTTAAATTTTTGGGGCATGCTCACCTAAAGCTGTGAATAACAAGAATAAGCATGAACAATAACCAATGTAATTTGTTGTCATCGGACATCCCTTCTGATAAGGTTTTGGGCATTGTTTATGGCATTGTTATAGACGTTATTATAAAAACATACAATACTTTAGTTATCAGATTTGGAGTTCAGGAATGGTGCTATAACGAACACAAATATTTATGTAAAAATCATACATTTCAAAATTCTGTTGCTGTTTTTATTTGCAGCTGCAGCTCCTCTGGATGACGATAAGATTATAGGGGGATATGAATGCACCCCTCACTCTCAGCCCTGGCAGGTTTATTTAACCCAAAATGGAGACCGCTGGTGTGGGGGTTCACTTATCTCACCAAGGTGGATTATTTCTGCTGCACATTGCTACGTTCCGTAAGTATATAACAATGATCTTTCCAATATAAACAATATAAGCAGGTGAACAATAAATACTACCTGCTAAATGGTTACTACGACTTTCCTCAAATTGCCCCTTTCTTCTGATGTCAGTTTAGCAAAACAAAAGAAGGGGTGCATTTTTCCTAATAGAATATGCTTGTTTTTTTTTAGTTCCATGTGTTTTTGTTTTGTTTGTTTTGTTCTGTATTTCACGTCCTCTGCCCTTCAGCAGCATGCTCCTCAGTCTCATGAAATGCCTCCAGCCAATGAAAGCATGGTCATATGGCATGTTCCCCACATTCCTTTGTAAAATCATGGAAAATGGCTCTCATGAGGGATTACCTTCTCTTAAATCCTGCTTAAACACTGACTGTTTCTTAATTTTATCCAGACCCAAGACCATGGTTGCTCACCTTGGAGAACATGACCTTAATAAGAAGGAGACAACTGAGCAGCACATCCAAGTGGAGAACATCTACATGCACCACGGCTACAATGAGGATACTTATGACAATGATATCATGTTGGTTAAACTAGCGGAACCTGCTCAGTATAATCAGTATGTACAGCCCATCCCAGTGGCAAGAAGCTGCCCGAAAGCGGCTACTGAGTGCCTTGTGTCTGGCTATGGAAATCTGCTTGCGTATGGTGGTAGGTAGTAAATTCCTTCTCTACTCCAGATGGCTTTATGGATAATAAAAAGAAATTAATTAATTTTCCGGGTATTTATACAGACCATTTAAGCAGCTCTTTTACAAAAATGTCAGTCCCTGCTCCAGTGGAGCTTACAGTCCACAGTTCCTTATCACATTCATACACAATAGGGTCAAATATGTGTAAAGGGAAGACAGAATAGTGTATAATTATAAATTTATTACAAGGTGTCACTTTGTTATGTAGTGTCCTTTGTTGTCATTTGTGGTATCCTCTGACATCTTTAATATATGTTACTAAAGCAAACCCCCCTCTTGCAACATTATGGGCGCTGGAAGTTATTAAATTATATAATATTGTGACTTATTTGTAGTACAGGAAACATTTTTGCCATAGCAACTAATAAGTGTGTAGCTCTTGCACAGTTTATTAATGTATATACAGGTATGGGATCTGTTATCTGGAAACCCATTATCAAGAAATAATAGACTCCATTTTAATCGAATAATCCAAATTTAAAAAGAAAACGTTTTCCTTTTTCTCTGTAATAACAAAACAGTACCTTGATCCTAACTAAGATTTAATTAATCCTTATTGGCAGCCATACCAGCCTATTGGGTTTGTTTAAATTTACAAAATTTTCTAGTAGGCAAAGTATGAAGATCCAAATTATTGAAAGATCTGTTATCCAGAAAACCCAAGGTCCCAAGCATTCTGAATAAGAGGTCCCACACCTGTATACATTAGGGGGCCGATGCATCAAGGATCGAATATCGAGGGTTAATTAACCCTCGATATTCGACAGGGAATGAAAATCCTTCGACTTCGAATATCGAAGTCGAAGGACTTTGCGCAAAAAAGTTCGATCGAGTGATCAAAGGAATAATCCTTCGATCGAACAATAAATCCTTCGAATCGAATGATTCTACGGATTTTAATCCAACGATCGAGGGATTATCCTTCGACCAAAAAAATTTAGCCAAGCCTATGGGGACCTTCCCCATAGGCTAACATTGGGTTCGGTAGCTTTTAGGTGACGAACTAGGGGGTCGAAGTTTTTTCTTAAAGAGACAGTACTTCGAATGGTCGAATATTCAAACGATTTTTAGTTCGAATCCTTCGATTCGAAGTCGAAGTCGTAGCCGAAGGCCGAAGTAGCCAATTCGATGGTCGAAGTAGCCCAAAAAACACTTCGAAATTCAAAGTTTTTTTACTTCGAATCCTTCACTCGAAGTTAATGAATTGGCCCCTAAATGTATATATATTTAAAAATATACAGTAATTAATACAATAAATTAAATGCAGTTCAATAAATTGTGGAATGTATACAAACGGTTTCTCTAATTATTGCTTACAGTGAAGTACGCTGATCAATTGCAGTGTCTAGATCTGCCCATTCTGTCTGAATCCAGCTGTAAGGCTTCATATCCCAAGAAGATTTCTGAGAACATGTTCTGTGCCGGCTTCCTGGAAGGTGGAAAGGATTCATGCCAGGTATGGAAAAAGAATTTATAAGAATAAAAGTATATATATATATATATATATATACACTCTGACTGTTGCACAAACATGGTTGCTTTGGGTTACTGCCCAGGTGCAAATTCTCCCAGTCTTTATAAATGAACCTATGACTTGTACAATATTATGGAATCTAGTTTAAAATATTCATACCTCCCAACTGTCCTCATTTTCATGGGACAGTCCAGATTTTGACATTTCTCAACTTTCTCTTTGATCTCCTGCACTGAACAGCCAGACAAAGGTACAAAGTTTCTAAAACTTAATTGGCTTTTGGCAGAGAGCCCAGAATACATGCAGGTGAACTTTTGTAACAATTTAAGATAAGCAAAGAAACAATTTTAACAATTTTAGATAATCAGATCTCTTGGGGAAACTGTGACTTGCAGCTTAGAGGACAATTCGCCTTCATTAGCAAAATTGTAATAACATATAAAAACCACAGAAATGTGTTCAAACTTTCATAATCTGCCAAATTTTGTAATATGAACATGGTAATTAGGGGGTGTGGCCACAAAAATGGGCATGGTCAAAAAAAATTGCCGCGCGGAGGATGAAAGGAAGGAATATTTACATTTGTAGAAGTTAGAGAAGGAATTGTATACCCAGAGTGGGATAATGATAGAAGAAGCAGAAGGTCACAGGGGGTCTGGGGAACAGGGGGGCCCAGACCTTTGGGTCTGCTTCTTCTATAGCCGCAGGAAGCGGTCTGGGGCAAGGGGCAAGTGGGAAGGCTATTGAGTGCCAGGCTCCTCTGAAGATATGTTTTTGCTGGGGGGGCAGCATCACATAATTACACCACTGCATACCTATACAAAGGCACAGAGATACATGATAACTGCTTTTATACAGGTCATAGAGCTCCATGTTGACTTCTAATCTCCCCATATTTTACAACAAGAAGAACATGTCATGCAAAACAAGATTAGAATTGATCACATCGCTAAGCACCATTATTTTGTATGGTGTAAGTTCAACATTTACTTACAAATATTCTCTACAGTGGGTAACGTTTCTCTATTTTTTTTTTAAACATCCTTTTTGTATATATTTTCCCTTTTCATTAGGGTGACTCTGGTGGACCTCTGATTTGCAATGGAGAACTCTATGGAGTGGTCTCATGGGGATGGTACTGTGCCAGGAAGGATCTTCCAGGAGTTTATGCTAAAGTCTGTAACTATCTAGACTGGATACAGGACATTACAAATAACAACTAAACACAAACCCTTCAGACTCATACACAGTATATAGAAGTGATTGTATACCATAGCGAGCAATGACTCTTCTGCTGCAGCTGAACAACATCTCTCAACATCCTGAACCAATAGGAATTATTCATATGTTAAAAAAATGTGTGTATTACTGTATATGCAGCCAACAATGGTGGTTACATTTGTTGTTCTATGGGTTATATGTCACCAACAATTAAATGAACTTGAGGCATCAATCCTATTTGCAATTTGTCTTTATTTTTGACCAACATTGGATTTTATTTCAGTGCTGTTTAATACATTTAGGGGCAGATGTATCAAGGGTCGAATTTCGAGGGTTTAAATCCCTCGAAATTCGACTGGGGAATAGAATCGAATAGGGAATTCGGCGACTTTACGCGCTGGCGAATAGTCAAATGGGCGAATATTCGCCCGGCAAATAGTCGAGCGATCGAATATTCGATCGAACTATTTTCATTCGATCGAATGATCGATCGCATGCCTTTTTATTCGATCAAAAACTTAGAAAAAAAAGCCTATGGGACTTTCCCAAAGAAATTCGGTAAGTTTAATCTAGCGAAGTAGGCAGTCGATTTTTAAAAGAGACAGTACTTCGACTATCGAATGGGCGAATAGTCGCAGCGTTTTTTTGCTCGATCTATTTGAATCATTCTGCTCAGGCAAATTTACACCAATTCGATAGTCGAGGAGCACAAAAAACTCCTTGAAATTCGAGTTTTTTCCCCTCTATTCATTCACCCGAGCTTAGTGAATGTGCCCCTTAATATGAAGCTTTGAAGCTTTCCCTCCCAGAAAGAGTCTAACAGAGCTAGAACTTACGGTTCAGATAAAGGTATTACAAGGTGATGCAGTACTAACACACAGATTTAAATTCGGAAGATTCGTTGTGGGCCCGGGACAACAATTGGATCTCAATGTGGGCGTTTGAAGACCCACTGTGAGAGGAGACAAAAGGCCAATGAAGTGTTCACCACATGGGATCTAACCTGTCAGATAAATAAGCGGCTGATTTTTTCCATCTATGGGTTGGGAAGGTCATTAGGAAGAACCCATACATTGGTCACAAAGTTGCTGATTAGTTCTGGAGGAGCCAAATTGGAAAGCTATTAGTCAACCTATTTCCAGTTTTAATTAGTGAACTTCTTTGAGTTATGTTTTGCCCTTTGATGCTGTCTTGTACTGTAGTGCGGTAAGATATACCAACCTCGCATTAGGAGGTATCCTCCTCTAATAGATAACAGCCATTCTGCCATAGGCGGAGGGTGAGTTTTTGTTTGGGAAGGCTAAAGGCAGCTATACACAGGATGCCTTGAAAGCTTCACCTGGATGATTTAAGCCCAAAAAATGCAGTGCAGTTAGGGATGCAAGTCTAAACCTGCATCTCCATTTGAAAACACCTGGTCAGGCCTGGATTTGTGGCGAGGCCACAAAGGCCTGGTCCTAGGGCAACAAGATTTCTGGGACAGTATGCCTCCCAGCCGTTTCCTAAGGAGCACTGGGGACACACAGTTTCCCAGTACTCCAGCGCATACCATAAGTGATTGCGGTCGGGTGCGCAGGGTGCACATAAAGTTGTCTCGTAGGCGCTAGACCCAGTGGCCTAGGAGCACCACAAAAAGAAATTCTGTCTGCACCTGGTGCTCAGATTTGCACAAAGGGCTATGCATTAATAAAATGTATAATACTTGAAGCAGGGAAGCTATCAGGAGTGTAATGGAGGTCTAGCTGTAGTGAGCCCTTAAACACCAATATTTAATACTTTTTCCATAAGGCAAAAGTCCCCAAATGCTACACCTGGCCCCATGCTTGACATCTAGGTGGTAAAATTATGCTTGATGCCAATGTTACCAATACAGCACAAAGATAAAAAATATGGTTGCCATTTGTTTATTTAGACTAAAAAAGGACTCTAAATATTAATGTACATTAATGGGTATATTTATCATGCTGTGTAAAAAGTGGAGTGGAACACTGCCGGTGATATTGCTCATAGCAGCCAATCAGATCTTTGCTTTTGTTTTGTAACTGCTGAAATCAAATTGCTCTGGGCAAAGTCACCATTAATGCTTCACTCCACTTATTACACAGCATGATATACAGACCCCAAAAAGTTGCCTATAAGTCATGTTGAACTTATTTCACTGATAGGGCTGCTTTTATAAGTAATTGTTATTTGAAGGTCCTAAATCTGACTATTTTGCTAACCTGACTGTCCCTTCTCAACTTGACATATAAGTCACATATATGCAGTAGATGAAGTCAATGTACAAAAGCAAATACCAGTCAGACCGGTTTTCTTGGAAATGCTGGGACACATTAAGGGTCAGATTTTTTTCTGGTCAGACTTTTAAAGGGCATGTAAAGGCAGAAAAATAAAATCCCATTTTTACTTTCTTTAATGAAAAAGAAACCTATCTCCAATATACTGTACTTTAATTAAAAAATGTGTACCGTTTTTATAAGAAACCTGACTGTATGCAGTGAAATTCTCCCTTCATTTGCTGCTGTGGATAGGAATTGTCAGACGGTCCCTAACTGCTGAGCAGGGAAACAATCATACTTATGAACAGCAGGGGGAGCCCCCGCCTTACTTCCCAGCCATGCAGAACTCAAGCAGCTTTGTTTATGACGATCCCTAAGCAGCCCAGACCACACTGAGCATGTGCACAGTCTTAGTCTTGCAAAGATGTATAACAAAGTTACAAGATGGTGCCCCCCTGTAGCCAACTTTGAAAGCATAAATTATTTGTTTTATTAGGCTTGTGGTGCAGTAAGTTCGTGTTTATATTTAGTATACAAAATACAGCATTTCTAGCCTTATTCTATTTTAGACTTTACACGCCCTTTAAAAGGAAAAACACTGTTTGTTCAGAGAAAAAAAAACTAAAATTTTTCGTGATTTATTAAACTCTGATGGTGTTAAAAGTGCAAATAAAAAATTGCTCCAACTTAAACCTGCTGAGATCTTGTAGCATGCAATGGCAGATGTCCTGTTTACCATGGGAAGATTTCCTGATCTGCGCTGGGTTTTTATACAATAATCTGAAAATGTTGTGGCTTTCAAGTGATAATCTGAAAAAAGTCAGAGTTTTTGGGTGTCAAACATAAAAAAATGGTACGATTTGGATTTTTTTACAAGTTTATCAAGACTTTTCCACACCGGATTTTTTTCGTTAAAATGTATTGATAGATACGGTAAAAAAATCAGCAGGAATTTGGTCGGAGTGTTTTTAACAATTGAGATTTTAACAGTGAGAAATTTTCAAAGTTTGATAAATAAATCCCTGTTTGTCAATATGCATAGTATAGTGTACAAGTGGGGCTCAAGTGCATTACCCTGAGATTTCAGCTGGTGATGGCAGGTATTCCTCCCCCAGACGTCAGGTTTATAAAATCATTATTAAGGTTTATTAGCCCCCCTGCTTTCTGAGAGCTGCTGACTTCGGGAAGGCAGGGCAGGAGCACAAGGGGAGGTATCTTCTGTCCATTACTTCCCCTTATTGGTCACTGAGTTTAAGTCCCGGTTGAGCTGCTCAGGGATTGGATAGCTGAGGTTTGAACTTCTCCTCCAGCTCATCCAATCACCATGCAGTTTTACCAGGACTTGAAATTCTATGACCAGTAAGGGAAGAAAATGCAAGTTTTTTTACATGGACGTTTAAGGGGGCCCTAGTCACCAATTTTCTTATAATGTGGGGGGGGCTGGCCACCAATTTTTTTTCCACATGTGGGGTCCTAGCCACCAATATGTTTTAATGGGGGGCCTGACCACAAATGTTTTTTTTAATGGGGGGGCCCTGATCACAAATGTTTTTTTTCAATGGGGGGCCCTGACCACCAAGATTTTTTTCAATGGGGGGGCCCTGAGCACCAATATTTTTTCGTGGGAACAATAGCCACCAGTGTTTTTTTTTTGTGGTGGGGGGTGGACCTGTGGGGTGTGGAGGGTGGACCTGTAGGTGGGGCCTAGGAATTTTTTTCGTATGGGTCCCTGCGATTTCTGATGGGGCCCTGCCTGTACTATATATATGTGTCATGGTGAGGGTAGTTAGTCATTCTCCTATTCTGGTGGACTGGTCACAATTTAGCCCAACTCAGGGGTAGATACAGCCAGCAAAATGCATTTCTAAATAAAATAAAACTGAATGGACTCTCTGAGTGATTGAGTTAGTGAGTGAGTGAGTAAGTTATATTAATAAGCTAAGTGAAATAATAAGTGAAATAATAAGCTATTATTTCCTGGGTGGGACACAATAATCAGAAATTTAATTTTGGGTTAGGCAGTTCAGTCTGGGTTTGCCTGTTACTGTATAACCCTTTGTGGCTTAATAAAGCTGCTCCTGTGTGGAGTCCACATCAAAAGATAGAGTGAAAACAGCAGATGAACTGGACTGGGCCTGGCTGTATTAGCCAGGATCTCACAAACACAATCCTGGCTAAGATTCATGTGATAGGCAACAGCATTTCTTGACAGAACAATTTATCATCCACTGTGACCAACCTTTAGCATCAGCCTATTCCTGGAAAATTATGACTTTTTTTTTCCAAAATGGAAAGCTAATGCAGCTATAAATCATTACTAAATAACTATATTTCCATCTTATAATTAGACCCTGAAGATCAGAAAAAGTTATAGCAAGTTGACCTTCTGGGAGTTTTTTTTTTTTTTTTCTCTCTCTCTCTCTCTCTTTTTCTTTATCACTTGATAGCCACAATTGGTAGATAGGGTGGTGGAAATGGGCTGTTACTATCGCTGGATGAGTATGTGGGGCCTATATGGGGGGTCAGAAGCCTATATATAATTTGAAGCTTAAAAGAGAGAAGCTCCTCAATAAGGAATAACATTGATATAGTGATGTAATGTGGCCCAATGTCAGAACGTATAGATGGGGAAGAGATGGGGCTCCAAGTGACGAAAGGGAGAATAAGCAAAATATATAAATGGAGATACGTTGGAGGAGGATTCGAGGGAGATTATACATGAAAATATATGCTCAGCCTTTGATGGATATCAAAAGAGTTTTGTTGTTGTTTTTATGTTGTTTGTATTTCTATTGTTTCTTTGTTGTATTTTTCTTTTCTTTTTTATGTTATTCCTGTAGTGTACATTCTTACTTGGAGAAAAAAAAAAATTCTTAATAAAATATAAGTAAAAAAAAAAAAAAAAGAAAAAGTTATAGCAAGTTGACTTTCCTTTTACGTTAAACCAGAGTAGACAGGATCATCTTTTCATAGTTTCTCTCTCAACTGAATAATTCTGTGAGATCAGGCCGATTTATTTTTATAAAAGCAAATAATTTTGTCCCTCAGATAATTGTGATAAATCCCAGATAAAAATATTGTGCAATCATGCGGTAAACCTAACAGTACTGTTATAATTATACCTGGCAGACGGGCAGGTTTAATGTGAAAGATGCAGAGTCTTCAGCCGCTTCTGGCTTGTGCGGCGTTCAGGTATTTCCGTCTTCATTGGGAGCGCTGCGCGATTACATGATTTTCAAATATTTAAAGGGCTCTTTGCCAAATGTTGTTGCCCAACTTAAAGGTTGAATTCTTTAGTTCCTGGGTTTTGATCTGTTACTGACCCTGCCTGTCCCTGACCTTGTCTAGTTTGCTGCCTGTCCTGACTTTTGCCTGTGTATTGACTACTCTTTTGGATCCTACTTTGTACTGTGAAATCAGTGTGTTTGACTCAGCCTGGGACCTCGACTATTCTCTTGTTTCCTGAATCTGTTCTGTCTCTCCTGATTGGTATTGACTGGACCTGTTCCCCGACCATGATTCTTGTTCTCTGTTTCAGTTACAACGTTCGGTTCCCTTGCCTGCCCAGAACTCTCTCCCTGGTCCTCTCACGCTAAGACCTGGCGGCACCCGAGTATCCTCCCAAAGCCAAAGGTGGTTGTTATAGTTGGAAGAGTGAGCCGCGGCCTGGTCCTTGTAATCAGTTCTGGGTTTGGGACTCCATTCTTAACAAGTACATTCTGATCAATTTAAATTGTAATTCCATCAAGTGAAGAGTCAAACACGTTTCCTTATTGAATAAACAATTTTCGGCCTTACCCACTGTTGGATTTGTTGGGTTATGGCTGCCACTGACCTTTCCCATGTGTATTTATTCCAAAATATACTCATGATCAAAAAGGATCAGAAGGTATTAAAAAATGATACATTACAGCAGATTTGTAACCGCTTTTTTACTGAATGCTTGCTTGTTTCGGCTGGAATGTACTAGACTACACATGAGATCATTTTGAATCTGGAAATTTCTCCTAACTATAAAATAGGATAGAATTACTTGACCTAGAGTAGACCACCAACTGATTTACTTTTTCCTTCTCAAAGTCAATTCTATTAGCAATCAGAAGAACTAATGGCGCACATTGTGTTGATACGTCAGTTGGAAAACAAAACTCATCTACTGTGACTAATCAGGTCTACCTGAGAACTTACAGGAGTCTGGAGAAGGTCCATGGGAAGGGACAACCTGCTCGCTTGAAGCTGATAATCAGCCTATAAAATATCTCCCCAGTCTCTTCGATTCAGTCCGGCTTTAGACTGACAACCCAACAAAACTCACCATGATGCCTTTCTGGGCATTGATGTTCCTGGCAGTTGCAGTTATGAATCTTTTAGAGATCCACATTTTGATGGGGCATCAATTTAAATATTTTAACGCGATTCAATCTTATAATTTCTTAAGTAACTTCATTTCAATATTAGGGGGTTATTTATTAAAACTCAATTTTTGTTTCAGTTAAGTTTTGCGCATTGTTTATGGCATTGATATAGACAATAAAGACATACCATACCTTTCATAATTGATGAAAGTCATCAGATTTGGAGTTCAGGAATGGTGCTATAACGAACATAAACATTTATGTAAAAATCACACATCTCAAAATACTGTTGCTGTTATTATTCTTATTTGCAGCTGCAGCTCCTCTGGATGATGATAAGATTATAGGGGGATATGAATGCACCCCTCACTCTCAGCCCTGGCAGGTTTATTTCACCGAAAATGGAGACCGCTGGTGTGGGGGTTCACTGATCTCAGCAAGGTGGATTATTTCTGCTGCACATTGCTACGTTCCGTAAGTATATAACAATGATCTTTCCAATATAAACAATATAAGCAGGTGAACAATAAATAATACCTTCTAGATGGTTACTACGACTTTCCTTAAATTGCCCCTTTCTTCTGGATGTCAGGACAGAAAAAGAAAAGAAGGGGTGCTTTTGCCTCATAAAATATGCTTGTTTTTTTTAGTTCCATGTGTTATTGTTTTGTTTGTTTTGTTCTGTATTTCACGTCCTCTGCCCTTCAGCAGCATGCTCCTCAGTCTCATGAAATGCCTCCAGCCAATGAAAGCATGGTCATATGGCATGTTCCCCACATTCCTATGTAAAATCATGGAAAATGGCTCTCATGAGGGATTACCTTCTCTTAAATCCTGCTTAAACACTGAATGTTTCTTAATTTTATCCAGACCCGAGACCATGGTTGCTCACCTTGGAGAACATGACCTTAATAAGAAGGAGACAACTGAGCAGCACATCCAAGTGGAGAGCATCTACATGCACCACGGCTACAATGAGGATACTTATGACAATGATATCATGTTGGTTAAACTAGCGGAACCTGCTCAGTATAATCAGTATGTACAGCCCATCCCAGTGGCAAGAAGCTGCCCAAAAGCGGCGACTGAGTGCCTTGTGTCTGGCTATGGAAATCTGCTTGCGTATGGTGGTAGGTAGTAAATTCCTTCTCTACTCCAGATGGCATTATGGATAATAAAGAGAAATTAATTTAATTTCTGGGTATTATAGACCATTTTAGCAGCTCTTTTACAAATATACTGTATTTGACATCAGTCCCTGCTCCAGTGGAGCTTACAGTCTATGGTCCCTTATCACATTCATACACACTAGGGTCAAATATGTGTAATAAAGACAGAATAGTGTATAATTATATATTTATTATAAGGTGTCACTTTGTTTTGTAGTGTCCTTTGCTGTCATTTGTGGTATCCTCCAGGGCCGGAACTAGGGGTAGGCAGAAGAGGCACGTGCCTAGGGCGCAATCAAATGGGGGCACCAAGCATGTACCTCTTTCTTGAGCTTACCCCATGTCCGGACCCTTTCTCTCCCACCGGCACTCTCTTCCCCCTTCACAAATTAAAGTATTTCTAGGATGCGCACACATGCGCAGTTTATGCCACACGCAGTTGCTGACGCACGCAGTTCCTGACTTGCACACATGCGCACTTGAGGTAAAGATGGCTGCCAGGTTGCCTTGGGCGCTTGGCTGCCTTGGCCCGGCCCTGGTATCCTCTGACATCTTTTAGATTTGTTACCCAAGCAAAGCCTCCTTTTGCAATATTATGGGAGCTGGAAGTTATTAAATGATATAATATTGTAGCACTGTAGCACTGGAAACATTATTGCCATAGCACAAAATAAGTGTCTAGCTTTGCCCAGTCTGCTGCAGATAATGTTGAGAAAGCAGTTAGTAGTTGTGGTATTTTTAAATATATATTTTAAATGTATTTACAGGTATGAGATTTGTTTTCCGGAAACCCATTAACTCATTATCCAGAAAGCTCCTCGTTACTCCCATAGACTTTTGAAAAAGACTTTAATAAAACAGTAGCTTGTACTTGATTCTAACTAAATATTATTAATCCTTATTGGTAGCAAAAACAACCTATTGGGCTTATTTAGGCTGGTTATTTACTAAACTCCGAATATAAAATTTGACTTTTAAAAAATCACAAATTTTTCGGAATTTATTAAACCCCGGGGATGGAAGTCTAAATCTGAAAATCCGGCATCTCAGACCTGTCGAGGTTGCATATATGGGAGAAGTCCCAATGATTTTTTGATGTGCGCTGGGTTTCATGCAATACCCCGAAGTTTTCTGAGTTTTTGTGCAAAAGTCGCAGTTTTTGGGTTAAAAATACGAAAAAAAATTGTGAAAATCGTATTTTTTTCCCCGCAAAGCAAATTTTAGGAAAATGTAATAATAAATAAGCGTAAAACGCAAAGCGGATTTAATTGGAGTTTGTAGCAGAAAATATTGAGATAAATTCGGACTTTGTTAAAGTTTGAAAATCCAAATCATGAAAAGATCTGTTACCTGGAAAACCCACGGTCCCAAGCATTCTGGACAACAGGTCCCATACCTGCTGTATATAAAGTAAATGTATATATATTTATATGCTGTAATCAATACAATACATTAAATGCAGTGCAATAGGTTGTGGAATGTATACAAACAATGTCCCTGATTATTGCTTACAGTGAAGTACGCTGATCAATTGCAGTGTCTAGATCTGCCCATTCTGTCTGAATCCAGCTGTAAGGCTTCATATCCCAAGAAGATTTCCGAGAACATGTTCTGTGCCGGCTTCCTGGAAGGTGGAAAGGATTCATGCCAGGTATGGAAAAAGAATTTATAAGAATAAAAGTATATATATATATATATATATATATATATATATATATATATATATATATATAGTGAATTACGGTAAGTACACCCTCACACAGTGTCAGACTGGGACACCAGGGGCCCACCCAAAAACCTTAGACCAGGGGCCCACTCTCAGTACTATTATTCTTCCTCTCCTCACTCAACCTCTATTCTCCTAGTCTCTTTTAGTTATACATACTATAATCTATTAATCCATCTATTTAGCCTCTTTGTTCTCATAGAAATAGGGAATGGCCGTGAAATAGGCCGAAAGTTTAGCAGCTCAAGGGCCCACTGACACCTGGGCCCACCGGGAGTTTTCCTTGTATCCCGGTGGGCCAGTCCGACACTGCCCTCGCACTGGCAAAATTTTTGCCCGTTTTGCGGCGAAGCGAAATGCAACAAATTCGCCCCTCACTAAAAACAAGATTAGAATTGATCACATTGCCGAGCACCCTTATTTAGTACGGTATACGTTTAACATTTACTTACAAATATTCTCTTTGCAGTGAGTAACATTTCTATATTTTTTTTTTAAACATCCGTTTTGTATATATTTTCCCTTTTCATTAGGGTGACTCTGGTGGACCTCTGATTTGCAATGGAGAACTCTATGGAGTGGTCTCATGGGGATGGTACTGTGCCAGGAAGGATCTTCCAGGAGTTTATGCTAAAGTCTGTAACTATCTAGACTGGATACAGGACATTACAAATAACAACTAAACACAAACCCTTCAGACTCAATACATGGATATTACAGAGAACAACTAAAACAAGCATCCGACTCATGAACAGTAGACTGAAGTGATTATATCATATAATATATACCGTGTCAATGTATTATTCTATGTGTTCAATTTCAACAAACATAAATAAAACAACTTGAGGCATCAGTCCAGTTTGCATTTTTCTTCGTAATGTATTTACCTGCCGTCGCTATGAACGGAGATGAGACAAAATGGTAAATAAGTGACACAGCCAATCATTTTTAGAATCCTGTTTTTTAAATGTCAGAATGAGATCCCATAGAATTGAACTTGATAGATGTAGCTATGTAACACATTTAGTACAGGTATGGGACCTGTTATCCAGAATGCTCTGGACCTGGGTTTTTCCAGATAACAGATCTTTCCGTAATTTGGATCTTGATACCTTAAGTCTACAAGAAAATGATTTAAAGGGTTCCTTCGCATTTACCAGTGTCGGATTGGCTCACCGGGATACCAGGAAAACTCCCGGTGGGCCCAGGTGTCAGTGGGCCTCTTGCTACAAATCATTTCATGGTCATTCCCTATTTCTTTAGAAGACGGCCATCTGTGTTCATTTAGAATATAAATTTGCAATTTGCAAAATTCATTAGCAAATGTTTTGCCCACCATCAAAGTTGTGGATTGACTCAAACACAGAATGTGTGCATCCATTTTTAAAAGGACAACTGCAGTGCGAATCCAAACACCAGTCCTGTCCAGCTTTATAAATATAAACACACGCAAGGCAAATATATTTACTATGCGAATAATTCTGTGCAGTTTATAAATGAGCCACACAGAAATACATAAAAAGTAGAGAAAGAATAAAGAAGCACGACACTACATGGGTTATTTACTAAATTCTGAATTTCTCTCATGTTTTATAATTAAAAAAAAACCCACAACCAAAGTCCCATACCCAATTTGACCTTGTTTTTTGAATTAATCAGCTTCGGAAAAAACACAATAAAATTGAGCAAAACCATGCATCTTTAGGTTTTTTTCCCCAAATCTCAATTTTTCAGGATTTAGCTTGGAACCACCAAATGTTCCTGTTTTTTTGGCTAAACTAAGTGCAAACCACAATATCTTCAAATTGATTTTGGTGCCTCTCCCATCCACTAATACAAAACCTTAACAGGTCTAAGATGGCGGATTTTCAGATTTGGGCCTTTTTGCAGCTTCAGGGTATAAGAAACCTAGAAAAATTCAAGTTTTTTATGCCACGAAAATTTCTAGTTTGTGCCCCAAAATGTCCAACCAGATGAATTTGAGGTTTAGTAAATAACCACCTACAAGTATACATAAAATAACAAAAGTATAATAAAATGAGAAACAGGGTGAGGGAATTGGGCTGTAGGCAGGGTTGATCCTATCAAATGTGGGGCCCAATTGGGACCATGTTGGCGGGGCCCCTAGACAAAGTGTTGTTGGCTACTGACACACCAAGTATTTAGGAAAATAAGGGCATACAGGCACAAAATAGAAAGGAAAGGGGCAGACAAGGTAAGAGAGTGAGAGGGATGAAATAGGGGCACATAATAGGGGCACACAGGGTAAGAGAGAGAGGGTGGACTGGGCCAATTAGTTTGGGGGGGGGCGATTCAGCTTGGGAGCAGGCTTGGTTGGATTGGGGGCAGGCAAGACCTATCAAGGTTGGAGGAAAGCTGGGCCTATGAGAGTTGGGGGCAGGCTAGACCTATGGATTTGGGGATGGGCTGGACTCTCAAAGTTGGGGGCAGGCCAGGCAGCATCATGTGCTGAGGGAAATTATCTGTGCTGCCCTGTGGTGCGGGGCCCTATTGGGCCCAATTGGTCCAATAGGCCTAAGGCCGGCCCTGGCTGTAGGAAATGTCAGATGAATAAAGTGAATTTCTGCCTCCTGAGGCATAAGCAGACCAGTGTAACGTTCACAGCGGGAAACCGCTGCAACAGGAGTTGAATTCACACTTGGTAGTGCGTGTAGTGGAAGCCCAGGGAAAAAGCCACAAATACTTGAAGCAGGCATGGTGAAATATACAGGATTTAATGGAACTGAAGCAAAACAGGAACAGGTCAAAAATAAAGTCTTTACCAGGCAGGCAATGAAAAGCTGGAACAAAAACACAGGAACAGATTCAGGAACTTGGAACTTGGAATATCGAGGAACAGATTCAGGAACAAAACCAAAAACATTCAGATTTAAACAGATTCAAAGTTTTCCAGGTTTAGGTCAGGAACAAACAGAATACATTCAATGACTCAGCCCTGAGCAAGGCTCAGGGCGTGGTTTATAAAGGGCAATTAATTATAGAACACAAAACACCTGAGGGTAACAAGAAGGGAGGAGACCAGGGAGGAGACAACTGGAAACGTAACAAGATACAGGATCACTATAACAGGATCAGGACCAGCTCCAAGAGCCTCCAGTGGCTCACTTGGTAAGTGCACCGACTGTGCACTTAAAGTCCAGCAACCCCAGTCCCAAGTGATCAAATCCCAGATGGTCCTTACAACCAGTATGGCCACATTAGGCTGCAAACAGGAATGCACAACGTCATCCAAGCAGGGTAAGAATTGATATACAATAATGGAAATGGAAACAATCAAATCTAGTTGCAACTGCCATTGTGAAAGGACACTTATAACAATGCCCAGCAGATATAAGCTAGATTTACTGGAAATGGACAACATCAGCCATTATCTGTGGTGCCCCATACTATTGTGTTAGCAGGGCCCTGCTATAGGCATATGGCAATGTGAGTCATTTAAAAGTGATCACCTTTAAAACATTTTTTCAGTTCAGTTGGTTTCAGACAGTTCACCAGAAATAAAGACTTTTTTAAAAATTTGTGTTTTTCTAATATTGAAGTTTAAAGTTTTATTTTCACCTTCTAAAGTAGCTCTGGGAGGGGCAGTCTCTTTAACTGTTCTAAATAGATACATTTAGTGGGCAGATCTATCTAGGGTCGAATTTTCAAATTTGAATTTTGAGTTTATTTTAGTGTAATTTGACTAGGGAATAGTCCTAATTCGATTTGAGTTTTTAAAAAAAATCGAGATTTGAATTTCAAAATATATCATGTGCTGTCCCTTTAAGAAGTCAAATTCAACTATTCGCCATCTAAAAACTGCCAAATTGCAATTTTAGCCTATTTTTTTATTTTTTTTGAATGAATTTCGATTGGTCTTTTTTTTTTCAAATTTATGCAAGTTTATGGGAGTTTTTACAAATAAACTCAAACATAAACTCAAAATTCAACCCTTGATACATCTGCCTCATAGTTGATACATTTGTTATCTTTGTCCCTGCTGAGCAGAATCCATGAGTTTCATTAAAGGCAGCTGTTAGAATTGATACAATAGTTGCTGATATTCCACAGATACTAATTGTATCGAGTAAATGGAGCAAATTGTAACAGTTCAGATGCTCCTGGATCACTGCATTTCCAGACTGAAACACTAGAGACAGGAACATTGAACTGTAAACCTAAATTTTGTGAAAACATTAAAAAAAAATAAAAGATGGAAAACTATTGAAAAAAGTATTGGTTTATGGTGAACAATCTGAAAAAAATTAACTGAAAATGTTTGGGGGGTGGACAACCTAAAACACAAACTGGTTTAAACCTTGCTGATCCCAAGAGGACGTAAAACCCACTGCTAATCTTTATTATAAAGCAATGAAAGTTACTAATCTTCACCAAGAAACAGCCATTTTATTAACTTAATTAAAAAACATGAACTGAGAATAGAGTGACACCTAGGGGGCCGATTCACTAACTTCGAGTGAAGGATTCGAAGGTAAAAAACTTCGAATTTTGGGCTACTTCGACCATCGAATTGGCTACTTCGACCTTCGACTACTATTCGAACGATTCGAACTAAAAATCGTTCGACTATTTGACCAGTCGAAGTACTGTCTCTTTAAAAAAAACTTCGACCCCCTAGTTCGCCATCTAAAAGCTACCGAAGTCAATGTTAGCCTATGGGGAAGGTCCCCATAGGCTTGGCTAACTTTTTTTGATATTCCTTCGATCGATGGATTAAAATCCTTCGAATCGTTCGATTCGAAGGATTTTATCGTTCGATCGAAGGAATTATCCTTTGATCGTTCCATCGAACTATCTGCGCTAAATCCTTCTACTTCGATATTTGAAGTCGAAGGATTTTAATTCCTAGTTGAATATCGAGGGTTAATTACCCCTCGATATTCGACCCATAGTGAATCGGCCCCCTACTGTCAAGATGTCAAATAGCAGGTACATTTAAAGGAAAACTATACCCCCAAACAATGTAGGTCTCTATAAAAAGATATTGCATAAAACAGCTCATATATAAAATCCTGCTTCATGTAAATAAACCATTTTCATAATATACTTTTCTAGTATTATGTTCCATTGGGTAATCATAAATAGAAAATTGCCACAGAGTTGTGCCTTTTGCTTCCACACTTCTTCCTGTTACAGTTAGAGTTGTAGTATTTCTGGTCAGGTGATCTCTGAGGCAGCACACAGACCATCACAAAATGGTGGCTCAAGGCAAGAGATGTAAAAGGGCAATATTTACTTAAATATATATTCTAGTTTGGTAAGATTCTTTAATATGCCACTTAATATGATATGAACTATCTGTTGCTTAAGTGTTCATTTTGGGGGTATAGTTTTCCTTTAATTCAGTCTGCAGAAATGTATACTTAAAGGATAATAAACCTTTAAAATAAGTCAATGTAAAACAGATGAGACTGCTATTCCAAGCATTTTTGTCATTTACATTCATGTTTTTAAATTTCCAAGATATATGTGAGACTGTTCAAAAGAGTGCTCAAAATCAGTACATCTTTACTCAGTTCAGAAAATCACTGATAATGTGTTGGAATATTTTATTGCTTACAATTTACTGTATTGATGCATTAGCCAAAGTCTGGTAATATAGCTATATTCAGCAGTAAGGAATACAGAGATGTACAATTGTCCACATTATATTTTTTTTTATTACAGGTATGGGACTTGTTATCCAAAATGCTAGGGGCCTGAGGCTTTCCTGATAATGGATCTTTCTGTAATTTTGATCTTCCTATCTTAATTTTACTAGAAAATCATGTAAACATTAATTAAACCCAATAGGCTGGTCTTGCTTCCAATAAGGATTAATTATATCTTAGTTTGGATCAAGTACAAGCTACTGTTTTATTATTATGGAGAAAAAGGAAATCATTTTATTCAAAATGTGGGTTATTTGGATAAAATGGGAATCTATGGGAGACATCCTTTTTGTAATCCAGATCTTTCTGGATAACGGGTTTCCAGATAAGGGATTCCATACCTGTACCAGCACCAACAGGGCTTTGGTTTGTTTCCACCCTTACTCTCACCCCTTTCATGTACGAATGCTTAAAAAGAGAGTCAAATGTTGCAAGCACTAATGCCATTAATTAAAGCATCCAAACAGGATTCTTGCATTTCTCTATAGTTACGCTAAGCACGAATAAGACCAGCCCAGTCTGCTCTGATAAACTGCACACAAGTACAACTATTCATGCTAGGGTGTCCTGACGTGATGGTATTTATAGGGTTCCAACAGTTGGCTGGTTCAACGTGTTCTCTGAAAGTGACATAATTCTCACCCTGAAGAAGCTAGCCACTACTTGCACCAGATTCACAACCCCAAGAAAGCGCAATAATGTTCAATCTCACACATAAATGCTGCTGAATAAAAAGCGTAATAGCTCAAAAACGAATAATAATAAATGAAAACAAATTGCAAATTGCCTCCGGATTTCACTGTCTACATCATACTTAAATCGATTTAAAGGTGAACTAACCCTTTAAATATATCACAATCCCCATTCAACTTATAATCATTGCAGTTTCCACAGTTTTCCAAAGTTTTCCACTGACCTTATAGCACCTCAGCCTCTCAGCACCCCCTTAAATGCATCACAACCACTAAAAATGTCCTCACTGAAAATAACATGCTGCCCTAGGCCCAGGACTTTGTAGCCTTCAATAAATCCAGGCCTGCCTGCTACTTCTGGAGATTAAAAACATTTTGCAGAGCCATATTTGGTGCCTCAAAGGTATTTTTTGGTATATCCTTCAATAATAGTATGAATAGTAGTTTTCTACTGTAACATCAGCATTGAACCTACTGACATAATGATGTCCTTCAAAGAAGGGCATGGAATCCTTGAGAAGGATAGGGGCTATACAAAAAAATTCTTGATGGTCTAAGTCCAGGTCTCTTGGTTTAAAAGCCCTAAGCTAGTTCAACTTTTTGAAATACAGTAGTATGGTATCACTGGTGATCAGATGAACTTGTATGAATCCTGATCCACTGAGAAATGAAGTAATTGACCAAATATAGCTGGTCCGTAACCACTGTGGATAATGGATATATTTGGATATTTGAATTGGAATCTTCTGCATACATTGCTAACGATTTATGTAATTAGAATGAGTTCCAAAAAGAGCAGATACCCATCCGGCTTATTTTATCCTTTTATTAACGTAAGCTATTAGCTATTAGAAGAACTAGTTTCACAAACAGTGTTGATGTTGCCTGGAAAAAAACACTCATCTGCTATGAGTAATTAGGCCTACGCTCATGACCTGAGAACTCGCAGGTGTCTGGAGAAGGTCCATGAGAAGGAAAAAGCTGCTCATTTTTTTGCTGATAACCAACTTATAAATGTTGTCCCCTCTCTGAATAACAGTCTCTTCAGTTCAGTCCAGCTACAGACTGACAAATCAAGAAAACTCACCATGATGCCTCTCTGGATACTATTGTTTCTGGCACTTGCAGGTAAGAGGCTGTATTGAGCGTTGGTCACCAAAATGGAGGGGGAGGCTACATTGGGGGGGGTCTTAAGAAAAAGTGGCAGTGAGACTCATCCTAATGTGAGTTTACTTTTTTAGATACACCAGCTTGAAGATCAGTTAGGGGGAGATTTGTGGTGAAAAATTTCCAAGATATTCTTGGAAGCCTCACTTGGAGACTGGCCTCCAAGTGAGGCTTAACATAAAAAGGTCTGATAACCACTGCTCTAGAAATCATTAGAAGTAATATTGGTCTAATGATGAAATATATAACATGATCAGATAATGTGAGATAGTGTGAGCTCTACGTTTAGCAGTTCTGTATCTTTTTCAAGTTTTAATTTGTAACGTAATCGAATTACCATGTTATATGTTCAACTAATAGATATTTAATAAAGTCTGTTTTTGCCTATACCAGTACAGTCATTTTTATAAAATTTAGAACAAAGTCCCAGGGGTGGACACAGTAAAGTAAAGGGCTCCTGACTACCTGGTCATTGACCTATGTCCTAAAATTTCAGAAGCCCTACATAGTGGGGGATGGGGGTGCTGGTCCACTATTATTTCAGATAGCTGAATCTTAAAGGGCATGTAAAGGCAAAAAAATAAAATCCCATTTTTACTTTCTTTAATGAAAAAGAAACCTATCTCCAATATACTTTAATTAAAACATGTGTACCGTTATTATAAGAAACCTGACTGTATGCAGTGAAATTCCCCCTTCATTTACTGCTGTGGATAGGAATTGTCAGACAGTCCCTAACTGCTGAGCAGGGAAACAATCATACTTATGAACAGCAGGGGGAGCCCCTGCCTTACTTCCCAGCCATGCAGAACTCAAGCAGCTTTGTTTATGATGATCCCTAAGTAGCCCAGACCACACTGAGCATGTGCACAGTCTTAGTCTTGCAAAGATGTTTAACAAAGTTACAAGATGATGACCCCCTGTAGCCAACTTTGAAAGCATAAAACATTTGTTTGAATAGGCTTATGGTGCAGTAAGTTCATGTTTATATTTAGTAAACAAAATATAGCATTTCTAGCCTTATTCTACTTTAGACTTTACATGCCCTTTAAGTTTACAAGGGATTAAACAGTTGTTTAAATTGTTTGGTGGACACATGTTGCACAGGCTATATTTACAACCATGCTAAGTTTTCCACTACTCATATTTCTAAAGAATAACATAATATTTTGTAAAGATATCAGCTACTAAAATTGATAAATTCCCTCAAATTAGCAGTCCAAACCTGCTGCTACAAATTAGATACAAGTCCCACAATATTGTTATTATTACTCTTATTTCCAGCTGCTGCTCCTCTGGATGATGATAAGATTGTGGGAGGATATGAGTGCATCCCTCACTCTCAGCCTTGGCAAGTTTATTTCACACAGAATGGCCTGGTCTTTTGTGGGGGATCCCTAATCACACCAAGGTGGATTATTTCTGCTGCTCATTGCTACCGGGCGTAAGTATATCACAATAATCTTTGTATGCAGAGAAGGGCTGTCAACAGCAACAATAATGAATATTACAAATTAGTAATTTCTATCAAGTATGCCGTTTTTTTTATTACTATTATTCCCTTAGCCCATTGCATACTGATCCTATACCTTGTAATCAAGCTGTGAGCAGAAAGCAACGTTGGTGGCACAGTAGACTAGACACAGGACATAATTGTTTCCCATATAAACATTAGATAAATATTAATAACAACGAAAATTCCGGTTTAATCATTCACAAATGTCTTCATTCATAACTAGATACACAAGTTTCCCAGCTTGCTGGACTGTGTAAACAATACACATTGCAGTGTAAAGTATAAATGTAGGAGAGATGTACAGTGAGAAGAACATCAGTGTATTTATAATTAGCTTAATGGTCCCGTATTCTATGTGTTTGGTCCTTGACCAGCATGCTCGTCCATCTTATTAATCATTGAAATGAAAGCATAGTCACAGACCACCAAAAGCCATGGAAATCTGCTCTAAACAAGGATCAGCAAATATTGCCTTTTCTTAAACCTTCCCTACAGATCCCACTGACTGTTTTTGACTTTTATCCAGACCCAAGACCTTGGTTGCTCACCTGGGAGACAATGACCTTACAAAGGAGGAAGGAACTGAGCAGCACATCCAAGTGGAGAACATCTATAAACACTTCAGCTACAAAGACAATGGCCTTGACCATGATATCATGTTGGTTAAACTAACAGAACCTGCTCAATATAACCAATATGTTCAACCCATCCCAGTTGCAAGAAGCTGCCCAAGAGAGGGAACTAAATGCCTTGTGTCTGGCTATGGAAATACACTTTCAGATAATGGTAGGTAGCAAATTACTTCACCTCATGTAGGATAATTAAAAAAAGGTGTCTTACTAAGGGGAAATACACCTATTGTAGTAGCTAGAAGAGGATTACTGTAGTTACATGTCCTCATACAACCTCAGCAATATAAATCCATACTGTGATGGACATAGAGTGATGACTAAATGCTGGATCTGCTGGAAGAACAAGGAAGACAAACATTAGATTGATTAACATGGGTTACAATCTGTCTCTGTCTCACAGAGACCTCTGTTACCCCAATGAATACAGTGCCACATATTTTTATTTTGTTTATATATTTACTTTTTGTTTATTTTATCTTACAGTAAAATTCCCTGATATATTGCAGTGTGTGGATGTCCCAGTCCTGTCTGACTCCAGCTGTAAGGCTTCATATCTCGGAATGATCACCGAGAATATGTTCTGTGCCGGCTTCCTGGAAGGTGGAAAGGATTCATGCCAGGTGTGTACATTACAATGGAGGAAGAGGGGCAGAGATAGAGAGATATACATGGATAGATCAGAGCCCGGGCCAAGCCGGTCAGGCACCCTAGGCAACCTGCCAGGTCACGGCGCCAGCTGGGCGCGCGTCTGGCGTATTGCTGCTCCCGCGTGCATTTTTGTGATTTATTATACGCTGAGGATGGAAAAGTTTGAATCCGAAAATCTCAGCCCTGCTGAGGTTGTATATATGTCAATGGGAGAAGTCCCAAAGATATCCTGATCTGTGCTGGGTTTCATGCAATAATCCAAAGATTTAGTGGTTTTTGGGCAAAAATCCAAAATAATATGAGTTTCAGATGGAAAATCCGGAAAAATTCATACAATCCAAATTTTTCACGTTTTTTTTTGGAACAAACCAGGCTAGCATAGAAGCTAGGGAAATTAAACTGCAGAGCAAGTAGCTTACTAAGTGAGCACTAATGGAAACTGTTCACAAATATTCAATTCATTTTAAGAAGGTATCAACGTTTTTTAACATATCCTCTTCAAAATTATATTTTAATAAAATGTATTCTTTCTATAATTGTAAAATTATTTTCGTTTATGTTTTTTCTTTGTTTTTTTACAAGGTTGATTCTGGTGGACCAATGGTCTGTAATGGAGAACTCTTTGGAGTGGTCTCATGGGGACGGGGCTGTGCACTAAGCAATGCTCCAGGAGTGTACGCTAAAGTCTGCAACTATCTGAATTGGATGCAGGACATTATAGAGAACAACTGATAGTAGAGCACTGAAGTGATTCTATCATAGTATATATAACATGTAACATCTACAGCGCCCAGAGTTCTCTTCCTCCTCCAGTTTATTATATCATTATTCCGTACTGCACTTTTTAACCGTATACAAAATAGCCAACAATAGTGATTAAATATGTTGTTCTATGTGTAAATGTCAACAACCATGAATAAAACAACCTAAGGCATCAATCTTATTTGGCTTATTACTTTTATTATATGTTTATATATACTGCAACGCTCTGCACCATGGCTGTGCAAGAAGTCATCCAAGCCCTTCTTAAAGGAGAACTCAACCCGTAGTTTAAAAAATAACCCTACCCTGGGTAGACCCCCCCCTCGCTCCTCCCCCTCAGCCTACCTGCCCCCTGGACAAATGCCCCTAATGTTTTACTCACCCCTCCATGCAGATTCTGGCCTCAGGGTTCACAGCAACCATCTTCTTCATCTCCAGTAATCTTTGTGTATTGGCGGCATTTTCATCACATGCGCAGTTGGAGTAAATTTCTGACATTTTTGGAAATTTTTGTGACTTTCGGCGCATGCGCAGTAGTTAGGGACCAGAAATATTCTCCAACTGCGCATGCGCCAAAACTTCAGATAAAGATCAAAGAAAGAAGATGGCTGCCATGAACTACGAGGCCAGAATGTGCACGGAGGGGTGAGTAAAAATTAGGGGCATTTGCCCGGGGGGGGGGGGGCAGGTAGGCTGGGGGGAGGAGGGGGGTCTATGCAGGGTAGGGGGGAGGGTTTTTTTCTATTACGAGTTGAATTCTCCTTTAAAGGTATTAATGTTAGGTATACAGTATGTATGACAGCATCCACAGTACCATATTGTATTGGACAAATAAGTGGAAAGCATAACATGAACTATATATTTATATATATATATATATATATATATATATATATATATATATATATATATATATATATATATAAAAATTACACAAAGTTTAACCCCAGCACTCCAATATAGAACCCCAAGAGAAACCTATTTTTGCACAGCTGAACTGTAACTAGTAAAAAAGACACTTTTAGTTACAAAGTTTGTACAAAATATGCATAAGCTGACGCGCCCCGTCAAGGCAGTGTCCAGTGGTTTTCTCTTTATTTAGCATGATCTCTTCCAAAAACACCATTGAATGGGGGTTGGGAGAGCAAGCATTAAGGAGAGAGCCACCAACCCCAGCACTCTATATTGGAGTGCTGGGGTTAAACTTTGTGTAATTTGTTTATCAAGCCTCACCCACGTGCACCCAATAAAAAGGGATGAGCTGCAGTTTATTGTGTTTTATTTTATAGTATGGGGAGGTGGCTCTCTCCTTAATGCTTGCTCTCCCAACCCCCATTCAATGGTGTTTTTGGAAGAGATCATGCTAAATAAAGAGAAAACCAGGTATGGTCTTTCTCCCCCCAAAAATAACACTTTTTTCACTTAGGTAGGACTGACGCATGGACACTGCCTTGACGGGGCGCGTCAGCTTATGCATATTTTGTACAAACTTTGTAACTAAAAGTGTCTTTTTTACTAGTTACAGTTCAGCTGTGCTACAATGTTAGCCTATGGGGACCTTCCCCATAAGTTTTCTAAGCTTTTTCCGATCTAAGGAAAATCCTTCGATCGATGGATTAAAATCCTTAGAATCGTTCTATCAAAGTATTTGCGGTAAATCCTTCGACTTCGGTATTCAAAGTCGAAGGATTTTATCAAAGTCGAAGAATATCGAGGGTTAATTAACCCTCGATATTGGACCCTTAGTAAATGTGCCCCTGTGTGTGCAACATTGAGTTTTGTATATATATATATATATATATATATATATATATATATATATATATATATATATATATATATATATATATATATATATATATATATTTAAAAGTATCAGATAATATTCTGATAATATTCTGTTATGAAATGGTCTTCCTTTGGATACCCAACTGCTTCACTTTACATGCGGGTCTGAAAGATGGGAAAGGTTTGCTCACCAACTGCAGAACAAGGAGGGTTTACTAAGTAAGTACTAATGGGAACTGGCCGAAAACTTGTTCATACACACTCCCTGTACCTCTATAAAATTATTATTAAAAATGATTATATTATATAATAAAATAATTGTTATTATTATTATTATTATTATTATTATTAAGGGGCAGATTTACTAAGGTTCAAGTGAATTTTCGAAGTACAAAAAGTTTGAATCTTGAAGAAATTTTTTGAATACTTCGAATAGGATACTACGACTTCGAAGTGCTATGTTAGCTTATGGGGACCTTCCAGAGCAATTTTCTATGTTTTTATTATCGAAGGAAAATCGTAGAATCGTACAATAAAATCGTTTGAATCGTACGATCTGAAGTACGATCAGATTACTACGATCGGAATACAATCGTACGATGAATAAAATCCTCCGACTTCGAATTCGAATGTCGGAGGATTCTATTCGATGGTTGAATTTCAAAGTATTTTTCACTTTGAAATTCGACCCTTGATAAATCTGCCCCTATGTCTTAAGAACAAGGTACTGTTTTATCATTACAGAGAAAAAGGAAATCATTTTTTAAAATGTTAATTATTTGATCATAATGGAGTCTATGGGAAATGGCCTTGCTGTAATTTGGAGTTTCTGGATAACGGCTTTACAGATAACACATCCCATACCTGTACTTACCACCCATACAGTTACATAAGGTGGATGATAACTGGGATCATGTAAAATAATAATATTACAGTCAGTCTGTTTCATGAACAACCCTAGCCTATTCCATTTCCTTAGAGCAAGTAAGTCAGGATGCCATGATGTTTCAGGCAATTAACAAATTGTTCATTTAGAATAGATCATTTACTCATTCGGTTTAATTGTAAATGAAACCTTATTCCCTAATTTCCTCATCTGATCAATAATAGACTTTTTCACTTGGCATCCTTGCTATCTGCACCACAGCAAAGACTAATTTTCAGCTTCATCATTGAGGAAGAATTCAAGAAGCGTCCTATTTACCATCTATCCCTCTTACTACATCCAACTGACGCTCTAGAGCAGGGATACTCAACCTTTTTTACCTGTGAGAGACATTCAAATGTAAAAAGAGTTGGGGAGCAAGCATGAAAAAGGTTTCTTGGGATGCTAAATAAGTGTTGTGACTCATTATTTGGTTGCTCCTATGTGGACTGGCAGCATACAGGAGACTCTGTTTGGCAGTACCCTGTTTTTTTTCAACCAAAACTTGCCTCCAAGCCAGGAATTCAAAAATAAGCAGCTACTTTGAGGCCACTTAGAGTCACATCAAAGGTGTTGGTGAACAACTTGTTACTCGTGAGCCACTGGTTGGTGATCACTGATCTAGAGGCCACTGGATTCTCTGACTATTTATTAGGGATGCACCGAATCCAGGATTCGGTTCGGGATTCTGCCAGGATTTGGCTTTTTTCAGCAGGATTCGCATTCGGCCGAATCCTTCTGCCTGGCCGAACCGAATCCGAATTTGCATATGCAAATTAGGAACGGGGACGGAAATCACGTGACTTTTTGTAACAAAACAAAGAAGTAAAAAATTTTGCGCTTTCCCACCCCTAATTTGCATATGCAAATTAGGATTTGGTTCGGTATTCGGCCAAATCTTTCTCAGCGGATTCAGGGGTTCGGCCGAATCCAAAGTAGTGGATTCGGGGCATCCCTACTATTAATGAATTTAAATAGCTGCCAAAGGCTCTTGTTGTGTGTTTTTTCATGCCCTCCCCTCTTTAGGTTGCAGGGCAATTTGTTTCCATTCAGCAGAAGCTACTGTAGATACAGTAAATATTGTTTTCTACTGTAAGGGGGTTATTTATCAAAGTCCAAATTTATGTCAATATGCTCTGCTACAAACTCCGATCAAATCTGCTCGGGTTTTTTATGATTTTTATTATTATATTTTCCCAAAAATTTGCTTTGCAGAAAAAAATCCTATTTTCAAGATTTTTTGTAAATTTTTCATCCGATTTTCAAGATTTTTCACCCGAAAACTCAGACAACTTCGGGGTATTGCACGAAACCCAGCGCACATCAAAAAATCTTTGGGACTTCTCATTAACTTATTTGCAACCTCGACAGGTCTGAGATGCCGGATTTTATGATTCGGACATTTCCATCCTCAGGGTTTAATCAATTATGAAAAATTAGTGATTTTTTAAAAGTCAGTTTTCATAAAAAAAAATTCATGATTTTTGCATTCAGAGTTTAGTAAATTTTACGTATAACATATGCATTATATACTTATAATACACAAGAACCCAGAATACCATGTAAATGATCCTTATATATTATAAGTGGTGCTTATTGATACCCCTTTTTGTATGATGCTATGTGGCAGATTTATCAAGGGTCGAATCTTGAGTTTATGGGAGTTATTTTAAACTCCCATAAACTCTAAATTCTGGGGGGAAAAAACAACAAATTTTATTTAAAAAATCAAATTTTTTAAATTCGGGTGAATAGGATGGACCCGCAAACTCGAATCGAATTCAAATCAATTTTGATCGAATTTTGATTTGAGCTTTTTCAACAACAAAAAAAATTATATTTTTAAAAATCCACCAAATGACTCAAAATTGGAGGTCCCCCCTTAGGATAAAACACCAATTCTACATCTCCTAGGGCCCTACGCGTTTCGTACTTCTAGGGTACTTAATCATGGGCTGAATGAATACAGTTACCAGTTTGTTTGATGATTGGATTCAAAAAGGCAGTTTTGAGGCTTCACAGATCTATAGTGCTCTGATTTATTAAGCACTAATAAAAAGACTAAGCTGATGGAAAGCTGTACTTAAAGGGATTTTGCCACAGGAAAACATATTCTTTTTACAAAATACATCAGTTGAAAGCTCTCCTCTTATGGAATCCTGCATTGAAATCCATTTTTCAAAAGAGCAAATCACTTTTTTGGTAATATTTGATTTAGAAATTTTACATGGGGTCAGCCATGCTGTCAGTTTCCCAGGGGCCCTCAGTCATGTGATTTGTGCTCTGATAAACCAGTCACTCTATACTACTGCACACGGGCTGACAAAAAGCTGCCCATAGACTGAGTCAGCAGCTTATTGGCCTGTGTGTGGGGCCATCCAACGGGCTTCCCCGATCGATATGTGGCCGAAAGTCAGGCAGATCTCGATCGGGCAGGTTAAAAAATCCCATTGGATCGTGGGCACATCTGTAAGTTTATGCGGTCCTGCGATCCAACCGCCCATTTGGGATGCATTATGATCTGATAGTTGGGCCCTAGGGCCTACGATTGAATCAGCCCGATATCGCCCACTTCAATGTGGGCATATTGAAGAGAGATACTCTCTTTTGGCGACATCGCCAAACGAGCGAATCTCTACGTCTACATACCTCCTAACTGTCCTTTTTTCGGAGGGACAGTCCCTCTTTTGACAGCTCAACCCGCAGTCCCTCATTTGTACTGGAAAGTCCCTCTTTTCTCTGCACTGAACAGCCAGAAAAAGAAACAAAGTTTCTCACTTAATTGGCTTTTAGCAGAGAGCCCAGAACAGGTAACAGGTGCAAATAAGATACTTTGTAACAATTTTGAGACACAAAAACACAGTTTAAATAAGGAGAAATATTTTCAAACTTTCATAACCTGCCAAATTTTGTAAAACGAACATGGTAATTAGGGGGTATGGCCACAGAAAGGGTGTGGTCAAAAAAATTGCTGTGCTTGTCCCTCTTTTTACTTCCAAAATGTTGGGAGGTATGCGTCTATGGTCTCCTTAAGAAATTAACTAGATAACAGCACCCTGCATTGCTAAACCTGCTTTGCTAAACTGTCCCCATACCCCACCTAGTGGTAGATATGAAAATAGCACTCAGTAGTAACACCCAAGCCCAACCAAGACCCCTCCAATGACATTAAGTAGAAAAAGCAGACAGTGCTGGTTATTTCTTAAAGCACAGGATCAGGCACAGTGACCTTAGAGGACTGCCTACACACCAATATTACAACTAAAAAACTACATATATCAGTTCAAGAATCAAATTTTAAATGGGAGAATTAATTATTTGCAACCTGCACAGTGTTAATAAAAACGACACGGTAACATTTGTGACAGAATCCCTTTAATGTACACAAACAAAACTTTGATTATCAGCTACATACAAAAGATAGTGAACAGCAGCCAGGAGAAGAACATATATACTGTCCGTGCACAAAACACTCTATATGCTTATGCAATAGAGTAGAGAGGCTTTCTTCAAAAAAAAAAGTCCTAAAAAACGCTGGCGTCTTTTACTTTTTTAAGGGTGATAGGCTGAAAAAGATCGAAATTTTTTTGGGGGTACCCTCCTTCCACCCTACATTTCCTAACATATGGCAACTCAACGATACAGTGGGCACATGTATAGGGCAATAGATAGTGTAATGTAGTTGCTGCAGCATATGCGTCCATTATATTTTAACTTTGCACCGTATGCAAATTAGGCATCGCTAGCGTAACTTCGCTTTGCCTGACAAAGTAACGGTTGCGCAACTTCACTACCGTTCACTTCCCTGAGCGCAATTTCACATTTTAGTGAATTTGAAACTACGCCTGGCGAAGTGCGGTGAAGTGTGACGAAGCTGTCGATGGCGCAACTTAGGATCTTAGATTAAATTTGCCCATAAGACTCTGAACTGTTACAATTTTGCAACATTTAGTTGATACATTTCTCAGCAGCATCTGTGGAGTATTAGTAACTATTGTATCAAATCTAACAGCTGCCTGTAATGAAACCCAGAGATTCTGCTCAGCAGGGACAAAGATAAGAAATGTATCAACTAAATGTATCAATTTAGAACGGTCGGCGACCCCCCGCCCAGAGCTGCTTTAGAAGGTGAAAAATGACACTTTACAATTCAATATTAGAAAAACTGTGACACATAGAAAATAGAAAGTCATTGGAAAAAGTCGTTATTTCTGGTGATCTGTCTGAAAACAACTAGTTGTTTAAAGGTGAACCCCCCCCCTTTAAGTTAAAGGTACTGGTCTACTATTACACTGCAAAAGGAAATAATTTTTTTAAAATTTTCATCAATTAATTAATTTGGAAAAAAGGTGCTTGCAAGGGGACATGATTACACTTTACAAGTACATTAGAGGACATTATAGACAAATAGCAGGGGACCTTTTTACCCATAAAGTGGATCACCGTACCCAGGGCCGCCATCAGGGGGGGACAGGGGGGACAAGCGTACCGGGCCCGGGCATGAAGGGGGGCCCGGCAGCGCTGCATTTTTTTGAAGATCCGGGCCCCCCTTACGAGCGCCCGAGCCGTACGTCTTGCCTCTTCAGTGCCGAATGCGGAAGTGCCGAAAAGCCGAAGCCGATGCGACGAAAAGACCCGAAGTCACGGAAAAAGCCGAAGTCCCGAAGTCACGAAGCGCCGAAAAGACCCGAAGTCACGAAAACAGCCGAAGCCGAAGTCCTGAAGCAGCGCAAAGACCCGAAGTCACGAAAACAGCCGAAGCCGAAGTCCTGAAGCGGTGAAAAGACCCGAAGTCACGAAAGGAGGCGAAGTTGAAGTACTGAAGCCATGAGTTCAATTCTACTGAACACCAGTTTGTGTTTTTTTTTTTTTTTTTAATCCCCTGGCCACCAATGTATTATTTTAATATTCTATAGGCCCCTGCCACCAATCTTTTTTTTAAAACTTTTGTTTTTGGAGCCCCAATTTTTTTTTTAACTCGTAAGGGGCCCCTTGCCACCATTGTTTTTTTTGGGTTTTTTTTTTAAAAAAAAAATTAATTTTCTTTTTGGTGGCCCCAAATTTTTTTAACTTGTAAGGGGGCCCCTGCCACCAGTTTTTTTTTTTTTTTTCAAAAAAAAATTATTTTTTTTTTAAATTTTTTTTGGGGCCCCAATTTGTTTTTAACTTGTAAGGGGGCCCCTGCCACCATTTTTTTTTTTTTCAAAAAAAATTTTTTTTCTCCAAATTTTTTTTTTGGGGCCCCAATTTGTTTTTAACTTATAAGGGGGCCCCTGCCGCCAATGTTTTGTTTTTTTTTCAAAAAAAAATTAATTTTTTTTCAAATTTTTTTTTGGGGCCCCAATTTGTTTTTAACTTAGAAGGGGGCCCCTGCCACCAATGTTTGTTTATTTTTTAGTTTCTTTTAAATTTTTTTTTGTTGGGGCCCCAAGTTTTTTTTAACAGGGGGCCCCTGCCACCAATGTTTTTAAAAAAAAAAAAAATTTAATTTTTTTTTTTTTGGGGCCCCAATTTTTTTTATAAGGGGGCCCTGACCATCAATAGCTTTTTACAACTTGTGTGGGGGGGGTTACTTTTTTAGCGCTGATGTCTGTGTGGTCTTTTAACTGCGATGTGGGCGGGATATGGGGCGGAGCTTGGTCGTCAGTGTGGGCGGGGCCCAGGGGGCCCCAAAAATTTTGTTGTACGGGGCCCCGTGATTTCTAATGGCGGCCCTGACCGTACCAGAGGCCACCCCTTTAGACTTGAAGAAAAGAACTTTCATTTTAAGCAACGTAGGTGGTTCTTCACAGTGAGGACTGTGAGGTTGTGGAGGTTATTGTCTATAATGTCCTCTAATGTACTTGTAAAGTGTAATCATGTCCCCTCGCAAGCGCCTTTTTTCTAGAGAAAACAACCCCAACTTTGACAGTCTCCCCTCATAATTTAAGTCTTCCATCCCTCTAACCAGTTTAGTTGTACTTAGTCTCTGCACTCTCTCCAGCTCATTTATATCCCTCTTAAAGGGCATGTAAAGTCTAAAATAGAATAAGGCTAGAAATGCTGTATTTTGTATACTAAATATAAACATGAACTTACTGCACCACAAGCCTAGTCAAAAATAATTTATGCTTTCAAAGTTGGTTACAGGGGCTCCCCATCTTGTAACTTTGTTAAACATCTTTGCAAGACTAAGACTGTACACATGCTCAGTGTGGTCTGGGCTGCTTAGGGATCGCCATAAACAAAGCTGCTTGAGTTCTGCATGGCTGGGAAGTAAGGCGGGGGCTCCCCCTGCTGTTCATAAGTATGATTGTTTCCCTGCTCAGCAGTTAGGGAACATCTGACAATTCCTATCCACAGCAGTAAATGAAGGGAGAATTTCACTGCATACAGTCAGGTTTCTTATAAAAACGGTACACATTTATTTTGGAGATATATTTCTTTTTCATTAAAGAAAGTAAAAATGGGATTTTATTTTTTTGCCTTTACATGCCCTTTAAGGACTGGAGTCCAAAACTGCACTGCATACTCCAGATGAGGCCTCACCAGGGACCTATAAAGAGACATAATTGTGTTTTCATCCCTTGAGTTTATGCCCTTTTTTATGCAAGACAGAACTTTATTTTCTTTAGGAGCCACAAAATGGCACTGCCTGGAATAAGACAACTTGTTATCCACAAAAATCCCTAGATCCAGCTCTGGAGTTGTAAAGATGTTTAGCAAATCTCATACTGAGACCTCAGAGACTGTCTGGCACAGTAATGTCATAAGTGCTGCTTGGTTGCAATTATTAATCCCCCAATACACAGAGGGGCCTATTTATCTTACTTTGTAAAATATTTGATGCTGAACAACTGCGTAAAAAGCTGTGTAAAGTAAATGGCATATTGTAAGTGTGTATTTTATCTTACACCACTTTAACACTGCATTTGACTCTATTATTTTGCACCACTTCAGATTTGTGTAATCTGCTTATTTTATGTCTGATGTGTACACATTATGCTATTTTACTGTTGCTTAAATTTGTTATGTATCCTGATAAATACACAGACACTTTCCAAGATGGTGACCCCCTGTGAAAAGTTTGAAGTCCTGGATCATTGCTGCTATTGACAAGCTGAAACTTTAGGCGGGTGCAATGAGGTCAATATCTATATAATATGTAATTTTTTTGCCATATTCATTTTTGCAGTTTAGTTCTCCTTTAAGGGTTAAACAATCCTATACTGAGTGGAGACGTCAGCGCTACATTCACAGAGCATTCCATTCTCTTATAATAAGTGGAGGCTCAGGTTTGCTGTTAGCTAACAGTGGTGCCATTTTACATACTATTGTGCTTATACATTTACTAGCAGTTCAATGTGCAGTGAAAACATTTGCAAAATGTTTTTGACACCAGTAACAATTCCAATGAGGCTACAATTAATAGGCGCCCATTGACTAATGGGCGTCTGAATTGTCACGGGCGTCTGTCGGAATTGTCAATAAAAATTTGACTCCAGCGTCAAAATTTGTGTTTTGCAGAATTTTCACTGTTTCACTAATTGGAAATGGGAGAAATTTGGCCATCACTATTGGTGATCCTTTCCGCAGCACTGGAAATCCCACAGAGTATCTTGCTGCTTGCCAACTTTCCTTGCTCCTGAGCTCACCCACTCGTGTCCCTGGCCAGCGGCTTAGTCACCACAAAGATGCTAACCCATACTGATCTCCTCATTGGAGCTTATAGCTGCTTACTAAATAATATGCCACTGCCTTTCACTCCTATGTCTATAACAAGAACTAGTACCACTAACTAAACTTTTCCTAACTGGTCCTGACACTTGCTCATACCCAATCCTGTACCCACCTCCTCACTAAGTTGGATTCAGGAAAACAGCCCTGAGCAAATGTGTTGGATTTCACTAAATTGCTATTACAGTATGTCAAACTATACCCAGGAAAGGGAAAAAAGTCCCCCAGTGCTTACTGAGGACCAGTGCCAGACTGGGCCAGTGGGACACTGGGAAAAAACCTGGTGGGCCTGGCTCTTGTGGGCCCCACCGGCCCAGATCCAGTCCCTGCTGCAATCTGTCGCTGCAGCTGACTTCCTTCTCCTGCCCCAGAAAGGTAAGTGCAGAGACAGGGAGGCCGCTGTAGGAAGGTTGAGGGGTTGGCTTTGTTGGGGATGGTTTTGTGCCAGGGGAGGGAGGCGTAGGCGGCCCTAAGGCAGCAGCCCCGGTGGGCCCCAGGGCCCCCAGTCTGGCCCTGCTAAAGGACCACCAAAGGCACACAAAGTTAAGGTGGAACTGCCTTAAAATATATCTAACCCTCAGGGTCTCTACAATACATGAGAGAACATGAAGGTGCAGGAAAGTGGACTGGTAGGTATTAACTTTTGCATTAAAGGCTTCAGAAAAAGGTCCTTTAATTTGCTAGGGTTCATGTTAAGTGGCAACTATACACCTTGATTTGGTATTTAACATGATGAATAGGCCTAATGATGAGCATACGTTTTGCCTATTTCGTTAAGTAATATCTGTTTTTTATTATTTCTTGCACTAAACCAGAAAACTAAACCAAAAATGAAATTTTTTAGCATTTCACAGTATTGCTGAGTCAGTCTTTACGAACAAGTTAGAAAACCAAATTAAAAGTCCACAGAAAAGCCCTCTGCATAAGGAGCCTCTATCAGAAGGCCTAAAAAAGCCTAGGGTTTGAGCAGAAAAAAAAGAAACTGAAGTAAAGTAGAATTGAAGAACAGAAGAGATAAATCAAGGGTGGGCCATTCACATGGTGAAACTGTTTCATACATAGCCTGTGCCCCTGATCTTTTCATTACCAAGCATCACCCCAAATTCGTGCTCACGCCAATGGAAGAATAGGAGCACTCACCAAATTTTTACAGTTGCCAAATTATTACCAACCAAACAAGGGAGTCAGTTCACGATCAGTTTTTGTCACATGGACACATTAAACACAATTTTGTAGCACATACAGATTTAATCAATTGTTATCATATTGATGAACTGATATTTTGCCATTCCAATAAACGATAGACCTCATTGTAGGTGATATTTTGGGGGGTTTATTGCTCGTTTTTTTCCCAAAGCAGGTTGTATACAAACTCCTGTAGTGGTTTTGTCTTCTGATTCAGCCGATCCATTGGTCCCCAAAAATAGGCAGCTGAAAGCATAGCTAGAGTATATTTAGTCTGTTTCGTTACGTAATCCACATTGTCCATGACGTTCCTACAGAAATCATAGTAAAATGAGACAGAAGGACATATCATTTAAGGATGTACTAAACCACTATACAGCATTAAAACTTAAATGGTGTTCTGTAATACATATATATATATATATATATTTCCGTGGTTTGTATTGTGTACTCAGTTGATGCCCCTGAAAATGGGAAATGCACCAGAGAGTCCTCTGTACACCTTTTATAAATTACAGTGTTATTTTAAAGACACAATGGGATTCAGTTACTGGGGAAAGGGAGGGGTTTTAAAGAACAGAAAAAACAGGTATAGCGCCACCTTTATTCGCACTTTGTGCATACCTCCCAACATTTTAGAAATAGAAAAAGGGACAAAAAGATTTGCCGCACGTAGCGTTTCGAAAATTGTTTGGCCATGCCCATTTTTGTTGCCACATCCCCTAATTACCATGTCCATTTTACATAATTTGGCAGGTTATGAAAGTTTAAACACATTTCTGTGGTTTTTATGTTATTACAGTTTGGCTAATGAAGGTGAATTGCTCTTTAAAGGAGAAGGACAGACTAAAACTAAGTAAGCTTTATCAGGAAGGTCTATATAAATAGACCAGTAAACCCTCAAAGTAATGGTGTTCTGAGTCCTCTGTCAAAAGAAATCCCAAATTTCTTTCCTTCTGTTGTGTACACATGGACTTCTGTATCAGACTTCCTGTTTTCAGCATAAACCTCTAGGGCTAGGGCTTGAGCATGCTCAGTTTGCTCCTCACACCCCCTCCCTTTTCCCCTCCCTCCCCTCCTCCCTTCTGTAATCTGAGCCCAGAGCTATGAGTGAGCAGGGAGAGATTTAGGCAGGAAGTGATGTTACACCAAGCTAATATGGCAGCTGCTATCCTAAAGAAACAGAGAGAGCTTCTAGAGCTGTTACTCATATATGGTAAAGCATTCTGCAGAATAAACATAGTGTTACAGCTTGCACTATTGTGGCTAATCTATTAGCAGTAAACTGCTTCAGTAGCTTTCCTTCTCCTTTAAACTGCAAATCACAGGTTCCCCAACCTTCTTATCTTAAATTGTTACAAAAGTATCTTAAGTATCCATTCTGGGCTTTCTGCCAAAAAGTTAGAAAGTTTGTATCGGTTTCAGTGCAGGAGATGAAAGGAAAAGTCAGGACATTTCAGTAACAATCTGGGACTGCGGGTTGAGCTGTCAAAAGTGGGACAGTTGGGAAGTATGCTTTGTGCCCTGCCTGCACAAATTGTCACAGGTCCCTGTCCTCTGGAATTCCAAGTAGTCATTTATTTTGTACCCAGATGCAAGTGCCAAATTACTAAGGGGCACAAAAGTGCTGTTGAGTAAGGGGTCTGGCTGCATAGTATCAGATTGGAAATATGGTGGTAATCAAAGTGCCCCCCCAACTCTACTTGCATAGTAGCTGCAAATATTTAAAAAAGGTGAGCAGCTGGGGAAAGGAGATTTCTAAGCTATAGAGGAAGCAGACCCAATGGTCCATGCCCCCCTTAGTTGCAGGGGGTCTGCTTATTCTATAGCTACGTCACTGAAAAATCACAAAGGTCTATATGCTGAACAGTCATGCCAAAGATTTCACTTGCAAATGATGAAGTACAAGAAAAACTGCATACAAATTAGTTTTTAAAAAATAGCTGGGATTAAATTCTCCAAGGGGACCAATTGAAATGATAAAATGGACTATTAGGTACTTACCTAAAGGAAGTATAGAGGGGCGAGTCTTTGACTCTATCCATTACAGGTTCCACGTATGGCTTTATATATTGGTCCAGTATATCCTGCAGGGTGTTTGAGTCATCGGACTGCATCTCACTGGGGAATGCGGTGACCTGGGTGGCTGTAGGAAACAGCTGGTCAGAAAATAGAAATCTGAAGATTGGCAGGTGGAGGAAACCGTCATATAGGGCATTTTTGCCATAAGGCAAGGTCTTCACCTTGCTCCAGATATCACTTTACCAGAAACAGAACCAGACCTGTGGCTGGGCCTTCATGGGCCCTGGCTCCAGCCCACTCTCCCACCCAAACCAAATTGAGGAGGGAAACAGCAAGCACATGCATGCACTCGATTGGGGGGCTAGGTTGGGTGCCAGGAAGTTGGCTTTTTAGTAGCAGTCCTGAGACAAACATGTCTGACCCTGAAGAAGAACAGCCCCTGGTAACTATAGGAGTCAAATTTTAACTTTTTTCATAAGAAATTCAGCTCTTCTAGTGCAGTGGCAAAATTGCTCCCTCTAAAACCTCCCCCAAAGTGAATGAAGTAAGCAATGGGTTAGAACTAGGCACAACCAATAAAGTAGGCTGCCTAGGGTGCAACGAAATGGGGACACAGATTTAGATCACAAAGAGTTGGTGATACAGATTCCTAGTGGCAGTCACATTGGTCCACAAGCAGTTCTAAGATCTAAGCTGAACCAAGCATAAAGCATTAGTATGCTAGACAGCACAGATCCGGGTCTAGTAACACCTAGCATATAGGAATGGAAGCAAATCCCACTAACAATGTACCAGAATCTAGTGGAAAAACTTCCCGGAAATGTAGGTGTTGTTACAGCAGTATAGACGGAATCATTTTGTGGATGTGAAGGCCCATTCTAATAGTAATGATAAGTACTAAATATGATAAAAAAAAAACCTCTATTTTATAAATGGCACCCAGACCCTTAAATAGATATGCCTGGAAAATAGCAAATAATACAGGTTGCCAGCCATCTACAAAGGTCCAGGAAATCCCAGAATCCCAGTCCAGATAATCCAAAATTTTCTTTTTTTCCAGAATCCCATAAGTGGTTACAATTAATAGTATCTGACAATATCAGTGGGTGACTGTCCCTACTATTTATCTGACATAACTTTCATACAATTGCTTCAATGGGCAATGTTCTTTTACTACTTTATTTAATCTGAACGGTTAGTGGCAGTTAGGAAGATTGGGACGTCCAAACTTTTCTTCGGATAAAAGAGTAAAATCTGCACGTACAGTAAATTGGCAGCTTTAGACTCACCCAGGAGGCACAGCAGTGCCAGTATCCAAGTTGGGTATGTGACCTGCATTGTGTTCAATCTTGATCTAGGGAAAAGAAAAAAAAATTATAAATTAATTTAAAACTTGCCATTTCAGTAGTTTTAGAAACCGATGATTTTGTTTGTGTTAACGTGTACTACATGGGCTACAGGCAAACTGGCCTTTCTAGTATTTTTGTGCGGGGCACAGAATATAAGGAAGGCCAGAACTACTGGTACAAGTAAGGACCAAAAATGTTTCCAAGTATCCTTACGTTTGCTGTGTTATCAAAATAGATTGCTGCTCAATTTTAATGGGATGTTATTGGTTGTAGCTATGGGTTACTGCTCCACATGTACTCCATTAGTATGTATATGCATTATAGGTGGCAGCATTAGCGTATTCAGCTTTCAAAGTATAATGTCTGCGTTTTGCCCCTGACAGATAAATTTGCGAAACTGCAGCGTAAATTCGTCTACGGAAAATCCACCAGATTTGGGTGCGCGTCAGAATAGTTGTGAGCATAAACATTGTCAAATTCTTTGGACGCCCATTGACTTTTCGTTTCGCAATTTTTTTTGCCATTTTATGAATTTCGCAGTGAAATTAGACAAATTCGCCCATCACAAGTGTCAAGTTCTTTTGTTGTGAATTCTCTCCTCACCTAATATTCCCCGTATAGTTTATATGGCGCAACCAGAAAGACACTAGAGAACACTACAAGAAATACTTAGGGAAAGGATAGAGACGGCAAAGAATGATTAATGGTAAAATGGCAGTTTGATAAGGGAGTTCCATAGTTCTACTGTGCAATGAGGCCACTAGAGTTCATATTTACTAAATTTACTCTTCCCTCATCTGGATTTGGCCTAAGTATAGGACCTGTTACCCAGAATGCTCTGGGTTTTCTGGATAATGGATCGTTCTGTAATTTAGATCATAATACCTTAAGTCTACTAGAAAATCATGTAAACATAAATAAACCCAATAGGCTTGTTTTGCTTCCAATAAGGATTAATTATATTGTAGTTTGGATCAAGTACAAGCTACTGTTTTACTATTACAGAGAAAACAGGTTTCCGGATAACAGATCACTTATCTGTACTATAAGACTAGCATCTGTTGGTGTCCATTGAAGCTAGACACAAGTTGTATGTAAGTGTGTAATGCGACATATAGTTGTAATTTGGAGACTTGCACTAACAGGACTCTGTACTTTAATAGAGGTTGGTCCCTCTATACTGATTAATACTCTTGTCAACTTGATTTGCTCCAAAGTTTGTAATATGTCCGTTCATGAGAATATGTTGCATTATACATAACACAGTGATAGGTGATATCATTTGGGAAGAAAAGCATCATCCATATGCCACATGACAATTATTGTGGGGGTCCAGGTTCAATACCCGTATCAGGCAGGTGTCCTTGCCTACAAATAATAGCACAGATGGGAGAGAAGCCGCAGAACTTGCAGATGGTTTTTTTGAGGCAGCATAGAAACAAATAATGTAGATTTAATTCCCAATAAAACAAGTCAATTTACAGTAAAAAAAAACCAGTGCATCTGGGATCTTAAAAGCAGCCATGGCCCTTTATGGAAAATTATTCATACATACACATACAGTAGAACCCGCATTTTATGTTTTTTAGGGGACCAGGAAACAATTATGTAAAATCCGGGAAAAAGTTAAATCAGGGAAGTAACTTTTTCTTCAAGTACTGAAAGGATATAAGCACAGGAGTCCATTCTAATTCGAGATACAATATTTACTGTGTTAATAACAAGGGTTAAGCATTGCAGCATTAATGTTACACTATGGGGGTCATGTGCAAGACTTCTCTGTCACATACACAACCTAAAGCAATAAGTGATTGGTGCAGGACTGTATAAGGGGTAGACCAATTGGAATTGACCGTTTACAGACCATGGCAGATTATACATCTGGTTAGTGGGGTAAACCTCTTTATTTCACTAATAATAACATCCATAAAGGAAAAAAAAACTGTGGAGGTACATCAGGACAAAATGTTGATGTAAAATCCATGAAAACATTAATTAAAATCAGGAGAATGCACCTATTGGTGGGACCCCAAATAAAAAATGTAAAATGCGGGGAAACTTAAAATCAGGGTACTCTAAATCGAAGTTTCACTGTATATATCTTGCAGCAAGTCTCTATTCGAATATCAATATCACATACATGAATTACTGCATCTAATTAATCTTTGGTGGATACATAGTGAGTATCCAGAGGCTGGTGGTGACATCAAAGCTCATGTGACACTCTGGATAGGAAAGCTCATGTGGCCCTATGAGCAGGTTAAAGATACAATACATAATTTGCCTTTAATTAGGAATATATATAAATCCACAAAGAGTAGAATAAAATACATTATATTGTCTGTGGCACGCCTGGATTTACAAATAAATATATACAGTGCCTCTCCGAGCTACAAAACCTAGAAGGAAGTTAATTCCAGGTGTAACATTTAGTAGGAAACTACTTAGGAAATTGCTGGTGTCTCTCTCCTATGCTGTATTACTCTCTCCCTTTCTTTCTCTCTCTCTCTCTCTCTCTCTCTCTCTCTCTCTCTCTCTCTCTCTCTCTCTCTCTCTCTCCTCTGTCTCTGTCTCTCTCTCTCTCTCTCTCTCTCTCTCTCCTCTGTCTCTCTCTCTCTCTCTCTCTCTCTCTCTCTCTCTCTGTAGCAGCCTTGTGTTCTAATTTACAATTTGTATCTCCTATGTCTATATTGTCAGCTATAAAACTATGTCAGCTACACACATTTATAAACCTAACTTTATTATATCCATAATGACCAATTGACTTACCTCTCCACCCTTGTATCTGCCTCACACATTAAAAGTCTTTCTCTTTTTATACTCTGAATGGACATGACTTGATTTCAGTCAATGTCCAGTCATTGACCTTATAGACAAATATGATTGTTCAGCATTTTGAAATTGGCACATTGAGCATCAGGCAAAATGTTACTTTAGGTGCTCATGAGAGTCTTTACATTTTATATTTACTTCTATGGCTTAGCATCTGGTCACACTGTACCTATAAGGTCTTTAAGTTTCCAGATTTGTCAGTAAATCCTATTTTAGTTTATCTAGAAATGTATTTTTTCATTGTCCATACAGCCTTTGTAAAAATGTTAGATCCTTTTTGATCAGGGCTCTCTAGGAGCAATACAGTTTCAGCAGGCGCAGTTGAAGGTTGGATCAGAATAAGATAATGAATAAGATAATGACCCACAAGTAACCCACAGTGACACCTAGCTCTCCTAGTTGGATTAAACCAGGGGCAGGTTAGATGGAGCCGGTTTATCAATGAATAACAGGCTGAGACAGGCCGAATGGCAGAAGATCAAGTACAGACAGACAAGGTCAAATTGAAAGGACAGTCAGCCAGTAGTGATGGGCGAATTTGCGCCGTTTTCACCGAAAAATGTGTGAAATTCGCGAAATGGCGAAAAATTCACGAAACGGCGCCCGTTTTGACCGCAAATTTTCGTGGGCGTTACGCAAATTTATTCGCTGGTGGCGAAACGCGCCTGGCGAATAAATTCGCCTATCACTATCAGCCAGGCAACAAGGGAGAACGGCAGTGGAATATAGCAGTAATAGGGATTAGTAATTAGGAATATAGTGGGATATAGCAGTGGAAGTGAGAAATAAAGAAATGTATGGGGTAAAAGAATACACAATTAAGTTAGGAAACAAATTAAAGAAGGGAGAGTGAAAGAAGGAGAGTAAAGATGGGTACGATAAAGGAATGAAGGGATGATAAAGGATTATAGGAAGAAAGAGAAGAAAAGGGGGAGCGAGTAAAGGGGGGAGAGTAAAACAGGAGAGAATAAAGTATATGCCTAGATTTGTATAGGTACAGTAATTTAATCCGTTTTGATGATATTGGCTACTTATCATGGTCTGTATGCACCTTGGGTGTCAGTTTTGACTATCCTGTGATCACATTCAATCAAGTTGGTACGTCCAAAATAAAAATCTCAGCATCTGTATGATTCATTGGCAGAGTGAGAAGAGAGTAGAGCATTTGCTTTTCCTCACTTAGATCAGCCCATTTGGCCCTACTATTTGTTTATCTGCTTGGACAGTCAAATCACACAATAGCCAACCCTTCTCCACTAATTTGTGTATTTCCTTAAAGGAATTGTTCAGTATAAAAATAAAAACTGGGTAAATAGATAGGCTGGGCAAAATAAAAAATATAATATAGTTATAATATAGTTAGTTAGGCAAAAATGTAATGTATAAAGGCTGGAGTGATTTGATGTGTAACATAATAGCCAGAACACTACTTCCTGCTTTTCAACTCTCTTGGTTTACACTGACTGGTTACCCTGGTTACCAGGCAGTAACCAATCAGAGACTTGGAGGGGGCCACATGGGTCATATCTGTTGCTTTTGAATCTGAGCTGAATGCTGAGGATCAATTACAAACTCACTGAACAGTTATGTCCTATGTGGCCCCCCTTCAAGTCGCTGACTAACTCAGAGTTATAGAGCTGAAAAGCAGGAAGTTGGATTCTGGCTGTTTTAATAGACATCTGTTCACTCCAGTCTTTATACATTACATTTTGGCTAACTAACTATATTAGAAACATTTTTTATTTTGCACAGACTATCTATTTACCCAGTTTTTATTTTCACACTGAACTGTTCCTTTAGGGAAGGGATTCTGTCATGATTTTTATGGTTTATTTTTGATTTCTAAATGACACTGTTTACATTACAAATAATTCACTCTACAATGAAAAAAGTCATTCCTGAATAGGGATGTAGCGAACGTCGGGAAAAATGCTCGCGGACATGTTCGCGAACGTCCGGACAAAAATGCGAACGGTTCGCGAACGTTGCGAACCCCATAGACTTCAATGGGATGGCGAATTTTAAAAGCTAGAAAAGACATTTCTGGCCAGAAAAATGATTTTAAAGTTGTTTAAAGGGTGCAACGACCTGGACAGTGGCATGCCAGAGGGGGATCAAGGGCAAATATGTTTCTAAAAAATCCATTGTTGACACAGCGCTGCGTTTTGTGCTGTAAAGGGCAGAAATCACACTACGTCACTCAGGTGGTGTTTCTGGAGACGGTATTATTATTGATATTTAGACAGAATGTGAAAAAGCTCACACAGCTAGGTGGCAGTGGTTTGAAGAACAGATGCAGATGAGAGATCAGCAGCAGGACAGACAGCTGCCCACAGCAGCTACATACAGAGCACTGCAGTAGAAGGTAGATTACTAGCCAGCAAAGCTACCTAACCTAAAATGTCCCTCAAATCCCTGCAGAGTTCTGTCCCTACAATACAGAGCAGTATCAAGTAGATTACTAGCCAGCAAAGTTACTATCAACTGTCCCTCAAATCACTAACAGCTCTCTCCCTACACTAGCTCTTCCAAGCACACACAGGCAGAATGAAAAAACGCTGCAGGGCTTCAGTTTATATATGGAAGGGGAGTGGTCCAGGGGGTGTGGGGGTGGTCTAGGAGGGAGAGCTTCCTGATTGGCTGCCATGTATCTGCTGGTCTGGGGGAGAAATGGCAAAAAAAAGCGTCAGCAAAGGCGAACCCAAATTGGCGAACGTTGCGTTACGTTCGCGAACATTCGGCGGACGCGAACGGTCGATGTTCGCGCGAACAAGTTCGCCGGCGAACAGTCCGCGACATCCCTATTCCTGAAGCAGCAAGTGTATTTTTTTTAGTTTTAATATTGGTGTGTAGGCGCCATCTCAGGTCATGTTGCCTGGTCATGTGCTTTCACAAAGAGCCAGCACTTTAGAATGGAACTGCTTTCTGGCAGGCTGTTGTTTCTCCTAGTCAATGTAACTGAGGGAGTTGCAGTGGGACATGGATTTTTATTATTGAGTGCTGTTCTTAGATCTACCAGGGAGCTGTTATCTGGTTACCATCCCGTTGTTCTGCTGATGGGCTGCTGGGGCAGTGGGAAGCGAGGGCGGCGATATCACTCCAACTTGCAGTGCAGACTGAACTTTATCAGAGTACAATTCACATGACTGCGGGCACCTGGGAAACGGATAATATGTCTAGCCCCATGTCAGATTTCAAAATTAGTGTAAATATTAAAAAAAAATTTTTGCACTTTTTAAAAATGGATTTCAGTGCAGAAATCTACTGGAGCAGTGTTATTAACTGATGTGTTTTGAAAACATGCTTCAGACATGTTTTCCCATGACAGTACCCCTTTAAGCGAGTTGAGTAGCATGCATAAAAAGCATGCAGGGCCGCCATCAGGGGGTGACAGGGGGGACAAGTGTCCCGGGCCCGGGCATGAAGGGGGCCCAGCAGTGCTGCAGTCTTGAAAGAGCCAGGCCCCCCTTATGAGTGCCCAAGCAGTGCAGCCATTTGTCATGTCCCGAATGCGGAAGTGCCAAACAGCCGAACAACCGAACAACCGAACAGCCAAAGGACCCAAAGCCACGGAAACAGCCGAAGTCCTGGAGCGCCGAAAAGACCCGAAGTCACGAAAATAGCCGAAAAGACCCGAAGTCACGTAAATAGCTGAAGTCCCAAAACGGCGAAAAGACCCGAAGTCACGAAAACAGCCGAAATTGAAGTCCTGAAGCAGCGAAAAGACCCAAAGTCCCGAAAGGAGGCGAAGTTGAAGTGCAGAAGCCAGGAGTTCAATTCTGCTGAACACCAATGTGGGTTTTTTGTTGTTTTTTTTAATCCCCTGGCCACCAATGTATTATTTTAATCTTCTATAGACCCCTGCCACCAATGTTTTTTTTTTAACTTGTAAAAAAATTTTGGTGCCCCAATTTTTTTAACTTGTACGGGGGGGGCCCTGCCACCAATGTTTTTTTTTTTAAAATATTTTTTGGGGCCCCAATTTTTTTTAACTTGTAAGGTGGGCCCTGCCGCCAATGTTTTTTTTATTAAATATTTTCCGGGGCCCCCATTTTTTTTAACTTGTAAGGGGGGACCTGGCGTCAAAGTTTTTTTTAAAAAATATTTTTTGGGGCCCCAATTTTTTTTAACTTGTAAGGGAGACCCTGGCACCAATGTTTTTTTTTTACCTTATAAGGGGGGCCTGAACATCAATAGCTTTTTATAATGTGTGTGTGGGGGGGGGTTACTTTTTCAGCGCTGATGTCTGTGTGGTCTTTGATCGGGAGTGGAGTGGGCGGGATTTTGGGTGGGGCTTGGGTGCTAGTGTGGGTGGGGCCCAGGAGGCCCCTAAAATTTTGTTGTACGTGGCCCTGTGAGTTCTAATGGCGGCCCTGAAAGCATGTATTGAATTGAATGTCATGGTGTGCATCCTGTACAGGTGTATAAAAGTCAAAGAAAAGTGCCACACTTACACTAATCCACTGTTTGTATTCTTCTCTGCACAGACTAATCCACATGAAAATAATAACTCCAGCAGCACTCCGATCAGCGATTTCAGCTTTTTTTCGTTGGGATCTCAATAAACTTCAACCATTTAGCACGAATGCTTCTGTGTGTACCCTCTGATTTTCTATAAGTGTACAGATTACGGATACCAAGGGTTCCCAGATAGAGCACCACCCATAAATGTGAGCAGATTCTGCAATACTACATTTATTATATGACCTGCTAAGGAAGGGTGTTGGTTGGAAGTCTGAGTAATAAGGAACCCAATCTATTCTCCAGATATTCCTTTATAAAAAAAAATATTGGAGCCAATGTTTTTTAAGGACAATCAGTGATTCCTAAGAGGCTTTTAACTTCCCCAGCATCCAACCAGTAATTATAGGAATTAGTAACCAATGTACCCACATAAGTCACTGCAGTGCCAGGTGCCAATACCTACCTTTGTTCTTCATTGTGTGATGTGATTTGGAAAATACACTGGGGGTCATTTATCAACACTGGGCACATTTGCCCATGGCCAGTAACCCATGGCAACCAATCAGATTGCTGCATTCATTGTTCTACTTGCAGATGGCTTTTAAAAGCTAATCGCTGATTGGTTGCTATAGGTAACTGCCCATGGGCAAATTTGCCCAGTGTTGATAAATGAGCCCCACTGATTATAAATCTGCTCTTTCTGCAGGGAAATCCACAGCAAGTGAATCCACATACGGCAACGTAAATAAGCAGTGAAAAAACAGTGTTTTCCCAGTGCTCATTCACGTTGCTGTGGCGTTGGGTTTATTTAAGGCCAGAGGAGGTTTGTTTGTTCTTTCGTTGTTTACATGAGTGGGATGTTTGTAGCACTTTCCCTGTTTGCACGGGTTGTTTGATCTTCTCCCAGGGTTCAGAAATTTACATCAGAGAATTAAAGGGGTAGTTCACCTTGAAAAACCTTCTTCACATTAAAGTTGTTTTTTGGAAGAAATGTGTGGGGGGGAGATTCACTAATGATATGTCCTGACCCCTAAGATTTATGTAATATAAGGACTTACTCTCAGTGGGGGTCACTGACTCCCTTACAATTATGGATGACACCACCTACTTCACTGCTTTCTCCATCTCAATATAGGCAGTGGCACTGCTCATGCCTTGACTCATGTAACCTGCTTCACTGGAGTAACCTACCTCTACCTTTAGGATCCTAATTACTGCTCTGCCTCTGCATTCTCAGTATTGCCCAGTATTAAAGGGCATGCAAAGGCAAAAAAATAAAATCCCATTTTTACTTTTTTTAATAAGAAACTTATCTCCAATATACTTTAATTAAAAAATGTGTACCGTTTTTATAAAAAACCTGACTGTATGCAGTAAAATTCTCCCTTCATTTACTGCTGTGGATAGGAATTGTCAGACGCTCCCTAACTGCTGAGCAGGGAAACAATCATACTTATGAACAGCAGGGGGAGCCCCCGCCTTACTTCCCAGCCATGCAGAACTCAAGCAGCTTTGTTTATGATGATCCCTAAGCAGCCCAGACCACACTGAGCATGTGCACAGTCTTAGTCTTGCAAAGATGTCTAATAAAGTTACAAGATGGTGACCCCCTGTAGCCAACTTTGAAAGCGTAAATTATTTCTTTTGTTAGGCTTGTGGTGCAGTAAGTTCATGTTTATGTTTAGTATACAAAATACAGCATTTCTAGCCTTATTCTATTTTAGACTTTACATGCCCTTAATAAGGCAACATTTGATTGTTACTATTCCAGGAATAAACTCTGTTCCCCAAAGTGTGCTCTTTTCACCTCCAGTTGTTGTTGCCGATGACTTTGTGATCCAACTCACTGGTTTCCACTCATATCTGATATCTTATATGCAACTGATCTTCCTTATTTTTCCTTCCAGGATCTCAGGTTACTGCTTTCCCCAGTGAGATGCAATCTGATGACTGGAGAGCCTCTACTATCCTATTTTAGACTTTACATGCCCTTTAATGTATGAGACCCCTGAAACACTATATAAACAATAATGTATTCTTTACTTTCAAGTTTAAGGAATTTAGAAGACACCAGGGCTCATTTATAAACACTGGGCAAGTTTTCACCTGGGCACTAACCAATAGCCACCAGCGATTAGCTTTTTTTTAGCGGTGGAGTCCCATGACGACATAACTCACTTGACCAGCCCCATCATGTATTCTAAGGGCATGGAATTACTCTGTGAGCTCTAGCATTCTTATCATACACAGTGGGGGGAGAGAGCTGTAGAATTTAGGACACTTACTGGTGTTGCTGGATTTTTATTTCCTGGACATGAGCAGTCATTGCAGGTGTGACGGGCTGCTGTTGTATCACATGATCAATAAACCATTCATCACTGTTTTTGCAATAACACTGGTTTAATAGATGTCAGCATACTGATCACTTTAACCTAGTTGAATGCACTATACATGCCAAGATGAAGATCCAATTGCCTCTTTATCTCACTCCCCAGACCAAATTATAGGAGATTATTCGGATTTAGATTATTGATCAATTTGTTCATATATGTTCTGATAAAACTCTCGTATTGGTTCTGCTTTCTTCTCCAGCCAGCTGAGGGTGTTCTCTGTTCGTGCCCTTAGATAGGTGTCATAATACGGGGTCACATATTCAGAAGTCAGATTTATTGCTCCATGCACTCCATTTAGTGCTCTCCTATACAAAGAAGGGGAGGGAGATACATTTTAGTCAGGGATAGGTCAAAGAGGGAAAATGAGGCAGAGGAATTATAATGGCACGATAAGACCGTTAGTCATGCTGGCCAATGAATATACAATGATTCTGATTGGATAATGCTTAGTCATGCAGGCATGGTGCTACAGGAACCCTATACCTGAGTAGTGGTCAGACTCTTTCAGTTCAAGCCCCCAAATGGATGTCCAATAGTGATGGGCGAATTTGTCCCCGGAAGATTCACGAAATGCATTGAAGTCAAAGGGCATCAAGATTAATTTCGCCAATTTCAACGCCCACAACAATTGTTATACGCTCCCTATTTTGCCCAAATGCATTAAAGTTAACGGGCGTCCAAATAATGTCAGTGTTTATGCCCTGCCTAAGTTTCGCGACTTTATTCGCCAGCAGCAAAACGTGGAAATTCGCCACAAATTAGCGCCTGGTGAATTTATTCGCCAATTACTAATGTCCAACATTTGGCTAGGGCCATCTGTAGCTCATAATAAGGTTCCTGGAAAACACTGGTCATGCAATAGATTTTTTTAGGACAGCAAATAATTGTTCACCCCAATTCTCATCCTAACTGACCTTCATGCTAGACTCTCAGGTATGTCTAGGAGAGCAAAAGTCATTAACCCCAAATCTATCCCTAACTGCCACTACTCCAAGCCCCCTCCAAGGGGGTTTAAAACCCTGGTAAACCCACACATCACTGATATCCAGCCCACAGCTCTCCAGATAGACCTGTCTTAGATAATTTAATAGAACTTTACTGTTAGGGGACCATTTACCGTATATACTCGAGTATAAGCCGAGTTTTTCAGCCCCCAAAATATGCTGAAAAACTCTACCTCGGCTTATACTCGGGTCAAGTGCAAAAATGGTCGCCGGCGTCTTAAGAATAGTCGCCGGCGCCTAAAAAGAGTCACCGGCGTCCAAGAATAGTCGCCTGTGTCCAAAAATAATCTCCAAGAATATTCGCCGGCGTCCAAGAATGGTCGGCGGCATACAAAAATGAGATGCCGACACCTCCAATGGGAGCAGAAACCCTCAATTTTTTGATTGAAACTTACCAGAAGCTGCTGCATTTCTCACCCTAGGCTTATACTCGAGTCAATAAGCTTTCCTAGTTTTTGGAGGTAAAATAAGGTACCTCGACTTATACTTGGGACGGCTTATACTCGAGTATACACGGTACTAACAATCAAATTGAGATTTTTGTATGAATCTCGAAAAATGTGTGGTTTTCTTATATTTCTAAATATTCTACATTTATTAAGTGAAAAAAAAACACGAACACCTCTAATACCAAACGTTGCCAAATAAAAGTTGTCAAAGTGCTATAGTCAATGGGGGGTGCGCTGATTTTATTTTTAATCCAATCAGAATTTTAAAAGGTTTTAGAGGTATTCATATTTTTTTATTTTTGGATCATTCAGCATTTTTTTCCCTTTGTACTTTTTATATTCAGATCTTTTAATGAATTCAGTGACAATTGTGGTTTTAGAGTTTATGAGTTTAGTCGTGGTTTTAAAAAACTCTAAAACCGCTAAAATGAGGTTGTTGCTAAATAAGCCTCCACGTGTTTTCCATGGTTATTCCATAACTTAAAGGGGTTGTTCACCTTTGAGTTAACTTTTAATACAATTTAGAGAATGATATTCTGAGCCAATTTTCATTTTTTATTATTTGTGGTTATTGAGTTATTTAACTTTTTATTCAGCAGCTCTCCAGTTTGCAATTTCAGCAATCTGGTTGCTAGAGCCCAAATTACCCTAGCAACCATGCGCTGATTTGAATAAGAGACTGGAATATGAATAGGAGAGGCCTGAATAGAAAGATGAGTAAAAAAAGTAGCAATACTTAATGTTTTAAGATGGGGTCAGTGACCCCCCCCCATTGGAAAGCTGGAAAGAATATAATTTAAAAAAAAAACTAAATAAATAATGAAGACCAATTGAAAGTTGCTTAGAATTGACCATTCTATAACTTACTTAAAGTTAACTTGAAGGCGAACCACTCCTTTTACTATTCCACAGTAACACTGAAGGACCTAAGTAGAATGAAGGTTTGTGCAAGGTGTAACCCCATACCCCCAAAATACTCTCAAGAACACCGCAGAGACCCCCAGTTTTTCCACAGCTAGAAAGTCTGGCAGTGTATCTTAGTATAACCTAGGAACAAAATGTTGCACAAAGTATAATGGGGCCTAGAAAAGATTGTGAAACTGCTAATATTGTCAGAAGCGATTTGTGTTTGGGTGTGGGGTGTTGATCTGATAAAAGGATTTTGTGCACAAACAGAAGAATCATATAAACACACAGTGACTGCACAGTCCAAAGTGCACTTAAATAATGTCCGGTGTTGGACTGGGGTGAGGGGGTCCAGGCCGAACCCGGAACTGCCATATCAGGGGCCTGTACCTGGAATTTGTCCTTTTCCAATTGTAAAATCTTTCTTTAATTAAAGCTTTTAGAGGTTTTCAGATCTTTTTTGTTTGCAATTGAATGAAAAATTTCCATATTCGTTTTCAGATTTCATATTCGTAGTTTGGCATTTTTGTTGACTCGTTCTTTTTATATTAGGCTGTTTTGATTACTTGGCATTAGTGGTTTTAGATACAATTAGCTTAATCATGATTTCTAAAACCACTAACATCTGAATGTTGATACATGGGTCTCTTATTGTTTTAAATGTGTTTCATTTGGAATTCAAGGGCAGAGACACACGTGGAGATTCGGGGAGATTAGTCGCCCGAAGAAGAGGCGATTTAGTCGCCAGGCGACAAATCGCCTCTTCTTCAGGCGACTAATCTCCCTGAACTGCCTTCCCGCCGGCTAGAAGTTAAATCGCCAGTGGGATGGCACTCGTAGTGCTTAGTTTTCCTAAGTCGCCCGAAGTTTCCTCGTGAGGCAACTTTGGGCAACTTCGGAAAATGAAGCAATCCGAGTGCCATCCCGCCGGCATTTCAATTCTAGTCGGCGGGAAGGCTATTTCAGGGAGATTAGTCGCCCGAAGAAGAGGCGATTTGTCACCGGGCGACTAAATCTCCCACGAATCTTTGCGTGTGCCCTTACCCTAAAGGACAATGGATTACTCCATAGAGCACCACGGAACAATCGTCTTCCTGCTTGTTCTGTCTTCTTGCGGCTGTGCATGCGCAGTAACACGAAGAGCCAAACTTTGACAAAAAAGTTGGCTATTTCGTTCTACTTCACATGTGTCTGCCCCAAGAAATTTGAAAAGAGAAGAAGTGAAGAAGACAATCGCTGTGTGGTGCTGTTTGGCATAACCCCGGCCAGTGCAGATTTCTTCTGATAAGAGCACCGGCCCGGGGTGTCAGGAAAGTAAATACGATCACTTGACACCCCTAAGTGTAAATGACTTTCCCTCACCTTTAAGCCTTAGTAACCAGACAGCAGTTAGTAATCAAATTTGAGAACTGAAAAATACAAAAAAAAGAAGACTAACTGCAAATTTTAATACCGTCTACTTCATATTAAAAGTTAATTATAAGGTTAACGCCCCATTTTCCTTCCCGACAATCATCAGCACTGACTGTGGCAAGACATGTACAGTATATAAAGGTTTCTATAAAAGGGGGCAAACTGCAACTGGCCGATTAGGCATTTACCCAAAAACATCAAAGAGGAAGGAGTCTGTGATTTTATTGATTGCCGATCCGGTATATGGCTTGATATATTGCTCTAGTACACCCTGCAGGATAGTAGAGGCTCTCCAGTCATCAGATTGCATCTCACTGGGGAAAGCAGTAACCTGAGATCCTGGAAGGAAAAATAAGGAAGATCAGTTGCATATAAGATATCAGATATGAGTGGAAACCAGTGCGTTGGATCACAAAGTCATCGGCAACCAACAACTGGAGGTGAAAAGAGCACACTTTGGGGAACAGAGTTTATTCCTGGAATAGTAACAATCAAATGTTGCCTTATTAAGGACATGTAAAGTCTAAAATAGAATAAGGCTAGAAATGCTGTATTTTTTATACTAAATTGAACTTACTGCACCACAAGCCTAATCAAACAAATAATTTATGCTTTCAAAGTTGGCTACAGGGGGTCACCATCTTGTAACTTTATTAGACATCTTTGAAAGACTAAGACTGTGCACATGCTCAGTGTGGTCTGGGCTGCTTAGGGATCATCATAAACAAAGCTGCTTGAGTTCTGCATGGCTGGGAAGTAAGGCGGGGGCTCCCCCTGCTGTTCACAAGCATGATTGTTTCCCTGCTCAGCAGTTAGGGACCGTCTGACAATTCCTATCCACAGCAGTAAATGAAGGGAGAATTTCACTGCATACAGTCAGGTTTCTTATAAAAACGGTACACATTTTTTAATTAAAGTATATTGGAGATAGGTTTATTTTTTATTAAAAAAAGTAAAAATGGGATTTTATTTGTTTGCCTTTACATGCCCTTTAAACACAAAATTAGGTAAAGCTATCGCATAAAAGTTAGTGGAGATAGGCACTCATAGACTTGCAATCAATTTATTCATACAACATGTTTCAGACAAAGCTCCTTTTTTCAAGTGTTGTCAATATTTCTGCCTTTTGTAGACAAAGGTAGAGTAACAGGTATACTAAAGGCTTTAAGGTGAACTCAACCCAAGAATTAAAAAAAAAGCCCCTACCTAGTAAGCAAGATAGCCCCCCTCCCTGCTTCCCCTCACAGAGTTCAATAGGTCTGAAAATGTCTGTACAATTTTTTCCACCTAACAGTGCAGAGTAAGCACAGCTGAGCTTGTGGGCGCCATCTTCTGGATACCGTCTTCATCTGTAATAGAAAGCTGTACCGGCGCATGCGCAGTTGGAGCTGTTTTCCGAAGCGTACCGACTGTGCATGCACCAAAATTGCTGGAAATTGCAGAAGAGAACCCGAAGAATCCAAAAAGATTTAGAAGATGGTGCCCACAAGCTCCACTATGCTTATTCTGCACTGTAATGTCAGGTGGGAAAAATCTTAAGGGCATTTTCAGACCTATTGAACTCTGAGATGGGAAGTAAGGAGGGGGAGGCTATCTTGCTCACTAGATAGAGGCTTTTTATAATTCTTGGGTTGAGTTCTCCTTGAAGCCTTGAGTGCAGCTGTTACTCTACCTTTGTCTACAAAAGGCAGAAATATTGACAATACTTGAGTTCTCCTTTCAGGTTGCCATACATGTTCAGATACAGTGCTTATGAATGGGGTCTTCCGACAGGCAGGTTTGATTTTCCCCACGATCCAGGACCACATCAGCTAGTTGATGTAGTTTTTGTCCCATCAGTGCCCATTCCCATCATTGTAATCTGATTGGTTTGCCCTGTGGCCCAACAATCTGAATAGTCTTTCATGGGCATATGCAGAGAAATACACGCACATTTGTCAACCTCTATAGTGTATACTGTATGTAACAAGTATATCGTACAAGTCAGGTAAAGCTATAGTCTGATAGGTTGATATGTACCTGGAGAAAACTTTGCGCACTCTCCTTTATGCCACCAATGTTGATCATATTGAAATGGCTTTTATATTAAATTCTTTGAAAGAACACAATGAAAATTTGGAAATTAAAGTTCAACTTGTTTGTGGTGTGGGTTCCAAGTATTCCTGCCCCTGCACCTTTAGCATAGGGAGCAGACCTATTGCAATTTCCAAAAACAAACTGGATGACGTGAGATCAAGTTACCTACTTAGAAGAAGGCCTTTTGCCACCTTCTAACTTTGTACAAAGGCTTGTTCTAACTCATTTTATTACACTTGGAAATACACAAGGGCAGAGACACATACTCAGATTCGGGGAGATTAGTCGCCCAGTGGTAAATCTCCTCTTTTTCTGGGCAACTAATCTCCACGTACTGCCTTACGCAGGCTAGAATCGAAATTGCCGGCGGGATGGCACACATGAGCACTTTGTTTTCCGAAGTTGCCCAAGTTTCCTTGTGAGGTCGACTTCAGAAAATGAAGTGCTCCGAGTGCCATCCCGCCGGCAATTTACATTCTAGCCAACGGGGGGCAGCTCAGGGAGATTAGTCGTCCCGAAAAAGAGGAGATTTGTCGCTAGGCGAGTAATCTCCCTGAATGTGAGTGTGTGTCTCTGCCATAAACAGATTTAGATTTTGCAGTGTCCCTGGTTCTGGTAACCCAGTCCAGATATGGTGATGTTTTCCCTTCTCAGCAACTCTACTACTGCTAGTGGTTTTAAGCACTGGAAACCCACAAGACTCACCCAAAAGGCACAGCAAGGCCAGGCACCAAACTGGCGTTGTGATCTGCATTGTGTTCAGTTACGACCTAGGAAACATGATCATAAATGACTTTAAAATTCACAGTGCTGCTCTTTGGAGTTTTACAAACACCTGTAACTGACAAATATATGCTATACAGTAGTGACATAGTGTGAGCGGATCTGACCACTGAATAATAAAGGGGTTGCTCACCTTTATTAAATGAACTTTTAAAATGATGTAGAGAGTGATATTCCGAGACAATTTGCAATTGCTTTTCATTTTTTATTACTTGTGGTTTTTGAGTTATTTAGCTTTTTAATCAGCAGCTCTCCAGTTTGCAGATCAAGATTAGGGATGTAGCGAACGTCGGAAAAAAAGTTCGCGAACATATTCGCGAACTTGCGCAAAAATGCGAGCGGTTCGCGAACCCCATAGACTTCAATGGGAAGGCAAACTTTAACATCTAGAAAAGACATTTCTGGCCAGAAAAATGATTTTAAAGTTGTTTAAAGGGTGCAACGACCTGGACAGTGGCATGCCAGAGGGGGATCAAGGGCAAAAATGTATCTGAAAAATCTGCCTGTGTGTGCTTGGAAGAGATAGTGTAGGGGGAGAGCTGTTAGTGATTTCAGGGACAGATGATAGTAAGCTTGCTGGCTAGTAATCTGCTTGATACTGCTCTGTATTGGAGGGACAGAAGTCTGCAGGGATTTGAGGGACATTTTAGCTTAGGTAGCTTTGCTGGCTAGTAATCTACTGTTCTCTTTAAACAACTGCCATACGTTGACCTTGTAGGCATTGTTTGCCCAGTTTTTTTGGACGCAGCCACTGAAGCACAGTTGCCAGAAAAAATATGCCATATAAATGCTGAAAATAGTAATTTTTCGCCATACGTTGACCTTGTAGACATTGTTTGCCCAGTTTTTTTGGACGCAGCCACTGAAGCACAGTTGCCAGAAAAATTATGCCATATAAATGCTGAAAATATAAATTTTTTTGGTTGCAGCCACTGAAGCACAGAGGCCAGAAAAATTATGCCATATAAATGCAGAAAATATGCATTTTTTTGGTCGCAGCCACTGAAGCACAGTTGCCAGAAAAATTATGCCATATAAATGCTGAAAATATAAATTTTTTGGTTGCAGCCACTGAAGCACAGAGGCCAGAAAAATTATGCCATATAAATGCAGAAAATATGCATTTTTTTGGTCGCAGCCACTGAAGCACAGTTGCCAGAAAAAATATGCCATATAAATGCTGAAAATAGTCATTTTTTGCCATATACGTTGAGTCAACGTATGGCAAAAAATTACTATTTTCAGCATTTATATGGCATATTTTTTCTGGCCTCTGTGCTTCAGTGGCTGCAGCCAAAAAAACTGGGCAAACAATGCCTACAAGGTCAACGTCGTTGACCTTGTAGGCATTGTTTGCCCAGTTTTTTTGGCCGCAGCCACTGAAGCACAGAGGCCAGAAAAAATATGCCATATAAATGCTGAAAATAGTAATTTTTTTGGTCGCAGCCACTGAAGCACAGTTGCCAGAAAAATTATGCCATATAAATGCTGAAAATATAAATTTTTTTGGTTGCAGCCACTGAAGCACAGAGGCCAGAAAAATTATGCCATATAAATGCTGAAAATATAAATTTTTTTGGTTGCAGCCACTGAAGCACAGAGGCCAGAAAAATTATGCCATATAAATGCAGAAAATATGCATTTTTTTGGTCGCAGCCACTGAAGCACAGTTGCCAGAAAAATTATGCCATATAAATGCAGAAAATATGCATTTTTTTGGACGCAGCCACTGAAGCACAGTTGCCAGAAAAAATATGCCATATAAATGCTGAAAATAGTCATTTTTTGCCATACGTTGACCTTGTAGACATTGTTTGCCCAGTTTTTTTGGTTGCAGCCACTGAAGCACAGAGGCCAGAAAAAATTAAACCAGTAGGGTTTGCACCCTAGTTTGTAACGGTGGCGGAGGGAGGAGGAGGACGCTAAAGGACAGCTGTGTGTGGAGTCATGAGGCTTGAAGAGAAGGACAGCTGCATAGAAGTCAGAACAAGTCTTCCGGCGTGCAGTAACCCTCCGAGATCCACCCCTCATTCATTTTAATAAAGGTCAGGTAATCGACACTTTTGTGACCTAGGCGAGTTCTCTTCTCAGTTACAATCCCTCCTGCTGCACTGAAGGTCCTTTCTGAGAGCACACTTGAGGCTGGGCAAGACAAGAGGTTCATGGCAAATTGTGACAGCTCTGGCCACAGATCAAGCCTGCGCACCCAGTAGTCCAGGGGTTCATCGCTCCTCAGAGTGTCGATATCTGCAGTTAATGCCAGGTAGTCCGCTACCTGCCGGTCGAGGCGTTCTTTGAGGGTGGATCCAGAAGGGTTGTGGCGCTGCCTTGGACAGAAAAACATTTGCATGTCTGACGTTACAGACTGGCCAAAGGGCTTTGTCCTTGCAGGTGTGCTCGTGGCAGGATTACTGGCACCTCTGCCCCTGGAATGTTGATGAGTTCCTGAAGTGACATCACCCTTAAAAGCATTGTACAACATGTTTTGCAGGCTGGTTTGTAAATGCCGCATCTTTTCGGACTTGTGGTATGTTGGTAACATTTCTGACACTTTATGCTTGTACCGAGGGTCTAGTAGCGTTGCGACCCAGTACAGGTCCTTCTCCTTAAGCCTCTTGATACGGGGGTCCTTCAACAGGCATGACAGCATGAAAGACCCCATTCTCACAAGGTTGGATGCAGAGCTATCCATCTCCGCTTCCTCATTATCAAGGACTGCATCATCCACGGTCTCCTCCCCCCAGCCACGTACAAGACCAGGGGTCCCCAAAAGGTCACCACTAGCCCCCTGGGAAGCCTGCTCCTGTTGGTCCTCCTCCTCCTCCTCCACAAAGCCACCTTCCTCCTCTGACTCCACTTCTGGCACCTCTCCCTGCGTTGCAGCAGGTGCCTGGGTTCGTTCTGGTGATTCCGACCAGAAATCGTGCGCTTCCAGCTCCTCGTCACGCTGGTCTACAGCCTCATCTGTCACTCGTCGCACGGCACGCTCCAGGAAGAAAGCGAAGGGTATTAGGTCGCTGATGGTGCCTTCGGTGCGACTGACCATATTTGTCACCTCTTCAAAAGGTCGCATGAGCCTGCAGGCATCGCGCATAAGCACCCAGTAACGGGGGAAAAAAATCCCCAGCTGTGCAGATCCAGTCCTACCACCCAGTTCAAAAAGGTACTCGTTGACGGCCCTTTGTTGTTGCAGCAGACGTTCCAACATAAGGAGCGTTGAATTCCAGCGAGTCTGGCTGTCAGAAATCAAACGCCTGACTGGCATGTTGTAGCGCTGCTGAATGTCAGCAAGGCGTGCCATGGCTGTGTAGGAACGTCTGAAATGGGCCGACACCTTTCTGGACTGGGTGAGAACGTCCTGGAATCCTGGGTACTTGGAGACAAAACGTTGGACTATTAAATTTAACACATGTGCCATGCAGGGCACATGTGTTAAATTGCCTAGTCTCAACGCTGCCAACAGATTGCTTCCATTGTCACACACCACTTTTCCGATCTGCAGTTGGTGTGGGGTCAGCCACCGATCGGCCTGTGACTGCAGAGATGACAGGAGTACAGATCCGGTATGGTTTTTGCTTTCCAGGCACGTCATCCCCAAGACAGCGTGACAACGGCGTACCTGGCACGTCGAATAGCCTAGGGGGAGCTGGGGGTGCACAGGTGTGGAGGAGGAGAAGGAGGACCCAGCAGCAGAGTAAGAAGAAGAAGAAGACGAGGTAGAGAGCGATGGAGGAGTAGAGGTGGTGGCAGAACCGCGTGCAATCCGTGGTGGTGACACCAACTCCACTGTTGTTGTTGAGCTACCCATTCCCTGCTTCCCAGCCATTACCAAGTTCACCCAGTGGGCAGTGTAGGTGACATACCTGCCCTGACCATGCTTGGAGGACCATGCGTCAGTAGTCATATGGACCTTTGGCCCAACACTAAGTGACAGAGATGCGGTAACTTGGCTCTGCACATGTTGGTACAGGTGTGGTATTCCCTTTTTAGAAAAAAAATTGCGGCTGGGTACCTTCCACTGCGGTGTCCCAATTGCTACAAATTTGCGGAAGGCCTCAGAGTCCACCAGCTGGTATGGTAAAAGCTGGCGGGCTAAGAGTGCAGACAAGCCAGCTGTCAGACGCCGGGCAAGGGGGTGACAGTCAGACATTGGCTTCTTACGCTCAAACATGGCCTTCACAGAAACTTGGCTGGTGGCAGATGACTGGGAATGGGAACAGGTGGTCAAGGTGGAAGGCGGAGTGGAGGGTGGTTCAGACGGGTCAAGGAGAGCAGAGGTAGAGCAGTAAGATGGTGGACCAGAAGGAGTGTGGCTTTTAGTTTGCCTGTTGCCTTTGAGGTGTTGCTCCCAAAGTGCTTTGTGCTTGCCGCTCATGTGCCTTCGCATAGAAGTTGTACCTATGTGGCTGTTGGGCTTACCAAGGCTCAGTTTCTGACTGCACTCATTGCAAATTACAATGCTTTTGTCAGAGGCACACACATTAAAAAAATCCCACACTGCTGACTTTTTGGAAGTGTGCGATCTGGCGGTAACAGTAGAAGTTGGCGGAGTTGGCGGTATTGGCGGCAATGGCGGGTGCGTTGGCCGGCTGAACACAGGTGCCGATACATGTTGTTGCCCTACTGATCCCTGCGGGCTGTCCTCCCTGCTTCTTCTAAGTCTTATTCTCCTACTGCCTCTCTGACTCTCCGTCTCTCCATCTGAACTACCCTCCTCTTGCTCTCTTCTACTAGGCACCCACAAAACATCAATCTCCTCATCATCATTCTCCTCAGATGCATCAATTTCTTCTGACACATCACAGAAGGAAGCAGCAGCGGGGACCTCCTCCTCATCACTCATTATGTCCATCTCTATCGTGTTCTCTGCCAGAATTAAATCTGGTGTAAGGTCCTCATCTCCTTCATCTTCTTCTGGCAATAATGGTTGCGCATTACTCAGTTCAAGAAACTCATGGGAAAATAACTCCTCTGACCCCAGTGAAGAAGGGGCACCGGTGGTGGAGGAAGTGTTACGTGGGGTGGCCATAGCAGTGGAGGATGAGGAGGATGTTGTGGTAAAGTTAGAAACGGTAGAGGATGGGGTGTGCTGTGTAAGCCAGTCAACTACCTCTTCAGCATTTTGGGAGTTCAGGGTCATTGGCTTTTTAAAACTGGGCAATTTGCTAGGGCCACAGGATTGCATAGCAGCACGGCCCCTAGCACGGCCTCTGCGTGGCGGCCTGCCTTTGCCTGGCATTATTTTTAAAAAAACAACAACAACAACAACAAAAACTCAGTTGGTTTTTCTGGAAACGATAATACACACAGCTAGATGGCGGGTTGAAGAAAACAGTGTGCAAATAATGCCTACAAGGTCAACGTATACACTACTACAGCGGTGGATACGGATTACGTAAAATATATTATGGCTGCTTGAAAAAAGTCACTCCGGTGTTTTTTCTGGAGACGGTAATATTATGGATATTTAGACAGAATGTGAACAAGGTCACACAGCTAGATGGCGGGTTGAAGAAAACAGTGTGCAAATAATGCCTACAAGGTCAACGTATACACTACTACAGCGGTGGATACGGATTACGTAAAATATATGAATGCTGCTTGAAAAAAAGTAACTCAAGTGGTTTTTCTAGAGACGATAATATTATGGATATTTAGACAGAATGTGAACAAGGTCACACAGCTAGATGGCGGGTTGAAGAAAACAGTGTGCAAATAATGCCTACAAGGTCAACGTATACACTACTACAGCGGTGGATACGGATTACGTAAAATATATGAATGCTGCTTGAAAAAAAGTAACTCAAGTGGTTTTTCTAGAGACGATAATATTATGGATATTTAGACAGAATGTGAACAAGGTCACACAGCTAGATGGCGGGTTGAAGAAAACAGTGTGCAAATAATGCCTACAAGGTCAACGTATACACTACTACAGCGGTGGATACGGATTACGTAAAATATATGAATGCTGCTTGAAAAAAAGTAACTCAAGTGGTTTTTCTAGAGACGATAATATTATGGATATTTAGACAGAATGTGAACAAGGTCACACAGCTAGATGGCGGGTTGAAGAAAACAGTGTGCAAATAATGCCTACAAGGTCAACGTATACACTACTACAGCGGTGGATACGGATTACGTAAAATATATGAATGCTGCTTGAAAAAAAGTAACTCAAGTGGTTTTTCTAGAGACGATAATATTATGGATATTTAGACAGAATGTGAACAAGGTCACACAGCTAGATGGCGGGTTGAAGAAAACAGTGTGCAAATAATGCCTACAAGGTCAACGTATACACTACTACAGCGGTGGATACGGATTACGTAAAATATATGAATGCTGCTTGAAAAAAAGTAACTCAAGTGGTTTTTCTAGAGACGATAATATTATGGATATTTAGACAGAATGTGAACAAGGTCACACAGCTAGATGGCGGGTTGAAGAAAACAGTGTGCAAATAATGCCTACAAGGTCAACGTATACACTACTACAGCGGTGGATACGGATTACGTAAAATATATGAATGCTGCTTGAAAAAAAGTAACTCAAGTGGTTTTTCTAGAGACGATAATATTATGGATATTTAGACAGAATGTGAACAAGGTCACACAGCTAGATGGCGGGTTGAAGAAAACAGTGTGCAAATAATGCCTACAAGGTCAACGTATACACTACTACAGCGGTGGATACGGATTACGTAAAATATATTATGGCTGCTTGAAAAAAGTCACTCCGGTGTTTTTTCTGGAGACGGTAATATTATGGATATTTAGACAGAATGTGAACAAGGTCACACAGCTAGATGGCGGGTTGAAGAAAACAGTGTGCAAATAATGCCTACAAGGTCAACGTATACACTACTACAGCGGTGGATACGGATTACGTAAAATATATTATGGCTGCTTGAAAAAGTCACTCCGGTGTTTTTTCTGGAGACGGTAATATTATGGATATTTAGACAGAATGTGAACAAGGTCACACAGCTAGATGGCGGGTTGAAGAAAACAGTGTGCAAATAATGCCTACAGGGCAAATAATGCCTAAAAGGTCAACTTATACACTACTACAGCGGTAGTAAAATAAAAAAAAGTAAAATAAAAAAAAATGAATATTAAAAAAAAAAAAATTAAAGTTGGTGCTGCTGAACTACTAGGAGCAGCAGATTAGCACACCAGTCCCACTCCCCAACACTGCTAGACTAATAGCACTGGGCTCTTATAGTAGTAGTAGTAGTAGTAGTAGTAGTAAAACAACAAAAAAATAAATAAAAGCAGTCCTTACAAGGACTACTGTTATTGCAGCAGTCAGCAGATGAGATCAGAAGCAGGACAGCTGCCCACTGCAGCTACATACAGAGCACTGCAGTAGAAGGTAGATTACTAGCCAGCAAAGCTACCTAAGCTTAAATGTCCCTCAAACCCCTGCAGACTTCTGTCCCTCCAATAACAGAGCAGTATCAAAACGATTACTAGCCAGCAAACTTTCAACTGTCCCTGAAATCACTAACAGGCAGCAGCTCTCTCCCTACACTATCTCTTCAGCACACACAGGCAGAGTGAAAAAACGCTGCAGGGCTTCGGTTTTTATAGGGAAGGGGAGTGGTCCAGGGGAGAGCTTCCTGATTGGCTGCCATGTACCTGCTGGTCTGGGGTGAGAGGGCAAAAAAAAGCGCCAACAATGGCGAACCCAAAATGGCGAACGTCGCGCGACGTTCGCGAACTTCCGGCGAGCGCGAACACCCGATGTTCGCGCGAACAAGTTCGCCGGCGAACAGTTCGCGACATCTCTAATCAAGATACAATTATAGATCAGCGCCACAGGCTATTGAAAAAAACAAATAACGGAACCTAGTGCAATATTGTTAATATTCAGTGTAGTCACCAGGGTGTTGCAACACTAATCTGTGAGTGTTTTGAACCAAAGAAAGTCTATGCACAGATTTTTCTTGTGTGTTCTAAAGTGCTATAGGGATTTGTACAACGTGCTATCTCCAGAATAAAATTGTAATTAAGTCTGCAGCCTGGGAAGTGCAGAATGAAAAACGGAGACTAATTGCAAATTACCACAGAATGATACTCTCTATTTTATACTAAAAGTTAATTATAAAGGAAACTTTCTGCTTCCAGACAATCCTCAGCACTGACTGTGGTAACTGCTAAAAAGCAGCTGCTTAATACACTCTTGTTGCCATCTTCCTTCTGCTTATGGCTTATTGTTTGTATCAAAACTACACATGTTCCCATAACTCTCTCTCTGGGGTCCCAGTGTTAAATGAATGCACGGTCATGCTTGTGCCATCTACAAAGCCTTGTCAAAGCCTTTCTGTTCATACCTTTGTATGCACCATGCTGATTCCTAGACTTACCTGCCTCCCTTCTTTTGTGTCTGCCTTACACTTTACAATTATTTCTCCTTTTGAACTCGGACATCACCAGATTTCTGTCAATGTCCAGTCATTGACCCTTCTGATAAATACAGGTATTGCACATTATTAGCAGAATGGTATTGTGACATCGACACAGTGAGATTGCTGTATTCATATTGTTTATGGCTAGGTGTCTTGATTATTTATTCCCACACTGTATACACCCAGGCATCAATGTCTAGGGCATCTTACCACATTTGCCAGAATCTGGGTCTGCACAGACAGCTCTTTGAATACAATCTTAACTTTAATCTCAGACTGGAATACTGTTAATACATAACACCCTCTTGGCCACCCCCCTGGTGCCAAGGTTGTACATTCTTACCACACACCAGGTCCTGAGTCTCCTTTGCAAAGGTTAAAGGGTAGTGGGAATTACCTCTCATGGCAGTGCCTCCCCCTAATGTAATCCAGGAATACACTTGCGGGTGGCTCCATTAGGAAAACATTTAAACACTCACAGTGCATGGGGAACCTGTTGCAGTTATATCCTGGCACCTCCAAGCACTCTTAGTCAAGTACATAACTTGCTGGATCTTTAGGAAAGTGCTCGCAACACTATTCACAGTGTGAGCACAGCAAAGCCCATCCAACTACCATCCATCTCCAGGAATCTCTCTTTCATCCTGGCCAGCATCTCACACAAAAATCAGGGACCCCTGCAATGGTGCAAAATGGGGAAAAGGACTAAACTGAGAAAGACAGAGAGAAAGTGACAGCAACAAGGAAAATGGTTCATCTTTTTTACTTCACCTCCCAAAGTACTCTCTATCTTTAGACTTTAGACTGCTGGGCCTCAGCAGATTCCCATAATGTCGGAGAAACCTAATTTTGGATTCATATTTCAGTTAGCGACGTATAAAGAAAGAAAAGGTTGTTTTAAAGGGCATGTAAAGTCTAACGTTGAATAAGGCTAGAAATGCTGTATTTTGTAAACTAAATATAAACATGAACTTACTGCACCACAAGCCTAATCAAACAAATAATTTATGCTTTCAAAGTTGGCTACAGGGGGTCACCATCTTGTAACTTTGTTAAACATCTTTGCAAGACTAAGACTGTGCACATGCTCAGTGTGGTCTGGGCTGCTTAGGGATCATCATAAACAAAGCTGCTTGAGTTCTGCATGGCTGGGAAGTAAGGCGGGGGCTGATTGTTTCCCTGCCCAGCAGTTAGGGACTGTCTGACAATTCCTATCCACAGCAGTAAAGGAAGGGAGAATTTCACTGCATACAGTCAGGTTTCTTATAAAAACGAGATTTCATATACTCTGGCCCTTTAAAGCGATACCGAGAAGTTCCTATAAAAAATCATAGGAAAGTGTCAGTATCAAGTAAATGCTGCATCTGGAATATTTCCCCTCAAAGCCCCCCGCAAAAATAACCCCCCCCAAACCTGCACTCACCCGACCCTCCGACACTGCTAAATGATCTTCTGAACCCTTTCAGTGACGCTGGCCTGGGGGTGGCGCGATCTTGTCATAGGCTGATTACGAATCAAAACAGGAATTCAGCCTATGGAAAGATCACTCCGCCCCCAGCCACTGATAGTGAGGCACAATCACAGGACAATTTTCGATTTCATGTGAGGTTTTAAAAACTCCCTTATTAGAGGGAAATTGTGGAAGCACTCAAGGCTAAATCAAAATATATTTAAATATAATGGAAGTGCTACTTACCATGCACTTCCCTGGGCCCCTGTCTCATAAATAATTCAATATAAATGCAAGTGCATGTTTACAAAACAGGGGTTTTTAGTTACCAAAATTATGATCATAAAATTGAAAAGCCACCATACCACGTCAAGGTAAACTCCATATGGCGGTCCCTAACTTACTTATTAAAAAGAAATGTTTCTCTGCATAATAGCATTACCTGTGATCAGTGTATGTTGAGCATTGATTTCAATTTGAAGGCTGAATCCTCCCCCGCCAGTAAAGGCTTTTAAGAGAGAGTGATTGCCCAAACCAACGCCCACATTTAAAAGCGTAGGACCACCATTAGTTTTAAGGGGTGGGTATGGGGTGCTATTGAAAAACCACATGAAGCTAGGCCACAGCTTCGGGCCAATATACTATATTAGAGGGAAATTGTGGAAGCACTCAAGGCTAAATCAAAATATATTTAAATATAATGGAAGTGCTACTTACCATGCACTTCCCTGGGCCCCTGTCTCATAAATAATTCAGTATAAATGCAAGTGCATGTTTACAAAACAGGGGTTTTTAGTTACCAAAATTATGATCATAAAATTGAAAAGCCACCATACCACGTCAAGGTAAACCCCATATGGCGGTCCCTAACTTACTTATTAAAAAGAAATGTTTCTCTGCATAATAGCATTACCTGTGCACAAATGTGGGCGTTGGTTTGGGCAATCACTCTCTCTTAAAAGCCTTTACTGGCGGGGGAGGATTCAGCCTTCAAATTGAAACCAATGCTCAACATACACTGAACACAGGTAATGCTATTATGCAGAGAAACATTTCTTTTTAATAAGTAAGTTAGGGACCGCCATATGGGGTTTACCTTGACGTGGTATGGTGGCTTTTCAATTTTATGATCATAATTTTGGTAACTAAAAACCCCTGTTTTGTAAACATGCACTTGCATTTATATTGAATTATTTATGAGACAGGGGCCCAGGGAAGTGCATGGTAAGTAGCACTTCCATTATATTTAAATATATTTTGATTTAGCCTTGAGTGCTTCCACAATTTCCCTCTATTAAAAACTCCCTTAAACTGCCATATATTCTAAATTCGACCAATTGAAATTTATCAACAAAATCGAATTTTTTAAACTTGGATGAATTTTCTCAGAAAAAAACACGAATGTCAAGAAGGCTTCAAACAACTATCAAATGCGATAATTCACCACCTAAAACCTGCCGATGGGAGAGGTCCAGAGATCAATTTGGAGTTGTTTGCAGCCTTCTTGACATTTGTGTTTTTTTTCTGAGAAAAAACTCGATTCGAGTTTTCGGGTCGATTTAATTCATCTAAGTTTAAAAAATTAGATTTTGTTAATAAATTTCGATTGGTCGAATTTAGAATATATGGCAGTTTAGGGAGTTTTTAAAACCTTACATGAATTCGAAAATTCGACCTGTGATTGTGCCTCACTATCAGTGGCGTAACTACCGGGGGAGCAGGGCCCCCCGGCAGTCACGCGCCCACTGCAGCGGCTGCAGCGCCACACGGAAGAGGGTGGGGGGGCGGGGCCCCGGCTGCACAGCCCGCACCATGGGGCACCAGCACTGTGTCACTGTATGTAGTACATATTAGACTGGTCCTGATTCCTGTCTCCTGCTGTGTTCTGCCTTCCCTATGCTCCCTGTGTGTGCCATACTCTTGGCTTAGCCTACTCTGCCTATGTGTGCCATACTCTGCCTGCCCTATACTCCCTGGCCCTGTGTGTGCCATACTCTGCCTTCCCTATGCTCCCCTGTGTGTGACATACTCTGTCTGTTGAAAATAAGTCTAGTATTTGTTCTGGTGGTTTGTTAGCATTTGAAAATTATTGTTAGGGGCCCCTAAAGTGTTTAATCATGTGCTGGGGGTGCTTTGTTATCCACAGGGGAGGAGGCAAATGGATTTAAGGGTATGTCCTAAAGGAACAGTTCAATGTAAAAATAAGAACCAAAAGACCAAATGGTTGGTGCTCACTGCAGGGATATCATTTATCACTCATTTGTGAAAAAAGTTAAGTCATATTAAAGGAACAGTTAAAGTACAATAACTGCACAATTTTCACAGATACGTAGATACAAAGCATATGTAACTTTTCTGCCATTGTTCAGATTTGCAGGTAAGGGCCCACGCGAAGATTTGGGGAGATTAAGTCGCCTGGCGATAAATCGACTCTTCTTCGGGGCAACTAATCTCCCCAAACTGCTGGTGGGATGGCACTTGGAACGCTTCGTTTTCCAAAGTCTTCCCAAAGTTTTCTCGTGAGGCGACTTCGGAAAATGAAGCACACCGTCGGCAATTTACATTCTAGCCGGCGGGAGGCAGTTCAGGGAGATTAGTCGCCCAGCGAAGCAGAGGAGATTTGTCGTGGGGTGACTACTCTCCCTGAATTTTAGCGTGTGTCTCTGCCCTAAGAACGCTTTTGTAGGTTCTATACAGAGCAATACGGGAGTTTGTTTGTTCCCTGGGAAGCAAATGCAATTACTGCTAAAAGATTTCTAGAAATAAAAAAATAAAATATTTTTAGTATCCTTATTCTTAAAGGAACAGTAACACCAAAAAATTAAAGTTTTTTTAAAGTAATGAAAATATCATGTAGAGTTGCCCTCCACTGGTACAACAGGTGTGTTTGCTTCAGAAACACTACTATAGTTCATATAAACAAGCTGCTGTGTAGCAATGGCGGAAATTGAAAATAGACTATATGGCACAGGTTAAATAGTGGATAACAGATAACAGCATTATGTTCTACAGAGCTTATCTGCTGTGTAACCTGAGCCTTTGCTCCTTTGAATGGCTGTCCCTATTGCTACACAGCAGCTTATTTATATAAACAATAGTAGTGTTTCTGAAACAAACACAGCAGTTTTACCAGTGCAGGGCAACACTGCATTATATTGTTATCACTTTAAAACACTTTCATTTTTTTGATGGTACTTTAAATGGTCCTACACTAAATGCAGCTCTTCCTTATGGCTCTTACCAGGGCTGCCTGAACAAGAGCATTCAAAGGGCTATTCGGCCATTTATATATGTGTGACTTATGCTGTATTTGATTCTGATATTCCGGTTCTCTATTTTAGCCTGGCTGAGGTTAAAATGACCTCAAGTTGATTTCAAGTTAGTATTCTGTATTGTATCGGTAAAAATGGCCAAAGCATTATCACCTCCTTGCTTGGGTTTAATTGATACTTTTCAGCTGGGACCTGGTGAGACTGGGATTACCAGATAGAGTTGATACAGCCAGTATGGAGCCCGATTGCAGCTCCGAATAGGTGAGTAGGGACCAAGGAGGAAGCTGAAAGCAACACAGACCAAAAGCAACGTATCCAAAGGGTTAAATTAGTTTGTGGTCATATCTGGGCAATAGGTTAGTTGAGCCAGAAGACGTTAGCAAACAATTGTCAGGCCGAGGTCAAAATCAAGAAATCGGTTCAGGAAAGCAGAAGAATCACACCCAGGAACATACCAACGTTTTTTTCTACATGCAGAGAGTTTGGTTTTTAACTCATCCTAAATAGATGGTTTTGGTTCAGGATTTGGCTGGATCCTTCATGAAAGATTTGGGATTCAACTGAATCTCAAAATAGTGGATTTGATGCATCCCTAATAGTGAAAATCTACCCTTATCTGGCATTGCTGTTGGCAATCCATAACGGGAAAATATAAAGAAATACAGTATGATACAATTCAATTCACTTGGCAACCATTAGGGGCAGATTTATCAAAGGTCGAGGTGATTTTTGAATGCAAAAAATTCGAATTCCGAACTATTTTTTGTGTACTTCGACTAGGGAATGGTCCAAATTTGATTCGAATTTGAAGAAAATTAGAAAATTCGAATATCGAAATTTATCATGTACCGTCAACTTCGACCATTCGCCATCTAAAACCTGCCAAATTTCTGTTCTAGCCTATGGAGGCCCTCCTAGAACCTAATTGGTGGACTTCAAAATTCAAAGGTTTTTTTTGGAAAAATCGAATTCGATCAAATACGCTATTAATTTAAATTGTACGATTCTAATACAGACATATTCGACTGAAAATGGACCTATTCGGCCAAAAAAAAAACCTTCGACTTAATTTCTGTTTTAGCCTATGGGGGACCTAAGAACCTATTTGGAGTCCATTGGTGGACTTTGAAAAATCTAAGTTCTTTTAGGAAAAACTTTGAATCGAATTCAATCAAATGCGCTATTAATTCGATTTGTACGATTCGAATACGGACCAAAAACGGACCTATTCGGCCAAAAAAATCTTTGACTTAATTTCAGTTGGTCTTTTTGAATTCGAATTTCGAAGTTTTTCAAGTTCAAAATTCGACCCCTTCTGCCCCTTATTGTATTAATTCCATCTACAGTTTTTTTGGGCAGCCTATGGTTGGGTTCCCTTATTAGAATGATAACAAAAGAAAAAGAACAGGTGCCAGGAAAAAGTGTATGTACTACCGCAATATCAAAAAATATCAATAAGTTATGCTAACAAGCAGAAATTGTGTGAGGGATATACTCACAGTTCACCCCAGTCCACAGGTGCAACAATAGTTGTGAGACCCTCCAAAAACGGCCTAATGCGTTTTGTGCCTATAGGGGCACTCATAGGCTGTGAGTAAGTGCCCCTATAGGCACGAAACGCGACATTTTTTACTATGTCCTAATAAATATTTTTGATAATCTTGACTGTTCTTGGAGGGACTCACAACTATTGTTGCACTTTGCCTTATTAAAACACAGACTGGCAGTTGAACAAGAGCCCTGTGTGCAGAGCCTATGTCTATATGGTTATTGAGCTTTTACAGGGACTTACAATAATTATACACATGCATTATCCATTAAAATCACAACATAGTCTTCCTGCCTTAACTGGATATTTTAAATGCTGATAGAATGTGTCATTTAAAACAGAGTGGCCTTAACAATCCGAACAAGGACATAGGAATCTGTCAATAGCAATATCAGCCAAGGGAACCCTATCGTTTCTAACCAGTAAAAATAACATCAGTGCTGGATTCACACAGTTATATTGGAAGAAGCCAAGACATTCAACTCTTTGCTTTGTAAGACTCTTCCAGCTCCAAACAAACATCTGTATTTCTTGCCTGTTTTGCCTCAAGATGGGAACATTCCTTCTTTATGCACATGCTAGGTTTAATTCAGTTATTATTGTAACCCTGAGCACCCTGTTTATCTTCCTTCTCTTGGCAGAGAAGCCACTTCTCCCCTCTAAAGTGAACGAGCATTTCTATTGAAAACAAATTTAAAAGACTGTGTTTAGTGCTTCAAAGGTGTTACTACAGTTTATATCAATAAACTGTTTGTGTAGCTAAAGGGACAGCCATTCAAGCTGAAATAGGGCTATAGAGCCAGACACCAGACAAATCTGAATGTTTAACCTAATCGGTTGCTGGTTTGGTCAGACATATGTAGGGACACATAGGGGTTAATCTGCCCCTATGGCTTTAAGGCCTTACCCTTTTCTCAGTAACCAGGCAAAATCCTGTGGAGCTCAGTGTTATTGGCCAAGAGGTGTAATGACCACTTCCTGCCACACTGCACTATATTGTGTGTAAGGAGTGGCCTCTTCCTCTTTGGCTGCTGGATGCTGATCCGGCTGGGTGTATACAAGGTAGTCAGCACAGCCTCCTGGCTTTTTCTTTCTTGTGGTGCAAGTTATCCAGTGGCCACTTTTCCACGGGTATACACTTAGTAGTACAAGACGAAACAGCACCACCTTCTTTTTAGAAATTAAAACGCCTTTATTGGAACCCTTTAGGGCATTACAGCAACGTTTCGGGTCACACCTGACCCTTATCTTGACAAAGGGTCAGGTGTGACCCGAAACGTTGCTGATCCGGCTGGGTGTGCCCAGGGGAGCCTGGGTACAGCAAGCCCCAGAAAGGCATGTGTCCAAGTCGGGGACCAGGCAACCCTGTGAATGAGGAATAGAAAGTGGCAGATGAGCTCCCAGTACAAGTACGCTCTAGGAGTGTAAGATAGTCAGGGTTGAGCTAAATAAGAGCAGTTCTGAGCTCCAACATAGGAGTGATAGATTGGAGGTATCTCTCCCAGGCCATATTGCCTGTAATATAGGGATCCCAGCGGAGAGGGAATCAGGACAGATGATTGAGGTTGATCCAGAGACCACTACCGGAATATGTTGCAGAGGTGAAGTGGGATACCTGCCAAGTCTGTCCTAAGGGAGTGTCAGCACGTGTAAAGCTGCATGTGATGTGCCTGTGCCTTTTTCCTCTAACCACTGGTGATGTGAGTAAACCTGAGATCATTGTCTCTGACTAATAAACAGTTTCTTTGTTTGCAGCATAAGAACCTCCTTGCGCCCAATGATTTTTATGCACAGTGGTCTGAGTGGTGCAGTTGCACTACACCTTAAAGGGATAGCTTCCACTTAGCGAAGGCCCGGATCCTATAGAGAGAGTCCAATGTAACCCATGCTCCTACCTTAGCTAGATATTAACTATCTGTGGTATGGATAGCCCAGATTAGCGTTACACATATAAGATGCCACACTAGAAAAATGGCCAAAGGACCAACTCATAGGTCGACCCTGCCAGGCTACAGTATGTTAAATACCAATACAATCATTTTCCAGCGTGTCAGACTGATACATCAGTTCATAATTGACGTGCATACAGCTGACAATTAGCAAAGTCACAATAATTTCATTCAGCATATATTTAGGATCAGTGGTCAAGTTTTTATATCAAGTCCTTTATCTGCACTTTGTGGCCTTCCCTTAGTCCCAGACATTAAACTTAAAGAGGTGATACATGAAGCTGCATAGGTTTGAGATGGACTAAATAAACTCGCATCCTTGATAGTCTGGATCAATAGTTAAATAAGGAATCCAAACCAGCAACAGACTTACAGTTTTACTGCGTGTCTCAAGAGGACAGAGGATACTAGAGGATAGGAAACCAGAGTCTTTTCTACAAGCTCCCTTACATATATGTATATATAGCAATCAAATTCCTCCTTAAAGTGATCCTGTCATCGGAAAACATGTTTTTTTTAAAACGCATCAGTTAATAGTGCTACTCCAGCAGAATTCTGCACTGAAATCCATTTCTCAAAAGAGCCAACAGATTTTTTTATATTCAATTTTGAAATCTGACATGGGGCTAGACATTTTGTCAATTTCCCAGCTGCCCCTGGTCATGTGACTTGTGCCTGCATTTTAGGAGAGAAATGCTTTCTGGCAGGCTGCTGTTTTTCCTTCTCAATGTAACTGAATGTGTCTCAGTGGGACATGGGTTTTTACTATTGAGTGTTGTTCTTAGATCTACCAGGCAGCTGTTATCTTGTGTTAGGGAGCTGTTATCTGGTTACCTTCCCATTGTTCTTTTGTTTGGCTGCTGGGGGGGAAAAGGGAGGGGGTGATATCACTCCAACTTGCAGTACAGCAGTAAAGAGTGATTGAAGTTTATCAGAGCACAAGTCACATGACTTGGGGCAGCTGGGAAATTGACAATATGTCTAGCCCCATGTCAGATTTCAAAATTGAATATTAAAAAATCTGTTTGCTCTTTTGAGAAATGGATTTCAGTGCAGAATTCTGCTGGAGCAGCACTATTAGCTGATTCATTTTGAAAAAAAATGTTTTTCCCATGACAGTATCCCTTTCAGAGCCTTTTCTTCAATGTAAACAACCCTATCTTGATTGGGAGGAAAGCATCAGATGAGATACCTAAGGAGGAGACCTTCTCCTGTGAGGAGCACCTCATCTTAGCTCTGATGGCAAAAAGCCGCCTAAAGGTGACAAGGTGACTTTAATAGTTCAACTTCCCATACAGGAAGTCTCTTCTAGCTTAGTGTGTTTGTTTAGTATGGTATATCTATAGAAATAAGTCAAATCAACTGGACTTGCTGTGTTTTTTCCTTGAAGACAGTTGCTCCAATCAGCATAATCTGTTTATCATAATCCATGATGATGTCATTAAATTAGTTGTTCATTGTATTAGCAAGATAGGAGCTTTGATGTGTTATTAAACCTTCCAGGGAGAGGTGCCAAAACAGCATTGTATGTGGTAGACAATAGATGTCGCACTTTCAGCACAGAGGCTAAATTGAAAGAGATGGAACATCTCAGAGGGGCCCTGAAGACGTGTGGGTATCCAGATTGGGTTTTTGTGAAAACCAGTGGAAAAAGAAGCAATAACACCAAGACTACCGGTGAAGGTGGAAAACAGGACAGGAGAAAGAACTTGGTCCTCCAATATGTAGCTTGGGTGTCGGAAACGATTTTTTAATAAACACCACATCCCTATCTGCTTTAAACCCATCAATACACTCAAATCATAATCAATACACTGAGGCCGCAACTAGTTCACCCAAAAGACCCAACCCCAAAGCACAAGAAGAGTAACATTGTGTGTGTAGTGCAGTGAGGAATGCTCTGATTTGTATGTGTGGGAAACCAAACAACAGTTATACCAGCGTATGGCGCAGCACAGAAGAGCAACCTCCTCTGGTCAGAACTCAGCTGTGTACCTACATCTAAAAGAAGACTATAGACCAGGAGAGCGACTGGTACAAAAGAGGTGTTAAAGAAGCCGTATATGTAAAAACGGAAAAAACAAGTTTGAATAGAGGCGGGGGGTGCGACATCTATTGTCTGCAAATCACAGAGAGAGCTGAGAGAAAGCAAACGAAGAGGCAGAACTTGCTGCTAAGTGCTCTTTATTGCACACAACATGTTTCGGGCCCAAAGCCCTTTATCAAGTGTACAAATCATTATGTGAACAGACTTTTTAAGGTGTAAAACAGGAAGTGAGATCATCAAACATCATATGTCAATCAAAAGTGGCATGGTATTCATGTCGTCATAATTTATGTTAATAAAAATATATAAAATACCTTTGTTATAGTTCAACCGTGATACAGTGCTTATGTCATCACAATACGTGCTCATAAAATCGATAAAATATAAAAATAGTACAAAAATAGTCCAAATGGTCTTTTGACTTCATTCCAAGGTTACGAAATTTATATAAGTATTGCACAAAGGTTGTATCTACATAGTGTTTCACTAAAGTGCTGATATGCTAATGAACACAAAAGGAACTGCCCATTTCTAGGCCTACCACTAATACAACAAGATCACATGTCTATTTTACATAGAAGGATTACCCAATATTCTTACCACTAGTTGTACATCTAATGTAACTATCTATTGTCTGCCACATACAATGCTGTTTTGGCACCTCTCCCTGGAACGTTTAATAACACATCAAAGCTCCAATCTTGCTAATACAATCAACATGATTGGATCAACATTCCAGAGGATGTATATTCTCGAAGGAAGATTTACAAGTTATTCTGAATTGAGAAAGCCGGTTGGATGACTGGTGAAAACATCTTCAAACACAGCAAGTCCAGTCGATTTGACTTATTTCTATAGATATTGTCTAGTTTAGCGTAATATCATTCTTTACTCATGGAATTTTCAATTGGAGTACAAGCAAGCCTGATTTGGCCAGGCATCCATGCACCTATGCACCATAAACTTCAACTTTCTTCTGATTTGTGATTACATTTGGGCACTTAACAAGACATCTATCCTGGAGTATAATATATGGTTGTGCTTCTTTAGACCATTTTATTTGAGCCATAACCAAGCGGAAAATATCTGACTTTGATCTGAGCTCAGTGAGGAAGGGCCTTCAGTGTCAGGCTTCACGTGGACCCAGAGGAGATGATAAACAAAGCAAGTTGTAGGAGGGGAAGTGATATAGACTTTGAACCTTTATCCTAGATTTTTTTCATGAAATTGTGGTCTTCTGACTAATAATCTACTTGGTGTCTGTTGTAATCACCATATCAGCTGTATATCAGTGTGTAACCCCTACTGGCATCTGTTCTGTACTGAGAAACTAATGGAAATCTGAACCCTATTAATCAGAACAGGATATTGTGTGTCTATGTAATATTTTAATTGCAGTGTTGTATTGGGATATAGCCCACCAGATGATTTTAAGTGTATCCATACACTTCTAAAATATCATGTAATATTTTAAAGGGGTGGTTCACCTTTACATTAACTTTAAGTATGTTATAGAATGGCTTATTCTAAGCAACTTTTCAATTGACCATTTTTTCTTTTGTTTATAGTTTTTAATTATTTGCCTTCTTCTTCTAAACCAGGGGTCCCCAATCTTTTTTACCCATAAGCCACATTGAGTTGTAAAAAGAGATGGGGAGCAACACAAGCATGAAAAAAGTTCCTGGGGTGCCAAATAAGGCCTTTGTTTGACTATTTGGTACCCTTTCCGTGCACAGGCAGTGGGCTCTGTTTTGCAGTACATCTGGTTTTATGAAACCAAAACTTGCCTCCAAGCTAGGAATTAAAAAAATTACTTGCTTTGAGGCCACTGGGAGCAACAGCCAAGAGGTTGGTGAGCAACATGTTGCTTTCGAGCCACTGATTGGGGATCACTGTTCTAAACCTTTCTAGCTTTCAAATGGGGGTCACTGGCCCTATCTCAAAACAAATGCTCTGTAAGGCTACATCTGTTTTGTTATTGCTACTTTTTATTACTCGCATTTGTATTCATATGCTCTCCTATTCATATTCCAGTCTTGAACCCTAGTATCCAAATTGCTGAAAATGCAAACTGGAAAGCTGCTGAATAAAAAGCCAAGTAACCCAAAAACACAAATAATAAAAAATGAAAACCAATTGTAAATTGTCTCAGAATATCACTCTCTACATCCTACTAAAAGTTCATTTACAATCCATTTAAGCCCAATAATATCCTGTGACTTCTGTCTTAAAGGGCATGTAAAGTCTAAAATAGAATAAGGCTAGAAATGCTGTATTTTGTATACTAAATATAGACATGAACTTACTGCACCACAAGCCTAATCAAACAAATAATTTATGCTTTCAAAGTTGGCTACAGGGGGTCACCATCTTGTAACTTTGTTATACATCTTTGCAAGAACAAGACTGTGCACATGCTCAGTGTGGTCTGGGCTGCTTAGGGATCATCATAAACAAAGCTGCTTGAGTTCAACGTGGGGGCTCCCCCTGCTGTTCATAAGTATTGTTTCCCTGCTCAGCAGTTAGGGACTGTTAGACTAACTGCTGAGCAGGGTACCCACCTAAACTAACTACACGTGGTGAAGTGTAAAAGGTTAATTGCACTAAAGGTCAATTGAGACCATACGAGGTTGTGGAACTACAACTCTGTCAGTAAATACTACACTATATTATCTATGTTCCCTTTTTTTATTTGTTCCCCTGAGTTTTGATTAGCGCTGACCTATTTGAACTTTGGATTCCTGCCTTAGTAAATCTGCCCCATTATCGGTAGCCACCCGAAAATTTTAGCAAATGGAGATACAATCAAATCTTTTCATCTATGGCCAGTTTAAGTACTGTGATTGCTCATTGTCCTCATGGACTTTGCCTGCACAGTTTACATAAATGATTTGCCTTTGTGTTGTGCAAGCACCGTGTTTATTTTAGTTGTGTTCCCTGGGCTTCAGTGGAGTTAGTGAAATATTACCAGGTCACCATCATGGTGCAAACTCACAATGGCACCTTGAAGTAAATCTTGCCTGCCATCAAAAGACAAATCAGCAGCCACATATTGCCTTGTTTTCCTGACGTGTTCTCTGATAATCTTTACATTTTTTCTTCTTGGGGTTATTATGTAATGACAGTTTCTTTCTAAGCTTGGTATACATAATTATTCCAAATGTTTTGATCTGGGTGATTAATAACTCCACAAGCCAGCAACAAAATGCTCAGAAAGGCCTCCACTAATTTTAAGGGTAATCACCTTGAATTCCACTTACAGTATTTTACCAAGTGGTTGCTTTTCAAATCAATGGGGGAGCAATTGTGCACAGATTTGCCAACCTGTAGAGATATCAGTCACTCAACGTGATAAAAATACTTGTTATATCTCAATACATGTGCCATTGCCCTAAGCCTCAACTACTGTTCATTGTAAATTCATAGATGGATCTGCTAGTCCTCAAGATAACTTTCATACCTCCCAACTGTCCTGTTTTCTGCAGGACAGACCCGATTTTGACATCTCTGCCCACAGCCCCGCGTTTCTTAATGAAATGTCCTGAGTTTCTCTTTGATCTCCTGCACTGACACCAAAGAAAATACAAAGTTTCTGAAACTTAATTAAAATAAGAGGCTATTTGGCAAAGAGCTCAGAACACGTAACACCCGCTCTTAGATACACCTGTAACAATTTAAATAAGCAAAGATACAATTGTAACTATTTAAGATAAGCAGGTTTCTTGGGGAAACTGTGACTCACAGCTTAAAGGGCAATTTCAGCTTCATTAGAAAAACTGTTATAACACCTAAAACATTGCAGTAAAATTCCCAGGAATGTGTTCAAACTTTCATAACCTGCCAGATTTTGTAAAATGGACATGGTAATTAGGAGGTGTGGCCATAAAGTGGGCGTGCTCACAGCACTACACACAGCACAACTTTTTGTCCCTCTTTCTGTTTTTCAAATGTTGGGAGGTATGCTAACAATCTATTAGTTCGGGAGCCCTGCAAACCTGTCACATATCAATCACCAACTTCTTAAAATCCTGGGCTTCATTTTGGACCCATTTTTCCCTATAATGTGTCACATATTAACTGAAAGCTATGGATGAAAGTGAACTTTGAAACCGAACCTGTGATGTATTTGATTTATGTGTAACAACAAGAAGACATCTATTCACCGGTTCTTCAGAAGGACCTTCTTTAAGCCTTTACTGAACCTGCCAGCTAAACTATAAGCTCAGGTAGCCCACGTGGCCACTTGGGACATGCTAGGATGTGCAGGAGTTTTATTAATTTATTTTACACAATTATTTTATATTACCTAAATCCCCAAAACACAAATACTGTTGTAGTAATAGGATACCTTTATGGTTCCCCAACTGATTGTCTGGATTTCCCCTTGGCCTTAATGAAGGGCTGGGTCAGCCTAAGGACCAGTTACTGTGGGATTTCTGGATTACGTCTGTTTAGGTTCCAAAATTCTCATGGAAGCCCAGTTAGGGTGAGATTTGAAGTGAACTCAAAGCATGAATATATACTTGTATATATTATACTTGTATAACCTACTATTAGAGATGGGTGAATATATTCGCCATGTGCGAATTTGCGGCTAATTTCCACGTAAATTTTCAATGGACAGCCATTGACTTTAATGTACGTCAAATGTCGCCGGCGACTGATTCTTCGCAGATGCCAATTTTGACGTCCGCGAATTGACACCGGCGTCAAAATTCATGTTTGCTGCAAAGCAAAACAGGACAAATTCGCCCATCACTACCTACTATGTAGTCTACCTTTTTCCTACATTCTATGTCGTATTTTTCCTTCCCTGTGTTAGTCTTGTGTGTAGCCTTCATGGCAAGTCTTATTTGGATACTTAGGTTGTTCATCTACAAATAATGGATTTATATATATTCCCTATCTAAAGTAATATCTAAGACAGTTGAGTCATTAGGAACATCAGCCTGGTAAAAAGAATACACTTAGCAGGCTGTGTTGACTAGTGGTATGACTGGGGTACAGTTAGGAGGAGGGGGTCAAGATTTGGTTCAATCCAGACATGAAATTAACACTGACAGCTCCTTAAATGTCCTTCACAGCTTCTGCATTGGGATTGAACTCTTTAGATTTGTAGAACAGAGATAGGCAATATGACACCTTATAAGTGTCAAATATTGGAATCAGTTGTTCTTCCACAGTAATTACATGTATTTTATTTATTGTTTTTATTTGGATAAAAATTGCATTGAAATAACATATATATATTACAGCACAGAGGTACTTTATAAAGTAGGGTAGGCAGGATATACAGCAGAAATCAAATGAAGGCACGTCGTTATTTTAGGCTTATAAAGGGAAGTGTATAATCAGACTTTTAGAGACACCAGCACTGCCCATCATAGGGCTCTGCATCTTCAAGACCTGGAAACAGAGATTGGAAATAGCTGCTGTAATTAAATGGTGAGCAAAATAAAGCAAGATAAAGGTGGAATAATATGGATATTTAGTATGTTGAGATACAGACATCCACGAACACTCTTGTTCAAGAGCCCAGCTGTTTGCTACAAGGGGTTCCTTGCATGGCCTAGTTTACTGTTTGCCCTCAGGGCCTGTATTTCAGATGGAAAAGATGCTCAAAACAAATGTCACAGTTTTTCTGTCAATTACTCTTTGCCTAAGTTATGTTGGTTCTTGTTCAGGCAGGGCAGTCTGTTGGAGATATGTAGCACGCATGGCATGTTTAGTGCAGGAGATAATGCTGAGGGTAGTTAGTGCTATAATTAAAGGCTAGCCCTTAGGTTAAATGCACCTTTAATACTGAAAGTTCCCTTCCCTTGAATCGTTCAACTCTAATTTGTGCGTGTTGTTAATGTCAGAGCTCAAATTAATGAGCTTGAGCAAATGAGAAATATAATGTGATGTAGCTACGGATGGGAGAGGCAAGATGTTTAGACTTGTCGGATCCTTTATGTCCTGCTCCACCTCAGGGTGCAATCTTATGGTCAAAGTAGCAGCTGTCTGTTACAAGTGAGAAGCAAGGAGAGATATTAGCTCTCTCGTTTATTTGTTGGCCTTGGGAGGCTGAAGGTTCTTAGCCATGACTTGAAGCTGATTGCGCAGGCTTTCTACGTTGGGGTTGAACCATTTACGAAACTGTTCCCCTAGTTTATCCACACTGCTTTTCACATCAGAGGCTGCTTTCTTCATTTTAGCTTGGGCGTCTTTGACTACAGAGTGAAATTGGTCTCTGAGTTGTTTCCCTTGCTCATCCATGGCATCCTTCATGGTCATTAGCCTCTGCTGTCCTTTATCCTTCACGTTGGACACGTAAGGCTCAATGGCTTTACGGACATTTTCCACTTTGTCTTCAGTACTCTTACGGAAGTCATCTCCATACTGGCTGAGCTTCTTTTTTAAATCCTCACTATCTTTACTAATGCGTTTCTTCAGTTTCTTCATGTATATGTTCACCTTGCCTTGGACATCCTCAATGTTCTGATCGAACATCATGCGCAGGTCTCCTGAGTACTGAATGGCTTTATTCTTTGTGTCCTCCATATCAGACTTGAGGTTATCCGACAACGCAGAGATCTCCTCAGTAAAACGCTGCTGTGCATCCTGGGCCATGGGGCTCACCTTACTTTTCAAGTCTTCTGCATAATTGCTCAGTTCCTCCATTGTGTCTTTGATAAGGCCACTGAAAATCAAAGGGAAAATTATTGTAAGACTATTTTCTCTTTTATACTTATGGTGTTTTTTGTAGAAGGAACTTCATAGGAACAGTGACAGTCTATATGAGCTGCCTAAGGCCCTAACAGATTAAAGGAAACATACACAGAAGTGTTTTTCTAACTATTGAACGTGAATAGACAAGAACATAACTTATTATGAGAAAAATACATTCCTTCAAAGTATTTTGCATTTATATTCATCTGTCAGTTGGATTTAAACCTTGGGTGAGGCATTCCAAGCAAGCTGTGGCATTGAAGTCCATTAATATAGGTTTAACTAGGAGCAACTACTCTGGCTTGACTGGTGGATATGGTGGGGATCTCTTTAATAACAGAAAGCCACAGCAAGAAGGATCAACCTGTAGCACCAATACACTGATAGTACTATACACTGATAAACTGCACTCAGGCAGGGAGATAAATAGTTTGGGGGTCACTGGATAGTGTTTACATTGACATGGACAGGGTGGCTTAGCTATTCTAAGCCCCTAATTTTTGTATGCACTTGCAAATACTGAATTACTTTGAAAACATAGGGCCATTGAGTGTCTGAAGATAAATCCCTCTATGTGTGTGTTTGAGTGAGTGGAGGTTTAACAATAGGTGGAGTAGACCCTGCAACTTCAGGAATGTGGAAGGCCCAATTAGCCCTACAAAATATGAAGTTTCAGAATATGTCTGGGACAGAAATCATCTTAACAGAGTAATGGGAACCCTAAAGAGATTCTGCTGTGAGACTTGTAATTTCTAGTTATGCCTCAGGGAGGGGTACCATCTATTTACCTTGTATTTGTGAACCTGTGGTAGGGGGGGGGCAATTGCACCCCAAAAGGATGTGCATGATCTTCACATAGTGATAATAAAAAAATAATATTTTACTACTGTTAAGCGACCTTCTGTCCTGTGATGAGTGCCGCCCATGGCTGGCAAAGTCTGGATTGCATTGAGCTGTTTGAAACACATTTCTAATATTATATGCCTGGCAAATATACGTGACTGCTTAACATACATGGAACCACATTCTGCCCAGTACAAGGCAATGTTATAGCAGGGTGATACTTTTGGTCTAGTAGCCCATTGCATTTTGTTCCAGTTGTTTTCACTTTGGATGAATCCATAGTATTTCTGTCTGTAATAATGTGCTCTATATCCGTAACGGACACATATACACAGAAAGGTCATTTACAGGAACTTTGGACTCGAGTTCCCTTGCATTTTCTGTCCTTACAAGCACTACAGTATATTTTCTAAATCAGTTTCACGCAAAGTACTTATTCCACATTAGTTTATCTGTAAATATCTATACAAAGATAACATTAGATCAGGCCAAAATAATGCCCTCCTTCTACAAGGGCACTAGCAGAAAACAAACAAAACATTACAGCTGCACTGCTAAGGGTTTTATGGTCAGGGCACACAGGCAGATTCGGGGAGATTAGTCACCTGAGACAAATCTCCTCTTCTTAGGGGCGACTAATCTCCCCGAACTGCCTCCCCTGCCTTCCCGCAGGCTAAAATGTAAATTGCCGGCAGGATGGCACTCGGAGCAATTCATTTTCTGAAATTGCTTGAAGTTGCCTCACAAGGAAACTTCGGAAAATTAAGCTTTCCGAGTGCCATCCCGTGGGCAATTTAGTTTCTAGCCGGCGGGAAGGCAGGGGAGGCAGTTTGGGGAGATTAGTCGCCCGAAGAAGAGATTTGTTGCGGGGCGAGAATTCGGTGCAAAAAAACATTCAATGGTCGAATTTCGAAGTATTTATCACTTCAAAATTCGACCCTTGATAAATCTGGCCCTTAGTGTCAGCAATGTGGCTATTGTTTGAACAGGGGGAAAGAAGAGGAAGAAGGGAAGAGGGCACTGAGATGGGGAAAGGGCAGGGGGTAAAGCACATACATTGGGGAAGGAACAGGGAGGAGGCCAAGAGGGTAGTATGGAGATCAGGGAAAATGCAGCAGAAGGAGGCAAAGGAACAGAGATTGTGATAATGTTGGAAGAGAAAAAAAGGCATTAAGTTTGGGGAACATGTAAGTGGGAGACACAGAGATAGATTGTGTTAAGATAAGTTTTCAGGAAGGTGTGGTTTCCTGGGTTCATGCCAAACCCCAATAGGAAGACATATTAATATTTACTCAGTGACACACAACATGAGTAGAGCTCAGCTCAGTCAATACATTGCTGAAACCTTATATTATGCCTCCTCCCTCTTTTATATCACTGTCAGAATAAGACTCAAGAGCAGGTGCATCAATGTTATTTAGCTTCTGTGTCATTTCACCCAGCCCCTAGGAAATCCAAATAGCACATTGTGGGTGTAGATCAATTGCTATGCACAACATTATGGACACAATGATATAGGATGATCCCTCATTTTAACACTCACTCCAACTCTTTAGTGATAGGTGAATCCTTCATTTGGGCTCTAGTCTCGTCGGCTGCCGCCTCCATTTTGTTGACTGTTAGCCAGAAACTATCCAGGGCGGATTCCCATTTTGTCTTTGGGGCATCTCGGAAGAGAGATCTGGCCTGGGCCCCTGGAAAGAAACAATATTCATGGCAGTTCAAAAATGATAGCAGTTTAACAGTTAATTATGTTACAAGAAAACAGATATCTATTCATCTGATCATTGTTATATTATTATCGCTCCTTTATCCCAATGGCCCATTTCCAATTCTTTGTGCCTCTTCATGTTGTCCTAGTTCTTATTTATATATTATATAACTGAACATTATCAACCATTGCTTGTACAGGGAACATATATAACTGCATTCGTCTCTATTCAGCCGAAAACCCACCAGCTCATCTAGTTGTACCTTATTTTATCATGTCTACATATATGCATTATCTACTGTATACAAGCTCTAGCAAGTCTATGTGTTCTAGTATTATCTATACAAGTCTAAATTTATTTATGGTTCTGCCTATTACTTCCTGCTCCTCCTTGCCCTGGACTATCTCCATGCCCCCCAAAAACAGTTGCCTGTGCTTTTCTGTACACCAAAATTATTTCTACCATGGTATCCAGACTGCTTCATCTTTTTCAACAACCCACTAGACTGTTAACTTGTCCTTCGCAATGGGCAAATATATGTAAAGATATATATCAGAGAACCCAAACCAAATCTGGGAAACCAGCTTTATGGTCCAAAATGTAGCTAAACCAATCACGTGCCTTGTTTAAAGGAGTTGTTCACCTTTACGTTAACTTTTAGGGGCAGATTTATCAAGGGTCGAATTTCGAAGTGGAAAATAATCTAATAGAATCCTCCAACATTCGAATTCGAAGTCAGAGGATTTTATTCATCGAACGATCGTATTCCGATCGTAGTTTCGATCGGACTACGATCACACTTCGAATCGTACGATTCGAACGATTTTATCGTATGATTTTCCTTCGAATATAAAAAACTTTGAAAATTGCTCTGGAAAGTCCCCATAGGCTAACATAGCACTTCGGCAGGTTTAAGTTGGCAAAGTATTGAAGTCGCAGTTTTTTTAAAGAGACAGTACTTCGATTATCGAATGGTCGAATAGTCGAACGATTTTTACTTTGAATCGAAGTCGAAGTAAATTCGAAGTCGTAGTATCCTATTCGATGGTCGAAGTATTCAAAAAAATTACTTTGAATTTCGAATTTTTTAACTTTGAAAATTCCCTCGAATTCACTTCGACCCTTGAAAATCTGCTCCTTAGTATGTTATACAATGGCTAATTCTAAGCGACTTTTCAATTATCCTTCATTTTTTCTTTTTTTTTATAGTTTTTGAATTATTTGTCGCCTTCGTCTGGCTCATTCCAGCTTTCGAACGTGAGCCACTGACCCCATCTGAAAACAAATGCTCTGTAAGGCTACAAATTTATTATTATTACTCATATTTCTATTTCTGTTCTATTTTCTTTTTTTATTGTTTGTGGTTTTCGAGTTATTCAGCATTTTACTCAGCAGCAGGTTTACGATGTCAGCAATCTGGTTGCTGGGGTCTAAATTAACCTAGCAACCACGCCTTCAAGTCTCTTATTCAATGCATGGTTGCTAGGTTAATTTGGACCCTAGCAACCAGATTGCTGAAATCGTAAACCTGCTGCTGAGTAAAATGCTAAATAACTCGAAAAACCACAAATAATAAAAAAAAAAAAGAAAGCCCAATGCAAATTGACTCAGAATATAACGCTCTATGTCATACTAAAAGTTAATTTGAAAGTGAACAAACCCTATTTGCTATTGTAGGATAAAGTTTTACTATGGTCATTGAAGATTGACCCTAAATGGCATTTTTTGGTTCCAGTCTGGATCTATAGTTAAGAATAGATCAGAATAATTGAGTCTTACCTGCCAGGAGCCCAAGTGTGAGCAAGAGGAGCGTCACCTTCATTCTTTTTCTTTATAGTCATGTAATAAAAAAAAAAAAGTTAGATCTCAGCAAATAATAAATGCCAATTCCGAAATATAATCACCCCATTAAGGTACTGTCCATAATATGCAAAAACAGTAATAAAACATCCTTTCTAAACATTTGTATTTTGATTCTAAACTCTCTTTTCCTAATATTAGAGATTTTGTTCTATTCTCTATCAAGTCCCTGTTTAGTTTCTGCCCCCCTCTGTCCTTTCTTTTCTCCCACTTTCCCCAGCGTTGCCTCCTTCTCTCACCTTGTGTGTGACAGTAATATTAGCTCTTTCCTCCCCTCTCTTTATATAATGTGCAGCAGGCAGGCAGCTGTGTAGGAGGGTCACGCTCCAGTACCTTGAGGCAGATGACACATTTAAGAGTTTGGTTGGAGGGAGCGAAGTCTGCTGAGCAATCTTAACCTCCTCGGGGTTAACCCAGGCATGGCTGGTGTGTGAAGGGTTAGCGAATGAGAAGAGCCATCTAGGGAAGTTCGGACGGCATTTCACCCACTAAATGCATTGTTGCTCTATCTGGAATACAGATATACTTTCATGTTACAATCATCCATATGGAATGAACTTCATACAATAATAGTCCAGGTATGAGACATATTATCCAGAATGCTTGTGACATGGGACTTTCCGAATAAGGGATCTTTCTGTAATTTGGATCACCATCAATTAAATGGGTGGTTCACCTTTAAAAGTTAACTTTGAGGGGCAGAAAGGTCGAAGTGAATTTTCGAACTAAAAAAATTCAAAGTAATTTTTTGGATACATCGACCATCGAATAGGATACTACGGGGCACATTTACTATGGGTCGAATATTGAGGGTTAATTAACCCTCGATATTGGACCATCGAAGTTAAATCCTTCGACTTCGAATATCAAAGTCGAAGGATTTACCGCAATTCATTCGATCGAACTAATTCAAAGGATTTTAATTCATCGATCAAACGTTTTTCCTCCGATCACAAATTGCTAGGAAAGCCTTTGGGGACCTTCACCGTAGGCTAACATTGGTGCTCGGTAGGTTTTAGGTGGCGAAGTAGGTGGTCGAAGTTTTTTTTAAAGAGACAGTACTTCGACTATCGAATGGTCGAATAGTCGAACGATTTTTAGTTCGAATCGTTCAAAGTCGTAGTTGAAGGTCGAAGTAGCCAATTCGATGGTCGAAGTAGCAAAAAAACTCGAGCTAAGTATATGTGCCCCCATGACTTTGAATTTACTTCGAATTCGATTCGAAGTAAAATAGTTCGAATATTCGACCATTCGATAATCAAAGTACTGTCTCTTTAAAAAAACTATGTTAGCCTATGGGGCCCTTCTACAGCATTTTTCTAAGTTTTTTGAAGTCGACGTAAAATCGTTTGATCGTACGTTAAAATCGTTCAGATCTTTCGATTTTACTTCGACCGCAGAATACACAAATTCGATGAAAAAAGTTTGAATTCGATATTCGAATTCGAAGTATTTTAATTCGATGGTCGAATTTCGAAGTATTTTTTACTTTGAAATTCTACCCTTGATAAATCTGCCCCTTAGTATTTTATAGAATGACCAATAGCAACTTTTCAACTGGTCCTCGTTATTTATTGTTACAGTTTTTTTGTATTATTTGTCTTTTTCAGCTGACTCTTTCCAGCTTTCAAATGACCCCATCTAAAAAGCAAGTGCTCTACAAGGCTACAAATATATTGTTATTGCTACATTTTATTACTCATCTTTCTATTCTGACCCTCTCCTATTCATATTTCAGTCTCTGCTAGGGTAATCTGGACCCTAGCAACCAGATTGCTGAAACTGCAAACAAAAGAGCTGCTGAATAAAAAGCTAAATAACACACAAAACCACAAATAATAACAAATGTAAACCAATTGCAAATTGTCTCAGAATATCACCTTCTACATCATATTAGACGTTAACTCAAAGGTGAACAACGCCTTCAAGTTTACTAAAAAACATTTAAATATTAAATTAACCCTATAGGATTGTTTTGTCCCCTATAAGAATTAACTAAAACATACATATATGGGACCCGTTATACAGAATGCTCAGTTCCTGTGGTTTTCCGGATAAGGGGTCTTTCCATGATTTGGATCTCTGTACCTTAAAACTGCTATAAAAACATTTAAACATTAATTAAACCCAATAGGATCGTATTGCTTTGCAAAGGATTACTTATATCTCAGTTGTGGTGAAGTACAAGACATTGTGTTATGATTAAAGAGAAAAACGGTTTTTAAAAATTAGAATTATTTGATTTAAATGGAGTCTATTGGAGATGGCCTTCCAGGTTTTCTGGATAAAGGGTTTTCGGATAACGGATCCCATACCTGTAGTACAAGAAGCTGTTTTATTATTAGTGAGAAAAATGAAATAATTTCTAAAAAATTTTAATTATTTACTTAAAATTCAGAGCTTTCTGAAGAAGAGGTTTGACTGTTCCCATACCTGTAACATACTGTATTGCTTTTCAAATTGGTGTCCCTTAGCACTGAAGCACATGTGTCTATACTGGCAGTCCCCAACCTTTTTTGGACCGGGGACCAGTGCAAACATTTTTTTTGTTGTTGCAAGGACCGTGGGTGGGGTCGGGGATGGGGTCGGAGGGGTCGGCGGGGTCAGGGTATGTCGGCAGGGTTGGGAGCGGGGTCGGCGGCGGGGTTGGCGGCGGTCAGCAGTTTGTTTTCGTGGGCTGTGCTTGGCCCAGTGCAGGAGTGTCCTCGGCCCGGTTCTGGGCCGCAGCCCGGCGGTAGGGGAACCCTGGTCTAGACCCATGGCTATGAGCCCTTTTATATTATATATGATAAGTAAGAATTTATTTTATTCTTTCTTTCCTTCTACCTTTATAAGTTTTTGTTGCTGTTCCGGATTGTTGATTTCACACATGCATTCATAATGATTGGGACTTTCTGCATCAAGAGAAGTGTGTATAAGCATTGCAATACATACTGCATTGCTGCTTTCCTTCCTACTCATTCGAAGACTAATTACTTTTACAAATCTATATCCATCACACAGACAGAGAACAAATAGGAATTAAGGCTCATACAGTATGTGATTTTGTCATATAATGGTTTAAAGGGCAAGTAAAGTCTAAAATAGATAAAAAGACAAATAAGGACCGCACAAGCTCACCGCTTTCCCCCTTCCAGTTCAGGTGCGCAGTCAAAACAGTGTCCCCACTGTGAATACGACAAAGACTCAGGAAGCAGACGGCACTTCTGAAACTGGGGTTTATTGGAGATACTGCTGGTAACACCTTACGCGTTTCGGGAGTTATCCCTTAATCATAGGTTACTATGATTAAGGGATAACTTACCTATGATTAAGGGATAACTCCCGAAATGCGTAAGGTGTTACCAGCAGTATCTCCAATAAACCCCAGTTTCAGAAGTGCCGTCTGCTTCCTGAGTCTTTAAAGTCTAAAATAGAATAAGGCTAGAAATGCTGTATTTTGTATACTAAATATAAACATGAACTTACTGCACCACAAGCCTAATCAAACAAATAATTTATGCTTTCAGAGTTGGCCACAGGGGGTCACCATCTTGTAACTTTTTTAAAAATCTTTGCAAGACTAAGACTGTGCACATGCTCAGTGGGGTCTGGGCTGCTTAGGGATCGTCATAAACAAAGCTGCTTGAGTTCTGCATGGCTGGGAAGTAAGGCGGGGGCTCCCCCTGCTGTTCATAAGTATGATTGTTTCCCTGCTCAGCAGTTAGGGACCGTCTGACAATTCCTATCCACAGCAGTAAATGAAGGGAGAATTTCACTGCATACAGTCAGGTTTCTTATAAAAACGGTACACATTTTTTAATTAAAGTATATTGGAGAAAGGTTTCGTTTTCATTAAAGAAAGTAAAAATGGGATTTTATTTTTTTGCCTTTATATGCCCTATGCTATGATAGTTGTTAATGAAAAAGCTGGAATTTTTGGGCTAGCACAGCCTCAGCAATTCTTGCTCTAGCAGCAACAAGAGCCTTAGGGGACACATATAATGCTTGTTGTGGTTATTTATGCTTGGCCTGTTTGACCCCTCTAGCACCTTTTATTTAAGGGGAAGTTCCCTTTTAAATCAATTAAATGGGTTGTCCACCTTCCAAAACATTTTTCAGTTGAGTTGTTTCCAGATTGTTTACCATAAACAAAGACTTATTTCAATTGCTTTCCATCTTTTATTTTTTACCATTTTCCCAAAATATAACTATCTCTAGTGTCTCAGTCTGGCAGCTCAATGATCCAGGAGCAGCTGAACTATTACAATTTTCTACATTTAGTAAATTAATTGATACATTTCTCAGGAGTATCTCTGGAATATTAGCAACTATTGTATCCAGTCTAACAGCTGCCTGTAATGAAACTCAGGGATTCTGCTCAGCAGGGACAAAGATAACAAATAAACTAAATGTATCAATTTAGAACAATTTACAGGGCCGGCGACCCCCCCAAGCTGCTTTAGAAGGTGAAAAATGAAACTTTAATATTACAAAAAGAAAATAGAAAGTAATTGGAAAAAATCTTTATTTCTGGTGAACAATCTGAAACCACCTGAATTGAAAAAAGTGTTTGAAGATGAACAAGCCCTTTAATATAATTTTAGACCACTTCTTAGCAACTTTACAATTGGTATTTTTTTTTTTACAATATTCTACCTATTTTACACTATTCTGCCCTTTTTCAACTAAAAATGCTGTCTAGTGTCAGGGGCACTGACCCTGGCAACCAAAATTTCAGTGATTGTAAAGTATTCAGTATTGTTATGCTTCTTTTGTATTGCTTATCTTTCTATAATTCCTCTTCCATTCTGAATTCTAAAGTGCTACCTTGCTGCTAGAACCATATATCAAATAAAAAAATAATTTAAAAATCACAAAAATAAAAACAAAGACAAATTGCTAATTCTATATAATACTATTTTGGATTCGGCCGAACCCCTGAATCCTGAATCCTTTGCAAAAGATTCGGCCGAATACCGATCCGAATCCTAATTTGCATATGCAAATTAGGGGTGGGAAGGGGAAAATATTTTTTACTTCTTGTTTTGTCACCAAAAGTCACATGCTTTCCCTCCCCACCCCTAATTTGCATATGCAAATTAGGATTCGGAATTCAGTTTGGCCAGGCAGAAGGATTCGGCCGAATCCTGCTGAAAAAGGCCGAATCCCGAACCGAATCCTGGATTCGGTGCGTCCCTAAATGTCATTGTTTACAACATGCCAAAAAAGTTTAAGTGAACTACCCCTTTAAACCTACATTCCTTTGAGTTATTATGGGAGGCATAGCTAGGTGTGGCACTCCAAGTTGATGGCAGGATCACAAGGAAGTATTGCTGCTATTACTCATATATGTGGATGACCACAGAACGGGTCACATGGTGGGTGGTTTAATTCTTGCTTTCATTAATAATTATGGAAACCATCTGAATTCTCTTATTTCTTTTCAATTAATAATAAACAAATAATTACAAGACTATGGGGCAGATTTGAATAGATCTAACAGGTGAAAGTTCAACATTTGATAAATAAATAGGCTTCTAAAAATCGCATGAATGAATAGAAAGTGGGTGAATTTTTTTTCTGGTAAACTCTAATCCCAAATCTGCCCCTTAAAATGCACTCTAGTGAGGTGTGAGCCACCATACACTTCATGCCCAGGCTAGATGGCAATTGCATTACTACAATGTCAATGTGGCTAGTTTTGAGCCCAAGGCAGAAGAAGCAGATCCTGTAGTTGCAGGAGGGGGCAGGAGAGTAGGGGACCCCGTAAGGTCCCAATTAATGAGCAATTTCAATATATCTTGGTAGAATAGGTAAACTTAGCAATGTTTTTGAGCCCTAGATTGAATGTGCTGGGGGCCCAGTAACAGCTAGTTAGCCACTGGTCCAAAGGATCCATTTCCATTCTCCCAAGACCAGAAAAAGGGTGAGGTAGAGTAGGAACCTGGTTATAGCACCTTGCTGGTTGATGTGCTTCAGCCTTGCAGCACTGGGATTACTTCAAAAACATACAGGCACGTTAACTGGCTCCTAGTAAAATTGATTGTAGTCTGTATGACTGTGATAGGGGCTTTAGACTGTAAGTTCTTCTGGGGCAGGTACTGATGGAGATCTTGAGTTTTCATCTTAGAGAAGCAAAAAAACACCATGATGCTCTGAATTCCCTTCCTGGTCTATAGGGTTTAGCCTCATCTCTGTGTCTGGAGGAAATTCTATCCACTTGGCTTTCTTTCCCGAAAGTGCTTAGTCTGAGGAAGAAAAGCACTCTCCACCCAAAGATTAATACATGATATCGTCCAACTGTTTTCCAAAAATATGTTTCCCTTCAAAAGGTAGTTTAAACAACATGTTGTTAGATGCCGTGTCCGTATACCATATAAGGTTCTACATCCACCATAGAGTAAGAAATAATCTTGGCCATCAATCTGAACAAATCGACTACAGCCCCAAGGCAAAACTCTGCCACAACCTTTAGGCTTCACAGAGAGTCTCTCTAGGAGAATCTTCTAAGATGGCTTGCTCAATATTATCAGTCCATATAGCCATGGCCTTAGAAACTGACAGTACTGCAACTGCCATTTTGCAAGTGCCACCTACTGACATATAAGCTTTTTTAAATCAATCTCCACATGTCTGTCCATAAGATGCTTAAGTGGAGAACTGTCAGTTGGTAAAAGAGTCTTTTAAGATGCACTCTTGTTCTATAGTTTCTTCAATCTCTGAGTGAACAGAAAACACATTATTTTACTTCTTAACAAATAAAGAAGCGGCAGGAGGCTCAGGTTGCATATCCTCCAGATTCAAAGTACATCTAACTGCCTTAATGATGGCTGGAATAACTCTGACTTAGAAAAGAGAGACTTCTGGTCCTCTGAAGAATAATTCTGAGTAGTAGAAGTAAAGGCTCTAGGATCTTTTCCCATAATTCAGTTTTAGTTTTTTCCCATATGCTTTAATAGAGTTTTCAGGTGGTAAACCATGAAATAATTTCTCTGAATTGAATCGCATCTCTAATTGAATCTCGTCCATTAGTTTTCATGTGATAAATCTTTTTCTCACTGAGTTGAATCAGGTCCATTGTTTGAATAAATGTTGCAAATGTAAGGAATGCCATAATCAAGTAAAAACTAGGAAAACCACTAAAAGAGTTTATAAAGATCTTATTAATGACAAGATATTTAAGGTTCACTTCTGTTTAGACTGGTGTAATGTTCTCAGTCCATAAGTCAGAAAGGCCTAGAAAGGGCAACACAAATAAAGGGGAAGCATGCCACCCAGCCGCACCAGAAGCTCATCTAATTCCAGAATATTAGTGTCTGGGCATGTTTGCAATTTGACCAATTATTTTAATCTATGTGCGCCTTGTCCCCTGTACTCTGGGACTGCATGAACAGGAGAAAGTATAAATCTGCAGAAACAGGTAAGAACCTTTATTGGCAATGGCAAGAAAGGCGTCGATAGACGCCGCAACAACAGGAGCAGGTGTCTGCCTTCGCTAGAGTAGTATGGAAGGAGCGGGAATGAAGCTGCAAGACCAGGAGTAGGTAAGTAACTGCATTTGATGGAGCAGACATGGAGCTTTAGCAAGTAAGAAGCTCAAATGGCAGGAACAGGAGAAGATAAGAAGGGGAAGTTGCAGGAGTAGTATATTTGTAGTAGAAGATGTATGAGTATGTATGTGAGCATGTAAGTAGTTCAATTTGCTGGAACAGACATGGAGCTACAGAGACAGAACTGAATTTGCAAGAGCTGTCAAGCAGCATGGACAGACGCATGTACTGTAATTGGCTGCATATACAGGAGCAAGTATGGAGCTGCAGGGACAAGAGCAAGTATATGATTTTGCAGAAGGTGACATGAAGCTGCAAGGTAAATAGCTGAATTTGCAGGTGCAAGGAAAGAGCAAGCAGGGACAGGAGCAGAGAATTAAGAGAATTTTAATTTTAAGCAAAAGTGGAGCTTCAGGGACAATGGAGGTGCAGCTGACTAGCTACAGTATATTTGCAGGAATATGCATGGAGCTACAGGGATAGGAGCAGAATTTGAAGGAGCAGGTGTGGAGTTACAGGGACAGGAGCAAATGATTGGCTATATTGGAAGTGCACGCATGGAAGTTCAGAGGTGTGCAGGTGAGATGCTGGAGGTAGGAAGGGCTTTTCAGGTAAGCTTATGTATTTTCAGCAGTAGGGTAGAAGCAGGAACTGGGCCGTTAGAATTGAAGTATGTGAGTGACTGCATTTACAGGAGCAGGCATGGAGCTTCAGGGACAGACACAGATAAGAAGAACAAGTTACAGAAATAGTCCTGAGCTGCAGAGACAGATGCAGGCAGGCCGGACTGGCAGTCTTTGGGTTCTGGCAAATGTCAGAGGGGTTGCTGTAAGGTCCCATAGACAGTCACTATTCTGTGGGCTGGTGGAGGACTATTTGGGCCTTTGTTTACTTGGAATGCCAGGGCCTATTTTGACTCCTAGTACGGACCTGGATGCAGGTCAGTGGCTGTAAGGGAACAGGGAAAAGCAGAATTTACAGAAATATGCATGGAGCTGCACCGAGAGGAGTAGGTAAGTAGTAGCTAAATTTGCAGAAGCAAATATAGAGCAGGGACAGGATCATATTATGTATTTGTAGGAACAATGGTGGCGCTGTAGGGTTGAGAGCAGGTGAGTGGCTACATTTGCAGGAGCAGGCTTGGAGCTGCAGGGACAGGAGCAAGTGATTGGCTGTATTTGGCTGTTAGTGTTTCAGCTTGGAGGTAAGAGTTGGGGACCTGACAAGGGCCTTATCCACCATGTAGTCACCTGTGGGCCTGTGCCTAGGGCAGCAAATTTAGGGGTGCAGCCCATGGATAACTACATGGTAAATAGAAAAATTACTTCTTACATTTCACCACCAAATACTTTTTGCTTAATCCAGTGGCAGAGCTGCGGAGAGGGGGTGTCTGCTTCTCCAACAATCGTAATGTAATGTGAAGGACAGACTGGCCTCTGTACTATGCACCAATTGCCAGATGAAGGAGGCAGGCTGAGGTCCAGTGTATAGGGCAGTAATAGACTTAAATACAGCCCTGGCCCTAACCATATTGATCCTCCTATGTCTCCTATTAACTGTACATGTGGAATGAATGTTACACAAACACATCATGACTTGAGATGACCCGTCTGTCTTTATTCAAAAATCATCATCTTCAGCCTGTAATAAATGCTTTGCCGCCTTCTGTGGCACCAACACAGAAATAGTACATCATAATGATGGGAAATATCTGCAGTCTAATGTCTTATCTCCTATATAGCATGATGGAAAATATATGAGGTTCATATATATCTAGGACCAGATAAACTCACAGCTGCAAAATGCCAATAATCACCTCTGCTCATAATTTTCCCAATACAAACCCAGCCGGGAACCACACATCCCTTTTATTCCAACTTTCAATGGAGAGAGTTGAGCATTCATGGCATAATATAAATTGGGCTGCTAATAAATCTTCAGATAAGTGGGTAGAGAGTGTGTTTTATACTGGATTTAAATTCAGGGAAATGCAGTTCCATTAGAAGTGAAAGGAGATGATTAATTTCCACCACTGAACCTGCTCAATATACGTAACATGTTTTCCTTAGTGATTGGAATTTGCCCTTGAGATACAATAAATCAATGTAATATTCCAAAGACTTGGCCATGTGTTCTGTGTTTATCTCTAACCTTTACCCCCTCAGTGCAATCATTTTACGGGAAAACCTGCAGCCCCAATGCCCTGTGGCCTCTCACCCCTCACTCATGGACACAATTATATATCATTTACTCACTGGCAGGGCTGTCTGTCATTATTGGTGTCAGGACTTGCAGCCAAAAACACATTAAGGGTCCCCATTAATTATATTAAATTGGAATGTCCTTCCTATCAGCCTTTAGCCATTGCTTAAAGGGCATGTAAAGGCAAAAATATAAAATCCCATTTTTACTTTCTTTAAGGAAAAAGAAACCTATCTCCAATATACTTTAATTAAAAAATGTGTACCGTTTTTATAAGAAACCTGACTGTATGCAGTGAAATTCTCCCTTCATTTACTGCTGTGGATACGAATTGTCAGATGGTCCCTAACTGCTGAGCAGGGAAACAATCATACTTATGAACAGCAGGGGGAGCCCCCGCCTTACTTCCCAGCCATGCAGAACACAAGCAGCTTTGTTTATGATGATCCCTAAGCAGCCCAGACCACACTGAGCATGTGCACAGTCTTAGTCTTGCAAAGATGTTTAACAAAGTTACAAGATGGTGACCCCCTGTAGCCAACTTTGAAAGCATAAATCATTTGTTTGATTAGGCTTGTGGTGCAGTAAGTTTATGTTTATATTTAGTATACAAAATACAGCATTTATAACAGTAGTGATGGGCAAATAAATTTGCTGTGAGTTTCTGCGTTTCACCGCAAGAGAATTAATTCACGAAACTGCAGCGACAATTCCACTGCGTCAAAAAAAATTGACGTGCATCAAAATTATTTGGATGCCCATTGACTTTAATGCATTTGGACTGAAAAGTTGCGTGTATAAAAATACCGTTTCGCAAATTGCACAGATTCGCCCATCACTAGTTTTCAGTTAATGTGATGACAATCAGGCGTCAGTTATTAGCATCTACAGGAGAAAGATTTCTTGAGAGGCCAGAATATTATCTTGTTTGGGGATCCAGGCCATTCGTCCTTTGCCAGTGCTCTCACTGTTCTTCCTAGTCACGGAGCAGAAGTTGATTTATCCTCTGGAAATTGGGTGAGCACATCTACAAGGCCTGTTTCATGCCACCCTGTGCTAATACAACTGGATAGGGGTCTCAACCATTTTTTTGCTAAGGTTTGCAAACTTTGCTCTGGTTCAGTAACCCAAGGTGACCAGCCAGCTGAGCGGTTGCTTTCGGTTATTGGACTGGGGCAAACGTTGCCAGTGATACTGCATAATAATGTGCCAAAGGCCTTAAGTGACTGAGGAACTGAAACAGGAGTGAGTCAGAGTCAGAGTCAGCTCGTTTCCATTCCCAGTCACCATGCACTGCCCATGAAAGGTACAATAGGGCGACAGTGCAGAGCAAAGAGGGTCAGTCTGCAGTTCAATCACATCTACAGGGCTAAAAGGTTGTCCGTCTGTAATTTATAACTCATTATATTCCAATCCTATTTTAAAGGGCATGTAAAGTCTAAAATAGAATAAGGCTAGAAATGCTGTATTTTGTATACTAAATATAAACATGAACTTACTGCACCACAAGCCTAATCAAACAAATAATTTATGCTTTCAAAGTTGGCTACAGGGGGTCACCATCTTGTAACTTTGTTATACATCTTTGCAAGACTAAGACTGTGCACATGCCCAGTGTGGTCTGGGCTGCTTAGGGATCGTCATAAACAAATCTGCTTGAGTTCTGCATGGCTGGGAAGTAAGGTGGGGCTCCCCCTGCTGTTCATAAGTATGATTGTTTCCCTGCTCAGCAGTTAGGGACCGTCTGACATTTCCTAACCACAGCAGTAAATGAAGGGAGAATTTCACTGCATACAGTCAGGTTACTTGTAAAAACTGTACACAATTTTTTAATTAAAGTATATTGGAGATAGGTTTCTTTTTCATTAAAGAAAGTGAAAATGGGATTTTATTTTTTTGCCTTTACATACCCTTTAATATAGAATTATGATTTAAATAAACTCAGTTATTCAAGAATATACCATATGTGGAGTGTAGAATTCTAATAGAAACATTGTTTCCCCTGTGCTGTGTAGAACAGATGGAACCTAGAATAAATGCCATGAGCACAGAAATGTCTAGAAAACAGCTGTGAGCCTTGGGGCAATACCTTGGTGCCACCTGCATGCATGTGCAACACAGACATCTGGCATAATAATATCTAGTGTATTTATTGTGGCATTCAGCAATTAGTGAAGGGCAAACTGTTGCTACACAGCAATTGCAGCCTTTATTTATTTTGCCTTTATCCTATTGGGCAAATCAAGCACAGAATCTTTTCAATAGATGTGGTCTTTCTTTTTTCCGATCTTTTGTGACCCCTATTGGCTTCATATATTACTGTTTTTGCCAGACTTTATTTGAACTGAGATAAGAAAGCTAAGTAAGGCCTTTGAAGCAGACGGAGGGATAATCCATCCAGGTCGATGTCCGCTGGAGGGATTATACAAGCAGATAAAGCACTGTGCCATTATGCTGATAACTTTCTGTCCAGATTTATTTGGTTCAATGTGAGGATAGTGAAGAATGGTGGCACAAGCATCATGATATGGGGATGTTTCTCATACTATGGTGTTGGGTCTATTTATCACATACCAGGGATCATGGATCAGTTTAAATACATCAAAATACTTGAAGAGATCATGTTACCTTACGCTGAAGAGGAAATGCCCTTGAAATGGGAGTTTCAACAAGACAACGACCCCATATACATCAGTAAATGAGCAACATCTTGGTTCCAGTCCAATCCCCAGACCTTGATCCAATAGAAAACTTGTGGGATGACATCAAAAATGCTGTTTCTAAAGGCAAAAGCAAGAAATGCAAAAGAATTGGGGAATGTAATAGGTGCCAGAAGTTGGTGGACTCCATGTAACACAGATGTGCAGCAGTTCCCAAATACACTGATTATACAACTAAATATTAGTTCAGTCATTCAAAGTTAAGCAAAACCTTGAAATATTTTTCAGTTTATACAGTGAATGTCATGAAGAAGAAGCAGACACTGCTATTTTTTTGAAACTGCCTAATATTCCCTTTTCTTCACAAGGAATAACACAAATTTGATAATTTTTTTCTTCATGTTTTGATTTGTAATAGAGTGAGCAGTGTAGAGTCCTGCAGCGGGTCGGGTACCTGCGGATTACCCGTAAAAACCTGCGGGTTGCGGGTAGAAGTTCCGGGTGCGGGTATAGACGCAGGTCGGCGGTTCAGGCCGCGGGTCTTCTCACTGGCGATTTTTACTCCTTTTTTTCTGATCACGTCTACTTCCGATGATGTCACTTCCGGTTTACAATGACAGCACTTCCTGTTCTTGATGGTCAGCGGGTCTGGGTTGCGGATAAGGTACTTGCGGGTCAGGTAGTGGATAAGAATGCGGGTTGCGTGTCCAGGTTGCAGGTAAGGGTTCCAAAAAATGGACCAGCGCCGAACTCTAGTGCAGTGTTCCCAATGCATTTGTGTGTATGGAAATAAAAGCTATAATAAAGGATTTAACTTTTTTTAAACAAACTGCTATTATTCTGAGCACAACTGTATATTACAGGCAATTCACTTTCACACATCATCTTGATGCAAGAACCCAAAACGCTATGATTTAAATGATGGAAAAATAACTTATGGCCATGTCTGTGTGCCGTTTCTATTGGGTAGAATTGCAAAGAGAAATGTGCTATTTGTATAAATAACGGACACCTGCAGTAACATTAAAAGGAATTGTTCAGTATAAAAATAAAAACTGGGTAAATAGACTGTACAATATAAAAAGGCAGCAACCAATCAGAGACTTGAGGGGTAGCCACATGGGTCATATCTGTTGCTTTTGAATCTGAGCGGAATGCGGAGGGTCAATTACAAACTCACTGAACAGTTATGTCCCATGTGACCCCCCTTCAAGTCACTGACTAACTCGGAGTTATAGAGCTGAAAAGCAGGACGTAGTGTTCTGGCTATTATGTTAGACATCCAGTCACTCCAGCCTTTATACATTACATTTTGCCTAACTAACTATATTAGAGACATTTTTTTATTTTGTACAGCCTATTTATGCACCCAGTTTTTATTTTTACACTGAACTGTTCTTTTAAGAGATGCACACCTTCTACTGCTATAAAGCACGTGATTTGAGCTCAATGGAGCAAATTTGGCTTGGATCAGATCATTTCTAGTGAGACTGTTAAGCCAACAGAAAAGTAAGGGATCTGGGCAGAAGGGGCAAACAAATGCACCCCTCACTGCTCCAAATACAAATGAAATGAACCCAATAGGGTGCAATTCATTTAGTATTATTAGGAGTGATGGAAGAGGCCTTTTGATCACCGTTGTTCTCCACCAGAGGGCAGTGGAGGTCAAAAACTTTGTGTATAACTTCCCTAAATTCATTATGTGGTTATGAGTCTACCCCCTGTCTTGTAACCTACAGCCGCTACTGTTTACTCCTACAGGGCACTTAAAATAATGAAAATAAAATTTAAAAAAATTAAAGCAAACTGCTGATACGTTACAAGACCAGAGAGAATGTTTTTTTGTATCTCCCCAATTCCCACAGACAATTCACCCAAAAGCTGATATACTTGTAGCCCAGCAACATCATGGTGCCAAGGTTCAGAAACAAGTATTTCAGTAGATTTTTCCCAACCTAATAATAGTATCTAGTAAGTAACCAAGACTTTTCCAAGTTTATTTCCAGTGGTCTGTTATTATCTGCATTATAAAGTATTTATATACCTTGGGAGGCACATTTATCAAAGGTCGAATTTCAAATTCATGTGAGTTTTTTTTTTTTTTAAAAAAACTCCTATGAATTTGAAAATCTAAATTTATTGTTAAAATCACATTTTTTTACAACTCAGATGAATTGAAACGACACGAAAATCGAATCGCGTTTGATCAAATTCAATTTGAATTTTCGGGTCGTTTCAATCCACCGGAGTTGGAAAAATTTGATTTCAGCAATACATTTCGATTTTCAAATTTATGGGAGTTTAAAAAAAAAAAAGAACGTGAATTCAGAGAAAAAACTCGAATCACGTTTGATCGAATTTGATTTAAAGTTTTTTCTGAAAATTCATGTTTTTTTTTTTTTAAACCCCTAAACTTCCATAAATTTGAAAATCGAAATTTATTGCCGAAATCAATTTTTTTTCCAACTCAGGTGGATTGAAACGACCCAAAAATTCAATCAACAAACTCGATTCAAGTTTTTGATCAGGGCGGCTGTAAACATCTCCCGTTGACTTAAACAGCAATTCGGTAGGTTTTAGGTGGCGAATAGTTGAATTTGAATTCTTAACGGGCCAGAGTATGATAAATCTAAAAAAATCAAATTTTTTTTAAAAAAAAAAACTCGAATCAAATTTGGATAACTCCCTAGTCGAATTTAACAGTTTTGCCCATAAGTTTTTTTTTTTTTTAGAAAATTTTAATTTTTAATTCGACCCTTAATAAATCTGCCCCCAATTCATGGTTCTGCAATTGCGCTGTAAAATGACAGACCAGCATAATCGCAATGTTGGAGACAGTGACATTACACACAAATATATATATATATATTCCCTTTGCAGAAGTCACTTTATTTGTGCCGAACATGCCCAGCAATGACTTCGCTTTGGGCTTCACTTCCATTTTGTGTAAAAGATCTGTGTTTGTATAACTTATAAACATGATTTACATCCACACTCCTATTGAGGGGGCACAGTCAGCAGCAGGACTTACCCTCTCCCACCAACCCCAGACAGCAGCATAAGATCAGTATTATGTTTGCACAGGCCTCATAAGAAGCTTGATCTTGGATATACGAGTCAATATATCAAAATTGGGAATCCACCTCTGATTTACATCTGGTGAAGCCTTAGGTACTCGCCCCAGTTCACAGGCGACACATATATCAAAGTTCCTTGTATCCAAAAGATAGCTGTCCCAAAGGCTTACTTTTCAGTAAAAAATTTCTTTATTTAAATTATCATTAAAAATATTTGGTTACATTCAGTCCCCCCAGGCCCACCTTACGCGTTTCGCACCTTCCGGCGCTTAGTCATAGGTGTATCTGTGATACACCTATGACTAAGCGCCGGAAGGTGCGAAACGCGTAAGGTGGGCCTGGGGGGACTGAATGTAACCAAATATTTTTAATGATAATTTAAATAAAGAAATTTTTTACTGAAAAGTAAGCCTTTGGGACAGCTATCTTTTGGATACAAGGAACTTGGATATACGAGAATAACCTAATGGTAGAGATCCAGCAGACAGAGAGGCAACACAGTCAGTTTGATAGACCAGCTGTCTCAAAGATTCCATCCTCACCTAGCAGATATGAAACAGGTAAGGGTCAGAGAAGAATAGGAAAACCTTTAAGGGAGAACTAAACCATAAAAATGAATATGACTAAAAATGACATTTTATATACTGAATTTTTTTGCAGCAGCCTAAAGTGTCAGCTTGTCAATAGCAGCAATGATCCAGGACTTCAAACTTGTCACAGGGGGTCACCATCTTGGAAAGTGTCTGTGACACTCACATGCTCAGTGGGCTCTGAGCAGCTGTTGAGAAGCTGAGCTTAGGGCTCGTCACTAATTATCCAGCAGAAAATGAGGTTGGTCAGTAATATAAACTGATGCTACAGGGCTGATTATTAAATTCTGATGCTAATTGCACTGGTTTCTGTGCTGCCATGTAGTAATTATCTGTATTAATTACTAATCAGCCTTATATTGTGACATTTCTATTCTATGTGTACTGTATATTGTGAGTGGGTCCCTAAGCTCAGTAAGTGACAGCAGCACAGAGCATGTGCAGTGAATCAGCAAAAAGAAGATGGGGAGCTACTGGGGCATCTTTGGAGACACAGATCTTTACTACTAAAGGGCTGTGGTTGCCTTGGGCTGGTACAGAAGCCCAAAACATAATGTATAACATTTCGACCTACTTCTTTAGTTTGGCTTTAGTTCTCCTTTAAGTTAAAGAGGGAAAAGAAAGCCCTCAATCCGGCAGGTACCAGAGACAGCAGGGGTGGAAGGGTTAAACCGAAAACAGCCCCTAATAAACAGAGACAAGTGTGACACAAGAAGAGACAGCCCCCCCAATAAACAGGACAAAACATTGTAGAGAAAAGACCATGCCCATTAATCAGAGACTGCAGAGAGAACAGAGGATGATGGCTTCCCCTTGATACTGAAGGCATAGTTTAAATATTTCTTTTTTCACCCCATCTATCACTGCCTTCCTTCCCCTTAAATTAAAATAAACATTAAAATGAAGCCTGGCAGGAGTAGGGGAGGAAGAGCGAGTAAGAAGACTGGCAGAGAAGTTAGTAAGTAAAGAGAGGCCAACAAGTCAGGGTGTAGAGGGGAGACCACTAGCTCAGACGAGGAACACAATGTTAACCAATAGTCAGGCCCAAGCCACACTGGAATTTGTTTTTCTTGTGGTTGAGGAAAGCTCCCATGGCTAGAGTGAGTGGAAGAGGAGGCAGCTTTTTTTCTAGAGTGGCACCAACTATCCAGTTGCTATCTACAGAGCCTGCAGGGAGAGAAAAGAGAGAAACAATAAGCAATAGCAATAAAACCCAGGCAAACACAAATGGAATCATAATTGGCCAGTAAGTGAACTACATTGGCATATTTGCAGCAGATACAACCCAGTAAGCGTGAACACAGTCTTTACAGAGAGACAACATAAAACTATGCTACAATGTGTTCCCCAGCAATAAGGAGACAACATAAAATTGTTTAGCCCTCTAGTGTCAAATCATGGTATGACACAAACCTTTAAACAGTAGGTTGGCTTTGGGGAGGTCCAACTGATAAGCAAATGAAACACTTGTGTCCTGCATTCTGGCGCTGGCCTCGAACTCCACCCCCACCTGGAGCTAAAAAGACAGAAGAAACAATAGTCAGAGATAGGAAAGGAATTGGAAAGGACAAATCAAATAGCAGCAATAGAAGCCACCAAAGAGACAACCAAGGCAAATGCAATCTCTATGCAGCTGGGAAAGTTAAAAATCAATTCAGAATTTAAGTGATGATGAATCGCGTAGGAACCCTAACAATTATCTTAGCGCCATACACACAAACTTTTGAGAATGACAGGGAGGTAGTTGGTCAGAGACACAACAAGTCACCCATGAGTGTGGGCGGCTAAATAGAAAAAGAGGAAGGAATCACTTCTGGGGCCTGATGATTGGCTACTCATGTGACTATTGCACCCGATTTTTAGAGAGAATAATTATTGGTAAATTAAGGGTATTCAGGCTTGGGAGTTTGGTTGGATTAAAAAAAAATAATAAGAAAGTGAGAAAAAAAGTTGATTCAGCGGATTCAGAAAGAAGGTGAAAAACAGTCACAAATAGAAAAGTAATTGGTAAAATTCTTTATTTCTGGTGAAAAAAACTGAATAGCAAAAAAGTATTTGAAGGTTAACACCTTTAAGTGAACAGCCTTAATTTGTATTTACTCTTTCATTTCCAAAGAGAACTAAAGCCTAAAATGTAATAAGGCCGGACATGCTGTATTTGACAGTATATGCTGAACTTACTTTTGCAGCCCAAAATTTCAGCAGCCCAGTAACGCTAGTAATCTAGCCTAATTCTTAGTTCTATCTTTTTACATTATGAGATATTACTGGGTTAGGATTGCTCCTCCAAAAAAACTGGAACCCCGTTTATTTTGTTTCCCAGTTTACCTGGTCGTTGGCTTTGTGGTAGTAGGTAGCATGTGCTCCTGCCTGCCCAAGGGTGAGTGTCGCCGTCCAGTTAGGAGCTAGATGTAATAAACAATATTCAATAAAAGACTGAATATCACATAGATGCAGCACGAGACAATACATAAGAGCTGATCTAGGAGGAATAAATTCAAGTATCAAAATTTCAGCTATAATGTTAACGTCATATACAATAATTAAATGTATATTTAAGTACATTCAAAAAAAAAAGGACGCAATTTCTTTCTATTAGTTCCAACGTTCTATTACAGTGACTGATGTGCGATGATATATAGTAATAGTTATGGGTACAACTGATAGTAGAAGGCTACTACGGTTTCTTCCCACTGCAGCCTACAGCAATGGAGACATGTGGTCCATACATTCAATATGGGGCACGCTATGCATTTGCTTGAACCCCAGAATCCGCACCCATCAGATAAAATTGTTGTCAAAACAATGGACCCACATTTAGGGGCAGATTTATTAAGGTTCGAATTGTAAATTTGAATTTTCGAGTTAGATTTTTGGTCAAAACTCACAAATTCGAGTCGGGAATAATCCAAACTCGAATTCGAGATTTATCATGTTTGGACCCTGGGAACAATTTGAATTCGACTATTCAACCCAAAAAACCTGCCGAGTTCATGTAGAAGTCAATGGTAGAGCTCCAGTGACCAATTTGATGATATTAACAGCCTTCCTGACAGTTTGTTTTCTAAGAAAAAAAACTTGATTTGAGTTTAGTCAAATTTAATTCGATTCGAGTTTTGGGTCGGTAAAAATCGTTTGAGTTTTAGACATTCAAGTTTTTTCTTAAATAAATAACATTCGACCTTTGATACATCAGCCCCTTAATATCTTGGTACAGATGAGCAAAATAAATCACAAACGGATTCTGAGAGTCAATCACAAAAATATCTATAGTAAAGAAACAAGCCACTTTACCTGTGTATCTTCCTGCTAAAGACATGACAGTTCCCTCCTCCCCAGGACGCCGATGATACACTAGTTCCCCTCCTAATGCCAGACTAGGAGTGATACTTTGCATATAATGTGCTACCAGGATACCTGAAAACAGATTAAGCGCAGGTGAGTGTTAAAGGGCATGTAAAGTCTAAAATAGAATAAGGCTAGAAATGCTGTATTTTGTATACTAAATATAAACATGAACTTACTGCACCACAAGCCTAATAAAACAAATAATTTATGCTTTCAAAGTTGGCTACAGGGGGTCACCATCTTGTAACTTTGTTAAACATCTTTGCAAGACTAAGACTGTGCACATGCTCAGTGTGGTCTGGGCTGCTTAGGGATCGTCATAAACAAAGCTGCTTGAGTTCTGCATGGCTGGGAAGTAAGGCGGGGGCTCCCCCTGCTGTTCATAAGTATGATTGTTTCCCTGCTCAGCAGTTAGGGACCGTCTGACAATTCCTATCCACAGCAGTAAATGAAGGGAGAATTTCACTGCATACAGTCAGGTTTCTTATAAAAACGGTACACATTTTTTAATTGAAGTATATTGGAGATAAGTTCCTTTTTCATTAAAGAAAGTAAAAATGGGATTTTATTTTTTTGCTTTTACATGCCCTTTAAGAACATGATAAAGCTGCAAATACTTGGATAGACTGTCTTGCAAAACAAATGGGTTGGCCATCCATGTGCTAGGCTACATCAGGAGCTTAAATTATATAAGGATTTTCTACTCTGCCCAACTAGTTTTTGAACAAGCCCTTATCAAAATATCAGTTAGGAAGTTGACTGTTTTGTGGCCACATATATGGGTGGTACACTGTCAAGAGTTGGGTTAAATTTACATGAAAAGGAATTGTTCAGTATAAAAATAAAAACTGGGTAAATAGGCTGTGCAAAATAAACAATGTTTCTAATATAGTTAATTGGGCAAAAAGTGTAATGTAGAAAGGCTGGAGTGACTGGATGTGTAACATAATAGCCAGAACACTACTTCCTGCTTTTCAGCTCTCTAACTCTGAGTTAGTCAGTGACTTGAAGGGGAGCCACATGGGACATAACTGTTCAGTGAGTTTGCAATTGATCCTCAGCATTCAGCTCAGATTGAAAAGCAACAGTTATGGCCCATGTGGCCCCCCTCAAGTCGCTGATTGGTTACTGCCTGGTAACCAATCAGTGGAAAGCAAGAGAGCAGCAAAGTAGGAAGTAGTGTTCTGTTCCACATCCACACACTGCAGCCTTTATACATTAAATTCTTGGCTAACTAACTATATTGGGAAACATTTTTTATTTTGCACAGCCTGTTGCTCAGTTTTTATTTTTACATTGAACTGTTCCTTTAAAAGGGTTGGATTAAAATACATAAACAAAATGGAAAATAAATAGTGAAAAGAAAATATATTCCAATTTAAAAAAAATAGTGAACGCGTCCCTTTAAACCACACAGAGCTTTTTGTAGAACTCGTTCCCCATGTAAAACAGCAAGAGTTCAGAGCCCCTTTAAAGGCGTTGTTCCCAAACTGCCCCTTTAAGGCATTGTTCTCAAACTGGGTAGGTACAAGAGCAAACACCAGTTAGGGTATTATATAGAATTACAACAAAACAACTTCACAAGTATCAGTAATTAGCAATGTATGCCAAATTTAATAAATAAGCTGCTAGGCAAGTGTGAATTTATAGCACTTAAGCACTTTAATCATAATTATTTGTCTTAACACAATTGATTGAAATACCATTAATTGTATGTTGGTGCTAAATTGATTGAGCACTAAGCATATGTTTATAATAGCACTAAGCACTTAATAATTAGATCTCAATTAATTTTAGTAAGGTAGTGTGGGGTTTTACTGCTTTCTCTTGTTTTTAGTTAAGTGTGAATTTTTTGTAAATACCGCTTGAAAGAAATTCAGAAGATTCTTCGGTGGTGCTGGGATTCTCACAGAGAGGAACTTACAAAATGTGACATATTGGATTTAAAGGGATTCTGTAAATTTTTATAATGTGGTTTTTATTTCTAAATTACACAGTTTACACTGCAAATAATTCACAATATAAAATTTCATTCCTGAACCAGCAAGTGTATTTTTTTAGTTGTAATATTGGTGTGTAGGTGCATCTCAGGTCATTTTGCCTGGTCATGTGCTTTCAGAAAGAGCCAGCACTTTAGGATGGAACTGCTTTCTGGCAGGCTGTCGTTTCTCCGATTCAGTGTAACTGAATCAGTCTAAATGAGACCTGGATTTTACTATTGAGTGCTGTTCTTGTATCTAACAGTGACTGAAGTTTATCAGAGCATAAGTCACATGACTGGGGGCAGCTGGGAAACTGACAATATATCTAGCCCCATGTCAGATTACAAAATTAAATATTAAATACAAAAAATCTGTTTGCTCTTTTGAGAAACATTTCAATGCAGAATTTTGCTGGAGCAGCACTAAACTGATGCATCTTGAATGTTTTTTTTCCCATGACAGTATCCCTTTAATAAGCCTAACTGATGTGACAAACATAAGCAGTTCTGCTAAAGAGCACTGTGTCTTACCTGATCCGACTAATATATCTGGGTTTCCCATTGTGAGCGCAGCTGTAAAATCTTCACCTCGGTATTCCGTATCCATTTGCCAGTTCACAAACTTTGACTGTTGGGTCTGGAAAAATCAAATGTAAAAGAGTTGGTGTGACACTTAGAGGCCCATTTATCAAAGGTAGAATTTCAAATTCATGTGAATTTTTTTTTTTTAACTGTAATAAATTCGAATATACTCGATTAGATTGGGAGGTTATTTAATAAAAAAAAAAAAAAAAAAAAACGAACAAATATTACCAACCTGAAAACTCGAATCTAAGTCGACTAAACTCGAATCAAGTTTTTTCTTCAAAAAAAAAAAAATCTTGAATATCAGGAAGGCTATTAACAACTTCAAATAACATAGTAACATAATAAGTTAGGTTGAAAAAAAGACACACGTCCACCAAGTTCAACCGTTTAACTCTATTTTAACCTGCCTAACTGCTAGTTATGGGTAACTGGACCTCTCCCATTGACTTCTACATGAACTCGGCAGGTTTTAGGCGGTGAATATTTGAATTAGAATTTTTCCAAGGGTCAAGGTTTGATAAATCTTTATTTTCAAATTCGAATTAAAATTCAAATCGAGTTTGGATTATTCTCAATTGGAATTTAAGAGTTTTGACCAAAAAAAAAAAAATTAGAATTTACTATTGACCCTTCATAAATCTGCCCCTTAGGGAAGGGAGTGCACTGTTAATGAATACAGTGATCCATTAAGTGAAAGCACAAAATTAGCACAATGCCTCAATAGGTCTCGCTTACCTGCAATGCAATTTTTGTCCTGATGTTATTAACGACCTGATGAATTATCTGAGCATTGAGACTGCCGCTATTATCCAAATCCCCGACCAGAACTGGAAATGCCTAACGGGATAGAAGAGAAAACCATCACTCTGTGTTGGCTTATCATTCCCAAGAACAACAGACTTGACCGATACACAAGTTAACACCAAATCTGTATGGATAGAAAAAAAGACACCAAGCAGAACCTACAACCTAGGGATGCACCGAATCCAGGATTCAGTTTGGAATTCTGCCTTTTTCAGCAGGATTCGGATTCGGCTGAATCCTTTGGCCGGGCCGAACTGAATCCTAATTTGCATATTAAATTAGGGGCGGGAGGGAAATTGCGTGAGTGGGAAGTAAAAAATGTTTCCCCTTCCCACCCCTAATTTGCATATGCAAATTAGGATTCAGGTTCGGAATTCGTCTGAAACTTTCGGGAAGTATTCGGGGGTTCGGCCGAATCCAACATTCGGTGCATCCTTAGTAATAAACAATGTGGTGACAGCTGCACTCTCTTCCAGTTTCAGAAACAGTAAGCTATAAGAACAGCCCGACTTCCAAATAATTTTTGTCTATTGCCCCCAAATATTTAATAAGAAATATTAATATTTAATAATCAATAATAATGTATTATATTATTACATAAGAAATTAGGATTTGGTTCGGTATTTGGCCGAATCTTTCGCGAAGGATCCGGGGGTTTGGCCGAATCCAAAATAGTGGATTCAGTGCATCCTTAATAATCCCCATGGCTAATTTCTGTTTCACACTTAAAGGGGCTGTTCACCTTTGAGTTAACCTTTAGTATGATGTAGAAAGTAATATTCTGAGACAATTTGCAATTGCTTTTCACTTTTTATTATTTGTGGTTGTTGAGCCATTTAGATTTTTATTCAGCAGCTCTCCAGTTTGCAATTTTTTTTTTCCAATCTGGTTGCTAGGGTCCAAATGACCCTAGCAACCATCCATTGATTTGAATAAGAGACTGGAATATGAATAGGAGAGGCCTGAACAGAAAGATGAATAATTACAAGCAACAACAATAAGAATTAATTTGTAGCCTTACAGAGCATTTGTTTTTTAGACAGGGTCAATGACCCCCATTTGAAAGCTGGAATGAGTAGAGGAAGGAGGCAAATAATTCAAACACTATAAAAACTGAGCTATTGCTCATGCATGGATACCTTGGTATTTACTGCCTCTCACAAATAGGAATGCCTTATTCTAATATTGAAGCATAAAGTTTAATTTTTCACCTTCTAAAGCAGCTGGGGGGATCACCGACTCTGTAACTGATCTTAGTTGATATATTTTTTATCTTTGGCCCTCAGCAGAATCCCTGAGTTTTATTAAAGGCAGCTGTTAGAACAGATACAATTGTTGCTAATATTCCACAAATTTTAACAATTCAGAATCTGCACCTGGATATCTGACCTGCCAAACTGAAGCACTAGAGACAGGAAACTTAAAGGAAAACTATACCCCTCAAACAATCTAGGTCTCTATAAAAACAGCTCATATGTAAAACCCTGCTTCATGTTAATAAACCATTTCCATTATAATATACTTTTTTAGTAGTATGTACCATTGGGTAATCCTAAATAGAAAATTGCCATTTTAAAAAATAAAGGCCGCCCCCTGGGATCATAGGATTCACGGAGCACACAAACATACCAACAAACCATACTTGTTAGGTCACATGAGCCAATTAACAGACAGAGTTGTGTCTTGCTTCAACACTTCTTCCTGATACAGTTAGAGCTGCAGTATTTCTGGTCAGGTGATCTCTGAGGCAGCACACAGACCATCACAAAATGGTGGCTCAAGGCAAGAGATGTAAAAGGGCAATATTTACTTACATATATATTCCGGTTTGGTAAGATTCTTTAATATGCCACTTAATATGATATAAACTATCTGCTGCTCAAGTATTCATTTTGGGGATATAGTTTTCCTTTCAACTTCAATTTTGGAAAAAATTATTTAAAAAAATGGAAAAAAGTCTTTATTTGCGGTGAACAACCAGAAAACAACTGAAATGAAAAGTAGTGTTTGGAAGGTGAAGAACCCTTTTAAAGCAAAATTCATTACAGGTATGGACTTTTTTTAGTTTAAGCATAGTTGAAGAATGTACTGGAGCTGTAGTCTGCCCCGTGTGTGAACTAAAGACCCAAACTAACCTCTAACCAGGATTTTTACATGAGCAGGAATCAGTCTTCATTTAATACACTGCAATTCATGTGCACTCACCTCTGTTGGGCCCAACTGTTTCGTTCCCACGTAGGTGGCCCCAAAGTGATAGTTAGACTCCCCAATCGTACTGAGAGAGATTGTATGATTCACCTAAAATATGACAAGACAGTCATAAGCAAAACAGACAGCTGCCAAGATTTATTCCTACTATTATTGCGATTGAAACCATCACTGTGCAGCTCATATACGTATTGCACTCAATTCAGGATTTTCAACAGTTATAACATTTGTGTTACCATTAAACACCATTGTGACAATATAAAACTATATTTTATGGTAGTATTTACAATGGACAGAAAACAGCATCAATTAGTAAGAACAATGATAAAGCTAAGCTAAAAAAAATAACGATGGACACTGAAAAACTAGATCTCAGATAAGAGCTTTCTAAAGGCATAATATTCTATAAAGCTACTATACTGTCATTTACAGCCAGCAATGATAATAGATATAATGACTGGAGCAATGATAACAGGAACCCAATGACTGGAACCAAGACATAAGTGGGATGACATGAACTGAATGCTTTTCCCAATGTCAACAAAATGCTTAAAAATGCCTTCAATCCCGAGTGCATAATACGGTTACCTGGCTATTCTATGGAACTAGGGATGCACCGGATACAGGATTAGGTTCGGGATTCGGCCTTTTTCAGCAGGATTGGATTCCGCCGGATCCTTTTGCCTGGCCGAACCAAATCCTAATTTGCATATGCAAATTAGGGGCCGGAGGGATATCACGTGACTGTCACAAAGTAAAAAATGTTTTCCCTTTCCCACCCCTAATTTGCATATGCAAATTAGGATTCGGATTAGGTTCAGTATTCGCCCGAATCGTTCACAAAGGATTCGGCCGAATTGAAAATATTGGATTTGGTGCATCCCTAATGGAAACACTTGTGTACAGGTATGGAATCGGTTATCCAGAAAGATCCAAATTCCAGAAAGGCCGTCTCCCATGGACTCCATTTTCATCAAAAAAGCCAATTTTTTTTTTACTTGCTCCAGACTAAGATATAATTAATCCTTATTGGAAGCAAAACCAGCCTATTGGGGTTATTTAATATTTCAACGGTTTTCTAGTAGACATAGGATATGAAGATACAAATTACAGAAAGACCTGTTATCCGGAAAACCCCAGGTCCAGAGTATTCTGAATAACAGGTCCCATACCTGTACTATTATTACCCTACATGATGGAACTGTTGATATTTTAGGCAAACAGATGCATCCAACTGCACGGACACCGTGCAAAAAAAAAAATCTAAACCTAGAAAACAAAGCCAAATATATTCAGTTCTGAGAAGCAGGAAAACTACATTTCAAATGCTCAAAGCAAACGCAGGTGCTATCCCTAAATTTAAATAACACAGTATTTACTGAGCAAGCTGTCCTGCCAGAAGAACGGAACAACATTCCTCTGCCACCCATACACAACATATAAAGAAACAATATTGTAGGGGAAAGCTCCTACTGGCGAGTGCAAAATCCCATCTCATTGTTGCTACGTAATAATAACAGTAAAGGGAGCCCTTTATACTCCAAGTCAACAATGTGTATAGAAAAGTCTTCTCACTATTGAGAGGAAACCCACCCGATACAGCCATTGACTAAAGGTGGCCATACACGGGCCGATAAAAGCTGCCGACAGACCAAGTTGGCAGCTTATTGGCCCGTGTATGGGGGTCCCCGACAGGCTTCCGGATCGAGATCTGGCCGAAATTCGAGCGGATCTCTCCCTGTATGGCCACCTTTAGAAGCGCTGTATCATATTCTCCCTGTATAACTGCAGCACCTTTCCACCCACAGTCTCCACTTAGCATTATTTCATAAATTTTAGTGTGTGAACAGTTCTCTTTTATGAGGGACGGCTCAGCACAACCTTACATGTATAGTATTCCCTACACAAGAAATATTTGAAATATAATTATTCCAATGTCCGTGTGATTGCATTTATTTTGCAGTGAGGATTAAGCTGTGCTTGAATACCTAAGCTATGTCACAGAACCCTTTCTTCACATAATAATCTAGAGAAATGCCTGCCTACAATGTTCACTGACCTACACACGACTCTGCACTCCCAGTTCCCCAAACTCTTACCTGAAAATAGTTACTAAGCCCCTTGTTTACAGTCAGTTTTACGCCTTCCATCTGGATTGGGAATAATTCTATGGAGGAGAGAGTGACATTACATAAATACAGGCTAAGATATACAGCAGTTATGTATGCACAAGCATCTGGTACAGAGGTAAAACTTGAAAAGGCAGGTAGCTCAGCAGAAACAAATGCTATGTTTTTAAAGGTGAACTACCGTGAAAATGTAATATAAGCTTCAGCATACTGAAATAAGAAACTTTCAAAACACAATCAATTAAAAATTCTGTACCTTTTCTGAAGTAATCAAGTTTATGTTCACTATTCCTCTCTCTGCATTTGTTTCTCTTCATTCTTTCTTCATGCAGCAGTTGGGTGTCAGATAATCATTGGCTAAGTGTCATTGGTAGACACGAAACGCGTCAGGCCTTGGTTCTTATTTTTGGAAAATAAAATGTAAGCTTTTAACCTTTTACCATCTGACTACGACTCTCCTACTTTGTGGGACCAGGCTTGTGCAGCCTCCTTTGAAGTTTCCAGATATTCATTGATAGTTATATCCAATATATCTTATAGGGGGCTCCTTTTGCCTAGATGTATTAGAGCTCACTTTATATGCAGAATTTGTGCAAAGGGCAGTTATTTTGTTAATTTTGTTTGTAGATCTCACTCAGTTATTTGAGTGAGCTCTAATACATTTTCTAGGCAATAGAGCCCCCCTGTAAGATATATTGGATCTAACTGTAAATGACTATCTGACATCCAATTCCTGCATGAAGAGAAAATGAAGAAAAACAGATGCCGAGAGAGTTATTGTGAGCATAAACTTGATTATTTCAGAAAAGGCTCAGAATTTTCAATTGATTGTGTTTAGAAAGTTTGTTATTTCAGTGTGCTAACACTTATATTAAATTTTCACTATAGTTCCCCTTTAATAACGAGAACAGATGCATAAAATTACATGAAAGTGCAGAATATGCGAAAGCAAATAAAAAGAACAGGGAAGACACAGAAAAGGAACAGAACCGTTACCTTTACACTTGCGGTGGCACTCCTCAAATGTGCCAGGGTTTGGTAACCGGTCTTCTTGTGTTTCCTTCTTATCTGGAGTGGGGGTCAACCCAGCCACAGGGGGCATTGTGAAGCCAGGAGGTACAGATACTAAGCCTGGGGCTGGAGGGGATCCTGCTGGAGGGGGAGCAGGAGAACTTGCAGCTAGAACATTCCCCATCTTTACCTGAATATTAAAATAAAAGCCTTGTGAGTAAAAGCAAAGAGCAAACGCAATGGATCATTGCAGAAAAGCCTTACACAGTACCTGTGGGCACTCATTGTGCTACAATAACCTAAAATAAAATCCCAGTTACTGGCCACTGAACAAAACCTGCTGCAATATAGTAACATATACCATTATGTGTGTACTGGAGGACCCAAGCACCTGTGTACTTTAAGATTTCCAGTTAAATCGGGTTGAAAAAAAAAGACAAAGTCCATCAAGTTCAAACACTCCAAATGAAACCCAGTATCCATACATACGCATACCCTGCCATACCCTCACATAAACTATATATACATAGATATCTATAATAACTATAGAATCACAATAGCCAAGAAATCATCCAAGCCACTCTTAAAGGCATTAACAGAATCAGCCGGCAGTGCATTCCACAACCTCACTATGAAGAACCCCCTACGTTGCTTCAAATGAAAGTTCTTTTCTTTTAGTCTGAAGGGGAGGCCTCTGGTACGGTGATCCACTTTATGGGTAAAAAGGTCCCCTGCTATTTGTCTATAATGTCCTCTAATGTACTTGTAAAGTGCAGTACTCTTGGCATAGTGTGTGTTTTTAATGCTTCCTTTCACTGTGCTTTATATCAGTGCTGATTAGAATGGTCCCTAGATCTCCATAGGACGCTTTGTATGAATGACAACAGTGTTTTATTATAACAGGGAATCATGAATGCGAAAAGGCGGCTATGGGGTCCACAACAGGAAAAGTCTTGGACGACACTGCCTTATAGAAAAAATAACCCATCAGTTAATAGTGCTGGTCCAGCAGAATTCAGCACTGAAATCAGTTTCTTAAGAGAGATTTTTTTTTATATCTAGTTTTCAAATCTGACATGGGGCTAGACATATTGTCAGTTTCCCAGCTGCCCCCAGTCATGTGACTTGTGCTCTGATAAACTTCAGTCACTCTTTACTGCAAGTTGGAGTGGCATTACCCACTCCCTTTCCCCCCAGCAGCCTAAAAACAGAACAATGGGAAGGTAACCAGATAGCAGCTCCCTAACACAAGATAACAGCTGCCTGGTAGATCTAAGAACAGCACTTAATAGTAAAATCCAGGTCCCACTGCGACACATTCAGTTACATTAATTAGGAGAAACAACAGCCTGACAGAAAGCAGTTCCATCCTAAAATGCTGGCTCTTTCTGTAAGCACGACCAGGAAAAACGACCTGAGATGGCGCCTACACACCAATATTACAATTAAAAAAAAAATACATTTGCTGGTTCAGAAATTAAATTTGATATTGTAGAGTGAATTATTTGCAGTGTAAACAGTGTCATTTAGAAATAAAAACTACATCATAAATATCATAACAGAATCCATTTAAATGTGCATTTATGCAAAGAGCATGTATTTGCTTCCTCAAAGCAATCAAAGCCAATCTGATTCCAAGGGTAAAGGCCCCCATACACAGGCCGATAAAAGCTGTCGACAGACCTAGTCGGCGTCTTATGTGTGGGGCCATCCGACGGGCTTCCCTGATCGATATCTGGCCGAAAGTTGACCATTTCTCGATCGGGTGGGTTAATAAATCCGGTCGGATTGTGGCCGCATCTATATGTGTATGCGGTCCCATGATCCAACCACCCGTATCGGATCCATTATAATCCGATCTTTGGGCCCTAGGGCCCACAATCGGATCAGCCCGACATCTCCCACCTCAATGTGGGCATATCGGAAAGAGATCCGCTTGTTTGGCGACATTGCTAAACGAGTGGATCTCTACGTCTATGGCCATCTCAAAGGAGAAGGAAAGCTACGGAGGCATTTTATTGCCAATAGATTAGCGGCAACAGTGCAAGCTAGAATGCTATTTATTCTGTAGAATGTTTTACCATAACTGAGTAAAAAGCACTAGAAACTCTGTTTGTTTAGTATAGGAGCTGCAGTATTAATGTGGTGTGACATCACTTCCTGCCTGAGTGTCTCCCTGCTCTGGGCTCAGATTACAGTAGAGAAGGGAGGGGTGGGGGGAAGAGGAGCAAACTGAGCATGCTTTTGCCCAGGGCAATGAGGTTTAAGCTGAAAACAGGAAGTCTGATACAGAAGCCCATGTGTACACAATAGAAGGAAAGAAATGCTGTGTTTCTTTTGACAGGGGACTCAGAGCAGCACTATTTTGGGTGTTTACTGGTATATTTAGATGGACCTTTCTGATAAGGCTTACTTAGTTTTAACCTTTCCTTCTCCTTTAAGACACTGCACCTGAGCATGGCCTAGAACACAAGAAGTGTCTTGGTTGTCAATGTTGTTTCAGCAGATCTCTTCCCACTGAAACAAGAGGAAAAATTATGGCCCACACTGAACCAACAATCGATAAACAAGCAGGGCAACTGGTTTTGAATGCCATTGGGGAGCAACCCATACAAAGAGATTTGGTCACTGGGAGGACCCTATCATCATAGCATGTGGGTGAGGTTTCTTAGCCAGAAGCAAATATGGCTGCTCCACACATATAAAAACAATATGTTAATAATGAATTGCTTATTTTTTTAAATAAATGTTGCTATAAAAGTGCACACACGCTCTCCTTAGAAAACTGGTTTCTGACCAAAAAAAAAAAGCAGCAAGCAAGCCTATAGTTTTGTATATTCAGCCTTGGCCTTGCTTAATGGCACCTGCTCACAAGCGCATAAAATGAACTTAACACCTTGTACAATTAAAGGATATATACAACTGAGTTTTGCATAATGAAAGAAAGTGCAATGTAAAGTCATATGCAAATTCTATATGTTATTAATGCTATTTGTACGTGTAATTGCCTGTTTATATGCTCTGCACCCCCGGTTCTGACTTCTGAAACAATGTAGCACAAGCCAGCTGACCAACAGAGCAGTAGAAGGAGTGAACACCCACAAAAGTCAGCCCAATAGAACACAAGGAGAGAATTTCTACTGCAATACTGCAACTTTGTATATTGGATAGTTGCTGAGAATAGAATTTTTGCATTATTCAAAAAAAATAATTTGGGTGAAGTTCCCCTTTAATTCGCCACACACCCTTGTTGTTTATCCAATCAGCAGCTGTAGAGGTGATTCACCAATAAACCATCATCAGGAATTAGGCCTTACAATGGCAGAAGGCTGGGACCATGTTTGTATTAATATGAAATATCTGCTTTCGCCCCATAAGAGCCCCCTGTGTGTGTGAAGTCAGGGCCCCAGTACAACAACCACCAGCCCCTGCCTTAGAACTGGCCCAAATCATATCAATAATGATCCCCTCCTGTCAATTCCCTTTCCTCCTTAACCCCCACATGCACTGCCTGTGCTCCTGCCATTCTGCACACTGTGTCTCACACTACATTAACCACAGCCCCCCACACATATAACAATCGCTCTGCTCCCATTTTGTGCATATCCCGCCCTCCCCGTTATGTCCTAGACACCCCCAAATCCCCCTCACCTTTCCTCTCCTCTCTCCTGCAGTCTCTGTGATTCTCACATTCACTTACACACACGATAGGATCAGACTAACCCGCTCACCCCTCACGTCCCGCCTACTGCCCTACGCTATTGGAGTCTTCTCCGTCCTCCGCCTTTAAGGTAAGATATGAATGGACAACGTGGCGTGCCAATCACCCGGCTTTTTGCAGTTCTAACAAGCTTGATCGCCGCCCTTTTCTGATTGGAGAGCCCTCTGCAATGTTGCATGGTTATTGGTTGGAGTCGGCGCTCAGGTCGCAGTGCAAGGTCGCGAGACCCGCCCCAGAGTTCCACGCGCTGTCTGACCTCGGCGGCCATCTTAGGTTGTCATGGAGAAATCTGTCATGAACGGGAACAGCCTCAGGCAGTGGGCAATGACGTAAACGAGCGTGCGGCGTGATGTCACGTTTTAAGCCTAGCTTATTATGAAGTTAATACGGGATATTATTTGCTATGGGGCGTGGTACATCAGTCAACCAAAGATGAAATACTTCAGCACAAGGGAATCATTTTGTCAGTGCCTACATTTACTGAGAGAGTGAAAAGAATTTTACACCAGCCTTTGTCAGAATCAGCATTTCTGGCAGTATTTAGCCAGTCAGGCAGAACCCCACCCCCCCCCCACCTTTTTCCTATATATTTATCTTTTTTCCTTATTAATAACATTGGGATCAACCATCAATTTTACCGGCCAGGTGGCAACCGTAGTTACATTTATTGTCTCAATTAAAATTTTATGGCAGTGGTTGTGAGGGGTTTTCTTTGTGTAGAAGGCAAATCTCCATATGTTTGGTAGGGTTACCACCTGGCTGGTATTTTACTGGCCTGGCGGTAAAAATAATGGTTGATCCCAATGTTATTGATAGGGAAAAAATATTAATATATAGGAAGGCCGGTATTTTTTTCCGGGAAAGGTGGCAACCCTAGCTGCCCCCTTTTCTGGAAAATACTGTTTATGGTTTTTCCATATTTATAACCCCGATGGCAGCAGGGCCGCCATCAGAAATCATGGTCTGTACAACAACATTTTCTGGTCCCAGCCCCCAAGCCCTACCCCTAGGGGCTACCTCCCAACTAGGGTTGCCACAAGACTGTCTGATGCATATTTAATCAATAGAGGTAACTTGCACAAAGTATACCTTCTTAAATATTAAATATGCATCAGATAGTCTTGTTGTGGTTTGTAACATCTTACGTTACCACCTTGAAAATTATTTTAGCAGCTGGAATGTGGTAACCCAAGGGGTGTAGCAGTGATGTAAAGGGACAGGGTGATGATATGATGGGGTGGAGCAATGACCTAATGGGTGGGTTGTAGACATGGAAGAATAGGATCAGGGAAGAGAAAGGTTAAGAAATAGTTTTCGGCTTAAATGGTCGCAAGGCCAGTCCTTTGGCAGGGCCCCCAAACAAAGTGTTGCAGCCTACTGACACAAAGTATACAGCAAAATAGGGGCATAGAGGACTGAGATAGAAAATAGGGGCACACAGTGGAAGAGCAAGAGGGAGGAAACGGGTACATGATGCACAGAAGAGTGAAAAGAACAGGAAAGAGGGAAGAAATAGGGGCACATAGGAACAGGAAAAAGGGAGGGACACATGGAAAGAGTGAGAGAGAGGAATGAATAGGGATACACGGAAAGAGTGAGAGAAAAAGGAAGAAATAGGGGAGGGACACAGGGAAAGAGTGAGAGAGAAAGGAAGAAATAGGGGCACACAGGTAAAGAGGGAGTGATAAAGGAAAGGAAGAAATAGGGGCACATGGAAAGAGAGAGAGAGAGAGAGAAAGGAAGAAATAGGGGCACACGGAAAGAATGAGAGAGAAAGGAAGAAATGGGCACACAGGAAAAAAGTGAGAGAGAAGGGAAAAAATAGGGGCACACGGAAAGAGGGAGAGAGAAAGGAAGAAATAGGGGCACACAGGAAAAAAGTGAGAGAGAAGGGAAAAAATAGGGGCACACGGAAAGAGGGAGAGAGAAAGGAAGAAATAGGGGCACATGGAAGGAATGAGAGAGAAAGGAAGAAATAGGAGAACACAGGGAAAGAGAAAAGAAGAAATAGGGGCACACAGGGAAAGAGTGAGAGAGAAAGGAAGAAATTGGGGCTTATGGAAATAGGGAGAGAGAAAGGAAGAGAGAGAGGTAAGATAGAGAGGCACACAGGGACAGGAGAAAAACAAAGGGAGAAAATAGGAGCAAGAGAGCGGGGGGGGGGGGAATAGAAGAGTGGACTGGGCCAATCGGGTTTGTACATTATTGATGTTAAACCTACACCTCTCCAGCTGTACAGCATCCAATATCTGCTTAATATTGTCAAGATGATCTGAGAGCTGTTTAACATCAACTAGAGGACATGCTTGATTAATTTAGGTTTTCCAGGGCCCAAGCATTGTGTTGGCCCCTTTTCCCCATTTCCGACCCTGATCAAAAACAAGGTGCTTAGCTAATCTACACCAAGGGTTAAATGTTTTAACTTTGCCATAGCATAGGCTACAATCATTTCTTTGTCCTAATAAACTACCCCATGATGCCAAATTATTCTGTACATCAAAGGCTCCCAAATCCAGTGTGTGTCATGTGATTGCTCCAGATTGGAGCAGGGAGTCTTTGATGTATATGCAAGGCTCCCATCTTAAGTCATGCAGCCATTGGGGACTTTCCTTAATAAATGTGGATCTAATTTAGTTTAATGAGCCTTCTGGAGATTAACAAACCCGAATTTATAATAGGATGTCCTTAAAAAAATTTCCTGGAATATAAATCAGAGAAGGCTGAAACAAGAAAAGGCAGTGGGGGGGGGAGGGGGGCTAATGTTGGATAAATATGATAAGGGAAAGTGGTGACTCAGGCTGACAAATACACTGCGGAGAGGTAGAGGAAAATACATTATGGGAGGAGAGAATAAAGGCCCCCACACACAGGCTGATAAAAGCTGCCGACAGACCGATGGGCTTCCCCGATCGATATCTGACCGATAGTAGTCTCATCTATTAGGGTTGATATTGTGATATTTATTTATATATCCAGTTTTATCTATTAAAATAATTGTGATTATGAAAATAAAATGGAAAAGATAATTGACTTTATTTGTTTATTTTTTCTGCAATCCAGGACCGCACCAACTAGCCGATGCGGCCCTAGATTGCAAAAAATAATCAAACTAGAACTATCATTATCTGGCCGATTTTTGGCCTGATATTGATCGGGAGCCCCCACACACAAATCGGTCTTAAAGGACCAAGATGGGCGTTGGCGCCCATTCACAGCATTGTTATCTGATCCCCAGGGCCAAACGTTCTGATTCACCCAATATCACCCGGCCGTTAGTGGGCATATCTGGTTAAGATCCTCTCATTTGGCGACCTCGCCAAACAAGCTGATCCAATAGTGTATGGCCACCATTAGCAGCTTGATTGTCCTTATAAAGAGCATGTAAAAACCTTTTGAACCACTAGATGGAGCAGTTGAATGTTTATTTATCTTGAGAAGATGCTCAAAGCGAACAGACCAGAGTACAGAGTCAAAGGGGCAAATTTACTAAAGGGCTAAGTGACTAACGCTGGCGAAAATTTTCGAGCTTGACTTCATTTCGGGACTTCGCCGATTTACTAACGGGCGCTGGCATAAATTCGCTAGCGAAGGAGATAGATTCTAGCGCTACTTCGCTCTCTAACGCCAGGCGAATTTTCGCTCTGGCGAATGGACGTAACTACGCAAATTCACTAAGATGCAGATTTTAATGAACGGTACCTCTTGCGCTAAATTTGCCTTCGCCACCTTGTAAATTTTTTTTTGGGTACTCGGCTTCCCCCCTACATTTCCTAACATATGGCACATAAACTATACACTGGGCTCATCTGTAGGGCAATATAACAACTCTATTTTATTTTATTAAGGTTTCCCCGGGCTTGTGTAGTGTAATGTATTTGCTGCAACATATACGTCCATTGAACTTTGACTTCCCACCATATGCAAATTTGCGCTAGCGAAACGTTGCCATCGTTCGGCACCCTGGACGCAACTTCGCATTTTAGTGAATTAGCGTTGTATGGCGAATTTTCACCTGTCGAAGTGTGGCGATGTGAGTGAAGCCATCGCTGGCGCAATTTCAGAGGTTAGTAAATCGGCCTCAAAGCTTGTGTATAGCTTAAAGGACCAGTAACATCAATTTTTTTTAAATTCATTAGCATACAACCAAAAAAACCCACAAAGACAAATTAAACTTTGCAATCGGTAAGTCTTTATTAAGAAATAATTTACCGAAACGCCACTTGTGTCCTCTGTGACCGCAAATCATTCCATGTCCATATATTTGGCCAAAAGACAGCTGCCCTAGGTAAAGACCCTCAGGTAGGTCGAGTCTAAGGTTCAAAATAGGCCCTGGTATGTCAGTTATACAGATGCCTCAACAGACTACGTTGCCAGTGTGTCTCCGTCAAAAAAACATTATAATAGATTCCCAGAAAATATATGGTTACAAGTATGGGACCCATTATCCAGAATGCTGGGGACCTGGGGTTTTCCGGATGACAGGTCTTTCCCTAATTTGGATCTTCACACCTTAAGTCTAGTAGAAAATCATGTAAACATTAAATAAACCCGATAGGCTGGTTTTACTTTCAATAAGGATTAATTATATCTTATATAGTACTGTTTTATTATTACAGGGAAAAAGGAAATCATTTTTAAAAATGTGGATTATTTGATCATAATGGAGTCTATGGGAGACAGCCTTTCCGTAATTCAGAGCTTTCTGGAGAATGGATTTGCAGATAATGAATCCCATACCTGTATGTGTATAAAATACATAATTACGCCCACATTTTAGGGCAATGCTAAAAGCCGTTTGGTCCAGTATCTTCTAAGTATATACAACTGTATAATGGTGTATTCTGCACTAGATAACAGTCAGGCCGAGAGCTCTGTAAATGTTTTTCTTGAAATAATGGTCGGGACAGTCTCTCTCCAGCCGTCTGAATCACATCATTGTCACAGTTAACTGGAGCAGCAAATTCCAGACTCCAGACAAATTTTAGTGAATTTTACACAGGCCACAGCGTGTGTTGACTGCATTGCCAATATTTTATATACTTTCTAACAAGTGTAACATTAACAGGAGAATTAGATAAAACCATGCTTGTGGTCTGGGCTAAGTAAAATTAATATAGTTATTAAAGGGACCCTCACTTAAATGATTTGATTATTTTTTTGTCTTGTGAAACTATTGCGACATATACTGTAAATCTGTTCGACTGTACCATAAGCAATTAAACTGCAGGGCAGCTTCAAGTAGGCAGCCTTTTATTATAGGGAGGTTGCAGCAACTTCCATCTCAGTAGACATGGGGGCATATTTATTAACATTGGAGACAAACATCACCAGTGATGTTGCCCATAGCAACCAATCAGCAGTTAGATTTAAACAGTTACCTACAAGTTAAAGGGATTCTGTCATGATTTTTATGATGTAGTTTTTAATTTCTAAATGACACTGTTTACATGGCAAATAATTCATTCTACCATCTAAAATTAAATTCCGGAACCAGCAAGAGTATTTTTTTTGGTTGTAATATTGGTGTGTAGGTGCATAGCAGGTCATTTGGCCTGATCATGTGCTTTCAGAAAGAGCCAGCACTTTAGGATGGAACTGCTTTCTGGCAAGCTGTTGTTTCTCCTACTCAATGTAACTGAATGTGTCTCAGTAGGACCTGGATTTTACTATTGAGTGCTGTTCTTGTCTCTACCAGGGAGCTGTTATCTTATGTTAGGGAGCTATTATCTGGCTACCTTCCCATTGTTCTGTTGTTAGGCTGCTGGGGGGGAAAAGGGAGGGGGTGATATCACTCCAACTTGCAGTACAGCAGTAAAGAATGACTGAAGTTTATCAGAGCACAAGTCACATGACTGTGGGCACCTGGGAAATGGTTAATATGTCTAGCCCCATGTCAGATTTCAAAATTAAATATAAAAAAAATCTGCTTGTTCTTTTGAGAAATGGATTTCAGTGCAGAATTCTGCTGGAGCAGCACTATTAACTGATGTGTTTTGAAAAAAAATTTTTTTTCCCATGACAGTATTGTACAGTTCTGTCAACATTGTCCCAACAGTCAATCAAACTGGTTTTTATTGTGAAATTATGAAATTGGTCAGTGGATGGTGCAGTCAAATAATCAACGTTAAACGATAGTTCACTGTGCATGCCTTTCACAAAAATAAACAAAGGAACAGACTCCCATCACTTTAAGAGTCTGGCCACACAGGCAGATTTGGGGGAAGATTAGTCGCCAGACGATTAATCTCCTCATCTGCCTTCCGCCGGCTAAAATGTAAATCGCCTGGGGGCAGGCACACAGAAAGCTTCATTCTCCAAAGTCGCCCGTAATTGCCTCACAAAGAAACTTTGGGCGACTTCGGAAAACGAAGTGCTCCGTGTGCCTGCCTTCAGGCGATTTACATTTTCGTCGGCGGAAGGCAGATCAGGAGATTAGTCGCCACGAAGGAGAAGAGATTTGTCGCCTGGTGACTAATCTCCCTGAATCTGCCCGTGTGGCCAGACCCTAAAATGTTGATGCAATGTAGAAGCTTAGTTCTCTTCATTGTCATTCATCAGGGAACAGTTACTGGGGGGAAAATCCAGAGCCTTCAACCCAAGCCATTTCCTACGTCATTTTAAGTTTTTCAAAATGAGCCAGGTCATGCTCCACCAATAAATGTGCTGTAATTAGGCAATCGGCTACAGTGAAACCTTATTAAGTACCCTGATTTTAAGTTTTCCAGCATTTTACTTTTATTTGTGGTCCAATGTATTTCAAGGGGTGCATTTCCCTGATTTTAGATCACGTTTTTCCGGATTTTACATCAAAACGTTATCCTGATGTTACAATAAATTGTTGTTTGTCCTCTATGATTGTTATTATTAGTGAAATAAAGAGGTTTAATATATGAACCAGATGTATATTTTCCATGTTTCTGCATGTAAATAGTCAATTCCAATTAGTCTGCCCCTTATACAGTCCTGCACCAATCACTTATTGCTTTCGGTTGTGACTGGCAAAGAGGCACATGCCCCCATAATGTAAAATGAATGCTGCAATGATTAAAGGGGAACTTTGGCTTCCAAACCAAAATTTGATAAAGAGGCCCACATAACACAGAAACCCCTAATATACCTATCACATAGCCTGGCGACTAATCTCCTCTTCTTTGTGGCGACTAATCTCCCCGATCTGCCATCCGCCGGCTAAAATGTAAATTGCCTGGGGGCAGGCACACGAAGCACTTCGTTTTCCAAAGTCGCTCGTAATTGCCTCATGAGGAAACTTTGGAAAATGAAGCAATGTGCGTGTCTGCCCGAAGTGATTTACATTTTAGCCGGCGGAAGGCAGATCGGTGGGATTAGTCGCCGCGAAGAAGAGGAGATTTGTCGTCTGGATTTGTCGTCCCCCCGTGTGGCCAGATCCTTACCTGTTTCTACAAAAAGTGTGAATAAATGCCATTTCTATGCTGAAGTCCAGCTGTTTAACAGTTCTTTTCTTTCTGTATCATTGGAAATCCTGGCAGGGAAGGAGGGACTAAACACTGATGTTACAAATTGTAACAACTACTCCACAGCTTACAGGCAGCATGCAGGGACTACATAACCCACAATGCATTGCACTGTGATGTTCTGTTCCTTATTGAAATCACATGTGCAGGGAATTGTGGGGTTTGGAGGATGCAGGCTGAGGACAGATGGCTGTTGATACAAAGTAACAGTAGTCAGCCAGCTCAGCAAAGTAGTCAGACAGATCAGCAGGCGGCTAGGTTCAGGGAACTGTTCCAAAACCATTAAAAATCAAGAAAAGTCTGCATATTTTTTAATTGATATATATTGCAAAGTTGCTTGAAATTGTGTTTTCTTTTCAAAAAGCTTAAGTTATGTTTTTTGTTATGTTCCCCTTTAACTCTTGTTATTAAAGCAGTAAATATGGTATTTCAAAGTAAACCCGACTCCTGTGCTTATATCCTTTCAGTACTTGAAGAAAAAGTCGCTTTAACTAATTTCCCTGATTTTACACAATTTTTTCCTGGTCCCCTGAAAAACTTAAAACGGGGGGTTTTACTGTAGGGCTTTCATACATTTCAGATAAGGGCTTTGACACATCTGTGGCGGTTTTAATGACGCTCTTGCGTTGTGGCTATTTTGCGCTTTTCAGCATGGAGGTGCACTCGCGATGCTACAGCCCCATTGAGAAGAATGGCGTCCGTTAACTCCTGTGTCCCCATGCAGCGGACATTTTTGTGTGTTCCAGTGGGAATGCTGGAGTTAACAGACCTGAGTCTCTTCAAGTTATTGCACATTTAATGCCGCCACTGGTTTCTCCCGTGATTACTGTGCAACGATATTGCAGCATAAACTGGCATCAAATCAGAAGTCTTTCTGCACCAGCAGTGCTTCTCCCTATTACTCCACTAATGTAACGAGATAAGGAAGGTGATTGTACTGTACAACTGTTTTCTCCTCCGCATTCCTTCCTACAAAGCTCTGTTTCCAATAAGCTGTAACATACATTTCCAGATGCAGAGGGGAAAGTAAAATAGGTCCCTCGGTACCACCTCCTCCTATTCCGTCTGTTGCTTCACGAATGGGACAGTCAGTCTAGAGTTCACCCCCATGCAAGGCTGATTTTCAAGACTGCCCAATGTTCCTTTTATACTTTGTGGGTTGGGTATGTTTTCGGATTTACTTTAAGCAAGATATACATGAAAATGAACAAAGCTGATAGCAAATAGGACAGGCTTGTGCCTTGAGCCATGATCTGCTCTTCTCCAGCTACAATGACAAATAAATGACCACACGCTGATATGAAAAAACAATGTTTAATATCAATTTATCAAAAATATAGCGGGTTCACAGCTGTAAACTGCAGAATTGTAGTCCCAGATCACAGTATTAGTACAAGACTTGTAGAAAACCTGGTCGTCATCATTTCAGTCTGTGCCATAGTAACAATTCATAGGCATACAGGACACATAAAGTATAATTTCACATCATAACAATCCATAGGTATACCAGCAGGCCTGGACTGGGATCCAAACAGCGCCTACCAGCCAAATAAAGTGACTGTATATGGCATTTTACAGAAGCCCCTCTGGCATTTGCCAGAATACACACATTGCTATCCAGGCTGGCATACAACAACACATTCAATATCACCCTACAGCATAATAATCCATAGGCATACCAGGACACATTCAATACCATCCAACAGCATAATAATCCATAGGCATACCAGGACACATTCAATATCACCCTACAGCATAATAATCCATAGGCATAACAGGACACATTCAATATCATCCTACAGCATAATAATCCATAGGCATAACAGGACACATTCAATATCATCCTACAGCATAATAATCCATAGGCATACCAGGACACATTCAATATCATCCTACAGAATAATAATCCATAGACATAACAGGACACATTCAATATCATCCTACAGCATAATAATCCATAGGCATAACAGGACACATTCAATATCATCCTACAGCATAATAATCCATAGGCATACCAGGACACATTCAATACCATCCTACATCATAATAATCCATAGGCATACCAGGACACATTCAGCATCACCCGACAGCATAATAATCCATAGGCATACAACGACACATTCAATATCACCCTACAGCATAATAATCCATAGGCATACCAGGACACATTCAATATCATCCTACAGCATAATAATCCATAGGCATACCAGGACACATTCAATATCATCCTACAGAATAATAATCCATAGTCATACCAGGACACATTCAATACCATCCTACAGCATAATAATCCATAGGCATACCAGGACACATTCAATACCATCCTACAGCATAATAATCCATAGGCATAACAGGACACATTCAATATCATCCTACAGAATAATAATCCATAGGCATACCAGGACACATTCAATACCATCCTACAGCATAATAATCCATAGGCATACCAGGACACATTCAATACCATCCTACAGCATAATAATCCATAGGCATAACAGGACACATTCAATATCATCCTACAGAATAATAATCCATAGGCATACCAGGACACATTCAATACCATCCTACAGCATAATAATCCATAGGCATAACAGGACACATTCAATATCATCCTACAGAATAATAATCCATAGGCATACCAGGACACATTCAATACCATCCTACAGCATAATAATCCATAGGCATACCAGGACACATTCAATATCATCCTACAGCATAATAATCCATAGGCATACCAGGACACATTCAATATCATCCTACAGCATAATAATCCATAGGCATACCAGGACATTCAGAACCCTCCCACAGCACAGCAATTCAGACATACTAGGACCCATGTAGTACCCTCTTCACAAGCAGATCCATGCATGAACATTCAGTCCTCTTCTGCAGCATAGCAATTTATAGGCATACAAAGACACATGCTGTACCCTCCCACAAAATGACATATTGCCTGTACATATGAATTTAGAAAACCTATCTTATAGAACTCTTATACTGCAATGTCTGTATAAGCTCCGAGTCGATGGCTCTAGCTCAAAGTGCCGTGTGTCTACGCTGAAATTCCCCACTGCTTCTTGTATAGGAATCAATGTATCCCAAGAGTCTGTGTTAATCCAGATCTCACTGTGCAACAAGAATCACACAAATTTCACAGAGATCCATGTATAAAAACTGAAATGTTGTGTTGTTTTCATTCTTATCTATTTAGCATACCATATGTTCATCTGCAGAGGGGTTTCTGTATTGAGTTCTCATACACCACAGGCTGATGCTGATCATCCAGCCAGCCCAAATTCTGGTAGTATCATGAGAGCGCCCGGTTGTGTTTCAGGCACCTCCACTTGCAAACACCCACTGTGCACATGAGCGTGCAAATGACAAGAAAGGCAAGTTGTAGAAATGATGAGACGGTGTACATGTCCGCTCTATGCAGCAGAACACATACAATGGAAAACGGTTTTTCGAGGGGTTTTCATTTAAGAAAAAAAGCCACAATTTCAAAGGAATCCCTCAATTCAGTTGGAAAAAAAAAAAGGTCTACTGATTTCCTTGTATTATGTATTTACAGGTATAAAAGTAGAAAGCATAAAGAACAGGAATGGCAACGATTAAAAGACGATAGCAGTTTGCAGCATCTCTTCCCGCAACAGCTTGCCATCTAAAATCATGAATGAGACAGCCAAAGCAAATAAGGTGCAGAGAAGAATTTACAGGCGCCTGCTACAGCTTGGAGTGTTCCCTTTAATAAATAAGTGCCTGACTATGCAGGTATGTAAGGCCCACATCTGTGCTAGTAAGGATAGGCATCAATAAACCGGTCTAACCCATCGCTGTGGACGTACCCATAGAGCTGCACTTGCAGGAGGATCTCTAACAGAACACTGAATCCATATAAATAAAGTTCATACCTAACAGCACTGCAAATCTAACTGCACTGTGTGCAAATAACCCCAAATTCACAGCACGTTTAAGACTAACTGAAGCAGCGCTGCAGAAGATGGTTCCATGCCACATATTGATTTGTCGTTTGCCTGAGTGACATAGTTTGGTCCTGTGCTGGGTTCTTGCATCTCATACATACACGGCAGGAGACATCATAAAGCCTTGGTCTTCTCTATGGGAACCAGATTGTGGTATAGACAATTCACTGTATATAGGATTGATCTGTTCTAGGTAGTCATCCTCTAACGTAGCAGTGTCCTGTGATCCAGTGGGCGACCAGTACTTGGGGGGTGTCTAAAGGGAGAAAAAATGGATGGATGAGGTATAATTCGAGTAGTTATTTATAAAATAATGATGACAACAAACTTATTTACTTAATTTGGCCACCAAAAAGCCAAATGACTGAAATCATGATGATTCATACGTTTGGCCCCATAGTCAACTAACAAGTCATAACGAGGGGCCTATGGAGACCCTTTGGAAGAGTGTAGCAAGGATTCTTCCTTTTTTCCCGAGCCTCTCCATAAGTGGTCTGACGAAGGGACACCCCCCAAACGTTACATCGATTGACTAATAAACGTGCAGGGGGTCTCCCCGCTACACCTGCCTCAGTGTTTGCTATTGTTCTATTTGTTCTATTTGCGACCCATTGGGAGAGAACAGCATCAACACACCGACGTGGCCCTCTTAACATGGATTTCTGCCCAATTCCTCAGCAAGATATTAGTCAGGTAAGTCATTATACTCTTACTCCCTCGAATATCCTAATGTAATATCTACTGGAAACCTTAATCCAGGGGACCGGGTATAATTTTGGAATGCCCACCTTGAACAGCCTAGGACAGAACCTTCTTCTGCAGGACTTACAATCCTTCAGTCACTCCCTATTTTTGAAATCTTAACAGAAGTACATGTTTTTCCATTGCTGTTTTTGGGCACCAAACTACATGATGATGTCATGACATGCCTGTTGGTAGTGATGTCATTGTTCTGAATGCGCAAAACCAATGGTAAAAACATAGCCTTCTTCTAAGGTCTTAACTACTGGAAGGCAACATCAAATACAATTACCATATCAGGATCTTCCATGGTGTCTGTATGCTCCAGAGGAGCCTTGAGTGGAAGCATCTCTTCTCCTTGGATCTGAGGAAACTATAAGACAACAAAACATTTAGTTTAATAACGGAGTACTGGTCTATGCAAGCAAGCATTCCAGGCACTGAAAGCCCAAGAAACCAAGAGCTTGAGCTTCTCACAACTTGTAGATAATGGGTCTACCTGCAGATCTGCAACCCCTACCATCATCTGCCTACTCTGTGGTAGTGTATGGAGCTGCTGGTAGTTCCTGCCCCCAATAGCTGGAGGGTCAACAGCATGAATATATAATGTACAATAATGTATATGCAAACAGTTAGTACTAAACACAGATCACACTGGCCCCCGGAAACACTACAGATTAAAAAGCACACACTGCATGTTAAAGTGCTGGATCATGTGGTAGAAAAAATAACTGTTGCCTTTAAAGAAGCGGCAGTAACACTTTAAAAAGAAATTAAGTTAAAATAAAACCAACATCTACGTAGCCCTTGTATCCCAACTTAAATATTTGCCTTCATCCTTTTTACTGTGTATTTATATCTAAGTGCTGGTTGGGTTTCTCCATATACCTCCTGTGCAATATAAACGAGCTGTACGTATACATAAACATCTCTGACTTGTTAATATAAGCACATGGTGCTGGGTCAGATCTCTCATGCCATGTCTTTAGTCTGGCACAAAAAAATTAATTTCATCTGAAAAGCTCAGCTACTTGTATGGGCTTCATAATGGCAGGTATTCTGATCTATTCTTGATTATTGTACAAGTCTTGTGCAGAAACGTTTAGTGGTTTAATTTAAAAAAAAAAAATGTTTCGGGATTAAACAGAATTTGCTCCTACATATCAGTGTTTTTTTAGGTTACAGCCTCTTAAATTTTGAGTCCAGGCACAGTTACAAACAAGATGGGGCTCAAATGCTTACATTTCGCAGAGCTAAACATCTATAAACCAGTATAAAGCATTGTCAAATGTTAATCCAAGAAGTGGTGAAAGTGGGAATAGCATTGGGACTGTGTGGCCACGAAGAAGTGCTGGGAAATGGTGTTATAACAACATTACCTTTTCTTCTTGCATCTTTACAGATGGAGGAGGTGGTTTATATGCTGGGGGCCCCTCTAAGCTGGAAAGAAAAAATAGAACAGTGAGAAAATCTGGGTACAGCTTGACCAATGAGCTCCATGTCTGGAGACAATATTGAAAGAGTAGTGTGTCATTCTATCCTACGGGGATCACAGAAGGTCTAGTGATGAACAACGTTTTTCGCCAGGTTTCTCTAAGCCCATATTGGTGAAATAAATTGTCACCCATAGACTTCAATGCATTTGGCGAATCTTTCGCAAATTTTCAGCAAAATGAAACAGGTCAGATTCGCCCATCACTACGAAGAACTAGGAATGCACAGAATCCACTATTTTGGATTTGGCTGAACCCCCGAATCCTTTGCGAAAAATTCGGCCTTTTTCAGCAGGATTCGGATTCGGCGAATTCTTCTGCCAAGCTGAACAGAATTCTAATTTGCATATGTAAATTAGGGGTGGGAAGGGGAAAACATTTTTACTTCCTTGTTTTATAATAAAAAGTCAAGTGATTTTCCTTCCCACCCCTAATTTGCATATACAAATTAGGATTCGGTTCAGCTTGGTAGAAGAATTCGCCGAATCCAAATCCTGCTGAAAAAGGCCGAATGCCAAACCGAAACCTGGATTTGGTGCATCCCTAATAAGAACCTTTTACTTTAAATCATGTACTTTGGGTTTGTTACAGTTATAATCTCTCCTTTAGTGGTTCGTCTGGAATGCCAACATATTTCAGTTTTCATTCCCTGTTGTAGGATTGTATTTGAGATCCTTGTAATATATTCACTGAGCGTTGTTCGGTAGATAGGTTCTTTGATTTGGTATTAATTAATTTGTTTTACCATGTTGAACGGTTCAGGTGGCGTCACCAATTAAACATTCAAATCTATATTTTCTTTTTCTTTTAGTCATTCAGCCATAACAAGTTGTATTGGTTTGCCTCACTGTACAGCTTTGATCTTTTGTTAAAATCCTGCTGGTTATAAACAAAATAATAAAAACATTTTGAGACCTGGAAAAAAAAAAAATACCTTCACACTGTCACATGGGAAAGATTGCGCCAGTTTGAAGCAGCTGTAATTGGCCAGGGAAACCCACACAAGTTGACATCATAGCCAACCAACTGGGCTGTGCAGACCATAAAGCTGGCCATAGATTTTTAAAAGGTTTTCTTTAAATTAGGGCTATCCAGTTGGATGGCCGGTGGCTGAAAGTGGTCTTCTAAAGAAGGGACTCCGCGGACGCAGGCGTTAAGTCGGATGCGACAGAAATTAGGTTAGCAACAGGAACATTGGAGAGTGTCGCATTGTTTGTCCGACGCGACTGTCGGATGCAAGCGATGCGTCTGCATCCGTCAGTCGTGATGCGTTGGATGACTGCTGCGACTTCATCAGACATTTCCATCTCTTACCTTCTCTTATTTCTGTCGCATCCGACTTGCATTTTTGCGCAGCGTGCCGGATCGCGTCTAAATCGCCCGTGGGGTTCTACCCTAAAGTATTTTTTTGAGTCAAGGGCTACACTAACTTCTTGGAGAAACCACCATGATTGCCTTTGCCCTAAGGACCTAACTCAGAGGGGGGGAGCTTTCTCCCAGACTCAACTGAGGTTTCATAAACACTTACTCATCATCTTCAGCCGTCTGGTTCTTTCGCTGTTGCCGGCAGATCATGATCACTGTGGCAATAACGGCAATACCAACAATGGCTGCAATGATTCCTCCAATGATTCCACCAGTGGCACCTGCTCCAGAAGTGTTTGGTTTATCTGCACAAAAGGACAACAGGTTAAGGCTTCCAGCTACAGAAAAATTGGCAGATGCTGGTGTTAAAACACCGTGGATAGAGAATATAGGAAACCAGCCAAGTTTAAATTACAATGAGACACATGAATGTTTACCTTGGCCTGTAAAAAGAGGGACTTTATGGGAGCAGCCATTAAAAAGGAAGGAAGGGATGACCCAGTGTAGAGATCTTTGAGAACAAACTGTGATGTACAATGCACAGGACAGACCCAACGCCCAGCAGGTGAGCTCACGCACTGAAAGGAAGACCTTATGAAAGGTCATAGGTGTTGTTATTATCAGTCGCGTTTAACAAGAACTTGTACAAATAAACGTGTTGGGAAACCATCACAAGAGGAATTCCTGTAAATCTGGTCTAGCCTGAAATCCATTCGTCTATCTCTGCCCAATATTCCTCTCAATTTCTACTCTCTTGGATTCAATGTCCCATCTAAGCTGTGTGTGAATGCAAAGGATCGATGAGCACACAGAAAATTGCGCACAATTGTCCATTGTTGCAATTACTGGGCACAAAGTAGATGCCCCTTATTGCCCATACAAACTACCAACATCACTTGTGCCAATAAAATTGCTCTGGGACCACCATACAAAGCTTTTTAACATTCCTAAAAGTTATATTGTAAAAATTAATTGATTTCATTCTCCTTTTCAGGCTCTGTCGTATTTACGGTTTCTTGGTATGAGCAGTTTTTACCATGTGTTACAGGAGAGGCCTCTGCTGTTCTGTCCAGAAGAACCAGTCAGAATGGAAAGTTGCTTAATTTACTGATACAGAAAGCCTTTTCCGATTCTTCCTTACTCCAGCATTGGAATGGAGTACCAGGGCCAGTGGGTACTAAACCTCTAGGGTTCACTAATGACCACTGCCACCTGTCACCCACAGATGGGGTTGCCACCTAGCCAGGGCCTGGCTGGTAAAAAAGATGGTTGATCCCAATGTTATTAGAAGGGGGAAAAAATAAATATATAGGAAGGCCGGTATTTTTTTCCCAGAAAAGGTGGCAACCCTACCCACAGACTAGTGGCAGTTAGCCTTGGATACGAAGACCCATTAGGATTTTTCCTGGTGCCCAGGTTGGCAACCCCAATCCTGTCCTGATCAGTGGAACTAAGCAGATATGCTACAGAAGATGCTTCATACGTCAGCGACTTATTTTACATATTTGAAATATGTGATTTTTCTTACTAGGTGCCCGACACTTTTGTCTTTGGAACGTAAAGGAGAAGGAAAGGCTAAAATTAAGTGAGTTTTATCAGAAAGGTGTATATAAATATACCAGTAAACCCTCAAAGTAATGCTGCTCTGAGTCATCTGTCAAAAGAAACACAGCAGTCCTTTCCTTCTATTGTGTACAGATGGGCTTCTGTATTAGACTTCCTGTTTTCAGCTTAAACCTCCAGGGCTAGGGCTTGAGCATGCTCAGTTTGCTCCTCTCTCCCTTCCTCCTCCCCTCCCTGCTGTAATCTGAGCCCAGAGCAATGAGTGTGCAGGGAAACTCAGGCAGGATGTGATGTCACACCAAGAAAATATGGCAGTTGCTATCCTAAACAGAGAGCTTCTAGAGCCGTTTACTCAGGTATAGTAAAGCATTCTACAGAATAAATAAGTATTTAGCTTGCACTATTGTGGCTAATCTATTGGCAATAAACTGCTTTCCTTCTCCTTTAATGATCTCTGACTAACTACCAACAATAGCCTTATCATAAGGGTCCTGAAACAACATTCGGTTATGCGGAACACTAAAGGCCCCCATACACGGGCAGATAAAAGCTGGTGACAAGAGTCGGCAGCTTATTAGCCTGCGTATGGGGCCATCCAACTGGCTTCCCCGATCAATATCTGGCCGATATCTTCCCTGATCCCTATGCGTGTATGCAGTCCCACGATCCGACCGCACGTATTGGATCCATTATGATCCGATCAGCCCAATATTGCCCACTTCAATGTGGGCATATCGTGGAGAGATCTGCTTGTTTGGTGACATCGCCAAACGAGCAGATCTCAATGTCTATGGCTACCTTAATTAAAGACTTTCTTCTCTAAGCAACAGCAAATGTAGCCTGATATATTGCTTACTTTGAATAACCCATGTACATCTGCATCTACTCTGCATCCCAGTCAAAGTGAGTAGGAATAGACTAGTGTTGAGTATAGCGCTAGACCATTGGACTGGCCAAGAACTTGCTCTCAGGAAACCAAAAAAGTCATGACTCTTGGCATTTTTGCTTTTGAAGAAGAAAGGCAGCCCAACATAATACAATTGCTCTTTCTGAGACAAAAGTTGCAATGCAAAACACTTGAAATCCAATACACTTGACTCAATCAGGTACAAAGTGTTGGCGATCTGCCCTATTTTTATACAAATGAATTGCGATGTAGTGTTTGGCAGAAATCGTGGTCCTGGGTTTGGCGGGCTGCCCAGATACCGATTTTATAGACTGAAAATGTTTGGTCAACAAAATCTGAGCAGCACATGATGGAACTATACAGGTCAAGTCAGGCTGACCTTCGCTCAACCAGGAACCGAACAAAAGAAAAAATGCTTTGAATAACAATTGCCTAAGCCATGTCACAGCTATAAACTTGTCAAACCAGTCTCCATGGTCTCACTTACATCTACGACTAATTATATACAGGGTGCCTTGCTCAGGCAGGAAAAAGTAAAGGGGTTTAATTACCCTCTCAGTCAATTTTAGGCATTATTGTGTCTATGATCTTAAAGGAACAGTAACACCAAAAAAAAAAAAAATGAAAGTGTATCGAAGTAATTAAAATATAATGTACTGTTGCCCTGCACTAGTAAAAGTTCTGTGTTTGCTTCAGAAACTATAGTTTATATACAAGCTGCTGTGTAACCAAGGAGGCAGCCATTCAAGCTGGAGAAAAAGCACAGGTCACATAGGATATAACAGATAAGCCCTGTAGAATACATTGGTGTTTTATCTGCTGTGTTACCTGTGCCTTTTCTCCTTTTTTCCCTAGCGTGAATGGCTGCCGCCATTGCTACACAGCAGCTTGTTTATATGAACTATAGTAGTGTTTCTGAAGCAGTTTTTCCAGTGCAGGGCAACAGTACATTATATTGTCATTAGGGGTGCACTGAATCCACTGTTTGGGATTCGGCAAATCCCCGAATCCTTTGCGAAAGATTCGACGAATACCGAACCAAATCAAAAATAGCAAATTAGGGGTGGGAAAGTGTGATTTTTTTCCCACTTCCGTGTTTTGTGATGAAAAGTCGCGTGATTTCCCTCCCCTCCCCTAATTTACATATGCAAATTAGGATTCGGTTCGGCCAGACACAAGGATTCAGCTGAATCCGAATCCTGCTGAAAAAGGCTGAATCCTGGCCAAATCCAGGATTCGGTGCATCCCTAATTGTCATTCCATTAAAACACTTACATTTTTTGGTGTTGCGGTTCCTTTCATTATTTTAGGAGATTCCCGGTTACATTCAGATGACTGTGTCCCTGTAAAACAACTCGTCTGCCTGAGAAACTCTTAGTTGAGTTGTTACTGTTATAGGAAGATAGTACCAACTGCTCTATCACAAGCCGTACAGCTTTGAATCCGTTTTCACAGGAGTCTCTTGCATTGGTTGCGTTTTGGAGCTTTATGGTGCAGACTGCTGCTTGAGACAGAAAAGCTATGCGAGAGTTTTTGATTATAATGGTTTAATACTGGTTTTGGTTAGCATGGATTGGCATGTTTCCTGGACAATAGGGGGCGCCATGCCACCTTCCATTATGGCCTAGGACTTTAAAAGGACACTGTCATGGGAAAACATGTTTTTTTCAAAACGCATCAGTTAATTGTGCTGCTCCAGCAGACTTCTGAACTGAAATCCAATTCTCAAAGATTTTTTTTATATTCAATTTTGAAATCTGACTTGGGGCTAGACATATTGTCAGTTTCCCAGCTGCCCCAATCATGTGACTTGTGCCTGCACTTTAGGATGGAACTACTTTCTGGCAGGCTGTTATTTCTCCTACTTAATGTAACTGAATGTGTTCTTCTTAGATCCACCAGGGTGCTTTTATCTTGTGTTAGGGAGCTGCTATCTGGTTACCTTCCCATTGTTCTTTTGTTAGGCTGCTGGGGGGGGGGGAGGGAGGGGGTGAGATCACTCCAACTTGCAGTACAGCAGTAAAGAGTGACTAAAGTTTATCAGAGCACAAGAAGAAAGCAAATGGCACTCACAGCATATTCAAGCAGGATAAACCTTGCGTATGTTTATTTGCACACGATGCAACGTTTCGGGGTGGTCCCCTTTGTCAAGCAATGCTTGACAAAGGGGACCACCCCGAAACGTTGCATCGTGTGCAAATAAACATACGCAAGGTTTATCCTGCTTGAATATGCTGTGAGTGCCATTTGCTTTCTTCTTTTGCCGTTTGAGGAGGGTGCCGATCCTTCCAAGCAATTGAGCACCTGGCGGAGCTTTTAAGGCCTGGGTGTGCGAGTTTGGCCATTATCAGAGCACAAGTCACATGACTGGGGGCAGCTGGGAAACTGACAATATTTCTAGCCCCATGTCAGATTTCAAAACCGAATATAACAAAATCTGTTTGCTCTTTTGAAAGATGGATTTAAGTGCAGAATTCTGCTGGAGCAGCACTATTAACTGATGTGTTTTGAAAAAAAAAAAAAAAAAAAACATGTTTTCCCATGACAGTATCCCTTTAAATTCACCCTGTGCAATTTTTTTTTTTTTTCTTTTAAAGCCCTGTATGAGTGTGTGTATAGGGATTTGAGCTTTTTAAAAATAATTGGCTGAAATTCAGTGTAGGGCTTAGTGTCCCCATAAATTATTTGCACCAAGCCTCCAAGCATATTTCACATTCAATGATGACAAAGCAGCCAAATGCCAACAGAGCAATGTTCTAGCATGAAGCCTTTGAAGGCGGCAGCCAGAGTCTAGGCTAGTTTATGAGACATCATTATAATGATAGAGACAAGCAATGGGTAAGCAAAGAGGATTGGGTAGTGGCTTGCCATTTGTTTAGTGCAGGCTAAGCCTCAGCTCTGCATTCGTTTTCATGTGCCGATCTCGTTATTTAGCATTAGGAAGAGCACCTGTTTGATATATTATTAATATCACATTATTCATTATTGCTGTAGCGAGTGCACTACTGTCATGTGGCTGCTGTACAGGCCTGGGACAAAAGCAGCGCAACGGCAGTAAATATATGTTCCACCCCTGGATTATACCACTCCAAAATGTCTCTCTCCAGATCACACAGCGGCAGAACACATCAAATACTGAAGAGAAAAAGTGGTAACACTAATAAACACGGCAAAAATCACCATCATAGAAGACTTCCCATCTGACTTGTACCATAGCAAGATAAATAGCAGAGAAAGTGGGAAAAGAAAGCTAAGCAAAGGCTAAGGGAATTAAAACCATGGCAGTTTTATAGAGGGCTGTCAGCTGTTGGTTGGCATGGCTGTAGGCAGGCATCCCTTTTTTGCCTGCATGGCATTTCATAAATGTCTGCTTCCCTTTCATTTCCTGTTTTCATACTGTAAATAAACCCCCTAACATACCATAATGTTGCAGTTGAACTACAAAGTTCCCTAGCCAGATCCACTGTCTGATAAAACAGATTGCTGCTCAGAAGCAAATCAAATGCACAGACCTTCCTACTTTGCTGCTGAACAGCCGTTTTATTAGTTCTGCTGCAGAACCAAAAGCCTAAGGGTCGGGCCACACAAGCAGATTTGGGGAGATCAGGCCCGGATTTGTGGCAAGGCCATATAGGCCCGGGCCTAGGGCGGCAAAATTTTTGGGGGGTGGCACTGGGGACTTAACGCTCCCCAGCGCTTCTGCCTCAGCGAGTGCCACAGCCGGCCCTAGGACCCTGCGGACACAGGGCGGCGCGACCGGAAGCAGCAAGGGTATGGATCGTGCGGCCTTGGGGCGCCGCTTCGTTACAACCAGCCCTGGGGGAGATTGGTCGCCCAAGCGACAAATGCCTCTTCTTTGGGGCGACAATCTCTCCAAACTGCCTTCCCTCCGCCCTCCGAAGAAAGTTCGGGGGACTTTGAAATGGCTCTGCTAGGAACAAGTCTTTATCCTTATTCTTTAAATCACTACAATAGTACACTGTGGGCAGAGGGCATGAGATTTTTTTTCCCTTAATATCAACAAGAGCAGCCAAGCGGTTACCTTGGCCATTGATTTCCAGGTAAACATCACTCCTGGTTGTCACACAGAACACTCCCATTTATATTTTATACACACACAAGTATGTTTTCACCTTATAGATAATGAGCTGCATCAAGTTTGTTTTTAGCTATTAAATACAAAGCCTTGAATGGAAATGTTACCATCAAAGTCCAGTATGTGTCCCTGTAGAATACCCCCCCCCCCCCCATAATACCAAAAACAGGGGCCTAACTAAAATCCTAGCATCAGGGCCCTAAATGATATGAACCCCATCAGAATCCCAACAACAGGGCCCTCACTTAGGGGAGATTAGTCACTTGGCGACAAATCTCCTCTTCTTTAGGCAACTTATCTCCCTGAACTGCCTCCCTGCCAGCTAGAATCTAAATTGCCGGCAGTTTTCTCGTGAAGCAACTTTGTGCGACTCAAAACAAAGTGCTCCGAGTGCCATCCTGCCGGTGATTTAGATTCTAGCTGGCGGGGATGCAGTTCGGGGAGATTAGTCGCCCCAAGAAGAAACCCTCACTTAAATTATCATTAAAGGAGAAGGAAAGCTACGGAGGCATTTTATTGCCAATAGATTAGCTGCAATAGTGCAAGCTAGAATGCTATATTTATTCTGTAGAATGTTTTACCATACCTGAGTAAAAAGCTCTAGAAACTCTCTGTTTGTTTAGGATAGGAGCTGCAGTATTAATGTGGTGTGACATCACTTCCTGCCTGAGTCTCTCCCTGCTCTGGGCTCAGATTACAGTAGAGAAGGGAGGGGTGGGGGGAAGAGGAGCAAACTGAGCATGCTCTTGCCCAGGGCAATGAGGTTTAAGCTGAAGGCAGGAAGTCTGATACAGAAGTCCATGTGAACACAATAGAAGGAAAGAAATGCAGTGTTTCTTTTGACAGGGGACTCAGAGCAGCATTATTTTGGCGGTTTACTGGTATATTTAGATGGACCTTTCTGATAGGGCTTACTTAGTTTTAACCTTTCCTTCTCCTTTAAGCAGATGGATACTAAACAAAGAACAATCAACAGAAACATAGATGTGGTTCCAAGCCCACGGATCAGCTGATTATTGCGATTGACGCATTTAAAACCAGGAATCTTTTTTACAATTATTTTTTATTAAAATTCTTATCTTACAGAAATATATATAAAAAAAATTTAAGGGAAGGGAACATTTCCTATTAACTGCTCCCTACTTCATATGATCCCATTATCCGTCGATTCTTCATTTTTTTTGTTTTCCTTGTGCACCCTCCTTTGTGTTTTTACCCCCGAGGCACACTCACTTTGTAGTCCAGAGAAAATAAAAATGGCATCCATTTCCTGATGATTAAAAAAACCCTTCCCCTGTAAGTGGAGCACGGCCACTCGTTCTTTAGTCCCCAGTCATCAATAGGACCCTGAGATGCACAGTGACACAGGTAAGAGTCTGTTCATATTCTGCCCTTGTAAAGTCCAAGTGGTTTGGGGGTGGGAAGGGAGGAACATTGCAGTGTTGGGAATGGGTATTATAAGAACATAGCACTCCTGGTGAATTAAGAAAGAGCACATTTGTTTTTGCGGTGTCCATTAGAAATAGGATCGTGAAGGCCGTGTCTATGAGATGCAAGGTAGTGACACACTGCAGGAGCGTGGAGATATATGGGTGGTGAGGATACACAACGAAGTCCATATGGTGGGTGGATGGGAACATTTTGTACATCTACACCAGCAATCCGGATTATTGTTGAGATGAGGGTGGATGGATACACTGCAGTCCATGTGTTTGGAATGCCACAGGCCCTGGAGTCAACGTGAGCTTAGTGGCGGAAAGACATAACCATAGTGGAGCATTACACATACACTGCAGTCCTGGAGATGATAGAGCCATCATTCTGAGACTCCATGTCATCGTCCAAGTAGGCATCATGGTGAGGTCTAAGTTGCAGCATGGGCCCCACCTCGTTGAATTTCTCTTCTTCGTCATCATCCTCCAGAACATTGTACTTCATCCTCTCTTCGGAGTCATCCTCCTCTGCCAACGAGGGGCTCAACCCACTGTCTCTCAGGGGACCAGAGGCTTTAAGAGGTTTACCCATCTCAGAGTCATCCTGGTAGGTTAATTCCTGGGAGGGTTTCCCGCTGCCGAAGATTCTGGTCTTTGGGTTGTAAGATGCCCGTTCTTTCTTGTGCACCCCTCCCCTCCGAATGAGGATGAAGATGACAGCAGCCAGAAGAAGCAGGACCAGGACCCCCCCAATGACACCCCCGGCAATGGCTCCTGCGTTGTTTGTCTGCGTCTCGAGCGCACGGTCTAGATATGAGAGAAACACAGCAATTCTACTGGCTGCCCAACTACACAACAGCAGACCCCAACCCATCCCCAGTAATGTGCACTGTGTGTTTATTTGTGTATATACATACAGGTCATGCACACCCATAAACACAGGGACATGCACAAACAAGACATCTCATTATGGTGCTGCAAATACAAAGCATTCACATGCAGGGATGGAAGGAAATTGATTTATATTTAACGTTGGGCAGATTTGGTTGAACTTTAACAAACAGCATCCAGTTCCACATCACTCACGCATAACTAAGAGAAGTTCACAGTACAAAGATAAACTAAAATAAACAAGCTTAGAAATTAACTAAAACAAAAAACAAACAAAAATCGATTACCTTTAAGGGTCAGTCCACACGAGCAGATTCGGGGAGATTTAGTAGCCTGGCGACTAATCGCCTCTTCTTCTGGGCGACAATATCCCCGAACTTCCCGTCCGCTATAATGAAAAGTCGCCTGCGCTAAAGCACACGCGGCGCCTTGTTTTCTGAAGTTGCCCTAAGTTTCCGCGTGAGGCAACTTCTGGCGACTTCAGAAAACGAAGTGTGGCGTGTGCTTTAGCGCAGGCGACTTTTCGTTATAGCGGACGGGAAGACACGTGAAGGAAGTTCGGGGAGATTGTCGCCCAGAAGAAGAGGCGATTAGTCGCCAGGCGACTAAATCTCAATCTGCTCGTGTGAAATGACCCTAAGTCTTGCCTATCTCTAACCTGAAAATACCATCTCATACTTCTCAACATTTAGGGCAGAGACACACGCTCAGATTCGGAGAGATTTAGTCACCCGTCAATAAATCGCCTCTTCTTCAGGGCAACTAATCTCCCAGAACTGCCTCCCGTCGGCTAGAATGTAAATCACCGGCGGGATATCAATCGGAGTGCTTAGTTTTCCAGAGGCAACTTCGGAAAATGAAACACACCGATTTCCATCCTGCCATCGATTTACATTCTAGCCAGCGGGAGGCATGGCAGACTGAAAAAAGTTGACAGGAATTTACAGGCTCAAAACGGGACAGTTGGGGGGTATGCGATCTGGTTTTCGGGATTACTGACCCCAGCAAATCCTAGGCCAGGTATTTTCTATTTATTTATTTTAATACACCAATACTTAATCCAATTTTTTTTCAGTCTGTCATTCAAACAACAGCTTGGTTGAGTGGGCGAAAAATAACCAGAGCAAAGTTACCCTAGCAACCAGGCTGTGGTTCTGAAATTGTAAGCATAACCCTAGAAAATGGATAATATTTAATATTCTAAAAAGAAAATGTTTATCAGCAATGATAAAACTAATTGTCTTAAGGTGGCCATACATGGAGAGATCCGCTCGTTTGGCGATGTCGCCAAACGAGCGGATCTCCCTCCGATATGCCCACCTTGAGGTGGGCAATATCGGGCTGATCCGATCGTGGGCCCTAGGGCCCAAAGATCGGATCCTAGCGTTCGCAAACGGGCTGTCGGATCACGGGACCGCATCACCGAACAGATGCGGCCGCGATCCGACGGGATTTTTAGTCCCATCCGATCGAGATCTGGCCGACTTTCGGCCAGATCTTGATCGGGGAAGCCCGTCGGGGGCCCCCATACACGGGCCAATATGGCCCGTGTATGGCCACCTTTACCCAGCTCAGCTTTCTAAGTACCGCTCACTAATTTTAATAAAAAGAGCCAGGCGAGGGTGTGTGGGACACTACCACCTGGAACAGTGTTGACTAAAGAAAAAAATAGACCTTTTTATCTTCTGTTTACTTTCCTTTATATACATTTTGGGAGTACAGGCTGCTGCTTCCCTTTATAGAGAGCAGTAGATTTCCTGCAGGCGTGAGCATGATGGGAACATTAGGAGAGAACGCAGGGGGGTTCCACAAGCTCCTGCCATCATTTCATCACCCATGTGCCACAGGCAGTTAATGATTCCCACATCCTATACCACAGAAATATTTCCATCATTATCAGTTTATTATCAATATTCAGCATTAGGGCAGAAACACGCTGCTATTTTCGAGAGATTAGTCGTCCAGCGACAAACTTATCTCTCGAAATGCCTTCCTAGAATGTAAATCACCGGCGGGATGGCACGTGGATCACTTCGGCTTTCCGAAGTCACCCGAAGTTTCCTCATGAGGCAAATTTGCGCGTCTTGGAAAAGCAAAATAGCAGCGTCTCTGCCCATACTGGATCGATAGATAAAAAGCAACCAAAAGATTTAATTGATCATTTCACCAGGCAACAGACTTTGTGGTCAGTACATTTAATAAATATCAGCAGGGCTGCATGGTCCTAAAGCCGTCTGCTTCTGGGTGCACACGCTCCCTCTCCCGCATGGTCCTAGTGCCGGCCTAGCGGGGAGGAGGTGAACGAGCTTGCACAGGAGCACTGGGGAGCTTGGAGTCCCCAGTGCTCCTTAGGTATGCAACTGGACGGCATGCCGCCCCTAAAATTTTGCCGCCCTAGGCCCAGGCCACATTCAAATGTAAAAAAAAGTTGAAGAGCAACATAAGCATGCAAATAGTTCCTGGGGGTGCCAAATATGGGCCGTAATTGACTATTAGTAGCCCCTATGTGGACTGGCAGCCTACAGGAGCCTCTGTACACATTGTTTTTATGCAACTAAAGCTTTCCTTCATATCAGGTATTGAAAAATAAGCAACTGCTTTGAGGCCACTGGGAGCAACATCCAAGGGGTTGGAGAGTAACATGTTGCTCAGGAGTCACAGGTTGGGGATCACTGGTCTATATAAAAGTGTCATTTTTGGAAGAGGAGCAATAATTCCAAGTTAATTAACAATAACGTTAATGGTTCAGTGCTCTTTTTGGTCTATCCCTTGGGGCACACGGATGTGTTACACATTATATCTGAAGTCGGAGTGTGCTCTCTGCTCTGGGACATCCTGCAATAACATTGTGCGTGGGCCTCGCACTGGATCGCCCTGCTCTACACATCTGTGCCAATCACAAACTCCCATTTCACTGGGAAACACCCCAAATTCAGGGCGTTTCACATATGACTTGAGAGCTTTCTGGATAATTGAGGTCAACATAGGGACTTTAACACCTACGGGAAAGGAAACAGGTTTTTTTTGGGTGTGCCAAAAGAAAACATGACCTAAATGCGAGAGTAGACACCAAATAAAGGAGTGATGAATAAACTGCTAAGAGTTTCCCCAATTCGAAAGTGAAGTAGAACTTGTTATTGATCCAAGGGAACTTTCCTAATATGTAGATATTGCATTCTGTAAGATAGGCTCCTGTGAGATAAAGCAGTGGGTAAGGGGGCATCCTTAAGGCCATTAAGGGTGAGATTTGGGATGAGTGCTCTGGGTACCACTGGAACAATAGGAGGATGACCGTTACACCAAAGTGTCTATGCATATATAATGTAGTTATGAGCGAAGGGGGCCCAGCCTGAAAGCCAGTTAGGGTGAGATTTGGGGTGAGTGCTTATTTGTGTCCTGGGTACCCCTGGAACAATAGGAGAGTGATTGTTATGCCATTGTTTCTATATATCTGTAACTTTGTTATGAGCTAAGGGGGCCCAGCCTGAAGAGCAGTCAGGGTGAGATTTGGGGTGAGTGTTAATTTGTAACCTGGGTACCCCTGGAACACGCCTGGTGACTGTAACCCCAAATGTCGGACTATAAAACAGATTGTTCTTAATAACCTAAACAACTGATTACTTGCTATGTTGAACTATATTCGGTCTGTAGCTGGTGGACTTCCTGGCTGCTGCCGTCAGATATCCTAAACAGCACGTCCAATGTCAGTAATGGATTCCGATATCAATTCTGCAGTTTGCTCACCCCCAAAATAAAGCCCCCCAAAATAACTACTGCTTGGAATCGTCAACCCATCCCATAGTTTCATACTTCTTTGGCCACTGGGGCACTATATGAGAAGAAACACCAGGTAGACCTTAGCAATAAAAGCTGTATGGCAGCACCTGTTAATACACATAAATAAAAACTTGCTTATATATAAGCGTCTCTTTTCACGGAACATTATGCCTATTTTGAGAACACACCAATAAAACCCTTTATACAAATAGTTACATTTTTCTTCACTTTCACTGGAGCAGTTCAAAACAAAATCTGGCACCAACAGAAATTCATATTAAGCGACAACGGAAGGTGACAGAATGTACCCACACTAAAAACACAACAGATTGAGGAAGCAATTTAATAGGACAAATGTAGAACTAGACAGAAAAGTTTCACGCAATCATGTTAAAAAAAAAAAAAAATGCTCTATTTTTATCAGGTATGAAATAAAGAGGCAACAGTACAAATACAGGATCATTGGGAAAATATTTGGGTGTAACCGACAGTGTGCCTGGTCACAAAGACATGACCCCAGCAAGCTTAATGCGCTTACCCCTTAGGATAACCCCCCCCCCGCACCTCCATTCCCTTTAGGTAAAATCCTTATTTGTTCAACTCAATACACCCAAAATCCCAAAGCCTAGTTTGAAGTTAATTTAGGGTAGGATTTGGCACAAACTCATATTTTCTGCCTAAATATTGTTGGAACAAAGGCTGAATGGCTGATACCACTATGATTTCTAATATCTATAAAATTGCTGTAAACTAAGGGAGCCCCTGTACACCTAAGGGAGGACTTAAAACTACAATGTTTGCCTGCATGTCCCTGCCTTATGGCTTGTGTATGTAGGGCAGTGCTACAATTAGTATTCAGCAATTGCAGAACTACAACAACTTAAAAAAACACCAAAACCGTTCTGAAGTCTTGCAGAAAATTCAGTTGAACCCTGGGGTGATATTAATAGGGTTAAAGGAGAAGATAAGGATTCATGCACTTGGGGTGCCAAATGTTAGGCACCCCCAAGTGATTGTATTGACTTACCTGAAACCCCCAGGTCAGTGCTCCTATCAGCAGAAAACTGCCCAGGTTATACCAGTGAGCACCACGGATCGATCCATCGTTCTACTGTGTATGCACAGCCGCGCGAAGAAAGAGGAAGACGGCAGAGGATCCGTGGTGGTCGCTGGAATAACCCCGGGCCGGTGCAGTTTTCTGCTGATAGGAGCACAGGCCCGGGGGTTTCAGGTAAGTCAATACAATCACTTGGGGTTACCTAACATTTGGCACCCCCAAGTGCCCAAAGCATTTCCTTCTCCTTTAAGGAAACAGCAATAGCAAAGCTTTCTCCATTTCTAGTAATCCACAGCAGGTAGAATAACCCATGTCAACATGTTTACTGTACATTTAAATAAGGTAGATTTTTCTCTTTAACCAAAAAGGTAGATGGATAAGGAACTGGTTTTATGCAAATGCTGGACCTGATGGACCGCTGCTTGTATCATTGCTCTGAGAGCAGGGGTTTTTAGAAGGTAGTCTGGCAACACCAGCGATTCAATCTCTAATACATATATGTCAACCACACATCTGTCAAGTATACTGTAGTCATCACCTAATACACAGGCAGGTCTGATACCCCAGCTGAAAAGGTAAAGGACACAGCCATAGGCTGAAAGTGACGCACGATAATAACCGGAATGGGATGGCGAAAATGTCCAGAAAAGCCCCACCACCTCCTGTATGAGGATGACATGGGTCTTGTGACAGCAGACCCCCCCCCATGCAAAAACCCAGCACACACTCTGGCTCAGCACTCGGCTCATGCAGCATCCAGGGCCTTACCTCTCACTAGCACCTCCTGTTGTGATGCTCGGCTCCCTAGGGCATTGGTCACCTCGCAAACTATTGTCGTATTCACTCGCTCATCCACTTCTTCCACATACAGCACATTATCTCTGGCTTTCACCGAGTTTGGGAGCGGCGAGCCATCAGCCCTGCAAAGAAAAAAAAAAAAGTCACTCAATTTGATAAATCTATATTTAAAGGAGTTGTTCACCTTTGAGTTAAATTTAAGAATGATGTAGAGAATGAGTTTCTGATACAATTTGCAATTGGTTTTCATTTTTTATTATTTGTGGTTTTCGAGTTATTTAACTTTTTATTCAGCGGCTGCAATGTCAGCAATCTGGCTGCTAAGGTCCGTATTACCCTAGCAACCATGCACTGATTTGAATAAAAGACTGAAATACGAATAGGAGAGGACATATTAGCAATAACAATATGTAGCCTTATAGAGCATATACTTTTTAGATGGGGGTCAGCGACGCCCATTTGAAAGCTGGCAAGAGTCAGAAGAAAAAGGCAAATAATTATAAAACTATAAAAAATAAATAATGAAAACCAATGGAAAAGTTGCTTAGAATTGGTCGTTCTATAACATACTAAAATTGAAGTTGCAATAACAATTAATATATTCAGGAACAGATACGCCAATGCAGGAACTATGCTGCTACATTATTTATTTAACATGTTTCGAGATGTGGGCGCTTTCTCAAGTGTTCTCAAGAGCCCACAGCTCGAAACATGTCGTGTTAAATAAATAATGTAGCAGCATAGTTCCTGCATTGGCGTATCTGTTCCTGAATATATTAATTGTTATTGCAACTTCACTGTATCTGAAAACATAAAGTTTGGGAACCAGATATCAGATTAACTAAGAAAACCACAACCCGGTCCATCAATTACAGCATTAACATACTAAACGTTTACTTAAAGGTGAACCACCCCTTTAATGTCAATAATCATCAATAAAACCTTAAGAACATATTTGTCGGATACGCAGAGCCACAGAAGAAGAGATGGTATGAATGACATAAATATTTTGGGTTTTCAAAGGTAAGGAAATAAGGAAAAGGAGAAGAGAGGAAATTGCCAGGTCGCTGGATTATTATTCTTTTGTTCCTGTTACCGAGGGGACGGGTCATTAGAAATAAAATGACTGTTAATGACTAATGTAATAACAGGCATAGCTTGCCCAGATCTCGTAACCCATAGCAACCAAGTGGCAGTTAGAATTGTCTCAATTGCTGCAACTGAACAATGGAAAGAAAGGACTGAATGGTTGCTGTGGGTTTCAAGTCATGGACAAATGTAGTCTCTTCTTTACATTTTCTATAAGCTTATACTGTTGTAGGGCTTTATTTACCAAGGCCATTATTGCAGTCTTTACGAGCCAGGTGCCTTTCCAGCTTATCTTTGCATTTCTAAAACCAAGGATGCCTGTTACGACGGAACATAGCATTGCATTGTATTTTCACTCACGTTTTCCAGGTGTATGAAGTAGGTTGGGGGTTCCCATGTGCGCTGCAGGTAAGAGAGGCCCCAGTACGTTTCAGGTACCAATTGTTATCGTATCCTTCGATGGCAACAATTGGGCTGTCTGCAAGGGAGCAATGATCAAAAGCTTAAAATCAGATCCCTGGGAAACGCAATAGTATGAGGACAGACAGACATACAAACACTATTAAAGGCACAAGGGAAGCCATAGAAATTGCATGGAGATGCATTACAACAGTGATCCCAAACCAGTAGCTCATGAGCAACATGTTGCTACCCAACCCCTTGGATGTTGCTCTCAGTGGCCTCAGAGCAGGTGCTTATTTTTGAATTCCAGGCAAATTTAGTTGCAGAAAAAAACAGGTGTACTGCCAAACAGAAGCTCCTGTAGGCTGCCAGTCCACATAGGGGCTACCAATAGCCATAGCCCTTATTTGGCACCCCCAGGAACATTTTTCATGCTCATGTTGCTCTCCAACTCTTTTTACATATGAATGTTGCTCACGGGTGAAAAAGGTTGGGGACCCCTGCATTAGAAACTGGGGATACTGAGATTCTTTTACAGTGGTAATGCGCAAATTGTCCCATACCCACAGGTCCCTTAAATTTATCCCAAGGTCAGGTTGGTGTGTGCAGACAAACCATTAGTAGCAGGTCACAGACAGGTATGAATTGTGGTACAATGCAACAACCAACGTTACAGGATTGTATAGAATATTTATATTATACAATAAAGGGAATTCCATTGCATGATTGGCACCGTCTCAACACTCATGGCACACAAGCAAAATATACTCACATTGTACAGACAGAGTGACGGGAATTGGCGACTCTTTAGAATCGTAGGATATAACGCAGGTGACCTCTTGCTTATCAGCAGTCCAGGTTGGGACGAGCTTGTAAATGCTCACCACCGTGTATGTACCATCAGTGTTGTTATTTATAGTCGTAGCAAAATTGCCAGGGAGTGTCGACCTCCAAGTGATCTGGGAAGGGGGTCTGCCATTGACCGATGCACATTTTGCTACCGGAACCTCTATGTCGCCGGCAACTACAGGAATAGCTTCCGCAGAGTTTTTTGGATCAGCTACAGAGAGACAAACAGGTTGTGAGTATCTAGCGCAAAGAGTGATTTGTAATAACACTATGATATTTGTAGAAGGCCCAGGTCTGTAAAAATCACTTTGCCTTTTCTTACTTACCTTTCACACTGAGATATGTAGTGTCCCTACGGTTGCCGCCTGGGAAGGTGGTGACCTCACAGATATAGTTGCCCTCATCAGAAGCCCGCAGCGACTTTATAAGGAGCGTTGCGCTGCTCGGGTTGGCAGTGAGATTAAAATCATTCGTGTTCTGTATGTGTATGCCAAACTGGGGGCTGTAGGTAGCAATGTTGATACTATCTTTTATCCACATTATCTGAGTCACTTGCATGTCAACACCATTGCTGGTAAATGTGCAGGGAAGGGTGACTTGCTGCCCCAGGGTACCGGTCACCTTCTCATTGACTGTAATCTGTTGTGCCTGCAAAACTGAAGGGAAACGGAGCAATTAGTTAGGTGCAAAAGGTGCAAGATTATCAGCAGACATTAATTGCCCTACAATACCTGCTAGCCCAATCTTTACACCCAAAAGAACTGCTCTGCGGGACCCCAGCTATGTGCGCTGCTGCCCAGCGGGTTGATAATCCATGGATACATATAATGGATGGGTGCTAAGAAACCAGTTCTGATACTACTGTTTAAGATATGATCAAGAGATTAGCTCAAAGTTATGAAGAGAGAGGGAGAATCTACAGGCAGTGGCGCACAGTGTGATTTCAGCATTTTGACTGGTGCATTTTTTTTTTTATATGGAATAAATGCATGAAGTTGCATTGTGTTCCACTGCCCTATAAACTTGCTGAGATGAGAAATTTGAGGCTGGGTGCTCAGTAGATTGTAGTACGAATGAAGTATTGCCAATGGTGAAACCAGGAGATAAGCACGGAGAAGAAACAAACAATCAAAACATTTACAAGGAAAGGCACTTGGAGGACAAAGTGATGGGTATTTAATGTGCATACAGATTCGAACACCAGAGCAGAGATGTGACAGAAATAAATCATAGTCTGGGACAAGACCTTCCTCAGATGATTCAAGGTGGATACTATAAATCTGGGAAAGAAGGGCACAGTATGTGCAGCCGTGTGCCAGCAGCTTACAAAGTCCATGCATTATGCATAACATTGTATCACTGGCAAGGAAAACAACAGATAAATTGTGAGCAGCTGTGCACTAGCAACCAAGGGCAATGTATCCAGCCCAGATGCAACGTGTTTAACCATAAACCAGGGGGAAGAAAAGCAATTATACATACGGTACACACAAAGTCACAAGAGGGAAGATGGGGCCATAACATCCAGTGAAGAGTTTCCTATCAAAATATGGGCCTGCCTCCCCAACGAGGCATAAGCTGTAGATGGGGGCGCAGTTTAATGGTGAGCTTTCTATGTATGCATGACTTCATGTTCTGCACACTCCTACAGCAATAAAAGGCTATCATGATAAGGTTTTTATATAGCTCTAATTGTGGACATCAAAAGGAGGCTTCAACCTAAAAAATCTGGAAGCCTCTGCATTAAAACAATAAATATATAATAAAAGGCAATATAATCTCCCTTGTGATTGGCAGTTCTTTACTGCAATCAGATGTCCTCGATTCTTTATTGACACTAGCCCCGTCGAAAGAATCAATGTCGGCAGTCAACATGCCACTAACAGGCAGATATTCAGTGGTGAATAGCAGCCAAAAATGATATGCAGTCTATATTAATATATCTGGAAAAGTGGGAGTTTCCAAAACAGCAGCAACTTAACCCCCAACCAGAAAACCAAACATCTCTACAGGTGTAATTAGAGAGCAATCACACACTGTGATCAGTCACAGGCCAAAGTCAGCAAAAAAAACAGCCAGGAGGCACTTCAAAAGTAGCGCAATGTGTGCAGTGAAAAAATAAATGAATATATGTGAAAATACACCTTTTTAAAATTTTCACTTTCGCATAAATTTCCAAGAAGCAAAATGGGACAGATTCGCCGGTCGCCAGGAGTGTAACTACAGAGGGGGGCCCATATACAATTTCAATAAATATTGGTAAAATGGGTCAACCTCTAGACATTTTGGTCCAGCAGATTTTTGCTCCAAAATTGTCTGAAATCGAAGAAAGTCACCAGCAAATGTGAGAATGCTTAGTGGCTTCACATTTCATTTTGCCTGGGATCCAACAGCCCAGCAGCTTCATTAATATCAACTTAATGGTTTGAATCAAAGAATGTCAGGCTAAATGGTCGGCCCCCACACATTTTCACCTCACCAAATCTGGCCCTCGTTGTAAAAAGTTTGGACACCCCTGAGCTATATATTCTGCAGTGCTCTGCAGAGATTAGGCATTATTCACATCAGTCCCTGTCCTAGTAGAGTCTAAGGGGTCAGTTTTCTAAATTGCGGTAAAAATATGCGCACAAAATATAGATAAATTTGTCGCCAAATATGTTTTCGCCAGTTTACTAACCTGCGGTAAATAAAAATTTGTGAATTTATATTTTAGTTTTCGCCAGTTATCGCATTCACTGAAAATGAAGCTACGTACACATTAACACCTGGTTTAGTAAACCGCAAAATGTGCAAAAGACAAAATTTACGCAAGAATATTGGCTAAATTTTACCGCCACCTATGTAGTGGCGTAAAAGTATGTTTTCGCCAGAAAATTCTCAAGGGGCAGGAAATATCCCATAATACTTTTTTTTTTTTACCCATCATTCTTTGCCGACAGGCAAGAGATCTGTAGTTATTGCTGACAGTTTTGGCTTCTGCTTCTATCTGCTGCAGCAGTTTCAGCTCAGAGTCGTATTATTAACAGCGGGCATCACAGTCCAAGGAATCGTCAGCCTCTACGCTTTTTTGGTTTCATTGTGATTGGCTACATTAAACTGTGCATTTCTATGAAGCAAAGAGATTGACTGGTATGATTTCTTGTTCATATGATTCTATTGGCAGAAGGGTTTATATGATGCATAAATGTTTGATTGGTGTTACTCTGGTAATGTTGTTGGATGGTATAATCATCAGTCAATAAAGTTTATGAGTTTTGAAGATGCATTTCTGGTCATAAATGTCACAGTAAAAATTGCCATAATAACCGCCATAAAACAAGACTATTTTATAGCATAAATATTTGCAAAAACGTAATTTGTCGCCAGAACTTGCTAAATGGTTAATGGTTCTTTAACGTAGTTACCGCAAGTGATTGCAATGACTTCTGAGCGCATCGCTGTTTAGTAAACTTAGTCGCTGCGAATATTCTCAGCGATAACATGCGGAAAAAGGTATAGTCAGATTTACCGCACTTTAATAAACGGACCCCTAAGGTTCCTATAACACATGTAGTGTAAAGGGATTCTGATTCATGATTTTTATGATGTTGTTTTTAATTTCGAAATGACACTGTTTACGCTGCAAATAATTCACTTTACAATATAAAATTTCATTCCTGAACCAGCAAGTGTATTTTTTTTAGTTGTAATATTAGTGCGTCGGCAGCTATTTCAGGCCACTTTGTTTATAAAAACTATAGTCGTGTTTCTGAAGCAAACAAACCAGTTTTACCAGTGCAGGGCAAAGGTACGTTCGTGTCATTTCATTAAAAACAGTTTGGCTTTGTAGTGTTACGGTTCCTTTAAGTTTTCAGAGTGTGTGGGGGAAAACCGGTGTGTGCAACTGCAGTTTCACAGAGGAGTAAATCCCCTGCCTTCCCCGTGTCACCAGTTTTACTTAACTGATAGGAAGTTAAAACTTTTGGTTATCAAGAAATAGGGGCACATTTACTAAGGGTCGAATATTGAGGGTTAATAAACCCTCAAAGTCGACCCTCGAAGTAAAATCCTACGAATTCGAATATCGAATTCGAAGGATTTACTGCAAATTCTGCGTTCGATTGAGAAATTGTTCGATCGAACAATGAAAGCCTTTGAATCGAATGATTCGAAGGATTTTAATCGATCGATCAAAGGATTTTCCTTCGATCAAAAAAACCTTAGAAAAGTGATGGGGAAGGTCTAACATTGTACCTCGGTAGGTTTAACCTACCGAAATATGTAGTCAAAGTATTTTTTAAAGAGACAGTACTTTGACTATCGAATGGTCGAACAATTTTTAGTTCGACCGTTCGAATCAAAGTCGTAGTCGAAGGTCGTAGTAGCGTATTCGATGGTCGAAGTACCTAAAAAAAAAACATCGAAATTCAAAGTTTTTTTCATTCGAATCCTTCACTCGAGCTTAGTAAATGTGCCCCATAATGTTCTGATATCCCCACACTATATGGGCACTAACCAATCAACCTGTAACCTTTTCTTGACTCAAGCAGTTAAAATGATGAAAGCAATTTACTACACCATCTGCTAATAGTCCGACATTCCTTTTTATCCTCCTTAGAGAAAAATATAAGAGGAAATGTAAAACTTTTCCATTGCAAAAAAAAAAAGTTAAAAGCACCATACGTTCCATCCTTCCCAGCCAGTAATTGTCTGTAGCCCAGCCTGCCAATAGCCCAGCCATTTCCTGATGAATGAAATTGTATCTCCTGCAGGAGAAAGGATTCCGGAGTGTTTAAATTTAACAGCAGATTGTGGCCTCTCCGCAAGGAAACCTAAAAAAAGGCTTTGTTGTTCCGTAGACAAAAGCTCAAAGCCCTTAAAAACCACTCACATTCCTCAGCTGTTTCCGTGAGATTAAACAATGACTATATAGGCAGCATTCACCTGTAAAGCATTCACCCGGCCTGACAGTCCTGCTGGATAATGCTGGAGACTCACAACCATCACTAGGATACACTATCAACATACTTGGAGCCCTTCTGGCTCTCTACAAAAAAAACGTGCAAGGGGAAATCCATGGCATGGCTGGCTCACTCAGAGCACTGAACACTCCCAGATATTGAGTTGCCTTATGGTGCAAGGCACAAAAACCGTGTGGTTTTGTATGCACAAATATGCCATATATATACAGCATCGGCTTGATCTTCTAAACCAACTATTCTGAATGCCAAAGTGCAACATTGCAGGGATTAAAGGGGACCCGTCACCCAAAAAAATTATTCCAAATCCTATTTTATCATGTTAGTCAAGCAAAATAAACTTTAATTAAACTGTATAAATTATTTGAATCTTGTTTCCATCAGTCTGGGAATTCATAACTATAACAAACAGGCAGGAGCCATATTGTGGACACTGTTATTAAGACAAGCCTTGTATCATCTCAGAATCTTGTTTGTGCACCAGAATGGGGGACCTGATGTCTATCCCCAAGCCCTGGCTTCCCAATTAAATGGTTAAGAAAATAGGGGGAATGTTGGGAGAGCAGTGACATCTAGGAAGTGCTGAATGGAAAGTGAAAGTAATAGCTTGACCTGCCTCTATGCCTAAGGTATGATTGACAGCTGAAGTTTTACAACAGCTATGAACGTTTTAATGAAAAAAATTCACGGATTTCATGTTTAATTTGTAAAGGACTTTTATTATACAGATTTTTATTTCTGGGTAACAGGTCCACTTTAAGAGACTGAACTCCTATGCTCAGCATTTTGCATTGAATCCCACTAGAAATCCCACTAGAAATCCAGGAAATTAGAAAAAAGAAAATTGTGGCCAAAAACCAGACAATTCCTGCCAATTACATGAGTTGTCAACTTGTCAGTAGACAAAACCCTCATCTGTGCTCATTTACAGTAACAATTAAAATGACCAACCAGAAGCCTATCTGCTCACTAGGCAAGGCTGCTGAACGAGATGATCTCTGCCCGATTTAGCCACCCACATTGGCCCTAGAGACAATAAATAGATTATACGGAGGGGGGTACAGAGACACACCAGTGCAGGACCTCATCAACACACAGTTATGATCCTCATCTGATGGGATTTTAAAACCAACCAGAAGCCCTTCGGATAGGCCAATAAGATTGTAAGCTTATGTGGAGAAGCAGTTTTTCATGCTTGAGTACAACAGCACCTACTGGTGCCTATTACAAAATGATGCTGGTAATACAAGGATAGTAGGCTGTAGTGTTCCACTAGATGTGCCGTATGTGTGTCTAACAAATACACACAAATTAGTATGCGTTCTTGTTCAGTGAATGCTATCAGAGGGCAAACAGGTTTTTAATTAAAGGACACATAAAATAATTGAAAAAACCTTGATTTTGTAGGCAATTATGAATAATATATAGTGTCCCTTTATTGGAGTTTCCTATAGATCTGCTGTGGTCCCTGTCCAATTTTTTAAATAAGGGGTGGGCGTGTCCTAATGGTCCCTGCCAAAAGCACAGAAGGAGGGGGATAGGAAATCACGGCACTGCAGTTACACAAGCAAAGATAGGCTTCAGATCCCCATCAGGTCAGCCTGCCGATTGGTTCCTAAACTACAGAGCAGTGTGCCGAGTGCCACCAGCTCCCCTGCACAGGCCACAGAGGGTCCCTGTAAGCACCGATAGATGGAGAGGGTCCCTTTAAGCACCGATAGATGGAGAGGGTCCCTTTAAGCACCGATAGATGGAGAGGGTCCCTTTAAAGGAAAACTATACCCCCAAAATGAACACTTAAGCAACAGATAGTTCATATCATATTAAGTGGCATATTAAAGAATCTTACCAAACTGGAATATATATTTAAGTAAATCTTGCCCTTTTACATCTCTTGCCTTGAGCCACCATTTTGTGATGGTCTCTGTGCTGCCTCAGAGATCACCTGACCAGAAATACTTCAACTCTAACTGTAACAGAAAGAAGTGTTGAAGCAAAAGACAGAACTCTGTCTGTTAATTGGCTCATGTGACCTAACATGTATGGTTTGTTGGTATGTTTGTGAGTACAGTGAATCCTACGATCCCAGGGGGCGGCCCTTATTTTTTAAAATGGCAATTTTCTATTTATGATTACCCAATGGCACATACTACTAGAAAAGTATATTATTATGAAAATGGTTTATTTACATGAAGCAGGATTTTACAAATGAGCTGTTTTATACAATATCTTTTTATAGAGACCTACATTGTTTGGGGGGTATAGTTTTCCTTTAAGCACCAATAGATGGAGAGGGTCCATTTAAGCACCGATAGATGGAGAGGGTCCATTTAAGCACCGATAGATGGAGAGGGTCCCTTTAAGCACCGATAGATGGAGAGGTTCCCTGTAAGCACTGATAGACGGGCAGCCCCCCTTTAAAAAAAAATACTGACACCAGAAAATATACCTTTTTTATATCTATCATAATATTGTCTGTGTATATGATTTATAATTTAGTTATAAGAGTATTTGCCAGATGCTGACTGACTGGTTGAGAAGCGACAGTCAGGTTGGCAAAAGTCAAGTTTAGCAACATATATTATTGACTGCTCTTTCCCTTCTGCAAAACACCAAAATACTAATGGCTAGAGCCAGTGCCTCCCTGTGCAGAATGTATACGTACAGTTTATTAATAGTACAGGGAACAGGAAGTAAAAGAGCAATAAATATACAATCAGAAAGATTAAGTGCCACATGATCAAATAAAGAGGAATGAGCCAACTTCCCCATAGAGATAATCTGGAAACAAACTGAATCAGTGCAGGAAAATTCCATTTGGGGAAAATCATGAATATTGGCATCAAGATTATGAATTGCCTCTAAGGAACTAACTCCCCATTACATACAAGTTGGAGCAGTGCTGGGGGGATAAGCAGAGCATTGCACATGCCCAAGGCCACCAGCAGGAAATTGGGAATCTAGGTGTCTGTGCCGGTTTACGCATTGGCGGTTTTACCCCAAATGTATATGTCTCACAGCTTTCCTGACATGAGTAATTAACTGCCACTGGATGACAGGGCCAAATTACACTTACTGGAGCTGTTACAGGAGGGCATCAATCTAACCCAATGACAGCAGTACCACGGGGCAAATGCCTTCCCCAGCAGTTGACTTACTAGAGGGCTCACGTCCCACTGGGCACATTCCCTAATTGTAGCCCAGACCATAAGGGAGCGGCAGATCCGGAGCAGATGTTGGCTGAAGCAGAGATTTAAGGAGGGTGGATTGATGGACAGTCATACGGCACAAACATACAAGCCCTTACAGAAGTCTGTGTGTGTCTTCCATGCATTTTAATTTAAAGGGAAACTACATCCACAAGTTAGACTATTACAGCCTATTCCCAAAGAGATTAACCCAACATATTAAGGTGCAGTGTGTTGCCACATCTCTATACCATCCCCTGAGCAGGAAGTGATCAATGCACAAAGAATATGCTGACAAACAGCAAAGAGATCACACTTCACCAAAATAAGAAAATATTTACACAGAAACAGGAACTGCACAATACATCAAACAGCCTGCCACTTTCTAGCCAAAACACACAAGAATCAAGAGAGAGCTGGGCAGATGCTGAACTACAAGATTTCGTTTTTAATAGCAAGAGCCATCCGGGAAGGAGGCCGGGGCTGCAGTCGAGCAGGGCTCAGAGGAGCGTCAATGGACACTTAGCGCATCAGCCTTAATATAGCTCTCTCTGACCACAGAAACCACAGTCTGCTGGGATGAACAAAACGGAATAAAATGAGGAGACGCTTCATTAACCACAGGCACTGTCCAAGCATAATTACTACTAACGATGCACAGACTCACGGGCACCATCACACCCTGGAATAGACAAAACTGTAAGAATATATAGTGAATAAAGTACCCCCTCTTGTAAAATATAAGGATATTATAAGTTACCAAGGAGTTTCATGACCATATAAAAACACGAGGCCGAAGGCCGAGTGTTTTTATACAGGTCATGGAACTCCGAGGTAACTTATAATATCCTCATATTTTACAATTGGGGGTACTTTATTTATTATAATACACAAATTTTAGTGAGTCATGTGACAGAAATTACATCACTACTCACCGTTTATAACTGATGACATCACTACTCACCGTTTATAAGGATATAATTTACAAGATATTCATGGCTTTTGTGTATTATATATACATACATACATACACACAGGGATAGAAGTTCTGTCCTACCTAAGGGCAGAGACACACGGTCATATTCGGTAAATTAGTCGGCTGGCGACAAATCTCTTCTTTAGGGCGCCGGCGACAAATCTCCTCTTCTTTTGGGCACCTCATCTCCCCCAACTGCCTTTCCGCTGGATCGCTTTGTTTTCCGAAGTCACCCAAAGTTTCCTCAAGAGGCAATTAGGAGATTAGTCGCCCCGAAAAAGAGGAGATTTGTCGCCGGGCAACTAATCTCCCTGAATCTGACCATGTGCCTCTGCCCTTAAGGTGTCACAAATAGGGATGAAGCCCTTGCACTTGTGTGTCCCAAATTAACCAGTGCTTAGTCACGCCACTGTCAGGCAGCAGTCACTTCTACTTCTTACCCATTGCTGCAGTGGTCTTCATAACAATGCATCTCAAGCTGTCAGTTTTGGGTGGCAGTTGTATACAATAATTTGCCGGCGGCACTTTCCTCTGCAGTTAGTTAGAAGTAACCTGGGGCAATTCCGTTAATCACAAAGAGTGATCCAGGCAGCACAGTAGTTAGCATAGCAGCCTAGGGTTCTAGATTCAGTTCTACCCTGGATAATACAGGTATGGGACCTGTTATCCAGAATACTGGGGTTTTCCGGATAATGGGTCTTTGCATAATTTGGATCTTCATACCTTAAGTAAACCCAATAGGCTGGTTTTGCCTCCAATAAGGATTAATTATATCTTAGTTTGGATCAAGTACAAGGCAATGTTGTATTACTGCAGAGAAAAAGGAAATCATTTTTGATAAGTTTTTGTTTTATGTGGATAAAGTGGATTCTATGGGAGCCAGCCTTTCCATAATTCGGCGCTTTCTGGATAACGGGTTTCCGGATAACGGATCCCATACCTGTATTTGCAAAACCTGTCCCTGCTTTGTACAGGAACGCTCCTCTAGTCATATAGACAGCCCTGCTTAGAATAAGGATTGCACTTCCCCAAGCAAACAACATATAAGAAATTCAAATCCCGTAATATCAAAAGCGACAAAGCTTAGGTGAGATCTATATTGGACGGCTAAACAGATAATCCGCCCAGGCTTTCAGGACATAAGGGGCCCCTTCATCAGGCCGATTACCCGCTGCTGACATTAAACACGCCACATGGTGCAGAGCCAGACAATAAGAGCAAAGCAGGACTGGAGAATCCAGAACACCTTTCATTGCGGGTCAGTTAAGGTTATCTAATCGCCTGCCTGATATTCCACAATCCCACACCAACAACATACACACCGTCCTGCTGTTAGTAATGAAAGGGCAAATCCGCTGCTCTGACAACAAGCTTTGCAGGGGGAATATAAACAACTTAGAAGCAGGGCTTATCCTTCAGTTAAATTGAAGAGGGAGGCAGTGTGTCCAAGGCTCTGGGCACAAAACTATTTCCTCATACCTTTACTGCCCACGTAAAGGGAAAATAAACTAAGCAGAGTTTTTTTTTGCACTCGGATTGAGCACACAGTCAAAGGGGTTGTTTGCCTTTAAGTTAAATTTTAGTATGATTCAGAGAGTGATATTCTGAGACCATTTGCAACTTGTTTTCATTTTTTATTATTTGTGGTTTTTGAGTTATTTAGCTTTTTATTCAGCAGCTCTCTGGTTTGCAGTTTCATCAATCTGGTGGCTAGGATCCAAATTACCCTAGCAACCATGCACTGATTTGAACAAGAGACTGGAATATGAATAGGAAAGGGCCAAAATAGAAAGACGAGTAATAAAAAGTCGCAATAACAATACATTTGTAGCCTTACAGGGCATTTGTTTTTAGATGGGGTCAGTGACCCCCACTTCAAAGCTGGAAAAAGTCAGAAAAAGAAGACAAATAAATGTAAAAACTATAAACTATAAGAAGAAATAATGAGGACCAATTGAAAAGTTCCTTTGAATTGGTCATTCTAGAACATACTAAGGGCAGAGACAGACGAGAAGATTCTGTGGGATTTAGTCGCCCGGAGACAAATCGCCTCTTCTTCAGGCGACTAATCTCTCCAAACTGCTTCCCAGCCGGCTAGAATCTAAATCGCCAGGCGGGAAGTTACTCAGAACAATTCGTTTCCCGAAGTCACCCGAAGTTGCCTCAAGAGGAATATTCGGGCGACTTCGGAAAACGAAGAGCTCCAGTGCCATCCCGCCGACGATTTAGATTTTGGCCAGTGTGGAGGCAGTTCGGGCAGATTAATCGCAGGAAGAAGAGGCAATTTGTCGTCAGGCAACTAATCTTCCCGAATCTTCTCGTCTGTCTCTGCCCGAAAAAGTTAACTGAAAGGTAAACCACCCCTTAAAAGGTACAGAAACCTACATGCATTTATAGATATAATCCTAGGGTCCCAGGCTTCTTGTAACTATAGAACTAATAAGAAACAGTACAATGTATTTATGAGCACAGCAGTGCTATCATTCAGAAGTCTTTTGGAGAACAGTTCTGCAAAGGTAGTTGTGCGACTACAGAGCAACCAGCCAGCCACAGACCACTCAAGTACAATGGTAACAAAACTGCGCATTTATTTAAGGAATTTAAAATATAAAAGGTGATCCATTAGGCACGGGCAGCACTCTGCCTTGTTTTATTAATACAGCAGCCCAGCTCAATAACACTAATCCCATTTCTGCGTAACGCAGCGAGACAAGTCCCGAATCGGTTTATTGAATTGGTGTGGTGTTTCCATAGAATAACCTATTGCCACATAAATAAATAAACTGCTTTGGGATTTGGCAGCAGCACTAAGAGGTCTGTAAAGCCAGAGCTGTTAGTGTAAGTGTCGCCCATTGATTTTACTATTTCCAAAGAAGCAACATATTCCCCTGTACCGGCTAACGGGCCAAAATTCAAGGTGGGAAGGAGTATTCCTTGCTATGGAATCATAGGAGGATACACAGTTGTAGCTGGATGGATAATGTTTTATTGCTATTTATGGTGGAAGCAGTATAACTAATTCTGCCAGGCTACAGTTAGCGGCTACTAATCACCCATAGAAACAAGGGCCTTAAAGGAGAACTAAACCCTAAAAATGAATAAGGCTAAAAATGACATTTTATATAATGACCTTATTGCACCAGACTAAAGTTTCAGCTTGTCAATAGCAGCAATGATCCAGGACTTCAAACTTGTCACAGGGGGTCACCATCTTGGAAAGTGTCTGTGACACTCACATGCTCAGTGGGCTCTGAGCAGCTGTTGAGAAGCTAAGCTTAGGGCTCGTCACTAATTATTAAGCAGAAAATGAAGTTTGTCTGTAATATAAGCTGATGCTACAGGGCTGATTATTAAATTCCGATGCTAATTGCACTGGTTCCTGTGCTGCCATGTAGTAATTATCTGTATTAATTACTAATCAGCCTTATATTGTGACATTTCTATTCTATGTGTACTGTATATTGTGAGTGGGTCCCTAAGCTCAGTAAATGACAGCAGCACAGAGCATTTGCAGTGAATCAGCAGAAAAGAAGACGGGGAGCTACTGGGGCATCTTTGGAGACACAGATCTTCCCTCATAAAGGGCTGTGGTTGCCTTGGGCTGGTACAGAAGCACAAAACATAATGTACAACATTTCTAGCTACTTCTTTAGTTAAGCTTTAGTTCTCCTTTAATTAGAAATTGTACTATATACAGCAGGGGAAACTAAAGAGGTTTCACATATAGTTAGTTCTCCCATACTCAAGTTTAAAGGGTGCTTCTCTTGTAAATTATGAAACCCCACTCAAACCAAGGGGCTAGAGTCAGTCACATGCACTTGCAGGTCAGCCTACAACCCTATTCATGTACTGATGGAATTGTCTTTCCTAAAGGGCCAATCAATACTGGAGCCCTAAAGTTATAGCATCCACATTTTTTTTTCCTAGGGCCCATAATGTCACAGGAACAAACAAAATATATGAAATGGCCCATCTGAGCGGGGCCACAATAAGTGGAAAAGTAAAGTGCTGTTGGGCAGAAGGAAAAGCATGAAGGGTCCAAACCAAATTGAGCATCAGGACCCATGATCATCCTGTTGCACCGCTGCTTAGAACATCAGCCATGATAATGCAGCACATACATTCATGCACAGCATCCATTCCCATGGTATCTATGGAGCAAAGACAATGGCTCTCATTTGGCCCATTGCTATACATATTATATGAGACACTGCACAGGACTATCTGCTGTTTGATCAATGTAACCCTTTGTGCTCTGGATTCTCTTGTACAATTTACCTTTTCTCTGCTCTTTCAGCTTGCACATATCATATACTCTTATGTTGCTGTTGCGTTGGCTGTCTTTGGGCAGAGCAAAACACAAACACAGATGGTGCTGTACAAGGATTCAATCTCATATATGCTGTGCCAATTATGTTATTACATTACCCATCCTCATTATAAACATACATTTTGCTCACTCCCTGCTGAGAAGCCCAGGACTGGGTTAATCCCTCCTCTTCTCCCCCCCTCCCCCCCCTGCACCGTTTTACCCCCATCTCCGTCTGTCACTGCAAAGGGGCCGAGATCAAGCGCAACAGAGCGTAAGCGAAGGCACCACAATAAAGTGCATGCAGAGCTAAGGGGTGGTATGGGGCTGATGATGAGAGCACTGGGAGACACAGGGAATGACAAGAGGATATGGGGGGGGGAGAATTTTGGAGGTCCGGCAGGACAAGGAGGGGTTAAACCTGTATATGTAGTACTGTGGGAAGGATACAGATAATTGGCAGTGGGAAATATGTAAGAGGGGCTTCAAAGAAACAAAGACACGTAGCATTGTGCATTAAATGGGAATTAAAGCGGCAGGTACGTAATCTTGGTATAGCTAGTTTACTTCATTTTGCATTATTTAAAGGGAAAATATACCTTATTTGCTATACACGTTATCCCACATACCATCTTACTATAGAGGAACTGTGCCCCTATTTCTTAAACGTGGGCTCCCTAGTGTTGCTGAACTACACAATTGGCAACATTCATGAACATACAAGTATGCTTTAGTCCAGTAACATCTGGGCACCCAAGGTTTAGAAATAGGACTATACTCACAGTCTCACAGTAACAGTTACATTCTCCTTATTTTAGACCCTATCCCAGAATTGCTGCCCCATTCCCTGACACCATCTTGCCTTATTACACAATGTTGCAATGATACAGCTCTTTCCTATAATACCACAGGTGCTGTCCCTTTGCCGGATACAACCTTGCCTAACTCTATACACTGCCCCACAATTAAAACACCTTTGGATAAGACTATGGTGCCTTCCTAGAGATTTGTAGAATGCAGTGATCTGCTTTTTCCAAAATGCAGATATTTCTTCTAGGCTGTAGGTCCATGCCTTTCAACGTTCCCTCAACAACAAGCTCTGGGGCCACATCATTGTAGCACAAGCTCTTCCAACCCGGACCCTACTAACCCCCTTTTGTATCTCCACTTTCCAACGATTTGTTCGCCAACCTAAAACCACAAAAACAAGCTTTAATGGAAAATGAATAAGGCTCAACAGTTGTCCCTCAACAGCTTGGGCAGGTTTTGGAAGTTATAATCAGCGCGCCCCATGATTGTCCAAAGTGGGCAGCAGCACAATGTTGGCATTGATTGGCCTCCAATTAGGGACAAACAGAGAGAATACTGGTGCCGCGTGAATGAAAGATAAAAAAAACCAACAACAAAAAGATAGAATCCAGACAGCGAAATGGACAGTAGGGGTAGATATGTTACCAATTGGGTATGACCTTAAATTTATCACCTGCTCTCTTTCAGGGCCACATTATTTTTTTATAAAGTAAAAGAAGGGTTGTTGTTGAACTACAAATGCCAGCACCCAGGTCGCTAAAGGCTTGCAGATCGGAAGGCTATTGGGAAAACTGGCAACTAAAGTGCTACAGATTGGGCAACAATGATAATGTGTTCCAGATGTCATTTTGCCCTAGCCTCCAAATACCAAACCTAATTTTACCCCCATGACACAGCACAGCACTACTGAATCATCGATCCCATTGCCGGCCAGCTCAGCCCTTGTGGTTTACTGATCAGCAAGATTTTCCAGATTTCTCTGTTTGTCTGAAATAACTTTGTTCTGTGCGGAAATACAGGATCTGCCAGCAGATAAAAGCATGCCTTCAGCAGTAATTGCAGATATTTAGCAGAAAATTACAAATACCACTCCCCCCCCCCATTTACCTTGCCAATAGCTTTCATGAGAAAGCACCATTAACTGGGGGACAACGGTACCATACAATAATATTCTGGGACAATTTGCATTTGGTCTTCATTTTTTTTATGGTTTTATTCAGCAGCCCTCCAGTTTGGTGTTTCAGGCAGCTATCTGGTTGCTAGGGTCAAAGTCACCCTAGCAACCAGGCAGTAGTATGAATGAGAGCCTGGAATATGAACAGGAGTGGGACTAAATAGAAAAAGAATAACATTAAACTGTAGCCTCACAGAGCAATAGTTTCTTGGCTGCTGGGGTCCCCCTATTTAAGAGCTGACAAAAAAAAAAGAAAGAATAAGAGGGCAAAAAAAACCAAAAAAAACAATTAAGACCAATTGAAAAGTTGCAAAGTATAAAGTTCATAATATACAAAAATATATTAATGTGTAGGCACCTGTTATTTGCAGACAGTGGTTGGTCTCATTTATCAGGCATGCAGTATGTGGGATTTTATAGCTCCCTAGTTCCACCAGAATGGAGTAGCATTTAAGCGTGCAGCAAATATCCACTTAGATTTGTTTTATGTGTTGCATTAGGGCCTGCTACAGTCGCCAAATGTGTTACAAGTCACTAAACAAACTTATTTAGGGGCAATGTCCAACGGCATGCGACTGTACCGCAGCTGCATGACAACCAAGGGGTTAACAGCGACAAGCTGGAGAGGTGACCCAGCCGGCTATTCAGTCCTCTCCAACTTCACTTTTGTCTGACAACAAAGAGGGCCAATATTATCCAGTATCGGTGAGAGAGCAGAGAGCACTGGGGGGAGGGGAAACAAGAGTCTGAAAAGATAAGCATTTTCCCCCCACCCACCAGTTGGGGTGTGACAGTTTGTAAAGTGGGACTCTAACCTTCGATCCCTCTTTCTCCTATTCAATAACCTCCCCCTCCTAATGCCGAGGCCTCACCTCCCCCATCTAATTATTACACACAGCATTCCCAGAATTCCTCAACTAACTCATCACAGACCAGCACCAGGTCAATGAAGAAATGGGGCAAACAGTGGGGGGAAAAGAACAAAGACGTAGGGGTGCAAGGGCTTTGGCAGAGCACTGAGACGGGGCATCACAGGGCTGTTTAAATAATTTAGTAGGTGCAACAGGTGGTGGATGTGCAGGAGAGGAGTGTGAGTATTACAACTGCCTAGAGTGCAGCACACAAAGTTGTGAAACTAAAAACACAGTTGTACAGAACTTTTCAACATGGTTTTTATGCTTTATATAAAGGAATATACATCAGGGGAGGGGGTAAGATATTGAGCCACACAATAGGCATTTGCTACTAGTGAGTAGGTCCCTGTAGGGCCCAAAAACCAGGCCCAGATCACAACATTCAGCCGAAGGCATTGTTAGAAAAATAAAGATAGCAGATTGGTCAATATATGTACAAGGCCAGTGATGCAATCACCCAACAGCAGTTGTAACAGATGACATCATTAAGCACTGTTTATATAGTGAATAAAGTACCCCCTTTTGTAAAATATAAGGATATTATAAGTCACCGGGGAGTTACATGATCATATAAAAGCACGAGGCTGAAGTACAAGGGGTGCTTTTTTTATTATAATACACGCGTTTTACTATGGGTGTTCCATGACCATATTCAGCCGAGTGCTTTTCTGCAGCTCTTGAAACCAAGGTGACTTCTAATATCCTATATTTCAACAGGGTTTGCTTTATATATTACAATACACAAGTTTCAGTGAGTCATGTGACAAATGACATCACTAAGCTCTGTTAATAACCGATGACATCACCAAGAGCAGTTTTTCTAAGGCTATAATGTATAGGATATACATGGTTTTTGTGTATTATATGGATATAATCCACAAAAGCCTGGAAATATCCTTATAAGCCGTGGTCGGTGATGTCATTGTGTCACATGACTCACTGAAACTTGTGTATTGTAATATATAAAGCAAACCCTGTTGAAATATAGGAGGATATTAGAAGTCACCTTGGTTTCAAGAGCTGCAGAAAAGCACTCGGCTGAATATGGTCATGGAACACCCATAGTGATTTATAATCCTTAAAGGGGTTGTTCACCTTCAAATTAACTTTAAGCATGATGTACAGAGTGATATTCTGAGACAATTTGCAATTGGTTTTCATTATTTATTATTTGTGGTTTTTGAGTTATTCAGCTTTTTATTCAGCAGCCTGAATAGAAAGAGGAGTAACAAAAAGTAGCAATAACTTTATAAAATGTATAGCTTTACAGAGCATGTGTTTTGGGGTCAGTGACCCCGGTTTGGAAGCTGAGAAGAATCCATGCAAGAAAAATGCAAATAACTGAAAAACTATAAAAAAATAAATGAATAAAAAAAATTCCGTAGAATTGTCCATTCTATAAAATACTAAAAGTTAATTCAAAGGTGAAATAACCCTTTAAATTTCTCTAAAGTGGGTATTTTATTCAGAATATATTACAGGTATGTATAACATAGACAAGGAGGTATTGAAAGTATAAACTCGTCCAAAGAAGCACAACATTGAATGCCAAGGACTCAGTCTTATCCTACACATAAGCCTCTTGCTGTTATTTAACATAAAAGTCACCCTCTCCAAAGTAAACGCAAATTATAAAATAACAATGAGAAGTTCAATTGGTTCAATAGAAGCTCAAGGACCAAGAGCTGCAGGTGATACAATATTTCTTCACCTACACAAATGCAAATGTCCTTCTGCATCAGCTTCTTTAGCTGCACTTTTATTCCCTTTAATGTTGGGCAGAACACATTGTCCCTGTATTCCAGATATTACTGAATGTGTTGCATGGACGGCCACGCCAGGTAAATACCATATTACTTATCTTTGTCATATTTGGCTGGGGGAGAATAATACACAGCGTAACGAATGACTGGGGTGAAAACAGACACATTGTTACGAATGGATGAGTGTGAATAATACACAGTATAACTACTGGCTGGGGTGAATAATACACAGTATAACTACTGGCTGGGGTGAATAATACACAGTATAACGACTGGCTGGGGTGAATAATACACAGTATAACGACTGGCTGGGGTGAATAATACACAGTATAACGACTGGCTGGGGTGAATAATACACAGTATAACTACTGGCTGGGGTGAATAATACACAGTATAATGACAGGCTGGGGTGAATAATACACAGTATAACGACTGGCTGGGGGTGAATAATACACAGTATAACGACTGGCTGGGGGTGAATAACACAGAATATAGGGTACAGTAGTGCAGGTAACATATGTGACGGTAAATGTAGGAGAGCATGGGGGTGGGGGTGCTAGTGAGCAAATGACAAGGTCAGTATTGCCCAGCCCAGGTTACTATGGGAGTACAGGGTGAGTGGTACAGGGTGAGTGGTACAGTACAGTGTGAGTAGTACAGTGTGAGTAGTACAGTACAGTGTGAGTAGTACAGTACAGTGTGAGTAGTACAGTACAGTGTGAGTAGTACAGTACAGGGTGAGTAGTACAGTACAGGGTGAGTAGTACAGTACAGGGTGAGTAGTACAGGGTGAGTGGTACAGTACAGTGTGAGATAACAGTGTGAGTAGTACAGTACAGTGTGAGTAGTACAGTACAGTGTGAGTAGTACAGGGTGAGTAGTACAGGGTGAGTGGTACAGGGTGAGTGGTACAGTGTGAGTGGTACAGTGTGAGTAGTACAGTATAGTGTGAGTAGTACAGTGTGAGTAGTACAGTGTGAGTAGTACAGTATAGTGTGAGTAGTACAGTGTGTAACAGACAGGGATCCAGGTGAGTCCGCAGATGCAGAAGGGGAGAGGCCATATTGCACATTACTATTGAGTTCACAGACACCAGTTGAGTCGCAGGGAAAGGCTCTGTGAGTAAATCAGACAGCACAGGGAACACAATCCCACTAGAAGATGAGCGAGGGGTTAATCGCTCAGAGACACAAGCCTGGCACTTACCTGAGAACAGCAGCACCAAGAGAAAAGCCCAAATACGCTGCATCCTGCCGGCTCCGATCACCATTTACCCCAATCCCCCTACTCTGGCGCGTTCCCTTGCGTTTTCCTCGCGTCTCAGCAGTAGAACGAGCAACCAAGTCGCGTTTCCCGGTATCTGTTGCTTCGCGCCCCACGCACAGTCTCCTCTTCTCTCTCCCGACTCCCGGCCTCGATCTCTGCTTTCGAACTCCCAACTGCTCCCCGCTGGTGACGTCACTCCACTATTAGCATACGAGGAACCGCCCACCGTTCACCTGTTCCAGCGGATTAACCCCTTCCCGGGCTGCGGCAACCCAGATCTTAGACTAGAGAGGTGGGGGAGAATTGGGCAACGTGAGGTGAATGGAAATAAAGGGATATGAGTGCGACTGACTGGGCGCATAAAACAGGCGCTAGACTTAGAGATAACGATTGTTACTGTCTGTAAAACCTCAGGCAGACGCTAACGTGCGGCTATAAACGCAAATAAGCCAAATATTATGGACTATTTCTAATGATCAGCATAAGAAACTACACAGATCAAACGTATTTAAAATATGAGATCATTGCGCACAAGAGCTTACAATCTAAATCAGAGGTTTTTAATTATTCTTGGGGCCTTCGTTCCTGGTCTAATAATTGCTCACACCAACCCCCCTTGCAGTTCCCCATTAAGATATTAAAACAGGGTAAAGTGCAGAGATTTGTAAGATCCATCAGCCTCAACTGTAATAACCAATATAAGTAGGGCCCAAACTTTTTTTTACCCATGAGCCATATTCATATGTTAAAAGAGTTGGGGACTGGGGAGCAACGCAAACGAAAAAACTTCCTGGGGATGCAAATAAGGGTCGTACTTGGCTATGTGGACTGGCAGACTACAGGAGGTTGTGTTTGGCACTACCCCTGGTTTTTATGCAACCAAAACTAAAGTAATCACCCGCTTTGACTGGGAACAACCACCAAGGGATTAGTGAGCAACATGTTGATCACTGCAGTAAAGCAAGTGGGTGCATTATAGTAAGTGGGTGCAATATAGCAAGTGGGTGCAGTAAAGCAAGTGGGTGCAGTATAGTAAGTGGGTGCAATATAGCAAGTGGGTGCAGTATAGAAAGTGGGTGCAATATAGCAAGTGGGTGCAGTATAGAAAGTGGGTGCAATATAGCAAGTGGGTGCAGTATAGAAAGTGGGTGCAATATAGCAAGTGGGTGCAGTATAGAAAGTGGGTGCAGTATAGAAAGAGGGTGCAGTATAGCAAGTGGGTGCAGTATAGAAAGTGGGGGCAGTATAGCAAGTGAGTGCAGTATAGCAAGTGGGTGCAGTATAGCAAGTGGGTGCAGTATAGCAAGTTGGCTCTGGGCACCCACATGTCCTGGTGGGGGAATCCAGTGGCTTGGGGACCTCTGAGGTTTAGTTGAATAAAAAAAAAAGCAACAAGGTGAAATATGGCAGATAATAACAAATCAGATATTACCCTCCCCTACCTGTGGGACATGACAGTGTAATGAAATCCCACTAACAAAAATTGAATCCAATCAAAGATTGTGGCCGAAACATTAGGCATGGGTAGGGTTGCCACCTGGCCGGTATTTTATGGTAAAAATTATGGTTGATCCCAATAATATTAATAGGGAAAAAAGATAAATATATAGGAAGGCTGGTATTTTTTCTCAGAAAAGCTGGCAACCCTAGGCATGGGGGGTGCACACCCTTGGGGCCCTCATTGTGGCAAATGCAGTGGGTTACATTAAGGTGCCCTTGATCCCCAGTGGTTGGAGTCTGCAATGTATCCCAGATGAATACAGTCAGCCCACAGGCACCCACTCAAATCAACACTTTTTTTCACCTTTTTGCTTGCAAGAAAAAAATGTAAAAATTCATATAGGTTAATGGAGTCTCATATCTTAAATATACACGGAACCTTTTAATTCTCCCAGTGGGTCAGTCTGTCAGCATGAGCTGAGCTGATCAGTGATCAATACTAGACTTATAGTTAATGGCACCTCCAGTAATCAGCTGAGGATTAGTCCAGATGAGAAGTGGACACAGGGGAGGACAGTGACATTTTTGTTTGGGGAGGCTACCAATGGGCTTTGATAATGGGCTTTGAATTTATAATTATACAGGAGTAGATAGCAGGTGGCTTTTTGCTTGGGAGTCTGTGTCTTTATAAGAGTAATGGTATACAGAGTGAAAAGGCTTGAAGTCACCCCTACTGTATAGGAGTCGCCAGCAGGCAGCCGGAACTTGTTGCTTTGGTGACAAAATGCTCAAAATCACCTCTGTCTGTTGTTTCCCTAAATTTTCATTATTTTCCACCTATTGTGGCTACCGTGGGAGAGATCAGGTGTGGGAAAGAAGGTCACAACAGGGGCTAAAATAACAGTTGGGATATGTACACCTGGATATAATGTGACACTGGGTGGGATATAATGTGACACTGGGTGGGATATAATGTGACACTGGGTGGGATATAATGTGACACTGGGTGGGATATAATATAACACTGGGTGGGAAGAGCAGAAAAGGCTGCTGCGGCCCCAGGCAGTGAGAAGACCTTTAACTCTGGGATGAGATGAAAAGTGACAGGGCAGGATTTTCCCTGCTGAGACGATTTAAAAAATAACAAGAAATACTTTTCCTCTTTCTGTGCAACTTCCGGTGTTTAGAGAGAAACTGCCGAGACACCTCCCCTACCTGCACACTCCTCCTTATACACCTCTGCCAGGTTGTGTTACTCACTGTCACCTGCTGATAAACAGTTCAATGGAATGGGTGATACTCATTGTTACTGTCAAATGATACTCACTGTTACTATTTGCTGATAACACTTCCTTGCACTTATTATTCATACATTCCCCCAGAAATACCGGAGCTCCCAAACACCATTAGTGATGCAGAACTGAACTGACTTAGCACCAATAAAATGTTGTCAGCTGTACACAGGTATTGCAGTAAATGGAAGCTGTGCTCTGTTTAATGGATGGGTTTCTTTTTTAGTTTCCTGTAAATGTACAATAACACAAGCAGACCCTACTTCTAATGTCAGTGTAGAAGCAGGGTCTGGGGAATATCATACGTGTAAAGACAAAAGCAGTTTAAGTGTGCAAAGTGCGGTTTCAAACCATTGCCCACAATGCAGTGTTTGTTCCCCAGAATTTTAATGTAATTGAGGACAGTAATGTGGATCAGGCCTGCCATCAATAATTATGGGGCCCATACTAATAAGCTGGCAGGGTCATTCTCACAGTTATTAGTTCCCCCAATTATTAGTTCATAGCTTATCAGCAGGACTGTATTAGCAGCTGGCTTTGCCCTAGTCACCACCGGCCATCCACCCTCTTCCCTTCCTAAATGTCACCTGCATAAAGTCTATACTGCGCATGGACCAATTGGGAAGGGATTAAAATGAATGCCCCCCTCTAAGATCTGCTGCCAGATCTAGGCTTGTCTAGCAGTGAGCTAAATGTGTAACACCAAAACATTCAAGTGTTTTAATGGAATGACAATATAATATACTGTTGTCCCACACTGGTAAAACTGATATGTTTGCTTCAGAAACACATCTATCGTTTATATAAACAAGCTGCTGTGTAGCCATGGGGGCAACCTTTCAAGCACATGATACACAGTAGATAACAGATAAGTTCTGAAGAATATTGTTGTATACTGATATCTGCTATCTCTTGTGTATCCTGAGCCTTTTCTCCCTTTTCAGCTTTGTATGGCTGCCCCATGGCTACACAGCAGCTTGTTTATATAAAAGATATTAGAGTCCACCAGTTGAACCAGCGCAGCAGAAAAGTACATTACATTTTCATTACTTTATTTTTGTTGGTGTTACTGTTCCTTTTAGTGATTTTTTTCCCATATAGGCTCCCAAGGGCAACCCCCTAAAGTTGCCCCGATATTGTAAATATGGCTATGTTCATTGGTCACTTGAGTTCCCTAGGTGGGATGTACATATGTAAATACCATTCTCACTAGCTTCACTTCAAGCTTTGTTTTGCACTAGTGCTTTGCACTTGCACTTCATTCACTTGTTTAGGTCACAGAGTAAGTGGATCTCGGTATATCAAATGATCAGGTCTGGACTGAGAATGAAAATAGGCCCTGGCATTGAGGCCCGATCAGCCCATACAGAGGCCCAAACAGCCCCCACCAGCCCACTAAATACTGACTTTCTATGGCACCTTATAGCAACCCCTCTGGCATTTGCCAGAACCCACAGATTGCCAGTCCGGGCCTGCACATGATTGGTGTTGCATAGTCAGCTACTGATTAATACAGTTGTCCAGTGACCTAGATTTTACCACCAGGCCTGGTCAATACCAGCAAGAGTCTACTCTAATATGAAGCCTGAATGGATAGATAAAATCCACCTCCATAGACTGTAAGAACTTTCTAGCAAGGACTCCTTTTTCTTGTGTTACTCAATTATTGCTATGCCAGTTCATGTATTATAGCCTTCAGAGCTGCAGAATACATTTATGGCATTATAATTCACAAGAACCATGGATTAGAGTCGTGGGAAGCGGGTCTCATCTAAATTTCTTATCTTATGCTATATTGTCTATATTTTAGTCCTTTTAAAATTTTACAAAACTTGTTTCTGTCCCTGTCTACGTTTGATGATGTCACGTCCGGTTTGCAGAAACACCACTTCCTGTTTGATGGTGGTCAGCGGGTTGCGGGTCGGGTTGCGGATAAGGCAGTTGCAGGTCCGGGTTGGGTTACGGATCAAAGTGGGTAAATATGCAGGTTGCGGTTCGGGTCACGGACTGCGGGTTGTGGGGTCGGGTAGAAATTGGTTCCACGCAGGACTCTACCACTGTATAAGTGGTGTTTAGTAGTGTTGCTTGTGTCACATGACTGATTTTTAAAAAACATAATTTAGGGTATTAGTCTCCTTTTTATTACTAATAAAATAGTTGAGAATACATTGTTTCTGTGCGTGTGCCATTAGAGCTGAACAGCCGCCGGAGGGTGCGGGCGCACGTTCCTTATTATTATTACGGGTGGGTTTCCTCATCAGTTGGCAGCAGACCAATCAGCGGCAGGAGTGCAATCAGCAAATATAAGGGAAGAAGTCATATCCTCTCATGTCAAACACAAGGCGCAAGGAAAACAGATGCACAACCAGCAATTTACACAAATAAAATGGCATTTATTTCATCTGTCACCACTAGGGCGTAAATTTCGCTTGAATGCACTTAAACACGTGTAGGGGAAATAAACACAACTTTGCCTTTGGGTTGGGAAAGGGCACAGCTCCCTAAAGCATCTCCCCTTCACCCCTCAGTCCTGCCAGGTCATATTCGTCCTGGTACTGGTTATTTCTTTGTGTTGTGTTCACTATTGTATTGTATATTATATTGATTGGCAGTAGGAGATACATTATTAGTTATTACAGAGGCACTTTGATGTGTTTGTAAGCGGATATTGTAACAAATAATAATAGGCAATTTCAGGTGCTTTGATTCTGATCTATGCTTATTTTTAATAACTGCATTTTTAATGCAACACAACTGGACTGATGGCAATCTCTCCACCCCGACTGCATAAGTTAAATCAATTAGATGTGTTTCATCCCAATATCCTTTGCACTCTCCACTTTTGCCTTGAGCTGCTTGAACTGCAGCAAACTTTCTCTGTTTAATTGTTTTACACCCCTAGGTATTTTCAACTTTCCGTTTCAGAAATAGAACAAGCTGTATGAGGCTATCCATCTGCCATGCTGTGTTCTAGAAATCTGGTTGCGTGTGTATGTGTGTGCGTCATGGTCCATCCCAATATATCATTCATCAGCTTTACTGCTTCTTTTATCAGTTGCAGCATGGCAGCTTCCACTGTGTGCATTTAAATAAGAGCAGGTGCAGTGTAGCCATTTGCAGGGCAAGCCAAAGAGCAAGAATATCTTCTGTCAGCTTCATTGGGGAAATCAGTCATATATATATTTAATATGTGTGCCAGTTTGGGCAGCTGAGGGTATTAAGAGGGTGCACTTAAAATATGTAAGATGTGAGCAGGCCTGGACTGGGATTCAAAATAGGTCTTGGCATTTTAAGTGCACAGAGGCCCAAATAGCCCTCCACAGGCCCAATAAGTAGTGACTGTCTATGTGGCATCTTACAGCAGCCCCTATGCCATTTGTTAGAAACCACAGATTGCCAGTCCAGGCCTTGATAAGATATATGGGACCTGTTATCCAGAATGCTCAGGACCAGGGGTTTTGCGAATAACAGATATTTTCGTAATTTGGATCTTCATACCTTAAAGGAATTGTTCAGTGTAAAAATAAAAACTGGGTAAATAGATGTGCAAAATAGGCTGGAGTGACTGGATGTCCAGGGCCGGATTTAGGGAGAGGCCCGGGCCTAGGGCGGCAAGATGTTTAGGGGTGGCAAGCAGGCGCCCCTAACATCTATATAACTGTGTAACTGTGCCCCAAAAGGAAAAGGAGCGCAAACAACTTATTCCTTTAGTGACTTGAGGGGGGGCCACGTGGGTCATAGCTGTTTGTTTTTGAATCTGAGCTGAATACTGAGGATCAATTGCAAACTCACTGAACAGATATGTACCATGTGGCCCCCCTTATAGTCACTGACTGATAGTTAGAGAGCTGAAAAGCAGGAAGTAGTGTTCTGTTTATTATGTTACACATCCAGTCACTCCAGCCTTTATACATTACATTTTTGCCTAAAAAATAACGTAAACATTAAATAAACCCAATAGGCTGGTTTTGCTTTCAATAAAGATTAATTATATCTTAGTTTGGATCAAGTACAAGATACTGTTTTATTATTATAGTGAAAAAGGGAATCATTTTTTAAAATTTAGATTATTTGGATAGTGTATTGGAGACAGCCTTTGGTATGGTCTTAAACAGAATATTGTCCAAGCTCTCCGTGGTATCATTAACAGCCTCATTCCTAGAATGAAGTATATTTCCCCTCACTGCTTAGTAATGACTCCATAGAGTTTAAGGTTACTGAACAGTCAGGGATCCTGTTTCACTTATGGGGAGTCTTTGCCAGGGAATCTCACAATCTGCTTTTACTTTCTGAATCCCCAAGACTAATTGGAAAAACACGCAAGAGATTAAAGGGGTGGTTCACCTTTTAGGGCTCTTACACACGGGTGTTCCGACCTGCGCTCCCCTGCGTTCCGTTTTTTGGCGTTCAGCCGCAGGGGAGCACAGGAATAGACGCAAGTCATTATTTGAAATGGGGCTGTACTCACTCAGGCGCGTGTAGGCGCCGAACGCAGGTTCAGACGCAACATGCTGCATTTTTCCTGCGTTCGGCGCCTACACGCGCCTGAGTGAGTACAGCCCCATTTCAAATAATGACTTGCGTCTATTCCTGCGCTCCCCTGCAGCTGAACGCCAAAAAACGGAACGCAGGGGAGCGCAGGTCGGAACACCCGTGTGTAAGAGCCCTTAGCATGTTATAGAATGACCAATTCTAAGCAACATTTTAATTGGTCTTTTTTTTTAAATTAATTGGCTTTTTCTTCTGATTCTTTGCAGCTTTCTAATGGGGGTCACTGATCCCATCTAAAAAACAAATGCACTGTATGACTATAAATGTATTCTTAGTGCAACTTTTTATTACTTATCTTTCTATTGAGGCCCTCTCTTATTTATATTCCAGTCTCTTATTATTTATTTTTATTTCTAGGTTTAAGGGCAGAGACACACGCCATATTCAGGGAGATTAGTCGCCCAGCGACAAATCTCCTCTTCTTCGGGTGACTGATCTCCCCAAACTGCCTCCCGCCGTCTAGAATGTAAATCGCCGGCAGGATGGCAATCGGGTCACTCACGAGGAAACTTTGGGCAACTTTGGAAAACAAAGCTTTCCGAGTGCCATCCTGCCGGCGATTTACATTCTAGTTCGGGGAGATTAGTCGCCCGAAGAAGAGGCATTTATCGTCGGCAGACTAAATTTCCTTGAATCTGAGCATGTGTCTCTGCCCTTAAAGGAGTTTTTCACCTTTAAATTAACTTAGTATGATGTAGAGAGTGATATTTTGAGACCATTTGCAATTGGTTTTTGTTTTTTAATATTTGTGGTTTTTGAGTTATTTAGCTTTTTATTCAGCGGCTCTCCAGTTTGCAGTTTAAACTGGTTGCTAGGGTCGAAATTACCCGAGCAACCATGCACATTTAATGAGAGACTGGAATATGAATAAGAGAGAGAGACCTGAATAGAAAGACGAGTAATAAAAAGTAGCAATAACAATACATTTGTAACCTTTCAGAGCATTTGTTTTTTAGATGGGGTCAGTGACCCTCATTTGAGCCAGAAGGAAAAAGCAATTAGTTAAAAAACTATATATATATAAAAAAAAAAAATAATGAAGACCAATTGAAAAGTTGCTTAGAATTTGCCAGTCTATAACATGCTAAAAATTACTTGGTAAACCACTTAAAAGTGGGCGTCAGGGGATTAACATGTGTCAACAGAAACCCACTGAACAATAGCTGCCCCAGTCTGGGCAATGAGCACAATGGACCCTATAAATATATTTCCTTGTTGTGTTTTGTGCAAAGAGGTTCCCCCAGTCCTATGCAGGATGCAGTCTGTTTTATGTCGGCTGGGCTGTTTACTGTCACGTGTATTGGCCAAGGTCATTGATTTATTGCAAGAATATGTTCAGGGTCATATCTATTCATTACCGGCCCACCTGTACAATACTATTGATTCCATACGGATTTACTGCTGAAGTCAGTTGGAATCACTTGGGAAATAATGAAGTTTATGATATAAGTGCCTTAGTGGAGTTCACCTAAATACGATATATATACATTTCACTGACACCATGTGCATTTTATTTAAAGGGGACCTATCATTTTAAAGGACTTGCTCTCCAGAATGTTTGGGACCTGGGATTTTCTGTATAAAGCTGGCCATAGATGTTGAGATTTTTAAAAGATCCGATCATCATCGTGAGACCACGATTATCTCGGAAAAATCGTACGATCGTAGGAATTGTCCATCAACTAAAAAGACCAATTTGCCAGGAAAACAAGGGGTAGCTGCCTGCTTGGCCCTGCAAACACAGATAGATTGCACTGGGACCGACAAAGATTTTTTGACCTTTCCTGACAGCTGTCGGCCGAAAAATCATAAGATGTTCGATCATTCGAATCCCACTAACCACACGATAATTTCGAAGGATTGGTCAGACTTCGCTAAAATCGGTCGTTCGGCAAGAGAAACCTTTGCATGTATGGGGACCTTTAGGGATCCACTAAAATAACATTTACACATAAATTAAACCCAATAGGGTTAGGTTAGTATGCCTCCAATATGGATCGTTTACACTTTAATTAGGATTAAGTACAAGGTACTGGTTTAGTATCACCAAGAAAAGGGTAATCGTTTTTTCAAAAGTTAAATTATTTAATTATAATGGGGTCTATAGGAGATGGCCTTACCGTAATGTGGATCTTTCTGGATAATAGGTACCAGATAACAGATCCCATACCTATGTTTGTAAATCAAAATGGCAATGGAAAGCAGTGTTTCTTTTGTTATTCCCTAATAAATGTACAGGCTACAGAAATAAATGTATCAGATATGAGTAGTGATGGGCGAATTTGGGGCGTTTCGCTTCACTGAAAAAATCGCGAATTTCCCGCTAAATTTGCAAAACGGCAAAAAATCTGCGAAACGTTGCCGGCATCTCGTTTTTGACGCCGGTTTATTGACACCGGCATCCGTTTTTCTTTACGCCGGCGAATTTTCGCGGCTGTTTCGTGAATTTATTCACCAGCGGCGAATCTTGCGAATTTGCCGCAAATTTGCGCCTGGCGCATAAATTCGCCTATCACTAGATATGATTGTTATTCACCTTCTTCTCAAGGCTCGGTTCACAACATGCAAGGCATTGTGGGAATTGATGAGTGAGATTCAACAGAAGGAGAAAAGGGAAGTGTAAGAAACGGGCAGATACGACTTTCAGTAGCAGTTACATTTACATGTACAATGGAAACTGTTTAGAATTCAGTTTTCTTTAATTTGGCAAAACATAGTTTTTGGTGGAGTTCACCCTTTAAATATTCTTTCTATTTTATCTGCCTCCAAATTTAAACTGAAAATTGTTCTGGCATTGCTGGGGTCACCTTCAAGATAATATTATTATTATTATCAGTTGTTTATATAGCGAGATAACTTCAAAGAAAAAAAAGCAAGGGTACTGCCGCAGTACTCCCATTCTCCAAAACAGTGTGACCTGTCCCTTCCACCCCCCCCCCTCCCCATTTCTGATCATTCCTAAATCCTGGTCATTTACCCTACCACCCAACATATGCTGGTTCTGGGGTGGAACAGGGAGTGCAGTGCGTTTTGACATTTCCAGCAAAGTGATTGGTTAGGTTAATTGACTATTTGCTGGCAGGTAGAGGAACCCTGTGAGTGCAGGAAGGCAGGGCTAAAAGTGTAATTTACTTAAAGAAAAAGTCCAGATGTAAAAACCTATAAAGGTTATTTGTGATTGCACAGATATTCCATGGGCACGTCAGTGTCTTAGTCCGGTTCTGCAATGCAGAGGGTTTTTTCCCCAGAATTACAGCTTGATTGCGGCCTTGAGATTAATGCATTAAATCAGACCCATTGCAAATTTTCTAAGCATGGTTGCTGTCTGGCATTGGGCATCAAAACAATATCTGCACCCAATTCCTTGGTGCTGTGGCAATTGACAAAGGATGATGTGGGAACCATGGAATCACCTGCCAGGGCCAGAACTAGGGGAAGGCCGGGTAGGTAGGTGCCTAGGACACAACTTGAAGGGAGCACTATTTGGGGAGAAAATGGCAAACGCCCTCTCCACACAGAGCGCTGACAGGAGCTGTGGCTATTGAAAATAGTGGGCGTGGGAAGTAGGGTCTGGTATAGTGTGGGGTGAACGAGGATCTGGCTTGAAAGCTGGTTGCAGGGGGTGAAGGGCGATTGGGTCTGGCAGCTGGTTGCAGGGATGAAATGGGATTGGGTCTGATGAGTGACTTTAAACAAGTGGATAGTGGAAGGCGGTGAGCCGGAGATGTCCATGGCCACCTGTAGCTGTTGGCTCGGCTCTGGCTACAACCACCTTAGAATGTAGTGGTGGCTCCATGGCTCCCTGTCTTGATAGGTGCACTTATGCACAATTAGAATGATCAAACAGGTGCTCAGCACAAATATGGAGAAGTGTGAGGAGAAGGTTTGCATGCAAGTACATTTAATGAATGGAGTTTTGTCACATTTAGCGTGATCTCAACTGCACTTGTGGTAAGAATGACCCCGGATTATACACATATAATCGACTATGTTCAGCTCTGCAAAGAAAAATCTATCTACATACCTAAATGAGGCCCAGAGCCACATACTAATTATTAATACGTTAGTTTGTAGTTTGCCAGCCCTTGTTGACCTATATCTCTATATTGCCTTGGACTATCTGTGGATTTCTGTCCCTTCCCAGAAAAGTGATTAATCAGCTAAGATTCTTTAATTTCCCTGAATACCGCGATTGTAAGTGGGAATTATTGATCTCATCCCCAAACTATCAAAAAATATTTCCCTGGGGTGTGGGGGGGGGGGTGACCCATAGTTGCACATTCTAGAGCCAACGATGACTGCTGCAAAACATTTTACCTGACTCCAGAAGAGAATTTATATTATTTAAAAGGCTGCAGGAAACTCTGCTTAGTTGCACATATGTAGAATAAGAGCCTGAAAGGGAACTTACATTATTATAGAGGCAATGACGTCTCTTCACCCTCCTGGGGGACTGGTGTAAAAAGCTGAGGAACAAGGTCTCTCGTCCTGTAAGTCCCCTTCCCCCCCATCTCCAAATGCAAAGCTACGAAACCCATAGAAGGAAAATGTTTGGCTATGTGAGCCATGGCAGCATATACAGCTCTTTTATTATTGCTGTTGGCAGGGGTGATAAACGGCCATTCCCAGTGCAGTTATGCCACTTGTGCAAAGATACAGAGATGTCAGCCCCGAAACTGGGCCCTGGATTTATTTTGTAGCATTTGTGGGTCCCACCATAGATGGGTCCCACCATACAGGTGCAAATCAGGAAATTGTTAGTAAGGAATCCTAATCTTCCGATCAACTGGGCCCTGCTTTATAATGTAGAAGACCTATCACCAGTGGCGTAACTAGATATTACTGGGCCCAGCAGCAAATTATTTTTCATGCCCCCAAAATGTTTAGAGGTTGACTTGTTTCTCCAATATTTATTGAAATTGTATAATTGTATATGAATTAGGGCCTCATGGGGCCCCTATACCTCTTGGGCCCCCCTGCAGCCGCAGGGTCTGCTTCCTCTATAGTTACGCCCCTGCCTATCACTGAGATATCATTGAGATGAATGGGAATACCTCCCACTTTCTAGGAAACTCCTCAGACCGAGATCCCCCTGGTTGTCATGTACACATTAACAAACTATCAACCCACACCCAACCTTAACCACCCCTTTTCCATCCACCCCTGACCCTAGCATAGTGTACCTAAATATTTATATACCGGCTGCGCCTTCCCCTTTTTGATGTACCAGAAGAAGTGGAGCACACAGGCATTTGTGTATAAAAAGCACTGACTGGTGGTGGAAGCCGGCACAGTATGGTCGCAGGCAGGGAGAGCAGAAGGAAAAGCTCAACCGGAACCCGCCTGTGACCCGGAAAAGTTGGCCAAAACCCATCTGACCCGCAGGCAAAACCCATGGGTCCCACGGGTTTCAGATCAGCCCGCACATCATTACTGCCTGGCCTTAGCCTAACATAAACTGAATCTTTTCTTTTATTTCGTATTAAATACAGCCAAAACCTAGGCATGAGATCTCACCGTGAGATGCATTGGCTGTAAATAGGGAAATGGCAAATTTAAGTGAATTTCAAAGTATGCTGGGGTTTCTATGGACTAAATATTAGAGAAATTCGGAATAGATGGTTGCAATTTGTTTGTGTATGTGACCCTCCCAAATGCCTAACTTACAATATCTGTCCAGAATATCTATCAGGCAGGTTAGACAATCCTAGAATTTAAAAGACCTACACCTATAAGTGATCTGTCTAAACTGGAAAACTGGGCAGCAAACTGGAAAATGAGGTTCAATGTTGATAAATGCAAGGTTATGCACTTTGGCAAAAATAATATAAATGCAAGTTATACACTAAATGGCAATGTGTTGGAAGTTTCCTTAAATGAAAAGGATCTAGGGGTCTTTGTAGATAACAAGTTGTCTAATTCTGGGCAGTGTCATTCTGTGGCTACTAAAGCAAATAAAGTTCTGTCTTGCATAAAAAAGGGCATTAACTCAAGGGATGAAAACATAATTATGCCTCTTTATAGGTCCCTGGTGAGGCCTCATCTGGAGTATGCAGTTCAGTTTTGGACTCCAGTCCTTAAGAGGGATATAAATGAGCTGGAGAGAGTGCAGAGACTAAGTGCAACTAAATTGGTTAGAGGGAGGGAAGACTTAAATTATGAGGGGAGACTGTCAAGGTTGGGGTTGTTTTCTCTGGAAAAAAGGCGCTTGCGAGGGGACATGATTACACTTTACAAGTACATTAGAGGACATTATAGACAAATAGCAGGGGACCTTTTTACCCATAAAGTGGATCACCGTACCAGAGGCCTCCCCTTTAGACTAGAAGAAAAGAACTTTCATTTGAAGCAACGTAGGGGGTTCTTCACAGTCAGGACAGTGAGGTTGTGGAATGCACTGCCGGGTGATGTTGTGATGGCTGATTCAGTTAATGACTATAAGAATGACTTGGATGATTTTTTGGACAGACATAATATCAAAGGCTATTGTGATACTAAACTCTATAGTTAGTATAGGTATGGGTATATAGAATTTTAATTAAAAGTAGGTAGGGGTGTGTGTATGGATGTTGGGTTTTCATTTGGAGGGGTTGAACTTGATGGACTTTGTCTTTTTTCAACCCAATTTAACTATGTAACTATGTAACTATGTAACTATGTAACTCTAGGTGCTAAGTGCAAAGCAGGGTGTAAAGTGAGAATCACTGTGTAAGTAACATTTTGTATTTGTTGGGAGAGTCTATTAGCACCCAAACCCATTACTGGGTGGGATTGTTATTTAACCATTGAGCAAGTCAACATCCCATTCTCTGTTTAACTTTCTCACAGCTGCTAATCCATGGCACTTGCCTTTAGGAAAAGAAGAATTTCATATTCCCTATAGGAATTGCTCAATAACTATTGATCGTGAAACTGATGTTGATGAACTGCTTATCAATTATTCTCAGCTAAATGAATGAGCCTGAAAATGAGCAGGCACTTTAAAAAGGCATGATTAAAAATGATCAGCGTGTGATTAGCGCCGGCGATTTTTCATTTTAGCCAGCGCAGAGTGAGGGAAGGCGTTCGGGGGGGTTGGTCGCCACAAAGACGAGGCGATTAGTCACCAGGCGACTAAATCTCCCCGAAACGCCCACTGTGACCTTACCCTTATACTGTAAATGAAATGTGGATTGTTACTGGAAACAATTAATGGCACATTTTTTGAGATTTAGAATTATGTTGGCAATGGTAGTCCCAAACAATCTACATTTTTTCTAGGTATAAAAATACAGATAACAGATAAATAAACAAATACAAGAAAATAAAATATAACAATATTAAACACAAATCGCACCAATATATTTCCAGCCTCATAATTTATTGCCCGGCAGCCTGTTGCCATTTTAAACTTCAGGTTCAAAGAGGCAGATAATTAAGGCAAATACCAGGCTGAAAAAAGATCAATTATGGTCTGTCTGTGAATATCAACCCTCATCTTCAGTCTGAAAAGGGAGCTGCTCTTTTTATAAGGGCAACACACTGGGAGCTGTATCCATGGAACCAATCGCAGTGCTCCCATTAGAATTGATTCTGTCTTCATCGTTGTTTATTAAATAAAGAAAAACAACCAGTGCCTCATTAACTAATGGGAGGCATGTTTGGCCGAAATTTATAACCAACCAGAGATTAACAATTTAATGTACAGTAGGTGAATGTAGGTGATTGCTGACTGCTCACTCTGTCAGTGAATGAGCCCTTGAAAGTGACTGTATTTTTCTGGTGTTTGGAGCAGTCAAATGTACGGTTGGACAAACCAAGTGAAGGTCTACTCATTTGATGCCCTCACAAAAAGAGTTGATCTTAAATGTGTGGCCAGCTTAAAGCTGTCCATAGATGTTGAGATTTTTAAAAGATCAGATCCTCATCGTGAGACCACGATCTTCTCAGAACGATCGTACGATCGTATGAATTTACCATCAACTAAAAAGACCAATTTGCCAGGAAAACAAAGGGGAGCTGCCTGCTTGTCCCTGCAAACATAGATAGATTGCACTGGGACTGACAAAGATTTTTTGACCTGGACGATCAATTTCCTGACAGATGTCGCCGAAAAATCGTAAGATGTACGATCGTTCGAATCCCACTAACCGCACGATAATTTCGAAGGATTGGTCGGACTTCCCTAAAATCGGTCGTTCGGCAAGAAGAATCGTCGCGTCTATGGGGAGCTTTAGGGTCAGATTTGGAGAGATTAGTCGCCTGGCGACAAATCTCCTCTTCTTCGGGGCGACTAATCTCCCGAACTGACTCATGAGGAAACTTCGGCTGACTTCGGAAAACGAAGCGCTCCGATTTACATTGTAGTCGGCAGGAGGCAGTTCGGTGAATTAGTCGCCATGAAAAAGAGGCAGGGTCGGACTGGGGGCCCGGGGCCCACCGGGACTGCTGGCCCTGAGCTACCTACTTTGAGCCGAAGCGCCACTCGGCATACTTGGCCAGGCGGCGCATCGCGCATGCGCAAAGATAACAAACGGCGCTAGGTGCGCATGCGCATTTTTTTTGAAAAACTGTTTGGGAGAGGGGGTCTGGCCCGGCGGGGGCCCACTAGGGTCGGGGCCCACCGGGTATTTTCCCGGTGTCCCGCCGGGCCAGTTCGATACTGAAAAGAGGCGATTTATCGCCTGGAGACTAAATCTCCCCGAATCTGAGCATGTGTCTCTGCCCTTAAAGTGGGCATCAGGGGATTAACAAGTGTCAACAGAAACCCACCAACAAATCTCTTCTTCTTTGGGGCGACTAATCGCCCCAAACTGCCTCCCACCGGCTAGAATGTAAATCTCCAGCTGGATGGAGTGCTTCGTTTTCCGATATCGCCCGAAGTTGCATCACAAGGAAACTTCGGGCGACTTTGTAAAATGAAGCGCTCTGAGTGCCATCCTGCCGGCAATTTACATTATAGCCGAAGGGAGGCAGTTCCGGGAGTTTAGTCGTCCCAAAGAAGAAGAGATTTGTCTCCGAAGACTAATATCCCCAAATCTGAGAGTGTGCCCTGACACTTAAGCTGGCCATAGACGCAAAGCTCTGATCATACGAATCGCGGATTCGTACGATTTTCGGACCGTGTGTGGAGAGTCCTTACATTTTTCGTCTGGTGGAGATCGGTCGTTTGGTCAACTGGACAGGTTAAAAGATTTCTGTCGGCTGCAGATAATATTTCTGCGTGTATTGCCGATGGTACGATTTTCAGTGGGAGACTGTCACTAGCTTTGGTTGGACATAACTTTCGTACGATTGCTGTCAGGGGCAGAACATCGGCTGATCTGTTCTTTTGTACTTTATTTGATCGGTATGATTAGTGGCAGGTTGGGAGATGGGGAAGTCCGATCGTACGTTGATTCATACGATCAGATCTTTGTGTCTGTGGCCAGTTTAGAAGAAGACTTTATATTTTATATGTAATGCTATGGATCCATCTCCCCATCAGTTGGCAGCTCTACCCATAATTTAGCAGTTCTGTTTCACTGTGCCAGTTCTGCTTCTAAACTACATCTGCATTCTACAAATCCCCATGCGTGGCATGAACTTAACTGTTTCACTGTGAAACAGGAACATCAGGATTTCCTATTAAAAAAAAAACATACACAACAAACTGGGACATCATATTGTTCTACGTAGTCAGACGCAGCTACTGAGAAATACCATTGTTATCCTCTTGCTTTCTTCTTCTTCCAGGAATGCATGGGTGAAACATCTGTCCTTCCACATTATGCTGATATATTTCTAAAGGGATACAGCATTTTCCAGCTGAATCCCAGCACAACAGGGAATATTGGAGAATGTGCATGCCGGGGAAAATCCTATTTTGTAAATTGTTTAGTAAGTTGTGGTGTATTTCCAGCACTCTGATGACTATATATTTAAGCAGTGTTGGACTGGGGTAAGCGAGACCCACTGGAAAAACCAGAGTAAATGGCCAACAACTCCAATCACACTCTTCCCCCAGGCTAAGGACCCGGTGCTTTGGCAAACCACACTGCCCTCTGATGATTACAACCTCCACCAGTGCATAGTAGATTAGCGCTCGATGCATTCAGGCCGCCTATCACTCCACCCCTGCATGCACCACACAGACTGCCTATGCACCAGGGCCAGTGGGGCTTAAGAGGACAGGAGCCTACCGGGTTTTCTCCTGGTGCCCTGGCAGACCAGTCCGACACTGGATTCTAAGGTGTCCCTGGTAATAAAACTTTCCTAAGTCAAGTATTGATTCTAGGGTCTTTTGCATCTGTGCAGTCTGTACTTTGCACCACAACAAAATTGCAAGACTCAAGTATGGATGCAAGTGCCTTTGTTAATATCATTTAACCATGCAAGATTTTGTTGAACATATGAGCATTGCGTTTCCACAAGTAAAGCTGGTCGTACATAGGCCGATAAAAGTGGCAATCTAAAGGTGGCCATACAAGGGCCGATAAAAGCTGCCGACAGACAGAGTCGGCAGCTTATTGCCCGTGTATGGGGGCCCCCGACGGGCTTCCCCGATCGAGATCTGGCCGAAAGTCGGCCAGATCTTGATCGGATGGGACTAAAAATCCAGTCGGATCGCGGCCGCATCTGTTCGTTGATGCGGTCCCGCGATCCGACCGCCCGTTCGCTAGGATCCGATCGTTGGGCCCTAGGGCCGTTGGGCCCCACGATCGGATCAGCCCGATATTGCCCACCTCAAGGTGGGCATATCGGAGGGAGATCCGCTCGTTTGGCGATGTATGGCCACCTTATGTCAATAGCTCATTGGCACATGTATGGGGCCCTTGGAAGTGATTGCCTGACTGATAACTGCCCGAAAATCTGTCAGATATCAGTGATGCAGTCCTTGTCCATCCTCATCTCTATAGGTCTGTTGCAGCATTCAATTGTTGGTTCCCAGACCAGTGATTGGATCAGACTGAAATCATATGACCCATAATGATGTATGTGGATCTCGGTAGATCTCTGTGATTTTCATTGGGGAAGAGCAGACCTAGATTCAGAATAGGGGATAGTTGGGTGGTGGGGAGGCACAACATTTATGGTAATGAAGAAAACAAAGCCATCAATTACTGGGGATGTGTGTCAACATTTCCGTCAATTCTCTCAGAGTGGAGTGAAGACCATTAACTGCATTAACTACACACTATTCTTAGCTTGCTCTATAGATTGAATTCCTCTTTAGGTTACCCTTGTTTATGTTTGAGCAGGAGCCGCATGTTGGGAGAGATAACATTTCCCCTCAGTGTATGTTTGTATCTGTATTTATATAGTGTCACGTATGTATGCTGCTCTGTGCAATTAAACAATACAATAATCAGAATAAATCTAAAATTACAATTACTTTCAAGATTATCAGTTCAGAGACAAGAGATATGAGATGCCTGCCCTGAAGAGCTTACAGTCAAAGTGAGGGAATGTCGGTTGGACAATCACATTCTCTCCTGTCCTATCTCCTTCTTGGGTTTTCTCTATCCTAGTTCTGTCTCCTTTTCCACATTCAGAAATACTGCCTAATCTGTTTCTTTTATTCAACCCCCATAGTCTCTCGCTTCCCCAGGCTCTCTCCTCCTTAACCATTTTCTCTTTTGTTTACTTGTTCTTCAAAGGTCCCCCCTAATCTCCTTTCCCTTCATCCTTCTACCAGACCCTCTAATTGTCTCCAAAGTTCTCTCTTATTTTGATCACAGGACTCCTCTTAAAAGTTGGCCATAGACGCAAAGATCTGATCGTACGAATTGAGGATTTGTACGATCAGATCTTTGTGTCTATGGCCAACTTTACACAGTCCTTGTCTGCCCCTCGGGGTGTCACCAGCAGATCAGTGAATTCTCTGCTTTGCTTATACACAGGGACGAGAATCAGCCCCGCGTGGGATTAGCTAAAGAGGGTCCTAAAAGGATTTGGCAGTGGGGCAGGTATTTATCTCAGAAATCCTGACTTCCAGGTTCCCCAGTGATAACCAACTAAAAGTTCGAGTGTCTTTCAAGCCCCTGTGTTTCCCAGTCCAGCTAATGGGAAATAGATGCATGCTGGCTAGGGTATTGGGGACCATAATTAAATAATGTTATAAATTGATTGGAATATGAGTGAATTGGATAAAATATGTGCATGTGTCTAGTTGTATGCAGTTCTTTTCAGCTCACAGTGCATGATTTGCTTGTTTGGAGAGATAATCAGCCAAATTGGAGTAATCCAATCATGTGGCTCCTGGAACCATGACCAGATCACATGAGGACCTGCTGAGTCAATCCTCTGAAAAAAGACTGATTACTTGGCCATCTGGTTACATTTCCTAATACTACAAATTGATATGTAACAGTTTTGCACTTTTTGCACAGCAGATGCAAACAGGCAGTAGCGTGTCGGTTTCTTGATAATACCTTCTCTTTCTGCCCATTTACCTCTATACCTGCATTTGGGGCATTGTGAATTATCATAAAGTTTATTCTTTATTCTTCTGATGAAAGATGTATTTGTTAGGGGACCTATAGGCCTAAACTGGGTAGAAACAAGAGAGAAAAGATATTAACCTTTAATATTTCTATTAGACTAGTGGTTTTCGAACATTTTTTAGTTCAAAACTTAGATCATCAAAATTGATCATCCTTTATAACAAGGCTAGAGGTAATATGTGAAAATATTGCTGTTAAATTAAAAAGGCCAATTAAAAGGGCCGCTCCTGCCATGAGGCAAGGTGAGAATAGGGTTGCCACCTTTTGACAAAATGCTCACCGGCTGGTGGTGGGGGCGGGAGCAAACGGGCGGGTTGTGACGTAAAAAGGGGGCGTGTTGTGATGGAAAGGGGCGGAGTCTAAGTGCGCGATTGGCCAGAAGACAGCAAAACCGGTAAATTTGGAGCAGGTTGGGGGCAAAAACTGTAAGTCGGGAGCGGGTTGGGGGCAGGCCGAGGGCTTTTGTTAGGAGTATTACAAATTTACCGGCAGCTACATTGCCAGCAAATTTGCAATACCGGCCCCGGCCTCGGCAGGTGTTTTACTGGCTAGGCCGGTACAATACCGTCTGGGAGCAAACCCTAGGTGAGAACCTTCCCTCAGGTGGCAGTGAGCGGCCAGTTACAAGGGGCGGCAAAAAGCCCCTTCTAGTAACTGTAAGGGTAAGGTCACACTGGGCGTTTCAGGGAGATTTAGTCACCTGGCGAACTCCTTCCCTCACTCTTGCGCTGCTAAAATGAAAAATCGCCAGTGCTAAGCACACGCGGCGATTCGTTTTCTGAAGTCGCCTGAAATTGCCTCAAGAGGAAACTTCGGGAGACTTCGGAAAATGAATCGCCGCGTGTGCTTAGCGCCAGCAATTTTTCATTTTAGCCAGCGCAAGAGTGAGGGAAGGCGTTCAGGGAGATTGGTCGCCGCAAAGACGAGGCAATTAGTTGCCAGGCAACTAAATCTCCCCGAAACGCCCAGTGTGACCTTACTCTTAGAGCCGGGAATTCGGCTCCTCTAGTGCAGAGAGAGCTCAATGCACTAGTGATGCTGCCCCCCTTTGACCCGCTCCAACACTGATATTTTAGCAGCTATCTGGTTGCTAATGTCTTATTTACCCTAGCAACCAGGCAGGGGTTTAAAAGAGAGATGGAAATGAATAGCAGAGGGCCTGCAGAGAAAGACAAGTAACAGAAAGATACAATAACAATAAAATAGTTGACTCACAGAGCAATCGTTTTTGGCTGTCGAGATCATTGACCCCAATTTGAAAACTGAAAAGGGCAGAAGAGAAATGAAAATATTTCAAAATCTATAAAAAAAAATAATAAAATAATGAAAACTGATTGCAAACAATCTAGGAATACAGCATTTTATAATATACTAAAAGTTAACTTAAAGGTGAAGTACCCCTTAATCAACCCTAAATATTCCTATATGTGACAATCTCACTAAATCCCACTTTTAGCTGTCACAGGCATCTGCAAGACCAACTGCATATTTGTGTTTCTGTACAGTAGTAGGAGCAACCAAACTGGTTTCTCTGGCAAGAACATATGAAATATGCCTTCCAGTGGCTAAATGATTATGAAACATGACAGAATGCTCTTTTGACTTAACTGAGCAATGACTTTTGAATGAAGTCTCTTCCAGACTGGACATATTTCACTGGGGGGGAAAAACCATACCAGCTCCATACCCAGCGTGTATTGCTTTAAAAATCAATAATTCATCAGCATAAAGTCAGTGTGATTCCAAAATGCAATCATTTGTCATATGTCAGTTTACCGTAATATGTTCACACACACACACATATATATATATATGGGCAGAATTACCTTGTCAGTAATATATTGCTTTTTAGTTCAGCAGGGTCACTGCTCATTCCCCTGTCAGGAGGCTGCAGTCTCAACAATCAGCAAATATATTTCCTCTGAATTCTATAAGGCAGGACGAGCTATTGGATCAGCAGATGCTGTGGAACAGAGATTACAACCATCTTCCCTATTCGCACCCATAGGGTATAGCATAATAAAAGTTTGTGTCAGGTCTAGTAACCCATAGCAACCAAAAAAATATATGTTTTCAAACAGAAGTGTAAAAACTTAGGATGGGTTGCCGTAAGTAACTATACCAGGTGTACCTAACCTCATTCTTAACTGCCAAACAAATGATTTCTTCTATACACAGGGCCAGAAACTATTATTGGGTCAATTCATTATTCTTTAAATTTATATCGCAAATCAGTGGCATCATTATTGACCTCTGCCCCCCTCACTTGTGGACTTCTGGAGCACCCCAACTTCCACACCTGCAAACCTCCAAGCAATGCAAATGTAGAGGATTGCAGGTAGAATTTGGATAGTATGGGATGACTGGTTTTAATAAGCCACCTTTCTCTGCTGCCCCTAGGGTTGCCACCTGGCTGGTATTTGATGGTAAAATGATGTTATAGACAAGGTTTGAGTTGGGTTGGGTTGAGTAGGGTTGAGTGCAGAGGACTCTTGTATTTGTCTATAAGTATTTTGTGGTCACAGCCTCATTGCAACCCCGCCTAATGGTTTTAAAAATTAGTGGTGAGCACAACTTTCCCTAGTTTGATCCCACTGTTATTAATAGGGAAAAAGATAACTATATAGGAAGGCCAAATTTTTTTTACAGAAAAGGTGGCAACCCTAGCTGCCCCCCTATAGTCAAAGGTATGGACAGGTCAGGCTATTAAACGGCAAGCAGCATTGCTAATGATCAGCAGCACAACAAATCAGGGGGTCTTCAGGGAAGGGACCTCTGTTATGATCTGTACCCCCCTTTCCTTCCCACTGCTCCTGCTGATGTGTATGAATGTGAGGAATGCAGAGTGGGGCCTACAATTCATTTTATTAGGGGGGCTGGGCTATTCACCTTACACCACTGACCATGATGCTACCAATGCTGGGCACATATTCAAGGTGAACTCTGCACATCTTTATATTATCCTCCAAAAACACAGAACAGTTGTTTAAGTCTATAAGAAGAGCTAATGGGGGCATAGGCTGAGATGAAATATTGGGAGTTGTTGTAGCCCATTAACTGGAGAGTAAAGCTCACTTCCCTACTCTAACGTTATATAAATTCAACCTAGAGATATATGTGAATGTTCTGCACGGAAAAAAATCATTTGTATTCCAGGCACCACCTTAACTTGCTGTGTGATAAATTGCCCGCTGCTTGTGATATTGTTTAGGGAGCTGAGGGAATACGTTGGGTTTGTTTCCCCTCTATGTGACCATCCACATTTATCAAAAAGGCTGGCTCTGCCTGTACTGCCAGTACAGCAACTGCTCTGTTTTATCTCTGCTTCTCCTTTATCTCCATTCTGCATCAGTATCATGATCTAGTGCAGTGATCCCCAACCAGTAGCTCGTGAGCAACATGTTGCTCTCCAACCCCTTAAATGTTGCTCCCAGTGGCCTCCAAGCAGGTGCTTATTTTTGAATTCCTGACATAAAGGCAAGTTTTGGTTGGATAAAAAAATGTGTAGTGCCTGTTGGCTTTAAGTCCACATAGGAGCTAACAATACCTAAGCACAACCCTCATTTGGAAGCCCCATGAACTTTTTGCATGCTTATGCTGCACTCCAACATTATTTTACACTCAAATGTGGCTCATGAGTAAAAAAAGGTTGGGGACCCCTGATCTAGTGTACAAGCAGCCTTTAGATTGTGCCTTCTGCCACCATTGTGACGTCACTGTTTATGCCCTTGTTTCTTTTACATCCACAATAACCACATATTAGGGTGCTAAGTACATAAAGAGAGTAGGAAGTCAGTGTCTTACCTATGTGATAACAGTGCTACATCAAGAAAAACCCATGAAGGGACAAAATCAGGACTGGTTTTAGGGTGGGGTAGAAAAAGATATCACCCTGGCTCATCAACATTAAATGGGACCTTTAAAGGAACAGCAATAGTTACTAATGTAATTGTTTTAAAGAAATAACTATGTAATGTGCTAGGGGCCGAACGTTCCGATTAGCCTGGATATAGCCATGCCCGTTAGTGGCATATCGGGGAAAGATCAGCTCGTTTGGTGAAGTTGCCAAACAAGCGGATCTTTTTGTCTATGGCCACCTTTAGGGGGTCTCCAAAGGCTTCAGTTCTGACCAATCAAAGGTTAAAGTCCTTGTTTCTTTTAGTCCATGTTCTGTGACGAATGCTCTAGGCCATCTGGTCTCAGATAATAATCTTGTCTGGAACATTTTGAGGGACTTGAGACACATGTGATGACGATAATGATGATAATATCTCAGCAAGTACATTACAAGCCAAACAGCTCTTCTCTAAAACCTAAGTGTACAATCCTTATGATGTAAACAACTAGGCCGTCATTATTCTGTTAAATGTAATTCAAACTAAATACTTATATTTAATTACCCTTATTCATATACACACGAAAAATGAATATGGCATAACTTAGCCTCACACCATTTTCCCAAAATGTAACTTTAAATTTTAATGTTCGTGTCTCTTGGTGTGTCAGTCTGGCAGCTCAGTGATCCAGGAGCATCTGAACTGTTACAATTTTCTACATTTAGTTGATACAATTAGTTGATACATTTCTCAGCAGTATCTGTAGAATATCAGCAACTATTGTATCAATTCTAACAGCTGCCTTTAATGAAACTTGGGGAATCTGTTCAACAGGGACAAATGTATCAACTAAATGTATCAATTTAAAACAGGTAAAATTGATTAAAACTGCTTTAGAAGGTGAGAAATAGCATATGTGCCCACCCCAAATGCATTTAGTATTCGGGACTACTGCCCGTGGTGCCGATGATATGGAAGACAGCAAAGTGTGAAAAACACAGAGGCTTGTTTCTGTTTTTTGCACTTTGCTGCCCCAATGTCAGAAAGTAGCTCCATGTATGTCCCTCACCCTAAATACATACAACACACAGGCCCGGATTTGTGGAGAAGCCACTAAGGGTGGCAGAATTTTAGGGGGCGGCATGCTGCCCAACCACACCCACATTGGTTCAGAAACACTGGGGATTCACGGGAGATATGAACGTTTTTAAATTTCCTATACACCAATCCCCATTACTCCGGTCCTGATTAAAATTTGAGCAAATTAAAGGGAGGGGACTGGGGCGATGAACGATAGTGGGCCTAGAGACGCCAGTCATGTAAATCCGGCCTTGACAACACATAGGGGCAGATTTATCAAGGGTCGAATTTCGAAGTAGAAAAAGCCTCAAAATTCGAATTGGAATACTTCGACTTCGAATAGCGAAGTCAAAGTTTTTTTTACATCGAATTGGCCATTTGCAGTCGAAGTAAAATCGTTCGATCGAAAGATGAAATCCTTCGAAACGAACGTTTCAAAGGATTTCATCCATCGATCTAACGATGTTTCTTCGACTTCAAAAAACTTCGAAAAATGCTCTAGAAGGTCCCCATAGGCTAACATAGCACTTCGGCAGGTTTAATTTGGAGAAGTATTGAAATCAAAGTTTTTTTAAAGAGGCAGTACTTTGATTATCGAATGGTTGAATATTCAAACTATTTTACTTTGAATTGAAGTCAAAGTCAAAGGCATAGTATCCTATTCGATGGTCGAAGTATCCAAAAAATTACTTTGAATTCGATTTTTTTTTCTTCGAAAATGACTTCAAATTCACTTCGACCCTTGATAAATCTGTCCCATAGTGTGTGTGTGTGTGCGTGCAAATGGGATATGGTGGATCATAGACTGTAAGCTCTGCGGGGCCATGGACTGATGTGGATGATCTGTAATCTCAGTAAAGATCTGCAGAATATGTTAGCTTTATATAAATAAAGGATAATGGTTTAATTGGCTTTATTGTGTATATTGTAGTCTGGGGCCTTCCAGCTGCAAATCACAGGATACTTTTGGATACTTGAGAAAAAAACCATAGAATTATAAGGATTATTATTTTTATTTTTTTAAAAGATGGGGTTACTTGGAATGTAGAAAGGCAAACCCAGCCTGCACTCACTTTCCATATTATATAGCTAAATGCAGAAGCCGAAACACTAGTCTAATTTTGAGAAGAAGGAAAGGAGAAGGTCAGCGTCTGAGATCTGAAGGAGCTGAAAGGCCCCGAGTTGGATTGTTATTGGACAGATAAGGGAACAAAGATGCGCAGTGTGAGAGAGTTTAATGCTCTTTGTGTGCTGTTGACTCTGTAATCAGCTCTTAAAGGGGTACTGTTGTCACATCATTTCCCAGTTAAACACAAAGGGGCAGTTATTCAGATTTAGCAACAGTGTTTACTTTTTTCTCCCAGAAATAAAATAGTTACTTTCCTTTTTTCCCTGATATTTGTGATTTTTTTTCCACTGGAAAAAGAATGGTGTTGATTATATTAAAGCCTTGCAATAAAGTAGTCAGTCTAAAGTCCTGTACTGGCCATGCCTCTAACAATCTCAGATCAACTCTGGGCAGTGTCATTCTGTGGCTACTAAAGCAAAAAAGTTCTGTCTTGCATAAAAAGGGCATTAACTCAAGGGATGAAAACATAATTATGCCTCTTTATAGGTCCCTGGTGAGGCCTCATCTGGAGTATGCAGTGCAGTTTTGGACTCCAGTCCTTAAGAGGGATATAAATGAGCTGGAGAGAGTGCAGAGACTAAGTGCAACTAACTGGTTAGAGGGAGGGAAGACTTAAATTATGAGGGGAGACTGTCAAGGTTGGGGTTGTTTTCTCTGGAAAAAAGGCGCTTGCGAGGGGACATGATTACACTTTACAAGTACATTAGAGGACATTATAGACAAATAGCAGGGGACCTTTTTACCCATAAAGTGGATCACCGTACCAGAGGCCTCCCCTTTAGACTAGAAGAAAAGAACTTTCATTTGAAGCAACGTAGGGGGTTCTTCACAGTGAGGACAGTGAGGTTGTGGAATGCACTGCCGGGTGATGTTGTGATGCTGATTCAGTTAATGACTATAAGAATGGCTTGGATGATTTCTTGGACAGACATAATATCAAAGGCTATTGTGATACTAAACTCTATAGTTAGTATAGATATGGGTATATAGAATTTAATTAAAAGTAGAGAGGGGTGTATGTATGGATGCTGGGTTTTCATTTGGAGGGGTTGAACTTGATGGACTTTGTCTTTTTTCAACCCAATTTAACTATGTAACTATGTAACTCCCAGTGCCACTAAGAAGGCATGGCTCCTGCTTTCTGCATGGAAATCAGATCACAATAATATCATTTGGAGAGGTGATAAGATACGTTGTGGCCTGTCAGAGACAATGGCACCGTAGGCAATCCTGAATCTGCAAGCTGAGATAATAGAACCTCAATAAAATCTAGTGGAAACAAAACATCAGTCATCTGTCAATACATCTTATTGAGTTATTTTATTATGCTGTCTCTAACTAGTTGCCTAATGATAAAAGCTAACAACAGAGGCCAGGGAAGTTCACCTTTAAGAAACCATCATAGATAGACATATTCCAAGCTATTAGTCAGTGTGACCAACTGCAAATTGTCCCAGAATAGCATTGCCTACTACAAGTTTCATTAAACCCATCCACAGTGTGTAAAGTTCTGCAATAAAGGAAAGGTCTCGTCATAGAAACCAGAGAAAAACACAAGCAAATATAGGCTTATGTTCCCTATCAGGTCAGCCTAGCTGCTGATTGGTTCTTATCCTACAGTGCAGTTTGGTGAGTGCGGCACAGCCTGGGAAAGGAGGCAGCAGGAATTGGGTGGAACTGGTCGGGTTTGTATAGAAATTATCCATAAATCAACCCAAAACACTGCTTTTTTTTAGCACATTTCTACTATATTTAAAACAATGTAATACGCTGGCACATTCTTGTTTTTCACACAATGTATCCCTTCTCTGGCTGGAGCCTCTCTGCAAAGTTATACTATCCCTTTCCTCAGCTTCAGTCCCACCCTCAGAATTATTCTGCTGCAGGGTAATTGTAGACACATGGGGTGATTTTGGGTACTTTAAGAGGGACATATTTAAAGGAAAAATGAATATGGCTAAAAAAAGCCATATTTTATATACTGCACTTATTGCACCAGCCTAAAGTTTCAGCTTGTCGATAGCAGCAATGGTCCAGGACTTCAAACTTGTCACAGGGGGTCACCATCTTGGAAAGTGTCTGTGACACTCACATACTCAGTGGGCTCTGATTGGCTGTTGAGAAGCTAAACTTAGGGCTCGTCACTAATTATCCAGCAGAAAATGAGGTTGGTCTGTAATATAAGCTGATGCTAGAGGTTTGCTGATTATTAAATTCTGATGCGAATTGCACTGGTTTCTGAGCTGCCATGTAGTAATTATCTGTATTAATTACTAATCAGCCTTATATTGTGGCATTTCCATTCTATATGTACTGTATATTGTGAGTGGGTCCCTAAGCTCAGTAAGTGACAGCAGCACAGAGCATGTGCAGTGAATCAGCAGAAAAGAAGATGAGGAGCTACTGGGGCATCTTTGGAGACACAGATCTTTACTGCTAAAGGGCTGTGGTTGCCTTGGGCTGGTACGGAAGCACATAACATAATGTACAACATTTTTATCCTACTTCTTTAGTTAAGTTTTAGTTCTCCTTTAAGCACCCCAATAAAAAGTAAAATTAAAGATGCCGGAGGTGATATGTAACCTCAGCTAATATTTAGTATGTCCATTATTTAGGGGGCACACCTTACAGGTATTGGGCGCATCTGTACCCTCAGCTGCCCTAACCACACACTTACATAATGTCAAAAAGGAGATGGAAATGGAAAGAATGGTGACACATAGGTACCTACCCTGGCACCTCCCATGTACTCTAACTGGAAACGCCTGGCAACTCCAGTATTGGCCATTTTCAGTATGAGAGTAAACTACTGCAGGAACTGTAAAGCATTTCCTATCTAATTGCTTGTGAGGCAACAGGGGCAGTTATTTGAGTTTGCCCACAGTCCTCTATGTAACTATTCCAACTGCATGTGATTCCTTAGGTGTGTGGGAATGGACAGTGTTATAGCACAGTACCCAAAGGGTTAAGCTGAGTAGCCTCTTCCAGCAAGTGCACTGTGAGTCAAATGGAATTCCTGTAAGTCTTTCCCCCCTGGTCCCCTCCTCTCCCTGCTCCTACCCTATTCCCCCATAGTCAGAGGGGTGGCTTCTCCGCTGCTAGTTTATTATACATTGTCTGCATTCTCTACACAGTGGGGTCTGGCCCATCACAATGGCACCCTATGGATTCTGCCCTCAGAAGGAAATGTTCTCAGGGAGGGTTAGTTTCATTCTAGTGGGAGTCATTGTAATTGTATTTGTGTATTCACTTCAAGAGACTTTTGTGTGCGCACAGATGTTTAACTTTTATGTTTGTCTTCATACACCGCTGCTCTTGAGCTGGCCATACACGGGCCGATAAAAGCTGCCGGCAGACGAAGTCAGCAGTTTATTGGCCCGTGTGTGGGACCCTCCGACGGGCTTCCCCGATTTCCCCGATTGATATTGTACCCGATGTCGGGCAGGGTTAAAAATCCCGTTGGATCGCAGCTGCATCTCTTCGTTGATGCGGTCCCGCAATCCGACTGAAAATATTGGCTGCATAATGATCTGATCGGATCAACCCTATATCGCCCAGTTCAATCTGGTAAAATCACCAAACGACCGGATCTCTACGTGTGTGGCCACCTTTAGGGCTCCTACACACAGGTGTTTTTTGCTGCGCTCCTCTGCGTTACGCTTCTTTTCCATTCAGCCGCAGGGGAGCGCAGGAGTAGACGCACTCAATTATTGTCAAGGGGGCTGTACTCACACAGACGCATGTAAGCACCGAACGCCGGTGGAATGCAACATGCTTTGTCCCACCTGCGTTTGGCGTTTACATGCCTCTAAACGGAAGAAAGTAGAACGCAGCAAAAAACGCCCGTGTGTAAGATCCCTTAGGATGCAGCATAGATTTGGGGGCAGCAGACAAACAGACCCCACCTGAGAATCAAAATGGGCCCCGGCATATCCACTATTTGTGATTTGGCCGAATCCCCAAATCCTTGGTGAAAGATTCGGCTGAATACCGGACCAAATCTGAATCCTAATTTGCATATGCAAATTAGGGGCAGGAAAGGAAAAAGTGGGAAAACCTCTTCTTTTGTTACAAAAGTTACGATTTTCCTACCAGCCCCTAATTTACATATGCAAGTTCAGATTCGGTTCGGCCAGGCACAAGGATTCGGCCAAATCCGAATCCTGCTGAAAAAGGCCAAATCCTGGCCGAATCCCGTACCGAATCCTGGATTCGGTGCATACCTACTTTTTTTACATTTTAACCATATATGAATATTTATTTCATTAAAGGAAACCCATTGGTGTTACAGACAAATAATGGAATATGTAGCACTGCCAGGCATATCTGGGTCATGTAATTTAGCAAAAAAAACTAATGCAAACATATCAGCTGGGCTAAATATAAAAGATTGCAGGACTCACATATGATCAGACAGGCAGGCAGGAGGCCAATTCGACTGGAAAAGCCCAGTTAATCTATTGGAATAATTGTAGAACAAATCAGTAATACATCCAGGGGAGTAACTAGAGGAAGGGGGGGGGGCAGGAGGTATAGGGGCCCCATGAGGCCCTAATTCATATACAATTTCAATAAAACTTGATACAACAGGTCAACCTCTAGACATTTTCGAGGCCTGAAAAATAATGTGCTATGGGGCCCAGTAATATCTGGTTACACTGGATACATCGCCGCAGCACAGAAATGGCTCTGTGAGATCTCTGCAGCCCTGCAAACTACCCCCTACTTTAGATTTGTGCATTGTAGATGGTTATAAATCACTGATCGATTAAATAATTGACCCAATTAAATGATAATGGAGGTTTGTTTTATTTGAATGATCTATTTGCTGCTCCAGTGCAAAAACCATGTAGACAAAAGCATAGCTACAGGCCCCCGGAACAAGATATTTCAGGTTTATGTATAGAAATTTGAAGCTGGTGGGCCCAAGCTTTCTTTTATCACATCTCTGCCTTTAGGCGCTATACAAATATGTGCCTGACCCATAAAAATGCCCCCTGTAGGCAATGCAAGTATTATCTAGTCTGTACTCACAGGAGTGGACAGGAGTGGTTAATAAGATCTTATCTTAAATCCATTGTTTATATCACTGTAGCCTTTATAGCCGTTTACTGTTCTTAATTGTTGTGTAGATAAAAAAGCTAAGCAAAGGAAGAGACATCCATATCACCAACGATATATATAGTGCAGGGCTGTAGAGAGACACCTGTCTGTGCCCCAGTGGAATCGTTTATCCTCCTATCACAGCAACATGGACAGTTTCAACTGTAGCCAATTTACCCACCACTACAATAAAGGGGTGGTTCACCGTTATGTTAATTTTTAGTATGTTATAGAATCGCCAATTCTAAATTACTTTTCATTTGGTTGTTATAAATTATTTTTATAGTATTTTAATTGTTTGCCTTCCTCTGACTCTTTTCAGTTTTCAGATGGGGGTCACTGACCCCATCTAAAAACAAATGCTTTTCAAGGATACAAATTTAATTTTATTGCTACTGTTTTTTTACTTATTTTTCTATTCATATTCCAGTCTATTATTTAAATCATTGCATGTTTGCTATCAGCGAATTTTTGCACCTTGACTCAGACGGCAGCTCCCCGGCAGTTACCAGGGGCGGCAAAAAGCCGAATTTCCGGTTATTAAACCGGAAATTCAGCTTTTCTATCGCAGAGTGCACAATTTTGCTCTAGCAATGCGTTGCGCCGCCGACCCCTGTCAGCAATCTTAATGTAAGCGCAACATGCAGAGGGTCGGCATTTTGAACGCCGCCTCAGGGGGCTTTGCAGGCTGAGACGCACCTGGTTGCTATGGTAATTTGTACCCTTGCAACCTAATTGCAAACTAGAGAATTGCTGAATAAAATGCTTAATAACCCAAATACTACAAATAGTAAAAATGGCAAATTGTCTCAGAATATCACTCTCTACATCATACTAAAAGTTAACTCAACGACCTCTTTAGGTTAGGACTACATGGGCGTTTTCGGCGCGATCCGACAAGTCGCATGCGACAGAAATAAGGTAAGAGATAGAAATGAGGGATGAAGTTGCAGCGTTGATCCGACGCACTGCACGCTGCATCTGCATCCAACTTGTCGCAGGCGTTTTGTCGCAGCGCGTTGGATTGCGCGAAAGCGTCCATATAGTCCTACTCTTAATGGCCAGTGATAGGAAACCCACACAAACAAGGTAAGCATATACAGACTCTATGCGGATAGCAGTAGAGTAAGCAGACCCCTTAGTCGCAGGGGGGCCCAGTCTGCAGGGTCTGTTTCCTCTATAGCCAACAAGAATTCCCCTCCCCCTTCCCTGGCTATCCTCTTACCTGCGGGGGGGGGAAGCAGAGTTCTTTGGGCATGGGGCAGATGGTGGGTGGAGTCTGGGTGGGAGTGGGCGGAGGCAGGGAGGGAAGCTGACTTCAGCAACAAAAAGTCTAGAATGGAAATAAAATGCTCAAAACTGAATTTCATCTTCACAGTCATAATTCCGCCAATATACTTCATTCAGGTGCGCCTTAATAAATCTCTCCATCCCAAATGTTTAAACCCTCATCTTTCCCCTCCTTTGCCATATAAGAAAGAGAAAGAAAGAAAGAGAGTGCACATGAAAGGTTTACATGAGAGGGGGAATGTTTATAACATGCCAGGCCATTTACAGAAATTCCAGGAATTCCTTCTCAAATGACAGGGGCTGGTAGAGTAAAAGAGAAGCTAAAGGGTAACTGCACCTAATTATCCGAAAACCATTGGTAATTCAAAACACAGAAACCCAGTAACTGCATGGCTCAGGTTTATTGTTTTCCCATATGGCGCCCTTTATGTATTCTTACTCAGTGGACTGATTGTTAGATTGTTTATGTGTCATAAAATGCATAAAGCTCCTAAAATGCACACAAAAAATTTGTTTTTAATCTGACGTCCTTTTTATCCTTTATTTATATATGAAATGTTTTAATTGTGTATTATTCCCATCATTCCTTGAATCAATGCAGTTTAGGCCCATGGTACATCAGAATTCTGTTTCCGTCAACACCCGTCTGCCATAGACTTAAAGGGGAACTATCGCGAAAATTAGAATTTAATATAAGCTCCCTGATAATGACATTCTAAATACAATCAATTAAATATTATACAATCAATATAGCATTTTTTTCTGAAATAATCAAGTTTATATTCACTATCCCTCTCTAAGTATTCTGTCTTCATGCAGCAGTTGGTTGAATGATCCAATATATCTTATAGGGGGGGCTTCCTTTCCTAGCAGATGTATTAGAGCTCACTCAAATAACTGATTCCAGTACAAACACAATCTAACAAAATAAGTGCCTATTGCAAAAATTCTGCATGTAGAGAGACATGATGTCTGGTGTTTTAATAGAGTGAGCTCTTATACATCTTCTAGGCAAAAGGAGCCCCCTATAAGATATATTGGATCATTCATCTGACACCCAACTCCTGAATGAAGACAGAATGAAGAGAAATTGAGAGAGTGAGAGAGGGTTAGTGAAGATAAACTTGATTATTTCAGAAATGGTACAGAATTTTTAATTGATTGCATTTAGAAAGTTTCTTATTTAAGTATGCTAAAGCTTATATTATTTTTTTTAATTTTAGCGATAGGTACCCTTTAAATAGAAGCCACCTATCAGTAGCAGTGATGGGCATATTTTGCTTAAAATGCAAATGTCTCATGCCAGAATACATCTGTTACTAGAGGATTGTCATTCACTTCAATGGCAGGCATCCCATGCAGAAAGGGTGTTTCTCTAGCAGGGCAAATGTCTAGTGTGCCATAAGCCTTAAAGTCCAATGTCCCTATCACATTCCATACACACTAGAGTCAGTCATGAGCCAATAAATCTGCCTGTATGTTTTTAAAGTGTGGGAGGAAACCAGTGTACCCCGTGCCCAGCTTGGAATTGAACTCAGGACTCCAGTGATACAATCAGCAGTGCTAGCTACCATTATACCATATTCATGTATACAGTAACATAGGAGTAGCTGAGTGTTACTCAGAGAGGACAATGAAAGTATAATCAATGCTGAACACATGTTGTATATATTGACGACTTATGAATGAGACACTGGTCTGCCTCCCAGAGGCATAACTAGCATTACTGGGTCTCTATTCCCAGAAAAGTTTGGTATATAATAGGGTTTAGCATTTGGGAAGATCTATGCTATATATGCTATAATGTTGGGCACTTGCTAACTCTGCTTCTTTATTTTTATATCACCGCTGTTTATGCTTCATACAGCTTTACATTATGGATTGTATCTGTCCCTAAGCGCCTGGTCAGCACCCAACACCAATCATTTTCCCCTTATATGTAGCATCTCCAATCTTTGAATATGACTTGGCTTTAATTACATATATGCATCTTTCTTCCCATACCCAAGTCATAGCTGAAGCGTTACTAGTCATGGTCAGAGGCCCCTGTAAATCTTTGGTTGCATTGGTAGGACGGAGGTCTTCCTAAACCTAAACAGATCCCTGTACCATCACTTTATCTGACGTTACATCCTTTCCCGGTATTAATATTTTTGGAAAGAAGCATTTGCACTAAGTACTTATTTCATTGGCGAAGGACACCCTAGTTTAGAAAAATGTAAAACCGCAATGATAGCTTCCTGTCAACGAATCTAATCTTTACAAAAAGGAAATGGCTTTCCAGTTCACCCAACGCTTTAAGCTATACATTTCTCACGTTAGATAAGGAAGGGGTCTGTGCTGGCCATTTGCCACACAGTGATTTGTTCCTCTGCATCCATCACTGTTTTCTGAGCAAAATGAGCTTGAAATAATAGTAATAACTGGCAAGTTTTGGTTGCATAAAAACCAGTTGTATTGCCAAACAGAGTCGCCTGTAGGCTTCCAGTTCACATAGGAGCTACCACCACATATCCAATCACAGCACTTATTTTGCACTACCCAAGAACATTTTTCATGTTTATGTTTTTCCTAACACCTGTGAATGTGGCTCATGGGTAAAAAATGTTGGGGACCCCCCGTCTTATAGTATCCAGCTGATGGTGAGTGCTGGGAGTTGTACTTTACAACAGTGGAAAGGCTGCAAGTTGCTCAACACCAATGTAACATTTGCCTTATGGTGCAATAATGCCCAACAATGTCTGTCTTCCCAGATTCTTCCTACCTACAACTAGGGGCTGGGGCAGATCCCCTAACACACCCACTAAAGACATGGCTATGAGAGGAAGCAAGAGGGGCATGTGCATGCATAATATTTGGTGTGGTGCCAGTGTCCGACTGGGGGAGTCTAGGCCCAACGGGGCTGCCACATTAGGGGTCCCCATGCTCCCGCTCTGGGCCCCAACCCCCCCAACTTCAGTTTACTGGACTGACACCTTCAGAAGCCCCCTGCTACTCTCCTCCCATTGCCCCCAGAACACCAGCCAGGTGAGAGTGGATCTGGCCCGGCAGGGCCCATGAGAGCCAGATCCCACTGTGTTTTTACCCGGAGTCCCGATGGCCCAGTCCGACCCTGTGTGGTGCTTTATAGCAAATATACAGGTTTTCCTGACCTTAGCCTAAAGCTGGCCATAGATGCAAAGATCCGATCGTACGAATCCTCGAACGATCGGACTTCCCCATCTCCCGACCCGCCACTAACCATTCTGATCAAATAAAGTAGTAAAAGAACAGATCAGCCAATGTTCTACCTCTGACAGCGATCGTACGATAGTTATGTCCGACAAAGCTGGTGACAGTCTCCCTCTGAAAATCATACGATCGGCAATACATGCAGAAAAATTATCGGAAGCCGACAAATCGACCGATCTCCGTGGGACAAGAAATGTCGGGACTCAACACACACGGTCCGAAAATCATACGAATCGAGGATTCGTACGAATGGATCTATGGCCAGCTTAAATGTAATATTTTTTATAGTAATTGTCCTGTGGAGGTTAATATCCTTCAATCTTAATGATAAGCTTCCAAGTGCATTTTTTGGACTATAGTTCTATAGTCAGATATGCATGAAAACTATGTGTATGTGTAGGTTCTCCTGCCAAAGCTTTTATTAGAGGTTGCTAATAGGGGTGGTTGTTCTCTCTACTGGGCCCCACAGACTAGCACTTACATATTAAAGGAGTGTCATGGAGTTTCCCCATTCACCACAATTGTATCTACTGACTGAGCAGCAGCAGAGGGAGAAATAGCCTCTTGGATAGATACAGTAAATGAGATATCAACTCTGAGACATAAAAGGGAAATTTGTGGCTTGGAACCAGTCAGTACTTGGTGAGATTCACTTTACTCTCAAAAGTAAAACATTTACATGGGTAGGCTGGAGTCACGCATATTGATGAGCGCTTTCCCACAATACGAATTTAACGAGAAGAAACCTACATTCCTTTCTGTTACTTTACAGGAAATATCCAAAAAAAAAGCCCCAGGGACATTTCCCCTACAGAAAAACAAGTTGTTTCCTTGTAAGTATGAATAAAGAAGCGTGCTGACATCTAGGGGCAAATTTACCTAGGGTCGAATATCTAGAGTTAATTAACCCTCGATATTCGACCGTCAAAGTAAAATCCTTCGACTTCGAATATCGAAGTCGAAGGATTTTGTGCTATTCCTACGATCGAACGATCGAAGGAATAATCGAACGATCGAACGATAAAATCCTTTCAATCGAACGATTCGAAGGATTTTAATTCATCGATCGAAGGATATTCCGAAGTCGAAGGATTTTACTTCGATATCAGGAAATTGTTAGAAAGCCTATGGAGACCTTCCCCATAGGCTAACATTGGCCTTGGTAGGTTTTAAGTGGCGAACTAGGGGGTCGAAGAAATTTTTAAAGAGACAGTACTTCGACTATCGAATGGTCGAATAGTCAAACGATTTTTAGTTCGATTCGAAGTCGAAGGTCGTAGTCAAAGGTCGAAGTAGCCCATTCGACCATTCGAAATTCGAACTATTTTTCCTCTATTCCTTCACTCGAACTAAGTAAATGGGCCCCCTAATGTACAGCGCTGTATATACAAGTAGACATATATACCACTATTTTGGAACGTCCCCCCTCCCCCATATAGACCCTCATGCATTGTTTTTGGTTTATACAGTTAAAATCACTTTATGTGACCGTCCAGTAAATCTTTATAGCCAAGCAAAGTCTACAGTCTGTGTTTGCTTTGCTTCCCGGCAGTTGCACTTCTTTTCTTGCCTCTTTGTATTCCCTGATTAAAACTTTCCACCCAGGACGCCCCAGCAGTAAAGCATTCACCCGTGTAACTTTATGATTGAGATTCTGTATCTTATACTCCCCAGCTGTCCTGGCAAGGAAATGTATTAAAATGTGAATTGGTTTCACAGTATCCCTCTAGGGGCTATTTGCTAAAGGTTGAAATGGCATGGAAAAGTAATAAAGCTAATTCGTCCCTGAAATTTAAATTTTTTTCATTGGTATGTGACCTGTTTCTCAGAATGCTTGGCACCTAGGGTTTTCCAGATAATGGATATTTCCGTAATTTGAATCTTCATACCTGTAAGATTAGTCCACACAAGGAGATTCTGGCGACTAATTCTTTGGGCGACTTCGGAAAACGAAGCGCCGTGTGTGCTTTAGCGCAGGCAACTTTTCATTATAGCGGATGGGAAGACACACAAAGGCAGTTCGGGGAGATTGTCGCCCAGCAGAAGAGGCGATTAGTCGCCAGACGACTAAATCACCCCGAATTTCCTTGTGTGGATTAACCCTAAGTCTACTAGAAAATCATGTAAACATTAAATAAACCCAATAGGCTGGTTTGCTTCCAATAAAGATTAATTATATCTTAGTTGGGATCAAGTACTGTTTTTTTATAACAGAGATAAAGGAAATCATTTTTAAAAAATTGGATTATTTATATAAGATTCAGTTTATGGGTGACGGCCTTTCTTTGATTCGGAGCTTTCTGGATGACGTGTTTCCGGATAAACGAATCAAAATGTTTACTTTTTTTTTTTTTACTCCGAGTTTTCATTCTTGCACTGAATTTTATTTTTATCCCAAAATTACCAATGTGCCAATCAGCTCACCATTTTTAGCCAGTGAATTTTGTGATTGCACCAGAGATTGATGTGCCACACACACACCGACAATCATGTAGATCAGTCAGTAATCAAATTCAGTGGAATTCAGTGGAAGTCCTGATTAAAAACAAATAATCTTTCCTGGGATTTAGGGATCTTACAGACAGGGCCGATCCTGCGCATTTCGCCGCCTGAGGCGGGCTTCGTTTTGCCGCCCCCCCCTTCCCCATGGTACTCACTTTTCCTGACTGGGACTTGGTAGGGGAGGGTCCACGTCGCTAATGCAGAGCGCACAATTGCGCGCTCTGCACTAGAAGAGCCGAATTTCCGGGTTGAAAACCGGAAATTCGGCTCTTAGTTACCAGGAGCGGCATTTTTGCCGCCCCTGGTAACCAGGGGGCGCTGCCGCCTGAGGCGAGTGCCTCAACTCGCCTCATTGGCGGAGCGCCCCTGCTTACAGACGAGCGTTTTTAGCGGCACTCCCCTGCGTTCCGGTTTCATTCGTTCAGCCACACGGGAGCGCAGGAGGAGACGCACTGAATTCTTTTCAATGGGGCTGTACTCACACAAACACATGTAAGCGCCGAACACATGTTGGGATGCGGCATGTTTTGCATTTTTCCTGCGTTCGGCACTACTTCTGTCTTCCCCTGCGGCTGAACGCATGAAACTGGAACGCAGGGGAGCGCAGCTCAAAACGCCCATGTGTAAGGGCCCTAAAGGACTCTAATTTGATATAGCTTAGAGGGCCAGTACATTCTATTAACAATCCTGTAACTTCCAGGGTCGGACTGGCCTGCTAGAATACCAAACCATCTCCTGTGTGGCTCAGGCCCTTGACCAAACCAGCATGCAACAGTTTGGACAAACTTTTTATTTTCCCTGTAAGCCTATATAACCTTTATTCAGCTCAGTCACTATCTTATTGTAAGCCCGTGATGTCAGGTTCTCTCATGCACAGTCACCAACCCAGATCCAATCAGGTGTCCAGAGATACAGATCTTTCTACTAAAGGGCTGTGGTTGCCTTGGGCTGGTACAGAAGCTCAAAACATGATGTACAACATTTCTAGCTACTTCTTTAGTTAAGCTTTAGTTCTCCTTTAGGGTCAGTCCTCGCGAGCAGATTCGGGGAGATTTAGCCGCCTGACGACTAATTGCCTCTTCTTCTGGGCGACAATCTCCCCGAACTGCCTTCTCGTGTCTTCCCATCCGCTATAATGAAAAGTCAAGTTTTCATTATAGCGGACGGGAAGACACGCAAAGGCAGTTCGGGGAAATTGTCGCCCAGAAGAAGAGGCGATTAGTCGCCAGGAGACTAAAACGCCCCGAATCTGCTCATGTGGACTGACCCTTAAAGCCCACTGCTGTTTGGACAGGTCTTCACTTCTGATATCCTAGGAAAGATCACAGGGGATTTGTTGATGGGATGTGCCTCTCATTGTTCAATTTATTATCATTATTCAGCTTCTCATTCAGCTTCAAAGAAAATAAATCCTGGATAAGAATAACTGGTCCACGGTCTTTGGAAATTATTGATTCCTCTTCAGTTTATGTGACTGTTCCTTTTCCTGGCTGATTGTAGGGCAGATACCCCTGTATTAACATGTCTTCCTGATGCAGAACTACATATCCCAACATCCTGCAGGCAGAGAACGTTACATACCTTGGCGGATCCAGCTGAACAGAACATAATGTAACTTGGCAGATTGGCAAGTGGTTTGAAGGATTTGTCAGCAGCAGTTTCTAGAACACATTGAAGGAGGTAATCACGCAAAAAATGTCCTTTCCTGGCATGGATGGGGGTTATTAGCAACAGTAAGGAGAGAAAATCTGAGCAATTATGTTTGCTGGGTATTTATGTGCATCATGAGTGCTCTTGTGCTCGCAGTGATCATCAGCTCATCAGGCTTTTCATTACACCAGGAATGTCAGACTCCATGCCCTCCAGCTGTTAGGAATGGGAATGCCCAACATGGTGGCAGATTTGTGTATTTCATCTCATTTTGCCTTATATGCAACATCATTTTTATTTTCTGTTTCTTTTTGAAGACTCACCATATATATTATAAGGTTGTAATAACCTTAAAATGGCATTCCACAGGACTTCACCTGGCTTCACCGAGGTTTAGGCCAGGTCAGTCCTGGACTGGGAGTCAAAATAGGCCCTGCCATTCCAAGTACACAGAGGCCCAAACAGCCCCCCACCAGCCCACCAGCCCCCTATCAGCCCACTATATGGTACCTTTCTATTGAACTATACAGCAGCCCCAGTCTGGGCCTGGGCCAGGTTTAAGGGGTCAGTCACCTTTAAGTTAACTTGTAGTATGTTATAGAATGGCTAATGCTAATCAACTTGAAGAGCAAACTGAAGTGCTGCTGAATAAAAAATGAAATAACTCAAACTAAAAGTGGGAGAGCTGGTTACACAATGCTCCATAATCAGGGTCGGACTGGGGAGGACTATTGCCCCAGGGCCCCCCTCCGGCCCCAACCCTGCCTAACTGGTGTGCACTGCGTCTGTGTGCACGCGCACATTTCTACGCATGCGAGTGCCGCCGTGGTTGTGTTCATGCATGCGCACAGCACAAACTTTTTTATTGCCGCAAACTCCGACAAAGGAGACTGATGTCGGTAAGGACCTGGGCCGGCCGGGCCTAAAAGAGCTGGGGGCCCACCGGGTTTTTTCGTGGTGTCTCGCCGGCCCAGTTTGACACTGTCCATAATAGTCCTGTGCAGCACTGTTGTATAATGTATGCAAAATCAGTACTGTCAGCCCATTTTTTTTAAAATAAATGACCCTTGAAAAGACAATTTCAATATTTATAAAATATGCAAATAAGGGTTTGAATTCAGCCCAGTCTAAGCCTAAATGTTTGGTGGAAGATTCAGCATTCAAATCAGTATTTGGTAGTCAAATCCTCAAATTATGGATTCAGTGCATCTGTAATAAAATCTGTAATAACATAAATCTTCCAGCCTCAATTGTGGATAATTACATTCAAGTAGCCGAGAGTGCGGCAGCTAGAGTTACCACCTTTTCCGGAAAAATATACCGGCCTTCCTATATATTTATCTTTTTTCCCTATTAATAAAATTAGGATCAACCATCATTTTTACCGGCCAGGTGGCAACCGTAGCGGCAGCATGTCACAAGCACAGTACCGAGCACACGTGTGCACACATGCAGGTATATTACATGTACATTATACTGCCTGGGGGGTTTATATAGTGAATAAAGTGCCCCCTATTGTAAAGTATTAGGATATTATAAGTTACGAGGAGTTTCATGACCATATAAAAGCACAAGGCCTAAGGCCGAGTGTTTTTATACAGGTCATGGAACTCCGAGGTGACTTCTAGTATCCTAACATTTTGCAACTGGAGGTACTTTATTTATTATAATAAATAAATAAAGTTTCAATAATAATAATAAATAAATAACAAAATAATTGAAGTTTCAGAGAATCATGTGACAGAAATGACAACACTAAGCTCCAATTATAACCAATGACATCACTAAAGCACCGTTTATAACGATATCGTTTACAGGATATTGTGTATTATAAATTGATACACACAGAGCACCGATACTCACCCTCCTGAATCTTAGAATATACTCTGCCTAATGCATAGACCTAGGGCTTATTAACAAACGTAGGTTCCACAAGGTGATGACAATCGCTTTATACCAAACATTCCATGGGAGTTAGTTGTTATTTTGATTAGTTAAATAATGGGGAATGTGCTTTCTATAAAGGTGGGTGTTGGTGGGGTATTAATGACAAGGGCATGGGAACTGCTTGATGAAATGGCGTAACTATTACTGGCCCCACAGAAAATTAAATTCAGGGCCCCCAGCAAATCCAGAGGTTGTCCTTTTTTTATTACCAATATATGTTTAAATTGCTCATTATTTAGGGCCTCATGGGGCCCCTATACCTTCTGGGCAGCGCCAGGGTCTGCTTCCCCTGTAGTTACGCCCTTGGCTTGATGACGTCGCCAAAAATCTTTGCAATCCATTCTACTTTTGTTTGTGTATTTGACAATCTGCGCACCCCATTTCAGCTTCATTCAACAGAGACTTGCACCTATGGCAGAGGATGAGTCCACTCAATTTATAACGTATAAATGATGGCCGGTTGGCCTTCTGTGTGCAGGTGAGAGAGATCTCCAGCATCAGGGCTTTGCATTGATGTTTCCCCTCTAACTATATGGCAGCTCCCTCTATCACAGCCCAGGTCAGAGGGATGAGTGTAAATTGTCCTTTTCTCTTGGGATTCTTCCCTCTCCTGTCACTTACTGTGCTCTGTGCCGGTCATTAGAATTATAATCTTTCCCTTTCTGAGCAGTTAGCCCGGCCAGTCATCCATCATTCTGCACCCTCTACAGACCCTATTATCTTTTAAATGTATTACCGCCGCTCATTTTTTCTTCTTTCTCCAACCTACAGAATGTGTGCTGGGCCTCAAACTGATTTACTAGAACTGCAATTCCCTTTCCTTAGGGAAATTGTTGGATGGCTGTGTATATGATGATCTAGCAACAGTGACATTACCTGTACTCCCTGGACAGGACTCCATAATAATAAACTGATAAAAGTTGAATTCTTCCCAACCACCTACAGCTCTATGATGCATATCTTGCGCTGATGAGATCTAATAGGATTGGGAACAGCTGACTGCCACTTCAGCTATGGCTCTGCTTGTCTGGATATTACTATACAATTACACTGGTGGTCCTGGGAACAAACAAGGAGATGCTTAAAGGGGATAAATAAATATTCTGCATTCCTTCAGAAATAATCACGTTTATGTTCACTATCCCTCTATCTGTTTCTCTTCATTCTCTCTTCATGCAGCAGTTGGGTGTCAGATATTCATTGACAGTTAGACCCAATATATCTTATAGGGGGGCTCCTTTTGCCTAGAAGATGTATTAGAGCTCACTCTATTAAAATCACCAGACATCACGTCTCTCTACATGCAGGATTTGTGCAAAAGGCAGTTATTTTGTTAGATTTTGTTTATAATAGAATCAGTTATTTGAGTGAGCTCTGATACATCTGCTAGGAAAGGGAGCCCCCCTATAAGATATATTGGACCTAACTGTCAATCAATATCTGTCACCCAACTGCTGCAAGAAGACAGAATGAAGAGAAACAGATGCTGAGAGAGGGATAGTGAACATAAACTTGATTATTTCAGAAACAATGCTGAATATTTAATTGATTGTATTTAGAAAGTTTCTTATTTCAGTGTGATTAACCTCATATTAATTTTTCACTTTTGCTTCTGCCTTCCTGCTGGCTAGAATCTAAATCGCTGGTGGGATGGCAATCGGAACACTTCATTTTCCAAAGTTTCCTCTTGAGTCAACTTCGGGCGACTTTGTAAACCGAAATGCTTTAAGTGCCATCCTGCCAGCGATTTAGATTCTAGTCGGCGGGAAGACAGTTCGGGGAGATTAGTTGCCCGAAGAAGAGGCGATTTGTCTCCGGGCGATTAAATCTCCCCGAATCTCCACGAGGATTTTGAGGATTTATTACAGTATGAGTGAGCTGCCTGGTGGCACAGTTCTGTATAAATTAGGGATGCACCGAATCCACTAATTTTGGATTCAGCCGAACCCTGAATCTTTGCGAGAGATTCGTCCGAATACCGAACCACATCCTAATTTGCATATGCAAATTAGGGGTGGGAAGGGGAAAACATTTTTTACTTCCTTGTTTTGTGACAAAAAATCACGTGATTTTCCTCCCTGTCCCTAATTTACATATGCAAATTATGATTCGGATTTGGTTCGGCCGGGCAGAAGGATTCGGGTGAATCTGAAATGTGCTGAAAAGGCTGAATCCTGGCCGAATCCTGAACCGAATCCTGGAGGTGCATCCCTAGAATAAATACTTATTATTATTATCATTGTTATTATTATTATTATTAATAATAATAATAATATAATATTACTAATCATAATAATAAGCAATTGTGTGCATTTCCTCTTTATGGTTTCTTAGGGGTAAAGGCAGAGTAACCTGTGGGTGTTCTGCTGTGCTAGCGTTGCACCCATAACTTTACCATTATTATTGTTTGTATCTTTAAATAATAATTCTGCTGCTTACCCAGCACTGCATGATATTAAAACACAGTAATAATACCAACCGAGGGGCAAACATTGCAAAAAATAAAATATGCACCATAACTATAATATATACATGTGAATTTGGGGCAATTTGGAGTGCTTTATCCCCTACCAATAGAACTACTAATCACCTTGCGGGCCATTGCCCTTACACTTTGCCAGCTCCATGGTTATTATTTCAGTGTAATTAGTTGTGTATCGGTCTGTTCTGATTGATATTCCTGCTGTGAGCTTGTAACTACTACATGTTACAAGTGTTTATTCTGTTTCCCTTTTTATTTCCAAACCCACCCCCCCCCCAACAACCTGCAGTGATTCTCCGACAGAGAGATAATGAAAATCCCACACTTTAATAGAATTACAGAATGTGCATTATACCAGTGACTAATCCAGCAGGCAAGACCCACACAGAGCTGAAGGATGGGAGAGAATAGCAGCCCGACCCCATTGTTATCAAGTGCCAATGTTTGATTTGCCAGCCAAGGGGCCACAGCGAGAATGTGAAACTGACCGCATTGTGTAACCGGTGAAAATCCTACATTTTTTTTATTTTTTATTTATCCGGTTTTGATGAATGTGTAGTGTTAGGTTACCAAGGAAACAGGCCCAGAAAAATGGTTGCCGGGCAACAGGAGAACGCTCTTTGATGTCGGCTATAAAAAGCAGTAAATGGGCAATCTGATGCCAAACTGTAAGTGGCCACGAGAACAATCAGTCGGAGAAAATAAACAAGCTCAGTCCAAGGCTTCAGTTTCCTATAATGCTGGAGCTGCCCTTGGATTATGGCAGGTTTATGAGTGAGGCTTTAACTGGGGGCCAGGGACCTGATTTGAGAGACACGGACAGTATTTTATAAATAGGTATTAAAAGAAGTTATATCGATAAAACGATATAAATGTCATATTAAACAGCACTTTACACACAGAGGCTACTTTACTGACTCAAGTGCAATGTAGAATTTTTAACCACAATGCAGTGTTACTTCCCAGAATTCCAGTATCAATTGATACTTTGCTGGACACTAGTTGCATTTGCGTATTGATTGCGTCATTGGGGGGGAGCGAATTGTGTCATTTCCAGCACAGCAGACCTCATGGCGCTCATAAGGTGCACTTTAGTTGCAGAGGTGTTGGTACAACGCAGAAAGGGATTTGGAGACCTGTGTAAATTACAGCCATAGCCCCCCATGAACAAAATCATTTTCTCAAATGTTTCTTAAATGTGCCCTGCCATGCAGTGTTGGACTGAGATGCCAGGGGCCCACCAGAAAACCTTAGACCGTGGGCCCACTTTCCAAACTATTATTCCTCCTCTCCTCACTCAACCTCTTTATTCTCCTATTTTTTATATCTACTTAATATTCTCTTCCATTATTACACATTTTTTCCCATAAAGAAATAGGGAATGACATGAAATTAGCCAAAGGGGCCTACTGACAGCTGGGCCCACCAGGAGTTTTCCTGGTTTTCCTCGGCCAGTCCGACACTGCTGCCATGAAAACCTTCATAATTCCTGGGCAGCAGATACAGTGGACTAGAATGTGGGGCAATAACTCATTCTACACTTGACTTGTTTTGGGGCTTCTTGGCAGACCAATACTAAGGTCATTCCCACTGCCATAGAATTAGGGAGCAGAGAGTCAGCTACCAAATGAAGACATAGCTAGAGAGCCCAACCATAAAGGGGAATGCCACATGGGTGCTCTGTAGTTAAGTAGCCTAAAACTGAGGTGCCAAATCCCCAAAAGTGCCCCATGCGCCATTAATGTAATGAAAAAGTTGTCTCTCTGCAGCCGAGGACCCAATGAAAATGCAGCTTTTTCCCTGCACTTTTTATAGCCTGTGATTAAGTTCTTTGCAGCACGAAGACTTTTTATGGACATGTAAACCTTAATAAGGATAAACTATTTATTTATGCCATCAACATTGGATTTTTTTATGCTTGTCTAATCTTGTAATATAGGGTATGATCGACTTCTTCCGACTGTAGGTTTGGGGCAAGGCATCCAACCATGTTTCTACTGGTGATTCGTTACATGTTAACATTGATGGGGCCAATTTTTTTTTTGTAGATTCAGCATTTTACCTGGCCGTAAACTGAGCCTGATAATTAGGCACAAAGAGATCTTACAGTGGCAACTTAATATTATATTTGGCCAGTTTAGGCCTTACAGACAAATCTTTTGGTATGTATCATCCAACAGGATGGCAGCCTATCTGACCAGACTGAAAATGTAATCTTCCAAAGCCTTTTCTTCAGATTTAGATGGAACATTGGTCCAGACTGCACAATATCCAATCATTCATCACAGAGTTTGATCATTCAGGTAACCAACCATTATATGCCACTTAATTGATACAGTGCCTATTTTCTAACCTAAAGTCTACATCATAATTCACAGTCCATAGTCAATGGTCTAATGTTTAAACTGAATAAAAGTATTGGGTCAGAAGCCCTACATGAATATTCAGTCTCACCCCTGCACAAGAACTCCACCCTCAAGGAACTGGGAATTTTAGTCTGATCTGGGAATTTTTCATATGCAGGGAATAGTGTCTTTGGGTTAGAAATTCATGAAGGTGTTGGCAGGGGTGATTCACCAATGAGGTCAGTTGAGGCTGTTGCCTAAGGCAGCAATGCACCCCACTATGTACCAGGGCCGGCAAAAATTCTGCTCCTGGTACTTGAAGAGCCGAATTTCCGGTTTTCCAGAAATTCGGCTCTTCTAGAGCAGACAGCACAGTTAGGCTCTCTGCGCTAGCGTACTGGCCCTCTCTGCCGCCCTCCTGGACCCTCTCAGCCGCAGAAAGGTAATCGTATGGTGGAGGGGGTGGCAGAAACTACTGCTGCTGCCTCAGGCGGCAGAGGGGCCAGGATTGCCCCTTGGTGTTGGTATCTTGGTTGTAGCATTTCTCCCTATTGCTGCGGCACTTATCTGATAGCTTACAATATGAGGAGTAATGTGCTATCAGGATCTCCCTATAATGTCCATGAAAAGTGACTGCAGCAACCAAGCCCATGCATAATGTCACGACACCCAACAACCAAGGTGAATTCACATTTAGTAGATACTGAAAAAGCACAACAAGCCAGTGCTAAAATGTATAAAAAAAATCTAGCCCAAAACACTCACAACTGGGTGTGTTTCTCATGTGCCAGTTCATTTCATGAAATCATCAGTAAAAAAGAAATCCTATACATGAGTATAATTACATTGGTGAAAGTTAAGTGACCAGCTAGTGACTGGGACTGTTTAAGCTAAATCTTAGTTACCTTCAAGGCTAACAGAATCAATGCATTTAGGCCTCATTAACTTTTCAGTGAGAAGTCTAAATTGCCTGTCAATGGTATTGATACCAAGAAATGAAAGAGATTATAGTCTTGTTCTTTTCTAATAAAAATACCAATTCCTTTCTGAAACCAAAAGAAAGATGTTCGATTATTAAGGGCAGTACCTTCTTTAATGGCAGTGGGGCTTAGGGCAAAAGACTTTTCATTTGTGTAAAGATGAATTGTCCAAACCGTTGGCTGTTGTTAAACATCAAAAGCAACTGAAGGGCTGTAGGTTGAGCAATACATAAAGGGTTTGCATCACCATCTCCTACATCTACCCTGCTTCAACTTTCCCTACTGAGATTTGTTCTACTGTCTCCATCTTCCCCACCAATCTACACTACTGTCTCCATCTTTCCCTACTGTCTTCATCTTTCCATAGTGTCTCCATCTTTCCCTACAATCTCAGTCTTGTCCAACTGTCTCCAGCTTGCCTTACTGTCTCTATCTAGCCCTACTGTCTCCGTTTTGCCATCTCGTTCCATTATACCTCCTGTTCCACTGATGTTCTATGGGACCCCACTATGTCCGGGGCCCAGGACAGTGTCCAAGATTTGTTTTACCGTCTCCATCTTCCCCACCAATCTACATCTTCCCTTACTGTCTTCATCTTTCCCTAGTGTCTCCATCTTTCACTACCATCTCTGTCTTGCCTTACTGCCTCCATCTTTCCCTACTGTCTCCATCTTTCCCTACTGCCTTCATCTTCCCCTACTGTCTCCATCTTGCCATCTTTTGCTACAATACCTCCTGTTCCACGCTCTTCCACTGCTATTCTGTGGGAGTCCACTATGTCTGGGGCCCAGAACAGTATCTCATATATGAACCTCCTCTAAGAACAGCTCTAGTAAAAGCAAGCAGTGAAATTTTCTTAATTAAATGAGATCCCTTTAGATTAAAATGCTAATTAAAAGTTAACGGTTGAATGAACTGTAACCAATGAACCAAGTTGTCAGTCGCTCATGAAATAATTCTGTTGAAAATTCTTTTGTGTTACACTGCCCATCTCCAGTCATGGCTACAATTATCCTTCGCTGCTTTCCACACAAGTTCCTGTAACGCTCCTTCATTTTCACAAATGTCCCTCAATGTCTCAAACTTGCATTTCTACACAGGATATAACATCTATGGCCATGGATATTTGTGTCTATGTGAGTCTATTCATATGTTGCCTAGACTTTATAATGACCATGCATGGACCTAGTCTATCATGAGCTTGGTGCTACAAACTTGATGTAGGTATTATATATGAAGCTGCATTTATCCTGCCATGGGTTTTGGGGTTATTATACTTGAAATTGCCATTATATTTATCATGCCTTGCAATACATGTGTATTGTACATGGAACTTACACTGCATTTTAATTGTTGTGTATTCTTGGGTATTATTCCTGAAACTTAAGTTATGCTACCATTTCTCCTTGAAACATTATGTATGGATTTAGAACTATATTTACCCTGCATGTGTTTGGATGTTAATAAATTAGCACTGCATTACTACATACTTTCTTGTGTATTCTGGGGTATTATATGTACTGTACTAGACTGGCCCTACATCTAATGTGCAAGATCTGGGAGCTATTTTAGATGGAATTGCTGCTGCATTAATCTTGCCTTGTGTTCTTGGGTATTATATAAAGAATTAGCCCTGTGATACTTTGTAGGCACGTTGTGTAGAGAATGTCTTTAGCCTCCTTAAACTTTAGATCATGCTCACCTGTATATTTATAGATATGATTAGGGCATTTGACCACCATAGCTTAAGCTATGATCTGATCTGAGCTTTTATTGAGGAATCTCTGACTTGATGCATTTTGCTTGATCTATTCCTGCCTTTATTCCTGGAATGAAAGTCCTGCTTAGCCTAGAACAGGGGTCAACCGACTTTTTTCACCCATGAGCAACATTCAGATGTAAAAAGAGTGGGGAGCAACACAAGCATGAAAAATTTTCCTGGGTGGTATCAAATAAGGGTTGTGATTGGCTGTTGGTAGCCCATATGTGGACTGGCAGCCTACAGGAGGCTCTGTTTAGCAGTAAATCTGATTTTAATGCAAGTAAAATTTGCCTCCAAGCCTGGAATTCAAAAATAAGCTCCTGCTTGGAGGCCACTGGAAGCAACATTCAAGGGGTTGGAGATCAATATGTTACTTCAACACGAGCTACTGGTTAGGGATCACTGGCCTAGAAGGTGCCTCAGTATGAACTCTGCCTACTATGATTTTCTGTTTACATTGCATTGCCAGTTTGGCCTTTTATTTTACCTCCTTCTATTGCAAAGGTTTAGGGTGGTGGCAGATGGGGAAAATGTCGCCCAGTGACAAATCTTCTCTACTTTGGGCGACTAATCTCCCCAAATTCCTTCCTGCCGGCAAGAATAGGAATCGCTTCAAATTTCTGAAGTTGCCCAAAGTTGTCTCACAAAGAAGAGAAGGCATTTTGGGGAAATTAGTCACCCAAAGTAGAGAAGCTTTGTGGATTGGCGACTAATCTCCTTGTCTGCCACTACCCTTAGAGATACTGTGGGTTCAAGGCCTCCTATGTGGTCTAATGTTTTCTCAGAGACCTCCTTACCTCAAAACAAGGTTGATGATAAATATGCACTCCAAATCTCACCTCAGCTGTGTGGGGTCAGACTCACTGCTTGGAATTGGTAACCACTGATTTCTTGCTCTTAAAATTTTTAAGAATCTTGTTTAACAAGATTGTTTTGCCTTACCTGGTTCTTTTTCCCATGGTCACATATCTGCTGCTCTCCCTGAAGGATTTCGATAAAGGCTGGAGTGACTGGATGTCTCACATAATAGCCAGAACACTGCTTCCTGCTTTTCAGCTCTCTAACTCTGCGTTAGTCAGCGACTTGAAGGGGGGCCACATGGGACATAACTGTTCAGTGAGTTTGTAATTGATCCTCAGAATTCAGCTCAGATTCAAAAGCAACAGATATGACCCATGTGCCCCCCCCCCTCAAGTCTCTGATTTGTTACTGCCTGGTAACCAGGATAACCAGTCAGTGTTAACCAAGAGAGCTGAAGTAGAGCAGAAGTAGTGTTCTGGTTATTATGTTACACATCCAGTCACTCCAGCCTTTATACATTACATTTTTGGCTAACTAACTATATTATAAACATTTTATATTTTGCACAGCCTGTCTATTTACCCAGTTTTTATTTTTACACTGAACAATTCCTTTAAATACTGTTGAAATCAAGGTTGAAACTGTTCATAGTAATGAGCTGAGCTCAACAAATTCGGGCCACTGGTACAGGTGCAAGCAATAAACTCCCATCAAATTACAGGACAAGAAGTGAAATGCTGTGCTTGACAGTTGGTCTGTTGACAGTTGCACATAACTGGATATCATGTTATTTGTTCACTTTGTCAGTTGTTACTGTTACTCCCTACAAATGAGTGATATCACTATTGTGACTGTATCTGTCAAAAGCTGATTAAAGGCAGGGTTGGATATTTGTTGAAAGGACACAGAGACCAGGGAATTGGGTGGCATGATTTTAGGGGCAGCCATGTTATTTTTTTCTAGGAACATTGGAGAAGTAAACTCTTCTGCACAACCAATGACAGGGATGGTGGGGGAGTGGTGGGGAGGAGAGGAGCAACTGCACATACATCAGGGGAGGCATGTAAAGTGGCCGGACTAGGGGAGCACAAATGTAAATCAGGGGCTGAACTACAGGTTGGACCCTCCTGTAGCCATAGATGTTCAGATGTTATTCCTTGTATGACGAACGTTTGGATCATTTATTTTAATACAAAGCTCAAAAACAAACCATTCAGATTTAAATTGTAGGATTAAAGTAAAGTAAATAACAAATCAGACGATGTTCTGGCCATTAATTGACAGACAGCAATAATACAAAGTTTATGTCCTAGAAACAGTAGTGACAGTCACCCATCGTCAGAATAGCAATACATCTAATGAGAGGTATCATCCAACAACATTTTCTAGCCAGTCCGATTGAGTAAAGGACTGATGGCCATGGTAAAAAAAATTGGATGGGATGATTACTCCATGAAAATCATATGAAACTTTGTTTTGTACAACCATATCTGTGGGTCTACGGCCAGCTTGAGTCCACTCCTTTTGAACAACTGTGGAATACAATTGTTTTTATGAAAAATGAGTGATGTCAGACAAATAATCTACTCCCTATTCTGGGTATAACAATGGGTCTGTAAAGCTAATTAAAAGAATAGGAACTGAGATATTAGATATTATTTTCTGAACTAGTTACCTGATTGAATTCTGGGGCTTATTTGAAGGGGTAGTGTAGGATGCAAAGTCACAGCACCACTGCATACTGTACCTACTATGCTTTTTGAGCACATTGCTAAACACTGGCACTTTGCTTGTTCTGTATCTACCAAGTGTCTTCAATCAACCATACCACCATGAAACTGGTGCCCTTTCCCTTATTCCATATGGAGGAACAGGGCACAGCTGGCGCTTGCCCATGAGACGATGCTCATTGGTACTCGTCCTTCCCTTGCAGTCCATTGAAAAGCCAACATGCAACCTGCCCCTATACACATAAGCTGATTACAAGTATCAACCTGCATCCTGGGAAATAAATGAATATATTGCATTTGCCAGCTCTATGGGTTCCTTTAATTAATGACACCTATGCTTTTCTGTTCTGTCTGTATTAATAGATGATCTCTTTCAGAGAGAGGTGAGGTGGGAGCCTTTCCTTGTATATACTGAAATAACCTCCTCTAAATGACAAAGTATGCAGAGTCCTGCCCAGTGAGGCATGAATTAAATACCGTGCCTTCCAATATTATTTTTAGAAATAACCTACATTCTGTACACAATCTAGTGCACACGGGGTTCCCTGGGGAGCTGTCACTGTTTCTGATGTACTGGACTTGAAGCTGGTACTATGTCACTGTTCTTTCCTTTCCTCTCTCACATCTTGCTCCTTGCTATACAATGTAATACACAATTGCAATGCTACTGACAGCACGTTATCGTATATAAATTGCGGTTTATTCATTACTTTGTCTGCCCAAAGCTATTCTGAATGTTGGTGCCCCCACCAGTGTTTCAGCCTATCCTGGAACTTTCAATATTGAAGTCAGTAATGAGATCTTTATCATGACTCGATAGATAGATCATAGATAAATGATAGATAGACAGACAGATAGATAAATAGATAGATAGATAGATAGATAGATAGATAGATAGATAGATAGATAGATAGATAGATAGATAGATGATAGAGAGATGGTGATAGATAGATTGCTAGACAGCTAGCTAGACAGCTAGCTATATACAGTAGATAGGTGATAGATAGATAGATAGATAGATAGATAGATAGATAGATAGATAGATAGATAGATAGATAGATGGATAGATAATAGATACATAGATTGATAGAGAAATGATAGATAGATAGATAGATAGATAGATAGATAGATAGATAGATAGATAGATTGCTAGATAGATATATAGATGATAGATACTGTAGTGTAGATAGACTGATGATAGATAGAGTTGATACATAGAGATGAGTTAGATCAATGATCAATTGACAGAGAGATGATAGATAGATAGATAGATAGATAGATAGATAGATAGATGATAACATCTATCTATCTATCTATCTATCTATCTATCTATCTATCTATCTATCTATCATTCAGACACACAAACTAGGAAGAGCTAGTGACTGCAAGGTGCTAGGGATGCTATGTTGACAGGACTGTGCTTTGTTGGACCCAGTAAGGGCAAATTAAGGAAGAGGTAAGTGGTGCACTGGTAGGGGGCGAAATTGGAAGAGGCCACATCAGTCACAGTCCAGGTTGGCCCTGGATGGCCCAGTCCAACCCTGGCTTTGCACCTTGCATACCTCAGCACAATGAAAATAGCAACCTCTCCACTGGGAAGACGTTGTAGAATGATCTGCACCTTATCTGAAACCCACAAGGCTGTTACCTTGGGGAAGGGAGGGTTTACTGTATTTTATAAAGAGTGCTTCTCAGTGGATACCTGATTTGTTTTGTGTTCCTATGAATGTGATGTGTGTCTTGACATAAAATTTTATATTTTTATAGCCCTGTTTAACACATCACAAAAATATAGAGATTTCTTGATTAAGACAAAAGGCAAGAAGTATGTTCAGCACAAGTCTTGACTAAAGTTGAAGGGGGGGGGGTAAACTGCCCATTTCTTTGTCTACTTCTACTGCCAATTATTTTCCCTCTGTATAATTTTGAGGTTCTTTGGCTAAATGGCTAAATTATTAGTGCATGAGCTGCGCCCTTATTAGCCCTGTGTAGTGGAACAGTCATTTGTGCATCTTGTTATGTTAACAGTCCCTGTATCCCTCTTCCCTCTGGGCTTTGCACTTGGCTTATGGGTATCAATCAAATTAATTGAACTCAATGACCACCCGGCACAACAGCCAATGAGAGGCTGCTGACATTTGTCTTATTTACCAAATTCCTTTCTAATGTCATTAAAAGGGGAATGTGTATCTATTCAGGCAATCACAGGTCTGTATATACAGACAACTCACGCTGGCCTGTGATTTTGTTAATAGGAAACTGCTAGAATCCCATTTTTGCACTTATCAGTGTGCTGTGCACAGAACTGCTGACACAATGTCAACAAATTCCTAATTTTTTGTGGAACTGCAAACCAGACCAGAAAACTGCATTTTAATCCTCTCGAACCCAATACCCAACCTGCTACTGCTACACATGCCATAATTACCATATTCAAGTACTTAATGCAGGTACTCGGAAGCTTATGGCACTTCACATTTCAGTCCATGGGAATCAATATAATTAATATAGTATAATAGTGGTTTGATTGGAAGAAAATGACTCTTACTACTGATGTATTACTTTTATTATGTTTATCTGTATCAGAATCTAGGGTCAGCAGGTTGCGATACTTCCTATATACAGTAGCTTCCTATATCCTGCACAATTATGGACCCGCCTTATACCTTATGCATAGCAATGGATATGGCCCAGGTGTATAGCCTTATACATTAAGCTGGCCAGACGCAAAGATAAAGGTCACACGAAATGAAGGTTCGTACGAAATTCAGATCCTGTGTAGATTGTCCTGACATTTTTCGTACCATTACATTGGGTCATTTAGTCGGACAGGTTAGAAAGTTTCTGTCCAATAACAATAATATCTCTGCATCGATTGCCGATCTGACAATATCAGTGGGTGACTGTCTCTGCTATTTGTCAGACATTACTTTCATACGATTGCTGTAACGGCAGTGGTAGGTCGGAAGATTGCAACGAATGATCATTTATCAGACATAAGGATAAATCTATGGGATGTCTCCTGTATTTTGCACACCCTAGTACAGCCTCTTATACCCTGTAGAAGCCACAAAACAGACTCCAATCCCCACAGCTGTGGATCTTACCCTCAATCGTCATCTTCATGTATTTATATAACCCTGAAAGTTATGCTAAAGAGATCATATTAATCATAAGAAGGGTTCAGACTGACAAACCATTATAATGCTTATTCACAGCATTAAATCCCGCAGGATTACATACAATGAGATGCACAAACAAATGCACGTGCGCTCACACACCCACACACACCCACACACACACAGTCATTCAGGAGGTAAAACTCACTAATCTGATCCATGAATAAGGCAGAGAATATGAACAATAAGCACAATAGCAAAATACTGTCAGCAAGTACAAACCGTTTTGTCAACACGTTTGTCATATTTATGGCAAATAAACACGATTTCTGATCTGCATGCCGCATTCTTTATTGTAGACATGAAGCATCTGGCACTGGTAGGCAGCATCTGGCACTGCAGCTACTTCAGCCCTACAACAGTCTGTTATTCTCAGTGTATATTACAGCCCCAACTCCCCACCAACTGCTGCTGAAACTTCTTGGAACCAGGATTTTTTTTGCTATTCACGAAGAAGTGCAATGCTAATGTGTGAGAGTTAATAAAAAAGGATAATATTCCAATTACAAATGCGGCTCATTAATCCAATTGCTTAAAATATTACAGATCAAGGGAAGCATATGCTGAAAACTGTCTTTAATACACCCATACCAACAGGATTTTCTGCATGTGATTAAAATATGATTTCTGGACGACAGCCAGTGTGATTAGGGCAGCTGATTTTAAATACGGCTGTTTCATTAAGAGGGGTCAGAGAGAGAGAGAGAGGAGCACTGACACCTAGTGGCCCAATGTACTAATTAAGCCGCTCCTATATAACATTTCTGATGTCTTTTTAATGGACTTCAGGCTGAAGAATTTATGTATAAAGGTTTACAAACAAATGCAACAGATAATAAATTGCAGCTGAGTATGAAAGGGAAACTGTCCTAATGTAATTCTTGTTTCATAACTGATGATTATTTCAGGAATAGTAGGTTCCTTATTTCCACGAGATTAAGTCATGGATATAACGAAGTTTTGCAGAAGCTAAGCCTCCCCAAATCAACATCAATGAATTTCCTTACAACAAACGGGATGGCAATATTATACAAGAAGGTGGCACAGCATTTATCCTGCCTTGTGTTCTGGCTTGTTTTACATGGCACTGTCCTTGGGATAGAAGGAAAAGCTGGCATCTTCATAGAAAATGTCTTTAATTAGCTGCCCCAAACCCAAATGTCACCCTCCATCTATGAATGAAGCTCAGGATAATTCCTCTTACATAAAGAACTATGCTACTCTACATTTGCATTTCTCTAATAAGTCTTGGTACAGCAAGGGTTGCCATCCAGATGGTATTTTACTAGTCTAGGCTGTCAATCACCAGCTATGGCAAAGGCTGGTACTACAAATTTGCCAGCAATCATCTTGATATTAAGGGGCCGATTCACAAAGGGTCGAATATCGAGGGTTAATTAACCCTCGATATTCGACTGGGAATTAAAATCCTTCGACTTTGAATATCGAGGTCGAAGGATTTTAGCACAAATCCTTCGAATCGAACGATTTGAAGGATTTTAATCCAACAATCGAAGGAATATCCTTCGATCAAAAAAACTTAGGAAAGCCTATGGGGACCTTCCCCATAGGCTAACATTGAGTTCGGTAGCTTTTAGATGGCGAACTAGGGGGTCGAAGTTTTTTCTTAAAGAGACAGTACTTCGACTATCGAATGGTCGAATAGTCAAACAATTTTTAGTTTGAATAGTTCGATTCGAAGTCGTAGTCGTAGTCGAAGGTTGTAGTAGCCCATTCGATGGTCGAAGTAGCCCAAAAAACACTTCGAAATTCGAAGTTTTTTTATTTCGAATCCTTCACTCAAAGATAGTGAATCGGCCCCTTAATGTGTAATTTCCTATCTTTTCCTTCTTGGCCACTCAGTTACCCCCGTCCTGTTTCAACCTAGATCCACCCCAATCCCACCTCCAATGCAATCAAGCAGTGGCGTAACTAGATGTTACTGGGCCCCACAGCAAATTTATATTAGGCCCCCAAAACACTCAGAGGTTGTCCTGTTTTACCGATATATATTGAAATTGCTCATTAAGTAGGGCCGCATGGGGCCCCCTATACCACCTGGGCCCCCCTGCAGCCGCAGGGTCTGCTTCCTCTGTAGTTACGCCCCTGTAATCAAGCTTCCCTGGAATTTTTAAGCCACCCCTGCAGAGGTTGCAACCAGGAACTGCGGCACATCGGAGAAATTACTAAAAATTGAGTGTGTGGCTTATTAGGGGGACCCTAACTCTACGGAATAGGGGTTTATAAATGGACGTTGTCAGGACCAACAGTAATTTAGGCCACACATTTGATGTACCACATCTATGCCAGTCATGTTCCCCTGGACCCCTATAACAGTTATTTGACCCAGGTTTTCAGCAGTAATAATTGAGCTAAATCTGTAGGTGTCTGTGATCCTGCTGAGATGAACAGAGTCACCATCATAGGATTAAAAGCAGGACTCATGGGCCCAGATGAATTGGGGGAACTGTCAGAACCCAATCTTGCCATTATGGGACTTCTCTTCAAATATTTATGTATAAGATTGCTGGGCTTTTCCTGGCTAACCTTTAAATGGAACCCTAACAAATTATCTGATGTAGGAAATAGCCTACTGTATCCCCTTTTATTTTAAAGTACATTTTCCCTTTAAATAAAGCCAATAGTCAGATATCAGATAAGCCTGTGCAACAGCTGTGGGTATTAGTGCAACAGTATACCTGATAGACATGCGACCTTGCGGGGAGAGGCAACTCATAATTGTTACAAGCCAAGGAAGATTACTCCTTAAACGCAAGCCAGACAGAATTTGCTTTGCATCAATAATCTGATGAGCTCATTTGCTGGCAGCGATTTTCTGCTGGTTTTAAGAAAATTCAAACCCCCGAGCAGGAAATAAAAGTTTAGTTTGTAATATACACACATTGCAATGTGATTATACTACATATCAGCATTGTATTATTGAGTTATTATTTTCTCCCAGTTACATATAAAGATTTATGTGATTTTTATATTAAATTCTGAAATTCCCATGTCTAATACTACTGGAATTAATTGTGGGCTTTGAGAGTGAGCAGCATGTCTAATGCTCAGTGCTCTGATCCCTGGTGTTTAAAGGGATATTTCTGCAAAGAGTCTTTGGTACAGTCTAAGCAGCTCCTATAGTAGCCGTGGGGATAGTAGCCACTGGGAAGTGACTGTAGTTGTGGAATAGCAGGTATAGTAGGGAAAGATGTGCGTATAGTAGCAGTGGGATCATAATCTCTGGAAAGGGACTGTGATTGTGGGATAGTAGGTAGCAGGTAAAGTAGGGAGAGATGGTGCCTATAGTAACAGTGGGATATTAGTCTCTGGGAAGGGACTGCGACTATGGGATAGCAGGTAGGTATAGTAGGGAGATATGGTGCCTATAGAAGCAGTGGGATAATAGTCTCTGGGAATGGACCGTGGTTGTTGGATAGCAGGTATAGAAGGGAGAGAAGGTGCCTTTAGTAACAGTGGGATAATAGTCTCTGGGAAGGGAGTGTGGCTGTGGGATAGCAGGTATAGTAGGGAGAGATGGTGCCTATAGTAACAGTGGATAATAGTCTCTGGGAAGGGAGTATGACTGTGGGGTAGCAGGTATAGTAGGAACAGATGGTGCCTATAGTAGCAGTGGAATAATAGTCTCTGGGAAGGGAGTATGACTGTGGGGTAGCAGGTATAGTAGGAACAGATGGTGCCTATAGTAGCAGTGGAATAATAGTCTCTGGGAAGGGACTGTGGTTATGGGATAGCAGGTATAGTAAGGAGAGATGGTGCCTATAGTAACAGTGGGATAATAGTCTCTGGGAAGGGAGTGTGACTGTAGGATAGCAGGTATAGTAGGGAGAGATGGTGTCTATAGTAACAGTGGGATAATAGTCTCTGGGAAGGGAGTGTGACTGTGGGATAAGTATGTATAATTATAGTTAAAGTAATATAGGAGTGCTACTGATCTGTACAAAGTTCCTCTCTGTAATATCATATATGCAAGGGAACACATTTTCAAAAGCATGGATTTTTAGTAGCATTATGATAAAAAAAATATGATTACGCCCCATATCAAGACTTTACCTGGTTGCGTTACCAAGGGAAAATTTTCTCGCAGGCTGACTTTCCATAGAAATGCCATTTTATATAGGAGAATATAAATGAATATTGCTGGTGAAACAAGGGTTGATATTAGCTTCCCAGTCTCTCAAGGTAGAGCTTATTGACCCATGTGTGGAGACAAACAGACCAATATTTGGACAGATTATTTTGGGCAGGTTTGGAAATTCATCTGGCTGAAGATGGCATCAAGCCAAATGATGTGAGTATTCTTGATTGCAATATGCAGTATGATATTATATAGCCCTTACTTAGGACAATTGAAATAACCCCGATAACAATAATAGATACATTTATCACAACATAATTGAATATGCAATAGTTACAGCTCATGGAGACTTTATGTGTAACCCACATAAAAGCCAGTTGCAGCGATAGACCTGGCAATTGTTTGTAGGTATAAGATACGTTATCCAGAAAGCTCACAATCATGGAAAGGTCATCTCCCACAGACTCCATTTAAATCTAATTTTTAGAAATGATTTCCTTTTTCTCTGTAATAATAAAACAGTATATTGTACTTGATCCAAACTAAGATATAATTAATCCTTATTGGAGGCAACTTTTAAAGATTTTTTTAGTAGACTAAAAGTAATAGCCTCTGTATGTACACCTATGATATTTATTGTAATCTATGCAATCTATGGCTATTTATGCACCCAGAACGTAAACCCTGATTATTCTCTCTCTCTTTCTCTCAAGAGGAAATCAGTGGTGGAAATTAAAGTCTAATTTGAAATCAAAGCAAACCAGATTATTGAGAATGCAGAGAGGTTATTGGTATAGTTCTGCAATGGATTTATTGAGTGAGTCAGAGACTCCTGAACTACAGATGAAGTCCTGCGATGTGCTTCCATAAACTGACTCATGAGCAAATTTATTCTCGTGGGTCATTTTGTTGAACTGGGAGGTCTTTATGGTGAATTGAAGGTAATACATGGGCAGAAAGAAAATTCAGACACACTAGGACACTGGTAACAGGCTGGCTGCAATACATAATGGTATCAAGTGGGGCAGTAAGGCTCCTATCCCTGTCTGCTATTATTGTGCTTCCAGCTACTGGATGAAATTGAGCATTACAAGTGCAAGGGAGACAACCAGATAAGAGTTAGTGTGGATTGTATTTATGTCTGTAATTATATTCCTAATTTTCTCATATTTTTGTGCCACACTCCATAGTAACGACTAGAGCCTGCACTCACTGTGCCACAATCCATAGTAAGGACTAGAGCCTGCACTCCTAACTGTGCCACAATCCATAGTTAGGACTAGAGCCTGCACTCGCTGTGCCACAATCCATAGTAAGGACTAGAGCCTGCACTCCTCACTGTGCCACAATCCATAGTAAGGACTAGAGCCTGCACTTGCTGTGCCACAATCCATAGTAAGGACTAGAGCCTGCACTACTCACTGTGCCACAATCCATAGTAAGGACTAGAGCCTGCACTCACTGTGCCACAATCCACAGTAAGGACTAGAGCCTGCACTCCTCACTGTGCCACAATCCATAGTAAGGACTAGAGCCTGCACTCCTAACTGTGCCACAATCCATAGTTAGGACTAGAGCCTGCACTCGCTGTGCCACAATCCATAGTAAGGACTAGAGCCTGCACTCCTCACTGTGCCACAATCCATAGTAAGGACTAGAGCCTGCCTCATTGTGCCACAATCCATAGTAAGGACTAGAGCCTGCCTCACTGTGCCACAATCCATAGTAAGGACTAGAGCCTGCACTTGCTGTGCCACAATCCATAGTAAGGACTAGAGCCTGCACTACTCACTGTGCCACAATCCATAGTAAGGACTAGAGCCTGCACTCACTGTGCCACAATCCATAGTAAGGACTAGAGCCTGCACTCCTCACTGTGCCACAATCCATAGTAAGGACTAGAGCCTGCACTCCTAACTGTGCCACAATCCATAGTTAGGACTAGAGCCTGCACTCGCTGTGCCACAATCCATAGTAAGGACTAGAGCCTGCACTCCTCACTGTGCCACAATCCATAGTAAGGACTAGAGCAGTGATCCCCAACCAGTAGCTCGTGAGCAACATGTTGCTCCCCAACCCCTTGGATGTTGCTCTCAGTGGCCTCAAAGCAGGTGCTTATTTTTTAATTCCTGGCTTGGAAGCAAGTTTTGGTTGCATGAAAACCAGATGTACTGCCAACCAGAAGCTCCCGTAGGCTGCCAGTCAACATAGGGGCTACCAATAGCCAATCACAGCCCTTATTTGGCACCACCCAGGAACATTTTTCATGCTTGTGTTGCTCCCCAACACTTTTTACATCTGAATGTTGCTCACGGGTGAAAAAGGTTGGGGACCCCTGGACTAGAGCCTGCCTCATTGTGCTACAATCCATAGTAAGGACTAGAGCCTGCCTCAATGTGCCACAATCCATAGTAAGGACTAGAGCCTGCCTCACTGTGCCACAATCCATAGTAAGGACTAGAGCCTGCCTCACTGTGCCACAATCCATAGTAAGGACTAGAGCCTGCACTCGCTGTGCCACAATCCATAGTAAGGACTAGAGCCTGCACTCACTGTGCCACAATCCATAGTAAGGACTAGAGCCTGCCTCACTGTGCCACAATCCATAGTAAGGACTAGAGCCTGCACTTGCTGTGCCACAATCCATAGTAAGGACTAGAGCCTGCACTCGCTGTGCCACAATCCATAGTAAGGACTAGAGCCTGCATTCGCTGTGCCACAATCCATAGTAAGGACTAGAGCCTGCATTCGCTGTGCCACAATCCATAGTAAGGACTAGAGCCTGCCTCACTGTGCCACAATCCATAGTAAGGACTAGAGCCTGCACTCACTGTGCCACAATCCATGCACATGCAGCATACACTCCCTGTGCACTAGATTCTATTATAAATATAGTATTTATTCCAGTTTAAATAGTCTATTTTGCAGTGCTGTACTTTAAATTCACAACAGTATGACAGACAGAATCCAAACAAGTACAAACATTGGAATAGGCCTGTACTCAGATATAACCACCATGATTGTTATGCGCTATTTAGTTAAGTGAGTAATTTTTCTGTCATCAGCATTTCATTTAGGCTTTGTTTTAATGCATGCTAAATGTATGCCTGCATTAAACTAATCAGTATAGTCATCTGGTTTTTGTCACTTTTTGTGCCAGTGAATGTGAATTTTTCCATTACCAAGCTGGTTCCCAGACACCCTTTGCCCCTGTTTTCCTCTGGCACCTTACTCCTCCGATTCACCCGTCTGTGCCTCTTCCCAGGATTTTTTCCACCTTCATTGCTATTTCTATTGCATATATATTTCCTTTCTCTATCTCTGCCATGCCCTTCATTTTCCCTGTCTGCACTCTCTTCTACTTGTTCATCCTTATTTCATCCCTATTTATTCAGAAACATATGCAGATGGTGCCTCACAAGTATGCCGCCCTATGTATCTGACCCTCCATACCAGCATGCCACCCTAGTTCTATATATCACATCCTCAATACAAGCATGTCACCCAAGTTCCATATATGTCACCTTTAATAACAACATGTCACCCTAGTTCTGTGTATCTCACCCTACATACCAGCATGCCACCCTACTTCTGTATAGTTCATCCTCCATACAGGTATGCCACCCTAGTTCTATGTATCTCACCCTACACACCAGCATGCCACCCTAATTCTGTATAGTTCATCCTCCATACAGGTATGCCACCCTAGTTCTATGTATCTCACCCTACACACCAGCATGCCACCCTAATTCTGTATAGTTCATCCTCCATACAGTTTGCCACCCTAGTTCTATGTATCTCTCTTGTAATATCGCACTCCACCCTAGTTCTATGTATCTTTCCCTGCATACAGGAATGCCACCCTAGTTATATGTATCTCACTCTCCATACAGGCACACCACCGTAGTTCTATACATTTCACCCCCGTATTCATCTAACTCGAAAATGTGGGGTTGGTGGGAGCTAAATAGATTTGACTCTGTGTCCCAGTAACTCCTAGTTACACCACTGCAGATATGAATGGAAAAAAGAAGGATACACATGTGCAAAGGAAAAGCATAGGGAGGACTGAAGAAGAATACTGAAGTTTGGCAGATGGACATCCCTGATTGGGAGATATATCTATATAATACACAAAAGCTATGAATATCTTGTAAATTATATCCTTATTAACGGTGAGTTCTTATGTCATCAGTTATAAATGGTGAGTTGTGATGTCATTTCTGTCACATGACTCACTGAAATTTGTGTATTATAATAAATAAAGTACCCCCAGTTGCAAAATATGAGGATATTAGAAGTTACCTCGGAGTTCCATGACCTGTATATGGTCATGAAACTCCTCGGTATCTTATAATATCCTTATATTTTACAAGAGGGGGTACTTTATTCACTATATCTATAAAATATAAAGTTAATATACTAGTATAAATGACTAAAGAATAACAGGTTTCACCCTCCCCTACCTGTCTGTAGAACTGCACCTATTATATACATGTTTGAGTAAGCTATATTAAATACAATGCCCTTGTTACTTCTACTTCAATTAAATAATAGGGGCATTACAGATAAAACTGGTAAATATCTGAAACACTAAACAACTTCACACACCTGCTCAGCATGCACCCGGCCTCGGCAAGAAGTGCAAACAGAACCAGAATTGCCGTTGCCTTGGTTACATCATGCACAATAATCATTCCACTTTTCTCGATCCCCCGTGGAGTCATATGAAATTGTGTCTTTTTGGACCCCAAAATTACTATAAATATAACAGAATTAAACAAAAGTGTCAAATCAGAGTTCTGGAAGAAGAACACATGGCCCACAATACTTAAGAGTTCCAAGGTGAGGTTCTGGATACTCTCAGATACAACAGGCGCTTGGATGACCTAAGTGCAACTAAGCAGGGGTCTTTGTGTAATCATAAATTATAAAACAATTAAATTACTGCTTTTTGTGTTTGCCTTAAACCGATATTCAGGAAAATATTACACGCTTAGTTTAAGGACATTTCTCTAGTTGTCAACCCAAATACCTAGAGCCCAATTGTCTGAAATGGCCCTCTGATGGCATTGATTAATCATCTGTGATTCAAAGGCAGGACCCTGGCCTGTCCCTTCCTGAAAGAATTGCTGAAAAGCACTCCAAAACTAAAGGTTGGCAGGTGCCTGTGGCACAGTTTGAAGGGGTGAAATTCAGGGAAGGAAAAAAAATTCAGATTGTTCTTAATTTGGTCATACACTATAAGATCTGCTTGTTTGGTGACTCAGTCCGACTCGAAATTCAAACCCACCCAATCGACACCTGCCCAATTTTTAATGAGAAATTGATCAGGTGGGCCGGACAGAGGGCCCCATACATGGGCAGATAAGGTGCCAAATTGGTCTAAAGGACTGGAATTGGCATCTTAAATCTGTCTATGTATTGCAGCCTTTACTGGAAAGTCATTGGTCTAAAATCCTTCTTTTCTCATATTGGTATGATAGCAGAAACAAAACAATTACTAACGACAGCACAGAAATAAATATATGGCATGCGATCAATGCCCTGAGAACTTACAATCTAGTAACTGGGGCACAAATAAAAATGTACACGAGGTTTGGGTTTGTGGCATTGTTGTTCAGCAGATAAAGGGCACAGCTCTGTTCTGGTTCTCTTCTTACTTCACTAATCATTCCTTCTGTGTCTCCTACAATGGAGTAACATCTTCTCCCCTGCCTCTTTCTGTTAGGGTTCCTCAAGGGTTTTTTCTCCTTCGGCAAACTAATCAACTCGCATGATTTCCACTACTAACTCTATGCTGACAATACTCAGATCTATCTCTCCTCTCCTGATCTCAATCCAGAACTCCTAACTCTGGTCTCCTCCTGCCTGTCTGCTATCTCTACTTGGATGTCGCAACACTACCTTAAATGAAACTCTCTAAAATGGAAATGGTTCTCTTTCCTCCAACTAAAACCTGTAACTATCATATCTAACAATTCCACTATCATCCTGTCTCCCCTATCCTAGATTCTGCTCTGTCCTTCACTTCTCATATCCAGTCACTAATTAAATCATGTCACGTCCACCTAAGGAACATATACAAAATACGATCATTTATCACCCAAGATGCCACCAAAATTCTTATTCACTCTCTTGTCATATCACGTCTAGACTACTGTAACTCTCTATTGATTGGCCTTCCCCTCCAGAGACTGTTACCTCTCCAGTACATAATGAACACTGCTGCCAGGCTTATACACCTCAGCAACCGCTCCTCCTCTGCCACGCCACTTTGCCAATCCCTGCACTGGCTTTCTCTACCTTTCAGAATAAAATTCAAATGAATGACCCTGACATTTAAAGCACTTCATAACTTTGCCCCTCCATAGATCTCTGAACTCGTCTCTATTTATTTACCCAACTGCTTACTACACTCCTCTACTGACCTGCTACTCAACTCTTCTCTCATTACCTCCTCACATGCTAGCTTTTAAGACTTTGCATCTGCTGCACCCCTCCTCTGGAATTCTCTCCCATGGTCTATCTGACTTTCTCCCAACCTTTCTGCTTTCAAGAAATCTCTTAAAACACACTTATTTAGAGAAGCCTACCATCACTCTGCTTAATTACCAAATGCAATACCAAATTTCTCACCCACTTAATTCTGATCTTGCCCACTCCCATACCTTGTGTCTTATTCCCTTCCCTTAAGATTTTACAGGGCCTTCCTCACCTTTTGTACCTGTATTGGTTGTGATGTATGTAACTCCATATGTTCTACATATGTAATTCATGTGATTTAGCTGTATAAACACATTTACTTTACAGCGCTGCAAAATATGTTGGCACTCTGTCAATATATGTTAATAATAAAGTGACAGACACGATATGCTAAACTGTTATAGCTGGCATAGAAGCAAGGAACTTGCAAGCTGTTAGGACAGAAAAGGATGGGATTTAAGGAAATGTTTGAGGGCAGGTAAGGAGGAGATGATGAAGAAGGGAGCTGAGCTTGGATGATGCTCTGCAGAAGACCTGGAGGTGAACATGAGTGAAGAGCAGGAGAAAGGGTAAGGGTAGAAGATCATGGGAGTAACCAAAGGGACCATTAGGATGTAATAAAAGGGAGGACATGTACAAGGGAGCTAGGGTGCAGAGTAAATTAAATTCTGGAAGGGATTGGCTGGGATTGACTGATAAAATGAAAAGGCAAAGAAAAAGTGGCTGGTAAGGTGGATATCTCTGGCACATTTATTATTGATGGCAGAAGACAGAGCCAGCTGAGTGGAAGATTGTAGATACTTACAGTAGTCTAGACAAGATATTATAAGGACATGGATAAGACTTGTTTATATAGTGGTGATAAGGCAGAGAGAACCATGCGGTGAACAGAGAGAGACCAAAGAGCTGCCGTTGGGCCGAGAGAGCTGAGAGGCTCCACCAAAAGCAGACATGTGCCTGGAGAGACAGAGTGTGTGGAAGGAATCCAGACTGGAGGAACAACCAGCCGGAAATTTCTATATGAGCATCCAAAGGAACTGGTAGTTGCACTGTATGTCTGAATGTGCTGGATTAGCCTAAAGAGAAACTGTAAAGCATCCGAAGAGGATTTGGAGTGAGTAGTGATATTTAAAGTAACAGTGTATTAAAGGATATCCACAGATTTGTATTACTTGTACTGCCATCTATCACTTTAAAGGATATATCTAGTTATTTAGTCAGACAGATCACGCAAGCAAGTTAGTTAGTGAGGCCCTATTGCCACCTGTTAGGAGTGCTGTCTGTATTAGTTGGCCATTCATTTTAGATAAACATTTATTCAGTTTAACCAATAGTGTGTGTGTTTTATTACTGTGTTCCTAGTGGGGCCACCCGTAGGTGCATTCCCCAATCCCACTAGGTGGAGGCACTGCCATAGTAAGTACCAGGTACCCAGTCTCTCCCCATACCACTGTGGAGTGGCTCAGGTTTGTCCCGTGCCATCAGGTAAGCGCAACACGTGGAGTGTAACAATGACAAAGGGGTGTCAAAAGGGTTACATGGGTTATACTTGAGAAAGTGCACACAAGGCCCAAAGCATGTTGTGTACAGTCTACAATAAAGCATAATCACAGTAGACATTCTGCTAAGAGTGCTCTCCTCAATCTCATGCTTTGGCTCCCTGTTGTATTGGACTCTGGCAAATTGTGGCATCTTGTACTTTCATTGCCCCTAAACATATATCAAAATAGTTTCCTCCAAACTGTTTCCTGTAATAAGCATTACTTATGATTTTGCCTTATAGGCACTATTAGGTCATGGCAGCAATTTCCTATAAATTAGGTATATTTTCCTCCAAATACTGATCACTCATTGGTGGGTAAAGTGCTGGGCAGGCATTGTGCGACCAATTAAGGCACTTTCATTCCTCTCTGGGAAACGGAGCTCTGAATCACTTCCCATAGCACAGAATGATAACATCGCTCTTGGCAGGGACTCCCACTAGTGTACAGTATATTGTAACTACTACATCTGCCCAAAGGAGGGGATGAGAGAATATTGCAGGACAGAGAACAACAGTGTGACACAACTTGCTGCACTTACATAGTCAATCACAAGGGGAAAACATATAGCCTCTCTGTGCTACGGTTTTATTTTCTTTAAACACAAAATAAACTGGAGAATTTAATTTGTGTCTCATATGGGTCCTTGTCATATACTTGAAAGGGGTGGTTCACCTTTAAGATAACTTTTAGTTAAGTTAAATTTTCAATTGGTTGTCATTATTTATTTTATTATACTTTTTCTTGATTTGCCTTTTTCTGGCTTTGAAATTGGAGTCACTGACCCTTCTAAAAACAAATGCTCTGTAAGGCTACAAATGTATTGTTATTGCATTTTTTTATTACTCCTCTTTCTATTCAGGCCTGCCTATTCATATTCCAGTCTCTTACTCAAATGGTTGCATGCATGGTTGCTAGGGGAATTTGGACCGTAGCAGCCAGTTTCAGAAACTGCAAACTGGAGAGCTGCTGAAATAGAAGCTAAATAACCACAAATAATAAAAATCTTGAATAATGTCTCAGAATATCAGTCTCTACATCATACTAAACGTTACCTCAAGGGTGAACAACCCCTTTAATTACTTTGAATGATAACCTAGCTTGTTCTTGTGCAGTGTCGGACTGGGAAACCAGGGGCCCACCCAAAAACCTTTAGACCAGGGAAGCAGGAGGGCCCACTGACACCTGGGCCCACCGGGAGTTTTCCTGGTATCCAGGTGGGACAGTCCGACACTGTTCTTGTGTACATAAGGACAGTGCAGGGATTAGAGTCTTCTACAATGCCTGGAACCCCAAACTAAGGAGGCAAAAGGATGTCATTGGAGATGTTCAATCAGTGACCCTCCAACTGTTGAATTAAAATTCCCTTCCAGCATCTAAAACGACAGTACCATTTTGTGTTTACACAAGGGAAAGTAAATGTATTGGTACTCAATTGATATTCCCTAATCCCTATTTCCTTTCTGGCACAACAACAGCAGTCCTGCCTCATTGTACAGCAGGGTCTCAGTCAGGATCAGCACAAGACAAGGCAGGATTCATTTATCAGAATGATTTACTGCACTGCTGCCTGGGAAGGTGCGTTTTCAATTTTAGACTCAAGTCCTTTTTAAAATACATGTATACTGTACATATATGTGGCAATGTGACAAGGAAATAACACAACACTATGATACAATGCCGAATACATTTTAAACAAATACAATAAATTAATAATTTATGCAGATTTGGAATTATGTTATGAAAGTATCCCCTTAACGAGAAAAGCATAGAATATATATATATATACTCTGTTACACACATTTGTATAAAGCATAGCAGATTTACAGCCAATTCAACACTAGGTGGCATCAGACATCTATAGAAGATCTCCAATTGCTTGCTCCGTGCCATGTGTGTAGCAGCAGGTGCCACGGTCAGTGGGAGATGTGCCAGTCAGTAGATATAGTTTCCAGGATGCCAAAAAGAGGTTGCCCCTCTGCCGGATATGTCTGAATGTCTGTATGAGATACGGCCTCTTGTCCTCATTTGTTTGAAAATTTGACATTATTAAGAGAGATCTCCACCCAAAAACTGTTTGTTGCATAATGGAAGAATATTTCATTCTAAACAATTTTCCAATATACAATCGTAACCACATTATACAAAAAACAGTTGGGTGGAGGATCCCTTTAAAATGTTTCCCAGCCATGAACGTATGGAATATTAAATACTCAGCCCAACACAATGATGCAGTTGCACAACAGTGCTGTGTGGTATTGCACATTATTGTGTGTGCATCTTATCCTATCAGTATGGCAGCCACAGGCTACACGTTGCACAAGATCCTTATAATAAATGTACCCCCTTTGTGACCCTTGCGAGTATACACCGCTTCCTTTTTTTTATGCATTTACACCAAAGAATGAATTATAAGGCAACACAAAGCTGTGAAATACAGAGATAGACTGTTATACAGGCTTGCTCCCAAGAGCTTACAGTCTATGGTGTCTACAAAGTGAATGCTGCTGACATAAGTACAGTATTAAAGCATGAATGGGTATATATAACAACACAACTGTACAGGTTGCATGGATATATGAGTATGTCAGTACCTGACCCAAAGAGCTTGCCATCTAGAGTGGTAGGCGAGTAAAGGTGGCTATACATTATATAGGTAGCAAGGTAGCCAAACAAGCAGATCTTTCCTCTGATGTGTCCTCCAAAGGTTGGCAATATTGGGCTAATCCTATTGTTTGGACTAATGGCCAAACAATTGCATGACAATGAATGGAATAAGGGCCAAGGACCTCATCTTTGAGCCAACGTGAAAATCAAACCTGCCCCATTGACATTTGGCCGAATTAGGGTACCTGTATGGGGCGCCTTAAAGGGGTTGTTCAATTTTAAGTTTAGTATGATGTAGATAGGGATATTCTGAGACAATTTGCAACTGGTCTTCATTTTTTTATTGCTTGCAATTTTTGAGTTACTTAGCTTTTTATTCAGCAGCTCTCCAGTTTGCAGTTTCAAATGACCCTAGCAACCATGAACTGATTTGAATAAGAGACAGGAATATGAATAGGAGAGGCCTGAATAAAAACAGGAGTAATAAAAAGTAGCAATAACAATAAATTTGCAGCTTTACAGAGTATTTCTTTTTAGATGGGGTCGGTGACCTCCATTTGAAAGCTGGAAAGAGTCGGAAGAAAAAGGCAAATAATTAAAAAAACTATAACATTTGAATAATGAAGATCAATTGAAAAGTTGCTTAGAATTGGCCAATCCTATAACATCCTAAAAGTTAATTTAAAGGTGAACCATCCCCTAAAGTGCAAACAAGAAGGAAGGTATCAAGTGAATACAGTATATACCTTTCAAAATAAACTCCAAGGATTCAGAAAGACAACAGAACATTTTTCCCCATGACAGAGATTATTATTTCATTTCCATGTACTTCAGCTCCGTGAAGGAATGTCTGCAAATGCATATCAGCTATTGTATAATCATAGGTGCCTCCTTCAGCAGGACGGGGACTGAATCTGTTGGGGAATCTTGTTCATTTGTACACATAAGGTAGAACAGCTGGGAGAAGAACATAAACATTTATAATAGGATTTGGGGTATTATCTGCCTAGAACTCGTTTTAGACATAATAATTCTAATGAAAATGCTTTCACTGAAAATATGGAGAAGACAGTATACCTGACAACAGTTCAGTACTGGGAGTAACACCATCTCTCCCTACTGTACCTGCTATCCCACAGTAACAGTCTCTTCCCAGAGACTATTATCCACTGTTACTATAGGCACCATCTCTCCCTACTATACCTGCTATCCCACAGTCACACTCCCTTCCCAGAGACTATTATCCTACTGTTACTATAGGCACCATCTCTCCCTACTATACCTGCTATCCCACAGTCACACTCCCTTCCCAGAGACTATTATCCACTGTTACTATAGGCACCATCTCTCCCTACTATACCTGCTATCCCACAGTCACACTCCCTTCCCAGAGACTATTATCCCACTGTTACTATAGGCACCATCTCTCCCTACTATACCTGCTATCCCACAGTCACACTCCCCTTCCCAGAGACTATTATCCACTGTTACTATAGGCACCATCTCTCCCCTACTATACCTGCTATCCCACAGTCCACTCCCCTTCCCAGAGACTATTATCTCACTGTTACTATAGGCACCACTCTCTCCCTACTATACCTGCTATCCACAGTCACACTCCCTTCCAGAGACTATTATCCATGTTACTATAGGCACCATCTCTCCCTACTATACCTGCTATCCCACAGTCACACTCCCCTTCCCCAGAGGACTATTATCTCACTGTTACTATAGGCACCATCTCTCCCTACTATACCTTTTATCCCACAGCCCACACTCCCTTCCCAGAGACTATTATCCACTGTTACTTATAGACACCATCTCTCCCTACTATACCTCTATCCCACAGTCACACTCCCTTCCCACGAGACTATTATCTCACTGTTATATAGGCACCATCTCTCCCTACTATACTGCTATCCCCACAGTCACACTCCCTTCCCAGAGGACTATTATCCTACTGTTACTATAAGCACCATCTCTCCCTACTATACCTGCTATCCCACAGTCACACTCCCTTCCCAGAGACTATTATCCACTGTTACTATAGGCACCATCTCTCCCTACTATACCTGCTATCCCACAGTCACACTCCCTTCCCAGAGACTATTATCCCACTGTACTATAGGCACCATCTCTCCCTACTATACCTGCTATCCCACAGTCACACTCCCTTCCCAGAGACTATTATCCACTGTTACTATAGGCACCATTCTCCCTACTATACCTGCTATCCCACAGTCACACTCCCTTCCCCAGAGACTATTATCTCACTGTTACTATAGGCACCATCTCTCGCCTACTATACCTGCTATCCCACAGTCCACACTCCCTTCCCAGAGACTATTATCCACTGTTACTATAGGCACCATCTCTCCCTACTATACCTGCTATCCCACAGTCACACTCCCTTCCCAGAGACTATTATCTCACTGTTACTATAGGCACCATCTCTCCCTACTATACCTGCTATCCCACAGTCACACTCCCTTCCCAGAGACTATTATCCACTGTTACTATAGGCACCATCTCTCCCTACTATAACCTGCTATCCCACAGTCACACTCCCTTCCCAGAGACTATTATCTCACTGTTACTATTAGGCACCATCTCTCCCTACTGATTACCTTTTATCCCACAGCCACCACTCCCTTCCCAGAGACTATTATCCCACTGTTACTATAGACACCATCTCTCTCCTACTATACCTGCTATCCACAGTCACACTCCCTTCCCAGAGACTATTTAACCACTGTTACTATAGGCACCATCTCTCCCTACTATACCTGCTATCCCACAGTCACACTCCCTTCCCAGAGGACTATATATCCCACTGTTACTATAGACACCATCTCTCCCTAATTAATCCCTGCTATCCCACAGTCACACTCCCTTCCCAGAGACTATTATCCACTGTTACTATAGGCACCATCTCTCCCTACTATACCTGCTATCCCACAGTCACAGTCCCTTCCCAGAGACTATTATCCCACTGTTACTATAGACACCATCTCTCCCTACTATACCTGCTATCCCACAGTCACACTCCCTTCCCAGAGACTATTATCCCACTGTTACTATAGGCACCATCTCTCCCTACTATACCTGCTATCCCACAGTCACACTCCCTTCCCAGAGACTATTATCCACTGTTACTATAGGCACCATCTCTCCCTACTATACCTGCTATCCCACAGTCACACTCCCTTCCCAGAGACTATTATCTCACTGTTACTATAGGCACCATCTCTCCCTACTATACCTGCTATCCCACAGTCACACTCCCTTCCCAGAGACTATTATCCACTGTTACTATAGGCACCATCTCTCCCTACTATACCTGCTATCCCACAGTCACACTCCCTTCCCAGAGACTATTATCTCACTGTTACTATAGGCACCATCTCTCCCTACTATACCTGCTATCCCACAGTCACACTCCCTTCCCAGAGACTATTATCCACTGTTACTATAGGCACCATCTCTCCCTACTATACCTGCTATCCCACAGTCACACTCCCTTCCCAGAGACTATTATCCACTGTTACTATAGGCACCATCTCTCCCTACTATACCTGCTATCCCACAGTCACACTCCCTTCCCAGAGACTATTATCTCACTGTTACTATAGGCACCATCTCTCCCTACTATACCTTTTATCCCACAGCCACACTCCCTTCCCAGAGACTATTATCCCACTGTTACTATAGGCACCATCTCTCCCTACTATACCTGCTATCCCACAGTCACACTCCCTTCCCAGAGACTATTATCCACTGTTACTATAGGCACCATCTCTCCCTACTATACCTGCTATCCCACAGTCACACTCCCTTCCCAGAGACTATTATCCCACTGTTACTATAGACACCATCTCTCCCTAATATACCTGCTATCCCACAGTCACACTCCCTTCCCAGAGACTATTATCCACTGTTACTATAGGCACCATCTCTCCCTACTATACCTGCTATCCCACAGTCACAGTCCCTTCCCAGAGACTATTATCCCACTGTTACTATAGACACCATCTCTCCCTACTATACCTGCTATCCCACAGTCACACTCCCTTCCCAGAGACTATTATCCCACTGTTACTATAGGCACCATCTCTCCCTACTATACCTGCTATCCCACAGTCACACTCCCTTCCCAGAGACTATTATCCACTGTTACTATAGGCACCATCTCTCCCTACTATATACCAAGGGCACCATTATGCCACCCATTACTTGTACTCCACACTGGGTGGGAGTAGATCTCTAGTGCAGAGGGCAATAGTGCATTTTCCAAGGTTCCCGAAAGGGGTACACGGGGAAGGAGAAACTTTAGTTACACAGGTGCAGAAAGAAAGTTGGGGGTCACCATCTGTAATGACCTAAGGCAGCAAGTATAGAAATACCTATCATATCCCAATTAGTGTTAGCATAGAATGGCAACTCATTGAGAATCGCTGGGATTAAGAATAAAAGAGGATGCAATGAGAAGAGACTATAAATCAGTGCAATTTCAGAGCAATATGTTTCCAGTTAGTGCAATTATTACAATAATCCATTTCCATTTCCAATCAGTACTATTTCAGAGCAATTTATTTTACTAATCACTAAGCACTTTCATTAGCAAATGTATGTCCAGTCAGTGCAATCTTACAGCACAGTATTTCCATTTAGCCCATTGTCACCTATGAGTGCAGTGATCATTAGAGCAATGTTTTCCCATTCAGAGCCATTAATCGCACGTATACACAGAGTCCAGCGACTAGCAGACCGGACTGCAGCAGGAATCCCTGGGTTATCCCCCGGGAAGGAGGAGGGAAGGCCGTGGGTTTGGGGGGTCGGCGGGACGGGCTGGGAGTCGGTGCCAAGCATATGCCAATCAGCCTGCCCTGGGCGTGTCAAACAGTGAATAGGGGGCGTGTCCTTCTCTCCCTGGGAGCTGTTCCTCGCTCTCTCCCTTTATTCTCTCTATCCAGAGCCGGTGCTCCGACCTAGAGAAACCCCTCCTCGGGCTACAGGCGAGAGAGACCCGGGACAAAGCAATCGCAGAGCTGAGACGCTTCCCCCAGGCACCTGCTGAGAAGTTCTGAGTCAGTACCACCTTCCTCTGCCCAAATGGATCTGCTGTGGCTGATTGTAACTCTGCTGCCAGGTGAGAGGAGTGGGCACTTCCACTAGCTGGGCATGGGGGTGTTCTGGCATACAGGGAAGGGCACAGTGTTGTATTATTATTGTCTCTGCCCTAGAAATGCTTGTTGTTAGATACTAGCACTTTGGCACCACTACTAAATGTGGCACATGGGGGCCCAGGGGCAGCCTCCTCCAGTTTCAAGGCATTGGACATTTTAATGCAAAGTGAGAATAACCAGCCTCTAGTGGGACCAGCTGATTAATATAACCTGCAGCTCTTGTCTATCTGCAACTTCCAAAGAGAGTTATAGTCCAACCGCAGCTGGAGAACTGAAAGCTGGAACTGCAGCTTCACACAGAGCAGTTCACTCTGGGCACTGCCACTATGGACGTGCCCACAGCACAACTGCATGTAACATGGTGGCACACCCCCCCCCAACGCCCACCCTAGAATTCCCGTACAGCTGACAGTCTGGCGACACATGGGCAAATTCCTGCCTATCACACGGATACTCAGTGGCAGCAGGGAGCAGACTGTGGGCGTGTAGGGATGGATCGGCATGTATTGGGCACAGAGATGTATGATATGCTGCGAGATCCAAATTGCTGTACTGTGGCTTTTGTTTTGGGCTGTGGCTGGAGTGGGAATATGAAGGGAGGTTGAGCTTATACCTGTGGCTTTCTACATATACCGAACTGGAAGGATGTTAGGATTTGTATACTCAGTAGCGCAGCTAGATATTATGGGACCGCACAGCAAATTTTTTTTCAGCCCCGCAAAATGTCTAGAGGTTGGCCTGTTATTGAAATTGTATATGAATTAGGGCCCCTACACCTCCTGGGCCCCCTGCAACTGCAGGGTCTGCTTCCTCTGTAGTGTATACTGTAGTGATTGCGTTACAGGTGGGCACAGTGTTGCACACGCACATACAGTCTGAGGAAGACTGGGTATTAGAACTTACAATCTATGTAGGAAAGGTTTTTTTTTGGAACGGAGTATGTAATAGGGTAGGAATCCCCTAGCAATTGCGGCACTACAGAATGCACCGTCATGGTGCATAAATCCATAGGTACCAAACTGTCACATGGGCAAGCCCATTTAAATGCTAAAGCAGATTACCGGTAGTAATTCCCTGATCGAGCTCCTATCATATATTTCATTCCTGTCCTTTATTTACATTCAGGGCACAAAACGGCGATTGTATTGATTCCTAGGGAATGGGTTCTCTTTATACAGACTTCTCAGTCCTAAAAAGTGCCGGCGACGGTCCCCAAGTACCAGTCTGTGCCCTCGGCTTGGAGGTTTTTATTAATCCATTAGCAACAATTTTATCACTTGCCCCAGCCTGTCCTTTGAAATACACCACCTCATTTTATAGCTGTTTTCTCTCCTTTTAAATACGAGTCCCTTCTGTTCCCCGGCCATTAGGAAGCTCTCAGGAGCAAGGGCCCCTGCAATTTGCATTGATTTCTATCCCATGGACTTTTTTTTAGTGTTTTCCAGATACAGTGATCTCCTTATTACAACATATTCGCCTTTTCACATCCCTTCCCATCATTTACCTTCTCTGTGGGTTGTGTGTACTGAACTGCTTCTGCTCTTCCCAATCCCGATGCAACAAACATAACACAGTTAAATAACAGTTAAGAACGTCCCTGCCCAGGATTACTGAGCCCCTCCTGGGATACATGAGAGGAGGTGAAAAGGATTTAAAATGTGAATCTTAGAATTTTTTTTTAGAACATATAGCGATTGGAAAAAGTCAGTGTTTGTGAAGTACTACCTAAAAACACTGTTACTAAAATAAAAGAGCCAGCGCCAAAGTCACACAATCACGCCAAAGGACACAATCAAACCTTGGGCCTATCTTTCTGTTTAAGAGACTACCTAAAAACAATCAGGTGAACGTTTCCTTTAATATGTACAGTCTAAAGAAGCTCATCTGTGGTTCTGCTGTGTGATGGTTCATGGTACAACTGATAGCACAGTGGGTGGTTTAACCCGATACAGTACTACCAGGAACCACCTTGCCCACCTCCCAAAAAAAAATGCTCATTGCTTCTGAGTGGGGGTCTAATTGTTTATTGTCCATGTGCTTTATGCTCAATATTTCCTATTATTCTCTGTGTGAAGCATTGACTGATAGGGGTGTTTTTGCCATCACTTGTTTTTGGCTTGAGACACTTCTTGCCTTCCCGTCCAACCAGATTGCACGTACCCTCACCATTGACCAATGAGCTTTTACCTCTTCTGCAGCCTCAGTTGCACAAGTGACAACATCTATATGACTGGGGCCCAGCTATACCCTCCACTGAGTTTCTGGACCAGTTCCATTCAGTTTTTAAACACAATAGACCCTAACAAGACAGAAATGCTCATGTATTGAAACCAACTAATTTAGCTCACCGTGCCCTGACAGTACCAATACCCAAGGAAAGGGTAATTGTTTGGGTTGCCACCTGGCTGGTATTTTACTGGCCTGGCCGGTAAAAATGATGGCTGATCCCATTGTTATTAATAAGAAAAGAAAAAAAATATATAGGAAGGCCGGTATTTTTTTCCAGAAACATATACATATACTGTACATATGACTCTCATTGTCCATCTTTCCAATCCCTTCACTCCAGCCTAAAAAAGACACTTGATCTTCCGCTGAAGTTTTTGTACTGTCGGATCTATGGATAACTGTGCCATAAATGTATTTCTTTCACACTGAATCTCTCTGCGAATCTGCCCAGAGAACACAAATGTATTGGCCTTCTCTCCTCCTTGTGTGCTTGAATAAAGAGCAGGTTCCCCGCTGTGAGGCCTCGGTGTGCGCTGAATGCACAATTTTGCCGTGGATGTTGTGTTGCACAAGAGTCGTCTTGTGTTTTTGGGCACTGCATTTAATTGGTATGACAGTGTGGTGCGGTGGGTGCACGGGGGAACAGGTTAGGACCTGCTGTGTGTACACTGTCATTTCTCAGCAAATTCCCACATTCCAGACATGGCAAAACAGCACCTTCCCCACCACAGAGACACGCAGACACCCCCATCTCAAACAACAAAGGAACACAGAGCCCCTCCTCTTGATTCACATGTTGCCAGGTGTGAGCCTCTCTCCGCTCTGCAACATTTAATTTATTGGTTTTGCCCACAGGCAGCAATATAGAATCAGTTCCTACAGGGCATGAGTATATTATTATCCTTTTATATAGTGTCAAGATATTCCATAGATTAGATATGCTGTCTTCTGGCACAAGAGAGGACTGATATTTGCTTTGCATATGGATACGTTGCTGAATTTATCAGTGATGTATGTAATCTCTAAACATAATGGGAGATGAGTGATTTACCTGGTTTTTTAAGCACATGGACAGATTCGGGGAGATTAAGTTGCCTGGCGACTAATCACCTCTCTGCGGGGCGGCAATCTCCCCGAACTGCCTTCCCCCTGCCTGCCGCTTGCTATAATTACAAAACGCCAGCGCCAATGCACTCGCGGCGCTTCGATTTCCAAAGTCGCCAGAAGTTTCCTCGTGAGGCAACTTCGGAAATCGAAGTGCTGCAAGTGCATTGGCGCTGGCGTTTTGTCATTATAGCAGGCGGCAGGCAGGGGGACCAGTAATGTCAGAAATTTCTTTAAAAAATTTTTTTTGTATATAACCAAAAAATAAACACCAAGACATATTTAACTTTAAAATCACAAAGTCTTTATAAAAAAAATAACTCACCAAAACTCTGCTTGCGCTCCTCTTCAGATAAGGCAACACAACGACGATCCATCGTGCAGTGCTCGATTTCTCCTTCCTGGCTATCTCCTACAGAAGGCAGGGAGGAGAAATCGAGTGCCGCACGATGGATCGTCGACCTGTCACCTTTTCTCAAGAGGAGCGCAATCGGAGTTTCGGTAAGTTAATTTTGCGATTTTAAAGTTCAATATGTCTTGGTGATTACTGTTGACGTTACTGGTTCTTTAAGGTATGCAGATCAAAATTACAGTAAGATCTGTTATCCGGAAAACCCCAGGCCCCAAACACTCTGGATAGCAGGTCCCATACCTGTATGACCATCTACCAAACACTTTGAGCAAATAATATAATATTACAATATATTCCTTTTTTTATGCTTTAGTATGCTGATCCAGATTACAGAAAACCTCAGGTCCTGAGCATTCTGGGTATCAGGTCCCATACCTATATGAAGGAATCGGTATACAAAATGTCTTCAATTACCTCCCCAAACACAAAGATAAGTTTCGGAGAGCCATACGGATCTGCATTATGTGAATATAGATTTCAGGACTGCAAGAGAAAACCATCTGTTGAGCTGAGCGTTTTGCTGGAATCCATGCTCTGTTGTTTGTTTTTAGGCAGGCTGATGATTTAACTTGGACTTTTTAAAATAAAGTAAATGGCAGGGCGAGTGGAGTCACAACCAACTGATAGATATCAGTGAATGACCAACTGACCTCACTTTACACTCGCCCCGAATGCAAATTCTAAATTGCGTCTCTAGGTCTTTTTTTTTTTTTATAAACCGAAGGTAAAAGAATGTGGTAAATATGAGAAGAGAAGATCTGAGGCTTATTTGCTAATGGGATGCAGCACTGAGACTGAGATGGATGCACTTTATATAGAAGTACTTTATATAGACATAAATTATATGCCAGCTGCAGAGTTGCCCTAGTGGCGCAGTGTAAAGTCCTGCGTCGGGTCCCTGCAGAATACACTCAAAGTGCTTGAGTTTCCGGCAAAAAGTCCCCGATTCGTTGGCCATGCAGGCAGTCCGCGGGTAACCCGGCTGGGTACCCAACAAAGGTGATCCCATCCACCCTTGTGGTTCTTCCAGTTTTTAATTTTTTTTTGGAAGATTCGGCACTGGAGTGATGTCACTTCTGGGCAAATGTGACATCACTTCCAGTTTCATTAGTTAGGTTAGTTGGCCTATTGCGGGTTGGGTAACAAGCACATGCGGGTCAAATATCGGGTACGGGTTTCAAAAAATGGACCCAAGCAGGACTCTACTGCAGCGTACACAGAGTAGGTCAGTGTTGAATCTGGGGGGAGGGGGGGCTGCATATGGTTAATTCATTGTGCCCTAATGCTTGCCTGTGAGAAATGCAGATAATTCAGCTAGAGGTGCCACAGGACACACTTTTACAAGGCTTAATAGCAATTCAGTCTGAAAATTGCCAGCTCCAGACCTTTATCTCACCGATGACATGGAGTTATCTGATGTCTCTGCTACTGAGAACTTTGCATGTTGTTTGTCTCCCCCCACCTTGGACTCTACTCCCACTCTGTCTGCAGCAGAGATATCTACTAAACAGGCTGAACTCTGCCTGGTCGGATCCATACAGATCTGTGCCTATGTATCAGTAGGATTACTGCAATACTTATGTGGCAAACACCAGCTAGTAAATAAAAACTATGGTAGTCAAGGTGTCGCCAAGATGAATTATTTCTACATAGGGTGAACTAAGACTCTCAGAAAGCAGAAGGTGGTAGGATTGCAGGTAAGGGAGGTCTTAGTAATGGTTGGTCCTGGGGTAATGTAACATTTGTTGGAACCTATTATATAAAGCATTCCGTTCCATTTAGCAGGGGAATTGCAGTTCATTAACAGGGGGTGCTGGTCATTTGTTTTGCCCCCCCCCCCCCCCAGACCAAGTGCAAGAGCAATATGTGCCTCCTTCTGCCGCCACAAACAAATACAGAAATGCCAAATTGGCAGGGTTGTAATCATGGAGGGATGCAGGTCTCCCATTTTGGATCAAAGAGACCTATGGAGATTTTTTAAAATGCAGGGATAAAAGTGCATAAAACATGGCATTTTTTCTACTTTGACTCTGCTCTGCACTTAATAGTGTCTCAAAACAATAGTCTTCCTCATTGGAACTTGTTGAGATGCGCGTCTTGCTCTCTTCAGGTATCAGAGCCATGTCCGGAGCAGGCAAGAACGTGGCCATACTGCCCATGTGCCATAGGATTCTTGGCAAGCTTGCTGATTGAACAGATTTTTACCTGGTAACGACCATCAAGAAAACTGAGCCAAATTGGGATGACCCAGTCCCTTGGCATAGGGAGTCAGGAACATGATTTCCTAACCTTTTCAATTTCATATGAACAGGCCGTTGGGAAGGCCACATACAGGGGCTCAGGTATGCCCACATGCACAGGCAATTTTTACCACTTTTGTGCAACCTGTACAGCTAGGGGGCTCTTTATCATACTGTGTGAAATAATTAACACCAGAAAAACGGTGTAAAAAGCGGTGTAAAATGAATGCAAAAAAGGTGTGAGCTTTATGCCTGATTTTCTGGATTTCACGCCATTATTTTACACCACTCCAAATCTTGTTTAATTCAATAAACTCCATGGGAACAATTCAAGTGGCAAATAAATTCAGGCACGGAATAAAAACCAAAAAATGGCAATGGGAGGACACCGTATTTGTACATGGCATTCTGGTTACACTGAAGTACGGAATTGCTAAATACACATCTTGTAGAGTGGTGCTGGGTGATGTGTAGTGTTTTTTTTATATACCATGAAAAATAATCCCCATAGTTAGTGTTGTTCAGTGGAGCTCCTTTTCACTAGATATGATATAAGTGTATCTCTGCAGGACCCTATACAAAGTTAAGACTGGGGCTAGACACCCCTGCTTGATTCTTGCAACACAATAAAGACCAGTCTCATAGCGGTTGGATGTTACTGGTACAGGGATTGCAACATTGCAGGGGTTGGCACATTTTGGGTGCTGTCACTCTTCAGCTGCCTTTGCGCCTGCGTGAGAATCCTACTAGCCGTGCCCAGTTGGAACTCATATTGGTTGGCCTCAGGGCACTTTTATTATTTTTTAATCATACACCGTAGCTAGTGATCGTGCTAATTGCTTGCGTCTATTGGACAGCCTTGGGGTGCGTATTTCTTTACATCATGCACTGTAGCTGGCAGCCATGTTGAGTTTCCTTTTCCACCTACCCCATTAGAACAAAGAAATTTGCGCTGCGGAACCCAGTTGTTCACATACATATGCAGCAGCCTACGTTGTCCTGTTTAGCATTAACGCTGCCTTTCCTTCGGGCTCACCCCTTCACCTGCCACTGATTTCATGCTAGGACGGCAGCTGCTAATATTTCTATATTTTTTTCTATATTACTCCATACTGTGCTGGAACGACATGGCATCACAATGAATGCTGGGAAGTGTAGTTCAGTAGCAGGTGGAGGTCTCATTGTTGCAGTTCCTTTTCTGAAAAGAGATAAATCATTAGAATTTTTTTTTCTTCCCAGCTGATTCTCTGTGTGTAAGTCTCTTAATGTCAATCCTCTGTATCCCCCCATATCATCTCATTTTTAGCTTCTTCCGCTCCCTCATTCTCTCTCAATTTCACTCCTTCTCGCTTTCCCTTTCTTTCTGCCCCCTGCACCCCCCTGGTGAAGTGTTTAGAATTCAAAAATGTGCCATGTGACTGACTGTGAGATGCTCTTATTGTGAAGTGACTCTCAGGATCCTGACAAGAGATTTTTTTCACCCCACCCCCCTCAAACCCTCCCCTTAGAATTCCGTGCCCTCCTCTATCATCACCCCCTGTGTGCCTATAGCACATAATGTCCTTGCCCCTCCCTCCCGCCACCTCCCTGCTCAGTCCATGTGCCTAATTGACGCTGGTACCTTGCTCAGTCCCTCGATTCTGCACCGCTTAGTGGCCCTAAACCCTTTCCCTCATAGTTTACTGGTTTGGAGCTGCCATTCTCTTGCCACTCTGTGCCCTCCTGAAGGGCCTCATTTTTCCCACACTGTCTTTGTGCCCGTCTTTCTTCTTTGTCATTGGTTCCCCCCATAAATTAAAAGCTCCATTCATGATTTCTTTCTTGCTTTTTGCTGTTTGTCTAGTCCCACCACTCAATTTCTTTCCTTCTACTCCTCGATTCTGTTTTGTTGCTCCCTCTTTGCACCTGTTAATCTTTAATCCTCACCCCCCTCCTTATGTAGAACTCAGGGAGAGGCCTCACAGGGTTTCTGGCAAGTCTCAGGCGCCCCCTGCTCTATTCACAAACTAATGTATGTCTGGCCCATAGGCAGAACCCCAGGTTACCCCAAGTAACAAACTACCTTCCCCTTCATTGTCCAGTGGTCTCCCTAGCCCTGTAACTTTATAACCAGAGTCAACACTCCTTTAACTCACTAAATCCTTAACAAGGAAGGACTTTAGCTGGAGCATCACAGGGAACCCTAGAAAGATGCCTATGTGTAAGTGTCCCAATAGGCACGAAACGCGTTAGGCTGTCTACTATGTCTTAATAAACAGGCCTAGGGCGGCAGGATTTTAGGGGGCAGCATGCTGCCCAACCACACCCGCATTGGTTAAAAAACACTGGGGATGCGCTGGAGATACAATATTTCTTTTAATTTCCCATGTGCCAATCCCCATTGCTCAGGTTCCGATGAAAATTTGCACAAATAAAGGGGAGGAGACAGGGGCATCGAACAGCATTGGGCCTAGGGGCACCCGGTATGTAAATCCGGCCTTGCTAAACTTTTTGGATATTTTTGGAGGGACTCACGCCTATTTTGTTTGTTTTCTATGGATATGCACCTGTTGACTTGGGTGAAATGTGAGCACATCCTCACTTTTTATTAGTGTGTTGTTCCACTATAACTTAATTTACTTAGGTAGTGCCCGCATTGTGACCTCATAGTGACCTGCTGTTTTTTGCTTTTGTTATGAACCCTAGAAAGACCCTTGAGAAAAAAAACCATAAAGGACCCATATTAAAGGAGTTCTTCACCTTTGAGATAACTTTTAGTATTATTATTAACATTTATTTATATAGTGCCAGCATATTTTGCAGTGCTGTAAGTATGTTGAGTATAAGTATGAGAGTGATTTTGTGAGATAATTTGCCATTGGTATTAATTTTTTATTATTGAAGGTTTATGAGTTGTTTAGCTTATTATTCAGCAGCTCTCCAGTTTGCATTTTAAGCAATCTGGTAACTAGGGTAGAGTCCTGCAGCGGGTCGGGTACCCGTGGGTTACTCACAAAAAAAAGCAGGTACCCTGTAGAATGAGGGTAGCATTTGAAGGGGCGGGTATAGATACGGGTCTGCGGGTTGCGGGTCTCATCTAAATTTCTTATCTTATTTTATATTGTCGATATTTTAGTCCTTTTCAAATTTTACAAAACTTGTTCTGTCTTTTGATGACGTCACTTCCGGTTTGCAGCAACATCACTTCCTGTTTGATGGTGGTAAGCGGGTCCGATTGCGGATAAGGCAGTTGCTGGTCCGGGTCGGGTAGCAGATCAAAGTGGGTAAACTTGCGGGTTGCGGTTCGGGGCGCGGGCTGCAGGTTGCGCGTCCGGGTCAGGTCCAGGTCTTAGAAATTGGTTCTGCGCAGGACTCTAAACTAGTGCCCAAATTCCCCTAGCAACCATGCATTGATTTGAATAAGAGACTGGAATATGAATAGGAGAGGCCTGAATAGAAGGATCAGTAATAAAAAGTAACAATACATTTGTAGCCTTACAGAGCATTTGTTTTTTAGAAGGGGACAGCGACGCCCATTTGAAAGCTGCAAAGAATCAGAAGAAAAAGACAAATAACTTGAAAACTATAAAAAATAAATAATGAAAACCAATTGAAAAGTTGCTTAGAATCGTTCTATAACATAGTAAAAGTTACCCTAAAGATGAACCACCCCTTTAATAATATATCTATTCTATATTGCAATATGCGCCCTGCAGCTGGTGTTAGATTGCAACCGCCAGCATTTGTACTACAGCTGGACACCCCAATAATCTCTTTTCCTTACATCGCGGCCCCAGTGGATCTTTAGTGATCAAGCCCCCCCCCCCCTTTTAAATCAGGCCCTGCAAGTTTGTCTCTCTCTCCTTGCTTCCGTTTCCCAAAGATAATTTATTCCCAGTCTCCACAAACCCTTTTGGGCTGATATGCTAAAACTTAAATTGCACGGCTCTGTTACCCATAGCAACGGCTTTACTAATGCGAGAGAGCGCAATTGCGCTCTCCGCATTAGTGTTCCTGCCTCCCCTCCCAACAGGTAAGTCGGCGAGGGGGGGGCAGCATTGCATGAGCCGCCTCAGGCAGCCCTTAGGTACGAATCGGCACTGCATAGAATTAGAATTAAGAATTAAATCATAAAACACTAAATGCAAGTTACCGTTAATATGAAATCATTCACAGTATTCATATTTTTGCATAATGAAAGCAATTTTCCCATTTACATTAATTTACAACAATAATTAATTTTTTTATAGTTATTTGCGACTATAATTCTTATTTATAGCAGCATGTGTCTCTCTATGTTCTCTGCACTGCTGGTTCTAACTTGTCCTCCTAGGCTGCCTGTTTCTAAGCTTAAAAGGGCTCTTAAATCCTATTTTTTATTCTGTAACCCCTCTTTGTTCAACATGAGTGTGACATGCTGTCTGACCTGCTGGTGTTATACGTAAATAAATGATGATAATTGGCAAAGGGCAGTGGCCCCAATAACCAGAAAGCAGCTCATTCAGTTTAATTGCTATTATTTTATTATTTAAATTTATTTTATTTGTTTTTTTTTTCATTATTTATTTTATTATTTTATTAACATTTACTCCAGACCTTTCAACATTCGTATTTCTCCCTGTCATTAAAGCCATGAGATGGCTGCCAATAAAAAGCTGCCTAGTGACTGGGGTCATTGGCTGCCTAGATACATTCCAGTTTAAACTCGTACTGGAAAGCAGCAAAAACAGACAAAACCAGAAATGATAAAAAGCCAATAAAAAATTAAAGACCGACTATAAATGATGTTACAATTCTACTATCAATATAAAATGTATATGATTTAAAGGCACTTATGCATTTTAAAATGTCCATATATGTGAAATCTTAAATTTGGAACGTTTTCCAGACACGGGGTGTGGGAGACGAATGAGTTATCAATGAGAAGGTTAGAATTTACATATCTGCTGGTATTTACACAGCTTAATTGATTTCCTATTCCCCAATGATCTGAGCAGGATTGGACAATATTTGTCTTTCAGCCACTAATCATTTTGGATTTGAAGCCTCAATTAGGAGGTGGGATGGGGCCCAGTTGGTGACAGTAGGTGCAGAATGTGATGGATAGTGAAAGGTGGGGGCTGAGGGGGAAGGTCTGTTCCTTTATTTTGTTCCTTGAGGGATTTCACTGATTCTCAGTAGTTTTATCTTACAGTCGGAACCCACAGCAACCAGTTAGCACTTGGCTCTGATCAACTGCAGTAAGTAACATTAAAGAAAGGAAAATGTTAAATCTGGACTCCAGTTTGTGGAATATTTGTAGAAATATCTATTTATTCATGGGCACAAATAGTGTGTTTGTGTGTTTCCATTTCCCACAGTGCCAAATATAGTAAAATATTCACCGTCAGAAACATGAGAATAGCAAGGATCCACCGTGTCATTAACTTGCCGACCCCTCGTTGAGTACTTTATGGGGATGCCAAGGGAACTCGCACTTGGAACATGTTTTCTCTATGGGAAGAAATAGAGCGTTTTTACCAGTTTTCATGTTCTTGCAGAATGTGGCATATTTGGTATTTATGTGGTGCTGACAACCACTGGAGTGTGGGAAAAGAAACAAACTCCCTTTTTGGTAATTCGATGATCTCCCTGGGGAAATATCCGGTGGATTATACTATAGCTGCTCTGCAGAGTAACCCTTCTGTTATGCAGCAGCAGAAGCAATAGGATTATATATACTTTTAGGGCACAATTAGAGGCGCATTTACTAAGGGTCGAATATCGAGGGTTAGTTAACCCTCGATATTCGACCATGGAAGTAAAATCCTTCGACATCGAAGGATTTACCGCATTTACTTAGATCGAACGATTAAATCTTTCGAATTAAGCGATTCAAAGGATTTTAATCCATCAATCGAACGATTTTCCTTCGATCAAAAAAAGCATAGAAAGCTTATGGGGAAGGTCCCCATAGGCTAACATTGGTGCTCGGTAGGTTGTAAGTGGCGAAGTAGGTAGTCGAAGTTTTTTTTTAAAGAGACAGTACTTCGACTATCGAATAGTTGAACGATTTTTAGTTCGAAGTCGTGGTCGAAGTAGCATATTCGATGGTCGAAGTACCCAAAAAAAACTTCGAAATTCAAAGTTTTTTTTACTTCGAATCCTTCACTCGAGTTTAGTAAATGTACCCCTTAGTGTTGGACTGACCCACTGGGATACCAGGAAAACTCCCTGTGGGCCCAGGTGTGAGTGGGCCTTACTGCTTTTAAGCATTTGGCCAATTTCATGGTCATTCTCTATTTCTTTATAGTTTAAAAGAAGCTTAATAATGGAAGAATAAAGTATATTAAGCAGATATAAAATATGTGTATAAAGAGGTTGAGTGAGGAGAGGAGGAATAAAAGTTTGGAAAGTGGGCACCTGGTCTATGGTTTTCTGGTAGGCCCCTGGCATCAAAGTCCGACACTAGGCAGGGGTACATGGGGCAATTCGGAACCAAGGTTGACACCAATATAATTTTATGTATGGGATCCATTATCGATTTTCCATTATCCAGGAAGGTCCAAAATATGGGAATGCCATTTCCCATCTGTTCCTATATACCCAAACTCATTGACTCATTTGTCTTTTTTTGGTATTAAGGGAAGACCACTAATGATAAGCAACATTTAAGCAACATCTGGAAACCTTAATTTTAATCACTTACCCTTTCATAGGCTCAGAGAAGATTCTTCTCTAATGGTAACAGCATACAAGGTGACTTGATCACCTACTGAGCATTGACAATTAAAATGCCAGGAATCCTAGAAATTTTCCTCTTCTGCAAGGAGCCCCTGGGCACCATCATCTCTTGAAAAAGCCCATGCACCATGTCGTAGAACAGGTGGGTGTAGGACCACAGTGCTTCCCATTGACTCATTACTACATTGCCCATCCCTGTGCCCTAGGTGGACATTGGCTGAAAGTTTGTGCTTCATGCCTCATGGTTGGTAGCCAAAAGAAAAATAATGAAACTCTGATCCAGTTGTGAGCAACATTAGTGAATAACTCTCCTTGAATATTGCATTGAAATGCAAAAAACCCAACCTTGTACTTTCAGCTGTAACTTCAAATCCCAGTATGCACTGATAGATGAAGCATGTAGTAGTTCTGCAGATTGTATAGCTAGGCATATTATTCTTCAGAGGTTTCCTGCTTTGCTCCATGCTTAAAAAAGCTGGGTTGACCCACCATAAATTTTTCTATTAACTGGGCAGCAAATTGAAGACTAAGCTTATTGTGAGCTAAGAGCATTCCTTCCCTGCAAATTTGCATTTGTATGTGAGACATGAATGGAGCTGCCAAGGCAGAAATCCCCCTTTAGACAAAAAGCAATTGCACTGGGAACTGTCAGCTAACTGGGAAGGCCTTGAAATATTTAGCACTGTCACTTCGTTAAACAGGGTAATCCCTTCTATTTAGATTACTTGGTGCTTTGTGTGGCCCTAGCACCACACAGTCTTTGCCCCGTATATTTGAGTCTATTGGGAACTTTAAGCTTAAGCTCAGCTGAAGCAAGCAATATGGCAGCTCTCAGTAACACTATATGCAAATAGGAAAAGTGTAATATTTGTTGTGCATAAGAAGCTTTAGCCTTTTACTGTGTGCCTTTATATCGTCAATGAACTCCTTGGTGATTTACAATATCCTTATAATTACCAATAGGAGGTACATTATTCCCAATATAGTCTGCAGAAATAATTGCAGATATTATCCTATTGGCCTATCAAGTTGGACTCCTCCAGTCACCATTTGGGGGGCCAAGGGGGGGACTACAGTTTGCAAAAGCTAGATCATTGCATTTATGAAGGATCAGAATTTCCTAGGTGTCGTTTATCAGTTGCATCTAGTATTGCCCTATCATATACATCCTACCGATAGGATTGGAATTGTTGATTGATGGTCTCAGATAATCCTCATTATTTATTATAACTGGTTGGCATTATTTATCAAAGCACTGAAAGCATCTGTTTTCTATGGGTCCATTGAAGAAGGGGCAGAAGCCTCTCTCCTGAAACAGTTGGTCTGGTCCTTCAAGCCTGATGAATGTTCCCTTTGTCCCTTTGAGATAACTCAATAAACTTCACGTTGGGTTCCCTTGCCTTTAAGTGAATGCATCTTTTCTATGTGCTTCAATGATGAACGCTGCGCTTTTACTGTATCTTTTTAACCTATCACACTCGGCAGGCTTTAGGGCTGAAAGGGAGGAGAGAAACTACTCCAGATTGGCCAACTTGAGTTTATGGGGGAGCATTGTTATCTCTGATGGCTTTCATTAAATAGGTGCTGCAGCGTATATGTGCTCTTAGGAGAATAACCAGAGCTAATAACTGACTGGTTGTGGTTGGCAACAGCACTTGTACAGGTTAGTCTGTATCTTAATAAACGGATCTATAATACTGAAGCACATGGTAATCAGAGAGCATTGAGTCTAATATCAGTTGTAGGCCCAAGGCAACAAGAATTTTCGAAGCAAAAGCCTATTGAATCTGATGGTGTAACTTAAGTTGTAGACCAGGGTGGAGCTGTTTATGTAGACTTTATAGTTCATCAAAGCATCAGCATTGTTCCTTACCATAAGCTAATATTTAACTTGTAAAAAGGTTACGATCGAATTGTAAAACAGTTCAATGGATAGGTTGTTGGCTGAAGGATGGGCTGTAGATCATTATATTCATAGTCCCACTTTGTTCTAAGAATGAGGAATGGTACAAATTTGACCTTGGATCTTGACTTTATAGTCTACTCAGTTTCACTGAGACAAAGATGGCTTTAAGCCATGAAGAGTCCACCAAGAATTAAGTGTCATATAACCCTGATTATTATTAATGTTACTTTTTTATCTTATTTATTAGTATTGTAGAAGGACTTCATGGAATATGGTAATGAGATGGAATGTTTAGGTCCTAACGATATCTATATGGGTTTGAGTGTTAAAGCTAAAATATGGTTTAGGCCAGTATTGAGGAGGTAGAACAGGCTCTGCAAAGCCCCAACTAATTCATTTTTAGAATATTGGTTTCTGTTCTAGAGATCACAATGAGCAGAATATTTGGAGGTTGGTATATGACATTTGTTCTTGATGTACTCAGTATGCTTCATGGCTCAAGGAATCCATCTTTACCTTAGCCAAGGTGCACAGTCAAATTTGAACCCTGTCCTTATCCTTATAGAACAAAGTGGGACAATAAATAAAACCTTAAAAATGGATGCCCAGCCTGGATTCAAATTCAGCTTCATTCCATTTTTACCCAAATGAGTATTTTCCAAGCTGGAGGTTATATGCAAGCCTAGAATTGTCACTTGGGTCATGAGTTAATTTGTGAACTTGGCCTGTACAGACTTGGTACAGGTTTGTTATGGACATCTGTTATTTCCTCCAGAAACATACAGGCAGGTTAATAGGCTTTTGACAAAATGTGGTAGTGAAGCGATTGTTGTTAGAGGAATAAATATGACAAATTGTACTCTACCTCTTGGGAAACTGATTTATTTCAGTATGGGGTACGCATGTTAAACTGGAGCCAGTTCATAACCTTCCCTGAAATAGCAACCCTGAATTTGGCAATAACGTTTGTAGAGACAGAGGGCTTGGGAGATCCTGAATCGACTTGGATCCTGCAAATAATACTTACTATGGGAAGGGAAAATTAGGGTCAGACATGTTAAAAATGACACATGAGGGATGGCTGAAATCCAAGAACAACATTGAAGTAGATGGACACTTAGTATGGCCCGCAGACATGCCAATGTCCACTACAAACTCGTGGAAACAAGCCTTTAATGTTAAAGTATTCTCTGTTGTGCTGCAGGAAATAACGTCTTCCCTTTATTCTTCTCTTGTTTTTCATAAGTCTCTGTTGCTCCAGTGCACTATCCCTGGGCAAACAGTGGATAGCACAGTGCAAATACAGTGTAATTAAACCTCAACAATGCAAAAGGCTACTTTCTGTACCCAGTGTAGAGAAACCATCTAGAATTTCATACACCTAGAGGCTGTGTGTGGCTGGGGTCTCTTGTTTTTGCTCCAGCACTGGTAGATGAACTATTAACACCCACTAAATTTCAGTTTGCAAGTTACCCAAATTGGACAGGTGGCCTACAGTCCATGGGCTTCTTTTGAAGCTCCCAGTTGCAGTGTGTGGGGCATTAATCACCCTCGTTCTGGCCACTACTACTGGATATGTCTTTAGGGGTACAAAGAGGGATTGAGTTTTTGGTTGGAAGTTGTAGGTTGTTGGAATTTGTGGGGGACAATACAAGTTTAATCACTTCCACCAGGCATTTGCAATTGTTTGGCAGGAGACCTCAGCAACCTGTGAAAGTCACTCGTCAAAACCTGCCCCTGTGCTTAAAGGTGAAAATTCAAGTATATGAGGGGAGGCAGGCAAATTTGACTGATGTTTTCCACTGACGGAACTGCAAAATGTCTTTCCGAATAACACACGCCAGCTGTGTTTAGTGATTGCTTTGCTATACCGTCTTTTCTCAAGTTTATATCTCCAAATTACCTTGCAAACACATTAGTGTTCCTTTATGAACTGGTTATCAGGGATCCTTCTATGCTCCATCTACGATCCTTCGAGCTGAATATAAAAAGAAGAATACAATTGCTATCAGAAATAGGGATGGGCGAATTTGACCCGCTTCGCCAAAAATTCGCCGCCGGTGAAATGACGCAGACGCCCATTAAAGTCTATGGGTGTCCAAAAAATTTTGTCACGCGGCAAAATTTTTTGACGCGCACCCCACCATACAAGTCTATGGGCATAATTTTTTCAGGGAGAAACGAGGCGAAAAAATTCGCCCATCCCTAATCAGAAATAGGGTCACTTTTCCTTTTAAAAAAACTTTTCTGCACAAAACACCACCCTTTGCTTCCTTCATTTGTTGAAGAAACAGTGCTGCTTCCAGATTGAATTGTATAGAATTTCATTGGTCAGGTATAAAGCTGGCCATAAACAGATTTTATTTTTAGTGCAATTAACACTCATTTGTATTAGTCTGCCAGTCTACAGCTAAAATGTTGGGATACTACACACATGATCTGAAAATCATACGAAATAAAGATCAGAATCTTTATACTGCATATGCTAGAGATTGAGATTGCTTTATCTGTATGTCTTTATTGGGGAAGAGATCATTGTCTCTTGTGCTGCATCTTTATTGGTTTATGCCAGTGGGAAATGGTTTTCTGGGTCTTTGGAGGTGATCCACATGATAATTGCTGCTTGGTATTCAGTTTTGCTATTCCGGTATTTAAAGGGAAAATCAGCCGTTAATTCGGCAAGCAGAGCGAAGTTGCCCTAGCGTTGGCTAATTGCATACGGCCCTATACACTCCATTGCACTTCGCCTGGTCAGAGCTGAGCAAGTCTGGAGGAACAGGTAACGTTCAGTAAAATGCACATCTTAGTGAATTAGCAGACTTACATCCATCCGTCAGAATTCGTCTGGCGATAGAGTGCGAATGAGCGATAGTGTATGTCTCTTTCGCTAGCGAATTTTCGCCTGCACCCGTTAGTAAATCGGCGGTAAAGTTCCAGAATGACGTCACGCTGGTGAACTTTTGCCAGCATTAGTTACTTGGCCCTTTAGTAAATTTGCCCCTATGTGTTTTGTGTCATATGCCATCTTGCTGATTCTTTCCCAGCAGTGCAGCACTAGCTGCTTGTCGGTTACACTGAGTAATACAAGGTCAGTCTATGCAAGGACTAGTCGTCATACTGCAAAGGCACAAAGTTCACAACTACAGCCCCTATGCTTAAAGGAAAACTAACCTTGCACACCACAATGCTTATTTTGTTACAAAGAGCTTGATTACATTCCATTGTGTGCATAAGCCCTGTGATATTTGAGACACCCCGCCATTCTGGTTATTTTCCCGATGTGGGCTAATCTGTGAAGGTCTCTGCTTTTGTTTACCTTCCCTGAGCCAACTCTCTGCAACCTGTGTGTGCACAAAGTGCTCTTGTCTTGTGAATGTGCCAAGTGCCGGAATGTTAAGGGGGTTATTTGCTCAGTTCTGACTTCAGTGTCGCAATCTTTGCTTTGTGCGCTCTGTGGCCTTTGATATTGTTTCTTGGGCAAGAACGGCTAAACAGATAGTTTTTTTGATTTCACATTTTATACGTTTAAGGGCAGAGACACACGGGCAGATTCGGGGAGATTAGTCGCCCAGCGGCAAATCTCCTCTTCTTTGGGGCAATTAATCTCTCCAAACTGCCTTACCGCCGGCTAGAATAAAAATAGCCGGCTGGGTGGCACTTGGATCACTTTGTTTCCCGAAGTCGCCTCATGAGGAAACTTCGGGCGACTTCGGAAAACGAAGCGCTTCGAGTGCCATCCCACCGGCGATTTACATTCTAGCTGGCGGGAAGGCAGGGAAAACAATTCGGGGGGAGATTAGTTGCCCCGAAGAAGAGGAGATTTGTCGCCGGGCAAATCTGCCCTTGTGTCTCTGCCCTTACTATTGTTTTTTTTTTTTGTATTAACATGTAACTGATGGTCTATGGATTTGGAAGGCAATAAATGCTTTGCCGTGTTGTCTTTTTGGGGTGCAAATAAGGGCAATCTCCCTTCACCCTGCAAGTTTTGAGACTCTGCAAAGAAACCATTTTGCACTACCAAACATTTAATCTTTTTGTTGAGGAAAAGATTAGGATATTAGGAAAGATTTGGCAAGATCATGAAACCACCACATTTATTTATTTACCCCTACTACCACTACAGACAGCCCTAATATTTTATTTGGCTTTTCTTGCTACCACAAGAGTATTCATTTCTATTATATCTCTCTCCCGCAGGATGTCTATGTGCGGTGACTGTTAATGTCCCTTCACCAATTGAAGCTGAGATTGGGGATCAATTGAGCATCCAGTGTAAGCCGTCTGCCTCCGGGTCACCCAAATACAGCGTGGAGTGGTTTGTGGTGAGTAATGGAAAATTAATTTTGCTGAGAGTCCTCAGAGTGAGACTTAAGAGTTTATATTTTTTATAATGTAAAAATATAATGTAAAAATAGAGTCACTACCATAGTCCCCCATCCTGTAGTGTCTACTGTAGTGTCCAACCTCATTCCTATAAACTATGGGTTACCAGTTGGACACATGCTTTCTGTTTTCCGTGACACCTCCCTGCTATATCCGATACAGACAGATCAGTATGGGGACCCCCAACGCATCGCAACATACAGCAATGGAAAAAGTATCACAGACCCAGGAACACAATACAGTGACAGAGTGTCGGTCAAAAGTGACCTCAGCCTCGTGATCTATGATGTCAGTGTAGATGACGATAGGAGCTTCCTCTGCAAAGTAAACGCGGGGAGCGAAGGCACCGCTACGGGCAGCGCTGACCTGAAAGTGTACGGTAAGTTTAATAAGATGTAGATACAATTCTTGTCCATTAATAGTAATGTAACAGGGTTTATCAGATGGAGGCAAGCTGAATGTAGAATTTTATAGGGCCTACTTATTCTTTTCTTGGTCTGCCTAGCATTCTTGTGAATACTTATTCGGTCCAGTGTCTGTTCTTGGGTTTACTTAATTATTCGATCTAGTGGCTAGACAATATTATTGTATATAATTACTCAAATGTTGTCCAAACCTTTATGGTTTTACCTTATACTTACAATCTTCATTGTCTAACAGACCTTGTAGAACCTGCTTACTCTGTCCAATACCTGTCCTAGGTTTTGGGGTCTGTTTGCTCATTCTCTCCAATGCCTGGCCAACATTCTTGAGTGTACTTACTTATTCCAACACTCTAGTGCCAATTATTGCTCTCCAATATCTAACATTGAACAGCCAGGGGCCTACTTACACACTCTGTCCAATCCCTGTGGTATACATTGTGGGGTTCTTTATCTGACTCTAACAAATACCTGTGCATGATTCTGAAGGCTTTTTACTCATTGTATACAATACCTGTCTATTATACTGCGGTCTACATATTCACTCTATCCAATATACCAAACAATATTTTTGGGCCTACTTTCTCGATCCTTGAAATGTGTGTCCAAAATTCTATTTTTATTCTCATTTTTATATGACAGTGGCTTCATTAGTTATACATCTGCAAAAATTCAGACAAATCAGCGGGTCCCTTGTGCAGGCTTTTTAGAAGTTTTGTGCAGGAAGTAATTCTTGGGATATTCAGATCTTGTTGTTAACTGTTTTTTTTCCACTTGTCTCAGATCCACCAGAACCACCAGAACTCACCATGACTGGGGGAATATTGTCAGTCACAGAATCGGATGCAGTGGAGGTGAATGACTTTCCATCATTTGCTTATTTTAATGTTTTCTCTCTGATTTAGTCCTAAACTTTCAAGCATTCTTTGTTTCCGCAATTTTAATAGTTTTTACTGCACTAGCCCAGATGTGGATGCACCACACACGTTTAGGCTGATGTCTTGTTTACCTCCCCTTCTATAACTCTTCTTTGTTAGATTGGATCCTGTATCGGTCGGAATGCTTATCCTGCACCAACTATCGAGTGGTACAAGAACCAGCAACCCCTAAACCCACCAAAAAGCCCAAACAAGGGTATGTGCAGATTACTTCAGATTTCTTCAGATTTCTTGGTGTTTTTGTTTGTTGATTAACATTTTTTCAGGTCCCTTTCAGCTCATAAGCTTTTTACAGATATACACTTGTGTCAAAAGTTGAAATCATCCAGAAATGCTCATGTTTTTAATAGAAATTGCTGTTTTTATTAACCAAGGAAGCATTTCTGATGTCAGAAAACTTTTTTTATATAGTCAGACTTAACACTGAATAATCCACCATTGGCAGCAATTCCAGCTTGTAGGGCTTATTTCTCTGAATTTATGATGAGGCTTTTCCCGCACAGTAGGGTTGAGGTCTATTGATTTACACCATGTTAATTACATCAGTATACCAGGCTGATATTTTAGGAACTTATACCAGAGGTCCCCAACCATGTTGCTCACTAATTCATTGGATGTTGCTCCAGTGGCCCCAAAGCAGGTGCATATTTTTCAGTTTCTGGCTTGGAAGCAAGTTTTGGTTGCATAAAAAAACAAGTTTCTGACCAAACAGCCTCCTGTAGGCCACTAACCCACATAAAGCTACCAAATAGACAATCATAGCCCTTACTGGGCACCCCGTTTGATGCTTGTGTTGCTCCCCATCACATTTTACATTTGAATGTGCCCCATGGGTAAAAAAAAGGTTGGGGACTCCTGTCTTATACCAAACAGCAAATCATATTACTAAAATAACAAGGTAAAAAAACAAAAAAAACACATTATGATTGAGGGATTTCATCCCGAAACGCGTTTTGTACTGCTCCTGCTCCAATAAAACATGCCCAGAAGTGCCGTCTATTTCTGATTTTGTGTATAAAATAACAAGGGGCAGATTTATCAAAGGTCGAGGAGAATTTTCGAATTCAAAAAATGTGAATTTCAAGCTATTTTTTGTGTACTTCGACTAGGGAATAGTCCAAATTCGACTTCAACCATAGGCCATCTAAAACCTGCCAAATTGTTGTTATGGGGGACCACCTAGAACCTATTTGGAGTCAATTGGAGGACTTTGAAAAATCTACGTTTTTTTTTTGGAAAAACTTCAAATTGAATTGAATGGGCTATTACGAATGCGCTAATTAGAGTCGTACTAGTGCGCTAGTACGACTCTAATTCAACCAAATACGGACCTATTCGATCGAAAACTGACCTATTCGGCCAAAAAAAAACTTTGACTTATTTTCGTTTGGTCTTTTTGAATTCTAATTTTGAAGTTTTTCAAATTTGACCCCTGATAAATATGGCCCCAAGTGTCAGTATCATTAACCATAGACAAAGATAGGAACTGAAACTTAGGGAAAGATTTATGAAAGGTCAAGGTGAAATTTGAATGTCGAGCTAATTTGTGTACTTAGACTAGGGAATAGTCCAAATTCGATTGAAATTTGAAAATTTGAATATCAAAATTTATCATGTACTCTTTTGTCTCTTTACAAATTCGACTTCGGCCATTCGCCATTTAAAGGAGAAGGAAAGGTTAAAACTAAGTAAGCCTTATCAGAAAGGTCCATCTAAATATACCAGTAAACCCCCAAAGTAATGTTGCTCTGAGTCCCCTGTCAAAAGAAACACTGCATTTCTTTCCTTCTATTGTGTACACATGGGCTTCTGTATCAGACTTCCTGCCTTCAGCTTAAACCTCATTGCCCTGGGCAAGAGCATGCTCAGTTTGCTCCTCTTCCCCACCCCCTCCCTTCTCTACTGTAATCTGAGCCCAGAGCAGGGAGAGACTCAGGCAGGAAGTGATGTCACACCACATTAATACTGCAGCTCCTATTCTAAACAAACAGAGAGTTTCTAGAGCTTTTTACTCAGGTATGGTAAAACATTCTACAGAATAAATATAGCATTCTAGCTTGCACTATTGCAGCTAATCTATTGGCAATAAAATGCCTCCGTAGCTTTCCTTCTCCTTTAAAACCTGCCAAATTGCTGTTTTAGCCTTTGGGGGACCTATTTGGAGTCAATTGGTGAACTCTAACTAAAATCTAGGTTTTTTTGGGAAAACTTCAAATCGAATTCGATCAAATGCGCTATTACTTAGATTCGTACGAATTAAATTTGATCGAATGCACTATTACTTAGATTCAATCGATCCGAATTCGACCGAATACAGACCTATTCGATCGAAAACTGACCTATTCGGGAAAAAAAAACTTTGACTTCATTTTGTTTGGTCTTTTTGAATTCAAATTTCGACCCTTGATAACTCTGCCCCTTAGAGCTTACATTCATTAGTGTATGAGAATAATAAAACCGAACTTTGTCTTTTTCCATATTTCCAATGCAGATCTGTACATGACGTCTCGCACAGTCAGAGAAGCCTCTGGTTTGTTCACCGTCTCCAGCACTCTCTTCCTAAGGCCAACGAAGCAAGATGCCGATTCTCGATTTTCCTGTAGAGTTGTATTTGCTGTACCTGGAGGATCATCCGGCTTTATGGAATCTAAGGCCTTTAATCTGACTTTGCATTGTGAGTGAGGCCACTGCTTGATTTTAGCCCCTACAGTCTCACATCTTTTACCTTGATACCACTTTATTTTGCATTCCTATTAAGCACCCCTTATTTATGTGTCTTTTGCATTCCTCTGTATTTCTTCACCTTCTTCTTGAGTTCTCAATATTTCTTCTGTGAAACATACAGTAATGTAGACTTGCAGAAGCTGAAGAGTTGAACTTAATTGGTATGTCTTTGTAGATATGGTAATTTGTATTAGGACTTGAGGTGTGGTACCTTCTCACAGCTGTTGGGAATCCCTTCTGTGTGTGTTTGCATTCTGGTGTCTGGAATATACACCTTAAAGGGAAAGTAAAAATGCCTTTGAGATACTGTCATCAGAGCTGCAAAAAGTGCAAGTGCTAGTGCTAGCCAATCATGGTCCCTGCTATAAAGAGAGCAATAAAGTACAGCTTATGTGATCTCTCTTAACTTGCTTATTTCCGTATAGTCCTGTGTTTTAAATATTTCCTCTGATTTCAGTATGTCACATTTCAACTGTGTGTTGGAACCCATAGAATTAAATTGATCTGCATAAAATTAGAATTATTAATACACCATTATTTCATTTTTATAATACCTAAACGAAAAAAAAAAATATTTATCAGAAACAATAATAAAATTGATCTGCATGAAATTAGAATTATTAATACACCATTATTTAATTTTTAACGAAAAATTTTTTTTTTATCAGAAACAATAAAAAAAAGAACTGTCTAAATTGCTCAGTTATTTCTAGCAAAGTCAAAGAAACCTCTGTGCAACTTGCTGTACTTCTCTGATGCTGCTCAGCCCTCACTATTCAAAATGTCTGTTTCCCTTCAGTTTACACAGAAGACGTGAAGTTTGAGTTGCTGTCAGCCATGCCGATAAAGGAGGGGGACGATGTGACTTTTCGTTGTGCAGGAGACGGGTACCCCCCACCTTCCTATATGATTGAAAGAGTCAAGGTACTGGGAGTTTCTTCATGACGTCGACTGTTCTCTTTGTACTATGCATTGCTAAACGTTTGTTATGTGAAATCATAAAAACATCAGTTTTAATGTGGTTCTGAACTGAAAATGTGAAGATAAGCGTCATATCAGTATCACCCATGCTGATGTTTTCCTGTTGACAGCAATGGGTGTGACATCCAACATTCTGAAGGAATGAATTGAATTGAAATGAATTCTCTCTCACTTGTACTTCTCTTTGTGACCTCATGTCCCAATTGACAGTCCTCCAAACCTCCAGCAAATCATTATCTCTGTGTGTTCTTTTCTTGTCTTACAGGATGGCACAGAAGAAGAATTATACTCTGGCTCTGATTCAATCTTTATAAAACGTAACGTGTCTAGAGAAGACTCAGGGGTGTATCGATGTCACGCTCTGGACTTTGACACCCCAGAGGAGATTATTCTTTTACGGGAACAGAACATTTTTGTGCACTGTGAGTGTGAAGTATGGCGAGTAGTCGTGATATACCGTTTTGTATTCAGCTTGTGGCATTTTATTTGGAGTTCTCTTTGGAGGTAGATAACGAAGTTACATTAAAGGCAATTTTACCTTCTAAAGGTGGCCATACATGGGCCGATAAAAGCTGCCGACAGACAGCAGCTTATTGGCCTGTGTATGGGGCCCCCCGACGGGCTTCCCCGATCGAGATGTGGTCAAACGTCGGATGGGACTAAAAATCCCTTCAGATCGCGGCCGTATGTGTTCGTTGATGTGGTCCCGCGATCCGACCGCCCGTTACTATTCGTTAGGATCCGATCGTTGGGCCCTAGGGCCCACGATCGGATCAGCCTGATATTGCCCACGGTGCCCGAGGTGGGCATATCAGGGAGAGATCCGCTCGTTTGGCGACATCGCCAAACAAGCAGATCTCTCCATGTTTGGCCACCTTTAGTCATCTGCAAGGTTCTGGTTACCACAGGGGAATACCCACAGCTAATTGCTTTAGTTTAGGTATTACTTTGAGTTTATAAAGATAGGGAACCAGTGTATGAAGTACACTGAAAAAAAAAGTACTACTGTGTACAGTGGGCTCGGGAGCACACGCTCCAAACCTTCAGCAAAGGGAGCAAATACCAAGAAACATCAAAGGAGGCTGGCACAAGCCTGGACCACATCAAGTAGAAGAGCCAAAGTCAGATGGTAAAGATTAAAAGTACACATTTTATTTTCCATAATTAAGAACTAAGGCCAGACACGTTTCATGTCTACCAAGGACACGAAACGCGTCAGGCCTTGGTTACCATCTGACTTCGGCTCTTCTACTTGGTGTGGTCCAGGCTTGTGCATTACTTAGAGTTTGCCTGACCATTTCAATGGTAATGACCCTCCTCTAGATCATGCCCAGTTCTCCAGGCTTGCCAGGGAGATGATGGCCGCTTAGATTAGGCTACATTTGTAAGCAAAGCCGCTAATACCTTCATACAAACATGGCGGAAATAAAGCAAAGGGACATTGCCACTAGACAAAAGCATAGAGGAAATGTTTTATGTGGAGGCCCATAAAAACCAGCAAGCATTCCTTTTTTCAGGATTTTAAACAAAATCAAAACCCAAACCCTTTAATTAATAGTTTGGGCTCTTTTTTTACCAACTGGACTTTTGCAGCTTTCAGGCAAGTATCTTCGGGTGGTCCCTTAGGCATTGTCTGCCATAAATACTAAAAATATAATTTGGTTTTAACTCAGTCTGAAAATATTTTATTTTGTTACAGCAGTTGTAAATTAGTCAATATGCACAATGAATATGTATATATAAATTTGGTTTCAGATTCCGTTAAGTTTTTGGCTCTTTAATAACTTTTGCTTCATCAAATTGTCTCAAAACAGATCTGGGACCCCTTTCTGTGCTCCCACAAGAACCAGTCACCATACCTCATGGCAAGGACCTCCAGCTGTTTTGCTCAGGTGATGGCTCTCAGAAGCCCCATCTGAGCTGGAAAAAGGTAAAAAGAATCAACAGGGGCCCCATAAATTATTAATTTCATTTCTTAAACCAGAACACTTTGATTGATTGCCAAAGCCCAAGCTAATTTGTAAATGGGCCCCCATTTTCAAGTTACAAGAGTTGGGCCTACCAAACTGTGTGTTGTATGTGCAAACATAAGTCTTCTCCTCTGTTCACCAACACAATCCTTCTATTCAGTTTCCGTTCCCCTTTTCTTGTTCCTCATGGTACTTAAAGGGCATGTAAAGTCTAAAATAGAATAAGGCTATAAATGCTGTATTTTGTATACTAAATATAAACATGAACTTACTGCACCACAAGCCTAATCAAACAAATGATTTATGCTTTCAAAGTTCACTACAGGGGGTCACCATCTTGTAACTTTGTTACACATCTTTGCAAGACTAAGACTGTGCACATGCTCAGTGTGGTCTGGGCTGCTTAGGGATCATCATAAACAAAGCTGCTTGAGTTCTGCATGGCTGGGAAGTAAGGCGGGGGCTCCCCCTGCTGTTCATAAGTATGATTGTTTCCCTGCTCAGCAGTTAGGGACCGTCTGACAATTCCTATCCACAGCAGTTTTTTCTTATAAAAACGGTACACATTTTTTAATTAAAGTATATTGGAGATAGGTTTCTTTTTCATGACAGAAAGTAAAAATGGGATTTTATTTTTTTGCCTTTACATGCCCTTTAATGTCAAATATCCTCCTCCCGCATTGCTTACATTGTTCAGGTTTCTTCGTATACTGTATATAGTATGCATCTTGAATATTGCAGTAGTCTTATTTCTTGTATTAACAGGGTGACAAAATGATCTCAGAAACCAGTAGATATCGACTGCGTGATGTCTCATATGCTGACGCTGGGGTTTATACATGTCTGGCTACTGTGCCTGAAGTGCCTGGACTGATGAAGGAGCACAGCATCACTGTCGCTGTTGAGGGTGAGGTGGACTCCATGCATGTTAGGGAGGCTGTGGTGTGTGTTTACTGTATATCCTTATAATATCTTAAAGGAGAACTAAAACTTAACTAAAGAAGTAGGGCAGAAATTTTGTACATTGTGTTTTGGGTTTCTGTACCAGCCCAAGGCAACCACAGCCTTTTAGCAGTAAAGAGCTGTGTCTCCAAAGATGCCCCAGTAGCTCCCCATCTTCTTTTCTGCTGATTCACTGCACATGCTCTGTGCTGCTGTCACTTACTGAGCTTAGGGACCCACTCACAATATACAATACACATAGAATATAACTGTAACAGTATAAGGCTGATTTGTAAAACATTCAGATTATTGGTACATGGCAGGTCAGAAACCAGCACATTTAGCATCATAATTTCATAATCAGCCTGTAGCATCAGCTTATATGACAGATGAACCTTATTTTCTGCTTGATGATGTGCAACAACCCCAAAGCTTCTCAACAGCTGCTCAAAACACAATGCTCAAAACACAATGGGGGTCATTTACCCATGGAATCCAATCAGATTGTTGCATTCATTGTTCTACTTGCAGTTGGCTTTAAAAAGCTAATCACTGATTGGTTGCTATGGGTAACTGCCCATGGGCAAATTTTCCCACTGTTGATAAATGAGCCCCAATGAGCGTGTGAGTGTCACAGACACTTCTGACAAAATCTAAGATGGGAGGTGAGATCCCGAACCTTTAGGCTTGTGCAATAAGTTCAATATATAAAATATGACATTTATAACCAATATTCATTTTAGGCTTTAGTTCTCCTTTAAAGCAGTTGAACCATAGGGTTCATCTCTTGATGGAATGCCTATGGGATCAAGTGATTAGTTTCTCTCATTGTTTTTCCCTCGCCAACAACATTTTTGCACAAGAAACGACAGGAAGCTGAGCGGTATTCATCAAGATAGTCTTTTCTAATATGCCCCATAATAACGCTCCTCTGAAACTTACCAAGGCTTCTATTTAGCCATGAGGTCTCCATGACAGCTTCTTTCAGTAGGGCCAACAAATTTTTTCTTTCGGTCAATGAAAGCGTCTTCCTCTAAGGCCATGATTCAGTGATCCCCAACCAGTGGCTCGTGTTGTAGAAAGATGTTGCTCTCCAACCCCTTGGATGTTGCTCCCAGTGGTCTCAAACCAGGTGTTTATTTTGGAATTCCTGTCTTGGAGGCAAGTTCAAGTTGCTGCCAACCAGAACTTCCTGAAGGCTGCCAGTCCACATAAGGGGCTACCAAATACCCAATCACAGCTCTTATTTTGCACCACTCAGGAACATTTTCATGCTTGCTTGCTCCACAACTCTTTTTACATCTAAATGTTCCTCACAGGTAAAAAAAATGTTTGAGGAACCCTGCCATGAGAGTTTCTTCCTATAGAGCCATGAAGGTTTCTTTCTTTAGGGCCATGAATAATTATTTTTGTGAGGACCATAATGTAGAACCATAAGTGTCTTGTAGGCCCTGTACGATAGTAACTGCTAAATTAACCCATAAAGCACACAATCGTAAAGTCACCTTCTTCCAGTAAACTTTGCAGCTTTTTTTTTGCGGCTTGTAGCTATAAATTTGCAATCAGAAATGAGGTTGCAGTAGGAAGAGTGGTCCAGCAGCAGTTTACCCATTTTGTTTATCCAATGACATGTTGCTGGTTTCATTTTTCAGCTCCGTAGCAAACCTGGTGTAAGGCCGCTGGTGTTCATTTTTGGGTGCATTGAGTTTTTTTCCACTTTCAAAACACGAATGTCCAAACTGATTAATCTGACTGATTAAACACTAAAGAATATAGTGGAATATATTTAAATCCCATGAATATAAATCATCCTTGTTTTGCATTCTGTAACAGGGATCATAACCTGGGGTGTGTAATCTGCTGCAAAACTATAATTCCCAGCATCTGCCCTGCAAGCAAGGGTCTGTAGGGCAGTAAAAGCCAAAGGTGACTTATCTCGGTTGTAAAATAGCTACGATAATGGCCGCCATTCAGCTCAGGGGAAAGAGATGTGCAAAGCTGGAGAGCAGCTGGAGAAGGGTTGCTATTCGCTTGTCTTTGTTTATGTCCTTTCTCATGGAATAATAAGGGCATAAGCAGTCACCCTAGTGATATTGATCACCAAAGATATGGGGAAGGTAGTGGCTGTTTTGCAAGATCCTTAATTTTAATGGAGGGGATTAAGTAGAAGAGTGAAAGTGGCATTAATTAGTAAAAATGCTAATCTTATGCCTGCCTGGAAACAAGGTGATATTGTGTAAATTAGCAAATTTAAGGTAAAAGTTAAAGTAATTAAGATTTATGCACATTTATTACTACATCAATGTTCATGTATAATTCAGTGTATTTTATTAGTGTGAAGTCAGTTGTTCTTCTGAAGGGAGGCAGCTAAAAGGCAGAGTGCAATTTGCCCATTGGTCGCAGTTTTACCAACTAAAACGGAGTTGATTATGAGTGTTTTGTCCCCTACCCATGGCGCTACGAACCCATCTGGTGACAACATACTTGAAAATGCCCCCTGTGCTTTGCCCTTAAATCATCCTTTTAGCATGTTATAGAGTGGCTGATTGTTAGCAACTTCTCAGTTGGTCTTCATTGTTTATTTTTATAGGTTTTTTAATAATTTGCCTTTATCACCGCCTTCTTCTCACTCGGCTTTTAAATGGGGGTCTCAAAAAACACTCAAAAACTATAAATAATAAAAAAATGAAAACCAGTTGCAAATATCACTCTCTACATCATACTAAGGGGGTTATTTATCAAGGTCCGAATTTTTCGAAGTATTTCTAACATAAAAATCCGATGCCCGAATGGACCTTATTTATCATTAAAAAAGGACCTCGAGAGCTTTAAGATGCCGGATTTTAGGAGTTGGACTTTTAAGACCATCAGGCTTTAATAAATTCCGAAAAAATTCGTAGTTTTTTTCTTAGTCTGAAAACTACGAATTATTCGAATTTCAGATATTCGGAGCATAATAATTAACCCCCTAAGAGGCAAACCTCCCCTTTAAAGTAATGTTTCATGGTAAAAAAATAAAAGAAACACCAAGAAATTGATGATTGGAGGGCCATTTATTTTTTTTCATATGGGATAAGTTAGTGAAGTGTAAGCTTGAAACACCTATAGGTGTTATTGTGATGCTTCCCAGACTAACACTGACCACACATACTGAACTGGCTGACCATTGCTCTGTGTGTGGTCACTTTAAGATATCGGCAGCCTAAGCAATGCCATTGTTGAAAGATAACCGTGGCCTTCTAATGGCAGCAGTGCATTTTTTATATTGATTAAATGGTTGATTTAAGATAATAAGTTAGTTATGTACATTAGGACCAGTGACTGAATGGCGTTTCATTCTATGTATAGCTGGGTTTAATGCACAATTGCTGATGAAGCCCTTTGGGTGCTTAATGGAGAGGCAGGTTTGTTTTAGGAGATTGGTTAATCCATTTAATAGCTCTCTTGGTTCTGCCTGAACCATTTATAGCTGCTAGGGTAAAGGATAATTATAATATATAGGCGGCTCCAATACATTGGTTTGGATGTAGCATGTTTCACTGGTATGTTATTGTTGTATTGCTATTGTTGACCTTTGTTAAAGAAAACAGTTTAGACCAGTAGCATAAAGGTTATTTAGATCAAGACTGCCAGCACAGGTCATTTAGGGCCTCATACTGTACCTTTATATAGTCATAGGTATCTATATATACACACACACACACACACACATATATATATATATATATATATATATATATATATATATATATATATACGTGTATGTATATATATATATATATATATATATATATATATATATATATATTTGCTTGTTGCTGGAGTCAATGGATTATGTTGGATTTGTGAGGGTCACAGCCCCTTCCTGTATAAATAAAATAACAAAAAATATATTTTTGGATTATTCTAGGAGCCCCTCAGCTGGAACGTGGAGATGAAGTAGTTGAGGTGCTTTCTGAAGGTTCTATGGTGACACTAACCTGCTCAGCACAGGGATTCCCAGAACCAGAGATCACCTGGAACCCACCAGAATTAAAGGTACTTATCTGTGTGCATCATATAGTGTATTTTTAGTGTGTGTTCTGCTTCATTGCCATCAGTTTTCATATAAATATTGCGAGGACTGTCTTTGCATCTTGGCTCTGCACCTTATATTACATAACCGCCATTTATTGTCTTGTTCCCATGTTTTGTTGCTGGAATTTTTCATGAAAAGTCTCTATGATCAAACAGCTTAGTATCTTGTAAGCCCAAAGTTGGACATAAACATGCTACATCCAAGCAAAGATAAACATACATAGACCTCTTTGTGCCATGTAGATTCCAGATCTGCCTAAATATAAACTAAGTTGTGGGTGTTACAAATGTAGGAGAAGATTCCATTATAGGGATTTATTTTCTTTTTCAAAAAAGGGGCTATTGTGAGTAATTCTTTCATTGAACTTCGCGTTCCCCCTCAGTCAGAGCTGTCTCCAAGCAGTCTCTCTGCCATGAATACTGGACTCTCTTCTTTCTTTGTGCGGTAATAGCTCATGAGTAACGAGGTCAGTGATGCTTTGTTTGGCTTCTCAGGGAGTTTGATCATCCTTGGCCTTTGTGTTGAAGAATGAGTCTTGTTAATCATAGTTCGGTGTGCGATTGGTCACCACACTTGCTTACAAAGATCCCAATCAGGCTGTGTGCCTTGTGGTCACTACTCTTCCTTCTTCATTCTTAGAGCACACAAACATTAAATGGACAACACGTGATAAGCACAGTAACCATGAAAGCCTTATCTAAACTGATGAATGATATATCCTGCTCTGCAAGAAATGACCTTGGGTCTGCCGAGAAGAAGTTCACTCTAAACAGTAAGTCTGGTTGAGATATAAACTCTAATCATCATCATCAGGGCTGAGGCATGTGTGGAATGGTCATGATACGAACTCTAAATACCTAGTAAGTCTTAGCAAGGGTTGTATGGTATTTGAGTGTGATACAGGCTCTACCCATGTTGTGCTGAGGGCCTAGTCTTGTGAGGTATGATTGTGATATGAAATATAAACATCTGGCAAGTCTTAACCACAGTTGTGTGGTGTGGAGGTGAGAGATGATGTCTTATCATCTCTAAGTTAGGCTGAAGGCCAAGGCCTTTGTGGTGGAAGTGTTGTATGAGCTCCAAACATCTGGAAAGTCTTACAAAGGGTTGTGTAGTATAATACTAACTTTAACCAAGTTAGGCTGATGGTCCTGTAGGGTTTTAATGTAATATGAACTCAAGACATATGTTAAAGGGGGACTAAAGTCTAAAATAGAATAATGCTGTATTTTGTATACTAAACATAAATATGAACTCACTGCACCACAAGCCTAATTAAACAAATGATTTATGCTTTCAGAGTCTTGTTACTTTGTTAAAGGAGAAGGAAAGCTCCAAGACAGTTTATTGCCAACAGATTAGCCACAACAGTGCAAGCTAGAATGCTATATTTATTTTGCAGAATGCTTTACCGTAAACAGCTCTAGACACTGTCTCTGTTTGTTTAGGATAGAAGCTGTCATATAAGCTTGGTGTGACATCACTTCCTGTCTGAGTCTATCCCAGCTCACTCATAGCTCTGGGCTCAGATTACAGCAGGGATGGGAGGAGGGAGGGGGTGAGGAGCAAACTGAGCATGCTCAAGCCCTGCCCTGTAGGTTTATGCTGAAAACAGGAAGTCTGATACAGCAGTCCATGTATACACAATAGAAGGAAAGAAATGCTGTGTTTCTTTTGACAGAGGACTCAGAGCAGCATTACTTTAAGGGTTTACGGGTGTATTTATATAGACCTTTCTGATAAAGCTTACTTAATTTTAGCCTTTCCTTCTCCTTTAACAATCTTTGCAAGACCAAGACCATGCACATGCTCAGTGTGGTCTGGGTTGCTGCTTAGGGATCGTGGTAAATTATCAAAACAGCACAAGTCAAATAACATCTGCTATAGGAAGCTGATACAGCAAGACTGATTAATAATCAGAATATGCAGACTGCACCGGGTCTGTGGATACAAATCCCTACACAGTCGCTGGCTGCTTTACAGGGAAACAAACAGAATTGCTTGAGTTCTGGGAAGTAAGATGGGGGGGGAGTAAGTATGATCCTTTCCCTGCAGAGCAGTTGGGGACCATCTGAAGTTTCCTATCCACAGCAGTCAGAGCAAGTAAATGAAAGGAGAATCTCACTGCATACAGTCAGGTTTCTTATAAAAACGGTACACATTTTTTAATTAAAGTATATTGGAGATAGATTTCTTTTTCATTAAAGGAAGTAAAAATGGGATTTTAATTTCTTACCTTTACATCCCCTTTAATTCTTGCCAAGGATTGTGTGCCATGTTAGTGTGAAGGTTTCATTTGTACGTCATGCTGAGGGTCAAGGTCTGAGTGTCATACAAATGCTAAACAACCAAGGGCTTTGTGGTATGAGTGTGATATGATGTTCAGAATATTTGAGATCTTAATTAAATATTTCCTTTTTTTACACAGTGAACTCGGTTTCACCAAGTGCAAGACCGCCACAAGGTAACTGGGGCATTGTTGAAAGGGGAGAATCAATGCTAAATCAGTGTCTCTTTATTATTACCCTTTAATAATGTTTGTATTTGATTACAGAACAGACCGGTGGAAGTAGTACAGCCATCATTGCTGTGGTCGTTTGTGTCATCCTCCTCCTTCTGGTCGTGGCCCTCTTTTATTTCCTACAGAAGAAAGGAAAATTAACGTGTGGCTCATCGGAGAAGCAGTCATTGTAAGAGACTCCTTTGTTTGGTCTATAGGGAAAGGCAGCAATGTGGTTCATAGTGTATTTTGTAGTAGAGATATGGAGTTGGGGTTGGAGATGAAAGAGGCAGTGAGAGAGTCTAATTCATCGTAGATTTATACAACCGCACCTTTTCATGTGGAAATTCCCAAACTGTGGGACTGTCCACGTAGCGGGGGTCAAAGTAGTACCTTGGGGGCCCAGTCTGTGTCCCAACTGGGATGAGATATGGGGGGAATAGTTTTCTTATCTAGGTTTTGATAACCACACCTGAATGCCAGATATGCTGAGATTTGGGTTGAAAATGCATATTCTGGGCCAGATGTTCTTGTAATATTATAACAAAATGACGGATACAAAATGGTTATTTACATAAGGGAAGAGGACCCTGGGAAAATGCTCTTGAGGGAGCCCAATGTCTAAAATAAAAGTGAAATCTATTGCTATACATTTTGCTATTCTGCTTAGTTGTATTGACTCCCTAGCAAAATAAATCAGCTCTCACCTATATGCACAACTGTATATGAAATGTCATAAAGAATAAACTCTGGGTTTCCCTTTATGGCCCTAGATTGTGGGGTAGTACATACCCCCTTGGAGCTTGAGGCATTGAATGTGAACCCATTTAGGATAAGATATAAAGTGAATGCTTATTTGCAGCCCTAGATATTCCAGGACATCCAGCATAAAGGCAACTGAGGTTATAAATTATTATTACTATACAGGTATGGCATTTGTTATCTGGAAAACCATCATCGGGAAAGTTACGAATTACAGAAAGGCCATTTCTCATAGACTCATAGATTATCTAAATAATCCAGTTGTTAAAAAATGATTTCCTTTTTCTCTGTAATAATAAAACAGTACCTTATACTTGATCCAAACTAACATATAATTAAAAGTAGCCTATTGGGTTTATTTAATCTTTACATGATTTTCTAGTAGACCTTAGGTATGGAGATCCAAATTATGGAAAGATCCATTATCTGGAAAGCCCCAGGTTTCATGCATTCTGGATAACAGGTCCCATACCTGCAAGAGATTATTCAGTTTATTGTGTTCGACGTCCCTGAAACCCTAGTAGGATGACAGCTATGTTTTCATATCCATAACATATAGGTGACCATACACGTGCAGATTAAAGCTGCCGACATCTGTCCTTTAGTCCGATTCAGCATCTTATCTGCCAGTGTATGGGGGGCTTCCGACAGGTTTCCCCAATCAATATCTGGACAAGATTTTTCTGGCGATTGATACCACATCATCTGATTGATGAGGTCCTTGTCCCGTCGGCGCCCATTCTCTTTGTAGTAATCCGATCTTAGGGGGCATTGGCGGCACAACAGAGTTTGCAGCTGGGGAGCCGGAGGCTACTGTGGGGGGGGGGCTGAGGCTACAGGCCCAGTGGGCCCCACAGTGTGACACTGAACTTGCCCCCAATTTTGTACACAAATATACTCTCCTTCTTATTTTTTTAATGAATTAATAAAAAAAAGGTAAGTAAAGTGCCAACGCTTTTCTAGTATATTTTATCATTGTCTGCCTTGGTTAGCCATTCTAGCTGCCAGTTTGTCTTTATGGAAGTTATTGTCTGGCAACATGTATAGAGTAGCAACATCTTTATCCTTTCTCCGACCTTTGGCTTTGTATGTGTTTACTGTCCCCACCACCACCTTCGTTCATCTCACCCTCCTCTTCTTCATCTGACATTCCAGCTCTGTGTTGAGTACAGATATAATTAGAAAGTTATCTTAAAACATATGAGTACCCAAAAGCACATGTTGGAGGCATATCCCCAGACTCCCAGGAGAATTTATTGTGTTCTTTTTTATTTAACAAAATGGGAAATGAAATAAAATGACCAATTAAAGAGAATAGATGCTCAGAATTTCTCCCATTTCATTCTTCACTCACATTCCCAGTGCCTCGTCCCTTACTTCCTCATTCCTCCCTTCTCTGCTTCACTCTCTCCTCTCATGTTAGTGTTCCCTTTATGTGTCTCAGTAGACCGTTATGTCCACTTAAAAATAACTTCTGATATAAACAACTGGGAGCCCTCCTTTCCTCTCAGTTCTACCTTAAATTAAAATCTATATCAGAATTTATTTGGACTTAAAAAAGGGCCTATTGTAATTATAGGTTGTATATTAAAAGTTTCCCTTGTTCAAGGGAATTTGAGACTTCTTTTTATCAAAGCCTTTCCGGGGGAAATATTTTTATGTTGCACTCAACTCATTCGCATCAGGAAGCTGTGATATATTTAAAGGGGTTGTTCACCTTTAAATTAACTTTTAGTATGATGTAGAGAGTGATATTCTGAGACAATTTGACAAACAGTTTGTTTTCATTTTCTATTATTTGTGGTTTTTGAGCTATTTTGCTTTTTATTCAGCAACGCTACAATTTGCATTTGCAGCAATCTGATCCAAATTCCCCTAGCAACCATGCACTGATTGGAATAAGAGACTGGAAAATGAATAGGAGAGGCCTGAATAGAAAGACAAGTATTACAAAGTAGCAATAACAGTAACTTTCACTAACTTCGAGTGAAGGATTCGAAGTAAAAAAACGTTGAATTTCGAAGTGTTTTTTGGGCTACTTCGACCATCGAATGGGCTACTACGACCTTCGACCATCGTTCAACTATTCAATAGTCGAAGTACTGTCTCTTTAAGAAAAAACTTCGACCCCCTAGTTCGCCATCTAAAAGCTACCGAACTCAATGTTAGCCTATGGGGAAGGTCCCCATAGGCTTTCCTAAGTTTTTTTGATCGAAGGATATTCCTTCGATCGTTGGATTAAAATCCTTCGAATCGGTCGATTCAAAGGATTTTATCGTTTGATCGAAGGTATAATCCTTCGATCGTTCAATCACACTATTTGCGCTAAAATCCTTCGACTTCGATATTCGAAGTATTTTAATTCTCAGTCGAATATCAAGGGTTAATTAACCCTCGATATTCGATCCTTTGTGAATCGGCCCCCTAAATGTGTAGCCTTGCAGAGCTTTTTTTTTTTTAGATGGGGTCAGTGACCCCCATTTGAAAACTCAAATAATTCAAGTTTAAAAAAAAAAAAAGATTTCCTTCTTCTCTGTAATAATAAAACAGGACCTTGTACTTGATCCCAGTGAAGATAAAATGAAACCTTTTTGGAGGCAAAATAATCGTATTGGGTTTATTTATCAAAATCCAGAAATTTCTGATAATTTTCAGTAAAATAGTCAGACCAAATCCGTACATATTTGATATATCCATACTTTTTTCTGAAAACTTCCTGTGCGGGGAAAAAACTCGATAAAACCATGAAAAAATTCGAATTGTACAATTTTTTTTTTAGATTTTTGCCCGAAAACCGCAAAATTTTCGGATTATTGCTGAAAAACCCAGTGCAGGGTCAGGATATCTTCGTGACTTCTCTCATGACTTCTTCATGAACTCAGCAGGTCTGAGTCGGAGTACTTTTTTATTCTGATTTTTAACTAATTCCAAAAAATTCTAGTTTTTTTCCCACTAAAAATTCGGATTTTATGGTAAAAAAAAAAAACTAAAATTTTTGGCATTCAGACTTTAATAAATTACCCCCTATATAATTATTTTAGTAGACATAAGGTATGATGATTCCAAATTATGGAAATATTCCTCATCAGGAAAACCCCATGTCCCGAGCATTTTGGGATATATCCAAAACAGCCTTTAAGTATGCTGGACATGTACATCAGTCATGTATATCAGTATATCAGTCATGTGGAAGCATTTTTTACATGACATTTGTCTGTTCATGAAATGAATTTTCCATCCTAGTGCTTTCTCTGATGTATTCACAGCAGGAATTGGTCACAGTTGTGCTGACGGAGCTTAGCCTTTCTTGTCAAGCTGTTAATGCCATGATAGTTGATAGAGGAACAGGATTCATAGGGGCAAATTCACTAACCTCTGAACGACGGCTTCGCTCACAGTGCAAAAATTCCCCAGGCATAGATTCGCCAGAACAACGATAATTCACTAAAATCCGAAGTTGCGAAGAATGCTGGCGAAGTTGCGCTAGCGTTACTGTGCCAAGCGAAGCTGCGCTATCGTTGCCTAATTTGCATACAGCGGGAAGTAAAACTTCAATGGATGTATATGTTGCAGCAAATACATTACATTACACAAGTCCATGGAACCTTAATAAAATAAAGTTGTTATATTGCCCTACACATGAGCCCAGTGTATAGTTTATGTGCCATATATTAGGAAATGTAGGGGGGAAAGCCAGTTACCCCAAAAAAAAATTCGCTCTTTTTGCAGCCTATCACCCTGAAAAAAATGAAAAGTCGCCAGCGTTTTTTGGGACTTAGAACATTTTTCAACTATTTTTTGAAGCAAGCCTTATCTACTCTATTGCACGTCGCCTGGTCTGAGGTGGCGAAGGCAAGTCTGGCGCAAGAGGTAACGTTCAGTAAAATCCGCATCTTAGTGAATTTGCGTAGTTACGTCCATTCGCCAGAGCGCAAATTCGCCTGACGTTAGGGAGCGAAGTACCGCTAGAGTCTATCTCCTTCGATAGAGAAGTTACTCCGGCGTCCGTTAGTAAATCTGCGAAGTTTCGCCAGCGTTAGTCACTTCGCCCTTTCGTAAATATGCCCCATAATGTAGCCTAACCCCAATGCTTTTTTGCCTGAAAAGAAAAGGAGTTTTTATAAAGCAGAACAGCTTCCTCTAACTTTACACTGGTGTAATACTACTGCCAGCAACCAGTAAAGAAGTAAAGAAGAAGCTTCGTTAATAACTTCATTACTGAAAAGGTGTTTACTCAGCATTTCTTATCATTTTTCACACCTGAAATTCTTTGCTGCCTGAATGTTCACGTTGATTTCCATGTGTTACCTAATTGTGATCTGAAATGGTGTAAATTAATGGTACATCTTTTGGTGTCAAATAAGAAGCACACCTGATTTAATCTAGTTTGTAGGTGTAAAACATTCTACCATTTATAGTGAGGATGTAGAGGAGTTGTATAAATTCTACACTCTTTCCATTAGGCCATTTCTAGGATGTGCTAAGCGTATGAAGATATTTGATTAATGGGGTAAATGTTGTATTTGGGGGGTTCATAAAGACATAAAAGTGAATATTTTCAGTTATTTCCCTGGTTATTGGCCATTAATGTTCTTAATTGCATTAAAGGAATTGTTCAGTATAAAAATAAAAACTGGGTAAATAGATAGGCTGTGCCAAATAATAAATGTTTTCAATATAGTTAGTTAGCCAAAAATGTAATGTATAAAGGCTGGAGTGACTGGATATCTAACATAATAGCCAGAACACTTGGTTTCCATTGATTGGTTAGCAGGCAGTACCCAATCAGTGATTTAAGGGGGTCCACAAGGGTCATAACTGTTGCTTTTGAATCTGAGCTGCATGATAAGGAACAATTGCAAACTTACAGAGTAGTTATGACCCATGTGGCCCCCCTTCAAGTCACTGACTAACTCAGAGTTAGAGAGCTGAAAAGCAGGAAGTAGTGTTCTGTTATGTTATGTTAGACATCCGCTCACTCCAGCCTTTATAGATATTTATATTTGGCTAACGAACTATATTCAAAATATTTTATTTTATTTTGCACTTCTATTTACCCATTTTTTATTTGTACACTGAACTGTTTTTGCAGAGTGAATTATACACCACAACAAAGGTGATGCTCATTGGTTTTATGTTCAAGGGTCTGTGCTCCAAATAGAGGCTTCCAGGAGCAGACTTTATTCACATGACAAAACAACCACCTACTGGGAAAAGCTTTAATCTTTTATGAAACAATCCTTGGGATTAACACAAATACAAGATTCCAAAGTCTATGGTTGGGTGGGAGGGGGTTGTTGAGTAAATATCAGCTGCTGGCCTATGTTCCCAAATTTTTTTTTTGTAGGTTTTTGTAGGTTGTGTGCACAACATTATAGTGCCATTATAGTGCCAATGTGCAAGTGCTTGTGTGGAAATAATCGCTGCACATTGTGAGGCTGAAACCTACACTGTTCTAAGTTATAAGTACAGGTATGGGACCTGTTATCCAAAATTCTTGGGACCTGGGGTTTCCAGATAACGGATCTTTCTATAATTTGGATGTTCATACCTTAAGTCTACTATAAAATCATGTAAACATTAAATAAACCCAATACGCTGATGTTGCTTCCAATATGGATTAATTATTAGGGATAGGGGGATTTGACCCGTTTCGCTTTTCCAAAAATTGGCAGCCAGCGAAAATTTGCCGAAATGCATTAAAGTCTATGGGCGACATTTTTTATTTGACGACATTCATGTCTATAGGCGTAATTTACACAGCGGCAAAATTTGCTTATTAATTATATCTTAGTTTGGATCAAGTACAAGATACTGTTTTATTATTGCAGAGAAAAAGGAAATCAATTTTAAAAATCTGGATTCTTTGATTATAATGGAGTCTATGGGAGAACACCTTTCTGTAATTCGGAGCTTTTTGAATAATGGGTTTCCGCAGTGATCCCCAAACAGTAGCTAGTGAGCAACATGTTGCCCTCCAACCCCTTGAATGTTGCTCTCAGTGTCCTCAAAGCATGTGCTTATTTTTGAATTCCAAGCTTGGAGGCATATGTCAAGTAGATTCTGTAAAAATGTTTGGTTTCCACAACTTCTAAGCATCTGCAGCCACTAGTTCAGAGTCCAAAATAGCAAAATAGATGTGCTGACAACTATATATGTGAACTAGAACCACCTGTAGGCTTCCAGTCCACATAGGGCCTTCCAAATAGCCAATCACAGCCCTTATTTGGCACCCATAGGGACTTTTTCATGCTTGTGTTGCTCCCCAACTCTTTTTACATTTGAATGTGGCTCACGGGTAAAAAAAGGTTGGGGACTCCTGGGTTTTCAGATAACGGATCCCATACCTGTACTAACTTATGCTATCTGACTGCTTGATAAATATACTGGTGTGGGTTAGAAGAGAGAGTGCCTCTTTTTATGTTTTATTTTCTACCCTTTCCATATTTGCCCAGGTTTGGAGAGACTGTTTGCTTTGTTTCAGCTTTCCTATCAGACCAATGGTACATATATGTTACCTAGGAGGCAATTTCAACGCACTTTCTTATGATCCCATTAAAATAAATTTTCTTATGCCAGGCCACCAGTCGATACTGAAGTGGCATCTGCTTTTACAGGCCATTGGCCTATATAAATAGATCATTGCTTTTTGGCCATCTGTCTGAGTAGACAATTTGGACAATAACTCCCAAGCCTTTATGCTCTCCTTTTCTCAGATTTGGCCAGATTTTGGCCTTGTCTAATGTAGCTTGTTCTTGTAGTTGGCAGTTGGCTATATGAGCATTAGCTATGCTTGCTTGGAGCAGGCATTTGTGGTTATACTCTACCATGAGGTTGTAAGATTTCCCAGGGAATGACTTTGTTGACATTTACCCACCTACTGTCAAGGAGCACAGCAAGGTACTTACATACTGTAGACCTCAAATAAAATCTTAACTAGAAGACCCATTCTCTTTATAAGCTTAATTTCAAGTTTCTCGGTAAAGTGTAGTGGCATGTGTTCTTCAGCACTTTCTTCTCCTTATCCGTGTGTCAGCTCCCATACTGCTCCATACTAAATGGTTTTCATCAGTAGATGAGATAACTGGTAACACATCCACAGACACCAGCAAACTGTCATGGAAAAAATGGTGGAATGCTTCATTATAGTGTTTTCAGTCAATTACATCTAAGCTGCGAGTGCACTAAATTCAACATGAAAGCCTATATGAAATATTTATTGTTTTAAAAATGTATAATTCTTGTAATGTGAAACAAAAAACAAAGGGCTGTCCATTGAACAATGCTGTTTATCTGTCCCACCGCAGAGCCCAGGATCCAGCTTCGGGTGAGCTAGCTGTTGAGTTAAAATCTGAGAAAGGTAACGAGCAACGAGGACTTCTTGGTTCCCGCGGTGGAGGTGGTCAGCCATCAGAGGTAAGAGGTCAACCGTATTTGACTTATATTGGTTTTTATACCAAAGAAAAGATGAAAAATAACTCGTATTTATTTCTCCTTTCCTTAAGTGTTAACAACGAGGAGCACTGAGCTCTACCATGGAAGGACATTTGGATGGACAGCGCCATCTTTGCCTGCCCTGGAACTCACTTGCTGCCTCCATGTCTCCAGCCTGTGGATTTCTGCTTTCTCTGCTCCCTGCACTTGTCTCAGAATGTTACAAAAGAAAAAGCAATGCAAGGACTCAGTTCAATGAGATACCGCATAAAGCCCTATGGACCTCTTGTGTGATGCTAAAGGAGAGAGCCCCCCATCCAACCTCAGGATATCTGGCTTTTATTATGACTCTTTGTAGGGCTCTCTTAACAAGGTCTGTTGAGGGGATAACACTCACCCCTTCCCGCGTTGCCTTAATGTCAATTGGCCATCGCTGCATTTCTACAGATCTCTGCCAGTTTGCTTAAATTTGATCCATTTTGCCTTTTTGTTGCTTTTAGTTCATGTTATACCTGTTTTTATTTCCCAGACTTTGTGTGAAAGATCTCCATAAGCCCACTGGGTGATGCTGCATTCCCAGCATGCCTTGAGGGAGTAGCACTGTTGGGACTTTATTGAATTACACTGGCCTTGGCCTTCCCCTGCTTGGGCCTATCTGTATATAATGTATTTACCTGTTGTCAGTACACTGGTTAGATTCTCAGTTTGTGCCTATGTTTGTTGTCATTTTGATCCCCAAAAACATACCCGGGATTATTGTTTTGTCTCCCAGTCCGTTCTTATCAGTCACAGTTTATATAGTTTATTATTCAAGTTAATATACTCAAAAGTATGTGGACAACCCTTCTAATTACTGTATTTGGCTTTTTAAACCACAGCCTTCTTTGCCCACTCATGTACCAATACATCATAAAATGGCATTCTTGACAGTTTCTAGTCTGGGAACAGTTTGGGGAAGACCTATTTCATCAAGATAATAACCCTAGCACAAAGTAAAATCCATATAGAATGGGTTTGCTGAGATGAAAGTAGAAGAACAGGACTGGCCTGCACAAAGCCCTGACCTCCACCCACCAGTTCACATCGTCATACATATGAATGGAAACAAATTCCACCAACAATGTTCCAACATCTAGTGGCAAGTCTTCCCACAAGAGCTGACAGTAAAGGTTGCTTTAGAAGTACCAACTTCATATTATTACCCTTGGTTTTAGGATGAGATCTTGGACTGGATCATGCCTGTGTACTTTTGGCCATATAGTGTATCTGTCAGGTTGTTTAATGGCAGCCCATAAGGTAATAGTTGGAAGAAACACGGTGCTCCAAAATAAATTGTAAATGACTCACCAAATAGCGAATGTGATCCGGGTGCACGAGCCCCAGACCCCCTGCTTTAGGGAGCGGTACGGCAAAGGATGTGAAGAAGAAGAAGCAGGGCCGGCCGGCACTCAAACGGATCCACAGGACCAGAGAAAATGAGTTAAAAATATTTTTATTTATACAAAGTTAAAAAATGTATATTTGCATCTCCATCCGCCCTACGCGTTTCGCACCCACTTAGGGCACTTAGTCGTGGGCTTGCCATAAGCGAGTGCGAAACGCTTAGGGTGGATGGAGATGCACATATAAATTTTTTAATTTTGTATAAATAAAAATATTTTTTTTTACAAATTTTCTTAGTTTTCCTGTGGATCCGTTTGAGTGCCGGCCAGCCCTGCTTCTTCTTTCCATCCTTAGCCCATAAGGCAGGGGTCCCCAACCTTATATTTTACCCGTGAGCCACATTTAAATGTAAAAAAAAGTTGAGGAGCAACATAAACATAAAAAAAGTTCCAGGGGTGCCAAATATGGGCTGTGGCTGGCTATTGGTAGCCCCTATTTGGGCTGACAGCCTACAGGAGGCTCTGTTTGGCAGTACAGTTGTTTTTTATGCAACTAAAGCTTTCCTTCAGACCAGGAATTGAAAAATAAGCAACTGCTTTGAGGCCACTTGGAGCAACATCCAAGGGGTTGGAGAGCAACATGTTACTCATGAGCTACTGGTTGGGGATCACTGCCATAAGGTAACCCGCTCATGATAAGACTTAGAAGAAAATCTTACTGCAGGGTTATACTTATTTCTTTGCAGTTCTGCACAATGATTGATTGTTCTGTTATGTCCCTTGCAAGGGAAGTCTGGTGACCTTATTTTTAAATCTACATTACCGTATATATGTTAAGAAAATAAGCCCCAAACAACTGTTTGGGGGTAACAAGACAAATGATCCCCTGTAGCTACATTTACCCTACAACAAAGCAGACTGATTATTGATTGATTGATTATTGCCTTGCTCTGCCCATTCCATTCACTGAATGAGAGAATGCACATTATGCTCAAGTTCTGTATTTCAGTCAATGGACAGGGCAACCGTGAGACAGGGAGTAAGTGAATGCTCTGGATCGAGTAATCTCCCTACTACAGTTGATACTTTGGGGCAGATTTACTAACAGTTCGCACCCATCACACCACTTCGCTAGAATACTAATAAGAATACTCTAATTCACTAAAATGGAAAGTTTCGTCCCGGGCATCGAACGCTGGCGACTTTTCGCTAGCGTTACTTCGGCTGTGTGAGCATTTCATAGTGAAGATGCACTAGCATTCATTTGTGCCTAGCAAAACTTCGCTAGGGATCTTGCGCTTAGGTCAATTTGCATAGGGCGGGAAATTTAAAGTTGTATGGACGTCTTTATTATAAATGCTGCTGCAAATGGTTTAAGTTACTGGTTTATATTTCACATGTCCAGGGAACTATAATAAAGACAAGAGAGTTAATATAATGCCCTACACATGAGCCCACTGTAAAATTCATGTTCCATATGTTATAAAATGTCTGGAGGAGAAACGATTATCCAAAAAAGTAAAAGGAGTTTTGCAGCCAATCCCGCTTAAAAAAAGGAAAAGTCGCCAGCTTTTTCGACACACAGGATATGATGTAAGTGACTTTGTCAGTAAATCTGCATTTTAGTGAATTTGTGGAGTGACGTCCGTTTGCCAAAGCAAAAAGTCGCCTGGCGATAGAGTGTGAATGAACGTTAGTTCATCTGTCTGTTTCCCTAGCGAATTGGCGGATGCACCTGTTATTAAATTGGCGATGTCCCTGCAGGTGCTTACGCTAGAGAATTGTCGCCACTTCGCTCCTTAGTAAATCTGCCCCTTTGTGTCCCCAAAATCATACTTGAGCAAACACTGCCTGTTTTTTTTCAATATGTTCATCCTGGAACAGTGCCAGTCCCTAGTAGTGGATTAGCCTAGAAAAATCTATTGACTTCAGATGATGAAACTTCAACGACATGCCACTGAATAGGGAGACGCCGCTGTAGGGGTCACGCACATTCAGTTATATATACAGTCAGTATGACCTATACAGTATATAGAACCTTATTTTAAAAAGAAGAAAAATGTTATTTAACTGCTTTTGACGGTGAAATGTGTGGGGTTAAGCTAATGGTCACAGAGCAATAAACGTTGTGTTCTTTTTGTGTAAGGTTTAGAGTTTCTTTTTTTCTGATGTTTTGAAGGATTTCCAGTTGAGAATACATTGGCACATGATAGAATAACAGGTTTTGCCATTTGCCATTGAAATCACTGGGGGGGAAACAAGGCACAATGCCCCTTGTTTTTACCTGGACAAGTAATAATAATAATCTGTTAGCTTTATACTGAAGGCAGCCGACTGATTACAGAGTAAGAAGTTTCAGGACATAGATTTAATATAAATATATCCAATTCTTTACATTATAAGTGGACCCCAGTATTTAGCCTTGAGTCTTTATCCAATACATCCAAATAACAGTTGTATGCAAAGCGAAAGAACTAGATATGTTTGCTCAATAGAGAGAGCTTTGGACAGACTGGAGGTAATAAAGTGGCAGATGATGTGATAAAGATAAGGTCGCTCATCCCAGATGCTGTAACATCTAGGGGCAGATTTATCAAGGGTCGAAATTCGAAGTAATGGTAGAACACAGCCTATTCATCAGATTTTTTTTGATACATTTCAATTGGTCCTTTTTTTATATAAAAAAAAAGACCAATTGAAATGTATCAAAAAAAATCTAAGTTTTTAACTTCGGGTGAATTGGCTGTGTTCGAATCGAAGATTCAGCGCATTCGATTTGAATTTGAATCCGAGGATTTCCCCCAAAAAAATTTTGATTTTTCAGAGTCCACCAAATGACTCCAAATAGGTTCTAGGAGGTCCCCATAGACTAAAACAGTAATTTGGCAGATTTTAGATGGCGAATGGTCGAAGTTTTAACGTTAAATTTCGATATTCGAATAGTCAAATTTTTTTCAAATTCGAATGGAATTTTGGCCTATTCGATAGTCGAAGTACACAAAAATAGCTCCAATTTTTTTTACTTCGAATTTTCAATTCGACCCTTGATAAATCTGCCCCCGAAACTGCGTTCACAGTTACATAAATCGATCCAAATAAGAGGATAAATATCTGGAAATAAAAGTAAATAACGCTTGTTTTTAGCACCCGGCATCTACTGACAATAAATATTACTGCCAAGACTACACCATGTGTATTTATGTGAAGGGGGAAAATGTTTAAATAAAGTTGGACAGATACAATGACAGCCCACCAAATTGATTATGGATAAATTATAATAAATGTTGGATTTTTGTACCATAGAAAAAAGTGCATTTAGGTTTTTTGTAATTTCAATTGAACTTTATGAACATCTCTCTATGGGTAGTCTTCCTGATAATTGGTATTGTTGATCAGCCTCAATGGACGATAGCAAAAAGGTAACCCACCAATTGTCCAAACTGAGACTGCCCAGACCCAGGTCCAGTATTTTGATTTCTGACGCTATTACAGTATCCCGTTTCTCGGTGTCCTCTGGAGCCAACAGCCCACAGACTTACTGTGCAATGTATAAAGTACATGTACAGGTATGGGATCCATTATCTGGAAACCTGATATCCAGAAAGCTCAGAATTACAGGAAGGCTGTCTCTCATATACACCATTTTAACCAAAAACTGATTTTCTTTTTCTCTGTAATAATAAAACAGTAGCTTGTACTTGATTCCCAACTAAGATATAATTAATCCTTATTGGAGGCAATGTTGTCGTTAATGTTTAAATTATTTTTTAGAAGACTGAAGATATGGTGATCCAAATTACAGAAAGATCCCTTATCCAGAAAGGTCCAGAGTATTCCGGATAACAGGTCCCATGCAGCGTCAGACTGGGCCGGGAAAAAACTTGGTGGGCCCCGTCTGCCCAGACCCCCTCAGCTCTTGACGTCCTGCCCGCTCCGCCCACTAGCCCCACCCGCCCACTTGCCCCGCCTGCTCACTCGCTCCATAAAGTAGGTGGGATGGGAGAGGGCAGAGGGTGGTTTGCTGGGGAGAGGGTTGCGGGGGCCCTGATGTGGCAGCCCCGGTGGGCCATAACCCCTCCAGTCCGACCCTGGTCCCATGCTATACAAGGGTAATGCAAGTAATAATATTAGTAATAATAGCTATTAGTTCTATTAACCTGGACTATAGTGGTCACAGCAGCTAAAACATTTTTTATTTTAATATCCGTATCTTATCAGTAAATGCCTTTCTTTAGTGCAACACTTAGGGGCAGATTTACATAGGCTCGAATATCGAGGGTTAATTAACCCTCGATATTCGACTGCAGAATGTAAATCCTTCGAAGTCGAAGGATTTACCGCAAATAGTTTGATCGAACGAATGAAAAATCGTTCGAACGAACGATTAAATCCTTCGAACCGTTCGATTCGAAGGATTTTAATCCATCGATCGAACGATGTTTCTTCGACCTAAAAAACATTAGAAAGCTTATGGGGACCTAACATTGCACTTCGGTAGGTTTTAGGTGGCGAAGTAGGGGGTCAATACTCATCAATCAAAACTCAAACCTCAACAACTCGTTTATTAAGTAATCCCTCGAAAAATTCTGGAGGATAAGAATGTTTATAAAAAAAGTGTATTTTTATTTTGTTTACAAAACAACAAAGTTGTGCATCTCTCAGCTCAGTGCATAATGATGATCATTATTACACACTATCCCTTTGCTCTGGCATCACACTCTACAGTCCTGCGCGTAACCAATTTATGAGACGCGCAACCCGTATCTTTACCACTTTGATCCGCTACCCGACCCTGGACCGCAACTGTTTTATCCACAACCCGCCAGCCACCATAAGTGATGTTGCAGCAAACCGGAAATTACATCATCAACCGTGGGCGGAGACAGAAAAAACGTTTGGTAAGATTTTAATAGGAGTAAAATATAGAAAATATTTAACATAAGATAGAAATATAGATGAGACTTGCAACCCGACCCACAACCCGCAGATCTACGACCCACATCTATACCCGCACCTGAAAATCCTACCCTCATCCCACAGTGTACCCTTGTTTTTTGCGGGTAACCTGTGGGTGCCCGACCTGCTGCAGAACTCTAACACGCCCTTTAAAGGGGTTGCACACCTTAAATTAACTTTTTAATATAGAGAGCGATATTCTGAGGTTTTCATTTTTTATTATTTGAGGTTTTTGAGGTATTGAGCTTTTTATTCAGCAGCTTTCCCGTTTGAATTTTTCAACATTCTGGTTGCTAGGGTCCAAATTACCCTAGCAACCGTGCACTGATTTGAATAAGAGACTGGAGCATGAATATAAGAGGGCCTGAATAGAAAGATGAATAACAAAGTCGTAATAGCAAAATGCAAAGTAACAATAGCAAAGTTTTTTATATTTAATTTATTTATTCCGTTTTTAAAAAAAAAAAAAAAAAAAAAATACAGAATAAAGCAATACAGATTTTCATATTCAACTCAAAACATTTGTACATATACATAAACATAATAGAAATTGAAATAAGAAGAAAAGAAAAGAGAAAAAAATAAAAAAGAGAAGGAAAAAAAAGAGCATTTGTTTTTAGGCCGGGTCAGTGACCCCAATTTGAAAGCTGGAAAGAGTCTGAAGAAGAAGGCAGATAATTCAAAAGCCAATTGACAAGTTGCTAAGAATTGTCCATTCTAAAATACTAAGGGCAGAGGCACATGCTCATATTTGGGGTAATTTAGTTGCCCGGCGATAAATCGCCTCTTCTTCATGGCGACTAATCTCTTCTAAGTAACTGCCTCCCGCCGGCTAGAATCTAAAACCCAGACGGGATGGCACTTGGAGCACTTCATTTTCTGAAGTCTCCTGAAGTTTTCTCGTGAGGCAGCTTCGGGCGACTTTGGAAAATGAAGCGCACCATCCCGCGGTTATTTACATTCAAGCCGGCAGGAGGCAGTTCAGGGAGATTAGTCGCCCCAAAGAAGAGGAGATTTGTCACTGGGTAACTAATCTCCCCGAACCTGAGCAGGTGTCTCTGCCCTAAAAGTTAACTTAAAGGTGAACTGACATTAGGTGCCCACATTACAAACAGAGATGCTCCTATAAAGTCAGACAACAGTCCTTGGGAAATGTTTGGTTGACTTGATGCCAATTCCAGTGATGCCAAGAAGAGACATAAAAGTTAATAGTGTGCCAGGTAACTAACAAATATTTCAGATGGGTTTGGGGGAAAAAGATATGGACATACATTTTGTAGCAATGGCTTGATATTTTTGCCCCTTAGCCCAGGGGAGGTGCCCGTTTGCTACCTTGGTATAAGTAAGGGTTTTGGTGGTCAAGTACCGGCACATATCCAACAATAAATACCCGCCTGATGTTTTAAACTTTATTCCCTACTAAAATCATTATTGTAAAGCATTATTTTTATTGCCCAGGGGGCAACTCCAGGTAAGATAGGTTGCTCTTGGAAGGGATTGGGGGGGATCAGAATGTTATAATGTACTGTCTATGGGAAGATGCACAGCAGCCATATGTTCTAAGGCAAAGCAAAATAAATACATATTCTTCTGGGACATTCACTGCGTCCTAATATAAGTATCCACTGGCTTCATTTATTTTGGCTTGGTTGTATAGGCAGAAGTGGAAAATATCTTTGATTAAGTAAACATGACATTTCTGAAGAACAAGTAATAAGTAATTACAGCGACATTTGAAGGGCTTAGATGTGATCCAGATTGATCCTGTTTCCCTCGCTGGAGCCCATAGCAGAGCAAAAGTAAACATAGATAGATATTTCCTTCTTTCATGGAACTTTTATATCCTGGAGTGATATGGCCTACTGGATGGACTTAGATCCATTCTGATCTTACATCTTTATATGTTTCTTGTAATAAATTTTATAGATGCATATTGTCAAATGCAGAGAGAGAAAGCATTTCATTGGGTGTGCCCATGTGTGCCAGATAGGTCATTAAATGGATACTGTCATGGGAAGACATGTTTTTTTAACACATCAGTTAATAGTGCTGCTCCAGCAGAATTCTGCACTGAAATCAGTTTTTCAAAAGAGCAAACCGATTTTTTTTTATATTTAATTTTGAAATCTGATAAGGGTCTAGACCAGGGATCCCCAACCTTTTGAACCTGTGAGCAACATTCAGAAGTAAAAGAAGTTGGGGAGCAACACTAGCATAAAAAATATTCCTGGGTGCCAAATAAGGGCTGTGATTGGCCATTTAGTAGCCCCTATGTGGATTGTCAACCTACATGAGGCTCTGTTTGGCAGTGCACCTGGTTTTTATACAACCAAAACTTGCCTCCAAGCCTGGAATTCAAAAATAATCACCTTCTATGAGGCCACTGGGAGCAACATCCAAGGGGTTGGAGAGCAACATGTTGCTCATGAGCTACTGGTTGGGGATCACTGGTCTAGACATATTGTCAGTTACCCAGGAGCCCTTTAGTCATGTGACTTCTGCTCTGATAAACTTCAGTCACTCTTTACTCCTGTACTGCAATTTTGAATGATACCACCCCTCCCCCCAGCAGCTTAACAACTAAACAATGGGAATTTAATCAGATACCAGCTCCATAACACAAGATAACAGCTGCCTGGTAGATCTAAGAACAGCACTTAAAAGTAAAATCCAGGTCCCACTACAACACATTCAGTTACATTGAGTAGAAGAAACAACAGCCTGCCAGAAAGCAGTTCCATCCTAAAGTGCTGGCTCTTTCTGAAATCACATGACCAGACAAAATGACCTGTGATGGCGCCTACACACCAATATTACAACTAAAAAAATTACACTTATTGTCATGACAGAATCCCTTTAAACTCAACTTAATCTTTATATTTGCTTCTATGAACTATGGTGGACTGGGAGGATGGATTTACTGAAGAAAACCCAAGAAATTCCCACTGCAACCAATACATGATGTGTTATGTTACAGTTTTGTATGCAATGTTCTGAAGTAAACAATTAATATCCATTTAGCCCTAGGTGCTTGTCTTTAACTAATGGACGTATGAGACAAGCTAATGGGCAGCATTCCTAAACAAAAATTAACAGCAATTAAGGTGCGGTTAGGCATTACATTTCCTGCACTTGAATACAAGTTATTCATTGTCAATGTGCTGATTCAGTGCACCAAAAAGCCTCATAATATATATCATACTGAGTGAGAGATGCCATACTAGGTCCCATAGAGTAGCAGTAACTACTAGTTAAAAAAATGCAACATCTACATGACTACAAGCTGTGCAGTGAACTGTATACCAGCGAGCGGCATCTTGGAATACCCATGTCATGGTGCCTACAGAAACTGAAAGTGTCCCAGTCTTGTGGTTCAAAGAAATCTCAAAGCCACTATATGAATAACGCATTAACATAGACCAGCATTTAAAGGGCATGTAAAGTCTAAAATAGAATAAGGCTAGAAATGCTGTATTTTGTATACTAAATATAAACATGAACTTACTGCACCACAAGCCTAATCAAACAAATAATTTATGCTTTCAAAGTTGGCTACAGGGGGTCACCATCTTGTAACTTTGTTAAACATCTTTGCAAGACTAAGACTGTGCACATGCTCAGTGTGGTCTGGGCTGCTTAGGGATCATCATAAACAAAGCTGCTTGAGTTCTGCATGGCTGGGAATTAAGGCGGGGGCTCCCCCTGCTGTTCATAAGTATGATTGTTTCCCAGCTCAGCAGTTAGGGACCATCTGACAATTCCTATCCACAGCAGTAAATGAAGGGAGAATTTCACTGCATACAGTCAGGTTTCTTATAAAAACAGTACACATTTTTGAATTCGAGTATATTGGAGATAGGTTTCTTTTTCATTAAAGAAAGTAAAAATGGGATTTTATTTTTTTGCCTTTACATGCCCTTTAAGGGCAGAGACGCGCAATTTGGGGAGATTAGTTGCCCAGCGACAAAACTCCTCTTCTTCAGGCGACTAATCTCCCCGAACTACCTTTCTGCTGGCTAGAATCTGAATCGGCGACGAGATGGCACTCTGAGCGATTCGTTTTCCGAAGTCGTCCCGAAGTTGCCTCAGGAGGAAACTTTGGGCGACTTTGGAAAACGATGCGCTCCGAGTGCCATCCCACCGGCAATTTTAATTCAGGCAGTTCAGGGAGATTAGTCGCCCCCAAAGAAGAGGAGATTTGTCGCTGGGCGACTAATCTCCCTGAATTGCAGCGTGTGTCTCTGCCCTAAGAGCCTGGTTGAATACCAAAGTCTATAGGCTATTTTTATAATGTCTATCTCGGGCAGTGTGTGGCTAAGTATCCCAGAAAGTGAGTGCTACAGAGCTAAATGTGAGTGCGTCTGAAGAGATAGGGAGATTCTGGGAATTCCTCAAAGTCGTTTGTCTTCTAATCAGTATATGAGAAGGGATGCAGGAACCCAGTATTCCTTCTTCTGTTGTACTGGAACTTCCAACGCTGCAGCCAAAGAGACAGAAAGCATACCAACATTTTATATCTATTATTTGCGTATCCAGAAAGTACAAGGATAGAAGATGGATGAAAAGAGACAAAGAACAACTATGGATATAATATACTACCTTGTTTGGTTTGGCTAATGTCACTTCTAGTTTATGGTTATGATAAGGCACAGGAAGACACAGGAAGCCCCATGTGAACTGGAAATAATTCAAAATGAATTCCAATTGATTCAAATATATTCTTTTTATGCTAAGCATTAAACAGAAAGGGGATATTTCATAGGTAAGTGAAAGTATAATGGCCTTTTGGATCTGTTTAGAGCAGAGGATGCAGGTCCAGTGTTTGAGATATAAGGTGGTATGAAATGTGATGGCCAGTAGTCTACTGGAAGAAGTGCTCTATAACAAGTGAAGGTGGCGCTGAGTGTGACTTCTACCACCCACACTGCTGTAAATAGTAACCTGTTGCCTTATTGATTCTACTACTGTTTTATCATATTGACCAATTTATTTAAAAAAGTAACACTGATATCCACTGCTCTCCTATTCCAGAGATGCCATATGTTCCAGTGGCCTTTGTTTTTGGATATGAGCATATAGTATTGCAATATCACCAGCAGCTCTAAGATCAAATATTTGCCTGGACCTCCATGGTCCATGAATCACAATGAATTACCCAATAGCACAGCCCATTAAGTTCAATTAGGGTGGCAGAAGCATAATGCCCAATCTTCTGCCACCCATGGTAGATCATTCCATTAAACAATGCTGAAAACTGATGTGATAATAATGTGCCATTTTAATTGACTTAAGTTCTTGTTTTTATACAACAATTCTGATTGATGTCTTAGTAACATAGTAAGTAAGGTTGAAAAAAGACATACGTCCATCAAGTTCAATCTTTTTTATTTATTTTTTTTACTGCCTAACTGCCAGTTGATCCAGAGGAACGCAAAAAAAACCCACCTGAAGCCTCACAAATTTGTCTCAGAGGGAGAAAAAAATCCTTCCTGACTCCAAAATCGGACCAGTCCCTGGATCAACATGTACTATGAGCTATCTCCCATAACCCTGTATTCCCTCACTCACTGTCTTCCTGAGCACCAATGAAAAATTCCATCAATCTCCTCTTGGCTTCCAAACTTGGCATGTTGGATACAAAGTCCTTCTGCATGTTCTCCTCTGGTTTAATTCCTACAACAGAGGCACTTCACTAAACTGCACTTTTCCTATGAGAGATTCTATGTCTTTTTACTGGTGGGGAAATGAGAAAACCTCCTTCTTTGGTCCGTTTCTACAATGTGCCCATTGTGTCAATTATTACAATAATTATAATGCATTGAAACTGAAACTCCACTGTAGCGCACGTGAGGATTACTGGACATTGGAGTTCATTACATTCCTATAAGCCAGCACCACACACAATAATGTTTTTGCCACTGCCTCTGCCCAGTAGCGTTAAAAATCCAAGTGCCCAGAGTGCCAGGATATTAAGTGACATACACAAGGTTGCGAAGGATTAATACTGTCATTATTATAGGGCTCCATGAATCAGAATCCAGTGACTTAACCACTGAGCCTTCCCAAATAATTGATTCAATTTAAATGAGATCCTTTGATGAAAAGCCACAGGCTATGTTGAATTGTGTCTATAATATATGAGTCACTGTAAATCTTCCTTACTCCAGTAAATAGTATTACACTCTTAAATATGGACAGCTTTTAATGAAGACTTGGCCAAGGAACCCCCCTATCCCCCAGGCGCTAACCCAGGATATGCCTATACCACACAATTAAAACACAGAAACATATTATGGCAATCTGTGGAGGTCACAGGCTTTATTTAACAGTTTAAAGAATCAAGGTCTAGGTATACCCTGACCCCAGCTGCGGCTCTTATTCTCCAAACGTGGGCTCACTGCCCAAGAGTTTGTAACTCAAAAAATGTGGACTCCATGTTCAAAAAATTTCCAAACCTGATGCAGGGATCACGGGGCCGGGCGCACTCAGTGACCGCCTTTTTGCCCATCCCCCTGCTCTCTCGTTGTGCATAATGGCGCTAACCCAGTCTCTTGCATGCATCAGAGAAGACCGTGCAGTCCCAGTATGATGCACATTCGTGACTCACTCAAGGTAAGCACTGTAAACCAATTCCTACTCTTAGAGCCGCACTGATGCCGCAGCTGACCCAGCAATCTGTTGACCACCACAGATAATAGTACAGGTATGGGACCTGTTAACCAGAATGCTCGGGACCTGGGGTTTTCCGGATAACGGATCTTTCTGTAATTTGGGTCTTCATTCCTTAAGTCTACTAGAAATTAATTTAAACATGAAATAAACATTATAGGCTGGTTTTGCTTCCAATAAGGATTAATTATATCTTAGTTGGGATCAAGTACAAGCTACTGTTTTATTATTACAGAGAAAAAGGAAATCATTTTTAAAAATTTGGATTATTTGGATAAAATGGAGTCTATGGGATTCGGAGCTTTCTGGATATCAGGTTTCCGGATAAGGGATCCTATACCTGTACTTCAAAAGAAGGCGAAAACTCTAGCACTTTTCAGCCAATTAGTGCTCCAGAAAAATTCCTTCCTGACCCCAACCAGGCGATCGGTCGTAACAACCCTGAAGCACCTTCCTCTCGACCGACTCCGCTTACCTAGGGAAGGGAGGGTGGGAGACAAAAAACATGTAAGTAATGAGCTCCTGAACAACCCGCATCCCCTTAAAACCCCTGCCTTCCACCAAAACTCCTCCTCTGTCTCCTTCCCCAGCATGCCCCTCTTTCTCCTGCCACTGCTAGCCCCCTTCCATTGTTTTCATCTTAAGGGGCTAGCTGGGCAAGGTGGGGGAGGCTAAAAAAGGCCGCACCCTAGGGGGAAGGGGGGCCTTGTCTAACCCCATATCTGCCCTAGACGGGTTTCATTCCCCCTAGGCCAAGGAACCCCCCTATCCTCCAGGTTATGCCTATACCACACAATTAAAACACAGAGACATATTATGGCAAAAAATCTGTGGAGGTCACAGGCTGTATTTAACAGTTTAAATAATCAAAGTCTAGGTACACCCTGACCCCAGCTGCGGCTCTTATTCTCCAAACGTGGGCTCACTGCCCAAAAATTTGTAACTCAAAAAACGTGGGCTCCATGCCCAAAGGGTTTCCAAACCTGAAGCAGGGATCATGGGGCCGGGCACACTCAGTGACCACCTTTTTGCCCATCCCCTGCTCCCTCGTTGTCCCTGATGCACTTTTCACGCCTTGACAAATCCCGTAAATTACGGGTGAAATGCACATCAGGCGCATTTTAGCTTAGTTATTCAGGGAGACTGAACAAAACTTGCATGATATTGGGCCATCGCTTCACAGCTGAACCGGGAGGGGAGCTCTGTCAGTGAAGGGGTGGGCAAACAATGGAGCTTTTCTTTGGGGTAGAATTTACCACATTGCTCTTTGCGAACCTACCATGTGCACCGCAATTTGACCCAATTAATCATATAGGTGGTCAACTTTAGATACCACCCAACGTACCTATCTCTTTCCAATTAATTGGGAGGGTTTGACTGAGGGTGAAGGGGTGGTTCGACAACTGTGTTTGGAAAATATACCTATTGGGCGGGTCTGCGACCCCTTTTTTCAGTTTGTGGTTAACTGTATGAGTAATTGCCACGCAACCTACCCGTCTTGCGCCATGAAACTGGGAGGGTTAAACCGAGGGTGAAGGGGTGGTTGATTAATTGTGGTTTGGAATTGTGCTAGCCAGAAGTTGGGAAGTAGGGTCTGTGACCCATCTTTCCAGATTTTGGAAAATTGTTTATTCCGTTATCACGTCAGTGTTCAGTGCAGACTTAAAAGACTGGTCTTAGATTTACTCTGCGGCCTGCACATATCACTTAACCCATTTTCAGTCTACTCATCTCCCTGTTCCTAACTTTATTTTAATAATTTCCTGGATTCATGGTTTTTATCTAATCTATTAGTAAAAGTTAAGTTTTAATTTTTCTTTGAGCTATCGGATCACATGATGGGGAGGTGCAACCGTAAGGGTTAGTTCTTTCTTTTTCTTTCTTCATTCAATATATATATCTCAAACCCTGCACACCATCCACTGTTTCCCTCAATTGATGGTTGGTGCTCCCTAATTTGCATTTAATCATATTTTTATTTTGGACACTCTGGTGCAAATTCACTAAGATGCGAAGTTGCGCCAGGCGCAACTTCGCCGCACTTCGCCGCACTTCGCCAGGCGTAGTTTCGCCAGGGCTCCGCAAATTCACTAAAATCCGAAGTTGCGCACAGGGGTAGCGTAAGGTTGCGAAGTTGCGAAGTTGCGCTAGCGTTGATTCGCTATATAAAGCGAAGTTACGCTAGCGAAGGCTAATTTGCATACGGCGCGAAATTCAAATTTCAATGGAGGAACACGTATCTGCACTACAAATGCCTAGAAAACCTTTAAATCAGCAAATAAAAATTTTATTTTGCCCTACACATGTGCCCACTGTCTAGGTAAGTTGCCATGAGTCAGGAAATGTAGGGGGGGAGGAAGGGGAGCCCCAAAAAATTTTCGATCTTTTTCAGCCTATCAGCCATCATGTAGAAAACACGCCAGCGTTTTTTTGGGACTTAGAAAAAAAATTGACTTTTTTTGAAACAATCCCTATCTACTCTATTGCGCTTCGCCAGGTCTGAGGTGGCGAAGGAAGTCTAGCGTAAAAGGTAGCGTTCAGTACACTGCGCAAGTTAGTGAATTTGCGTAGTTTCGTCGCTAGCGAAACTTCGCCTGGCATAAGGTTGCGAAGTAACACTAGCGAAACTACGCCAGCGTTCGTTAGTGAATTTGCGCAGTAGTGAAAATGCCAAACGCTAGCGAATTAACGCTAGCGTTCGGCGCTTCGCATCTTAGTGAATTTGCCCCTCTGTGCGAGTTAATGGAATTATGGAAGTATCCAACTGTTATAGTTACTGCAAGCGACATCTCCTACCAGACTTGACTAGCCAACAGATTCCTGAATTAACAGCACAGAACAGCTGGAAGTTTAATTATTGTCTTTATCCTTATTGGGAAAACATGTTCTGGCACAGCGAGCCCCTGTACTGAAGAGCTTACAATCCAAGCACGGTGCCTGAGGTGTATAACAATTTACATGACACATAGCAGAAGCATGGAAGAGTCCAGAATAGATAGTGTATGAGTGATAGTGATCATTCCATAGCTAGCAGTGATACATAGAATACAGCTGTGAGCTACAAGATGTTCTATAGAATGTGCGCCCCCTCACAATTAGAGACCCTCAGGTCAGGTGCAGGGAGGTGCTGCTGCTGCTTCAGGGCCATTAACTTTTTTATCACATTCTTAGCATTCCAGAGGAGAAAGAGAATGGGAGAAAGGAGAGACTAAAGGAGAAGGAGGGGGAATCAGTGGGGCCAAGCCATGAGAGTGAGCGTGGGTGACTGGACACACCAACCGCCCCAACATACCACTCATAATTAGTCCTCTGTCCATCAGCCTGTATTAAAGATGTGTCTATAGAGATTTTATGAGGTTTATACAGGCAATGAGCAAATAAGGAAACGAGAATTTAATTTTAGTGAAGCAGCAAATGATAAATAGGGGGGCAATTTAATCTCAAGCACCCTGTCTCCTGCTGCCAGACTTCCACTGTAGTTGTGGGGAAGGAATGGCTGATACAGCAGACTGGCACCTGTCAGGGTAATTTCCAACTGCACCACTGAGACCCAGTGTCGGACTGGGAGACTGTGGACCTACCAGAAAACCTTAGACCGTGGACCCACTTTCCAAACTATTATTCCGCCTCTCCTCGCTCAACCGCTTTATTCTCCTAGTCTTTTACATCTACTTACTATATTCTTCCATTATTAACCATTTTTTTACCATAAAGAAATAAGGGAATGATCATGAAATCGGCTAAATGGTTAGAAGCAAGACGGCCCACTGACAGATGCGGCCCACCAGGAGTTTTCCTGGAATCCCGGTGGGCCAGTCCGACACTGCTGAGACCAGACTGCGGATATTATGTTGCAGCAAACATCAATGATTTCTCTGCACTTGGCTTCTCCCCAACTTCTCCTTCCTTCACAAATATGGAACAATTGCCCTGGCACAATGCTTGTGTTTCTGTAAGGATAAAGTCAACCAAACAGTTCTGCTGATAGGATTTAACCTCTTATCTGCAAAATTACCCATAGTGCACCATCTACTTTATCATTACCAAGAAGTCCCTTATAACTCACCATGTAAAAGACACTGGAGATGCAGGAGAGTTTGTTCAGTTACATGCTATATATATATATATATAAACCAAATACTGTACAAAAACCGCACTCTCAGGACTTTTTTAAAGGTGCAAAAAAGATCTGTTTATTTCTTTACGACGTTTCGGCTTCTATACTGAAGCCTTCCTCAAGTGATGAGTAAAGTCCTGAGAGTGCGGTTTTTGTACAGTATTTGGTTTACATAATTTTTGAATACTGCACCCAGGCAGCTGTTTTTGTATACATGAGTGCTCCAGTTTTGTGAGAATATATATATATATATATATATATATATATATATATATATATATATATATATATATATATATATATATATATATATATATATATATATATATATTCAGGGCAGACATTGAGGAGGTGCAGGGGGTACTGTAGTCAGAGGCCCATGGCAGAGGGGGACCCAAGGCACATGTAATTCACAAGTCACAAAGGGGAAGGAGCTTGATCAGGAGTGGGCAGGATCTGGCAGGATCACAGGTGAGGTTTAAGCAAAGTTGGGCATGGGCAGATCAGGGGCATGGTTGTGTGTCTGCATGGTTTTTTTCTCGCCCTCGAATATGACGCTTTTCCATTATAGTGCCGGATAATCTCCACTATAGTGCAGCTGTACTGGAGACTCATATCTATACATTTTGCATCAATATTTGCGTTAGTGAAAATACCATTTCTATAAAGTTATAGTATTAGTACGTGATAATCAAAGGTTGCTAGGGCTTTCATTTAGGGATGCAACAAATCCACTATTTTGGATTCGGCAGAACCCCCGAATCCTTCGCGAAAGATTCGGCTGATTACCAAATCCGCAATCCTAAATTGCATATAAAATTAGGGGTGTGAAGGGAATAAATCTTTTACTTACTTCTTGTCTTGTGACAAAAAGTCACGCAATTTCCCTTCCCACCCCTAATTTGGATATGCAATTTAGGATTTCGGATTTGGTTCGGCTGGGCAGAAGGAATCAGCTGAATCCTGCTGAAAAATCCTGGCCGAATCCCGAACCGAATCCTGGATTATCTACCTTGATGCAACCAACTTTAGTTGCAATAATACGTCTCACCATTTTGGCCAATGGCCAGGTACTTTTCCACAGTGGAAATGGAACAGCGCCAACATCTAATTTTTGCTGTAGACACTATGCAGAGCTTTGGAATGGAAAAAAACTTAATTGTATGAAGCATCTAACAGGAATGGCACACCCTCCTTTAATCAGCCTTAAGAGTTCCACAACAAGTTGTTTTCCATATAAAAGGCCATACAACCCTTTCATGATGATTGGGCATGTTATGACATAAGACAAGCACAGGGAAATGGTTCCTTAATGGGTGAAACTACAGCATAAAATGCCAACATTGTATTTATCAAGTCTGACATTACCCTAATGGGATTAAAGTAGTTGTTCACCTTTAAGTTAACTTTTAGTATGTTGTAGAGATGGATATTCTGAGACCATTTGCAATTGGATTTTCACTTTTTATTATTGGTGGTTTTTGAGTTATTTGGCTTTTAGTTCAGCAGTTTGCTTTTTTGCAATTTGCTTTCTAGCGTCAAAATGACCCTAGCAACCATGCATTAAAGGACCAGTAACATTAAAAACTATTTTTTAAAAAATTCATTAGTATACCAAGAAAAAAAACCACCAGTCTTTATTCAGAAATAACTTACAAAAACTCCGCTTGCGCTCCTCTTCAGAAAAGGCGAAACGGCGACAATCCATCATGCTGTGCTCGATTTCTCCTCCCTGGCTATCTCCTATAAGGAAGGCATGGAGGAGAAATCTAGCTGCCGTACGACGGATCGCCTTTTCTGAAGAGGAGCGCAAGCGGAGTTTCGGTAAGTTATTTCTTAATAAAGGTTGTACGATTTAAAACTTTAATTTGTCTTGGTCTTTTTTTTCCGTGGCTGTTTGTTTCAACATTTTTTGATGCTACCGGTCCTTTAATATGAAATGAGACTGGAATATGAATAGGAGAGGCCCTGAATAGAAAGATGAATAATAAAAAAACAGCAAGGCCAAATATAAAGTAGTTATTCTATAATTTACTAAAAATTAACTTAACCTTAACCCCCAACCTGAACTGTAATCTCGGCAGTCAGGGGTGGATTAAGATTAAGCCTCAGGCCCAGGGTTGTGCTGTAAACATGGGACCCCTGCCCAGGCTTGGACTGGAAATTTGTAGATTCTGGCAAATGCCAGAGGGGAACTTAAAAATGCCATAGACAGTCACTATTTATTGGGCCTGTGAGGGGTCATCTGCACCTCTGTGTATTTGAATTTCCTGGTCCTGGCCCAAACCTGCCCCTGCCACATCTACACCCAATCCTCAGATCGTCCTCTTCCTTGCCCTTATACACCTAATGAATCATCAGTAGCGTGGGAACCAATACCTTACCCCATGAGTAAATCTATATTAGTACTGACTTGCCCAACATTTATAATCAGGGCCGCCATTAGGGTTGCCACCATGACTGTATTTTACCGGCCTGGCCAGTAAAAATGATGGTTGATCCCAACGTTTTTAATAGGGAAAAAGGATAAATATATAGGAAGGCCGGAATTTTTTTCCAGAAAAAGTGGCAACCCTAGCCGCCATTAGAAATCACGGGGCCCCGTACAACAAAATTTTCGGGGCCCCGCTCAGCCTGGCCCTCAAGCCCCACCCCAGATACCGCCCACACCACAGTTAAAAGACCACACAGACATCAGCGCTAAAAAAGGTAACCCTCCCACACACACAAGTTATAAAAAGCTATTGATGGTCAGGGCCCCCTTATAAGTTAGAAGAAAAAAAGTTTAAAATAAAAGTTGTTTTTAAAAGTAGTTTATTTTAGAAATAAATAAAAAAAACACACATTAGTGTTCAGTAGAATTGAACTTGTGGCTTCAGGACTTCAACTTTGCCTCCTATGGTGACTTTGGGTCTCTTCGCCGCTTCAGGACTTAAATTTCGGCTGTTTTAGTGACTTTGGGTCTTTTCGCTGCTTCGGGACTTCGGTTGTTCAGCATTTCGGCTTAGGGCGGCATGGCTTCGGCGCTGTCAAGGGGGGCCCGGCTCCTTCTAAAAGTTCAGCACTGATAGGCCCCCATTCAGGCCCGGTTCACTTGTACCCCTGTGCCCCCCTGATGGCGGACCTGTCTAAAATCAGTCAAGTTGAAGTTGCAATGGGACCCACTAGGAACGATGAGCCTGATCAACACTCCGGATGGACCTAACAGTAATCAGTATTACCCCATCTGTGCTATTAATGTACTGTAACAAACACCATATAAAGCTACACCTACTGTACATTTCCTGCACCAAGTTCTGTGCTATAAAAAAGTCCAGTTATGTTTCAGTTTCTGCAGGATGGAAAGGGCAAGTTGTTCCCACACAAACCTGAGTAACAATGCAATTTGCTCGTATTTCAAATTATAGTGCAGAGTATTTTGTGCTCAGTCAGTCAGAGGCTCAGAAGGAGTAGATAGCACAGAATATACATTTGTCCCACCGCAGGCAGTGTCAGATATCCGCTAGGCTGTTGTGCTCCTAAAACGTCAACAGATAGGTTTATATCTGTCAAAACATGGCATTAATATAAAAGCCAGTTATTTTATATATTTTTGGTTGCTTTAAGTGCTCTGAGTGCTGAAACCCGACCCTAATAAAATTATATTGAATCAGTTATGCCACTTGATACTTGGCATTCTCAGCATTTGGATTATCTTTCTAACTCTGTTTTCTTTTCTTTTTTTATAAATAATTACCTTTATTTGTTGTGTATTCTGAATTGGCCCATACTTTTATTTATTTTGGCATTTCTATTCTGCTTATATCAGTTGATTTTAGTATCAGTAACTCTTCTAACTAGAAAGTAGAATAACCGTAAAACTAGATGTTCTCTAATTGTTAGCATTTTTAGTGCGATTGAGCTATATTTATAATTAGTGGTAAGAAGCAAAATTGCTATAGGCTTGGGACATGCACTCCCGAATGGCTGTAGGCTTTTCTCAAGAATTACATTCCAGAATGACTAAAGGCTTTTCTCAAGAAATACACTGCAAAATGGCTGTAGGCCTTTCTCAAAAAAAAAAAAACAGTGCTGTCTTCATTCAGTGCCTCCTTGGACTTCCTAGATTGGGGGTCCCAATGTTTTTTTTTACCTGTGAGCCACATTCAGATGTAAAAAGAGTTGGGGAGCAACACAAGCATGAAAAATGTGATGCAAAATAAGGACTGTGATTGGCTATATGCTAGCCCCTATGTGGACTGGCAGCCTACAGGAGACTCTTTTTGGCAGTACATGTAGTTTTTGAGCAGCCAAACTTGCCTCCAAGCCACTGGCCACTGGGAGCAACATCCAAGGGGTTGGTGAGCATCGTGTTGCTCACGAGTTACTGGTTGGGGATCACTAGAATTCGCTGTGAATTTGCACGATTCGCCGCTGTAGAAAAAATTAGCGAAACGCCCGAGAAAATTTGCTTGAGAAAATTCGAAAACGGACGCCGGCTTTGAAAAAAACGTCCGTCGGCGTCAAAAACAAGACACCGGCGCCATTTTGATCATTTTTCACAGTTTCTCGAATTTCACGGCAAATTCGCCCATCACTAGTCATGATATATGGCTGAGATTCTTTCTATCTTCATAACAAGGGTATCAGACCACAGTGTTTCAAGTCTATAGCTAAAACCCACAGTTAACAGTATTGTCAGCCTTTAATGGGATTATTTGCCAGATTGACTGATATAAATCTTTGCAAGGAAAATTAAACTAATCAAATGTGGTTTTAGGGCAGGGACACGCGGGCAGATTCGGGGAGATTTAGTCGCCTGGCAACTAATCGCCTCTTCTTCAGGGCCACAATCTCCCCGAGCTGCCTTCAGAATGCTATAATGAGAAAACGCCAGCGCAATGGCACTCACGGCACTTTGATTTCCAAAGTTACCTAAAGTTGCTACACAGGGAAACTTCGGGCGACTTCGGAAATCGAAGCGCCGCAAGTGCATTGTGTCCGCAGTTCGGGGAGATTGTCACCCCAAAGAAGAGGCAAAATCTCCCCGAATCTGCCCGTGTGCCCCTGCTCTTAGGGCAGAGACAGACGAGAAGATTCGGGGATATTTGTCGCTCGGCGACTGGTTAGAATCTAAATCGCTGGAGGGACGGCACTTGGAGTAGGGATGTAGCGTACTGTTCGCCGGCGAACTTGTTCGCGCGAACTTCGACCGTTCGCGTCCGCCGAATGTTCGCGAACGTCGCGCGACGTTCGCATTTTGCGTTCGCGTTCGATTCGAATACAAATCGTTCGACCATTCGAATTCCTTCGACCGCTAAAAATCGAACGATTTCCATTTGTTCGAACGATTGTAAGCATTCGATCGAATGAAAAGCATTTGATCGAATGCTTCGATCGTTCGATTCGAATGAAAATCGTTCGATCGAACGATTAAAATCCTTCGATCGTTCGAATCGAACGATTTTAGCGGGTGTTCGAAGTTCGCGAACTGTTCGCGAACGTTCGCATTTTTTGCCGGTGTTCGCGAACACCAAATCGGCAGTTCGCTACATCCCTAACTTGGAGTGCTTCATTTTCCGAAGTCGCTCGAAGTTTCCTCGTTAGGCAAGAGGCGATTTGTCGCTGGGCGACTAAATCTCCACGAATCGTCTTGTCTGTCTCTGCCCTTAGTGTATACTGAAAATAAAAATGAAATGTGTTCAGTGCTAACTAGAAACATATAATAATATCCAATGTACTGCACAGACCCATACATTATATTGTCTTTTTTTTTACCCTCTATAGTTCCATCTTCAAACTTTCTAGTTCCACTGTGCAGTTTGAACGATTCATTGACTGCTCCCATACTGCCCAAGGCATGCAGCATCTGTCACCGAGATTATTCCAAGCTGCAGCATCTGTCTGCCAAACAATGCGTTATGTGTTTGTGTGAATACCCCCACCCCCTGCATAATACCAAGTGGTGATATAAGGACACCAAAGAGCAATTAGAACAAATGTGCTGGCCCAAGCATTTGCAGAGAACTAGATACAGGAGGCAGTGCGGACACAGGTAAGACAAGGTCAGCCAACCATTCCTTCTCCAGCTGTTGCTGTGCTTTGCAAGGTCAAGAAAAGATCTCATGTTCCATTATCTATAGCAAAATAACAGACAATGGTCTTTAAGCTGTTTCATCGGAAATGTGCCATGAGATTACATAAAGTCAACTGTGCAAAGAACATGATTTCAAGTCAATAGTTGAATAAATTTGGCACATATATGGTGTTATCGGTCAGCCTGGAACCTGCACTTGCCCATAATTAAATAAGTGACCTAGTTGCTTGGCCAGTGAGCTGATCTGCAGGATTAAAAATGCAGTAACCAAATCGCTTTGAAATCTTAAAACCATTCCTTGGTGTATCATGGGTTAAGTTGCCACTAATGTTTGTGTCATTGAATAGAAATCTACTGATGTCTTATGTTCCACTTCCTGTAGAGTGCACAAGTTATCAAACGAGCTGTTTAATTAGCTGACTTTTTCTGGCACTTCCCTGTATCACACGGCTTTCACATCCCTGACTGGTCATTTTATAAATAACCACTAAATGATACCATTGCTCTGCGTGGTTAATTGTTAATTTGATCGCTATCAAATACAAATGAAGGTTTTCCTTGTGAGTGGTGTCACTCTCGTTTAATCATTCGTCCTCTGGGATGAGCCGAGTAGGAGGTAAATGACCCAGGAGTGAACAGCACAGATTATTGCTCTATGGCATTCTTTTTTTTGGCTGTACAATTTATTATTTTTACACAAACATTTTCTCTGCCAGGGCTTAATAAAGTTTTGATGGGTAAGGCATGGCATGCCATCTCATTTAGCAACATTCTTTTTTAATACGGTACAGGTGTGGGCTCCGTTATCCGGAAACCTGTTATCCAGAATGCTCTGAATTACGGAAAGGCTGTCTCCCATAGACTCCGTTATAAATAAATAATCCAAATTTTTAAAAATGATATCCTTTTTCTCTGTAATAATAAAACAGTAGCTTGTACTTGATCCAAACTAAGATATAATTAATCCTTATTGGAAGCAAAATCAGCCTATTGGGTTTATTTAATGTTTACATGATTTTCTAGTAGACTTAAGGTATGAAGATCCAAATTATGGAAAGATCTATTATCCAGAAAACCCCAGGTCCCGAGCATTCTGTATAACAGGTCCCATACCTGCATATCTAAGGATGCAATGAATGCTAAATGTTTGGACTCCACAAAAGGTTGACTGACATACTGAGATAAATAAACAAACACGGTCACACTCAGTTGTCCAGAGCCTTAGGGCAGAGACAGACGTGGAGACGGCAGAAAGCCTTTTCGGGGAGATTATTCGCGCGAAAAAGAGGCAATTAGTTGCCGGGTGACTAAATCTCCCCAAATCTTCGCCTGTGTCCTTACCCTTAAAGTCATGGGAATTTAAAAGTTCAATGGAGCAGAACCTTAAGGATTTGATCTATATCTATATCTGTATAGTTATTTTATCTCTCACAAGCCTTCTCTTTGGGTAAGCGTAGACTTGAAAGAAGCTCCACCATGTTCTAGGTAATTTTTAACCATTTTAGGTAGCTGGCTAATTTCCCTGGTCCCTTGTTGAGTGGAAGAAGACTTATGGTTATTTAGCTGGAGGCCCATAGGATAGAGGCACCCTACCTAAGATGGGTTTATGGCAAGGAATCCAGAAACTGCTTTGTATGAGAAATCAGAGAGGTGGGGAAATGACTTACCTTCTGGTTCCTCATCAGAAGGAAGGGAATGATGTATAATCATCCTCAAGGGATCCACTGACTACTTTCTATGAGGTACCAGGAAGATTGGGAAGTGACTCATCTCCCTGTTCCTCATCAAGAGGAAGGTGAGCCATGATTGTATAACTGGGGGTCCGAATGTAGGCACTACCGCTTAAGAGATTTTAATGGCCAAGGGATCCACAGACTACTTTGTATAACAATATAATTTCAGTATGTGGTATGAAGGATTTTTTGCTAAATAAAATAGTTTGAGACTAATACTGTATGTATGATAGGATACATGCCATCACAGAGTATTCCTGTTCTCAACAAATGAGTTCCAATGGGTTAGACCAGAGGACCCCAACCTTTTTTAGTTGAAGAAAGAGTCGGGGAGCACAACAAACATGTTCCTGGAGATGCAAAGTAAGTGCTGTGATTGGCTGTTTGGTAACCCCAAGTGGACTGGAAGCCTACAGGGGGTTCTGTTTGGCAGTACACCTGTTTTTTATACAACCAAAACTGTCCTACAAGCCTGGAATTCAAAAATGAGCTGCTTTGTGGACACTGGGAGCAACATCCAAGGGGCCAGTGATAGGGTTGCCACCTGGCTGATTCCAATGTTATTAATAGGGAAAAAAGATAAATATAAAGGAAGGCCAGTAGTTTTTTTCCAGAAAAGGTGGTAACCCTAGCCAGTGAGCAACATGTTGCTTGCGAGCCTCTGGTTGGGGATCACTGGGTTAGACCAATAGTCTACTTATTTTACTTACACACTCTTTTTTTATAGGGTTACATATTCCTTGCCTCCTGTATATTGATCAAATTAAAGGTTTAATGAAATAAGCTGTTTTGAGTTTGCTCGGTTGTACTATACTGATGTTTATTTTTTTAATTTTATCTATTTCTACTATATTGCTAAAGGTTGAATATGCATATACTATAGTACTGAAATAGTCATTGCTCCTTAAAGTGAAATTTTTACAACTAAAGCTGATGAAAACAAGTACAGACAACAAACAGTTGTTGCTCTGAAGTTATTAACAAATATGCTTCAGTTGATAAAAATAGATTTTTTTAAAAAAAAAAATATTTTCTGTCCCTCATCCATCAATGGGGCAAATTCACTAAGCAGCGAAAATGTGCTAGCGACGCCTTCGCCGCACTACGCCAGGCGAAGTTTCGCTAGGGCGCCGCTAATTCACTAAAATCCGAAGTTGAGCTCAGGGAGGCGAACGGTAGCGAATTTGCGCTAGCGTTAATTCGTCAAGCAAAGTGAAGTTACGCTAGCGATGCCTAATTTGCATACGGTGGGAAGTTAAAGTACAATGGACGTATATGTAGCAGCAAATACATTACACTACACAAGGCTGAGAAAGCTTCATAAAATAAAATAGAGTTGTTATATTGCCCTATAAATGTGTCCACTGTATAGTTTAGGTTCCACATGTTAGGAAATGTAGGGGGGAAGGAGGGTACCCCCAAAAAAATTTACGATCTTTTTCAGCCTATCACCCTTTAAAAAGGAAAGACGCCAGCGTTTTTTGGGACTTTTCACAAAAAAAAAATTCAACTATTTTTGAAGCAATCCCTATCTACTCTATTGCACTTTGCCTGGTCTGAGGTGGCGAAGGCAAGTCTGGCGCAAAAGGTAACGTTCAGAAAAATGCGCAAGTTAGTGAATTAGCGTAGTTACGTCGTCCCTTCGCCGTAGCGCAACTTCGCCTGGCGTAAGGGTGCAAAGTAGCGCTAGAGTAGGTCCACTTCGCTAGTGAATTTACGCTAAGCGCCCGTTAGTATATCAGCGAAGTAATGAAATGAAATCACGCTGGCGAATTTGCACTAGCGTTAGGCACTTCACGCTTTAGTGAATTTGCCCCAATGTGTTTTATCCTCAGTTATTAAATCCCAGAGTCTATAGCATCACTCAACCCCCAGTCCCATTGCAGTAAATACTGTCCAGTGCCACCCTGACCACAAAAATTCTCTTTTCTTGGCTGATATGAGAGTGCTTCGCTTGCAATTGCAGGAGATATTCTTTTATATTTTATTACCCTCGAGACTGAAAGTTCCCTTGAGAGGTACTTGCACTGACCTTAAATATTTGTTTGTATTTGGCTGTCCAGCTGTCACAAAGTTGCAGCACCTGGCTCCTTGCCATTAACGGGTTTTTTTACTCCACAGACATAATGCAGATCAAGCTCAGAAAAAGCAGTAAAAAACACTTACATACATTTTAAAATCAGTAATATGGGGCAGAACAAATACACTTCTTGGACCTATATGAAATAAAGTCCTATTATTTTTAAGGAAATCTTAAGCAGATCCAATGACAGATAACATGAGATTCAAGGTGGGATTCCTTTTGTCAAATGAGCCAAGTAGGATTTTTTTTTGTCACCGTTTCTGGTATAAACTTAATATTTTCATGTATTTATATGAGTTATGTTCCATAACTTTTACAGAAGCATTCTGTCTTTTTTTAATTCAAGTTCTGCTATAGTTTCAAAAATACATTTGCCGACAAATAAAAAGTTAACCCTAAATTTTACTCTAAGAGGTCCTTTAGGAATATGTGGAAATAATATGCTCACTCACCCCAAATGTCTCCTTAATTGACCTAGAGTAGCCAGCCTCTTAAATGAGTCTTTATGAAAAGGTGTTCATATACTTTGCTGGAACAGTGTCCTCTACTGGTCTCATTGTCCTGCAAACATTGCAGAGTCCTCGCTCAGTTTTACTAATCAATAGCTCTGGAACTAAAGCTGGCCACACATGCAAAGATCCACTCATTTGGTGAGGTTTTCCAACCGTGAGGTAGATGATATCAGGCTGATCTGAATGTTTGGCTTAAGGGTCAAACAACTGGACCACAATGCAGGACAAGCAGGCTGTTGGTGTAAGGATCATGCCAATGAGCCAGAGCCAATGTGTTTCTCTCCCCGGCGGAATTTTTAAACCTGCCCAATTGACAGTTAGAGAGGGCCCCATATATGGACCCAGGTCAGGACTGGGAGTCAAAATAGGCCTTGGCATTTCAAGTACACAGAGGCCCAAACAACCCTCCACGAGCCCAATAAATAGTGAATGTCTATGGCATCTTACAGCAGCCCCTCTGGCATTTGCCAGAACCCACAGACCAATAAGCTGCCTACAGTGCTTTTATCACCCTATGTATGTCCACCTTGAGAACATAGCATTCTAGTGTCTTCTGTGATACAGCGTGTGGAGAAGATAACATCTAGCTCAACTTTAACTCAACATAATGCTGACCTTCATCATAACAGGATAAGTAGGTTAGAACGGGAGGCTGACTGTGTGCACTTTGTGTTAATGTCTCCATCTTTTTTTTTACCATTTTGCTCTGCTATACTAGCTGTTCACTACTCTTCCCATCTACAACTGCTGTTCTGTAGGGCCCCTGTATGTACACCAAGTTCCAAAATAGTTGCCCCTATCTGAGACAACTTTGGCTACAGTTCCACATATGGCCTTGCCAACAAAACACCCGCCAGTATTTAAAATTTACTGGCAATGTAGCTACCAGTAAATTTGTAATACTTTTAAGAATAGCCCTTGGCCTGCCCCCAATCTGTGCAAATTTTACCTTAAGGTGGCCGTAGACATAACAATTATGATCTTTCTTGGAAAAGATATTTCCAAAAAAGATAGTTCATTTCAATACAGAAATGTAGAGCTGAATCATCAGATATACAGGAAGAAACAATAGAACTCTACACGTATTGAGCCGACCGATATCCAAGTCTTCTGCCGATATCGGGCGGTTCTTTTTTCACCATACACACACACCGAATATCGTCCGAAACTTTGTTTCATACGATTTTATCTGTGCGTCTATGGCCACCTTTATTAGTGTGCTGACCCGTTCCTAAATCCTCCCTCCTGCTGTAGAGGCATCATAACACCACCCCTTTTGCATCATAATTCCACCCCTTTTTCATCAGCACCCACCCTCTTTTGTGCCTGCCCCTTGCCTGCCAGTGGCAACAGGCAACCCTACTCCATAGGCAGTTCCAGATGAAGACATGTTGCTATACTAGCTGTTCACTACTCTTCCCATCTACAACCTGCATTCCATACACAGGTTTTTATGTAATGAGGAAGCAGCTGAATCCAAGTGAGAAAATTATTTGATTGGCTATAGCTGTAAAGAATTTATGAGAGTAAAGTGTATGGCTTCATCTTCCAAACCATTACCCCTCTCTGACTTTACTTCCTTTACATAATTCCTTAAAGCTCACCTGTTACTTAGGCTTATTCCCAAGGTGATTGAAGGTTCGTATATTTGATACTATGGGGCACATTTATAAGCTCGAGTGAAGGATTAGAATGAAAAAAACTTTGAATTTCGAAGGATTTTTTGGGTACTTCTACCATCGAATAGGCTACTTCGACCTTCGACTACGACTTCGAAAAGAACGATTCGAACTAAAAATCGTTCGACTATTCGACCATTCGACCATTAGATAGTCGAAGTACTGTCTCTTTAAAAAAAACTTAGACTACCTACTTCGCCACCTAAAACCTACCGAGCACCAATGTTAGCCTATGGGGACCTTCCCCATAAGCTTTCTAAGCAATTTCTGATCGAAGGAAAACCGTTATATCGATGGATTAAAATCCTTTGAATCAAAGATTTTTTCTTCGATCAAAGTAAATGCGGTAAATCCTTCGACTTCGATATTTGAAGTAGAAGGATTTTACTTCGATGGTCAAATATCGAGGGTTAATTAACCCTCGATATTCGACCCTTAGTAAATGTGCCCCTATGTGTAGAAATACATTTCAATATTTACATCCATGCGCTCAATATAGCACAGGTCAACTGAGGGAAGCAACATGTTTTATTTAAAGGGCAACTTGAAACTGGAACCTTTAGGATTACAGAATAGGGAAGCGCTTGAAACTGGAACCTTTAGGATTACAGAATAGGGAAGCGCTTGAAACTGGAACCTTTAGGATTACAGGATAGGAAAGCGCTTGAAACTGGAACCTTAAGGATTACAGGATAGGGAAGCTGAATACTAATAGTGGAAGAACAGCCATGTGCCATAATAAAACGCTTTATGGTTCCTATACACAGGCAGACATTGACTGATCACTAGGCCACTCTTGTCCCATTGGCAAGCTATTGTCACAAAGCAATGACCTGCACTATCAATGTCTTTTTAGGGCCATGTTGTCAACCTATTGGCCCAGGTATTGGATCCACCGAAAAATCAGGCAGATATTAATCAGGCAGATTTGTTATAATGCCTGACAAGGATTGTATTGCCATGTTCATGTGGTCCTCATCCCTCCTTTTTCACGGCAGGAGGTAGAATATTTTTTATACTTTTTTATATAATACACAAGCTTCATTGAGGCAGCTGTTGTAACTAATGACATCACTAAGCTTCCAATAAGGATTAATTATATCTTAGTTTGGATCAAGAACAAGCTACTGTTTTATTATCACAGAGTAAAGGAAATAGTCTATGGGAGATGGCCTTTCTGTAATTTGGAGCTTTCTGGATAACAGGTTTCCAGATAACGGATCCAATACCTTTACTATATAATTAATCCTTATTGGAGGTAAAACAATCTTGTTTTTTTTTTTGTTTAAATATTTTTTTCAGTAGACTTAAGGTATGGTGATCCAAATTATGGAAACATCTCTGGGAAACCCCAGGTCCCAAGCATTCTGGATAACAGATCCCATAGCTGTAGTATGATAATGGTTTTGGGGGTTGTATTGCTGCTGAAGGGCTGTAGGTTGAGCAACACTGATATAAATTGGTACTGAGTCATACCCTAAGAAAACTCTGTTATAATTGCCCGTATTGGGTTGGATTGATATCTACATTTTGTATAAACAAAGAAAACTCTCTATTTGCAATTAAGATGGGGGTTAACAATAGAACGGTGTTGTAATATTACAGCAGCCACAATCCAGTATGACCTTTAATAGGAATAATCCAGTAGCATCCTGAACACAAAGGCCTGCTGCCAGCCCTTAGCATAGAGGAAATTCACACCCTGCTTTATAAAGTGTTAGATGACGTGATGATTGACGCAGTGGCGGAACTACTGCGGGAGCGGGGGGTACGATTGCACCCGGGACTGAACCCCCTTGGGGCCCGGCAGTTTGCACGCATGTGAATCAGGAGGGGAGGCACAGCTGCACGGCCTGCTTTGGGCCTGAAGAGGGGTAGTTACGTTACTGGATTGACAATCACCATAATTAAGTATAATAATGATTCTCTGCTTAACGGAGGAACCTATTCTAATAATTTATGTCCAATTTGTACTTAAAAATGAACAAACAAGGTGCATTCAGGTTTTTACTCTAAATACTAAAAAAGGCTGTACACTGATTGATGTGGCTAATATTTTTCCATATAAAGTTCCTGGTTTCAGCCAGTCTGCAACCAGAGGAGTAAGCGCATTGGGAAAGAGAATTCTGGGGTATGTAATCCATCCTCCTGCTAGATTGTAGATTGTAGATTGTACTGCAAGTGGAAAAGCAACACAAATTTGCCTACTGTTGGGCAGAGCACATACCAAAACACTTGTACGTTATTTTCCCGTCTCACCTTGGGCACCATAGGAGCAATGCGGCAAATAATATATAAGTGCTGGTATCACTTTTATTGGTTATGTAGTGGGTATGTATAACTTTATTTAAAAAGCTCTACAAGGATATGCAGCACTATACAATCTTTCAACACACAGGGAGGAAAATTATTATAATAAATACTGTACAGAGCACTGGTAAGGCCCCATCTAGAATATGCCGTACAGTTTTGGTCTCCATCGCTCATTATTGAATTGAGAGGGTACAGAGAAGGGCAACTAAGCTGTATGGAAAGGTATGGAAAATTTTAGCTATGAGGAAAGTCTGGCCAAGTTGGGATTGATGGGGCTTAAGGGGAGATATGATAACTATGTATAAATATATAAGGGGATCATATAATAATCTCTCTAATGCTTTATTTACCAGTAGGTCTTTCCACCCATTCTGATTAGAAGAAAGGAGGAGGTTCCGTCTAAGAGGCAGATTTACTAAAGTGCAAAGTGGCGACGATTCGCCAGCATTACAACCCGCAGGGCGCAGGCGCCACAAAGGAGATAGAGGCTAGCGGTGATTCACACTCTATCGTTACTCTGCAAATTCACTAAGATGTGGATTTTACTGAACGTTTCCTCTTTCACCAGCTCAGACCAGGAGAAGTGCAATGGAGTGCATAGGATTTCCTCAGTCTTCTGTTACATTACATTCTGTGAGTGGAAAAACTTCTACGTTCCAAAAAGGTGCCGCTTAGTAAATTTACCCATAAATATGTTTTTTTACAGTGAGATCTGTGAAGATGTGGAATTCTCTCCCTGGATCAGTGGTACAGGCTGATACATTAGATAGCTTTAAGAAGGGGTTGGATGGTGTTTAGCAAGTGAGGGAATACAGGGTTATGGGAGATAGCTCATAGTACAAGTTGATCCAGGGACTGGTCCAACTGCCATCTTGGGGGTATATTTATCAAAGAGTGAAGTTAGAGATCGCCACAGTCCTCTTGAGTGAAATTCTGCCACTCTCCATTCATTTCTATGGGATTTTGAAAGGTGTATTTATCAAAGGATGAACTTTCACTTTCACCCATTGATAAATACTCTTCTAAAATCCCATAGAAATGAAGAGGGAGTGGTGGAATTTCACTCTAGAGGACTGTGGCGATCTCTAACTTCACTCTTTGATAAAAAATACCCCTTCGAGTCAGGAAGGAATTTTTTCCCCCTCTGAGGCAAATTGTAGAGACTTCAAATTGGGTTTTTTGCCTTCCTCTGGATCAACTGGCAGTTAAGCAGGTTATATATAGATCTAAAAGGTTGAATTTGATGGACATCTGTCTTTTCAACCTAACTTACTACGTTACAATAAATAAGTATAAATACACAGAGATTAAAGTGCCATGTGGTATGTGACACAGTAGGAAGGTCCCTGTCCCAAAGAGCTTACAGTCTAAGTGGTATTAAGTTGAGGGAATTACTTTTATGGTAATGTCAGGCTTTCCTGTGGGTGTCAAAGAACCCAAAAATACCTTTCGATTCAGAAGAATTTCAATTGCCGCATGGAAAGCATTTTAGTTTGAGATGACATTTTTGCATCTCCATTCTTGTATGTGTCATCACCTTTGGTATTTGTATTTGCTAACATAAGTATACATTTGTGCCTTTGTCATAATCCACATTAACCAATAAACACAGTACAGTTAAGGGCTTTCTTATCCAGAAATACGATATGCAGAAGGCTTTGCATTATGGGAAGGCCATCTCCCATAAAGTCCATTTTAGGCAACTTTAATATTTTAAAGGGCATGTAAAGTCTAAAATAGAATAAGGCTATAAATGCTGTTTTTTGTATACTAAATATAAACACAAACTTACTGCACCACAAGCCTAATCAAACAAATAATTTATGCTTTCAAAGTTGGCCACAGGGGTCACTATCTTGTAACTTTGTTAAACATCTTTGCAAGACTAAGACTGTGCACATGCTCAGTGTGGTCTGGGCTGCTTAGGGATCGTCAAACAAAGCTGCTTGAGTTCTGCATGGCTGGGAAGTAAGGCGGGGGCTCCCCCTACTGTTCATAAGTATGATTGTTTCCTTGCTCAGCAGTTAGGGGCCGTCTGACAATTCCTATCCACAGCAGTAAATGAAGGGAGAATTTCACTGCATACAGTCAGGTTTCTTATAAAAACGGTACACATTTTTTAATTAAAGTATATTGGAGATAGGTTTCTTTTTCATTAAAGAAAGTAAAAATGGGATTTTATTTTTTTGCCTTTACATGACCTTTAATGATTTTTCTTTTATTCTGTAGTAATAACACTGTACCTAGTACTTGATGGTAACAAAGATGCAAGAATCCATATTGGGGCAAAACAATCCTGTTGGGTTTATTTCATGTTTTAGTATTTTTAGCAAGCGATCCAAATGACTCCCCATATCTGGAAAACCCAAATTCGAAGTATTTCAAGTTATTTAACTGCTTCTCTACCACTGAACATTCTATTCAAAGCTCCGGGCAAAATGCATTTCCGACCGTTGTGTGTAGTAATGACTAGAACTGAAAGGGTTAACAGAAACCTCTTGGGATTGTTTCTTAATGGGCCTGAAACGACTGTTTGAGCATTTCTGTGCAGTGCAAGTGTGAGTATACCTGTGTGTGCCTGTCTGTGTGAATGTCAATGTGAGCGCTGTTTCTCTCTCTGCCTTTCTCGAAACTCCCACTTTAGATAAAACTTCAAAGGAATTCCTTCCACTGAGCCTCCAAATACTCCATTGGCAAATGGCACACTTAACCCCTTTGCTGCAACCAAATACTAATCTTCTACCATAAACACGGCAATGGTTCACACTATGGGGCAAATTCACTAAGATGCGAAGTTGCGCCAGGTGCAACTTCGCCGCACTTCGCCGCACTTCGCCAGGCGTAGTTTCGCCAGGGCTCCGCAAATTCACTAAAATCCGAAGTTGCGCACAGGGGCAGCGTAAGGTTGCGGAGTTGCGCTAGCGTTGATTCGCTATATAAAGCAAAGTTACGCTAGCGAAGGCTAATTTGCATACGGCGCGAAATTCAAATTTCAATGGAGGAACACGTATCTGCATTACAAATGCCTAGAAAACCTTCAAATCAGCAATTAAAATTTTTATTTTGCCCTACACATGTGCCCACTGTCTAGGTAAGTTGCCATGAGTCAGGAAATGTAGGGGGGAGGAAGGGGAGCCCCAAAAAATTTTCGATCTTTTTCAGCCTATCAGCCATCATGTAGAAAACACGCCAGCGTTTTTTGGGACTTAGAAAAAAAATTTACTTTTTTTTAAACAATCCCTATCTACTCTATTGCGCTTCGCCAGGTCTGAGGTGGCGAAGGAAGTCTAGCGTAAAAGGTAGCGTTCAGTACACTGCGCAAGTTAGTGAATTTGCGTAGTTTCGTCGCTAGCGAAAATTCGCCTGGCGTAAGGTTGCGAAGTAACACTAGCGAAACTACGCCAGCGTTCGTTAGTGAATTTGCGCAGTAGCGAAAATGCCAAACGCTAGCGAATTAACGCTAGCGTTCGGCGCTTCGCGGCTTAGTGAATTTGCCCCCATGAGTTTATTCCCAAAGATCAATGGACTCCTGGTTTTATTCAGAGTGTTGGCTCTATTGCTCAGTCAACTTGCTGATTCCTGTTCTTTTCATCTTTATTACACTACAGGGTGGGTACCGTTCCGCAAAAAGAGCGTATTAAACATCCTACATTAAGGAATAAAAACATGATTTAATTATAAAAGAACAGAGACTGTCGCATGCCAGCTCATACCACTTCATTGTTACCATCGTTACCTTCACTCTGTTCTGGTTTGCTGCCAGCGTGTAACCTGAACACCCAGATCACCCTAATCACCCACACTGCCATAGGCCTCACTCTTTTTGGCCTCCTTTTACTTGGTCAAAGTGTGCCATAGCCTTAAGGCGGTGGTTGTTGGACTTCAAGAACCACTTTAATGTCCCGTATTTGCTTGGGGGCCCCTTAGCTCAATGCACAGTTGCGGATATATTAAAACTTTAAAATTATCCGTTATACCCCATTGTACCACCAATTATACCAAGCTAATAACCCATTCATTTACAAAAAATTACGTAAGATGCTAGAAGATTGGGGGAAATATCACATTTCCTGGATGGGCAAAATTACAGCCATAAAAATGACCTTGCTTCCAAAAATTCTCTACCTATTTAGAGTGCTCCCCATAAACATCAAATTGGATGATCTTAAAAAATTCGAACGGTCCATAATGGCTTTTATCTGGAGGGGTAAACCCCCTAGGGTAAATAAGAGTACTCTATACAGACGACGGATGGGGGTCTTGGTCTGCCCAATCTGTATAAATACTTTTTGGCTTCCCAACTGGCACAGATACTACCCTTACATGTGCAATACCAACCTCCATTGTGGGTTGAAATTGAGAACACCCTAGCACATCCATTTTCCGCTGAGGGGTTAGTGTGGACTCCACAGAAAGATAGACCCATGATCGTAAGCCCCAGCTTGTCGCACACACTTTCTCTATGAGACATGAACGCTAAAAAATATGCTCTTATCTCCCCTCACACCCCGGTGGCTCCAATCATTCGCAATCCAATGTTCATACCGGGCATCTCAGCCCAGTCCTTTTCGTGGTGGACTTCTAAAAAAATGAAGAGACTTGCTCACGTTCTTACTGTCAGGGGACCATGTACAGTGTCTTACCTAAAAGACACTCGACCTTCCGGAGTCAGAAGTGTTTAGGGCTACCCAACTCCTTCACTGGGTTACGGAGAGGTGGAGGCTGTTTCCTCCGGATACGGCTTCTCAAACATATTTTGAAAGATGGTGCTACAATGAATCTATCCCTCCCAATCACTTTCGTTATTGTACCGAAATATGCTGTCGCCAAAGGTGGCCTCTAATCTCCAATATGTAAAACTCTGGGAAAAGGAGTTGGGTAGCACCTTAACTGACGAGGACTGGTTCAGGGCATGGTCAAACTTGAAACACAGCTCAGCCAACACAATTTTAACAGAGGCTGGTTATAAGGTACTCACAAGATGGTATCTCACACCAGTGCGACTTGCTAAGAATTATCATTTACCAAGTGACGAATGCTTCCAGGGCTGTGCAATACCAGGCTCAATGGGCCATATATGGTGGTTGTGTTCACGAGCAGTTCGATTCTGGGGGAGAGTATATCAATTAATTTTCTCGGTCCTCGACATTAACCTACTGAAAAACCCATACGAGGCCTTGATGAGTTTGCCACCAAAGGGAGTTCCGAAACTAAAATGCAAGTTGCTGAATCATATCTTTTTAGCGGCTAGGCAAACTATAGCCAAATGCTGGAAGTCCCCGTCTATAAACTACAATATGTTCAAAAATAAGATTGATTGGATTTATGTAAATGATAAGACGACAATAATGCAAAAAATATGGGAACCATGGGTTAGATACAGATTTGGAGATGCACCAACAGTGTAGACCTAACAAAAAGAGCTCCTTCAATCATTTTACTCCATCCGGCTTAGATAACTAGGACAAACGTTGGGACTGTCTCCTCTAGTTTGGTTAAAATTTATGTTTTTTGTAATGTTTTTATGTCGATTACAAGTACAATACAGGGTGATTTCAGTAGGCTTGTTATGTCATTTGCAATAATGCAAGACTTTGATAATGTGTAGAAACAACTACGCAAATGTTATATAGCTTGTAACCCCAAATTGCTTACAGGAAACTAAACAATGGATGTTATTGTGACATTATTTCCAGCGTATGATGTAGCAAACAGTTTGCTTTCTTGATATTGTGATCACTGTTATTGGGCTTGTATAATGCTATGTATAATACGTAATGTATATGTATAAACATCACTGACGATATGTTTATAAATAAAAATATTTAAAAAAAAAAACTTTGAAATTATCAGCCACAACACCAAGAACCACTTTCTCTTTTTAGATTATAAGCTTTATTGAGCAGGGCTCTGTTGAATTTGCCGAAAATGTTGGCACAAACATGTTATTATAATAATACTAGGGATGCACCGAATCCACTATTTTGGATTCAGGCAAAATCCCTAATCGTTCACGAAAGATTTGGCTGAATACCGAACAGAATCGGAATCCTAATTTGCATATGCAAATTAGGGTTGGGAAAGGGAAAACATTTTTTACTTCCTTGTTTTGTGACAAAAAGTCATGCGATTTCCCTTCCTCACCCTTAATTTGCATATGCAAATTCGGATTCGGTTTGGCCGGGTAGAAAGATTCACCCGAATCTGAATCCTGCTGAAAAAGGCTGAATCCTGGATTTGGTGCATCCCTAGATAATACTCAGCAATTGTCAAACTGTGGACTGGCCTGGGGGGCTTGGTACATTGGAAAATTGCTCAGAGCAAACTTTTGCTATTTACCTTATTTTTTCTTTTAATTCCAAGATATTCACAAAAACATGTACTGCTCATATAATGAATTGTGTATCAACATCACTATCTGCTCGTCAGTTTTGGACTGTGGCCTGGTGAGAAAAACATGTCAGAAGATGTTGCTCTGTTTGTCCCAAAGGTAAGATTTTCAAGAAGGGATTGAACTTGGCCCCAAACCAAGGATGACTGGACCCATGGTTGAGAAAGCACTGCCGTAAGGTCATGCAAGAAGAATTTGTTGGCTTTGGAGCCATCTTCTTATAAAAAGCCTGGCTCTTCAAATATGGCTAAAAATAAAAATTAATTTGAAGATGTTTTTGGATGTTCCCAGAACTAAAGTTATGCCCAGTTTTTATCAGTGATATTAGAAGTTCAGATTTTAAGGGGTCATTTTTCAGGGCTCAAGTGCAAGAACACTAAAGGGAGCAAGAGTGGGCCTGTTAGTGTCATGGGGTTTTCTGCTCTTTGCTCTAAGGCGCAATATAAATCTGGCATTAAGGGCAGAGAGCACTGGCAGGGGCCCACAACAGAGCCTTCAAAATAAAAAATTAAAACTTAGTTGCCAAAAACACAATACTTTACACTATAATATACATTTCTGGTAAAAAGTTAACACTTATATAATCCCAGCCAGGGCTTGCACCTGAATGCAAGGAGGAGAACCTGTAATCCACACTGGCTACCATGCAAGGCTGAGAAGGGGTTAAAGAGAGTGTATTTAGCAGCACAAGCCACCTAGAGTTCAGCACTTATCACAAGAGCCTTTGTTGCTGCTGAGAACACAATATACCTTGGTCTCTGTTTGAGCCGGCGCCTCTAGTAAGTGCATAGCTCCATCTGCATGGCATGAGTGGGACTGCATTGTGCCTCCACGCAAGTGCCACTTTCAGCTGCCAATAGGTGATTAAAGCATCAGGCGGATCTGAGTCTGGGCTGAATATTGCAGACAGCGAGTCCCACAGGAGGAGCAGCACTACAGAGAATAGAGGATAATGCTCTGTTATGTGGTTAAATGTCCATCTCTCTGCTCTTTATTTATATAAGCCCTCAATGACTTTCCCCTTCTCGAGCACACTTTATATTTACCAATCAAAGGGGAATGACTTTGTAATATAAACCCAAACTTGTAATGTTTGCTAAACATATCAGCAGCTCCCACTGCACCGAGAGGCCTTCTGAGATTCTGCCATAATAGGGTTATAAGAGTAACCAACCCATTAAAATGTAATTTTATAGAATCGATGGTAGTCCAAGTGCATGTAAGGAGAGGGGGTTAAAGGGAACATAGATGTTTGTGGCAATTAAAGGAAAACTATGCCCCAAAATGAATATTTAAGCAACAGATTCAGATATCATATTAAGTGACATATTAAAGAATCTTACCAAACTGGAATATATATATTTAAGTAAATATTGCTCTTTTACATCTCTTACCTTGAACCACCATTTAGTGATGGTCTCTGTGCTGCCTCAGAGATCACCTGACCATAAATACTGCAGCTCTAACTGTCACAGGAAGAAGTGTGAAAGCAAAAGACACAACTCTGTCTGTTAATTGGCTCATGTGACCTTACAAGTATGGTTTGCTTGGTTTGTTTGTGTGCACCATGAATCAGACAATCCCAGGGGGCTGCCCTTATTTTTTAAAATGGAAATTTTCTATTTATGATTACCCAATGGCACATACTACTAAAAAGTATATTATTATGAAAATTATTTATTTACATGAAGCAGGGTTTTACATATGAGCTGTTTTATGCATTATCTTTTTATAGAGACCTACATTGTTCTGGGGGTATAGATTTTCTTTAAGTTGAAGTCCTTGCTCCACCAGAGATAGGTTTCTGGCTAGCTTCACATATAAGAGCATATTATATTTTGCCGGGAAAGGTCTGTATCCAAGTTTTCCTAATTAGCCGTGAAAAAAATTGGGGTAGAATAGCTTGAAAACGCTGTTTTCCCCTTGGACTGGCAGCAGCTGGAGTCACACACTGCTGTAACTTTGATGTTGTATAACCCCCAGCTGTCTTTATGAAATCATCATGTGGTTGAGCTTTGGGGTACCAGCATGCTCGCTGTTTATGAGGAATGAGCACAGCTGCACATCAGTATATTCTCTTCTCCCTGGTTGTTACAGAGTTAAATTCATCCATAGAACTGAAGCACGAAGAGGGTGTTGTGCAGATATCAAGGCACCAGGTTCATAACTAACGAGAAGGTAGAGGGTTATTTGGAGGCAGTGAAAAAAAGCCAATCACTGACTGGTTAATACCCATGTACAAAATTGGCCAGCATTATAAATGACGTCTTGTCTCCATTGAGCATTCTTCTGGGTTTGTTTAATACAAAAAAACACCCCCAGTTTAGTGTCGGACTGGGCCGGCAGGCGCCGGGAAGAAACCTGGTGGGCCCCGGCCCTCATGGACCCCCACAGGCCCAGACCCACTCCCCTGATCCGCCAGCCTCCCCAAAAAATAACCATGTTGAGCGGCTGGCGTTCACACATGCGTACGAGGGCACCAGAAGATTGGAACCTGCTGGGCTCCCAATTCTCCAGTCGGACCCTGCCCTAGTTAGGGCCCTGGCAGCTGCACTGATTATAGGGCCCCCTTGCATCTCTGCACCCTGTATATATTGTGTTCAATATATCAAAGCAGGAGAACCAGCTCATTGGCACTAGGTGCAAATCAAAAGGAGCACATTCACTTTCAATGTCAAATAGTGGTTTGCCATTCTGTAATGATAAATGGGTGAAAGTTGCTTTTTCCTGAAGCCTGGAACCTACTAACGTAAGCCTAGTACCTCTGTTGCACACATCATTACATAGCCGAAATAATATATATATATATATATATATATATATATATTTATATATATAAATAAACAAAATGACAATTCAGCATTTACAACACATTATAAAGTATGCTGAGTGGGTGCAAGAGTCATACACTTATACCCAGCCTTGCATCAATAGTATAAAATATTCATCAAAGTATATCACTCCTATATTGACAAGGAAAATGCATAATTCAATTTATGTGCCTGAGTAAATCGTTCCCATGGGGGAACAACAATGGGCACAAGGCTGTGAGGCATGTTGGCAACTGGCCTGCTGGAAGGGGCATCTTCTTGTAAGAGAAACTTGATGTACTAAAGCCTTTTTCAACCTCAATTAAATGTGACTGTGTAAGACTTGTAACACTAAGCCGTGTGCTTAAAGGGGGGGTTCATCTTTAAGTTAACTTTTAATATGTTATAGAATGGCTAATTCTAAACCACTTTTCTATTAGTGTTCATTTTTTATTTTTATATAGTTTTTGAATTATTTGCCATCTTTTTCTAACTCTTTCCAGCTTTCAAATGGGGGTCACTGACCCCATCTAAAAACAAATGCCCTGTGGCTACAAATGCATCGTTTTTATTACCCATTTTTCTAGTCAGGCCCTCTCCAGTCTCTTATTCAAATCGATGCATGGTTACTAGGGTAATGTGGACCCTAGCAACCGCATTGCTGAAACTGCAAACTGGAGAGCTGCTGAAAAAAAAGCGAAATAATTCAAAAACTGCCAATAGTAAAAAAAAAAAACGAAAGCCAATTGCAAATTGTCTCAGAATACCACTTTTTTTAGACCATATTAAAAGTTAATTTAAAGGTGAACAGCCCCTTTAAATTTATACAATTTAAATTTGAATCTAACAAGGATTACATTTACAAATGTATCCCATGAAACAGCCGTGTTAAAGGCTTATAACAAATGCCACATGCAAAACGGCATCATTTGGTCAATGCAATTTCAGAGACAACTGTTGTCATGCTGTGAATTACAAACCACAATAATCTTGACTTTCTTATGAAAATGCCTCCAAATATAAGAAGGTCTATTGGTGTTGATGAGCAGTGGGCTCCAACATCTTCCTTTCTTTCCTCTGTAAGGAGAACACATGTGCAAAGGTTCTATCTGTACCCAAGCTTTTGGCATTAGTCCCCAAGTTGAAGGATACAGTATTTCAAATTAGAAACCGCAGCCTTCATTTTCTTATAATTTCCCCTTGTAATCTTGAACTCTAATTACAGATTGCTGAGGTCGTAGCCGTGCATCAGCTGAGCTCTCTCAAACACAGTTGCACATTAGTCAGGCTCAAGGGTAAGGGCTGCTAAGAGATTAAAAGAAACAAGATTAATAGCCTGGAAAAGTCAAATATCTTGAAGGGTTATTGAAACTTAAAGGGATACCAGGAAAACTCCCGGTGGGCCTAGGTGTCAGTGGGCCCTCATGCTGCTAAACATTTGGCCTATTTCATGGTCATTCCCTATTCTATGAGAACAAAGAGGCTAAATAGATGGAATAATAGATTGTAGTATTATAGTATGTAAAAAAAAACACACTAGGAGAATAGAGGTTGAGGAGATGAAGAATATTAGTACTGAGAGTGGGCCCCTGGTCTAAGGTTTAATGGTAGGCCCCTGGTCTAAGGTTTTTGGGTGGGCCCCTGGTGTCCCAGTCCGACACTGGGTAAAAATCTGCTTCCATCTGGCAGGATGCTGAAGATGAAACAAGGGTGGACATTTCTGCAAGACAATGATCCCAAACACACAGCCAGGGAAACTCTCAATTGGTTTCAGAGAAAGAAAATAAAGCTGCTAGAATGGCCCAGTCAATCACCCAACCTGAATCCAATTGAAAATCTATGGAAAGAACTGACAACCAGAGTTCATAGAAGAGGCCCCTGGAACCGTCAAATTTGAAGACAGTTTGTGTGGAAGAATGGGCCAAAATGAGCAATGAATGCTACTAGTTTCTCCATACAGGAGGCGTCCTGAAGCTGTCATTACCAACAAAGGCTTTTCTACTAATTATTAAATACATTTCAGTAAGTATGTTCAATACTTATTCCCTGTGTCATTCCACTTTATTACACATAACTTCATTTATGGATTTATTTGCTTTGAGTTCTTTGTATGTGTGGATTACTTTGGTTTTTACCGACATCTGGTGTAAATTCTATGTCAATAGCCCAATTAGAAATATATTTAATGAGAAAAATGTTGACTTGCTTAATGCTTATTTTCCCTGTATATTGGCCCATGATTTCCTCCCTAGGCAGGTTTACAAAAGCCATCGGACTAGTCCCTGGATCAACTTGTACTATGAGCTATCTCCCATAACCCTGTATTCCCTCACTTGCTAAACACCATCTAACCCCTTCTTAAAGCTATCTAATGTATCAGCCTGTACCACTGATTCAGGGAGACAATTCCACATCTTCACAGCTCTCACTGTAAAAAACCTCTTCCAAATATTTAGGCGGGTGACTGCCACTGGTTAGATGTTTAGTAACAAAGGTACATAAACTATGTATGAGAACAGAAATGTGAAAGATACTCACGTCACCCCTATCAACAGAGATATAGTGTAAATCTTTTATGTGCTGCATCCTACAGTAAAGAGACAGAATTTGTCATAATTGCTATTGCCTTTAGAGTTGTCAGTAGACCTCTCTAGTCCTGTGGTTTTCTGATAATGTTGGTTTGATGTCTAATATGGTCAGAGCCCTCCTTATAACAAAGCTACAAGTACATTGAAAAACATTCTTATATGAGCCATTAAAGGGATCCTGTCATCGGAAAACATGTTTATATCAAAACGCATCAGTTAATAGTGCTACTCCAGCAGAATTCTGCACTGAAATCCATTTCTCAAAAGAGCAAACAGATTTTTTTATATTCAATTTTGAAATCTGACATGGGGCTAGACATTTTGTCAATTTCCCAGCTGCCCCTGGTCATGTGACTTATGCCTGCACTTCAGGAGAGAAATGCTTTCTGGCAGGCTGCTGTTTTTCCTTCTCAATGTAACTGAATGTGTCTCAGTGGGACATGGGTTTTACTATTGAGTGTTGTTCTTAGATCTGCCAGGCAGCTGTTATCTTGTGTTAGGGAGCTGTTATCTGGTTACCTTCCCATTGTTCTTTTGTTTGGCTGCTGGGGGGGGGGAAAGAGAGGGGTTGATATCACTCCAACTTGCAGTACAGCAGTAAAGAGTGATTGAAGTTTATCAGAGCACAAGTCACCTGACTTGGGGCAGCTGGGAAATTGACAATATGTCTAGCCCCATGTCAGATTTCAAAATTGAATATAAAAAAATCTGTTTGCTCTTTTGAAAAATGGATTTCAGTGCAGAATTATTAATTGATTCATTTTGAAAAAAATGTTTTTTCCCATGACAGTATCCCTTTAAGCAACAATTACAAAACTTTCTAGGGCAGGAAATAAGTTCTCTCCCCTAATCATAGTCTAATCGACCTTCACACATGCTGCCTAAATCTGACCATCAGAGTCTGAACCAGAGAACTTCTCCTTTGACCTCCCTAAGGGACAACCCCACTGTCCAGGAACCACAGCTCTATATCATAAACAACAATATATGCATTGGCTGACACAGAACATGGACAGGTTCATGCATACACATACCAGATATACACAGTACACATAGATCTCATTTGGTGCAATACCCACCATCCACATATTAATCATGTGTCAGATAAATAGAGACACTCCTCCACATCTACAGCTCTACAGCAGGAATTCCATGAATGCAAAGTTAGGGTCCCATGACCCAATCATAATTCTCTGTGTTTACTAGTACAATCACCTGTGCTATTAGACATGCAGCAGCCTGTACCAGGCTATTATTGTGTTATTACTCCCTGCACCAGCCCATTATAATGATTTACAAAAACAGCTGATACGCAGCTTATAATATAGATGTATTCGTTGTATAGTGGTGGTGGGGGGTGAGTCACTTAGTTTTAAGTGGGCACCTCTTGCCAATGAAAATCGTACAGTAAAACAACTGTTTAAAAGAATTTTTGTATTGCCCAAATCAGAATAGAGTTGGAATGACTTAAAATGGGCCTCCCTCCTGCATTTCTTCTAGTTCTAAATCCTGGATATTGTTCTATGGCACCATCATCATCCTGAATACGGATGGGGCAAACAGTATTACTTTGAAAAAAAATTGAGGTGGGTTTATAATGATATATTTAATGGTGAGTAATGGGGAACTATATATTTGCTCCAACTGTATATGAACGTGCTCCCTGCTGAGGTTATCCTCTGCTCAGTATATAATAGGCTCCCCAGTCGACAATAGTATGGCAAACTCACTCTATATACTTTTAGCAAGGACATTAAAGGAGAAGGAAAGCTACTGAGGCAGTTTATTGCCAATAGATTAACCACAATAGTACAAGTTATAACACTATATTTATTCTGCAGAATGCTTTACCATACCTGAATAAACAGCTTTAGAAGCTCTCTGTTTGTTTAGGATAGCAGCTGTCATATTAGCTTGGTGTGACATTAATTCTTGCCTGAGTCTCTCCATGATCACTCATAGCTCTGGGCTCAAATTACAGCAGGGAGTAGGAAAAGGGAGGGGGAGATGAGCAAACTGAGCATGCTCAAGCCCCAGCCCTGGAGGTTTATGATGAAAACAGGAAGTCTGATACAGAAGCCCATGTGTACACAATAGAAGGAAAGAAATGCTGTGTTTCTTTTGACAGAGGACTCAGAGCAGCATGACTTTGAGGGTTTACTGGTGTATTAATTTCTGATAAAGCTTACTTCATTTTAGCCTTTCTTTCTCCTTTAAGGTAACCACCCCATTGTGCTTCAACAATTGACCCTTACTTTGTACCTACTCCTGCCTACAGCCTACTGGTAGTAATGACCCTGCTGTATATGTACGGCCATCCCATGGTACTAGGCCCTATAAAACATAACATCAGCCAGTGTCAGGTTCCCACCCTGTGCCACAGTGCACGGTAATGACTCCATTGTGACTCATCTGCTCAGATGATAGGATGATGGCTTTCTATTTAAAACCTGCTCTCTGTTCTGGGAAGTTTGTGGAATTATCTAGAGAACAGACATGATCTAAGAAGTTCTATCATTAAAACTGGAAATTAATCATATCTAATATTAATTAAAGAAAATGTTTATCTGAGTCTAGATTAACCTTGGTGATTTATGCCGGGGCTGTTCCACACCGAAATTAATGTGGGTCTCAAGTTCCAAGTGTGACCTTGGCATTTGGTCTGTTTTCAGTACATTTCTCTTCTTCGCTTCACTGAAAATAAAGGGCTTTGCTCGTGAAAATAAATATTATGGTATAACAGCCCTCATTGGCCTTTCTGTTTAGCCAGCAAAACCTTAACCGTTTCCTTACCTGCCAGTGCAAAAGCCTTGAACAATTGGTGCCAGAGACCCCTTGTTTTTCCACATCTTTGTTATTTGGTAAGTAATGTATATTTAATGAGAAATGATTATGAGGATGAAATTGCTGTATTTGTTCTATAACCGTTAGCAAAGCACTGAGTAAAGAAGGATGGTGTTTGCTTTTAAAATTATAGGCACACAAGGAAATCACCCCTGATTGAATTTTTAGGTGAATCTGACTTCTGACAGTAGAGGCGCTATCAAACATAAAAAGCAAAATGGCCCAAATGTCTAGATGTGCCATAAGCCTCACAGAGAATATACACCCCCCATTTTTAAACTTCCACAAATAAATATAAAAGTATTTTATACATTTATAATACACAAAAGCCATGAATATCCTGCAAATTATATCCTTATAAACGGTGAGTTCTGATGTCATCAGTTATAAACGGTGAGTTCTGATGTCATTTCTGTCACATGACTCACTGAAACTTGTGTATTATAATAAATAAAGTACCCCCAGTTGTAAAATATGAGGATATTAGAAGTTACCTTGGAGTTCCATGACCTGTATAAAAGCACTCAGCCTTCGGCCTCATGTTTTTATATGGTCATGAAACTCCTCGGTAACTTATAATATCCTTATAATTTACAAGAGGGGGTATTTTATTCACTATATAATCTGATTCCACAAATTAAAAAGAAACCATGAAAAACTGTACTTTGAATGTGCATGTAGGGGCCATCACCCCATCCCTTTTTGGTCCCTCTGATTTCCAGACAATCTGTACTACCCACTAGGAAAAACAGAGGAACCAAAAGCCCCAAAATTCATCACTTCACAAATGCGTTTGAATTACACTGTGAGCCTAAAGGGGGTTGGGAAATGGTTCATAGTCAAAGGCAGATGATCATGGTTTCCTTGTCGAGTTTCATGGTTTCTTGGGCCTGTGGGACCAATCACTTCTTGAAGCTTTGCCCCGGTCGCTGCAGATTGAAGGAAAAAGTACACCTGGGGAGGGGTGCAGAGGGGTTTTTGGCCGGGATGGGGGACCAGAATGGGGTTTGCGGCTGGGGGGACAGAGGGTTTTGTGTGGGGGTCCTAATCTGACACTGGGAATGAGTTATGTCTGTGTACAAAATATAATCATTTTCTGCATAAGCCCAACAGCACCCTGTTATATATCAAAAACATATCAAACATATCAAAAAGAGGGTTTATTTTCTTTTTAAGCTGTCCATACACACCCTGAGAAAAACTGCCAACTTTACCCCTCCAGGCCAGGTTGCCAGTTTATCATAATTGAGGCCCTGCTCGATCAATATCTGTCCAAAGTTTGCCAAAACCCCACTGAGACAAGGGACACGTCAGCAAATTGGTGCAGTCCTTTCTGAGTGGGTCTCTGTAGGTCCATTTTATGATCCAATCATTGGCCAAATCAGGTTTTATCAGGATTTAGAATTAGGTGGGCTAAGGTATTAAATGGATGAAAATATATGAACCCAAGGCTAGGCACACAAACAGGTGCGCTAAGAGCTACAAAATCACACCGGTTTATTTTGCTCTTTGCTCTTTTTTCTGTAAATGAAGTCCATTATTTAACTTAACAATTGCATCTGTAGCATACGGTATATATCTGGCCGCCTGCAGCTTTCCTGCCATGGTTCCTCACCCCCCTCAGTTTAAGCCATTTGCATTGCCTGGCTACATACATGATGAACCACATGATAAATACATATAGCAAGTCATTGTACTGGCATCTGAAAAATCTAAGTAGCTCCATGAAATGTCAGTTAGTCCTGGCAAATATAAACTACAGTATTAAACAGCAATTAATCCCACCAGCTGGATTTACACTGGAAGCTGTCGGGGAGCTTTTTACCCCCCTATATGTTACATTATAACCTGACTCATTCATCTTACAACTGTGTATAATGGACTTTCTACATTCCATGCCCTGTTTATATAGGAAATCTTTGTACCAGTTGGTGCTGAAATATATACACTTTGTACGTTCATGGCAAGAAGAGGAGAATGCGAGTGAGCTAGAGAAGATGACAGATAGGAGCAGGAGGGTAGAATGGGCAAGGGAGAATAACAGTAGGGTGGGGGATTGGAGTGGGACAGAGGCCCAGAGATCCATAGCACCAAGAACCCGCATGCGACTACATCAAGTTGGAAGAGTTAAATAGGATAATGTTGCTGAAGTCAAATAAATCAGGGAATCAATATGTCACAATAAAAGCTTTTCTTAATTATAATAGCAGAGATAAAGTACACAGTTGGTGGGGGGCGCAGTATGCTGGTGAAAGAGGTTGAGGCTTGAAAGCCAGCACTGCCTATGAGTGGATTTTTAAAGTGATACTGACACCCCCATTCAAAATGCTGACTGATACAGAGGTGCCATCACCAAGGCCTGACATCCTATTTGTATGGTTGATATTGTTGTAATCGTGTAGCAACAGAGCAGCCCTAAAATGTAACCTCATCTGTAGGATCTTTATAAGTACCAAAGTGAATAATGAGCAGTAACCCAGCTTCCACTAGTATACAAAGTGTCATCCCAGCGGTATTGAATCCTGGGGGACATTCATGTCCCCATTTTGGGACCGTTTTTTTATTTAATACTTTCTATATTGTGGCCCTTAGTGTTTATAGGTTTTATCCTTGGCGGAGAGGGTTTTTTTGTCCTTGGCTGCGAGGGTTTGCTGTTACAGCTTTAGGGGCCTCATTTATTAATGGGCAATGCAAATAATTGGTGCATCTCACCAATTGGCGTCACTTGAGGTTCAGCACAAAATAAAACACCTGATGCTTTGCATGTGCAAACTGTGCGTCAGTTTGTAGCACACAGTTACCCAAAAATGTAACGTAAGGCATCCCAAACACAGAACAAACCCCAAGGATCTGGTCTTGGCCTACAGCAGCCGCCTTTGGCTTAGGGAGGAGCTCTCAGCTACTCAAATGCAGCCAGGTCCTAATGTGAAAGGACCAAGAAGAGAGTTCTGGACAGGCTAGGGAACCGAACGTATAGTAGAAGAACGGGGAACCAGAAGCGTAGTCAATTCTGGGTTGGAAACCAATCTGCCAATACAGTACAAGATCGGCAGGCAGAGGCATAGTTGGGGGGCCCAGGCCGGGGTCAGAATCAACAGACAATGCAGAACCAAATCCGGAAGAGTAGTCAAGGTCACAGGCCGTAGTGAACACCAAAGAGTAGCGCGGTACAAAATCAGGATCCAAAGAATGGTCAATAACAGGCAATGATCAGTACAGGCAGCAAGTAATTAAAGTCAGGGACAGGCTAGGGTCAAGAACAAGGATCAGACAATATATAAACGAACCCAGGAACTATGGAGAGCAAGCCCTTTAAATATTTGAATTTTGCTCCAATGCGTCCAATAAGGCCGAAGATACCAGAGTGCCGCACAAACCCAGAAGTGGCAATATCAGGAGTGGCACACGGAGGAGGAAGACAGCTGGCTTTCCCGCAGTTAGCTCAGCGGGAGTCTCTGCCGCAACACTAGACCACCAGGTATTCTTACAACAAGTTGCACTCACACAAAAATGGGTTTTAATTTCATACCTCATGGGCACCATATGCTTTATCTGAATCAGTGACGTAACTAGATATTACTGGGCCCCACAGCAAATTATTTTTCAGGCCCCAAAAATGTCTACAGATTTTACCAATATTTATTGAAATTATATATGAATTAGGGCCTTGTGGGGCCCCTTTACCTTCCGGGGCCCCCTGCAGCTGCAGGGTCTGTTTCCTCTGTAGTTACGATTCTGAATGACAGGTGTAGAGTAGAAAGCTTCCTTGCACCTTTGTACACACAGCATAGAGTATGTATGGTAAAGGGGTTGTTCACCTTCCAAACTATTTTTTCAGTTCAGTTATTTTTAGATTGTTCCCCATAAACAAAGACTTTTTTCAATTGCTTTCTGCCTTTTATTTTTTACCGTTTTAGCAAAATTTTAGTTTAAATGTTTAATGTTCGTATCTCTATTGTTTCAGTCTGGCAGCTCAGTGATCCAGGAGCATCTGAACTGTTACAATTTGCTCCATTTAGTTGATACAATTAGTTGATCCATTTCTCAGCAGCATCTGTGGGGTATCAGCAACTATTGTATCAATTCTAACAGCTGCCTTTAATGAAACTCAGGGAATCTGCTCAGCAGGGACAAAGATAAGAAAAATATCAACTAAGGGGCACATTTACTTAGCTCGAGTGAAGGATTAGAATAAAAAATACTTCGAATTTCGAAGGTTTTTTTTGGCTACTTCGACCATCGAATTGGCTACTTCGAACTTCGACTACGACTTCGAATCGAACGAATCGAACTAAAAATCGTTCGACTATTCGACCATTTGATAGTCGAAGTACCGTTTCTTTAAAAAAAACTTCGACCACCTACTTTGCCACTTAAAACCTACCGAACACCAATGTTAGCCTATGGGGAAAGTCCCCATAGGCTTTCTAGCCAATTTGGGATCGAAGGAAAATCGTTTGATCGATGGATTAAAATCCTTCGAATCGTTCGATTCGAAGGATTTAATGGTTCTATCGAACGATTATTCCTCCGATCGTTCGATCGAACGAATTGCGTTAAATCCTTCAATTTCGATATTCGAAGTCAAAGGATTTAACTTCGAGGGTTAATTAACCCTCGATATTCGACCAATAGTAAATGTGCCCCTAAATGTATCAATTTAGAACAGTTACAGAGTCGGCGACCCCCCCCCCCCCTCCCATAGCTGCTTTAGAAGGTGATATACTTCAATATTGCAAAATGGTCACAAATAAAAAATTGAAAGTAATTGGAAACATTATTTATTTCTGGTGAACTATCTGAGACCAACTGTAAAAAAGTGTTTGAAGGTGAACAACCCCTTTAATAAATAAACCACTCTTCATTTGTTTTAGTTGGACATAGAGTTAAATGAATGAGGGAAATGCTTGGGACAGGGGCGTTTTAAGGTAGTAAAGACCAAAAACTGTGGAATGAGAATGGCATGTACAGTACAAAGGTCAGAGTGGAGCGCAGGAATAGGCTGAAAGGCGATATTGCTTTCCCTGGAGCAGTTGCTTTTCACACTCCATTACCCGCTGCAGTGTTTGGGTATAAGGTATCAGGTACGACCTGAAGTGACTGAAACCGACACTAACAAATCACATTTCTGGCGGGAGAGAGGAGATGACTGATTGGGTGGGGAGAGAAGTTAAGGGCTACGATTTTCATAGGTTAATGTGTAATTGTGATTTTATCATCTTTAAACCAATCACATTAATGCTGGAGAGAGAGAGAGAGAGAGAGAGAGAGAGAGAGAGAGAGAGAGAGAGAGAGAGAGAGAGAGAGAGAGCGCAGAGGGGTCCTGGAATGAAACCGAAACTCTAATCAGGACAAATATGCAGTGAGGGCCCTGAGGGAAGAGATTCTGGGAAACAGAGGTAAATGAGATGTGGAGTGACAGCACCTTGATGAGGAGAGAGAGGGAATAATGAGGACAGGGAAGCTGATAATGGGTAAAATGACAGATAAACCTGAAAAATTTGTGGACAGTTTCTGGGGCTAAAATACAGTATCATGTGGCACAGAGACTACTTTATGTCTTGCACAAACCCCACATATTTGTATGATATTCTATAGCCCCTTTCTGTTATTGCACAAGTCTGTCTTTCATTTTAGCATTCTTAGGGCTCATTTCCCATCCTCCTTATGACATGCAAGTAAGCAACGTGCAGATGCACCGCCTTGAGCCTTCAGCAAGGTGAGTGGATCAAACCGAACAAGCTTAGAGCAGGCACTCAAATATGGCAATCTTCCTACCAGGCAATTAAAATCATAGGCTTTACACTATGACTAAGTGTTCTTAGCACGAAACGTGTAAGGCTGCTTCTTCTGTGTACATAAATAAAGTCTCTGCTTGATTTTATTCACCTGGTTGGAAGATTACCTTATTTACTTGGGAAGATTACCTTATTACACTTGGGTAAGGGAGCTCTTTTGATCCTGTACTACAATTCCCACTTTTCTTCAACATACAATCAAGCTACAGCATGCTGGGACTTGTAGTTTGGTACTTTCTGGGTACAGTAATACGACTCATACTACTACGGGGTAGCACGATGCATTCTCTCTTCAATGTGAAAGCTTCCCCTTGTCCAGACCACACAATGGGGCAAATTCACTAAGCGAACGATATCGTTAATTCGCTAGCGTTTGGCATTTTCGTTACTGCGCAAATTCACTAACGAACGCTGGCGTAGTTTTGCTAGTGTTACTTCGCACCCTTACGCCAGGCGAATTTTCGCTAGCGATGTAACTACGCAAATTCACTAACTTGCGCAGTGTACTGAACGCTACCTTTTACGCCAGACTTCCTTCGCCACCTCAGACCTGGCGAAGCGCAATAGAGTAGATAGGGATTGTTTAAAAAAAAGTCCAATTTTTTCTAAGTCCCATAAAACGCTGGCGCGTTTTCTACATTATGGGTGATAGGCTGAAAAAGATCGAAAATTTTTTTGGGGCTCCCCTCCTTCCCCCCTACATTTCCTGACTCATGGCAACTTACCTAGACAGTGGGCACATGTGTAGGGCAAAATAAAATTTTTATTTGATGTTTTGAAGCTTTTCTAGCCATTTGTAGTGCTGATACGTATTCCTCCATTGAAATTTGAATTTCGCGCCGTATGCAAATTAGCATAGCTAGCGCAACTTCGCAACCTTACACTACCCCTGTGCGCAACTTCGGATTTTAGTGAATTTGCGGAGCGCTGGCGCTGCATTAGTACCCCCTATTTGCCCCCCATCATATATTCCCCTATAGTCTGCCAATCACTGGGTACAACATGACCACAATGCTAATAATGCATATCAGTCTGGAGTTCCACTGTGTCCCCTATACTCCCAGAACCTTCATTCTGCCATCACCCTAGTTATACTTATCCACTGTACTCTTTTGTAATTCTCTCCTTACCCCCTGTGTGTGTGTCGTACTTAATGGTTTCTTGTAATTGTAGTGTACGACACAATTTTGGCAAAGTGTATACTGCTGTCATGTTAATTATATTCCCAAACCAGAGAGAGACACTTAGCAGATGTGAGCGAGAAGAAGCATTAGGATAGAACAAGCAAGGTAAGAGTCGGATGGAAAGGAGTGAGTGGGAAAAAGAGAGCGAGAGGAAGAGATAAAAGCCAGCGTATGCCAGCAATGCAATTACTGTTAGTGATGAGCGAAGTCAGGGCTGGGGGGGTGTTGCTGAGAGGGAATGTGGCCGGATAGAGAAATCAAACACTCTCCCCCCCTCCAATCACAGAATCAAAGACACAACAAGGACACCGCTCAATGTCTGGCTATTCTGGGACAATTACTAAACCAGAGAGGGACCCAATATGTGTGCATACAGGGAAGGTGAGGACACATTAACCATCTCATACAGGGCCGTATTTAGGGATAGAACCAGAGGACATGAGTGTAAAGAAGGACCACAAAATAATCTGGCCAGGCCTGGATTTGTGGAAAGGCCACCAAGGCTCGGGCCTAGGACAGCAGGATTTTAGAGGGGCAGCATTGCGCCCAACCACATCCACATTGGTTCATACAGACTGGGGATGCTTTGGAAAAACAATCATTTTTAAAATCCCTGTGCCAATCCCTAGTGCTCCAGACCCGATGATGAAAATTTGCACAGGTGCACTAATAGAGGAGGAGGGGACGTGGGTGATGAACGACAGCAGTCTTGGACTGTCCCACCGGGATACCAGGAAAACTCCCAGTGGGCCCAGGTGTCAGTGGGACTCTTGCATCTAACCTTTTGGCCTATTTCATGGTCATTCCCTATTTCTTTATAGGAATAAAAATGCTTAATAATGGAAGAATAGAGTATAGTATGTAGAGATAAGAGACTAGGAAAATAAAGAGGTTGAGTGAGGAGAGGAAGTATAATGAATTTGAAAAGTGGGCCCTCAGAATAAGGTTTTCTGGTGGGCCCCTGGTATCCCAGTCCGACACTGAACGGCAGCAGACCTAGGGGGGCACCCGCTATGTAAATCCAGCCTTGTATCTGGCCTTTTTGCAACACTTAAATATGGTTGGGTTACAGCTGTGACATACCTGACTTAAAGGAAAATTATACCTTCTGAACAATGTAGGTCTCTATAAAAATATATTGGATAAAACAGCTCATGTGTAAAACCCTACTTCATAAATAATAAACCTATTTACTTATAATATACTTTTTTAGTAGTATGTGTCATTGGGTAATCATTAATAGAAAACTGCCATTTTAAAAAATAAGGGCCGCCCCCTGGGATCGTAGGATTGACGGTGCACACAAACAAACTATACATGCTAGGTCACATGAGCCAATTAAGAGACAGAGTTCTGTCTTTTGCTTCCACACTTTTTCCTGTTACAGTTAGTGCTGCAGTATTTCTGGTCAGGTGATCTCTGAGGCAGCACACAGACCAGCACGAAATGGTGGCTCAAGGCAAGAGATGTAAAATGTTTACTTAAATATATATTCCAGTTTGGTAAGATTCTTTAATATGAAACTTAATTTGATATAATCTGTTGCTTAAATATTCATTTTGGGAGTGAAGTTTTCCTTTAAGTAGGTTTGTTTTTCTGCATTGCGCTTGGTCTTGTCTATATTGGACCCTGCTCTCATGAAGTTATAGGGTAATGCAAAAAAGAAATGAAGGATGCACTGGCTTCACCTGCAGCTTCAGGCTTGCCTACGCATCCATTGTGTCTCTGTAATTCTGGCCACAAGCTTCTTTATCACTTCCCATAGGTTTCCCTTTGTGTGACAATTCCATTACAACAAGAAGTGGCATGGCCTAGGAATCCAAGGAACGGGGCATTTCTTCAGGAATGTGAATCAAACAAGGCTGTGAATGGCACTTTCCATAGTAAATACACACAAGTTATTAGATATACCAACAGTCTATGCCAGCACAGGTATCCTCTTGTACTAAGCACAATTCTGTATGATAAAATAAGAATATAATTTGCATTATAACCCACTAACCCTTGAACTATGTATTACCCCAGAATGAGAATTCCATTCACCTAATTTTAAATGACCAGATTATCATCATCTTCTTCCTTTCCCAAGTTATGGCCTGACCTTTCCAGACCAACATTATTATTATTAGTTCACTCACAGTCTCATATGCTTGTTCTTTACTATTCAGTCTCATAGTTGCTGCTGTGGCTGTTTGCACATGGAAGTAATCTGTAAGCTCTGTATGCACAATATCCCTGCATGCTGCTGTATATGGGGATGAAAGTAATTAATCCTTTGACCTGGTGGTAATGTTCAGAACTTGGAAGGGATTCTGAGGATGCTGAGAAATGGAAATACAGAAATATTTAGTCATCCGAAATCTGTATTTATTTATTTTCATGTGAAAGCTTTACAGTATGCTGCATTGTACTCAGCAGAGACGGCCAGCCTCTGAGATTTTCAGATGTTGCTGAACTAGGGTTGCCACCTGGCCGGTATTTTACTGGCCTGGCCGGTAAAAAATGATGGCTGATCCCAATGTATTAATAGGGAAAAAGATAAATATATAGGAAGGACGGTATTTTTTTCCAGAAAAGGTGGCAACCGTCTGCTGAACTAAAGCAGTTGTTCACTTTTGAGTTACCTTTCAGTATTCTAAGACAATTGCAACTCGTTTTCATTTTTTATTTGTGGTTTTGAGTTATTTAGCTTTTTATTCAGCAGCTCTCTAGTTTGCATTTTCAGCAATCTGGTTGCTAGGGTCCAGAGCCGGGCCAAGCCGGGCAGGCGCCCTAGGCAGCCTGCCTGGCTGCTGCGCCGGCTAGTTGCGCGCTTCTGCGCATGTGCGAAAAGACGCTTCAGCGCATAGACGCGTCAGCCCACAGACGCTTCTGCGCATGCGCGAATCGACGCATGCGTTCGCGTACTCGCACAGATGGGCGATGGGCAGAGAAGGGACCGGACTAGGGGTAGGAGTAGGTACGTGCCTGGCGCCTCTTCACCTTTGCACCCTAGGCACGTGCCTACTCTGCCTACCCCTAGTTCCGGCCCTGCTAGGGTCCAAATTACCCTAGCAATTAGGGGTTTTTCACTTATCCTGTATTTAATATTTATAAAACCAACACATACCAGAATTAAATTCTTCAAGGTTAATTACTGAGTCGGCAGCTTATTGGCTCATGTATGGGGCCCCCCGACGGGCTTCCCCGATCGAGATCTAGCCAAAAGTCGGCCAGATCTCGATTAGATGGGACTAAAAATCCCGTTGGATCGCGGCCGAATCTGATCGTTGATGCGGTCCTGCGATCTGACCGCCTGTTCCCATTCGTTAGGATCTGATCGTTGGGGCCTAGGGCCCACGATCGGATCAGCCCGATATTGCCCACCTCAAGGTGGGCATATTGGAGAGAGATCCGCTCGTTTGGCGACATCGCCAAACAAGCGGATCTCTCTGTGTATGGCCACCTTAATGCAGCATGCACCTAAATTAATTGATAACTTGCCATCTGGTTTGAGGCACCAGCATAAGGGTAAGGGCACACAATAAGATTTAGTCGCCAGGGAGATTTAGTCGCCCGGCAATAAATTGCCTCTTCTTCGGGCGATTAATCTCCCCAAACTGCCTTCCCGCCGGCAAGAATGTAAATCACAGATCGATTCGTTTTCCAAAGGTGCCCGAAGTGCAACCTCGGACGACTTCGGAAAACAAAGTGCTCCGAGTGCGATTTAGATTCTAGCTGGTGGGAAGGCAGTTTGGGGAGATTAGTCGCCCGAAGAAGAGGCGATTTGTCGCCGGGCAACTAAATCTCCCCGAATCTCCACGTGTGTCTCTGCCCTTAGTCCTCATAGTCAAGAAAACACACTGAATAAAATATGAATGGTTGAACTGAAAGGGTTAAAATTGTTCTGTTACAGATAATTGTAAATCAGGAATTGAAACTTTCCAGGGCTTGTTCGGCAGTGCTAAGAATGTATTTCCCCTGGGCTCCAAACCTCAGATGGGCCCTATGGCCATACAATATCCTTGGTACAAGTTTTAAGTTATTAAACAGCTGCAGTTGCAGAATGGGACATCTTGGCTTTAAGTAGGTTTCTTCCCGGAGGCTGGGGCCCCTACATTGACAGGAGCCTGCTCTATTCTATCTCTGTCCCTTAGGAATATATTTAATCAGTGGCATAACTAGATATAGCTGGGCCACCACAGCAAATTGTTTTTTGGCCCCTAAAATGTCTAGAGGTTGACTTGTTTTACCGATATTTATTGAAATTATATATGAATTAGGGCATTGTGGGGCCCCTATAGTTCCTGGGCCCCCCTGCAGCCGCAGGGTCTGCTTCCTTTGCAGTTACGCCCCTTTATTTAATCATTTTTCTTTAATTATTTAAGGGGTTTAGGCTGATGGACGTTGAGGTTCAGCAAGATCTGAGATGCCACAGGATGCCCATCACTGAAAACACTCTTTAACAACACACAAAACCCCCAGTTGTGACTGTAACAAAAGCTGCTGCAGCACTGCCAGTGCCGCAAGTTTGACAAGTGACCTTGAAGGTGGAACGTCTAAGCTTAGTGAAAAGAAATGTGCAAATATTTCGGCCATGTGAAGCTATCAATTTCAGTATCCATGGGGCACACAGCAGCAGGGCCGGCCTTAGGCCAATTTGACCAATTGGGCCCAATTGGGCCCCGCACCTCTGGGGGGCCCCGCACCACAGGGCAGCACAGATAATATTTCCCTCAGCACATGATGCTGCCTGGCCTGCCCCCAACTTTGAGAGTCCAGCCCATCCCCAAATCCATAGGTCTAGCCTGCCCCCAACTCTCATAGGCCCAGCTTTCCTCCAACCTTGCTAGGCCCTGCCTGCCCCCAATCCAACCAAGCCTGCTCCCAAGCTGAATCGGCCCAGCCCCAAACTAATTGGCCCAGTCCACTCTCCTATTTCCTCCCTCTCTCTCTTACCCTGTGTGCCCCTATTATGTTACCTTGTCTGCCCCTTTCCTTTCTATTTTGTGCCTGTATGCCCTTATTTTCCTAAATACTTGGTGTGTCAGTAGCCAGCAACACTTTGTCTAGGGGCCCCGCCAACATGGTCCCAATTGGGCCCCACATGTGATAGGACCAGCCCTGCACAGCAAAACTACACTTTATGGCTGCAGCACTTCCAAGCCTTGTGAAAGATGGCAATTCATGTATACAGGTTTAGGACCTGTTATCTAGAATACTCAGGACCTGGGTTTTTTTTCTGAATAAGGGGTTCTTTCCATAATTTGGATTGCCATACCTGAAGTCTAGTAAAAAATCATTTAAGCATTAAATAAACCTAAATGATTATTTTGTCTCCAATAAGTATTAATTATATCTCAGTTGGGATCAAATACAAGGTACCGTTTTATTATTTCAAAGAAAAATAAATCATTTTACATTTTATGTGATTAAAATGGAGTCTATAGGAGATGGCCGTCCTGTAGTTTGGAGCTTTCTGGATAGTTGGTTTCCAGATAAAGCATCATATACCTGTATATACACAATTGCATGTGTGTGTAGGAGCTGTGCCCCTTGATTGGCTTTCATTATTTATTTTTTATAGTTTTTTTCATTATTTGCCTTTTTCTCCTGGCTTAAAATGGGGGTCACTGACCCCATCTAAAAACAAATGCTCTGTAAGGCTACACATTTACTGTTATTGTTACTTTTTAATACTCTATTCAGACTCTCTCCAATTCATATTCCAGTCTCTTATTCAGATCAGTGCATGGTTTCTAGGGTAATTTGGCCCCTAGCAACTGGTTGCTGAAATTGCAAACCAGAAAGCTGCTGAATAAAAAGATAAATAACTTAAAAACTACAAATACTAAAAGTTAACCCAAAGATGAACAACCCCTTTAAGTTTCAGATTCATGTGAGAGGAGTGAGAGGAACAATTGCAGATGTACATGAAGCCAAATTAATCTGAGCACGTTTGCAATTGGTCTTTCTCTAGGGTTTTTCTTTGTGCTGCAATTTGTAATCTATTCATTTCTTATATATTAGATGAGATCAGTGACGTAACTCCTTGAGCATATTTACATACATCTATCATATTTACCCAAATAATCAGGTCTCGCTGTATTTCCTGGTAACACGAGTATATCCTTTCTTCTTACAACTCTGCACCCCCCGTGTACAGCCATGAGGCTGGCATGCAAGATTGTCTACTGGAGTGACACTAATCCCTGGTCAAGCAGAGGACTGGATGGGATTACTGACGAAGTCTGATGTGGTTACTAAAGTTTCTATACACTAATGTAGTGAAAAGGAGAACAAAAGCCTAAAAAAAGAATATGGCTAGAAATGCTTTATTTTGTTTGTTGAACTTCCTGAACCAGCCCAGAGGAGTGTGTCAGCGACACTGCACATGCTCAGTGTGCTTTGGCATATGTTGAACAGCTAAATTTAGGGGTTGTTGGATGGCATCAAACAGATGGGTAGCCTGTTATAGAAGCTGGTGCTAGAGGGTTGATTATTATATTCTAATGCAGAGTTCAGTGATTTCTGAGCTGCCTGCCATGTAATGTGAATGTGAAAATTCCGCCTTGTATTTTGACAGCTATCGTTAAAATTGTTTTCTGCCTTCCCCTAGTCTGCACCCCTCAGTCTTACTCCCCCTCCTTCCCTCTGTCGATCTCCCCTCCCTCCTGTTACCTTCCTTTCTGCCTCTCTCCCCTCTCTCCCCTCCGTCGATCTCCCCTCTCTCCCCTCCATCGCCTTTCCTCCCCTCCCCTCTGTCGTTCTCCCCTCCTTCCCCTCCATCGCTCGCCCTTCCTTTCCTCCCCTTCCCTTCCCTCCGTCACTCTCCCCTCCCTCCCCTCCATCACTTTCCACTCCCTCCATAGCACTCCTCTCCCTCCCTCCTTCCCTCCATCCCCTCTGTCAATCCTCAAGCGTTGGGGGGGGCTGACTGGCCGGGTTGCTTAGGGCTCATGCTCATGGTTCAGGGTACAGGGTACATAATGCATATGATGGTGGAAGACGAAGGAGCACTGGGGCTTTAACTCCAGTTGCATAGAGCTGATAGCTTTGTGAACAGTCACAGTGGCCCAGCCCATATAACTACTAAATATATTACTACACTGATGACATAGAAAATACATAGTAAAGACTAGTTCTTTAAGTGAATCTGCAAGGGTCAGTTTCTGACCCATATAATCTCCAGAGCACCAATCGCCTGAGCCAATCCCCTCTGTTCTTTTTGTTTTGGGTCAGATAGTAATCCTACCCCTGGATTTCCGGCAGGTCAGACCCAAACCCCTGAGACCGACACTGAATTGCTAAGAAGCATTTGAAACTCAACCTTCTGGCACTAAAGAGCGCTTTCTAAATGGCCCGATTGTGCTGTGAGTTTTTGCTGAGGAAGTCAGTATTTATTTTACATTCTGTAGGATTGTTCTTCTTTATTAGAATTTCTTTGTTATTTTCCTGTCTTTGTTTATAGTTTCAGCCTGGAGCTCAGAGAGGGTAAAACAAATGGCAGATTTCGCTAGGAACATCATGAAGCCACAAACAAAAGTTCATATACAGGTATGGGACCTGTTATCCAGAAAGGTCTGGACTTGGGGTTTTCCAGATAACGGCTCTTTCTGTAATTTGGTTCTTCATACTAGAAAATCATATAAACATTAAATAAACCCAATAGGCTGGTTTTGCTTCCAATAAGGACTAATTTTATCTTAGTTTGGATCAAGTACAGGCTATTATTTTATTATTACAGAGATAAAGGAAATAATTTTAAAAATTTGGATTATTTGGATAAAATTTTGGAGTCTATGGGAGACAGTCCTTCTGTAATTCATAGCTTTCTGGATAACAGGTTTCCAGATAATGGATTCCATACCTGTACATGAAAGGGCACAGCAGTTTCCATATAAATAGTTATTATGTATCTTTCTTGTCTGTCTATTGATGATGGATTGGTAGATGCAAAACCTGTACAGAGAGAACCATGTCTGACCAACTGCAAAGCTGTTAAGCTTTCACAAATTATATGGGGTAACGCAAATTAGATTATTCTGCGAGGCCCTGTAATGCCTAGTTCAACCATCTACAGGTAATTTAAATAAATAGGTTTTTTATAAGGCAGAAACCTTAGAAATAATCTCAAGGGAGCTCAGCTACTTTACTTCTTGGCTGGCAAGTCTTATAAAAATCAATACCTGTAAAATGGCCATTATTATTTATTTACAAGAACAGACTTTGTCCATAAAGTAAAGGAAGGGGGGGATAGGATATAGCAGTGCTGGAGAAAAACTAACGACAGAGCTTACTATCTAGAGGGATTAGGAAGAGATCCGTGACAGATGTACAGGTTTCCAAAGAAGACTTTGTCCATTTTGTTTTGGTTTAAAGAGACAGACCTTCTCCCAAAGCAAATTATGGTCACAAAATGCAGAGATTTGTTGTCCCATTATTATTACTTTGAATTTTTTATACATGAAAATGGTGTTTACCTTATTGTTTGTTTTTTTTGTCATTGCACAGGGAGCTTGGTTACTGCAGTCATTTCAAGACAAATACCTTTAATCACCAATGTTTTCTTTCTATAATAGTGTATGAGATGTGCAATGGGACACAGTGGGGTGAGTCTAAATAAAGGTGGAGAAACTTGCCTTTGTGTGACATTGGCAGTTTGCTTCTCATACATTATAGTGAGAGGTATACTGATTGCTGTGGTTTCCAAGAAAAGGTTTCCCTGATCAGATACAGAGTGTTCCAGTGGGAAAAGAGCCGCTACTAAGCACTTTGATCTTCTAAAGACAAAACTTACTGAAAATGCCCTGAATCACTGGCAGACACTTTCCACAAGCCTATATGATTGGGGTATTGCTTATTTCTCTTGGGAAGAAGTATAATGAAAGACATTGACAGTCTTTGGCTGTTTGGGGGATACTGGGAGGTGCATCATAGCCATATTGGACAGTAGAATATTAAATAATACTTTTATGGGTTTTTTTTATCCATGTGATATTGTGATGAGTTTGGTACATGGTACTATTAAGAGAGTGTAAGAGGGCTTAATGGTTGTTTTTACACTTAGCAATAAGGAACTAGCTATAATGATGGGAAGTGTAAGTAGAATACACTCCCCACAGCATATAGGTTTTATGGCTAAATGTATTCTCTCGTAATTACATATATCAGGCACTAGTTTGGCATGGCACAGGAACAGGGAGTCCATTTAATGTAGTTCAGTGGTTCCCAACTTTAGGTCTGATCAAATGGTCAAATGTGGCTTGAACCGAAAAAAGTCTGTAAACCATTGGTTGTAGAGGGTTCTAAGAGGAGGTGGTTTACCAGAGTCAGGCTGGTTTAACTTGGGAAGGGGATATATGGGAGACATTCACTAACATTCGAAAATTCGCCAGCGACGGCTTCGTTCACATCGCAACACTTTGCCAGGCATGGATTCGCCAAGACAACGCTAATTCACTAAAATCTGAAGTTGCGTCCAGGGCGCGGAACGCTGACGAGGTAACGCTACTGTGACAAGCGAAGTTTCACTAGCGTTGCCTAATTTGCATACGGCGGGAAGTTAAAGTTCAATGGATGTATATGTTGCAGCAAATACATTACACTACACAAGCCCGGGAAACCTTAATAAAAGAAAATAAAGTTGTTATATTGCCCTACACATGAGCCCAGTGTATAGTTTATGTGTCATATGTTAGGAAATGAAGGGGGAAGTCGAGTAAGACAAAAGAAATTTATGATCTTTTGTAGCCTATCACCCTGAAAAATGAAAAGTCGCCAGCGTTTTTTTGGGACTTAGAAAAATTTGTAACTATTTTTTGAGGAAGCCCTATCTACTCTATCGCACTTCACCTGGTCTGACGTGGTGAAGAAAAGTCTGGCGCAAGAGGTAACATTCAGTAAAATCCGCATCTTAGTGAATTTGCGTCGTTACGTCCATTCACCAGAGTGCAACTTCGCCAAGCGTAAGGGAGCGAAGTACAGCTAGAGTCTATCTCTTTCGCTAGCAGTTACACCAGCGACAGTTAGTAAATCTGCAAAGTAACGAAATAACGTCACGCTGGCTGATTTTCGCTAACGTTAGTCAATTCGCCCTTTAGTAAATCTGCCCCCATGTTTGTCCCACACTGCTTTGGCTTATGGGGATAATTTATGACGGTAGAAGCCTCAGTGTTACATACCCAGGGGAAAGCAAATTCCACCACCATCTTTATTAGTCCAGTCAGCTGTTAATAGGGAACTTTCTTTAAGCTTCACCTTAGTTGAGTAAGGAACTAGGCCAGTTAGCTGAGCAGATTGGGCTCCACCAAGTAGTTTAGAGGGGCACTCCATCGGTATAGTGCAATAATAATATGGTCAAGGGTAGACATATACTGAGATTCTGTACCCACAAACGTTCCCAAACAAATATCAAGTCGACATCATTCAATGTCCCACAACAAACAGGATGGAGGCATCATACCTGGAGTTAGCAAGGCTGTAGAAAAAATATATATACCATTATGCCAGTTAAAAAAAATATATAAGATTAATGAATCAATTTATTCATCCATTTATAAAACAATAAGCGTCAATTTTTTTCCAGCTAATAGCAACGCAGAAGCAGAGGCATTTGGTTAAAGAGGCACTAGAGACCCTAGAAAATATTTTCTGTATGGATTAAGTTGGAGCATATGCTACAATAATTAGGCAGCACATTTGCTTTATATTATTCTCTACAACGATGCATTGTTTTGTATGGTAATGATTCCCAGCTTCATTCTGCAGTGCTGCTTGTTTGCACACGATCATCATGACAATAGGGGAATTTCATTAGCAAAATGGATCTTGTCTAGTGTAACGGATTCTCTATTCTGTGATCATGTCCTGAGAAAAGAGTCAGTGCATCCTTCTGCTGCATTTCCCTGTACCCCAACATGCAGAGCTGTCATTGCAGAGGTCCTCACAAAACAAATTAAAGGGATTCTGTCATTGGAAAACATGTTTTTTTTTCAAAACACATCAGTTAATAGTGCTACTCCAGCAGAATTCTGCACTGAAATCCATTTTTCAAAAGAGCAAACAGATTTTTTTATATTAAATTTTGAAATCTGACATGGGGCCAGACATTTTGTCAGTTTCCCAGCTGCCCTTGGTCATGTGACTTGTGCCTGCACTTTAAGAGAAAAATGCTTTCTGGCAGGCTGCTGTTTTTCCTTCTCAATGTAACTGAATGTGTCTCAGTGGGACATGGGTTTTTACTATTGAGTGTTGTTCTTAGATCTACCAGGCAGCTGGGGGGGGGAGGGGGGTGATATCACTCCAACTTGCAGTACAGCAGTAAAGAGTGATTGAAGTTTATCAGAGCACAAGTCACATGACTTGGGGCAGCTGGGAAATTGACAATATGTCTAGCCTCATGTCAGATTTCAAAACTGAATATAAAAAAATCTGTTTGCTCTTTTGAGAAATGGATTTCAGTGCAGAATTCTGCTGGAGCAGCACTATTAACTGTTTAATTTTGAAAAAAAATATTTTTCCCATGACAATATCCCTTTAACATATATCTATATCTGATTTGTCTAAACCAGGGGTCAGCAACCTTTACTATCAAAAGAGCCATTTTGCCCCCTCTTCCACTAAAGAAAAATAGCCTGGAGCCGCAAAACATAACACAGCTTCTAAACTTTTAAAAATGCTAACCTTTTTTTTAATTTTAACTGTTACAACAAAAAAAAAACAACAAACAAAAGTGTAGTGTGTATGTGTAGGCCTACTTTGAAATAAATTAAACACTGAATAGCCCTATTAAATGCTAGTGTTCTCATCTGTTTAATGTGATTTCTGTTTCTGAAGCTCCATGTTGAACTTCCTTCTCTTGTCTTGAGTGTGTGACCGTGGTAAGGACCATGATGAATCATCTTGCCGTGGCTCGGTCTTGCCTGTCTCTCATGGGACGTCTATACAACCCTCGCACCTGCTGGCGGCTTCCTGAGTGTGCGACCGTGGTAAGCTAACCGTTAGCTTACCGCGGTCGCACACTCAAGAAGCCGCCAGCAGGTGCGAGGGCTGTATAGACGATGTGACAGGCAAAGCCGCAAGACCGAGCCGCAGCAAGCAGGATGAAGAGCCGCATGAGGCTCCGGAGCCGCGGGTTGCCTACCCCTGGTCTAAACTGATATATTTTAATATATAATTATTCCACTTATGGTGATCTCTAATGAAAAAAGTGAACCACTTGCATTCAGAACTTTCTACAGCAAAAGTCATATTGAGATATTAAAAAGGATCCGTGCCCAATCTTGAAAGTATCCCATTTCTAAACCTGACCAATACCTTTAATTTTTCTGATCCCTAGCACAATTTTATACAGGTATAGGACCTGTTATCCAGAATGCTCGGGATCTGGGGTTTTCCGGATAACAGATCTTGGCTCTTCATACCTTAGGGGTGTTATTTTTCAAAGGACAAATTTTTGGGGCAGATTTATCAATGGTCGAACTGAAAAATTCATTTTATTTAATTTCAAGGTCATTTTAGTGTACTTCGACTAGAGATTCGAATCGAATCTGAAAAAAATTAGAATATTGAAATTTATCATGTACTGTCTCTTTAAAACTTCGACTTCGACTATTCGCCATCTAAGCCGAATTGCTGTTTTAGCCTATGGGGGACCTCCTAGAACCAATTTGAAGCCATTTGGTGGAAAAATCTGAGTTTTTGGGGGGGAAAACTTTGAATATGATCCAAATTCAATTCGAACGATCGAATACAGCCTATTCTTTTGAAGATTTTTTTTTTAATAAATTTTGGTTGGTCTTTTTTTTACTCGAATTTTGAGTTGATGGGAGTTTAAAATAACTCATTCACAATTCAAATGTTATTTATGAAAAAATTTGAATGCCTAAAATTCTGCAACCTGAAAATTAGAATCGTTGCGCTTCGAATTTACCATTCGAACCTTAGTAAATCTGCCACTATGTCTACTACAAAATCATTTAAACATTAAATTAACCCATTAGGCTGGTTTTACTTCCAATAAGGATTAATTATATCTTAGTTTGGATCAAGTACAAGCTACTGTTTTATTATTAGAGAGAAAAGAGAAATCGTTTTTAAAAATGTGGATTATTTGGATAAAATGGAGTCTACGGGAGTTGGCCTTTCTAAAATTCTGAGCTTTCTGGAGGTTTTCTCATACCTGTACTTGACTACAAGTCCTTTCCCGAAGCTCAAGTGCTTTACTGGTCAACTGTCTGAAAGCAAACATCTGCTATTACTATGGACTACTATGGACTACTGGAAAACCTTTCTTCTTATATTACCCAATATATCACCTGCCTTTTCCTGATCCACTTTTCTACAATTTTCTACAAATTTGGCCAAATCAAGCAGTCATTGTTTATATTGCCCCACCAGTGGCGTAACTTTAGGGGCTCTTTGGGGTTACGTCAGGGCACCCCACCTTGCCTCATTGAGATGCCATCGTCATTGCCCTGAGGTTGTTTCAGAGACAGCTGAAACAGTTCAAATATAATGGAGAAATGTTATCTGTGCCAATGGCCTTAGTCCCCAAACATTGTCCAATTAGTGTCAGACATTGTCCAATTAGCATGACCAAAGCACCTTGGGCACGTTGGGCACATTGAGATATTGATCAGATACCTTAGGTAATATGATTGGCTGATGATTTCAGCTGCCTATTGACGTTGGCTAAAAATCATAAACATAATTCCACGCACATTCAGGGCCTGTGCAACCTGTGTCAGCTTTTATAGTCTCACTGCCTTTGCATCAGAATTGCTTGACAGAGTTTATATTATATAGCAATTCTATAGACAGTAAGGCGGCACCATGCCCTGGGCATGCTGGGAACTGCTATAACAGATGTTAGTGAGCTCAGAGTTTTGGAGACGTTGAGAAGAAAGAGATTATGTTTGTATGTGACCAAATGCCTATTTACAGTCGTGTCATGTAATCTATGCTCACTTTTATTCATACATGTTAGGAATGATCACACACACCAGCATCTCGTACAAACACTGCTGTTATTTATATCCAGATATTCATACCAGTGATGGTTTCTTGGCTGGTTGTGAATACTTGACATTCCCAACTGAATTTATGGGATGGCTTGCTACAGAACTAAAAGGACAGGGCTAACAGCGACACCTCGTGGCCATCACTGACACATTCATGCACCATGTTTTTATATAACGGTGGAGTAGGCAGATGCTTGGGGACATCATTTAGACAGGGTGTCTTGTTAATGTAGCTTATAGTTATATAGTTACAGTATATGTCTATTGATTATGTATATACATATATATATATATGTGTGTGTGTGTGTAGCAGGGTTTGGGACCATGAGCCACTGAGAAAGGAAAAGTCCAACGGATTGAGCAGAATCTGACCCCGAAGACAAAAATAGTTTGTGAATTAAACTTAATGTGGATTTCTAAGCAAGCGGTGGAATGACTAGTTATTGGAAACCACAGCAAAACTGTTGGGCCCACAAACTTTGGGAACAGGACATTTTCCATAAACATTTTATATTACAGTTACTTTATCAGTCCCATATTTTTCTTGTCCCCCCCCCCAACAGGTGCAGGATCCGTTTCCTTTAAACTTACAACCCCCTGATTTTAAAAAATGATTTTTGCATTCGTATCATAGTAGCTGTGGTTCAAAAAACACATCCACCATAGTTAACGTTTGGTCCCAGCAAAACTGGGGCAAAAAATGTGGCACTTTGCACTTGTGTCCATGGGGGGCACCAGACAAATAACTTGTAACTTGTATGTTGCCCCAGGTTTTCTGATGGAGGCCCTGCCAGTAGACACAAGCACCCATGCCCTAATAGGCTTAAAATTGTGCCCACTTAAGCACCATACACATTATATTTGGCCTACCAGGTGCAACTTGATTGAACCATCTGGGAATAGACAGACTGCTACCAAAATCATCTTCAGGCGCAACCTTTGTATCACCATACACCAGCACTTTTTACTGAGCATTCAATATTATGTAGGGGCTTACTCTCTCAGCATGTCCTAGAGGAAACAGGTGTGCCGCCCCCTAGGAACTCTGTTTCCATTAGGCTGGTTTGTGCAGAAGGTAACACATACATTTCTAGGTTTTTCCCATGATGTTTCTATCTCAGACTTGCTGCTACTGGATGCAGTTGTTAGTTGTGTTATTTTAACTAAGCACTGCTGTTCTTTCTACACATAGTAATGATGCGGTGGTAGTTATTTTCCCTTCTCACGGCACTAAGACAAACATTTAGTGGAAACAGCTGAGCAATACCATCCACTATAAGGTCTGTGCCACCACCAACTGTAGGGCTTTTGTCTGCTGAAGTTTGCTACAAGCACCCAGTTACTGAGTACTGCATACATTATACTACAACTAATACATTCTCCTGCCACTGAGCTCTTAGCCCTAACTGCTTTTTCTACATAGAGCCTATTATCTTTATTCATAGGGTCTACATTTGTTTTCAGGGGTAACAGGATCTGGATTACAATTTCAACCTTGAAGTCTATGGGGTATCTGAAAAACAGTTCCTTGTTTATATACTCTATATTTATATATCCTGTTTTGGTGGGGGTCAAATAGCCTTCTTACTCGCATACAAATTAGACGCTCCCATAGAAGTCATTTGATCGCTAGTAGGGCTGCCTTAAACATGATTGACTGATTCTAGTTTCCTTCTTCAAGTAAACTTGAACCATGTTGATATGTTCCTTCATATATCTAGTAGTGACTGGTAGAGGGGTCCCAAATTCTGTGCTTCACATCCCTAGGAAATGGCAGCACCAGAAATTGTGAAAAAAATTAACTTCTAAACAGAGGGATTGCATAGCCTATATTGACTGAATAAACCATATAAAGGGTATTTGAGGCATGATACCATAAAAGGGGGTTAAAGCAGACACACACATCCCTTCCTTGTTGGCACCCTTGACTTCATGAAGCCATAGATGCCAGTGATGGAGATAAGAGGAAAAATTTGAAAGAAAAATGATGGGTATCTTTTTAAAGGGCATGTCAAGGCAAAAAAAATAAAACACCATTTTTACTTTCTTCAATGAAAAAGAAACCTATCTCCAATATACTTTAATCAAACAATGAGTACAGTTTTTATAAGAAACCTGACTGTATGCAGTGAAATTCTCCCTTCATTTACTGCTGTGGATAGGAATTGTCAGACGGTCCCTAACTGCTGAGCAGGGAAACAATCATACTTTTGAACAGCAGGGGGAGCCCCCACCTTATTTCCCAGCCATGCAGAACTTAAGCAGCTTTGTTTGTTTCCCTATAGAGCAGTCAGCGACTGTGTAGAGATTTGTATTGGATTTTATTTTTGCCTTTACATCCCCTTTACTGTTTCCAACTCCAGCTGCAGGGACTAAGATCATGGAGCCAGATTTAAACAGATAAACTGGGATTCTATTTGAAGGATTATTTTGCTGCAGCCACTGGTTCTGCAGAGATGGAGAAAGTTTGTATTAAACAATACAAAAACTATAAAATCCACATTAGATTACATGACAACACAGGACCCAGTGCAGTCTGTATATTCTGATTATTAATCAGTCTTGCTGTATCAGCTTCTGGCAGATATTATTTAACTTATGCTGTTTTGATAATTTATGATGATCACTAAGCAGCCCAGACCACACTGAGCATGTGCACAGTCTTAGTCTTGCAAAGATGTATAACAAAGTTACAAGATGGTGACCCCCTGTAGCCAACTTTGAAAGCATAAATTATTTGTTTGATTAGGCTTGTGGTGTAGTAAGTTCATGTTTATATTTAGTATACAAAATACAGCATTTATAGCCTTATTCTATTTTAGACTTTACATGCCCTTTAAACATTTATTAGTACAATTTTAGATTACCATAAGAAACTGTTTATTTTAATAGAGCTGAGATGGAGAAGGCTTCTCCTGTAATGAAAACACTGATTATGTGCTCAGCTTAGAGCTGGTACAATTATAAATGTAGCGTGACTGTTGGGACTGCGATCCTTTATAGGCACAAGACTGATCAGGTAGAAAAGGATTTACATGGCTGGACTTGATACATTCTAGAAAACAATATGCTTTCTGGAGCTCAGATGCATGACCAAGTCCTAACCAGGTCACTGGTTTAAAATGGTCAATGTTGCACCCTTTTCTACTGAAAAGAAAACTGTAAAACATTTTGCTTTGGTTTGCACCCCTTGCAATCTCCAGCATGACACTCTCTTTCAGATCTCCTTGATGTAGGTTGAAGAAAGGGACAAAACTGTACAACAGTGTATTGCTGGAGCTTGTACAAGACACCCCTCTTCTGTGACTCTCAATCAGGTTTGTTCTGGCACAAAGGCAATTCCTTTACTCAAGTCTTCCCTATATCAGGCTCTCTGCACCTACTATTTATAGCACTGTGTGTGTGAAATGGGAAATCTGCATTCAATTCATGAAGCAATGGAAATCTCACCAACAACCAGAGAGCATGTCTATACCTGAATGTATCTAATCCTCTTCCGTGCTTCTTGTCTACGCAGAGCAGCCCTTTGTCTTAGACTTAGACTATAGAACACTGTATAGGGAAATGCACTTCGACAGACAGTGCTAACAATGTTGGATTGGAAGTAGGGTTACCACCTTTTCTGGAAAAAAATACCGGCCTTGCTATATATTTATCTATCTATTAATAACATTGGGATCAACCAACATTTTTACCAGCCAGGCTGGTAAAATACCGGCCAAGTGGCAACCCTAATTGGAAGTCCAAGCTTGGTTTTCCCATTGGGACGTGGATGAGATTCCTGCTCCCAGTTTAGGGACTGGGATGGTGTCTCTCTTCTATGTCCAGGTAACAGGGCCACTGTTTTGTCTCCCGTGATAAAGAACACACACACAAATATATTGTCCACAATAAAAAGCTATTTACTACACCTAAGACCTGTGAGTGCGATCTCCACTACTTCTATTGATCCTCCTGAATGACGACTGCACCCAGGCACAGATTATTTCAATATCGTGAGTTCCCTACTCTACTCTATATATATATATATATATATATATATATATATATATATATATATATACATATATATATATATATATATATATATATATATATATAGATATAGATATAGATATAGATATATATATATATATATATATATATATATATACATATATATACATATATATATATATATATATATATAGATATATATATATATATATATAGATATATATATATATATATATATACACATATATATATATATATATATATATATATATATATATATATATATAATATAACATATGTGGAATTATATGGAATTATATGGAAGAATCCCTCTTATCCCAGTAACATTTCCAGGCAACTCTCATTGTATAGTAGAGGTTTGTGGTTTGTCTCCATGCTTTTTTTAGTTGTCCTGGGAAATGCTTATATTGAATGTATATGTGCATGCAGGGATTCCAACAGTAATGGGTATCCATACTACTAAGTCATAAGGGTGATCCAATCCCCAATGGAGCACCAATTATTAGCCCACTTGTGGTCACAATAGCCACTCTGGGCATGGGGCATTGAAAATACCTCATGAATGCATGGCCACACACCCCCTGACCCACTATATACCATTACACCCTAGCCCTGTGCACATTTAAATCATACCCAGCCCACTTCTCTCCAGGCCCTGCTACTTCATGATTCTTGAATTGTACCTTCCCAACTCCAGAGACCTAGATGGAAGCCCATGATAGAAGATTCCCCACACTGTAACCAGATAACTGATTTCTTTTTCTACTTATGCCCAGCTTGTAGCCCTGTAGCTAAACCAGCTGAGCTATAGTAACATAACTATGTATTTCCCATTAGGCAAAGAGACGAGAATATATAGAAGAATACTCCAGAGCAGCAATATTTTTGGGAGCCCATTACTCAGGAAAGGTCTTTAAATATTTGAATGAAACATTAAAAAATGCATGTATTATTATCTGCCTCCTACTTTCCTACTCCCTTGGCTTCTATGAATGTGTAACTGCCTCAGGATTCTTGCGGCTCAGTCATTTACATCTGCAAGTCCAGTGAGCAAAGTGCCATTTCAAGTGCAAGCTCTGTGTTCCCATAATGCAGTATTTTTTCCCAGAACTGCGCAAGGAGGCATTTGACCTTTGATGAATGGAGTTTAACATGTGACTTTCTGGAGGAAAGTTTGTAGGAATACTACTGCAGTAGCGGACGTAAATGACCCCTATTGACTTTCAGCCTTCTTGTTCAGTTCAGCTGCATTACCAAAAGTTGACAAGTAGGTGGAGCTCCTGCTCACTCTCTAATCAAAGCATAACGCAGCTTTCTGTAAAGCAGTTATTTTTATTATCAACAGTATATACAGCCATTATTATTATAATCATCAAGCATTTATAAAGTGTTAAAATATTCCGCAGCACTGTAGAAGAGAAGGGCATGTACAGATTACAGGCAAAAATGTCCTAAGACAGGATGTCAATAGGGCCCTTCTCAATAGAGTTTATAATGTAGGTGTCTTGTTGTTGAGGCAATTTCTAGCTCAGGAAATGGGTGGCAAAAATCTCCCCCCTAATAACTTCAGTGGTAATCCGCTAGACCCACACTTTGCCCCCAACCACCTGCTGGCCTGCACCAAGGTGACAAAATGCCCTGAGTCACTCCCTGTGCCATTGCCCTAACAGAAAAGAATACAAAGTCCACAATGGCTATTATTTTTATAGGTTCATTTTGATACACACTTAAGGTGGCCCTACACGATGCAGCCGCGATCCAACGACATTTTTAACCCTGCCTGATCGACATCTGCCCGACTTTCAGACAGATATCAACCGAGGAAGCCCGTCGGAGGGCCCCACACAGGGCCATTAAGTTGCCGACTCGGTCTGTCCGCAGCTTTAATCGGCCTGTGTATGGCCACCTTTAGAGGCATATTTATGACATGTACAAAATTATTTATAATTGGACCAAGGCAATTCTCAGCAGCGCTGTTCTGTTTTGCCCTAACTGGTTTCCCCCTCTGTACTGCCTAATGGCAGCCCTTATACTATCCTGCCTAGACTACTGACTCTCTGGTAATTGTTGTCATTAAATCAGGAGACAGCACTGTACCGAGTTAGAAAGAAAGCATTCATAAGATTCTGTATCGAGCTGCCATTGCTGCAGGGCCATAGCTCCATGATTGAGCCCGTCTGTATATTCACAGCGTTATTTGACATGTATTTATAGTAAACAGGATTTTTGTGTTATTTTAGCAATATGACCATGCTAGAAACACAACAGCATAAACCTGAACTGCACTAACCACATTTTTCATCTCATTCCATCCGTGACTTCAGAACGTACGGCTTTTGGTTCATGAAAGCATTAAACTAGTATACCAGTACCACAACGGAACAGGCTCACTTTCTCATATGAGTGGGATGGATCTTGATATCACCCAGGTCAGGTTCATTTACCTGTTATTGTTATTATTACACCTCCAGTTTCCCCCTATTCTAGATGCCTCTCTGTGGACTTTAACAATCCGATATCAGAAGCACTGGAGGTTGCGCCATTTCTCATAAATTCAGTAGCATAGTGCGCCATTGCTGAAGGATGAAACCGCTGGCGTATTTACGCCTAGCGTGATCGCCTTTTTATTTTTCAAAAAATCCGCATTTGTGTCCGGGGCATAAGGCTGGATAAATGCTGGAACTGACTTAGGGAAACAAGGTGCAACTCTAGGGATTGAAGGTTTTCCTGAGACACATTTTAACCTGATTCATTTGGCATCTTAAATATTTTGCAATACATAGAACTATCACTGTTTTATTTAAAGGGAGAATTGGAGGTGAAAATAAACTCTGCCCCATATATTGTAATATACTTTTTTCTATTGATAAGTGACCAGAATCTTATTCTTGTTTATAAAAGGATAAGATAAGGATACTTTTCGCACCTTGGTTTTATTACAACCCCATACTTGCTAAATGACGTGCATGTTTGTGGATGGGAGGGGGTGCCTACTAGCAACCCAGCCAGGGTCAGACTGGGGGGGGGGTCTGGGCCTGCTGGGTATGCCATATTGGGGCCCGAACACATCCCCAGGGCCCCTGAACCCCTCCACCAAATGGTGGCTAATTTCAAAAGTAAAAACACTTTTGGAGCATTTTTTATTTCTTGGTTTTATTAGACCTGTAAAACAAAAATGTGTAGTACAATTTTCTCTTTGGCTTATGCTTTATTTGGGATTACTTGCAATCTCAGTGAGTAAAATAAGTTACATCCATAGGGTTAATGCTCCCCTATGGCTTTAAATGCCTACACTTATTCTTATTCTGTACTTGATGGGTAAAAGTCCATGTACAGACTTTTGATTATTAGCATAATGTGTACTGGGTATCATTGGCCCAGAGGCTGATGACAAGTTGCTGTCACACTTCAGTATAGTGCTGGGCAGAGGGTGGGGCTTCCTCTGGAGTTGATTCCTGGAGTGGATGCACTGGGAGCCTAGAGCTAAGGCTCCAGTAAAGGGAAGGCCCCAAGTAGGGGTGCCACCTATCCCGTTTTCACCTGGACAGCCTGGTTTTTGGAAGGGCTGTCAGGGTGAAAACTGCCTGTCCGAAATTGCCTACCTGGTGTTCCAAATTAGGAAAACCGGGCAGGATTCCTTATGATTAATATGGCGATCAGCCACATGATAGCCCCACTCCTGATATCACAGCTCCACCCCTGTTATATCACACCCCTGCCCGGAGTCAAATTGAGCAACAGGTGGCAACCCTACCAGATTGCCAAATTAGAACGTCTGAACAAGACATTGAAGTTAATGACATGGCGATCAGCCAATAACTGATCACCACGTCATCAGTCCTGCCCTGATGTCATCAGCCCCTCCCCCTGATGTCACCAGCCCTAGCAAGCAAGAGCAGTCTGTGCTGTGACTAGGAGGAATTACAAGGGGGTAACTTTCCCCTCAGGCAACAATGGCCTGTAGTGTCGGGATCACTGCCTAATAGGGATTAAGGGTAAGGTCACACTGGGCAATTCAGGGGAGATTTAGTCGCCCGATGACCTATCGCCTTTTCTTGGGGCGACTTATCTCCCCGAACTGCTTCCCCCTGCTAGAATAAGAAATCGACTGCGGCATGGCACTCACCATGCTTTGTTTTCTAAAGTCGCCCAAAGCTTCCTCGTGAGGCAACTTTGGGCGACTTCGGAAAACGAATCGCCACGAGTGCCATGCCGCATGCGATTTTTCATTCTAGCAGGCAAAAGACGGGGAAGCAGTTCGCACTGCGAGTGCCATGCCGCAGTCGATTTCTGATTCTATCAGGCGGAAGACAGGGGGAAGCAGTTCGGGGAGATTCGAGGCGATTAGTCGCCAGGTGATTAAATCTCCCTGAATCGCCTAGTGTGACCTTACCCTTAAGGGTTAGTGATTTCCCTGATCCAATGTGTAAGATTGAGGACACGGTACAGAGATGCTGAAGGTACATGATCTATCCATGTGATACTCTATCTCCACAGGGATGTCACAAGGCGCTGCCTCTGAAATGCTGTGTTGTTACCTGACGTGTATATGAAAAACTTCAGAGGATTCTGAATATAAAAACCTGATTTGAAGGGATCTAATCACTGTTGTTCCACAATACTAAATTCTTAAAGCAATATTGTTCAATAAACATTTTCCCCAGCTACTTAGTTATTTTAATATAAAGGTCATCTTTCCCTTTAAACAACCACTACAGTGCTTATGTTGAGATGCTATTTATCATGTGTTGCAATAAAACTCACATTCTGCTGTGTCACATTCACCTTTGGGATTTCCTTTTGCACTTGTTCTTGTGAAAAGAATAACAGATAAGGTCAGAACCAGGAAACTCTATCCCCCATATGTAATTTAAGGCACTAAAGTTTGCCCAGGAGCCAGGGCCAGATTTCTAATCGCAGCACCCCAAGGCCTCGCGGTCCTATCGCCAGCGATGGCATGCTCCCACCAATCACGCGCGTGCACGTGTATGCGCCATAACGCTGGCCGGTGGGGAATGCTGTGTTCCCCATGTGGCTGGGCGGCATGCAAAGCCTAGAATTTCGCCACCATAGGCCCCAACCAATAAGATGTTTGCATTTAAATAGGTGACCAGTAAATGTAACCTGCTGATTGGTTGCTATGGGTTACTGCCCCTGGGCAAATTCAGTGCCTTTCATTACTTAACCCCTTCTATGGCCTAACTAGTGGGAAATTGGCCATTTAATAGACTGACTGCAAGTGTGACCAATTGAAACTAACTGCCCAATTGAACCACACACTATGCAAGGCCCCTTTGTTGCTTCTAGAGCAGGGATCCCCAACCTTTTGAACCCGTGAGCAACATTCAGAAGTAAAAGGAGTTGGGGAGCAACACAAGCATGAAATATGTTCTTGGGGTGCCAAATAATTGCTGTGATTTGGCCATTTGGTAGCCCCCTATGTGGATTGCTAGCCTACAGTATATTGAGACTCTGTTTGGCAGTGCACCTGGTTTTTATACAACCAAAACTTACCTCCAAGCCTGGAATTCAAAAATAAGCTCCTGAGGCCACTGGGAGCAACATCAAAGGGGTTGGAGAGCAACATGTTACTCACAAGCTACTGGTTGGGGATCACTGTTCTAGAGTGGCAAATAGTGTTCAAGAGTATGTGTGTGTGTGTGTGTATATATATATAATACACAAAAGCCATGAATATCCTGTAAATTATATCCTTATAAACGGTGAGTTCTGATGTCATCAGTTATAAACGGTGAGTTCTGATGTCATTTCTGTCACATGACTCACTGAAACGTGTGTATTATAATAAATAAAGTACCCCCAGTTGTAATATATGAGGATATTAGAAGTTACCTCGGAGTTCCATGACCTGTATAAAAACACTCGGCCTTCGGCCTCGTATTTTTATATGGTCCTGAAACTCCTCGGTAACTTATAATATCCTTATATTTTACAAGAGGGGGTACTTTATTCACTATATATATATATATATATATATATATATATATATATATATATATATATATATATATATATATATAATATATATATGTTCTATTCTCGCAAAGGGGTTCAAGAGTAAGATACTACCCATACAACACAAATAGAGAAACATTTACCTTTATTATAAACAATTATGACATTGTCTCAGGTTTATTATTAATGTTCCATCACTGTCCCAGATATCCTAATACAACATATTTGCCAACTACCAAAAAGAGCCAGCGTTCCTTGTGCATAAAGTGCATTCTATGTGAAATACAGTGTAACGAGGGTCAAGTATGCACTAGAGCAATGTAATATTAGATTGCACCCAATCTAGTATCCCGTAGCAACCAATCAGGTCGTCTGTTTGAAAGCAAATATCTGATTGGTGGCTATGAATTAACAGACCTGGTACATACTTCTATGACAGCACCCATGGGCTTTCTGTGGGTGTAGGTTGAACATAATGGGGTCTAAGCAGTGTGAAAGGAAGGCTGTCCCCTGTGTCTGTCCCATCTTATCCTTGGTGGGATCGGTGGAGTCCTGTTCATGGGGCCTCCAGAGGCTTCTGTTCTTCCAAAGATGATATCATTGGCTTGTAGTTGCAATCTCTGGGTTATAGGGGGCACAACTTGCAGCCCAAAGGGGGTTGGTGAATGTGAAAGAGAAGGAGGAGGGGCAGAAGGTATAGAGGGAGCTGAGGCCACAGGGATAGGTGTTGGTGGAAGGGGTCGCTGCCTGATCCAGTCTTCTTCGCTTGCTTCACTGGAGGCTGTTGTCTGTTGGGACAAGATCATGGCGGTAACCAAAAGAGGCACAATAAGGTAACTATGCATAGAGTAGCTCTAGTCTGGTATTAAAAGGATGCCGACCTTCACTGTCAAGCTATTGTTAAAGGGCCACTATATACATATGTTTAGATACATTGCGCTTGTACATTCAATAGAAGTCAATAGCTATCAGGGCTGCCATCTGAAACTATACTTTACTATTTAGATTACAGGCCCCTGAGGGGACAGATTTAATAGCCCATTGTCTACCTGGACACCCTGGGAGCTATCTACGCCAACTAAGTAGAATGGGCCCTCAGTTAATAAAAAAGACTCTGTACTATTTGTTATGCCCCTTTCCATGCCTCATTACACCTAAACATTCCTGATCTTTTCCACATCTGGATTATTCCATTACCAGCTACTTTTTAGATGGCCATACCACAATAATGTCAGACACTTATTTACCCTCCCCAGTACTTTGTATAGTTATTGTAATTTGAAACAATACTGGGCAAATTCACTAAGATTCGTAGTTGCGCCAGGCTTAACTTCGCCGCACTTCGCCGCACTTCGCCAGGCGTAGTTTCGCCAGCGCTCCGCAAATTCACTAAAATCCGAAGTTGTGCTCATGGGTAGCGTAAGGTTGCGAAGTTGCGCTAACGTTGATTCGCTAAGTGAAGCGAAGTTACGCTAGCGATGGTTAATTTGCATACGGTGCCAAATTCAAATTTCAATGGAGGAATATGTAGCAGCACTACAAATGCCTGGGAAACCTTCAAAACATCAAATAAAATTTTTATTTTGCCCTACACATGTGCCCACTGTATAGTTAAGTTGCCATGAGTTAGGGAATGTAGGGGGGAAGGAGGAGAGCCCCAAAATATCACCCATAATATAGAAAAAACGCCAGCGTTTTTTGGGACTTAGAAAATTTTTTTACTTTTTTTGAAGCAATCCCTATCTACTCTATTGCGCTTTGCCTGGTCTGAGGTGGCGAAGGAAGTCTAGCGTAAAAGGTAGCGTTCAGTACAATGCGCAAATTCGCCAGGCGTAACGGTGCGAAGTTACACTAGCGAATTTACGCCAGCGTTCGTTAGTGAATTTGCGAAGTAACGAAAATGCCCTTCGGCGCTTAGTGAATTTGCCCCTACTATGGGATAATCCAATACCAGATTAAGGGGTTTGGCATGGTGTGTGTAGCAGTGGTTTACTACTACTTGTTTTGTGGTTCTGAATATATTAAAGCATTTGGCTAGGTGCCACTTAGTTATAAAGCTCAGAGATACATAAAAAACATTTTGTTATTGGTCAGATGGGCACCCAATAGGTGCAATCCCAAAAATTCATCCCTATTGGCCGTAAGACTTGTCTTTTATAGATAAACAGGAGGAGAGCAACTACATATCCCACACATATCTCATTCGTTTAGGCCTTCAGGATGGGCCCCCTGTCCACAAATGTGGGCCCTACAGTTCAGGAATCTCTGCTGTATAATAAGGCAAGATGGTGTCAGGCAAAGAGAATGCAGCTGTGGGATAGTGAGTGTAGTAAGGCAAGGGGTTGTAGCTGTAAAGCAATATGGTAAGGAGGATAGCTTTGGGGAAGAGGAAGGATTGACCTGTGGGATAGTGTGTATAGTAGGGCAAGATTTAGTTGTAACTATCTAAAGGCTGATTTGAATATAAATAATGATGCCCAACCCCTATACAGGGAAGCCATGGGGATGGCCCACTGATACCACTCACCTCTTCTGCTTCTGGTTGGGAAAGGACATGCACTTCTTCTTTTCCTTGAATCTCACAGCGGCAGAAAGGGCAGGTGTGTCCGTCAGACTTCTGCAATGGAAAGTCAAACTGTCACATCTCATAGAAATCTGTCAAATCTGGAAACATACACAAGTTTTCTGTTCTCAGCATTTTTGCACTTTCACCCACCCTGGAGTTGTTAATGCGCCAAAATATGTGGATGGCAGCTGCTGCGATAATACTGGAATTTTTTACACCAAAGATGAATGTGGCATGGGGAGTTTTGGGTGCTCCTAAAAATACTGGCAGAGAAACTGTCCTGCTTGCCATCATCCTTAGACAGAAAAATAAACAATGGGTCAACAATAGTGATGAGCACCAGACATAGAAATCTGCATTTTTGCCATCTGCAAATTTTTTTCGCGAAACTGAGGCAAAAATCCGCCACGAAAAAGACAAAATTGTCCCTCAGACAAAAAAGTCGCCGTAAGAAAAAACACCCATTGACTTTCATACATTTGGACAAAAAAGTCGCAGAGACAAAATAGTCACCACAAGAAAAACGCCCATTGACCTCAATGCGTTTGGCGATTTTTTTCACACATTTTTCCTCATTTTCGTAAATTTTTCAGCAAACCAAAATGGGATTAATTTCCTCATCACTCGTCAACAATATTAGGGCAAAACTAATAGCTAGTGTTCTTCCCCCCTCCATAATTTATCAAAATATAAGAAAAACTCACCCACTTTCTATTTATTCCTATGGGATTATTAGAAGTTTATTTACCAGTGGGTGGTAGTTACAGTTCACCATTTGATAAATACATCGTGGTGAATTCTAATCTCCCATTTTAATGAATATACCCCTAAGTGTTCTCTCTTACCTGCCATGCTAAGAGGCAGTCATTACACAGTAAGTGCCCGCACGGCTTTATACGGACATTCTTCTCATTGTCGACACAGATCTTGCACAGTTCAAAGGAGGAACCCATCTGGGAATATAAATCCCATTGCTCCTACAGAAGACACAAGTGGGTGCGTTTATGGGAGATGCAAAGAATGAGACAAACACGGACTAGGAGAGTATACATATTTTTATATATATATATATATATATATATATATATATATATATATATATATATATATATATATATATATATATATATATACAGGGTTCTTCGATTCTGTTTTCCAGATACAGGTACAGTTTTGGCTTCTCTATATATTCTCTAAAATGCAAATGACATGCGAAAAAAACACAGTAACGCATCGATAGACTGGACAGAGCGGTTCGACCGGCTTTTGCTCACCTGTGATACCTGAACCTTGGGGCTCGTTGAAGGGTTGCTCAGTTCTGATAAATCCGGATTACTGCTCAATCCATTAGGGTGTAAATACCTGCAACAGTGAAAAAACACTGACTGTTTTAGGGCTCTTACAGATGAGCGGTTTTACCTGCGCTACGGTCAGGCCCGGATTTGTGGCGAAGCCGCATAGGCCCAGGCCTAGGGCGGCATCAATTAAGGGGCAGCATGCCGCCCAGCCGGCAAGTGATTTTCTTGCCGGAGCACTAGCGACGAACGGCTAGTGCTCAGGAATCAAGGTGACAGTAGCCTCATGTGCAATCTTCAAGATAACATGATGCTCGTGCGCCATCTTCAAGCTGGAAGCGATGTGCATGCGTGCAATCTTATGAAAGGGAGGGGGCGACAGAGGACGCCGGCCTCCGGGCGCCCTCACGGCAAATCCGGCCCTGGCTACGGTTTCATGCGCTCAGCCGCAGGGGAGAGCAGGAGTAGGCTCTGAATTCTTTTCAATGGGGCTGTACTCATACAGGTGCATGTAAACGTCGATGCAGGTTGGGATGCAGCATGTTGCATTTTACCTGCGTTCTGCGCTCACATGCATCTGTGTGAGTACAGCCCCATTGAAAAGAATTCAGTGCGTCTACTCCTGCGCTCCCCTGCGGCTGAACGCATGAAACCAGAACACAGGGGAGCGCAGCTAAAACACTCGTCTGTACGAGCCCTTATTATCTTTAGCTCAGCTGATGTATCCATCCTCTGTGCTCTTTTTCTATCGAGTTTAAGGGGCTGTTCACTTTTTTGTTAAATTACGTATGACATAGAGAGTGATATTCTGAGACAATTTGCCGTTGGTTTTCATGTTTTATTATTTGTGGTTTTTGAGTTATTTAGATTTTTCTTCCACAGCTCTCCAGTCTGCAATTTCAGGTTGCTAGGGTCAAAATTCCCCTAGCGACCATGCATTGATTTGAATGAGAGACTGGAATATGAATAGGAGAGGCCTGAATAGAAAAAAAGAGCTATCAAAAGTTGAAATAATGAAACGTTTTTAGACTTCCAGAGCATTTGTTTTTCAGACGGGGTCAGTGACCCCCACTTGATAGCTGGACAGTCAGAAGAAAAAGGCAGGTAATTAAAAAAACTTTAAAAAATAGATAATGAAGACCAAATGAAAAGTTGCTTAGAACAGGCCATTCTATAAATACTAAAATCAATACTAAAATGAGCTTAATGGTGAACAACCCCTTTAACCTTTTAAACTAAACTGTTGCCTTTAAAGTCAAAAACTGATAGCTGATATGGGGGGAGTGAGCCCCACCCCTTCTCTCCCGTACTCCCTTCTCTCCCGTACTGAGGAGTTTTGGCCATGGGGTCTGCTCCCATTGCTGAGGCTTGTTCTTCAACTTACAGCCCCTCCTTCTGTCCTTCCAAAAGTGCCAAATATAAGGGCTTATTGTGTGGGATGGTCTGTAGAATTTCTCCTTTTGCCGTCACATAGCCAATAGCCCATTGGCCAAGGTGTGTGCAGCTTAGTCTGAAGATGTAACTGCGGGAAACAAGGAGACATTTGGTTAAGGGGCAGAAAATACTTTGCCGACGACTATGATATTAGCACATTACAGGGTATATTTATTATATAATTAAAAATGAGTTCACCACAGTTCAGAGGGGAAATCCCTCGTTTTTTACCCACTTGTTTTATCAAAGGCCAAAAGTAACCTTTGTGAATAGAGAGAGCAAAGAGCACTGGGCATCTCTTGTGAACATGACTTGACTTTATTGTCACCCATATTTAAGCAGAGAACCTAACCTGGTTAGGGTGAGACAGGCTAAAAGGCGCTTCCTCTCGTGCAGGCCGGCGTTATCGGCAACTCGCGCATGTGCATGTGCCCAGTCTGCGCTGATCAGGTTGCCTAGGGCGCCTGGCCGGCCTGGCCATGGTCCCTGTAACCAATTATGCATCCAGAACCGCTGGTTTTATAGCACAGAACCTAGCCTGGTTTGTGGTATTAAGCAGTGCTATGTATATGGCACGAGGCAAGTTAATACCTTCTGTTTTCAGAAGACTTTATGTTGCACATATATTTAAAGATACTCCTGGATAATTTTTATGCATTAGGGAAAAGAAGGGATGCAGCGAATCCAGGATTCAGCCTTTTTCAGCAGGATTTGGATTCAACACGAATCCTTCTGCCTGGCTGAACCGAATCTGAATTCTAATTTGCATATGTAAATTAGGGGCAGGGAGAGAAATTGCGTGACTTTTTGTCACAAAACAAGGAAGTAAAAATGTTTTCCCCTTCCCACCCCTAATTTGCATATGCAAACTAGGATTCAGATATGGTTCGGCAGAATCTTTTGCTAAGGATTCGGGGGTGCGGCTGAATCCAAAATAGTGGATTCGGTGCATCCCTAGGGAAAAGTTCAAAAATGTTATTAAAAAAGAAGTGTAAAGGTGGTCATACACGCACTGATAATAGCTACTCGCTTGGAGGCACATTTATCAAAGGTCGAATTTTCGAATTCATGTGAGTTTTTTAAAACTCCCAAAAATTCAAAATTCAACCAATCTAAATTTATTATTAAAATCCAATTTTTCAAATTTCGACGAATTGAAACAAACAGAATTCGAATCAAATTCGATCAAACTCGATTCGAGTATTTTCTCGGAAAATCTGCAACGAGGGCTAAGTAAAGAGATAGGGGCATTTACCCAGGGTAACACCTAGGCTGGGGGGAGCAGGAAGGGGGGTTTATGTAGGGTAGGGGGTAGGGGATTTTAATTTGGTCAGATGATAAAGAAGTATGGCAACCTTTAGAAAATTTACAGAACAAGACCAATGTGAGCCCATTCAGAGCATTACCAGGACTAGATTGTTATCGCCCTGATGACATGGAGTCAGAGGTCCATAATAATATATGTTCCAAACGTTGAATTTGTAATTAGATTACAGTTAGATGAATAAGCCCCGTATTAAGGAACTTAATTAGATTCTAAAGATCCAATTACTGATACATTCCAAACATGGCTTGCGTTTCATGTTAGAGAATCATTCCTAATAAGCCTAGATGGTGAAATCATAAGGGCAGAGACACACGCTGCGATTCGGGGAGATTAGTCGCCCGGTGACAAATCTCCTCTTCTTCGGGGCGACTAATCGCCCTGAACTGCCTTCCTGCCGACTAGAATGTAAATCGCTGGCAGGATGGCACTCGGACAGGCCCGGATTTGTGGAAAGGCCACCTAGGCCCGGGCCTAGGGCGGCAGGATTTTAGGGGGGCAGAATGCTGCCCAACCATACCCACATTGGTTCAAAAACACTTGGGATGTGTTGGAGATATAATATTTTTTTAAATTTCCCATGCATCAATCCCCATTGCTCCAGTCCAGATGATGTAAAAATTTGCACGAATAAAGGGGAGGGGACAGGGGCAACGAATGGCAGTGGGCCTAGGGTCGCCCACTATGTAAATCTGGCCCTGCACTCGGAGCGCTTCGTTTTCCGAAGTTGCCCGAAGTTTCTTCGTGAAGCAACTTCGAGCGACTTTGGAAAACAAAGCGCACCAATTGCCATCCCGCCAGCTATTTAAATTCTAGCCGGCAGGAAGGCAGTTCAGGGAGTCTTGTCGCCCCGAAGAAGAGGAAATTTGCATCATGTTAAGAACGCTTCCAGGCAGCACCTCTCACCTTTGTTTGTGTTCCATTCAATAGACTGCCAGTCCTGTTGTCCAAAACGTCAGACAACCAGCCTTTCTTATTATTCATAGAACTGTACAAATACATGACCTAATTTAACCTCCCTGCTGAGTCATACCTGGCAGGTTTCTGGATGTGGCTCTTCAGGTGCTCTCTGACCTCATCATATGTAAGGAATGCCATATAACCAGGGTGAGTAACAGCTAGCAACATCCAGTTCTGCAGAAGAGTGTTCCATGGCTGGATGCAAAACAGAAGGATAAGGATATAGCAATTTTAGCTGGAAAGGTAAGGGACATAATACTGGACACCAAGAAACCTAGTGCAACCAGAACTGAAGCCTCAAATTCCAAAGTGACACAAACAATGGCACATGCAGGACATAATAATGATATGGTTACCATATTAAGGTCAATGTTAGACGCAGCGTACTGGTACATACAGTATAAGGCAAAATAATTGCCTGTCCAACCTATATCTGGAGATTGATCAGATATCTATCAGGCAGCTCAGAAGATCCCTAAGGATGAGGGACACATTGTGTCCCAATGGGTCGTAATAGGCCCCTATTATGATTTAATTACTGGCCCAGGGGATAAAGATGGATCTGCCAAATGGATCTGCCACCATCTGGGTCCATGTCAAAGAAGCAAAGGTTCTCATGTATGACTTAAGGCTCATGGCATTTCACTGCAGACAGGTCCTTCCCATTCAAAAGAAATTACTCATTGGCACACATTTTTTGCAGATAGAATCAGTGTTTAGAAGCATACCAGCATACCAGCTTTTTTTTTGGGGTATTTCTGCTCTACGGAAAAATACTGTACTTTTGAAATATTTCTATTTTCTGGTTGACAAGCAACAGGGTACAGATTCTAGATATACATCTACAAGACAAGCAGGATTGCTTATCCTATATCTAATATTTTATATATACTGCACTGCTACCTGAAATACCTGCAGCTAATTTACAATTAACACAGAAGAGAAAAGAAATCTTAAGGCTAAAATTGCCTGCCAACTTGGCCTCTGTTGAGAAACCTGTTGATGCCTGTATAGACTTAAACAATGGTCTCCTGATATCTGGTCAAGATATAGTTTGGATTGGCTGTAAAATCTTTTATTATTAAATGATAACATCTGTCTATGGATGCTGATGGGTTCTTAAAATTCCTTAATTCAGGATTTTTATTGCTCAAGCCCCTCCTTGGAGTTCCTGCCATCCTTAATTTATAACAAGATTACAGACAAAGGAAAATATTGTAGTATCACCATTCAGCCATAGTTTCAAGAAGATCTGGAACCGCAAATAAGTATTCACCCCTTATCTCATCCTAATTGACCTTCAAGCTAGGCTTCCAGGTTTATCAAGAGCAAATAGGCTTTAACCCCAAATTGGCCTTCAGACTGAGCCCCCCACCCACCCACTGCTCCAGGAACCACCGAGGGGGTCAGCCCCACAGTTTAGGAACTACTGCCTATGTGTAACCCAATTGTTAACCTGCAAATGTTTCAGATTTGGTCCACCACCTGGGCGGTGGTTGTGGTTAAAGAGAGTACAGTGAAATCAATCCAAGAAAGAGGATATAATTTTGCCACCTAAAAGTTGGACAAAAAATTATATGAATCTTTAACCTTTAGATGACATAGGGTTTGTGTATACCCATCAGACATAGACTGTATCCACTGTCATCTAAATGTCTCAGCCAATGGGATTTCCTAGCCTCCCCAATCAATCTCTGAAGCTCCAAACAAATACTGAATGAAGTATTTAGTATTTATAGTTTACAGCCAATGACTGCGTACGCACGAGCATATGAGTGACGTCACAATTATAATAACATCACAGTCATCTGTCTTTGACTATATTAAAAAATAATAGAAACAAGATTATAAATACATGAATTGAGGGTTTGTGACGTCAGTGTATTTGCATTGTACTATTATAATGGATTAAATGAAAGCAGCATTAACCTACAGTATCAGGTTCCTTCTCTTTTTGTTACTCCTATTTGCATTATCCCTACATACAAAAGGCAGGAATGGCCGTACCTGGAACAGTCTTGTGAAGATGTCAAACTCAAACACAGACACGTAGTCATTACACGTGAGGTCTACTGTGCTGTGCAGGGCAGACTCAAGAGGCCCAGATCCAACTGAGTGCACATGGTTAAGTCCTGCTCGGAACTCACTCCATTGCACTAGGCATCTGTTAAAGGAGAAGGAAAGGCTAAAATGAAGTAAGCTTTATCAGAAAGGTCTATATAAATACACCAGTAAACCCTCAAAGTAATGCTGCTCTGAGTCCTCTGTCAAAACAAACACAGCATTTCTTTCCTTCTATTGTGTATACATGGGCTTCTGTATCAGACTTCCTGTTTTCAGCTAAAACCTCCAGGGCTTGGGCTTGAGCATGCTCAGTTTGCACCTCTCTCCCCCTCCCTTTTCCCCCTTCCCTCCTCCCCTCCCTGTTGTAAACTGAGCCCAGAGCTATGTGCAGGGAGAGACTCAGGCAGGAAGTGATGTCACACCAAGCTAATATGGCAGCTGCTTTACTAAACAGAGAGAGCTTCTGGAGCTGTTTACTCAGGTATGGTAATTCATTATACAGAATAAATATAATATTATAGCTTGCACTATTGTGAAGAATATATTGGCTATAAACTGCTTCGGTAGCTTTCCTTCTCCTTTAAAGTAACATACAGAGGTAGCCGTGTTAGGTGCTGAAATGGACACTATGCTCTACTTGTCACAGACCTCTCAGAGAAAACCAAGGGATCACATGATCGCAAATGGGGTTTAATCTGTAATGATAAAAGGGGGACTGTAAAGGCTCATTTTGAAAACAGTATGTAGGTACTATGACTTTTCTTGTCATGTAAAAGATTACTCCCATGTCTGAGACCCTTTGCTCAGAAATTATGTTTGAAAGGCTGATCTAAGATTTGGGCACTTTGTGAATAAACTGTCCACTGGGAGGAACTCCATCAGAATCATAGTCAGAGGTCATAATATACAAATATAAATTGCCAGTCCACCCTTTCTCAGACCCCCATAAAGACATTTTTGCCAGGAGTATTCTCAGTAATTCCTCCGTCTCAGTGTTACTTACCTTTGGCCAAATGTGTTTGTCCAGAACTGTGAGGCTTCAGGTTTGGAGATTTTATATGTGTTCCCCTGAAATTTTCCCCCAGGAAACAGGGCTTTGAGCTCTGCGAGAATGTGGCTGAAAATCAGTGAGAGCTTGGTGAGGTTTCTCCTGTGACAGAGACAATAATATTGTAAGAGAAAAATCCAGGTTGTTTTTGCAGTTATACACAAATCAAACAACCTACTTATATCCATCTTCTCCTCTTATGTAATAATGGACAAGGAAAGGCACCTCGCTATTGAAATATTTACAATCTTGGGGTTTTTTTGGTCACCACCGTTTAGAAACCATTTTCTAATATCTTGCAAGTGGATCTTTTGCATGTTTGACAACTGGGCCAACGCTTTCCGATCCAATTTTAGAGCAGAGAGGGGCGAAAGAGAGAAATAGAGCATTTAGGGGAGAGGGAGAGAAAGAAGTGGAGAATGAGAAAGGGTGAAGAGTAAAGCTGGCCATAGACTCAAAGATCCGCTCGTTTGGTGACATTGTCAAACGAGTGGATCTTTCCCCGATATGCCACTAACGGCATGGCTATATCGGGGTTAATTCGAAACGTTCGGCCGTATGGCCAAACAATTGAATTACGATGCGCCAAGGGGCTCCGACGGGTCGGTCGGTTAAAAATCAAACCTTCTCGATCTATATCGTGGCCAGTTATCGATCGGGAAGACCCATCGGAAGCCCCCATACACGGGCAGATAAGCTGTCAAATTGGTCTAAACGACCGATATCGGCAGCTTTATCTGCCCGTGTATGGCCACCTTAAGAGACAAGAATGGATGAAGCAGAACTAAGATGAAGTAGACAGACAGGGAGAGGGGCTTGGGTAATGAGTCTCCTGGTGGGACACCACTACTGCAGCTTAGAGTTGTCCAAAAGTATTTCGACTGCAAAATATCCAATACATTATGACATAAAATATACTGGGAGAGTGGGTCCCTGTGGATAAATAAAGATGGTTTCAAAGCTGCTGTGGTGCACCACCCTCTAATCTCATTCACATTTACAAGATCTTAATAGTGGTAAGGTAGAACTTTCCAAGTGACCTACTGCAGCTCCTGTGCTTATGACAGTCTCCTTCTCCATGATTAAATCTCCACAAACTGTTTGAGGAACTGACAATCTCTGCTTTGTTTTCTGCTTTGCATAGGCAAAATCATAGTGAGTCCTACTGTTTGCCTCCGACACAGACACTGGCTTCTAGTAAGGCATTCATGTGACATTCAGGAACTAGATAAACATTTGCATGGTGCCAAGATAATAGGAAAAAAGAACCAAGCAAATTCATGTGTTCAGGCCTAAAATTCAAATTCAAATTTCAATTCAAAGTAATATCAGTAAGCAGGGCAGCCATCAGGGGGGGGACGGAGGGAGAGTTGTAGGGGGCCGAGGGTAAGGAGGGCCCGGCCACGCCACACTTACTTGATTAGCCGGGCCCCCAATCTTTCTGAGAGCTGCTGACTTCGGGAAGGCATGGACGTTTAAGGGGCCCTGGCCACCAATTTTCTTATAATGGGGGGGGGGCCTGGCTACCAATTTTGGCCACCAATTTTTTTTCTCATGTGGGGTCCTAGCCACCAATATTTTTTAATGGGGGGGCCCTGGCCACAAATGTTTTTTTTGTTTTTTTACTGTGTGGTGGGGAGGGCGGACCTGTAGGTGGGGCTTGTGGTGGGTGTAGCCCAGGGGGCCTTGGAAATTTTGTCCTATGGGGCCCTGCGATTTCTGATGGCAGTCCTGTCAGTAAGCTCTGAGCTATCATTTTGCAATGGTTTTCCCATGTCAGATGATTGTCCCCAGATACAACTCCCAGTCAACTTCTTCTTTACACCTTGGCCAGCCAAATGCATAGATACGGTGTCCCTAGGTATGAGCACCTGGTCATAGTATAGTAATAGTATATTTATAGTATATTAATAGTATAGTAATAGTATAGTAATAGTATAGTAATAGTATAGTAATAGTATAGTAATGTACATGCCACCAGTCTGTACTCATGCATGGATGCTGTTGGCCACCAGAATGGTCTATCCAGAAAAAGAACCAAATGAAGCACATGAAAGTACCTTGGCTGCGACACTACATGGGTTAGTTCATCCCCTGTGACAAGTTTGAAGTCCTGGATCATTGCTGCTATTGACAAGCTGAAACTTTAGGCTGGTGCGATACGTTCAATATGTAAAATATGCCATTTTAACCATATTTATATTGTATACATTCGTCAAACAATTCTTAACAGTAGCAGCTTCAGCCCCTAATGAGCATACACCCTGACGTTTATACATTAGTTGAAAGCAGGAGCTTTACAGGGGTTGTTCACCTTTGAGTTAACTTTTTGAATGATGGAGAGAGTGATATTCTGGGACAATTTGCAATTGATTTTCATTTTTTGCAGATATTTATTTTTTTCTTCAGCAGCTATCCTGTTTGCAAAGTCAGCCCTCCGGTTGCCAAGGTCCAAATTCCCCTAGTAAACATGGACTGATTTGAATAAGAGACTTGATATGAATAGGAGAGGCCGGAATAGAAATATGAGTAATCCAAAGTAGCAATAACAATCAATGTATGGCTTTACAGAACATTTCTTTTCAGATGGGGTCAGTGACCCCCATTTGAAACCAGGAAAGAGTCAGAAGAAGAAGGCAAATAATTAAAAAAACTATACAAAATAAATAATGAAGACCAATTGAAAAGTTGTTTAGAATTAACTATTCTACAACATACCAAACGTTTAATTGAAAGAGTTGTTCACCTTTGAGTTAATTTTTAGTATGATGTAGAGCAGTGGTCCCCAACCAGTAGCTCGCGAGTAACATGTTGCTCTCCAACCCCTTGGATGTTGCTCCCAGTGGCATCAAAGCAGGTGCTTATTTTTGAATTCCAGGCTTGGAGGCAAGTTTTGGTTGTATAAAGGCCAAGTGTACTGCCAAACAGAGTCTCCTATAGGCTACCAGTCCACATAGGGGCTACCAAACACCCAAATACAGCACTTATTTGACATCCCCATGGACTTTTTCATGCTTGTGTTGCTCTCCAACTCTTTTTTTACATTTAAATGTGGCTCACCAGTAAAAAAAGGTTGGGGACCCCTGATGTAGAGAGTGAGATAATTTGTAATTGATTTGTATTATTTGTAGTTTTTGAGTTACTTATATTTTTTATTCAGCAGCTCTCCAGTTCAATTTCAGCATTCTGGTTGTTAGGGTCCACATTACCCTAGCAACCATGAACTGATTTCAATAAGAGGTTGGAATATGAATAGGAGAGGAACTGAATAGAAAGATGAGTAATTAAAAATAGCAATAAGAATAAATGTGTAGCTTTACAGAGCACTTGTGTTTGGATGGGGTCAGTGACCCCCACTTGAAAGCTTGAAAAGTCAGAAGGCAAATAATTTAAAAATTCATACAAAGTCATTGTATAACATACTAAAAGTTAACACAAAGGTGAACCAACCCTTTAACCCTAACTGATCCTGCACCCTGGACTTTCCTAAAGTCAACAGTTGATACTGATATATTCAGTGAAATCACAGCAGCAGCTTCAATCCCAACTGACCTTGTTCCCTGAATGTTGCTAAAGTTAACTGCTACAACTGATACATATTAATTGATACATTCTGTAATAGCAGCTGCTTCAGCCTCCCCCCCCCACTGAGCTCTTATTCCTTGCGTGCTGCTGAGAAATGTACGAAAAACTATAACAATAACATAATAGAACCGTTTAGAGTGTCAGCGACTTAATGGAGGAGCTACTTGTGCTAAAAGGTGGGAGCCTGGGAGGCAAAGGGAAATCTTTTTTTTTTTTTTAAATAAAAAATATACAAACCAAAAAAAAATCTCCCCGAACTGTCTCCCCTCCGGCTAGAATCTAAATCGCCGGTGGGAATGCACTCGGAGCACTTCGTTTTCCTAGTGAGGCAACTTCGGGCGACTTCGAAAAATTAAGCACTCCGAATGCCATCCTGCCGGCGATTTAAATCTCTCCGAATCTTCTCTGCCCTTAAGGGGTGGTTCACCCTGAGGTTAACTTTTAGTATGTTAGAGATGATACAATTACAAACATCTTTTCAATTGGTCTTAATCATTTATATTTTATAGTTTTTGAATTATTTGCCTTCTTCTTCTGACTCTTTCCAGCTTTCAAATGAGGGTCACTTTCTCCATTTAAAAAAACAACTGATCTGTAAGGCTACAAATGTATTGTTATTGCTACTTTTTATTATTCATCTTTCTATTCAGGCCTCTCCTATTCCAGTCTCTTATTCAAATCAGTGCATGGTTGCTAGGATAATTTGGACCCTAGCAACCAGATTGCTGAAATGGCAAACTGGAGAGCTGCTAAATAAACAGCGAAATAATTCAAAATCCGCAAATAATAAATAATGAAAACCAATTGCAAAAGTCCAAATCTATCTCAACATTTTCTGCTACAAACTCCGATCAAATCCACTCGAGTTTTTGGCACTTATTTATTATTGCATTTTCCCGAAAATTTGCTTTGCGGAAAAAAATCAAGTTTTTTTTTGGATTTTTCACCTGAAAACTCTGATTTCTTATACTTTTTTCCCCCAAAAACGTCGGAGTATTGCACGAAACCCAGCGCACATCAAAAAATCAATGGGACTTCTCCCATTGATCTACTGTATATGCAACCTCAACAGGTCTGAGATGCCGGATTTTCTAATTCAGACTTTTCCATCCTCCGGGTTTAATAAATTCCAAAAAAATTGTGATGTTTTAAAAGTCAGATTTTATAAAAATTTAAAAAAATCACACATTTTTTGGGATTTTTGCCTCAAAGTTAACACAAAGATGAAGAACCCCTTCTTCCAATGTCAAGGTTCACTGGTTCATATGTGAGGTTAGAAATCAAGCATCTTACACAATATTCCTAGACACCCAAGTCTTCAGGGAGTTCTATCAGCTTCCCCAATCCTACCATTTCTCTCACCCTGAATGCCTATCTTTCACTCCACTCCCACCACTCCTTTTCTATTATCCCACTCCATCCAGCCAACACCCTTCTGATGAATGCGTCAACGTCAGACACCCTTCACCCTTCAAAAGGGATCAACCCCCAGAACCAACAGCAACATAATCTATGGGTGATATTTGCTCATTCCTCACAACCAATAGCAACCAATACAATATTTGTTTTAGGTGTCTAACTGCAGTAGAAAATTGAAAGGTAACTGCTAATTGGCTGTTGCAGATTATTAGACCCAGAGAAAACTTTGCTCCTGTTCCTTTTAATCTCTTGCACTTTCTCCTCTGGTATCCCAGTCCCACACCCTCTTTTCTCTTTCAACAAATTGAGTTTTGTTCATTATTGATAAAAGTCCATATTTATCTGATCCTTTGGACACAGAGCCAGAGTTGGGGGTTGGGCAATAAAGGCTGGGACCCCAAATTGCAGAAATAAGTAATGCCATTCGTACATTAAGGCTCCTGGTCAAGTGCTCGGTAACACATTCCTATTGCATTTTATTTATAAATTAATATTCACTTGAAAGGGATGGACTTTGAGCGATGTATCCCTGGAACCCCTAAAGTAGGTGGGAAGCTCAAAGAAAGTGTTTTAAAGTAACGAAAATATAATATCCTGTTGCTTTGCACTGGTACAACCGATGTGTTTGTTTATGAATAGTCTATATAAACAAGCTGCTGTGTAGCCATGGGGGCAGCCATTCAAAGCTGAAAAAGGAAAAAAGACACAGGATACACAGCAGATAACAGATAAACTCTGTAGTATACAATGGGATTCTTTAGAACTTATCTGTTATCTATTGTGTCTCCTGTGCTTGAATGGCTGCCCCCATGGCTACACAGCAGCTTGTTTATATAAACTATAGTAGAGTCTCTGAAGCAAGCACAACAATTATAACAGTGCAGAGCAACACTACATTATATTGTTGTTCCTTTAAAACACTTTCATATTTTGGTGTTACTGTTCCTTTAAGTCTGGTCATGCCCTACCATAAAACACTGGTGTAAAAGTTACTCATTGCTCTTCAGTGATTAGTGCAGCTCCTGAGTGTGCAGGAGGTGTATGTAGAGTACATGTATTCCTTTATCTGTTGCAGGAAGGAGCTGCATTGCAAATAACGTTTATTCTCTTCATCTTGGTACAACTCTCATCACAAAGTTCAAATCTGTTTGTGAAAGGGATACTATCATGGCAAAAAACATTTAACATCTAAGAACAACACTCAATAGTAAAAACCCATGTCTCACTGAGACACATTCAGTTACATTGAGAAGGAAAAACAGCAGCCTGCCAGAAAGCATTTCTCTCCTAAAGTGCAGGCACAAGTCACATGACCAAATACAGCTGGGAAATTGACAAAATGTCTAGCCCCATGTCAGATTTCAAAATTGAATATAAAAAAATCTGTTTGCTCTTCTGAGAAATGGATTTCAGTGCAGAATTCTGCTGGAGTAGCACTATTAACTGATTCATTTTGAAATAAAACATATTTTCCCATGACGGTATCCCTTTAACTCTCCTGGCGTCCAATAAAACACAAGCATATTTTAGTGCACTGGGCAAACCATAAGGGCTGGTAATTCAGCACAACGTTTATCTGCATATTATAAAAACATTAATATGATCTAATAAAATAGTGTAGCCAATGTAGAAATCAGCTAAAAGATGGCAAAGGGGCAGAAGAACTGATATTAGGTGTAGGTGATAAGTGAGCTCTCACTACTTTGCCCTTAATTTATAATCTCCTCCTTATTAACACCATGTAAATAACAACGTGGGTCATTGCTCATCTTTCCTGACCCACATATTGTTTTGTGTCACTTTAAATGAGGGGCAAGGGTTACTGGAGGCTGTGAATGGCTACCAGCAGGGCCCCACATGGTTCCATGGATAATGTCCCAGGCTGTAATTTAGACACGTTGACTCATGTCCAACAAGAACCAACAGCCAACAACACACTTTTGGGTCAAGCTAGCCCCAATGCATTACTGTGTGGCTTACCGATCCGGAGTAAATGTCAGTTATAACCTTTTCTCCCAGCTGCCATTATAACGCAACTGCTAGAAACTGAATTACTAACACGAGCTAAACTGCAGCAACCCACGGTAACCAAGAACACCATCACTTTTATTTTCTGATCGAAATGAATTGCTGATTGCCATTAAGATTAATTAAAGGGGAACTCCACAAAAAACATAACTTGAGCTTTTTGAAAAGTAAACATAATTTCAAGCAACTTTGCAATATGCATAAATTAAAAAATATGCAGACTTTTTTAATGGTTTTCCCTAGCCCCCTGCTCTCCTGCTCATCTGTTTGACTACTTTGCTGAGCTGGCTGACTACTGTTACGTATCAGCAGCCATCTGTCCTCAGCCTGCATCCTCGAAACCCCACAATTCCCTGTACACATGATTTCAATAAGGAACAGAACATCACAGTGCAATGCATTGTGGGTTATGTAGTTCCTGCATGCTGTCTGTAAGCTGTGGAGAAGTTGTTACTATTTGTAACATCAGTGTTTAGTCCCTCCTTCCCTGCCAGGATATCAAATGATGCAGAAAGAGAAAAACTGTTAAACAGCTGGATTTCAGCATAGAAAATGGCATTTATTCATACTTTTTGAAGAAACAGGTAACTGTGATGGATATATTAGGGGTTTCTGTGGTATGTAGCCTCTTTATAAAATTTTGGTTTGGAAGCAGGAGTTCCCCTTTAATTAATCTTCAATAGTCCCCATGATAAAAGATTGACTAAACTAAAGACTAAACCTCTTTTCATGTCAGCCACCGGCACTCGGACCTGACCCACAAAATGCAAAAATGGGTTGCAATGGTGCGATGATTATACTTTGTATGTGGGTATGACGAGGGAAGGTTGCTAAGAAACATATTGTGCTTTCTAGGAAAAAATGTATTATATAAAAACAGGAATGTGTTTTTTTTTTCTTTCATTTATTCTGTTCCAGTCATGAATGTGCGGTATGTGAGCACATAAAGAATACAGGTGGAAAGGTTTCTCTTAAGAAACATAACACTGAAGGTTTTCATAACAAACTCAGAGGGTTAGGGAAACCTGCTTTAGTTTAAAAACATAAGAAATCACAAAGAAATGTGCTTTTTTCTACAAGGAAAGTATTTTTGTTTTTACTTTTAAAGTGAAATATCTAAAAAAAATGACATCCCCAGGGGCCACATTCTTAAATCTCCCTTTTATTGAGACTACAGCAGTGCCAATCCCTTAGGGTAGAGACGCACGCTCAGATTCTGGGAGATAAATCGTTTTTTTATCTTTTATTTCACTTTATGCTGCAGCCAACGTTGGATGTAGCATGAAGTAAAATAAAAGATAAAACACATTCAATCACAAAACTGTTAGTGCTGGTTCTTCTATGCACCATAAATATATATTTATAACTAGTACTAGCCTATAAGATCAGTCAGAGACACATATTGGTACCTATCAAAAAGGTGCATCTTGCCCAGCACATTGTATTCTGTGCAACTATATATTATATACCAGATCTAAATACTAGTGATTCTGCTCAGATGCCCAACATTTTGGCACTCGCCAATGGAAAAAGGCTTTCCTAGGGCATTATATAGTGAATAAAGTACCCCCTCTTGTAAAATATAAGGATATTATAAGTTACCGAGGAGTTTCATGAGGTCATGGAACTCCGAGGTAACTTCTAATATCCTCATATTTTGCAACTGGGGGTACTTTATTTATTATAATACACAAGTTTCAGTGAGTCATGTGACAGAAATGACATCAGAACTCACCGTTTATAACTGATGACATCAGAACTCACCGTTTATAAGGATATAATTTACAGGATATTCATGGCTTTTGTGTATTATAGACAAATAATCAACAGGTCAGTACTTTTACACAGGATGAATGTATATATATATGCCACACTCTATCCTTCTAATTAGTCTCACTAAGGGGCAAATTCACTAAACGCCGAAAATACAATAGCGAAGCCTTCGTCGCACTTCGCCAGGCGAAGCTTCGCCAGGGTACCGCTAATTCACTAAAATCCAAAGTTGCGCTCAGGGAGCTGAAAGGTTGTGCTAGCGTTAATTCGTCAAGCAAAGTGAAGTTACGATATCGATACCTAATTTGCATACGGCGCCAAGTTAAAGTACAATGGACGTATATGTAGCAGCAAATACATTACACTACACAAGCCTGGGAAAGCTTCATAAAATAAAATAGAGGTGTTATTTTGCCCAATACATGTGCCCACTGTATAGTTTAGGTGCCATATGTTAGGAAATGTAGGGGGAAAGGAGGGTACCCCCAAAAAGATTTACGATCTTTTTCAGCCTATCACCCTTAAAAAAGTAAAAGACGCCAGTGTTTTTTGGGACTTTCTTTGAAGCAAGCCTTATCTACTCTATTGCACTTCGCCTGGTCTGAGGTGGCGACGGCAAGTCTGGCACAAGAGGTAACGTTCAGTAAAATGCGCAAGTTAGTGAATTAGCATAGTTACGTCCCATTCGCCATAGCGCAACTTCGTCTGGCATATGGGTGCGAAGTAGCGCTAGAGTAGGTCCACTTTGCTAGCGAATTTACGCGAGCCCCCGTTAGTAAATCGGCGAAGTAACGAAATGCCGTCAACCTGGCGAATTTGCTCAAGCGTTAGCCACTTTGCGCTGTAGTAAATTTGCCCCTCAATCTCCTATCTTTCTCCACACAATGTGACAACTTGGAGTTTCACTCCAGGTCTAGTAACCAATAGCAACCAATCAAAGCCTATCAATCAACAGCCTTCATTATTTATTTTTATGGTATTTAAATATGCCTATTCTGCCTCTCTCCTGTCTGAATATGCTGGATGTGGATGTTGGGGTGCCTGACCTCATTGTTAAAGATATCTTCTTTTTTATTATTTACTTGCTGTTCAGGCCCCTTCTATCCATCTTGTTACTCCAAACCTTCTGCCCTGGTTACAAGGGGAATAAACCCCAATAGAGAGCATAAAGCAGCTAGAAACGGTTGCCTGACTGACAGCTGCACAAAAAGAGCATGTAAATAACTACAATAACACTACATCTACATTATATTAAAACTTAATATTTCAGTCAATAGTCCCTTTAAAACAAGGAGTCTGCCCACCATGCTTTATTTATATCTTATTGCTTTTGAAAAGACTGAGAGGCTCCGAGCTGTTGTGGGTCCTAAGGCATCTCTGGTCTATTTTTTAAAGAAACCCTGGACTATAGCAGTAAATGATAACTTCTGATTGGCTATCCTTGGTAACTAACAAACTAGGTTTGCTTGATGACTTCAAGCAAACCTTGAACCTTGTATTCCCAGAGAGTTGAGGTGCAGCCTCAAAACTTACGAAATTCAAACTTACTGTAGCACCCCCTGGGTTTGCAAATTGTAAAACACATTATCAGTCCACAGATAACCTTTCTGTGTAGCTGCTATGTCTAAAGGCCCAATAAAAGGGGGAGGATGGGTTTGTTTATTCAGATCTCATTTTGACCAAATTACATTGTTGACAGGGAAAGGAATATTTTGAAGGAAAACAAAACAGTTTTTTAAATTAGTGCTTTATATTTAAAAAGAACTAGGATGAGTATAATGCCGCCACAATCCTTGATTTAGATTTCAAGCAGGTTCTAGATTTTTTTTTTACCACCCTGGAATACATTGTTTGTTTATTCAGATCTCATTTTGACCAAATTACATTGTTGACGGGGAAAGGAATATTTTGGAGGAAAACAAAACAGTTTTTTAAATTAGTGCTTATATTTAAAAAGAACTAAGATGTGTATAATGCCGCCACAATCCCTGATTTAGATTTCAAGCAGGATCCACTATTTGGGATTTGGCCGAATCCCTGAATCCTTGGTGAAAGATTCGGCCGAATACCGAACCGAATCTGAATCCTAAAAATTCTTAATTTGTGATGAAAAGTCACGTGATTTTCCTACCTGCCCCTAATTTACATATGCAAATTAGGATTCGGATTCAGTTCGGCCAGGCACGAGGATTCGACCGAATCCGAATCCTGCTGAAAAAGGCCAAATCCTGGCTGAATCCCGAACCAATTCCTGGATTTGGTGCATCCCTAGTTAAATCTAGAATAATGAAATGCAGTAGAGTGAATGGGCAGAAGGGTGGAACAGGGCAAGTACTGACACAAGAGCTGCACAAACACATTCCAGGCTGTCTAATGTCACACTGTGGCTGTCACAATCTCTCTACATCACTCACGTCACATCTTACAGTTGCTCATGTATCTTTTCCTACAAATCACTTCAATCCAATTAGCGGAATGGAAAATGGACGTACAGGAGAGTCACGGCTGGTTTAAGACAGAAAGGGATTTTGCCTGTGGCCCCTAAACTCATAGGGGGCCCTTGTACAGAAGATAAAGACATCGGGGCTCATTTATAAACACTGGGCAAATTTGCACCTAGGCATTAACCCATAGCAACCAATAAGTGATTAGCTTTTTGTCCAGCCAGCTGCAGGTTGAGCAATGAAAGCAATCATCTGATTGGTTGCCATGGGTTACTGCCCAGGTGCAAATTTGCCTAGTGTTTATAAATGACCCCCATTATGTAGTTTTTACATTAGGCATATTCAGTGTATGATATTCTGGTTCTTGCTGAAATACAACTCTCAACATGCCAAAGGGATGTCCATGGGGCTGGACATTATAGTTGGGAGGCAGAACAGATCCAAGTAAGAGACTGTCCTATGAGCTTGTGCGCCATGATGATGTCAAATTCTATGGGTTTGTACATCACAGTTGAGCGTGTACTTAATGGATGAGCTTCCACATAATGACTGATGATCCTATGATCTTGGACAACATTTTTGAACTGGTATAACATGGCTGAAGAGCCCACTTATTGCATAGTCACAGATAAAGACAAACCGACCCAGTGCAGCAAGTCTATCAGGTGCTCATTACTGGCATTCCAGAATCCTTTCTGTCGGCCCCGGTTGTCACCAGGTGTCACATTAGATTACAAATCAGGAATCTGCCAGTAGAGAAGCATTTGTACAGATGCAGGTTCTACACAGGAGCCAGATGAGTAACTTTCTACTCTTTCATGTGACAGGTCACAGGTCCTTCAAAAATGGGACAACATGTTGTGGCAGTATGTATTTTAGTGATAATTATCAGATAATGTGGCACAATGAAGCATAAAAAGCAAGGAGGTTGGCCCCTGAAACACCCGGCGATGAGATGCTCAGGGTTGGGGTTTTGGTTTGGGGACATGGGCCCTATAAAGAGTCCTGGTGCTATGAATTGATGCCATTTTGACCAAAGATCTGTATTTTCCAGGACTACAGTGTTATATGCAGTGCTGTATTGATGAGGCATAGACTGTGGGGGGCATGGAGGCATCTCCCATCTCACACTTTACCCGCCCTGTAACTTGTACATCACCCATACGGGTAAGTTGAGGAGAGCTGGCAGCACATGGCAGATGGTAAGTACAGAGCTTCTGTTTGTTCACCGACACTAAACTATGACCTAGACGTGATTGCAGAACTATAACTATCCTTGACTGGGCCCAGTAAGATCCTTGCACTTGCATTTGTGGCATTAGTAAAAGGTCCCTGGTAAGTACAGAGCTGCCCTGCATCAACCAGTGTGGTGTTGTGCCAAGCTGGGTAGGCAAACTAGTCACCCTGACCAGACACCTTGCCCCCCTCCCGTGTGTCCACAGGAATGAGCGAGCACAAGCGTGTTGAAGTCATGCAGGGGCGCCATGGTTTCTATTTTTAGCGTGGGGATGAGGGCCTGAAACAGGGGTAGTCAAACAGAAGAGGTACATGCCCAGCGCCCCTCTCACCTTTGTGCCCTAAGCAGGTGCCTCTTCTGTCTCCCCCTAGTTCCACCTCTGTGTTCTGCTCAGGTGCAGCTATAAAAACAGGTGCAGAGTGACCCACCATGACTGGTTTTGCATCTAAATTTTGACCTAAATCGTGTCCACGGTACACAGTTATAACTCAGGCTTTGTGGCAGGTCCATTTGAAACCATAAATACTGGCAAGCACTCTGTAGCCCACTCGTAGGGTGAAGTCATTCAAGTTTATTTCAGCAGATTAAAAACATTGCACTTCTGACGCGTTTCGTATAAAATATAAGTAGTCATAGGTATAACATACATTGTATCAAACGGCTATTTAAATCCGTATCCCGTGTGGCAAGTCCAACAATGAATCCACATGCAGGGCACGGGGCACAAGAATGAGTGACCAGGTCTGGAGTGGGATTTAAAAAAAGGCCAAACAGCCCCCACAGGTCCAATGAAGAGTGTCTGTAACATCTTACAGCAGCCCCTCTGGTATTTTCCAGAATTCACAGATTGCAAGTCGGGCCTGGGAGTGACTGGGGAGAGCTTGGGGTAGGGGTGTCTGGGCTTGCATTCCCAACCCATGGGCCTCTATCCCCACACTTTGTGGTCAGCATGAATGTAGATATGGGAACTCTCACCACACAAAACACAAACTTCTAAACATCTAATAAGGGTCTTTTGGGGAACACGTGTCCAAGTGGGGATCCTGCTGATTTACAGCCCCAGCTGGAGGCCACCATTGGTGTCACTATACAAAGAATAACTACATTCCCATCCAAGGTCCCAAGCTAAAAACCTCCTGCCTTACTAAAGCCAGTCCAGTGTTTTTGTACTGCTTATATATTCACTGTACTCAATAGGCCTGTTCCACAGTAGGCAAGGCTGTAAGTGTTATAGCAGCAATTTCCAACAGTGCCCTCCCGCTCTTGCACAGCTAACAACCTCCCATGCGGAACCCTACTCACCTGGCTGCGCTCTCTGCGCCTTGCGGAGCCCTGTTGAGGCCAAGGATCTCGTTGCAGTGCGCTGCCTTGCGGAGGATGTTGTTGAGTGTAACATGCAGGTATTCGTGTTGCCCATGATCAGACCAAGAGCCCTTGGCTAGTATGAGCTTGAGCTGTTCACTGGTGTCCCGAGCAATGTCTGGCAGGTAGGGGTGGCTCCTGTGCAGCAGGGGGGCCGAGCTTAATCGGGACAAGTGATCCATCTCACGGATAACCCTGCTCATGGTGCCTCTGTCCATGGTGTGGAACCTGTGAGCAAACATGTAGGTGCCTGTTGTAATGTGAGGGGCCGGTGAAGCTGGACAGGCAGGGTTACATGGAGCAGCCTGTTACAAGGGTTGGATATTTGTCCCAAGGAGTAGACACAGAGAGTAGGTTTGTAGCAGCAGCCTCTGCTGTTGGACTAACAATAACAGCTCTGCCCCGCTGCTGCTCATTCTTCCTGTTTGTGGAAAGTGACACACCTACTGCTGTATTAACTGTCAGCTGCACCTGCCAGCCGAGTGTAGCACTGGCACCGGAGAGTGAAAATAAAGAACTGGGCTCAGCACAGGGCAAGGTGAGGTACAGAGCAGAAGTATTGCCCAGGAGAGCTGGAATAGCTGGGTAGCAGAACCAAGAGAGAATAGTCTGGTACAGGACAGGGCTGGGGAAAGGGTACAGGGCAAGAATACAGTCTGGCATAGGAGAGGGCATGTGAAGGGCCACAGAGTGAAAATTCAGTCTGGCCCGGGAAAAGGCAGGGGAGCAGGCACAAGGTGAGAATAAAGTCTGGTACACAGAAAAACAGGTACAGGGTGAGAATTCAGTTTGCTACTGGATAGGACAGGGAAGCAGGCACAGAGTGAGTGAAGTCTGGTACAAAGGAGAGCAGGCACAGGATGAAAATACAATTTGGCACAGGAAAGGGCAGGAGAGCAGGCACAGGGTGAGAATACAGTCTGGCAAAGTATAGGGCAGGGGAGCAGCCACAGGGTACAGATGAATTATGGTACAGAGTAGAGCAGGCACAGGGTGAGAATACAGACTGGCAGAGGAGATGGCAAGGTAGCCTGCACAAAGTGAGAATGCAGTCTAATACAGAGGAGAGCAGGCACAGGATGAGATTGCAGTCTGAAACAGAGGAGAGCAGGCACAGGGTGAGAATACAGTCTGGCACAGAAGAGAGCGCAGGGGACCAGCCACAGGGTGCAGATACTGTAAATGCTAGTACATAGGAGGTTGAGAATCTAATCTGGAACAACAGAGGCAAAGGGAGCAGGTACAGGTTGGGAATACAGGGGAGGGTGGGGAAGAAGGTGATGTCCTGTTTATGAGAGAGATCCTGGTACTGCATAACAGAGTGAGGCTGTATGCGATAAACACAGAATCAGGGAAGACCAAGTTTTTATTGAAAAAAAATATACTTAATTACAACAATAATGTTTGAACTGCAACTCTTTTCAGAGATAGAATGATCTAGACATCATAAAACAAACAGAGGGGAAGTGAAAGGGGATAGGTGAGTGGGGTCGGTGCAATGTCCCTGTGCTGGTTAGTCAGTCTGTCTAAAGAAACATTTTCCCAGGGAGGCTTTGCAGTGACACATGGGAGCCCTGGAATAGACTCCAACTTGTGGATTTTCTTTGGTTTCCAAAATTCAGCCTTGACCCCCTACAGTTGGGGGCACTTTTACTAAGCTCAAGTGAAGGATTCGAAGTAAAAAAAAACTTCGAATTTCGTCATTTTTTTTTGGGTACTTCGACCATCGAATAGGCTACTTCGACCTTCAACTACGACTTCGAATCGAAAGATTCAAACTAAAAATCGTTTAGTTTGTACTGTCTCTTTAAAAAAAACTTCGACTACCTACTTCAGCACTTTAAACCTACCGAGCATCAATGTTAGCCTATGAGGACCTTCCCCATAAGCTTTCTCAGCTTTTTTTGATCGAAGGGAAATCCTTTGATCGATGGATTAAATTCCTTTGAAACGTTCGATTCGCAAGGATTCAATAGTTCGATCGAACAATTTTTCCTTTGATCGTTCGATCCAAGTATTTGCTGTAAATCCTTTGACTTTGATATTCGAAGTTGAAGGATTTTACTTTGATGGTCGAATATCGAGGGTTAATTAACTCTCGATATTCGACCCTTAGTAAACGTGCCCCTTGGTGTTCCCTCACAAACTTTGTAGCATCCAGGTAAAAAGAAGGGATGTTCCAGTTGTAAGGGTAGGAGCTGCCCCACTTGTTCACCCTAGTGAACTCCAAACCACAAAACCAAACTCGAAGGGGGTTATTTACTAAAACTGAATATTTTCTCATTATCTTATTAAAACAAATTCAGCTAAACTTGCATCCACAATTTCACCTTATTTATCAGTAAAATATCTCCAAAAATTTGGTGCAGTAAAAGACTCGATAAAATCGTTAAAAAATGTAATAGTACAAATTCTTTGCTTTTGATGCCTGAAAAACTATCTTTATCAGATTTTCGCCGGAAATCCAGCTTAATCATGATATCTTCTAATTGTAATACGGACATCTGCCATTGACTTCTACATGACTTCAGCAGGTTTGAGATTTTTGAGTATTTTCAGATTCAGACTTTTAACAGTCTTGGGGTATAATAAATCTTGAAAAATTTTATTTTTTTTCCACAATAAATTGTTTTCCCTTTTAAAACCCAGAACATAAAAATGTGGGTTTTAGTAAATAACCCTTCTGATGATGAAGTCAGACTTGATGGAAAAGGGGACGGTGTTGGATGTAAGGTTCCACTCTCTGAAGGGCAAGGTCTCTGACTTCTCGTGGTTGATTTTAGCTCCTGATTTTAACCTTGTAGGTCTGGACAAGTTCTGGATCTAGAGAGTCCTAGCAGAGCACTGCAGTGATCGCTTTCAGGATCACATCTGATACCCTTAGCCAAGAGCTCTACGTAACAAAAGAAAATCAGAGGGGAGAGAGGGCAACCTTGTCTGACTCCCGACAAAACTAGAAAGGGGTCAATTGTCCAGTTGATTACAAAGACATGAGATTAAATGCTTTTTCCTGATGAAGAATGACCATGGCCGTGTTTACTTGGATCATTGATGTAGTGGATCATGTCTCTAATGAGTGGTTATCTGCAAGCCTGTGGCCAGGAATGCCAGTTCAAGTGGATGATCTGCCCAATGACAGCCTTCAGCCTGTTGATTAGAACCTTGGCGGGAATATTGTAGTCCTCATTCAGGAGAGCGACGGCCAATTTTTAAGGTCATGTCTTTCCCCTTCTGCTTATAAAAGATAAGGATTGTTCCTTCCCTCAAAAACTGAATTATTCTACCTTTGACCTCATACAGGTTGAGCAGGTCTTGGCCAATGAGATCCCACAGCACCACACATCACAGTTTTTTTTTATTTGCCTTTTTTTCTTTGAAATTGGGGTCACTGACCCCTCTAAAAACACAAATGTACTGTTTTTGCTACTTTTTATTACTCATCTTTCTATTCAGGACCTCTCCTATTCATATTCTAGTCTCCCGTTCAAATCAAGCTCTTTTGCACAGGGCCTTCCTTGCCTTTTGTACCTGTACTGGTTGTTATGTATGTAACTCTGTATGTTATACTGTAATTCATGTGATATCTTTGTATAAGCACGTTCATTTTACAGTGCTGCACTCTAAAAATACTTGTTAATAATAATAATAATGCATGGTTGCATGGTAATAAAAAGATAAATAACTCAAAAACCAGAGATAATAAAAAATAAAAGTCATTTTGAAAATTGTCTTAGACTATCACTCTCTACAACATACTAAACAACCCCTTCAACAATCTGAAAGACCAATACTGCACATAAATAATTCTGCAAATGTTGCATTTAGTGGTGGCGTTCAATTTGTTAGATCCAAGTACATTATTGCACTTCCATAGAACCAATAAGTTACATAGACCCACTGATCAGCCACAAGTTCTTGCCCACAAAAACCTCTGTGTGCTAGTGTTTGTACTTAATATTAACCCAGTATGAAAGACTTCACCCAAGCCTAATGCAGGTATCACACCTCCTGCACATACTGAAAGAACAAGGGTATTTAGAAAAGAACCAGAGCATGTAGTGGCCCTTTAGGAACCCAGCTGGAATATTTGTACATCTGAAGAAGAGCATTATTAATTCCTGATTTAATGTGAACTTTCCCTTTGAAAGCAGCACAAAGATTAGCTGTAAGCAAAGAGCTAGTAGAATCTGACCTGGCTCCTTATCTGCAGAGCCACCCCAATTCCAAACTCCAAATGGACCTTGCTCTGATAAAACTATATTTATCAACAGCCACGTGCAGCTGTAACCTCTGCCCGCACTCTTTGAGCTGAAAAAAAGGGCAAATAATGTAAATAGAATTTACTTTCATGTTTTTTCCGATACAGGTTCAGTAAAGTCCATGGTGCATGAGTGTTACTCCCAAGGGGAAACCCAGCTGCAATATTGTATAGTGAGCACCAACCAGCTGGTAACTGAACAAATCCAAGCAGCTCGGGGGGGGGGGGGTTGAAGACTGTGAGTTAGGTGCTGATCCTTTATCCCCAAAGCTACACACAGAAGCAATTATATTAGTTTTGAAAACTTGACTTTGGCTGTTAAGACAATAGCCCATCTAGCACCACATTGGCCAGAACCATTGACTTGTATGTCAGTAAATTTTGGGGTATACACTGGAGCAGGGGTCCCCAACCTTTTTCACCCGTGAGCAACATTCAGATGTAAAAAGAGTTGGGGAGCATCACTAGCATGTAAAATGTTTCTGGTAGTGCCAAATAAGGGCTATGATTGGCTATTGGTAGCCCCTATGTGGACTGGCAGCCTACAGGGGGCTCCATTTGGCAGTACATCTGTTTTTAATAGAACCAAAACTGAAATTGAAAACTGAAATTCAAAAATAAGCATCTGCTTTAAGGCCCGCTGAGAGCAACATGTTGGGGAGCAACATGTTGCTCACGAGCTACTGGTTGGGGATCACTGGACTGGAGGGATGACCTTGATGGATCCGATAACCTTGGGTACCAACACGGGGGGGGGCTTTTATATCAAAATCCAAATTTTTCTCATTATTTTAACAAAAAAAAGGCCAGCCAAACTAGAATCCATGATTGGACCTTATATATTATTAAAAAAAGAATGATTTAATTGGATCGGGGACAAACGAAAAAATTTAGCATAATCCTTATCCTATGAGTTTTTTGCCAAATCGCTTGATTTTTTTCTGGCTAAAAGCCCGAATTTTTTAGATTATTTCCAGATAGTCCAAAATAGTTGGATTTTGGGGTTAATTCCAGAGCAGACCACATTAACTTCCAAATAGGAAAGGGACCTCTCCCATTGATTTACTGTATATACAACCTCTGCAGGTCTGAGATTTTAGGGTTCAGACTCTTTCCATCCTCGGTATAATATATCTTGAAAAATTTGAGCTTCCATTGAAAATTCCGATTTTATAGTAAAAAAAAACTTGAATTTCTAGAGCTTTTGGCATTCAGACCCCCTAGGTGTGCCAACCCCAAGCTTTTTTTTAAAAAAGGACCATCCTACAGAAGGGGTTTGAAGTGGATGAGGAAGGAAAAGAGCACAAATTATAATTATTCCACTAAAAATGAATGAAGATCAGTGCTCTACTGTCTGCCAGTAGATTAGAGTTTGGGGGCAAATACAGTCAACACTGTGTTTATGGGGTTGGCTGCAGGAATGCAGAGACCTAAAGCAATCCATTTTATTCAGATTCATTTCCAGACATTTTCAGCAAATAAAATAAAACTGTGTTCCACTTGCAACTGTTGTAACCAATTTAACACATTGTTTTCAGGCAAAAGTAAACACTTCCAACGATGATCATCGCCAGTTCATACAAACTGGAAATACCGGAATCTGAAACCAAAGCTTGTGCTACTGCTGTAAGTGACACTTCAATAATCGCACAGTTTATGGGGAAAACATCCAATCCAGAGTTAACTCATTAACTTAGAGCAATGAACTTTTATTTGGAGAATATCACAATCACATTGCATAAGGAAGTCTGTTTCAGTTATGAGATTGTAACTCCCAAAGAGTCTATACAAAGCATGGCTTATCAGTGCCTTTAACATGTCCTCAGGTTAAACTGTACGTGATGTTTTCTCTAGTGATGTGTGCAAATAAAAATATCTCATACCTGTGCCCTATGCCTTTGAAACATCCTCAGACTATGAGCTGGAATACATTAGGCCATTGTGCCAATCTGCATTAGAATAAATTCCAAAACACAATACTATCGTTTGTGCAACAGATCATTGCAGGCCCAGGAGCATTTAAATGTAAAACTAGACTCTGGGATGGCAGTGGATGTGATCTACTAAGACTTTGTTAAAGAGATTCTGTCATGATTTTTATGGTGTAGTTTTTTATTTCTAAATTACACCATGTAAAATTTAAATCCTAACCCAACAAGTGTATTTTTTTAGTTGTCATATTGATCTGTAGGCAGCTATCTCAGGTCATTTTGCCTGGTCGTGTGCTTTCAGAGTGACTGACGTTTATCAGAGCACAAGTCACGTGACTGTGGTTACCAGGGAAACTGACAATATGTCTAGCCCCATGTCAGATTTCGAAATTAAATATAGAGAAATCCATTTGCTCTATTGAAAAATGGATTTCAGTGATATCACTCCAACTTGCAGTACAGCAGTAAAGAGTGATTGAATTTTATCAGAGCACAAGTCACATGACTTGGGGCAACTGGGAAATTGACAATATGTCTAGCCCCATGTTGGATTTCAAAATTAAATATAAAAAAATTTGTTTGCTTTTTTGAGAAACGGATTTCAGTGCAAAATTCTGCTGGAGCAGCAATATTAACTGATGAGTTTTGAAAGAAACTTTTTTTCCCATGACAGTATCACTCTAAAGAATTGATTTTGTGCTAAGTATTTGTTTTTTGACTGTTTGAGGAAGAACCAGCACACGGGGAAATCCCATGCAAACTCCATGCACACAATGCTCTGGAATGAATCAAACCCAAGATGTCAAAGGTGACATAGCAATGTTATTCCCTAGCAGCTTGAAAACAGTTACTACAGGGGGGGGGGGCTCTAGATTGTAGGAGGTCAAGCAAAATAGGTTTGCTGTGAGACCCAGTACCTAAAATTCTGACACTGCTCAGTACCATGTTATCGAGGAAAATAATGGAAACAGTATTATGAATGTGAAAAATGTGAATTCATATTTGCTTGCACTTTGTTAAGTCTGTAGAGATGTGACTTGTCCTCCATGGGCCCATCTGCTTGGGCCAGGGCAGTAGTGGTGGGGGGAACATGGGTCCTTACAATGCCCAATCTTGCAGTGGTCCCCCTGTGGGGTCTGCTTCCCCTCAAATGATTGGCTAAGTGACAGTAATGTCTTCTGTGCTGTTCGATTGTCCCCATCAGGTCAGCTCACTGCTGCTTTGACAGAGAAGTACTTTGATAGGGCAATAACATACCAGGGGGGTAAATTGCCTTCTGCATCTGCCAGTACTAATTTTTGCATGAGAAAGCTGCCTGATGACTCACTACTACCTAGTATTCCAACTAATCCTTCACATCTCCTTTCCCAATTTAAATTCATGGGTGGGGCAGAACTTCAGAACCAGCCACGGCCCTGGTATTGCGTTGTTTAACTAAGAGACCATTAAAGGGTCAATCTGGCACTCTGCATGCCACTAACTAATCAGATCCAAAAGTCACATCTACCTAGTTGCCGCCCCATAAATTCCAGGCACATACACTGCCCCCATATAACAACCTCTGTTACTATGATGTTAATGAATGGGGATTGGTTTGTATATTATAAAGGACAGATGAGTTGGAGGTAGAGGTTTATATTATGGGGAAAGGTAGAGCATTAGCAAGAATTGGATGGAATGTGTGCGGAGGGAGCTGCTGAACCTGAGGACAGATGGGCGATATGGGAGGATGGATAAAGACAGAGAAACTGATAGGAAGGGAGTGAAACACTAAGGAAGAGAATGATGAGCTGGGGAGGAGGAAAACAGATGTGGATGTGACTAATGAAGTGGAGGAGAAGAGACTTGTTGGACTGATACGAGGTAAGGAAACTCCCTACTAAAGTTCACACCAACATTGTGGCCTCTCCTACCACTGATAGATCCCTAGATGCAGATTGTGCGAGAACCCAATTAAACTTCCCCTTCACATACTGGAAATGTGACCTCTTGTTGACTGTTCTTTGCCCAATGACCATACAACAAACTCTATTCCCCCTTCTGTGAAATTGATTAATTCGGATCCTGGACCTTTCAACTATTCAATATATAATCACAGGCATTCAATATATACAGGTCACTCACCGCTAGAAGTCGCTGGTCCGGGTGCAGTGTCCTGAACCCGCAGCTTTGGTAGACTCGACAGTCAGTAAAATCCAATATTGTGAGCATTTTCACGGATCAGCAGACAGCGGTGGTTTTAAAAGGCTTTATTTCCCCAACAATTCACCTAACACGTTTCGTGGCATGCCTGTGAGTACGTGTGGTGACTCACGAAACGCGTTAGGTGAATTGTTGGGGAAATAAAGCCTTTTAAAACCACCGCTGTCTGCTGATCCGTGAAATTGCTCGCAATATTGGATTTTACTGACTATTCTTTGCCCAACCCTGAAATCTTCTTCACACTTGACCTTTTGGTTCAGTGCTTCCGTTCCTTGTGCCTTTCATTTTATACTGGGGTTGGAGTGATTACGATTAATGTGAGTACTGGTGTCTCTAAAGCTACTCCTAGGGGTGAATGTGCTATATGGCCACTGGTTCTTATGAACACCACAGGGCGACTAGGCTTGACTAGTTGGGCTTTAAAGGGGTTGTTTACCTTTAAGGTAACTTTCAGTATGTTATAGAATGGCCATTTCTGAGCAATTTTTCAACTGGTCCTCATATTTTTTTAATAATTTTTTTAATTATTTGCCTTCTAACTCTTTACAGCTTTAAAACAGGGGTCACTGACCCTATCTAAAAAAACAACTGTTCTGTAAGGCTACAAATGTACTGTTATTGCTACTTTTTATTACTTGCCTTTCTATTCAAGAACTCTCCTGTTCATATTCCAGTCTCTTATTCAAATAAATGCATGATTACTAGGGTAAGTTGGTCCCTAGCAATCAAATTGCTGAAACTGGAAACTAAATAACTCAAAAACCACAAATTATAAAAAAATGAAAACCAATTCCAAATTGTCTCAGAATATCACTCTTTAAATCATACTAAGAGTTAAATTAAAGGTTAACAACCCCTTTAAGAAACACCCTATGACTTCTTCCTTAAAGGGCATGTAAAGGCAAAAAAATAAAATCCCATTTTTACTTTCTTTAATGAAAAAGAAACCTATCTCCTATATACTTTCATTAAAAAATGTGTACTGTTTTTATAAGAAACCTGACTGTATGCAGTGAAATTCTCCCTTCATTTACTGCTGTGGATAGGAATTGTCAGACGGTCCCTAACTGCTGAGCAGGGAAACAATCATACTTATGAACAGCAGGGGGAGCCCCCTCCTTACTTCCCAGCCATGCAGAACTCAAGCAGCTTTGTTTATGACGAACCCATAAGCAACCCAGACCACACTGAGCATGTGCACAGTCTTAGTCTTGCAAAGATGTTTAACAAAGTTTCAAGATGGTGACCCCCTGTAGCCAACTTTGAAAGCATAAATTATTTGTTTGATTAGGCTTGTGGTGCAGTAAGTTCATGTTTATATTTAGTATACAAAATACAGCATTTCTAGCCTTATTCTATTTTAGGCTTTACATGCCCTTTAAGACCATGAAAGAAAGCAATTGCTCAAAGTGGTTACACTTTTATTGTGATTCTTATCTTCCCTGCTTTTCATTCTAATGAAAGACTCTTCTGTTCATCTTCCTTACAAATCACTGTCCCCTTGCAACAGAAAGTAAGCACTAAAAATGTAAAAAATGAAGAAGAATGGCAAACTGTCTTAAAATACTGCTTAAAATGTATTTTAAGGGAACTTCCCCTTTAAAGAGACCTGTATGAGCTGCCATTGTTACCAGAATAAACCCATGGTCTGCTGGAAAATACCAGAGAAGGTTAACTGAAGGAAGGGGGAAATGAAAGAAGGAAGTTGAGGCAAAAGGGGACACTGGTGTTGCTGGATGTATCACCTAGGGGTCTGAAGAATAGAAATACATTAATACACAAATGTTCCTGGTTGACTTGGTTTCCGACCCTAGCTTTCATCTCCTCCTGCCTCCTCCTGGGGAGAACGTCAACCAATGATCTCTGTGCTTATAGATCATTATCACATTTAATTATTTTTGGGTTTATCCGAGTAAAGGGAAGGGTTTCTGAATTAAACTTGGGTACGTTTAAATCAGCTTTAAAGTGAAAAAAGTTTGGAGGTGTGCCCAGTTGAGAGATGGTATATTAGGGTTCAGGAAGGGAGAAACTGGGTCAACAGGAAGATGTGCAGTTATAAAAAGCAGTAAAAGTCGAACCATTATCCATTTGCTATTTATATTGTTCATATTGTTAATATAGTAAATGATCTTCTGTTGCTTATCTGTTATTCCAACACTAGATGGCACACCTATACTATAAGAATATACTTATCTAATAGCCCCAAAACCCGAGCGTTCTGCTGGTTGTAGGGAAATTCAATGATATAATTTATAATAGGTTGTGTATGTCATGAAATAATGTAAACATTTACCACTGAAATCAATTTTCCCTTGATAATAGGGACTTTTATATTTTCACTTTTTATGAGCATTACGGCAGGGCAGAAAGTACCTATTTCAGAGTGTAAGGTCAATCACAAATGTAACATGCCTGTTTAGAGAATGACTGTAATGGGACCCAATAAGGCGTAAAGGGGAAGCAGGGCCTGACCGGGATAGGAGAGGGCCACTCCCCGTCCCCTTTTTGTATGGGGCGCTGGGATTGGCTGTTAGGTTCCCAGGATCGACAGAGGAGGCAGAGCCGCACAAGATACTCACCAGTCGGCGCCAGGTCGTGGGAGCAGCAGGACGCAGCATCCGGCCCCCCCATCCCTGTAGTTAGGTGTGTTTGCTGTCGCAGTTGGCGGAGGGTGCCTTTACAAGGACCCCCAAGGGGAGTTAAAATGGGGTATCTCACAGCGATTGGATGTAGCCTGGTAGGCCTGGGTCCTCATGGGAAAGTTAGGCAGCCTGGTTTAGGAGATGGAGGAGAAACCAATCTTACCAGTTGAGGCAAAATGGTTTGTTATACAAACTGCTTGTTAAGTTAGATATGTTATACATGTTAAGTATGGTATTACTTTGTTAAATAAACAACTGCGGCCATCTCTTTCCAAACCAGTGGTGTGTGTGTTTCATTGGGCAGTAGGTATGGGGTTTTGATCAGAAGGGGAGGGGTACAGACTCGACGCTGCACTTGTCATGTGCATTCCTTTTGCTTATTGGTATGCTTTAGAAACCCATCAGTTAACATGTAGGTCCACAAGTACAGTGAGCAAAATGCAATCTCAAGGACAATCATTTTATATATATATACATATATATATATATAAGGACACAATGCTGTGTTAAATAAAAGCACGTTTGATTCATCTACAAATGAGTGTGCTGATCCCTTCATCATATATAATACAATATTTGATCGTGCACCTCAGCAAACTAAGAGAAAAGAGTGCGGACACCCATGGGACTTATATATATATATATATATATATATATTTTCCCACAGTACCAGCACTCCAGACGAAGGTAATTCCAGTGGTGCAAGATCAATTGAAGTATGTATGTTGTAGAAAGGATCAGCACACACTGTATGTCAGGTGAAAAAATCTTGTCATTTATTGTGAAAATATCATCATAATCCGACGTTTCGGTCCGACCTGGGGACCTTTTTCAATATATATATATATATATATATATATATATATATATATATATATATATATATATATATATTTTACTGCAGTACTGAATTCCATGGACTGAGAGGCACCAGGTACAACTATACAGAAGCGCAAGGAGTCTATTTTGTTGGAAGTACTTTTAATGAAAGTGGTGTCGTTATGCACAACTGACAGCGAGGAAGGTGCAGGGACTGCCACTGCCTGATACATGAGCCCTATTTTGTTCAAGTATTGTGTAAATGTGACAGGCTCACCACATATTCCGTCTTAAGGTGGCAACAGACGTTACAATTATGATGGTCCAATGGTCACAGGAAAGATCTTTCATTTTCAATACTGTTAGAGCTGAATCGTCAGATAAATAGATAGAAACAATAGCATTCTACCTGTATGTTACGATTCAGCACTAACAATGGCTGAAGTTTTGGTGCCTTCAGAGGTGCCCGTTCAAAATTTTCTGGCCAGCCCGATCGACGAGCCGACCTATATCCAAGTCTTTTTTTGATATCGGTTTGGCTTGTCTTTCGCCATAGACACACTATATAACGTACAAGGTCAAGATATTATTGTTGCACCTATGGCCACCTTTAGTCAAACTCTCCAAGTTACCAGGAAATATTCTGGTGGATACAGATGCCAATGGGCCTCCTAACAGGGCAGCCATCAGGGGGGGACAGTGCGAGAGTTGTAGGGGGCCCTGAGGGTAAGGGGGCCCGGCCACGCCACACTTACTTGATTAGCCGGGCCTCCCATCTTTCTGAGAGCTGCTGACTTCGGGAAGGTATGGACGTTTAAGGGGCCATGGCCACCAATTTTCTTATAATGGGGGGGGGCCTGGCCACCGATTTTGGCCACCAATTTTTTTTTTCTCATGTGGGGTCCTAGCCACCAATATTCTTTAATAGGGGGCCCTGACCACCAATATCTTTTTATTAACATATGGGAACCCTAGCCACCAATATTTTTTTGTTTTTATATTGTGTGGTGGGGGGCGGACCCGTAGGTGTGGCTTGCGGTGGGCTCAGCCCAGGGGGCCCAGGAAATTTTGTTGTATGGGGCCCTGTGATTTCTGATGGTGGTCCTGCCTCCTAATCACCCAACCAGTTGGTCTTGTGTCATGGCCACATGGCTGCATCTGCCACATTAAGAACCTTGCCTCGGGCAGCAGTGAGCGGCCAGTTACTAGGGGAGGCAAAAATCCACCTCTGATAAATTCAAGAGCCAAATATCTATTTTTTAAAACTAAAATTGGTCTCTTCCTATTCAGATTGCACAATGATGATGCTGCTCCACTTGACTAGATGTTTGCTTTCAGACAGCTCATCACTAACCTGCTGATTGGCTGCTATGGGCTACTAAACCTTGAGAACACTTTGCTCTGCTTTTGAATTATCTGTGACTATACATTAACTGCAACTATGGAACCTCTGCAGACTCTTATTTTTCCCGAGAGCAACGGGGGATTCCCCTGGAGCAGCGCCAGCACCTAATTAAAAGGTACGTTAGTCGTCTGCAACCACAAAATTAACTGCAATAGGCAGGAATGAGCATGGTTCTGGGTGAGACATTAACTACCTAACGGCTATAAAAGAACCAACGTTCAGATCAACTGAGGATGTATCAGACATTATATAAAGACATTTACCTGGTTATGGAAAGACCATTCCACATTTCTCTGACTTGTTATGCTAATTGTCCATATTTTGCCCGAAGAGAAGCCAAAAACACAGAGGCATGTTTCCAAAAACAGGGACTCTGTGTCCTTACACTGAGTTCAATGATTTGGTTTCGATTCAGCTAAATTACACCACTTTTTCTGTTTTTGGAAAGTTGTCCCCAAATCCAAACATCATGGACAAGTGGAGTTGACAAATTAAAATGTATTCAAAACAGGATTTGATGTTAACGAAATGCAGACTTTCTCATAATTTTTGATGCAATAGGGTAATCCATCTGGATATGTCTTTGGAGGGGGGGGGTGAAAATATTGGGGTCAAACTGGCTCCCATAGGTTATACGTGCTATTGTAGTTGTGGTTACATTGGGCCTACAGAGTCCCACTCATACTTATTGGATATCATGTTTTTTACTTCTTAAAGGGGACCTGTCATCTGAAAAAATCACTCCAAATCCTATTTTATCACATTAGTCAAGCAAAATAAACTTTAATTACACTATATAAATTATTTGAATCTTGTCTCCTTCAGGCTGGGAATTCATAATTATAACAAGCAGGCAGGAGCCATTTTGTCTACTCTATTATTAAGGCAAGCCTTGCATCATCTCAAAGTCTTGTTTGTGCGCCAGAATGGGGGACCTGATGTCCATCCCCATGCCCTGGTTACACAAATAAATGGTAAAGAGAGAGGGGGAATGTGGGGGGTGCAGTTAAATCTAGGAAGTGCTGAATGGAAAGTGAAAGTAATTGCCTGCTCCGCCTCTATGCCTAAGGCATTGAGGAGGGGCAGACAATATTTGATTGACAGCTGAGATTTTGAAATGAGTTTACAACAGTTATGAACGCTTTAATAAAAAAAAGAATTTGGATTTTATGTTTAATTTGAAAAGGACTTTTATTATACAGATTTTTATGTCTGGGTGACACTCCTAGAATTGGGTTCTCATGGTTAAAACGTAAATGTTGAAGAAATGTGGCTGAACCTTACACTGCTCTCACATAAACAGAATTATAAGACGTTGCCAAAAACTATCCACCCTGTTGAAAAGTAAGCAAGAAATTCTGGGATATCATATAAACACAGGGGGCTATTAATCTTTGATAAGTGAATCCTAATATAGGAAATAAAATTCCCTTTCTGAGCATAAAACGGAGTCCGTTTAGTATAAAAATATTTATTAATGACAAAAAATATTAAATAACTTTTTAAATGATAATCATTGTGTCACCTGACACACCCAACGCAGACCTGAAGGTTTCTATTTTTTTTAAAACATGAATTGGATATAAAATACAAGGCTCTGGCTATTGGTTCATGTTACTTTGTAGTAGTGGAGTTGGTGTCCATGCAAAATTGTGGAGAGGTTTAATTGGTAAACATGTAGAATCACTGGCACAAAGAAAATTCAAGGGTCACCAAAAAATCCTTGGAATTCAGATGCAGGTCTTAGGAGTAGTTCTAAGTGCTGAACTGGGCGCTAAAGACCTAAGATAAGAATTATTCTGTTTCAGCAATGGTACTCAAAGCAGGATGGAGAGGAGAACAGGGTTCTTTGTGTATTTTTGTGATTCCCAGTTCTCTAACCCAAATATTGTCTTTGCCATCATTAAAGAGCAGAAAACTTTTGATGTTGAACCATCATAATTCTCCACAGTGCAGGAACCTCTTGTACTTGGCATGGGGGGTACCAAAGGATAGATCAAGTCATTTCCAGGTTTGAATGTCTTTCATATATAAAGGGGAATGAATGGCTTCCTCATGTCGGGGATCTGGCAGGGTTATATCCTGGTGTCGCTCTTTGTGGAGATGAGGAAACAGCGCTGTTTTTGAATTCTCCCCTGAATCTCTCCTTCATATCCCGTGGGGAGGAAGATTTGCCCCTCACAATATCTGAAATCTGGGAAAAAAGAATCAACGTTTTGACGTCATAAAGGGACATTCTACTCTGCTTTAACTCCCCCAAATGGTGATATGGAAGAGAGGGTCTTCAGAAAGCCTGGCCAATGTGAACGCCAGATTACTGCACAGCAGAACAATGATCTGATGTTTATTCTGGTAATTCTGCTATATCCACATACTGCCATATCCATATACTGCAACTGTTTATTCTGGTAATTCTGCTATATCCACATACTGCCATATCCATATACTGCAACTGTTTATTCTGGTAATTCTGCTATATCCACATACTGCCATATCCATATACTGCAACTGTTTATTCTGGTAATTCTGCTATATCCCTACTTGTATTTGTTAACCCCAATAACTTTTGTCTGTCAGGCCTATTCTACTTTAGTTCTTTGATAAATATCTAAAGCACACATCTGTGTCCCCTCCTCAGTGAACAAGAGATATTTTTATAGCCCCAAACCTGGTTCTGGTGTCTGTAAAACTCTGCCCTTTGCTAGCTATTTAATTGATTAATTGATTAATTAGGCTCTGGTTTTCCCAATCAGCTACATATAAATTCAGACCCAGTATTGGGGATGGCACTCGTGTCTGGGGCATGGCACGAGTGCTAACCTTTCCTAAGTGCTAAAATTTCTCAAGTGCTTAGAAATGACAGTTAAACAAGACAGCTGGACAAGGCATTGACAAGGCAAAAGGAACCGGATTCCCCTGCAATCAACAGTGAACCATCTGGGATAAGAAGAAAACAGATTTGTTTGTACCTGCTAGTTTGTTACTTCTTATTCCAAACATGCTTTATCCTGCATTTCTCCTCCTTTCACTCTCATGCTTCATAAAACATTTTTCACTACCTCCTCCGGCAAGTCCCACTTCTATACAAATCTCAGCCTCTGTACTCTCCTCTCCTTCCCTCTCCACACATGAAGTTTATAAAGTACTCGGTTTAGCTATTCCACAAAACTCCTCCTTTTCATACAAACGAAGGACTTATAAATCCCACTCACACTTAGTCTTTCTTTCCTTTCTATTGCTGGCAGCTGGGGACATTTCCCCAAACCCTGGCCCTTACCCCATCCCAGTTATATCACGACCACGAGCTCCTTCTCTCCGGAGCAAATTCCAACAGTACAGAACTCTTACTCCTATACCCAAAAACCCAGTTAATCTTTCCTGTGCTCTCTGGAATGCCAGATCTGTCTGCAACAAACTCACCGCTATACACGACCATTTCATTGCAAATTCCTTTAACCTACTCGCACTTACTGAAACCTGGCTTTCTCCTACTGACACCGCCTCACCTGCTGCCCTGTCCTATGGGGGCCTACACCTTACTCATACTCCCAGACCTGGTAACAGACCTGGAGGTGGGGTAGGTTTGCTTCTCTCTCCCCGCTGTACTTTTAAAGTTCTTCCACCTGTTCCCTCTTTATCATTCTCCTCATTTGAGGCTCACTGCATTAGGCTCTTTTCTCCGGTTTCACTGTGCATTGCTGTTATATATCGACCACCAGGACCAACTGCACAATTTCTGGACAACTTTGCTGCCTGGCTTCCTTACTTTCTTTCATCTAACATACCATCCATCATATTAGGTGACTTTAATATACCCGTTAACAACATTAACAACTCTTCTGTCTCTAAACTTCTTTCACTAACCTCCTCCCTAGGCTTATCTTTGTGCTCAGACTCCCCCTCTCACTCCAATGGTAATGCTCTGGATCTCATATTTACCAGACTCTGTTCAACCACCAATTTTACTAACTCACCATTTCCCCTCTCTGATCACAATATGCTCACATTTTAACTCTCACTAACTCCCTCCTCACCCCCTGCTATTCCCCAAACACGTACCTACCGTGACTTGCAAGCTATAGACGTGTCACATCTCTCTTCTTCCTTTGACTCTCTTCACTCTAATATCTCAGCCATCTCATGTCCTAATGTGGCTACCTCTGTCTACTATAGTACTCTCACCACTGCCCTAAATGAGCTTGCTCCTTTAAAAACTAAACGTTCTAGACCCAAACCACTTCAACCTTGGCATACTGCTCATACAAAAGCGCTCCAAAGACACTCACAATCTGCCCTGCGCTCCTTTAACACCAGCCTCTTCCAAGCCAAACAAACATACTTTACTTCACTCATTAACTCCCTTTCTAAAAAACCAGCACAACTTTTCTCCACCTTTAACACTCTCCTTTCCCCTTCTCCACCCCCTCCATGCACATCTGTCTCTGCTCAAGATATTGCTGAGCACTTCAAAAACAAAATTGACACTATCAGAAGGGACATTACACTACTCAACCCCCCTAGACTTCCACCACCCTCCCTCCACACTCCCCAGTCCCTCCTGTGCTCCTTCACCCCTGTCACTGATGAGGAAGTCTCAAAGCTTCTGGCCTCTTCTCACCTTACCACCTGCCCGCTTGATCCAATTCCCTCAAAACTTCTCCGCAATACCAATCCGTGTCTAATCAAAGCCTTAACTCACCTATTTAATCTTTCCCTCTCAACTGGACTGTTTCCTTCTCAACTAAAACATGCTCTTGTCACCCCCATCCTGAAAAAACCCTCTCTTGATCCCTCCAATCTTGACAACCTCCGACCTATCTCTCTGCTACCTTTCATCTCTAAACTACTTGAGCGCCTAGTCTACAACCGACTTACCTCATTCCTCTCTGACAATAACCTGCTGGACCCCCTACAATCTGGTTTTAAGCCACAACACTCCACGGAAACTGCCCTGACTCGACTGACTAATGACCTTTTAACCGCTAAAGCCAACAATCACTTCTCACTACTAATACTGCTTGACCTCTCAGCCGCATTTGACACTGTAGATCACCCTCTCCTCCTCCAGTCCCTCCAGTCACTTGGCCTTCGTGACACAGCCCTGTCTTGGTTCTCTTCTTACATCACCAATCGTTCCTTCAGTGTCTCCTACAATGGAGTAGCATCTTCTCCCCTACCTCTTTCTGTTGGAGTTCCCCAAGGCTCTGTCCTGGGACCATTACTATTCTCCCTCTATACTTCCTCCCTTGGCAAATTAATAAATTCTTATGGTTTCCACTACCACCTCTATGCTGACGATACTCAGATCTATCTCTCATCTCCTGATCTCAACCCAGAACTCCTAACTCGCGTCTCCTCCTGCCTGTCCGCTATCTCTACCTGGATGTCACAACGCTACCTTAAATTAAACCTCTCTAAAACTGAAATGGTTCTCTTTCCTCCAACTAACACCAGTAGCATCCCCGAAGTATCCATCATAGTTAACAATTCCACTATCACCCCCTCTCCCCAGGCCCGGTGCCTTGGGGTTATCCTAGATTCTGCCCTGTCATTCACTCCTCATATCCAGTCACTTATTAAATCTTGTCACTTCCACCTAAGGAACATATCCAAAATACGATCATTTATCACCCAAGACGCTGCCAAAATTCTTATTCACTCTCTCATCACATCGCGTCTAGACTACTGTAACTCTCTTTTAATTGGCCTCCCCCTCCAGAGACTGTCACCTCTCCAGTCCATAATGAACACTGCTGCGAGGCTCATACACCTCAGCAACCGCTCCTCCTCTGCCTCGCCATTCTGTCAATCCCTGCACTGGCTTCCGTTACCTTTCAGAATCAAATTCAAATTAATGACACTGACTTTCAAAGCACTTCATAACTCTGCCCCACCCTACATCTCTAAACTCATCTCTATATACTCACCCACTCGCTTACTACGCTCCTCTACTGACCTGCTACTCAACTCTTCTCTCATTACCTCCTCACATGCTCGCATGCCCCCTTTGCAAGGGCTGCACCCCTCCTCTGGAACGCTCTCCCACGGTCTGTCCGACTTTCTCCCAACCTTTCTACTTTCAAGAAATCTCTGAAAATGCACTTCTTTCGAGAAGCCTACCCTCACTCTGCTTAACTACCAAACGCAATACCACATTTCTCACCCACTTAATTCGATCTTGCCCACTCCCACACCTTGTGTATTACTCCCTTCCCTTTAGACTGTATGCCTATGCATAGGGCCTTCCTCACCTTTTTGTACCTGTATTGATTGTGATGTTTGTTACTCCATATATTCTATGTATGTAATTCATGTGATGTAGTTGTATAATCACATTTACTTTACAGTGCTACGCAATATGTTGGCGCTATATAAATACATGTTAATAAAAATAATAAAATACCTGTTCTAATGTGATAAAATGAAATGTGAGGGGCAACATTTTCACCTTCATTGACCTGGTGAACTCAGATAGGATAGATGTTTAACTAGGGCAGGGCTACATGTAGGCAGAGCTGAGGATTGGCATGCTGGTGAAACCCGTCTGACTTTCTCTGATGTTCCAGTTATTCAGGTGCAACAACTCAAAAATTCTATAATCAAGTAGGGGAAGCACCTTATTATTAGCTTGCCACAGAGTGTATTTAACATACTTAACATATTAATCAATCACGTGGATCTTTCAGATGTTTGACCTAAATCAATCAGATCCACATAGAAAAACTACTGCCATGTATTCTGGCCAAATCCTCAAGTCATCACCAGTGATAGGGGCATTCTAATTGACACCATGACAGGCTGCATACGTCACTGCAAATCTCAGGGAGAATGTGCCTATTGTGGCTCAAGAGATAAAATACCAGCATTTTTTTCAAGATAGAGGATAAATCATTTTTTAAGAAAAAATATTTCCATTCACTGTGGCTTCATTTTTGAAGGGCTTTGGCCACTGGTAACATGTGCTCCTCATCATAATGCCACCTACAGGTGTTCATTACCTTCTGACATGGTTAAAACCCCACTTTGGTGTCCACTCACTAACCGGTGCCCAATACTACATTTTTTTGCAGAAAATCTCTAGGGTATATTAGTACAGGTATAGGATCCGTTATCTGGAAACTCGTTATCCAGAAAGCTTCAAATTACGGGACAGCCATCTCCCATAGACTCCATTTTACCCAAATGATTAAAATTTTTAAAGAATATTTCCTTTTTCTGTGACATAATTAATCAGTACCATGCACGTTCTCACAACTAAGGTATAATTAATCGTTATTGGAGACCTGTAGGGTTTAATTAATGTTTAAATGATTTTTTAGTAGACTAGTAGTCCTTTTTTAGATGGACCAGTAACATCAAAAAATTAAAAAAAAAAATTTGTTAGTATATCATGAAAAAAAGCCACCAAGACTAATTAAACTTTAAAATCTCACAGACTTTATTAAGAAATAACTTACCGAATCTCCTCTTCACAAAAGTTGACACGGCGACAATCCATCATGCGGCACACGATTTCTCCTCCCTGGCTATCTCCTATAAGGAAGGCAGGGAGGAGAAATTGAGTGATGCACGATGGATCGCCGGATCGCCGGATCGCCTTTTCTGAAGAGGATCACAAGCGGAGTTTCGGTAAGTTATTTTTTAAATACAGGCTGTGAGATTTTAAAGTTTAATTCGTCTTGGTGGGTTTTTTTTTCGTGGTATACTAACTAATTTATTTAAAAAAAAATGTTGATGTTACCGGTCCTTTAAGGTATGAAGATCCAAATTACAAAAAAAAGATCTTGAGCATTCTGGATAATAGGTCCCATACCTGAAGTAGTATTTCTGGCTTGAAGAACTGACACTGACCAGGGCAGTGGGGTGCAGACTGGGAATAAGGTCCAATGGGATTGAAAACTGGACATCACAGAGTTGGGGTTGTAGACTCTGCTACTATGGTATATAGCGTCATCCCTTGTTATAACCCAAGCTTTTTATTTGGTGCTGGAAACTGTAGTCTTATTGGCTGGCTGTTTTGTGCCAGGAGAATCACCACTTAACTCCTCACATACTGGTCATTATGCCAATGGCAAATTTAGCTGGAGAAACAAAAATGTTATCTGTGCTCACCATTCTATCCTTTGCCACGGTCACAGCGGTATCATTGTGACAGTTCTTTATGGTGCCATCAGCTCCGCTCCGCAGCAGTAACCTTGTGATCTCTACCAGGCCTCGCCCACTGGCCACATGCAATGCTGTGTTACCGGCATACGTCTGCGCATTGACTTGGGCGCCCCTCTGTAAAACCACCATATGGGAAACACACAGGTTACTATGAAGCACACAGAGGTCACAGAGCCCATAATGTGTCAATGATTCACAGAAGTGTAAAAGAGTTGCACTTGGCTGTGGCTGCGCGCTTATGGGCTGTAACATTTTATGCGCATGCGCAGTGACGTCACACGCGTGTGTGCGCATTGACGTTACGCGCGTAATGGAAAGGGGAGCGGGCAAGCTGGTTATAAGGTGCGTCCGGTCTAGAGCTGGCAGAAGAGTCAGCTGCTCAGCGCCCCTCAATCGTTGCGTCCTAGGCAGCTGCCTCTTCTGCCTACCCCTAGTTCCGGCCCTGATATCTACCAGGCAGCTGTTATCTTGTGTTAGGGAGCTGCTATCTGGTTACCTTCCCATTGTTCTGCTGTTAGGCTGCTGGGGGGGGGGGGGAGAGAAGGGTGATAGGGTGATATCATTCAGCAGTAAAGAGTGAAGTTTATCAGAGCACTAATCACATGACTGGAGGTAGCTGGGAAACTGACATACTGTATGTCTAGCACCATGTCAGATTTCTCAATTAAACTCTGTTTACTTTTTTGAGAAATGGATTTCAGAGCAGAATTCTGGTGGAGCAGTACTATTGATGCATTTTGAAATAAACATTTTTTCCCATCACAGTATCCCTTTAAGGCTAAGTAACATTTTGAAGCATAATCTTGTCCCAGGTTTAGAAACCCATGTCACTCAGATGTTTTGTTTTAGAGCTGATATGACTGTGGGTTAATATAGACCCAATGCACACCAATGCCATGCGACTCTAAACACTTATTTTGTGGTACGGGCATAAAAAAAATAATTAGCATTTTGTAGGTGTAAACTTTGACCACCCTCCATCTGTATCAGACTCAGAGTTTCCATAAGGAACCTCACTTACCTGTAAGAGAAGAGAAACCAGTTCTATAGAACCACCTTCCACTGCTTGGATCAAGGAACTGCGGCCGCTCTTTATGTCCTGGAATAAAAAGGTACGTAGGGAGTCTATGTATGTTCAGGTGTTGCCATTTGTAAGTCATGTCTGTATCACATCTAAACAGCAGCACTCACTGTTCACTAATAGAGAGTACATCTAGTGAAGCTACCTTCATTTTAAACACGGGGACGCACATTTATCAAAATCCAGATTTTTATGAATATTTTAATAAAAAAAAGTCAGACCAAACTACTCATAAAAATATAAATCTTGTTTATTATTTAAAAAGCACAATTTAATCAGGTCAGGGACAAACGCGAAAAAAATCGAGGGAAAATCTGAATCATAAGATTTTTTCTGAGTTTTTTCCTGAATCACTTGATTTTTTTGGGCTTCTTCCCGAAAAAGTCTAAATTTTTCAGATTTTTGCCAGAAAAATCCAAAATAGTCAGACTTTTGGGCTAATTTCAGCACAGACCACAGAAACTTCCAAATGGGAGAGGGGACTTCTCCTATTGACTTATATACAACCTCGGCAGGTCTGAGATGGCGGATTTTTGGACTTGGACTTTTTTTCCATCCTTGGGGTTCAATAAATCTCAAATTGTTTTGGCATTTGGACTTTAATAAATAACCCCCTAAATGCTTCGTCCCTTCTCCCGTAATCTTTAAGATTGCCATGGATGACTTCTTGGACAATCATAAAATCCAAGGCTATAGTGATCTCAATATCTACAGTTAGTTTATAGAAGTATGTGTATAAATAATGTTTGAATGCAGATTATAAAAAAGATTCAGTCAACAAATTCTACAGAAATAGGCAATTATGATATATATATATATATATATATATATATATATATACATATATATATATATATGTTGTGTTATTCTATCAGAAATATTCCTACCACAGTATCCACATCTGCTCCATTATCCAGTAAACAGAGTGCCAGGTCCTCATGTCCAGTACTGATAGCCACATGCAGAGCAGTCATACCTGAGGGAGAGGGCAGAAATATTGCTTTTATTTTATACAAAAAGGGACGGAAGCCATACACCAATGATAAGAGGGAGAGACAACATGGCTCCCAAGGCACAGCACAACAACATCACAAAGGTCATTATAAAGGAATAGAGTGCAGTAATTAATTGTATAATAAAGTGACATGGTGGGGAGATGATGCACTAAATGTTTGCTCCATCCCTGGATGAATTGTATGTCCCTGCTCTATATGCCAATCAGTGCCACTGCCTTCTTTACCAGCAGTTCCATACTACCGTATATATATAAATAGTTGTTTTTTACAGGTTCCCTATTGCCCAGACCACCGCTAAGTTAAAAGGGACATATTGTGTAAAAAACAAGAACGTGTCAGTATATTATATTCCTCTAATTATAGAAAGAATGTGCTTAAAAAAGATGTGTTTTGTGTTGATTAATTGAAAATTTCTTCAAAACCCCTACTAGTCCCATCCATCTGTTCCTGCTGCCTCCTTTCCCAGGCTGCTGTGCAGGGTAGCAGCATTCAGCACATGGCATTGCAGTATAGGAGCCAATCAGCAGATGGGTGGCCCTGATTGGGAACTGAAGCCTGGCTTTGTTTGTGTGAATGCAGGGCTGTGATTGGCTACTCCCCCTCCTACTGTGCTTCCTTCCAGCAGGGACCCTTAGGACACACCCACCCCTCGGACCAGGGATGATCTATGGGGAGCTCCAATAAAGGGGCTATTTTTAAAGTTAATCATTTACAGCTCAGAGTGAAACTGGCACTATATAGTAGTTATTATTGCCTATGAGATTAGGGGGGATTTTCATTTAAGCATTATGTCTCCTTTAATGAGGGCTTAGTGTTTAGCTGCGCAGAGTCACATTTCAAAGGGGGCTGTCGTTTTTAACTCTTTTGGAATGATATAAAGTTAATAGTACTAGCAGTAGTCCAGGTATACTTATTGCCCTGAATAGAGGAAGGATTCTGAAATGAAGGGAACTGGACGTTCCTTGGTAATAAACAGATGTCACAATAATATGGGCTGGATGTACAATATTTGTCGCAGCAAATACGCTTTGCCTGCAGTTAGTTGCAATTGGTGATTGGGAGGAACGAGCCTGTTTGAGCCTGAACTGTGCATTTCTGGTAATAGGGACAAAACTACATTTTATGGTGCATTTCTCACAAGGACTGACAGTATGTCTGAGCCTTTGTAAAAGAAGCATTGTTTTTCTCCTTCTTATCTGGCTGCTGGTCTGGACATGCATTGTAGCACAGACATTTCTAGGTCAGTGAGATCTTAATTGCATGGTGCGCCCATATCCTTCCCAGCATGTTACTACACATCTAGGGAATGGGCCAACTAGGTGTGGGGGAAGGAACAATGCTATCATTTGCTCTTGTTTAATTATTCAGTAATTTTATTATATATTCTTTGCCACAGTTGGGGTAACACTGATGTAAAGCCCCATTATTTGCAGGTGTTATAACAGTCACCCCCTAGTTGCACCCCATCCAGAGATAGCTCAAGTTGCACACATTTATGCTTATTTCCATTTTACACTTCCAGATTTCTACTGGTATAATATACACAATAGGGGTAATTTACGACCTGGAAGGCAGGGTGCAAAGCATGAAATACAGGTACAATATGCCATGTATTTGCACTTTTTTTTTTTGTATTTTATTAAAGTTATTTTATTTTTTTAACCAAATGGAGCTGTATCATTACGAGGGTTTTTTATTGAAGCCTGAATGTTAAAAACTCGAAAAATACAAGTCTTTTTAATGTCATCTCAGACCTGCCGAGGTTGTATATAAGTCAATGGGAGTGGTCCCTATCCTACTTGGAAGTTACTGTGGTCTGTGCTGGAATTAGCCTGAAAATCCGAATACTTAAGGTTTTTCAGGCAAAAATCTGGAAAATTCTGGCTCGAAAAAAAAACTTGAAAAAATCGATCAATTGGGGAAAAAATTTTGAAAAAACAATGTTTTGGGTTTTCGCTCGATTTTAACGAGTTTTCCCGATCCGATTAAATTGTGCTTTTTAAATAATAAATAAGGTTAAATCGTAGATACAAATTTGCTCGGCCTTTTTTTTTTTTTTTTAAAGAAAGAAAATCAGATCAATTCAGATTTTAATAAATAAACCCTTATGAGTTGACTTTATTGCCCCCAAAATGTCTAGAGGTTGACCTGTTTTACCAATATTTATTGAAATTGTATATGAATTAGGGCCTCATGGGGCCCCTATACCTCCTGCCCCCCCCCCCGCTTCCTCTGTAGTTACGCACCTCTGTCTGGGGATTTGTAAATGATCCCTAAGGTTTCAAGAGCTGATCATCTTCATTAGGTGAAGCCAAGGCACTGGAGAGGTCCTAATTCCTTATATTAGCTGCTTGGGAATGAGGTTTCTGACTAGATTGCTAAACTCAAGCAAATAGAAGACTGGAAGTGGTACTTGTTGCTCTGGGTTACTGTAACTGTCACTAACATCTAAGGGCCCATTAAATAATGGCAGAGGTGCATGCACTTAAGTGCTTAGTGTGAGGCAAAATTCTATTAAAGGAGACATATTACACAGCTAAAAACCCATTCTAATATTGCAGACAATATTGTATAATATATGGTGCTGGTTTATTTTTGGGCTAAACGTTAATATTATCTTTTAAAAAAAGGCTCCTTTATTGGAGCTCCCTATAGATCTGCCATGGTCCCTGTCCGTGTTTCAAATGAGGGGTGGGCGTGTCCTAATGCTCCCTGCCAAAAGCACAGTAGGAGGGGGATAGCCAATCACAGTGCTGCAGTCACACAAGCAAATATGGGCTTCGGGTCCGCCAAGCTGCTAATTGGTTCCTTTAATATAGTGTAGTGTGCTAAGTTCCGCTAGCTCCCCTGCACAGCCTGGGAAAGGAGGCAGCAGGAAGTGGAATGGAGGATGGGCTATTAGGGTTTTTTCAGAATTTTTCAGTAAAGTAACCAGAAATACCACTGTTTTAAGCACATTCCTTCACATTCTTGTTTTTTACACAATATGTCTCCTTTAAGTACTTTTGCCTATGCTAATGTGGGGAACAGCCTGTGCTCTGCACCTTAGGGCAGGGTAAATACCCCATTGCAGCTTTCAGCTTTGTCAGGTGAACAAGAAATCCTGTACCTTATACCTGCAACACTCCTACCACCCTCTCTGTATGAAGCAAAGGCAAATGAAGGCAATACTGCGGTTCAGAATGAGGTGAAACTATTTCACTCCACTATGAAAGCACAAACATGTAGAGCCATTTGCAAAATGCCAAAGACAAATGTAATATTGTGTAGCAGCTGGTGAATTAAGAATTCTGGCTCTGGGCCCAAGAGCCAAACACCTACATGAACATATATACAGTAACAACATTGAACAAACAAAGTTTATATTTGCTTTTGATTAAGTCAGTTGCTTGTGAGACAGAGGTCAGTGTCGCCTCTTTAAGGGAGGTGGAATCTGCACGTTTCCTAGAACTGAAGCACAGGTCTGAACAAAAAGTCCCTAGAACTCATTGCTAACGCTAGTAATCCAATGGTAAAGTGCCCAACAACAAACACAAACAGCAGAAAAGGAGAAGCCAAGAAAGGGAAAGAGTAAAAAAAACCCTACTACTGGTCTAATAAAAAGACGAGATAGTTCTCATGAGGGAGCAACTCGGGTATTTGAATTAGAAAACAAATAAATGTCACTCCCTTCAGTTTCATTTGTATCTAGGGAGGGGGCATGAATTTGACTTTCTCACTCGCTACCTATAAGGCCTACGTTACTGTACAGAATAAAGGTATCCCAAGTGGCCATCACTCTTCCATTCTGTATCTGAACTGATTGCTTAACAATCATATAAAAAGTGTATTTCCTATCAGACCAATATTACAGGTATAAATAAACGGGTTAATCACCTTCAAAAACTTTTTTCAGATTAGTTGTTTTCAGATTGTTCCCCAGAGATAAAGACTTTTTGCAATTAATTTCTCGTTTCTATTTATGATGGTTTCTCTAATATTGAAGTGTAATTTTTCACAAGCTCTGGAAGGGGGGGGGGGGTCTCGGTGCTTTAATTGTTCTAAATTGATACATTTAGTTGATATTTTTCTTATCTTTGCCCCTGCTCTGCTCAATCCCTCATTTTCATTAAAGGCAGCTGTTAGAATTGATACAATAGTTGCTAATATTCCACAGATACTGAGAATGGATAAACGAATGTAGCCACTAAAATACAGCAAATTGTAACAGCGATTGCACCTGGATCACTGAGCTGCCAGACTGAAACACAAGAGACACAAACATTAAACTTGAATTTGGGGAAAAAGATAAAAAAAATCAAAATTGGAAAACAATTGAAAAAAGTCTTTATTCCTGGAGAACAATCTGAAACCAATCTGAAAACAACTCAACTGAAAAAAAGTGTTTGGAAGGTGAACAACTCTTTTAATGGGTTATATGGTAATCAGATCCTGTTAATCTATTTTGTGCAGGTAGGGTTGCCACCCGGCCGGTATTTTACCGGCCTAGCCTGTAAAACACCTGCCAAGGCTGGTGCAATGTAGCTGCCGGTAAATTTGTAATATCCCTAACTAAAGCCTTTGGCCCGGCCCAATCTGCTCAAAACGTACCTTTTTTTCTCCGTCTGGCCAATCGAACCCCTGCGGCCCCGTCCCCTATGATGTCACGCCCCTCCCCTTTTTACGTCACACCTAGTCCCCTTTGCCGTCAAGCCCCTCCCCTTTTTACCGCCCCTAGCACCGGCCAGTGCAAATTTTATTAAAAGGTGGCAACCCTAAGCGCAGGCCTGTGCCAGAATTCAGACTCACTTCTGGTAACATCTGGAAACAGGTTACCCAGGCTGTGAGGCCCTTATTGACAGCAGAACTAATTGGCTGTAACAGATGAAAAATGCTAGGTTGAGTAAAGTATTCGTCAGCTCTTCTAGTAAATGGATTCCAGGATTTTTTGGATTGACACATAACCTGGTAATTTGCAGCAACCAGGTCCTATTTTTCCCTCTGAACAAACTCCATCATCCTTACATCTGCTTGTCTAGCAAATGGATCCTAAAATGAGTCCTTTTTCCACATACCCTGGTAATTTGTTGCTTCCAGGCCCCATTTTCTTCCTCTCAGTAGGATTTCCAGGCACCTCATGCTCTCATATTCACAGGCTAGGTGAACGCAAGTCTGCCCATTGCGGTCTGGAATCTGAGGTGTAGCTCCATGTTGCAAGAGGAGGGAGACCATGGCTGGCTGATCTGTGATCACCGCAAGGTGAAGCGGGGTCTGGGGTTGGGTGAAGGAAACAAAATCAGGTCTAGACTGAGAATCAAAACAGGCCCTGGCATTTCAGGTACCCCGAGGCCCCAACAGGCCACACAGAGGCCCAAACAGCCCCCCACCAGCCCACTAAATAGTGACTGTCTATGCCATCTAACAGCAGCCCCTCTGGCATTTGCCAGAACCCACCGATTGCCAGTCTGGGCCTGAACAAAATCATTCAGAGAGTGATACCATGCACATGTAAGTCAAACCTTAAAGTAATTGTTAGTTAGCCAAAAATGTAATGTACAAAGTGAGTGGATGTCTAACATAATAGCCGGACACTACTTCCTGCTTTGCAGCTCTCTTGTTTCCACTGATTAGTTACCAGGCAGTAACCAATCAGAGACTTGAGGGGGGACACATTGGTCATAACTGTTGCTTTTACCCTAGCAATATATTTAATTAATTCCCAACCGATCCTCCAGATGACTTATGGTCAGGCTCACCAACAGCTTAGTAGAGTAGCCATCTCCACAGCGGTATCATAGATAATGAAGAAAACTGGAGAGCCTTTACCCTAGCAACCATGTATTGATTTGAATAAGAGACTAGAATACGAATAGGACAGGCCTGGTTAGAAAGATATAAAGTTATAAAAAGTAGCAATAACAATACAATCTATAGCCTTAAAGAGCATTTGTGTTTTAGATGGCATCAGTGACCCCCATTTGAAAGCTAGAAAGAGTCAGAAGAAGAAGGTAAATAATTAAAAAAAACTATAAAAAAAACTAATTGAAAAGTGGCTTAGAATTAGCCATTCTATAACATACTAAACGTTAACTTAAAGGTGAAGCACCGAGTACATCCCTCCTACAAGCACCTTTTCTCCAATCTAAAAAATTCCAATGAGAGATAATGTTACAAATAGCAATTTATGGCTTATGACTAAAGTAATGACTTGACATGGCAGATGGATGGAATGAAAGAGACAGAACTGGAGAGAGTCTGTACAATAATATAATGTATTTTGAGTGTTCTTGTTAAAAATGTCCTTGTGAGAGTCTCAGTGGTGCTTTTTTTATTACTTCTAGTGAAAAGTGACTTAGAAGGAAATGCAGTGAGACGAGAAAGGGGAAACCCCGGTGCCACATGATTTCCCAGCAAGAGCATGTCTTAATAAGAGACGTAACACAATATTTATAATATAGGAGAGCAGGAGTCAGTTACAGTAACAGCTTTGTATAATGGAATTTAGCAATGGGAAAATACTTTACTTGACAGTGGAGTATATCAGAGACAGATAGTGGTGGATGTGGTTTAAAGGACAACGAAACCCTCCATCTATATTGGAATCCCTCAAACACCCCCACCTTCCCTGCTCCCTCTCTGTGCCACCCATTAGTCTCAAAAGTGGACCTCTCTGTGCATCTGTATGATTTCAAAATGGGTTGGCAGGCACCATCTTGCACCCCTTTGGGTACTCTTCTGTGTGATTGCTTACATGGAGCATGCACAGCGGAAGCCAAGTCTAGAGCAGCTTCAGCTTTGTAAGCTCCTGTGACGAGCTTGCACAGAAAGGGACCAGAAGCGGAGCGAGAGTGACGTCAGACAACCAAACTGAGCTGTTCTGAATATTTTAAGCAGGTAAACAGATGGGTCCATTTATGAATGGGTAACCAATAAATGGGGCCTGGGTAGGGTTGTCATCTGTCCGGATTTAGGGTTGCCACCTTTTCTGTAAAAAAATACTGGTCTTCCTATATATTTATCTTTTTTCCCTATTAATAACATTGGGATCAATCATCAGTTTTACTGGCCAGGCCGGTAAAATACCGGCTAGGTGCCAACCCTATCCGGATTTGACCCAGACAGTCCGGTTTATGGAAGGGCTGCCCGGGTCAAGACCGTCTGCTTGTTTTCCAAATAAGAAAAACTGGACAGGATCTCCCTTGATTGACAAGGCGATCAGCCAATCACTGATCGCCGCATCGTAGCCCCGCCCCCGTGGGATTGCTCGCTCCACCCGCAATGTCACTGACTCTGCCCCTCTGACGTCATGGCTCCCCTGCTTGGATCGTGGGCCACTGAAAGGTGACAACCCTAAGCCTGGGGTTGGAGTAAGGTATTTGTTTTGATATTACAGCAGGATTCAGGCAAGTGCCTGGCTGAACCGAATCCAAATCGAAAAAATCATCTGACTTTTTGTGCGGTTATTTTATCCCCTCGGGTTTCTTAATTTGGGTATGCAAATTAGGGTTTAGATTCAGTTTGGTATTCGGCCAAATCTTTCACAAAAGATTCAAGGTTCGGCAGACAATATGCTCTTATATTTTCAAAAACAATGAACAGAGAGTAGTAAATGGCCCTATATACAAAGGGTTATGCACAACTGCTAGAGAGCAAAAGGCTTCAAAATCAATGCCATGCACTAAACCTAAAGGTTTTCACCAAGACCTAGTGCTGCTAATGTGCTGCTAATGTACTCTGTATTGGCAGAGCTGTCAGGAAAAAAGTTGTTAAAAAGAGAATTCAACCCTTTAAGAAAAACCCGTATTTAAAAAACGGGCGCCCTGAAGCACATCCCCCACCACACCACATCGCCCCCTACACTCCCTCTGTGCCCTGTCCACAAATCCAAGTTTGTCAAAAACTACGAATAATAAAAAATGAAAACCAACTGCAACTGCAAAAGCACTCTTTACAATTACACCATACTAAGTCTACAACTCAAAGATGAACAACCCCTTTAACACCTAGCTCAAGCACCTTACACATTGTAACTAACACCCAAACTAGGGGCATTTTTATTGAATACCATGTGCCAACCACCTCCTGCTTGTATCTCCTGTCCGGCAAAAGCAATATAGTTTCCACACTGCTGGCAGTTAGAGGGTTGAACTGGCAGCTCTGCTGCATGTATTTTATATGTAAGCACTTCCCGATCTTGTGTTCAATCTGCACGAAAAGACAGTGCAGTACAACTAGGGGTTAATGTGAAGCTTCCAGCCAGTTTACAGGATACACTGAGGTTAAGCACTAATGAGAACTGACGTAGAGCCAGGGCCGCCATCAGGGGGAGGCAGGGGGGACAAGTGGCCCGGGCCTGAAGGGGGGCCCTGCACTTTTCGAATAGCCGGGCACCCTTTGACAACTCCGAAGCCGCGCCGCCCGATCGAAGTCCCGAACAGCCAATTGCGGAAGTGCCAAACAGACAAAGTCCTGAAGCAGCAGAAAGACCCGAAGTCACGAAAGGAGCCGACACTGAAGTCCTGAAGCAGCGAAAAGACCCGATGTCATGAAAACAGCTATAATTAAAGTCCTGAAGCCACGAGTTCAATTCTACTGACACCAATGTGTTGTTTTTTTTAAAATCCCCGGCCACCAATGTTTTATTTTAATACTCTATAGGCCCCTGCCACCAATTTTTTAAAAAAAATATTTTATGGGGCCCCAATTTTTTTTTTTAACTTGTAAGGGGGGGGGGACTTAGTATATTGAGCAATTGCACAAGCACTTGGAGGCTTACCTTAACTGGCTGCACAATAAGGAACTGAGTTCCAAATATATCAAGATATATATCATTTTACAGAAACAGATTGCTCTTACTCATCTCAGTCCCTTCCCCTGTGGAGCTTTTAATCATCCCCATCATCATATTCACATAACATGACAATTATTATATCAGCAGCCAATAAAACCTACATGTATTATTTTAGATTGTGGGAGGAAGACCTGTGGGATGAATTGGAGCACAGACTATCCAGGCCTGATCCCCCAACATCAGTGCCCCATCTTACTAATGCTCTTGTGGCCAACAACAATGTTCCATCATCACAACTGAACTAGTTTACTGGGCATATATAAATACTGTATATAAAATAACCTGTAAAACAGTACTTACCTGCCTGAGATTGTTCAGCATATCTAGATGTCTTGCTCCATGGAGGAGGAAAGCTATCACCCTCTGAGCAGCCAAAATGTTTCCATGAACCACAGCAATGTGCAGAGCTCTGCAAAAACAAAGTGAAGGTGATGGACCTGAAGAATAACCAAAAAGTTCACATCTAAGGATGAGAGGAACACGAGTACAGTGACAATCAGAGAAAGCTGATGGAGAAACTATATAGTGGTAGTAGGATGCAGAGGAAGATGTTTGTGTCCACAGTTTTCTAAACTGTTACTATTTGTTTCTCCCATCCACATAAACACCCTCCCTTCAGCCATTCACACAATCATTTTCTGTCTTCACCATAACCACCTTCCCATAAGCCTTTCACACAATCAACTTCCCACCAGTATCCCACATAACCGCTTTATCGCCAGACCTCACACAATTACCTTTCCTTCAGTTCTCCCCACAACCAACCACTTTCCCTTCAGCCTCCCATACATCCACCTTTCCTTTCAGACTTCCACACCAACATCTTCCTTTCAGATGTGCACACAATCACCTTTACTTCAGCCCTCTAAACAACCCAGCACTTTGCCTTCAACCTTCCATACAACCACCTCTCCTTTAGCTTTCTACACTAAACTGACCTCCTTTGTCTAAAAGTAGACATTGTGCTTGGTGAAAGATGCACCAAGCAATGTGCACTCTATGGGATTGATTAACCATCCTTTAAAACTGTTTTCACACACACATTTAATTTAATTAAATAACATGTTTTGTCATTTTGAGGTTTCCCGCATTCCAGTCTTTTTTCCTCTGATGTTCATTTAAAAAAAAAAAAATCATTGGTCATTTATACTGGCAACATGAAAAAAAATCTGAAAGGAAATTTTTTTTTTTTACATAATATTTGTAAATAAGTTAATGTGTGCGTTTGTGTGCTGCCACCAGTTCCTAGCCTATCAAGGCTACTTTTGCATGTTTTCCAAACCGGACATTGCTATTGAAGGGGTGGGATGGTGCCATGAGGAGTCAATGTAGAGGTGGGTGGTGAAATCATTGGGTTGGTTGTTGAGAGAGATTGGGCAAGTCAGGGTGAGGATTGGGTGGTTTTTGTCTGGGTTTCAGAATGCTAAACCTAGACACACAATAATAAGGTTTTTTTTTTTAAATTGAAATTACATTATAATTTAAATTATATAAATCATTTTTAAAAAATTAAAAAACAAGACCTGTTAAGCGCTGAACTTCATTGGACTATAATATTGTTTGCTACCAGCTCCCAGGCAGATGATATAGTTTTGCTGTAAGTGCTCCTCCATTGGGACTATACTGTATATATATATATATATATATATATATATATATATATATATATATATATATATATATAGATATAGATATAGATATAGATATATATAGATATATAGATATATAGATATATATATATATATATAGCTTTGCAAGTAAGAGCAGCACACTCTAGATGACTAAATATATATATATATATATATATGTATATATCCCTGTATTATTTCCAAGATACAGCTAGAAGTCTAGTCAGCCATTTAAAATGGCCTCACCTTAATCTTTTGGAACAATGGTTGATTTGCTAAAACAGAAGTATTTTATTATGTTCGTTGGGAAAGATTAAATTTTGAGCCTCAATGAGGGTTAGAACCAAATGAGTCTGGAAACCTCTAGCATGACTGGACTATGGAAGACATACTGTATGAGAAGACATTGGCAGCAGATTGGAATACTGAAACCATGGATAAGAGACGACTTGGAGGCAATGGAGAGATAACACTGAAAGAGATAATTCTGGTAGACTACGAATCCCAGCATACATTAACATATTATGTTCATATGTTACACGTGACATATTGCCCCTTGTAGTCTTGCAACGTCTCGGTTATTAAAGTTTTAAAACGATTAAAAATATTTCCAGGGTCAGCAACACCATTAAAATGCAAAAGAATCCTCCAATAACAATCCCATCGGATCTGTGTAAATCTGGCTCCATGTTCTTTATTACTGCAACTGGACCTGGAAGCTTTAAATGCAGTATTTCTATCACAGAAAAACTAAACTCCAGAATGATGGTTGATGTCAATGTAATATCATGAAGCCAACAGTTTATAATATAATCTCTGTAGGTAACAGAGCAGGATGGCTGAAATGGCTGGTAATTGGCATTCTTATTAGTGACTTAGTATTTAATCTTTTGTTTGTTTTCTAGAGAACTAGGGGCTGCAGTAGGACAGTTTTATGGAGGGTTTAGATCCCCTATAATAAAAATGATATTGTTGTTTACTGCGGGGAGCATGAGGCAACCGGATAGAGGCAAAAAGGAGGATAACAGAATATTAAGAATTAGTCATAAAAAGAAAACAATTTGGAACAAAAGTGGCAAACCTGTTCCGTAACCACAGCCGGACCTGATATCTAATTTACAATAACTTAAGGAAGAATCAACAAGCACGGAGGAGAAATGTGAGATGGAAAGGAAATATGGGGGGCCAAGTTGAAGAAATTTGAGGGCTCTAGCAGGAACAGAAAACAAGAAGGTGAAGGTGGAGATTCGTGTAACAAAGGGATAAGGACAATTGGCCAAGGAAATGAAGAGACAATGTGGCTGTGGACACAAAGGGGAAATTATTACCTCAATTTCGGTTATTATTTTTCTCGTGTGCAACTGCACCGTCTTCCACTTACTGGGGTGGATTTACAATGTAGAGTTGTAGATATTTAGGGGCAGATTTATCAAGGGTCGAAGTGAATTCGAGGGAATTTTCGAAGTACGAAAATTCGAAATTCAAAGTAATTCTTCGGATACTTCAACCATCAAATAGGATACTATGACTTTGAATATACTTCAACTTCGATTCGAAGTAAAAATTGTTCGACTATTCGATAATCGAAGTACTGTCTCTTTAAAAAAAACTTCGACATCAATACTTCGCCAAATTAAACCTGCCAAATTGCTGTTTAGCCTATGGGGGACCTCCTGTGTGTTTTGCTACGTTTTTTTAAATCAAAGGATTTTTTGGGAAAATCGTACGATCTTACGATAAAATCGTTTGATTCAAAGTACGATCGGAATACGATCGTATTACGATCGGAATGTGATCGTACGATCGTACTATGATCGGAATACAATTATACGATGTATAAAAAAATGTTGGAGGATTCTATTCGATTCTATTCGAATTTCTACGTTTTCTACTTCGAAATTCGACCCTTGATAAATCTGCACCTAAGAATGACTAAAACCTTCTAGGAGAAACCCAATAACTACCCTAAAATCCACCAGTATTGAGACAATACAAACAAGTATAGCTTAGGCGAACTAAAGTAAAAAAAAAGGACGAGTCCAGGAATCTTGTATTTTAAGGGGCAGATTTATCAAAGGTCGAGGTGAATTTTTGAATGAAAAAAATTCGAATTTCGAGCTATTTTTTGTGTACTTCAACTAGGGAATAGTCCAAATTCAATTCGAATTTGAAAAAAATTAGAGAATTCGAATATCGAAATTTATCATCTACTGTCCATTCGAACATTCGCCATCTAAAACCTGCCGAATTGCTGTTTTAGCCTATGGGGGACCTCCTAGAACCCATTTGGAGTCAATTGGTGGACTTTGAGAAATCAAAGTTTTTCCCAAGAAATATATACAAATATATACATTATATATGTAATTTTGTATGTTTTCTATATAAACCCATTTATTTTACACTGCTGCAGAATATCTTTGTATTCTAAAAATACATGTTAATCATCATCATCATCGTCATCATCATCATCATCATCAAGGATTAGCCCATATACAGTAAATATACAGGCTGTAATAACAACAAATAGCATGCGAGGGACTTAGAGACTGTCTGTACCACAAAGATGTAACATCCGCTGAAAGAGAAACAGCTAAGGGGAGGGGATGGTTAGATCTGCGTCATTTTTAGGAAGTTTAAGGGATTTCACAGAAATGCCTCTTACTATGAAATGAAACTTAATGGGGTGTGGGGGGAAGGGAGGGCAAGCAGATGAAGTGCGCGACGGACATCAGCAACAGATGAGGGGGTTCACGGTGCCGTGAGAGGTGTCAGCAGCTGCTAGAAAGTGATGCCTTTGTTAAACCAAAAAAAAATCTGATCTGATGTAAAGGAATCTTGCATGAGTGGAAAGGTTTAAAGGGGAACTATACCTAAAAAATACATCCTGACACTATTTTTTGTTTTTTTCTCTGTTGCCATAAGCGCTGAGCTATGTACAATTTTTGGATATTTTTTACACAGGGGAATATGCAGAATCCTTAGTTTGGGAAATGCTAAATTGAGGTTGCAGTCGAGAAGGTGCATGCATAGTTTTTTGGGGGGTAAGAATAATGACCATGTTGCTCCACCTGCCACAGCTGAGCTCTTGGTGCAGAGCATTTTCTATGTAACTTACCAAGTTTGCCTCAGGCCCTGTCAAAACCAGAAAGGTCCCTGGGTGGATGTACAGGCCTGGAGGCAGGGGGAGGAAAGTGAGTGACAAGGGACGATTAGGGTAAATCCTGTGGTGTAAGGAGAAGATGGCATAGACCAGGAGGAGGAAGAGTGTGGTGAGTGGGGGAGTAGTGAAGGGAGCAGGAAGTTTGTGGTGTCAGCAAGATGAGGAGAGGGCTTAGAATGGGGGCTATGTGTGGTTTCTGAGCTGCCTGCTCGGTGCTTTCTATGCTTTTCCCCTTTTCTTCATTCCTGTAACCAGATGACCACCCAATACCAGAGGTCAAGGGTTATTCGTCAGAAATCCAACCTTGGAGCCTTAGATACAGAAGCAGAACCTGGAAATAGGTTTGAACCCACTAATGATGAGGAGACTTGCCTTGTTGCTTATAGGGGAGAATACTGAACTACAACTCCAAACACTGTAGCCTGTCAAACCCTGATTTTCTCTAAGTCACACTGTTTACACTGCAAATAATTCACTCTACAATATAAATTTAATTCCTGAACCAGCAAATGTATTTTTTATAGTTGTAAATTGGTGTGTTGGCAGCCATCTCAGGTCATTTTGCCTGGTCATACCTCCCACCGTTCTGGAAACGGAATGAGGGACAACAATTGTTTTGACCACGCCCCTTTTGTGACCACACCCCCTAATTACCATGCCCATTTTACAAAATTTGGCAGGTTATGAAAGTTATTTTGTTTTATTACAGTTTTACTAATGAAGGTGAATTGCCCTTTAAGCTGTGAATCTAACTCTAACAAGAGACAAAACTGTTACAAATGTATCTTAAGTATCTATTTTGGGCTCTCTGCCAAGAGCCAATTAAGTTAGAAACACTGCATCTTTTTTGGCTGTTCAGTGCAGAGAAATCGGGACTTTCCAATACAAATGCAGGATTGCGGGTTGAGCTGTCAAAAGAGGGACTGTCCCGCTCAAAACAGGACAGTTGGGAGGTTTGCATGTGCTTTCAGAAAGAGCCAGCACTTTAGAATGGAACTTCTTTCTGGCAGGCTGTTCTTTCTCCAATTCAATGGATTTTACTATTGAGTGCCCTTTCTTAGATCTACCAGGCAGCTGTTATCTTGTGTTAGGGAGCTGCTACCTGGTTACCTTCTCATTGTTCTTTTGTTTGACTGCTGGGGGGGAAAGGGAGGGGTGATATCACTCCAACTTGCAGTACAGCAGTAAAGAGTGACTGAAGTTTATCAGAGTCACATGACTGGAGGCAACTGACAATATGTCTAGCTCCATGTCAGATTTTAAAATGAAATATAAAATGTATATATTTGCTCTTTTGAGAAACGGATTTCAGTGCAGAATTCTGCTGGAGTAGCGCTATTAACTGATGCGTTTTGGAAAAAAACATTTTTTTTCCCAAGACAGTGTCCTGGCACAACCATCCATCAATGTTTAGAGTGCCCATGGGACATTTAAAGTAAATATCTGGTTACTATGGGTGCAAATTTGAATCCTTTTACTAAAGCAGGGCTGCTCTGCACATATAGTAACACAGCAATTGAAAAAAAAGACCCACTTCTATCAGGTTCAATGTTCTGTATTCAAATGCTAAATTCAAAAAAGCTAGAGTTGGACCATTTTGTTTGGCTGCCAATTCTGAACAGGTAAGTGACCCAAGAGCTGATTTTAGGACACAGCAGATTCCACATGATCTGAAAGGAAACTTCTACCAATCTAGGGCACAGCCCAAAGTCTGAGTGTGTTCTGCCATAGATCAGTGACATTACATATTATTTTATATGAGACACCAGAAAAGGAGCAATACAGGAGACAAAGCACCGCAAAACACTAGTTTATATAAAGCAATGGGCCTTGGACACAATAACATAATACAGTATTACCCCCATTTTTTGTTTTTCAGAAACCACAAAACGACATGTAAAATGAGGGAAAACTTAAAATCAGGGGATGTAAAATTGGGCTTCCACTGTATAAATAACTGTATATCAGACGGAGGGCACAGTTGCAGGGCAATTGTGGGTCAATAGGATTGGTGGCTACTTACGTGTCTCCATCCTCATCCGGGCGAGTGGCGGCAGCAATGTCAGCCTGGAGCTGTGTGTCTGCATGGAGCAATTTAGGGTGCTGGGTAGGAAGAATTCCTAGGAGAGGTGTGTTGAGTAATGGAGGGGCAGGAACAGCGTAAAGGGGTAACGATGAGGGCAAATATGAAGCACCTGTTGAAATGACAGCAAGTACATATTATTAATAAGCATATTCATTCACACACTGCAGTGAGGTAAAAAAATAGCCTTTTATATATTTTCTCTTAAAAAGCAACGTAACCTCAGAAATAGCACAAATCTGCTACACAACTTCCTACTTACACATGTCCTTTTACTATTTGCTCACCCCCATACCTTCTAATTTGGAGTGCTCCCGAGCACTTTTGCGGCTAACATTATTTTTCTGCATTTTTCAGAGATATTAGCCGTTTTAGAGTGCAAATACCAGGACTTTGGCTCAGCAGTTCTCTTTCACAGTTAGACCCGAGCATGAAGTAACTGTGCACAAACTATATACAGTCAGGGTTGCTGACCTCTACAAGATATTTGCAAAAGGCTTGTATTGGCAAACAGAAAAATATCTCAGAAGATATTAAAAATAGCAAATAAATGTATCCTGCAAAAGTGTCAGAGCAGCATCTGAATGTGAGTTCCTCTATCATTATTGTCACATTTATGCATGTGAAATAGACATATTTCTTGCACATGACTGTAATTTATGGCAGCTCCCCCACTGTGTATAAATGCAGCAGTCGATGTTTTGTGCACACAATAAGTAGGCACAATCCTTCAGCCTGAGTTATACAGGGAACTCTGAGTATCACTCATGTATTATATGGAATAATGTACCTCCTACTGTAAATGATAAGGATATTAGAAGTCACTTAGGGGTTCTGTGACCATATAGAGGCATAAGGCTGTAGGTTGAGTTATACAGGGAACTCTGAGTATCACTCGTGCATTATATGTTATAATGTACCCCCTACTGTAAATGATAAGGATATTAGAAGTCACTTAGGGGTTCTGTGACCATATAGAGGCACAAGGCTGCAGGTTGAGTTATACAGGGAACTCTGAGTATCACTCATGTATTATATGGAATAATGTACCCCCTACTGTAAATTATAAGGATATTAGAAGTCACTTAGGGGTTCTGTGACCATATAGAGGCATAAGGCTGCAGGTTGAGTTATACAGGGAACTCTGAGTATCAGTCATGTATTATATGTTATAATGTACCCCCTACTGTAAATTATAAGGATATTAGAAGTCACTTAGGGGTTCTGTGACCATATAGAGGCACAAGGCTGCAGGTTGAGTTATACAGAGAACTCTGAGTATCACTCATGTATTATATGGAATAATGTACCCCCTACTGTAAATTATAAGGATATTAGAAGTCACTTAGTGGTTCTGTGACCATATAAAGGCACAAGGCTACAGGTTGAGTTATACAGGGAACTCTGGTATCACTCATGTATTATAATGGAAAATGTACCCCCTACTGTAAATTATAAGGATATTAGAAGTCACTTACGGGTTCTGCGACCATATAAAGGCACAAGGCTGCAGGTTGAGTTATACAGGGAACTCTGGTATCACTCATGTTTTATAAGGGAAAATGTACCCCCTACTGTAAATTAAAAGGATATTAGAAGTCACTTAGGGGTTCTGTGACCATATAAAGGCACAAGGCACAAGGCTGAGTTAAAAAGGGAACTCAAACAAACTTGCAAACAGATTTGCAATAACATCATCTATATTACCGCAAATAGCACTTTTCCATATTTCTTATACAGGGGCTAAGAATAACACAAGAGCAAAATCAGTAAGAAGATCTACATCAGTCTAAGTAAGTGCTCTATCAGACTCTGACCCCTGTTTATCATGGGAAAGGATGGGGAGCCATGCCAGCGCTGGAAACTACCTGAATTTTGAAAGCACCCCATACATTTCCAGTCAGCTACTATGTATAAACTGCAGCACCAGGAATCCCCCGCAGTCAACACCCAGAAACCAGACTCATCGATACAGTAACCAGAATCACAACAAGATTATTTTAAAGGCAGCATATATATATATATATATATATATATATATATATATATATATATATATATATATATATATATATATATATATATATATATCCACTGGTGGCCAATAAAAGGGCAACCAAGTTTGGGAGTTTTACTTTGAAAGCAGCTAGTAATTTGCAGGTAAAACTTAGTCCCTTTGTAAAATGTATAATGAAGCAATAGAATTCTTAATGAATGAATGAATGAATGAATGAATGAATGAATAGCAGTTGTTTCTAGAGAAAGGGCTAAATTTTACAGGTGTTGTAGTGGTGGAAATAAGAAAGGTGTTAATAGGTGCTGTTCCACACTTGAGGACCACTAAGGCCTGGGTCCACTGGGAGATCCTCTGGTGATCCTCTACTCAGGCCAATCTAAGCCTGTGTGTCTCCCACTAACTCAGACAGACAGCAATAATGGGGTGCTAGTACTTAGAAGGGGGAGGGGCACACAGAACATCACTCTTCACTATTCAGATATCCAGAATGATCAGAACCTAGGGTATTCTCCAATAAAGGATCTATCAGTAATTTGGATCTCCATACCGTAAGCCTACTAAAAATCATTAAAATATGAATTAGTAGGATTGTTTGCCTCCAATAATAATAATTCATTATGTCAAGTCAAGCGCAAAGTACTGTTTAACGATTACAGTGAAAAAGGAAATCATTTTTAAACGTTTGAAACATTTGATTAAAATGGAGGCTGCGGGAGACAACCTTTGCGTGATTTGGTGCTATTTGGATAACAGGTTCCAAATAACTGATCTCATAGTATTTAAAACCTTAATGACTACATAGTGTAACCTCAATGATTCCATTCCTCTAACATTAAGGGGGTTATTTATCAAAGTCCGAATTTATCTCAATATATTCTGCTACAAACTCCGATCTAATCCGTTTGGGTTTTTTACGCTTATTTATTATTACATTTTCCCAAAAATTTGCTTTGCGGGGAAAAATTTCACCCGAAAACTGTAGGGTAATGCACGAAACCCAGCGCACATCAAAAATCGTTGGGACTTCTCCCATTGACTTATATGCAACCACGACTGGTCTGAGATGTCGGATTTTCAGATTCTGACTTTTCCATCCTCAGGGTTTAATAAATTCTGAAAAATTCATGATTTTTTAAAAGTCTGATTTTATAAAAAAAAATCACATTTTTTTTGTGATTTATGCATTCAGAGTTTAGTAAATAACCCCCTTAGTATGCAGTGCAGATATGGGACCCATTATGTGGAAAACCTTTATCCAGAAAGCTCCAAATTACGGAATGGTTGTATTTTATCCAAATAATCCAAATTTTAAAAACGGATTTCCTTTTTCTCTGTAATAACACTAGCTTGTACTTGATCCAAACGAAAATATAATGGATCTTTACTGGGGGCAAGACCAGCCTATTTGATTTATTTAATGTTTTCTAGTAGACTTAAGGTATGAAGATCTAACTTACAGAAAGATCCGTTAACCCGGAAAGCTCCGGGTCCCAAGCATACCTGTATATAGTGGGAACTGCAAGACTGGATACACTACGGGGCCCATTCACTTAGCTCGAGTGAAGGAATAGAGGAAAAATACTTAGAATTTCGAAGTATTTTTTTGGCTACTTTGACCATCGAATGGGCTACTTTGACCCTCGACTTCGACCTTCGAATCAAACGATTCAAACTAAAAATCGTTCGACTATTCGACCATTCGATAGTCGAAGTACTGTCTCTTTAAAAAAAACTTCGACCCCCTAGTTCGCCACCTAAAACCTACCGAGGCCAATGTTAGCCTATGGGGAAGGTCCCTATAGGCTTCCTATCAATTTTTTGATCGAAGGATAATCCGTTGATCGATGGATTCAAATCCTTCAAATTGTTCGGTTCGAAGGATTTAATCGTTCGACCGAACGATTATTCCTTCGATCGTTCGATCGAACTATTTGCGCTAAATCCTTCGACTTCGATATTCGAAGTCGAAGTATTTTAATTCGGCGGTTGAATATCGAGGGTTAATTAACCCTCGATATTCGACCCTAGGTAAATTTGCCCCTACTAGTGAGAATTCCCCATCTTATCAACCCATGCGACAGCCCAGAAGAAGTCCATCTGTACACAAGGCAGCACAACATACAAGTCGATCGCTATTACAGAGGGAATTTTTAAGGCAGTTACACACTTTACATACGTTATTTGTATATCAGACGGTGCCAGCAATATTCACTCCTAGACAACTTACAAATATAGGTTATGCATTGCCTGCCTGATATGGCATCATTCCCTTATTTAATTAATTTGAGTAAATGAGCAAATAATTACCTCCGTTTAACTTACATGACTCAATCACAATATTCAGCCTTGGTTACCTGGTATTCAGCTAATCCAAATGGGTACAGAAAATTATGCCAATAAGTCAATGGCTCAGGAAAAATAGTTAAAGGGATACTGACATGGAAAAACACGTTTTTTCTAAAACACATCAATAGTGCTAATTCAGCAGAATTCTGCACTGAAATCATTTCTCAAAGAGCAAACAGATTTTTTTATATTCAATTTTGAAATCTGACATGGGGCTAGACATTTTGTCAATTTCCCAGCTGCCCCAAGTCATGTGACTTGTGGCTGCACTTTAGGAGAGAAATGCTTTCTGGCAGGCTGCTGTTTTTCCTTCTCAATGTAACTGAATGTGTCTCAGTGGGACATGGGTTTTTACTATTGAGTGTTGTTCTTAGATCTACCAGGCAGCTGTTATCTTGTGTTAGGGAGCTGTTATCTGGTTACCTTCCCATTGTTCTTTTGTTTGGCTGCTGGGGGTGAAAAGGGAGGGGGTCATATCACTCCAATTTGCAGTACAGCAGTAAAGAGTGATTGAAGTTTATCAGAGCACAAGTCACATGACTTAGGGCAGCTGGGAAAGTGACAAAATGTCTAGCCCCATTTCAAAATTGAATATAAAAAATCTGTTTGCTCTTTTGAGAAATGGGTTTCAGTGCAGAATTCTGCTGGAGCAGCACTATTAACTGATTTATTTTGAATTTTTTTTTTTCCCCATGACAGTATCCCTTTAAAGATATTTGAACACAATCCAACTTGATAATCAGGTTATTGATTTCACTTTGCTATACAAGTGACCCTGTTTGTGGGAACATGCCATTAAGCATGGGGTTGCATAATTTATTATATTATTTTGTCTGAATGTATCCGCCTGAATATATAAAATACTGAACTAAAAAAAATGATAAGGGATTATCCCATCTTGCAGGTTACTACATGAAAATGTCAGTATCACTGTAGAAATCTGATCGAAGGCAGCTGGAATCCGGTAGTAGGAAGTCCATAGTGTGGAGCAAAGGGAAAGGTGCAAATACTGATCAGTGCTGTGACAAGGGGCAAAGCCTGATCAGTGCAATAGTCATGCGCTTAGTCATACATTTGCCGCCTCTATATGCACTGCTGGAACAATGCAACTTCCCCAGTGCAACCAGTTTGTGCAGATTCTGGGTGGTGTGGTTTGATTAGTGAAGTTTCTGGTGCTCTACCTGATATCCAGTAACATTTCAGTCCAATATAGGGACTTGGCTTGATGCACTGCTGGATAGTATGAAGGAAACTGGAGAGTCTTCAAATGAGCTGAGCTGATATCTAATATTCTAATATTTTACAGTAGGGGGTACATTACATCTTATAATGCTCACGTTTCAATAAGTCATTTGCCAGAAATGACATCACTAAGCGCATTTACCGATTATTCATGGCTGTTGTGTATTGTATTACTTTAACTTACATCTGATATACTGTATATCCTTACAAAACACAGGTGCCCAATAAAATGTAAAATAAACCTTTTAAATGACTGTAATTCACACCAAACAATAGAAGGATAGGTGAATCCTACTCAGGGCTAGGATTCCTTTAAAGCACTTTTGAGCAATACATTGGTGCAAGTGATTTAACTTTAAAGGAGAAGGAAAGGAACCAAAGCAGTTTATTACCAATAGATTAACCACAATAGTGCAAGCTATAACACTACATTTATTCTGTAGAATGCTTTACCATACCTGAGTAAACAGCTCTAGAAGCTCTCTGTTTGTTTAGGATAGCAGCTGCCATATTAGCTTGGTGTGACATCACTTCCTGCCCGAGTCTCTCCCTGCTCACTCATAGCTCTGGGCTCAGATTACAGCAGGGAGGGGAGGAGGGAAAAGGGAGGGAGAGAGGAGCAAACTGAGCATGCTCAAGCCCGTGCCCTGGAGGTTTATGCTGAAAACAGGAAGTCTGATACAGAAGCCCATGTGTACACAATAGAAGGAAAGAAATGCATTGTTTGTTTTGACAGAGAATTCAAAACAGCATTACACTGAGGGTTTACTGGTGTATTTATATAGACCTTTCTGATAAAGCTTACTTAGTTTTAGCATTTCCTTCTCCTTTAACATGTGATTCTTTAAACAGGAATTCATGGATATTATTTTTAGGAACTTTTCTAAGCAATAATATTATTTGGGTATCTTTCAGACCATAAATCATTTTAATAGTTGGAAGTCCACATGGCTGATTTCTGTAAATCACCATCCAAGCCAGAGGGACATGCCCCAGTTCGAAAGTCACAATGCACAAATTATATCAAAACGATATATATCCCAAGGCTTGTTTTTAGTAAAAATTAATTATTTATTAATTATATATTTTTTAATGTGACTATTAATAAATAATTTTTACTAAAAACAAGCCTTGGCATATATATCATTTTGATATAATTATCTTTCAGACCACACACACAATATTAGCCTATGTGCTGAAAATCTAAATTTTTGCTGTTAACTCGCACCACATAGGTTATCCCTGTGTGCAAGTGACGTGGTGGTGGTGAGATACAATAGTGAACAGTCTGAACCGGACTGCACTAACACTACATCCATTAGTACAAAGAGCCCTTCAGTCTTAACACTTAGGGCAGATTTATTAAGGTTTGAATGGTAAATTAGATTTTGAATTTTCAAGTTGGATTTTTGGTCAAAACTCACAAATTTGCGTTGGGAATAAATCAAATTCAGGGTACCTTTTAAGGTTGAAGATAAAGAAGCAGGGCTGACCGGCACTCATATGGATCCACAAGACCAGAGATATTCAGTTAAAAAATAAATTTATTGGTAGAAAAGTTAAAATTATAGCTCCATCTCCATCCACCCATGGGGGTATTGGTTGGGCAGGTCATCTGACAGGTCCCATACAACAGCCAACAAGTTGCCAACTCAGGCTGGAGGGGCCAAGTTGGCTGCTTATGTTGACCCTTGTATGGCCAGCTTTAGGATATCTGCAGGAGAAAAATTCCATCTTTGCGTTCAGCATAGAACAACCTCATTTATGCATGAGTGCTTGAGAACTTCAGGGAGCAGGTACCAAGGTGTTCAGGTTTCAGATCATTTTTACTCATCATCTATCCTCAGCAGACCTTTATTTGCATAGGGACATTCCCGGCATATTACTCGGTAGTGATTATATTTGAATATATAGATTCAGTGTTTTTCTTTTTACAAAGAAAAAAAAAACATTTCTTTGATCTAAAAATCAGACAGATGCTTTTCAGGAGCTCAGTGTACTCGTTGGTTACTGCAAAAGCTAAGAGAAACCATGTGATTTTCTGTAATTCTCTGTTTTTGAAGTGGTTTTCTTTCTCAAAAGTCTTCTATTGCATTAAACAGGATGGAGAAGCCTAGTAAACACTATGACAGGTGAGCTCAAGAGCTGGGTGAAAGCTTAGTAGAGAACGCAAGTACTATAGCCACTATTTGCCAATAATTTGACAAGAGCAGAACTACAATCTCTAGGGAGCCTTATGATGGGCCTCCAAATCATATACATATTCTAATATCATAGACTGTGTCTAACAAACTGTATTGTAAAAGGTAAACTGTTTAGCATGAAACTGGAGCAAAAGGGATACACTCTAATATAAGAAACTTTAATAAAACTGTAGGGGCTGAATCCTAGTTCTAAGGTGGCTTCAATGCAATTTCCCTGCAATATGCTGAGACACCAAGAACAATACCAAAGTATTCAGCTCAGTATCAGAGTTCAGTGGGGATTCCCCATGTCAACCCCAGGGCAAACACATCCCTTTTCTGTGTATAATTGCCAGGCCCTTTGATTACCAAAATCAAGTAAGGGATGCCCACTTGAACAGATGACAGTTTGACAAAAGAGACGCAGGCATAGGACGGATTGTTACATAAATGGAGAAGTGAGCTGCCTCACGAGGAAACTTCGGGTGACTTCAGAAAACAAAGTGCTCAGATCGCTATCCCATCCGCGAGTCCGATTCTAGCCAGCTAGAGACAGCTCTAGTCGCCCCGAAGAAAAGGGGATTTATCGCTGGGCAACTTAGACAATGAGGCAATTGATTATCTAGTAATTTAGCCAATACAATTGCTGTAACAATGTCTGAAAGTTTGGCATGAGAGGGATTTGTGGGGGGAGGTGAGGCATTACAATAAGTTACAAAAAAGTTTGAAGAGGGAGGGTCACGTATTTTGCACTGTGCTATGGCCATAGACTCAAAGATCCGCTCATTTGGCGACATCGCCAAATGAGCGGATCTTTCCCCGATATGCCACTAACGGCATGGCTATATCGGGGGTAATTCGAATGTTCGGCCTTATGGCCGAACGATCGAATTACGATGCGCCAAGGGGCTCCGACGGGTCGGTCGGTTAAAAATCAAACCTTCCCGATCGATATCGTGGCCAGATATCGATCGGGAAGACCTGTCGGAAGCCCCCCATACACGGGCAGATAAGCTGTCAAATTGGTCCAAACGACCGATATCGGCAGCTTTATCTGCCCGTGTATGGCCACCTCTACTTGACAAATCTGTTTCCAAGGTTTAGTTTAAATGTTCTTTTATGTTCTAAGGACAAACTGGACTGAATATGTGCAGCACAGGCATTTGTTCAACAAAATGTATTGCTCAGTATTTTTTTTTGTAAGTGTGTAATTTGCATGTGGTTAAGGTATATGGTGTATTCTGTGAGTTGTTGTTTCAGGGGGAACCACCTTGTACTTCTACTACTGTAGATCACACGGAGGTGCAGGCACTTTGCTAATGAAAACCAAGATCCACCCTTTCTTTGTTCCATCCCAGTGGCCTTGGGGTTGCCTGGAATGACTGTCACCTAGGAGCAGATTTATCAAAGGTCGAAGTGAAAATTGAATTGAAAAAATTTGAATTTCGAGCTAATTTTTGTGTACTTCGATTAGGGAATAGTCCAAATTCGTTTCAAATTTGAAAAAAACTTAATTAATCATGTATTGTCTCTTTAAAAATTCGAATTCGACCATTCGCCATCTAAAACCGAGTCGAGTGTCCTTTTACTTCGATTTATACGATTCAAACTTGATTGAAAACAGTCTTAGTAGAAAGTAAAAGGAGAGCACTCAAATTGCAGATTTAACTGCTTTTGCTTATTTATTTCAGTCTGTGAGACACAACATGTTTCGGGCCCAAGAAAGCCCTTTCTTGGGCCCGAAACATGTTGTGTCTCACAGACTGAAATAAATAAGCAAAAGCAGTTAAATCTGCAATTTGAGTGCTCTCCTTTTACTTTCTACTAAGATTGATACCTTTGGATGTACGGTACATCCATACAAGAGGATTGAGGCATTCACTGCATAACCATTGTTGGGCTGAGCGCAGATTCTCCCATACTCTATTTGATTGAAAACAGACCTATTCAGTCAAAAAAAAACTTAGATTTCATTTCGGTTGGTCTTTTTGAATTTGAATTTCGAAGTTTTTCAAATTCGAAATTCAACCCTTGATAAACCTGCCCCCTACAGTCAAATGTAGCCCCATACAGCTAAGAATTCACTAAGCATCAAGCCAAGCGTGTGAATGAAAATCATGGAGATGAATAAATACAAAAATAAGTAATAATTATTTTATTATAGCCCTAGAGATCTCTTTGTGCACCACTGACCCCCAGCAACCACACAGTATTTATACACACCTTACAGAGAGGAATAATCAGAAAATCTTCTTTTTTTTTTTTACAGCAAAAACAGCAGAAACCTTCAATTTCAGCACTTTATCATCCCCCTCTAGACAAGTTTCAACACCTTATATAATATATGCCTATTTTTGATATTTATTTGGGCTTATATAGAAAAGGTGCATTAAAACTATGTTGGCGTCCAGAAATAATTATAAAAATACTTATTTTACACAGACTTACCTGATTCCACAGATTGAAATGAACCATATTAGTCTGCCTGTATGCTTGAATGGATTACCCACAACCTTAGGCTCACAGTGTAAAACAACCCCAGTCTCACCATGTACCATTAAGAAGTGATGGATTCTGGGACTTGAAGCACCCCTGCTTCCATAGTGCACAGATCCTGTGGAAAGCAGAATGACTTCATATAGCAGAATCCACAATGGAACACATTGCAAGGGTTGCATTGCACTGTGAGCCTAAGGGGGCGGGTCCCATCCAGGACACAGACAAGCTGCCATGCGTCCTTTCGATCTGTGGAAATAAATGCAATAAATGGAGGGTGAAATGAGGCAAATATTCAACGGAAAAAATAGACCAAGACGGATATAGGGTCAGGGGCACTTTGCAATGCGTGCCCTTGCTCTGTTCTTTACATTACATAGATACACGCAAGCTCACATAATTCATCCAGACCATTTTTTTCCTTAGGTTGCACCTTTTTACACTTGCACCTTTTGCACTCTTTTTATATTCAATTTTGAAATCTGACATGGGGCTAGACATATTGTCAATTTCCCAGCTGCCCCAAGTCATGTGACTTGTGCTCTGATAAACTTCAATCACTCTTTACTGCTGTACTGCATGTTGGAGTGATATCACCCCCCCCCCAGCAGCTAAACAAAAGAACAATGGGAAGGTAACCAGATAGCAGCTCCCTAACACAAGATAACAGCTGCCTGGTAGATCTAAGAACGGCACTCAATAGTAAAAACCCATGTCTCACTGAGACACATTCAGTTACATTGAGAAGGAAAAACAGCAGCCTGCCAGAAAGCATTTCTCTCCTAAAGTGCAGGCACAAGTCACATGACCAGGGGCAGCTGGGAAATGGACAAATTGTCTAGCACCACATCAGATTTCAAAATTGAATATAAAAAAAATCTGTTTGCTCTTTTGAGAAATGGATTTCATTCAGTGCAGAAGTCTGCTGGAGTAGCACTATTAACTGATGTGTTTTGAAAAAAACATGTTTTCTGATGACAGGATCCCTTTAAAGTTTAATATGTATTGGTGTCTTTTTTTCTGTGGATACAATTTTTTTTAAAAAAATTTTTTTGCTGTTACTGGTCCTTTAAGCAATGCAATTTTGATGATTGTCCTCAAACCTAAAAAATCTGTTCCAAATTATTTATAAATGATTGAATGCAGCGTCCCCTGGTGCAGTGATAACTCATAAGAAAGACACAGAAAGGTTGTTTAAAATCAGACCAGCTTCTGGGGGGAGGGATCAGAGAATGGCAGGTGCAGGTTACTGAGATATTGTATATTTCATGAGACTTAAAGATTGATATCAACCAATCAACTATTACCTTTAATCAATCTGCTACAAATAAAATAACTGAAAGAAATGTTTGTTGTGGTGGGGCCTGGTGGGGTTTGTTTGTAACTGAATTTTAATGCTAACTTAAATAAAATAACATTTTTTATGGAAAAAAAAGCCTTGGGACAGTTATCTTTTGATAAAGGAATCTCTTATGTGGTTTCCAACCCCCCACCCTGTCCATTCTGATGGTCCCATATTAAAATGACAGTTCCCAGGGTTTATACAGCATAATGGGGGTCTAACGACAATTATCCTGAATAACCAAGGGCACAGCTTTGGGCCATTACATAAGACATAGCAAAATTAAATATTTTAATATTCAAACAAATCTGTTTCCGTTTAAGATAACTTTTATTATGTTATAGTATGGCCAATCCTAAGCAACTTTTCAATTGGTCTTCATTATTTATTTTGTATACGTGTTTAAATATTTGCCTTCTTCATCTGAATCTTTTCATCTTTCAAATGGGGGTCACTGACCCCATCTAAAAATAAATGCCCTGTAAGGCTACAAATATATTGATACTGCTATTTTTTGTTACTCGACTTTTTAGTCAGGCCTCTTCTATTCATATTCCAGTCTCTTATTCAAAGCAGTGTATGGTTGCTAGGGTAATTTGGAGCCTAGCAACCAGACTGCAGAAACTACAAACTGGGGAGCTGCTGAATAAAAAGCTAAATAACTCAACAACCACAAATAATAAAAAATGAAAAATAAAACCAAATGCAAATTGTCTCAGAATATCGCTCTCTACTTAATACTAAAAATGTATTTAAAAGTGAACCACCCATTTAAGCCTAAATCATAATATTTCTTCCTCCATTCACCAATCCACATCATTCTTTAACAAAAAGGCAGTTACCTTTATAATAGTCTGGCAATGGAAAGGTCATGCACGGAGTTTGGCACCTCTTTGGCCACTCTAAGCTCCTATCTGTCCGTTTCACCAAGTGCCCCTCATGCTCCAGAGGCGGGTGGTACCTTCGTTTTCGGATGGGGAGGCTGGCTTGGTCTTTGCATGCTCCTAGTTTCTCCGATGACTCTCTGGGGCCCTCTGCTGCTGGTAACTGTACTTTTTCCAGCTTCACCACTTTCAGGCTGAGCGCTCCAGCTTCTACTGTCCATGAGTGAAGTCCCGGGGGGCTGTGTGCAGCATCCACACTGGCTAAATTCATTTTTTTGCGGGTGCTAAGATCCAAAGGAGATGCCTCCATGCTCCCACCACAAGGGCTTTTAGGGGTGCCCATTGATCAAAGTGGGTGTTCTTGACACTCCATGCAGCAACAGCAGCTTTAATGGTCACAAAGCAGAGGGCAAGCAGTCCTGTTTCTGCCCTTCCTGTATTTGCCCTCAGCTGCCCTCCTCTTGCATCTAGTTCACTCCTCCTCCCTCTCCTTTGCTCTACTGCTTTCCACCCCACTGCATTCTGTAGGTTATTTCTACCTACCTGTGTCAGTCTCTGCCTGTGTTTGCTTATGCCTCTCCAACTCTACCTCTCTGCTTTCTGTCTGTCCCTCTTTGCTGCTTGAATGCCTGAACCTTACTGTACTGATTCCTAAGATTCTACTGATACCTGTGTCTGTCTGTCTATCTGACCTAATACATTTTTAACTGTACATAAATTTGCAGTTCAATATACCTGTCTCTGGGTTCTAATACCTTTGCCTGTAGTTCTGTAGGGATATAGGTGCCCATGTATTGCACCTGTCTCACCTGTGCCTTTCTGACCCCTGCAGCACATTATGAATCCCACAGTCTCTATCTCTTTGGTTATGCCCAATCATATCTCTTTCTTTCTCCAGTCCCTGTGCATGACACTCCACTTCTCTGTCTAGCACCTATTTGAGCCTTCCCTTAACTAGAGCCCCCCTTAACTTCTGCAGCCCCAAAACGCCCCCTCCATCTAGCAGTTAACTCTGTAGCTCAGTTGCTTTCCTTGCACATTGTACTTTGTCTTATGCGATCACACCCCTCCTCTTCTTTTTTCCCCACACTTGTCTCAGGCTTTCCCGTCCCTTCTCACTCCCCCGGTGTCCCCCCTGTCTCTAGCCGGCAGTCAGACTCTAGCTGTCAGTTTGCAGCAAGCAGTTCTCATGCAGGGACTTCCCCTCTCTAAGATAACACACCCAGGTGCTTTTTTGCCCTATTCCCTGAAGGTTCCCTCCCCCAGAGAGAAGCCAGGAAACCAGGAGGGGGTCACCCGGTTGTATAAACCGCTCCCTTTGACTCCTCCTTAAGCTCGTTTTCCTCGCCCTGTGACACATACACTTCATAGCATTTCCTATTACTCAGTTGGGCACCAGCCAGAGCCTTTCTCTTACTTACATTGTGTTGTAGTTAATTACATCGTTCTTATATGCACTATTCTTCCAGTAATCTCATAACTACTCCAACCTGACCTACCATGCACTCAGTTCTAGTCCATATTACCCCCAGCACTACAAACCCTTGTCCTCACACATTCATACCTCACTACATGCCTCTTTAAACCGGGACCTTTAGGGAAATGCATTGTGCACCGCTGTTTTGAGATCTCTGCATTGGTTTGCCCATTGCAATTTCTAGCTCAGCAAGACATTGGGGCAAATTTACTAAAATTCGCCCGCGTGACGTCATTTCAGGACTTCACTGATTTACTAACGGGCGCTGGCATAAATTCGCTAGCGGAGGAGATAGACTCTAGCGCTACTTCGCACTCTAACGCCAGGCGAATTTTCACTCTGGTGAATGGAGGTAACTACGCAAATTCACTAAGATGCGGATTTTACTGAATGTTACCTCTTGCGCCAGACTTGCCTTTGCCATCTCAGACCAGGTGAAGTGCAATAGAGTAGATAGGAGTTCTTCAAAAAATAGTTGAAAATTTTTCTAATTCCCAAAAAACGCTGGCGTCTTTTACTTTTTACAGGGTGATAGGCTGCAAAAGATTTTTTGGGGGGGTAACTGGGTTCCCCCCTACATTTCCTAACATATGGCACATAAACTATACACTGGGCTCATGTGTAGGGCAATATAACAACTCTATTTTATTTTATTTTATTAAGGTTTCCTGGGCTTGTGTAATGTAATGTATTTGCTGCAACATATACGTCCATTCAACTTTAACTTCCCGCCGTATGCAAATTAGGCAACGCTAGCGCAACTTCGCTTTGCTTGCTGCAGTAATGCTAGCGCAACTTCGCCAGCGTTCGGTGCCCCGGACGCAACTTCGGATTTAAGTGAATTAGCCTTGTCGAGGCGAATCTACACCTGGCGTGCCCAAAACATTGGGCATTCATGAGCGATTATTGCCTCAGCCATAAGTGTACCACTAGGATCCAGGTGACTAGCATTCAAGTCAATGATGGGGCAATTCTGGGAATCACCCCCCTGTGCCTTTGACCTAATGAAGAGCCCCCTCCCAGCCTTTGGGGTGTCTCCTCTATTTGACTACTTTAGATACCAGATAGAAGGGATACAAATGACTGCCCATAGTTGTTATATGAAAACCAGGAAACATTTCAAATCAGTTTCTTGCCTTTCAACTCAACCCTGGATTTTAAAGTAGGTGACAAACGAGGGGACACTGTAACTGATAGACTTTATAAACAATACAGTATATACATTATCTCATTAAGCCCCATTGGTTTGTACATCTCCCTAAATATTCACTCCCATTATATCTAGTATAGGTAAATCTAAAACAACTGGACTTGCTGAGTAATCATTGAAGACGTTTCACTACTCATCCGAGCAGCTTCTTCAGTTGAAAAAGAAGCTGCTCGGATGAGTAGTGAAATGTCTTCAACGATTGCTCAGCAAGTCCAGTTGTTTTAGATTTACCTATACTAGATATACCATGACCTGGATGAATGAAAATCTTTATAGTCATTCACTCCTATTATTAGCTAGGGCATTAGCTTTGGCTTTTCTTTTGATTGTCAGCTTGTAACCTTTCCTCAATGCTGCCAAACTTTCTATAAACTCACAACTATAGCTATTCAGGACCTTTCCAACTATACCAACTGGCCGTTGGCTTAAGTGCCCTTTGTTTACCAACATAATTAATCTGCAGGAGGAACTCTATCAGCTTGTCTGAGCTTGCTTGTGGTGCCAGCATGTAGGTAGCCCCCAATCTAAAGGCAAATGGTAACAAAAGGGGTATGTTTGGGCATTAAAAATGTAGAATAAAGTCCACTTTGATCTGTTCCACCTAACGACACCTGTTTCACATGCTTTTGACTAAAGGAATAACTGGAAAACATTTCATTTAGTGGACCTTAAACCAGGAGAACCACCCTTGCAGAGCTTTCCTTCATAGCCGCATAACCCATTCACACTGATGAAATATAATGCAGCAAATGCATGACAAATACTTTTCTGCAATGGATTATTATCAATATAACAAAGAAGCGTCTCTCCGAGGAGCAAGATACACTTTTTTTATTTTCAAAACTCACCTTCACTTCTCCTTTCTGCCTTAATAAACAATACTGCAACTCTGTGTGGTCTGAAATCCCCGTTCATCGTTCACACTTCCCCCTTTTCTCAGTATACACCAAGAAACCACTGTTTACCCCCAACTATCATCATAAAAACAAATATTTCATCATTTTGATGATCATATCAAGCTGCCCATTACTCATTACAAATGTGTCATTTCATTTAAAGGCATAGTGTCACATTAGCTCCATATTTAACATTCCAAAAATGTTACATTTTAAAAGTTAAATGACAAAATACACAAAAAGAGGGGTTGTGGGAACACTGCAAGGCTGAATAAAATATACAAGAGCAATGGAAGTGCGACTGATCTGGCAAATTAGCTACAAGCATACAAAAGAGAAGGTATTGATCAATGCGCATTCCCTGGTTCCCCGTTTTGTAAGTAATTTAGGGACTATGCAAGTCCATTATTTTAAAGTGACAGGGGGTTTAAGTCTCTTTTCCTAACATATGGCAATGCTGCCCGATTAAACCTTCACTGTTCCTTTAAGGGGGATATGCTTCAATGCTTTAATCACCAGTAGCTCCTTCTAGTGAACACAAGGACATCCATCAGGTTAAGGTCACACTTGGCAATAAGTCGCCCGCGTTTTTGAAAAGAAAGTCGCCGCGACAAGGCGATCACCTTTGTGCAGAAGGAAAATTTAGAGCGACTTTTACCAGGAAACGATTATCATCCCATAGTGCTGTGCACTACATATAACATGTTCCAAAGTGAACATATTATAAATAGAACCAAAAAAACTAGAAACAAATTTGACCTCAGCACTGATCCCCAGAGGCCTGTAAAACTTGTACCTGTTATCCAGAATGCTGGGGACCTGGGGTTTTCCGGATAATGGATCTTTCTGTAATTTGGATCTTGATACTTTTTGGGGCCCATTCATTAAGTTCGAGTGAAGGAATAGAAGAAAAAATGCTTCGAATTTGGCTACTTCGACCTTCGACTTCGAATCGAACTATTTGAACTAAAAATCGTTCGACTATTCGACCATTTGATAGTCGAAGTACTGTCTCTTTAAGAAAAAACTTCTACCCCCTAGTTCGCCACCTAAAAGCTACCGAACTCAATGTTAGCCTATGGGGAAGGTCCCCTCTTTTTTTGGTCGAAGGATAATCCTTCGATCGTTGGATTCGAACGATTATTCCTTTGATCGTTCGATCAAAGTATTTGCGCAAAATCATTTTCATTCCCCAGTCGAATATCGAGGGTTAATTAACCCTCGATATTCGACCCTTGATGACTTTGCCCCTAAGTCTACTAGAAAATCACGTAAATATTAATCAAACCCAAATAGGATGGTTTTGCTTCCAATAAGAATTAATTATATCTTAGTTTGGATAAAATAAAAGGTACTATTTCATTATTGCAGAGAAAAAGAAAATCATTTTTAAAAATTTGATTATAATGGAGTCTATGGAGTGGCAGCCTTTCCGTAATTCGGAACTTTTTGGATAATGGGTTTCCGGATAACGGATCCCAAACCTATATAGCCAATGCATATTCTATTGAAAACTGATATTGGCTGCTGAGATAACCTTAACATTAATGTTCTACAATAGTCTTACCCTGTAGTAGAGTCAAATCATAAGGCAGCACAATCTGTCAAGAAAGAGAATGAACATGTAAGTAGACTACAAAAAATTTAAAACACTCCACTGATCATTCATTCCCTTTGGTTCTAATGAATGTAACCTCTTAATCCACAGAGTTTCTTTTTGTAAAAGAAATTTGTTTTTTATTCCCTCCTCCCTACGGTGTCTGAATCATATCAAACACAAGCCATTTTTGCTTTTAAAGTTTTTATTTTTCATTTTCATCAACAAACAAAAGGGAAAAACAACAAAGCAAAAGAGAGAGAGAAAAAAAATGACATACATGATCTCTTTGTACATCACATTGAGGGAAGTGTATTATTTAACCAGTTAATAAAACATCATTTGAAGGAACATAGCCTAACATATCCCAATCATTTGGTATAGTGAAAAACAAAGGGGCTTGTTTTGTTATTCATCTTTCTAAGGTATGCTTCGCTTCTTCCGCTGGCGAAGATTGAGTTTCGTCTAATCCTAAAATAATCACAATGCTGCAGTATTTTGCAGGTCTAACCAAGGTCCCCAAATGAATTTGTCTGGGCAGTCCCTAGCTCTGTATACTGCTTTCTGCAGTGGGAGTATTTAATTTATGGATTTTTTCCAGCTGGTCAATGTGGGTGGCCTTGTGGCTTTCCACGTTAGTAATATAACTTTTTTGGCATAATATAACAATTGCAGAAAGAACAATCTCTGATATGACTTTAGCTTTAGGAAGTCTGTATGGCCCATTAGGTACAACTCAGGGGATCGTATGTTGGGAAGGGCAAAGTTGGATTGTATAAATTTAAAAATAGTTTTCCAGTTTTGCTGGATAAGTGGGCATCTCCAAAAAAACGTAAAACAATGTACCCACACTTATAACATGTATCTGGGGTACCCAGATATATTTTCGCCAGCCTGTGGGGGGGGGGGTTAGATATGTTCTGTGTATGAACTTAACTTGTATAAGCCTATCTCTCTCGGAGATTGTAAGTTCCGGGACCTGGTCTAAGATTCCCTCCCAGGCCTCCTCGTCTATCCCTGAAATCTCAGCTTCCCATTTTAAGCGCAGCTCCTCTAAAACACAAGCCATTTTAATTGTGACATATTATGTCTGCATAGGTGAAAATGGTGAGAAATATAAGTATAAGTATTGGAATTTGAATTATAATTTTTAATATTCCCTCTGTCTTGCACACTTGAAAAAAAACTTGTATAGCTCAAAACATATTGTGGTTAATAAAGGCACATTTTCAGCTGATCCTCTGCGCCCATGAGTATGTTTCCCATTTCTTTGGATTTGGAACGATTTCACTTTGGATGGGAGCAAGGGAAATAGATACTTAATTGTATTCCTAACAAGGGAATTCATACTACTAAGTAAAATAAAAATGAAAGAGAATCTCACATTGAAAAACCCCATCTCAGCATCCTCCCAGAGGAAATAACTGCATTTTCTCAATCATTTTGGTGATATTTTGGGCAAAGTGGGTGGTGACATGGTTTAAAAAGGGAAAGTGAGTGAAACAGCTGAAGCAGAAGTTATTGATAAGGATATAACAATGAAACATTTCTGCCAAAGCAGAAGGAGAAATTTGCACTGTGTACATACAGATGGAGACCCCCTTACCCAGACCACTCTATCTGTGTCTAAATCAGTACCGTAAGCTGGTCTTAACCCTCAGCAGTTTCAGGCACATCTGGTGCACAAGCAAATCCATAACAGCTTGATTCACTGGACAGATTTCATGATTACTTAACATCCTTCTTTCCTTGGGACAAAGTCAATTAATGTTGTAGGTAAACTGCTGCCCTAAAACTTGCACCATTCCCAACAGTATTGTGTTGTAGAAAAGCTGTAGAAATGTTCCTTATGCTTAAAATAAGGGAACCCCATTGCCATCTGCACTGGTATTCTCCTAACTGAATTTGACATCTATCTGCCTTCTCCAGTAATAGGTAAACAACACTAGTGTATCAGTCATTTAGTCATAGTTCCAAGAATATGTTGGACATTATAAACAGTTCCCCCCCCATATCCCATCAAAATTGAACCGTAAGCTGGGCTTGCAGGTGTTTCTAGGAGAGCAAATAGACAAACATCTCCAGTTCTTACCATATCTGGTCTTCAGCCTGAGTTTCTCTACAATGGCTCCAAGCTCCCCCAAGGGGGATGGCCCTACAGTTTGGGAACCATTGTTAGAAAGGTTATATCTGTTGGATGAGACGTTTATTAAAATGCCCTGCAGTGCTCTCCTATTTCCTGAACCACACTTGTAATATTGGTGTGTAGGCGCCATGTCAGGTCATTTTACCTGGTCATGTGCTTTCAGAAAGAGCCAGCACTTCATGATGGAACTGCTTTCAGGCAGGCTGTAGTTTCTCCTACTCAATGTAACTGATCGAATCGCAGTGGGACTTGGATTTTTACTATAGAGTGCTGTTTTAAGATCTACCAGAGAGCTGTTATCTGGTTACCTTATCATTGTTATATTGTTAGGCTGCTGGGCAGGAGGGAAGGGGTGATATCACTTCAACTTGCAGTGCAGCAGTAAACAGTGACTGAAGTTAATCAGAGCACACGTAACATGACTGGGGGCACCTGGGAAACTGACAATATGTCTAGCCCTATGTCAGATTTTAAAATGAAATATAAAAAAAATCTGTTTGTTCTTTTGAAAAACGGCTTTCAGTGCAGAATTCTGCAGTAGCAGTACTATCAGCACATTTTAAAAAGAACATGTTTTCTCATGACAGAATCCCTTTAAATAGATACCTCATGATATTACTGCTCATTGGTGTAACTGGGATGCCAGTCTTTGACTGCATTTTATTTGTGGACTGCATGTGGGCACACCTGGGCAGAATGTCTCACACCCCACAAGACGCTACATTTGTTTGTTCTCTTAAAAAGGCATAACATTCACAGTAAGATCATGGACATGCTGTGACTTTCTCAAATTCCTCTAGCCTTGCCTGTGACAGTATTCAGATTGACAATGCCATCTAGTGGTTGGTACAGTCTAAATAAAGGTTTCCTAAATATGACATACTGTATATGCATATCCTCAATAAATCATAATACATAATTGAATAATAATTTAATTGCACCATTAGAGTTTATGATATGAGATCCCTACTACATATGCATTAGAGTGAGCTCCTCCTATTATTATGCTTTTGAACAAATTCAGTGCAGAGCAGATAGTGCCCCAGAACTCTGCAAGTGGCATCCACATTATAATGGGCATCAAAAGGGCAAAGCATGGACATTCTGTTTCACAGCCCCCGTTTCCATGTGATTTTGTTGGAAAATAGTGCTAGGGCGCAAGTATAAAGTACAAGGATCCTTTGGACTTTACAGACCTTAGGGCCCACCAGAGGACATCTATGGCCCACTCTCTCATGGGGGCGAATTTACTAAACGGGCAAAGTGACTAACGCTGGCGTAAATTCGCTAGTGAAGGAGATAGACTGTAGCGCTACTTCACACTCTAACGCCAGGCGAATTTTCACTCTGGCGTATGGACGTAACTACACAACTTCACTAAGATGCGGATTTCAATGAACGTTACCTCTTGCACCAGACTTGCCTTCTCCACCTCAGACCAGGCGAAGTGCAACAGAGTACGGTAGATAGGACTTTCTCAAAAAAAAATTGAAAATTTTTCAAAGTCCCAAAAAACGCTGGCGACTTTTCAGTTTTTCAGGGTGATAGGATGCAAAAGATCATAATTTTTTTTTTCGGTACACGGCTTCCCCCTACATTTCCTAACACACATAAACTTACACTGGGCTCATGTGTAGGGCAATATAACAACTTTATTTTATTTTCCCGGACTTGTGCAGTGTAATGTATTTGCTGCAACATATATGTCCATTCAACTTTAACTTCCCGCTGTATGCAAATTAGCCAACGCTAGCGCAACTTCGCTTGCTGAATTAACGCTAGCAAAACTTCGCCATCATTCGGCGCCCTGGATGCAACTTCGCATTTTAGTGAAATTAGTGTTGTCCAGGCAAATTTTCACCTGGCGAAGTGTGGCGATGTGAGCGAAGCCGTCGCTGGCGTATTTCCACAGGTTAGTGAATTTGCACCTTGGTTGGAGACATTGGTATAGAGGTTATATAGGACTATTGTGGAGATAAAAAAGGGTTGATGGAAATGTGTCCTTGGTGGGTGCCTGGGGCATGCAGGGTTGCCACCTTTTTGGCCAAAACTCACCAACCACCTTTTTAGGGAGGTGGGGCAATGACATTGTGGGGGTGGGGTGATGACATGAGAGGGAGGAAAGCGGGCAGATTGGGGGGTATGAAGTAGGGGGGTTGGGGCCAGGTAAAGAGTTGACTGCTATGAAGAGCAGATATGTTTGCAATGCAGGTCACAACCTTAGCTGGTGATTTACCTGCTAGACAGGGAAATCAGCAGCTGGGTGTCAATACTAGAAGCATATCAAACGATCAAACGTTTCGGGACCACATGTCCCTTCCTCAGTGATCACTGAGGAAAGGACATGTGGTCCCAAAATTTTTGATGTGATTGCAGTGTCTGGTAGCACTATAGAATAAAATTGGGGTCACCCGTTGCAGCATACTAAGGTATTGGCGTTTTTTTCATATTGCATTAAGTGCTGGCATGTGGCTTGGCCAGTGCCATTACCTTACACCCCATTAACAGAACTCTTTTGAATACTAGGAGCATAACCTGGATCTCCCCAGACACACTGTCCTCAATAGATTTGCTATATCTGCATCTATGGTATATTGTATGGTGTATGGACTAAGGAACACTGTATAATTTATTCTGTAGGCAGCGCATGGTTCAGGGGTATCCCCACAGCAACAGAACAGGATCAGTAAGTGGACAGAGGATTTTGGACAGACCCGGAACACACTCTATTCCTTTGGGTTGAGGACAGGAAAAGCATAAAATCCAGCACTGAGTGATGATGAGACCAGGTCTCGGATCTCTGCCAGTAAGTTTCCCGCAGGCTCCACTCGCTTCTTCTCCAAAGGTGCTCTTGTCTGCACATGTATGGCATGCACGGCTAGTATATGATTTAGCGCAGAACAAAGGCAGCATTTCCCTGCTCACGCATCATACTACAACTAACAGCACAGGCGTGTAAGTGTCACACAATTGTGAGCATTTATTGAATATAACCCAACATGCAAAGGGGCTCTGGGGTATCCCATAAGGCAGCAATACACAATATTTACAGTTATCCCAATTTCCAACCTAATCACACATGCAGCAGCTTAGCAATAGAAAGTGGAAAACAGAAATAGAAACAGACAGAAATAACACTTGGGGATACCACATACCAAATATCACCTCCCTGCAGATCACCATTCCACCCACACCTGAGAAATTCTACCTTTCTCGCTGCTTTGCAAAGAAGTGTTTGGGAAAATGTTCCTACAGGGCCAGCACTGGCTATAATGAAACAGCTATATTTCTCCTTTAAACAGCCCTTGGCATATTTCTGTTCTCAGGGGGATTCCAGACACCTGTTTCCCTGCTGGCTGTTGCCTATGAAATGATTAATGACAGGAGGTATAAGAAAATAGAGTAGGGAACCAGAGCAGAGCTGGTAGAGCCCCACCTGAGCCAGGAGACCCAGTTGTAGTCTGCAATATTGCCTATAATTTTTGTCATGTTAAAAGGTTGATTCACCTTTGTGTTAACTTTTAATATGTTATAGAATGGCCTATTCAAAGCAACTTTTCAGTTGGCCTTCATTGTTTATTTTTTATATTTTTTTAATTATTTGCATTTTTCTTTTCACCCATTCCAGCTTTCAAAAGGGGGGTCACTGACCCCATCTTAAAACAAATGCTCTGTAAGGCTACACATGTATTGTTATGACTACTTTTTATTATTCACCTTTCTCTTCAGGCCCTCTCCTATTTATATTTCCAGTCTCTTATTCAAATCAATGCATGGTTGCTAGGGAAATTTAAACTCTAGCAACCAGATTGCTGCAATGGCAAACTGGAGAGCTGCTGAATAAAAAGCTAAATAACTCAAAAGCCACAAATAAATAAAAAATGAAAACCAATTATAAATTGGTTCAGAATATCACTTTCTATATCATACTAAAAGTTAACTCAAAGGTGAACAACCCCTTTAATGGCCATGACAGACAATACAAGACTAAAGAGGATCAATGGGAAGTTTAAGTAAAGTGCTCTGTACTTTGCACAGGAAACTCCCTCTATAAAATGAAAAGGGTTCATAGACATATGGGAGGCAAGGTGCAAAGCATCATGTACAATGAGCTGGAGTTTAATTTAGTTTAAGATACAGCTTTCCATGGGTACAGGAACAAGTGTCCCAAAGTGCTACCGAACTTGTACCTGGTAATTACAGTAAGTACAGTGCAGTAGTGCACAGGCCATGGGCACAGTGCAGAGATTAGTTGTACAGGTAAACAAATCTGTTATCCGGAAACCCATTATCCAGGAAGCTCCGAATTACGGAAAGGCTGTCTCCCATACACTCCATAATCAAATAATCCAAATTTTTAAAAACTATTTGCCTGTAACAATAAAACAGTACCTTGTACTTGATCCAAACTAAGATATAATTATTCCTTATCGAAAGTGAAACCAGTTTATTTGGTTTATTAAATGTTTACCTCGTAGACCTAAAGATCTGTTATCCAGAAAACCCCAGGTCCCAAGCACATGTCGCCTATCTGTACTGATATTGTAGTAAGGGGGAAAGTTACATATGATACAGAATCACTGACCAGTGAGCTTACAGTCTAATTGGTTTACTGAATGCTTACGATTTGAGACAGTAATCGAGGGTGGGGATCTATACTGCATTATAGATATGGGGGCAGGGCAAGTAATGACAAGATTGAATATTTATCAGGCTTGCTGCCTTTCTACAGACATACAGAGCTATAAACCATAAAGGGAGCTGTAAAGCAATAAGTTATGTGACGGAGGAGACAGTGTCTGGGAAGTGCTGGGGACTTTCTGTGAAGGGGGGGGTGTTGTCTATCTGATTCATGGATAGGAGCAAAAGGAGGAATCTGAATCTAATAGGAGGGGTGTTAACCATTAAAGGGAACCTCAACCCCAAAATAAAAATTTGCCTAATAAAAGAAAACATAATCCTAAACAACTTTCCAATATAACCTATGAGAAAATATTCAGTACTTTTAAAGTTATTTGTTAAAACATTTGCTATTGAAAGCAGTATTTGCTTAAAGGGGAATTCCACACAAACATAACTTAAATCTTTTTGAAAAGTAAACATAATTTCAAGCAACTTTGCAATATACATCATCAATCAAATATGCAGACTTTTCATGATTTTTAATGGTTTGGAACAGTTCCCTAAGCCTAGCCCCCTGCTCTCCTGCTGATCCGTCTGACTACTTTGCTGAGCTGGCTGACTACTGTTACTTTGTATCAACAGCCATCTGTCCTCAGCCTGCATCCAAGGACCCCAATAGTACTTATACGCAGAGCACATAAAAATCTGATGCAGAGCACAGAGAGCAGCTCACAAGGGTGCAGCAAAGACCTTTTTTTAATAGCATTTAGCAGTTGTTAAATAAAGGGCTCCCTTGTGGTAGAGTGAAAGCCAGGGGACACCTATGACTCAACCATGTGCCCCTATTTTTATATATAAATAAATCCATTCTGGGAGTGCAAAGAGTTTGCACAACTCTGGAGGGGTGGGTGGACAATAGTGTGGTTAAAGTATACACAGCAGACAACAGCAGACTCTTATATCAATGTATTTTTCAGCATCTTTGGTTATCACTGTGCCTGTGTGTTTGTGTGCGGATCCCTCTCTCAATCACATGACTGCACAAGCAAGTGTATGCAGAACATCTTATATACAGTTTCTATATGTTTGTCAATTAATGAAGAGTATGTGAGCTGCATTCCAGTAGGTACAACATAATATCATTTACAGACTGATTGCCATTCAAAAAAAGGGTTAGGGAACTTTTTAACAACCTGTCACTCTCTCTGTAACCCTAGATATGAAAAGTCAGTGCTGTAATATTTATCACCATCTAGTGGACAGTTTTTGTAAGAAGCCCAAGCATGACATTTATCATTGATTGCAACACGAACAGGTGAGAAAAAATGGGCACATGGTAGAGTCCTGTACCAGGTCGGGTTTTGGCTAAAAAAACCCTGATACCCTGACCATATGGGTAGTCCGTAGGTAACCCACCTGGGTACCTGGCGGATGTGTAGGACTGGTCCCACCTGCACTCCGTAGTGCTGTAGGCAATTTTTTGGTACCTTTCCGGAATAATTGGCGCAGGGGTGATAAAATTTCCAGTCTGTGATGACAACATTTCCAGTTTAGCAGCTCCAGGTTGGAAGGTAAGTTTAAGTTATAGGGTCTGGGCCAGGTAGCAGCTTTGAGTAGGGGGATGTGGCAGTTCAGGTTAGGGGTCCGTGAGTCAGAAAAAGTCAGTAACAGTAGAGTAAAGGGCTCCAGGAATTTGTTCAAATGTTCACTCTCAAACAACAGCAAAGAGAAATATTTATACAGGTAAGGGATCGCTTACCTGTAACGCGGGAAACCCATTTTCCATAAAGCTCTGACTAAAAGGAAGACTATCTCCCATTGAGTTAATTTTAAGCAAACAGATCTTATTTTTAAGAAATGAATTTCTCTTTCTCTGTAATAACAAACCAGTAACTTGTACTTGATGGTGACTAAGCTGCATGAATCCATATTGGAGACAAAACTTAAAGGGTTTATTTAATGTTTAAATTGTTTTTAGCAGACTTAAGGTATGGTGATCCAAATTATGGAGATCACTTATCCAATAAAACTCCAGGTTCCACACAGTAACGTAACTAGAGGGGGGCGGGCCCTGGTGCGTGACGCGCAGCCGGGCCTCCGCCCCCCTCCGTACGCAATTTTCTAGACTGCCGTTTAGTGGCGAGCGGACTCGCACCCCATGCTCCCCCGGTAGTTCCGCCACTGGTTCCACAAATTCAGGATAATAGATCCTATACCTGTAGAAGTTTTAGTGACCACTTAAAATGTATGTTAACTTAGATGTAAATGTTCTGCCCTTAGCACAGCCTAACGCATGGAAGATAACACCCCTTCCATATTTCACATCAATAAAAGATGTATTTTAGATATGGTATCGGTGTGCGTTAGTCTGTGCTAGATTTAAAAGGGGCAGGAGGGGGAAGGTATGTAGGCATGTAACCTCAACTAAATTGCACATAATTTGCATGCACAAGTATGGGTTGTCCAACTCAAATAATAGGGTTGCCCACATACTTTTGGGCACATATTGCAGAACATACTGTTACCTTTCTCTTGCATATCTTCTTCATAATAGCACACTAATTATATAACAGAATATATTTTTAACATTGGGGATGTTATTTTAAGGACCCCTAAAGCTTAGGGACCTCTAAGGCCTATAGCATACTTGGCAGTGTGACTGCTGTGTTCTCTCAAGCAGAACTAATGGTGCCAATGATTTTCTAAAGGTCTCTATTCCATAATCATCCTACTAGATCTCTCCACAGACTTTGACACATGAGTAGACATTTTGTGCTGATCTTGTTTTTAAATAGAGGCTGTTGGAAACAAAAACCAGCATTGTAAGATCAATGAGAGCAGAAGAAGAGCTCAACCCAAGCCCATCCACAACCCGGCAATCTTCTGTGGAAGACGGGCAAAAATGGCACATCCCTACAATATGAGGTTTAGCCCAATAAAGTAGTCCAGGAGTGGTTAATATGCTGGCCAAGTTGGACAGAGATTGGGACTAGGCAGGTTAGAGTAAAGTTAGAGTAAGAAAGTCTGTGACTGGTTACTGTTTTGAGACGAGTTGGATTGTACAGGAATAAATATTCAGTGTGTATCTGTCTTTGAATGAGTGATTTCAGAGGAAGGGCTACCTCCTGGTCACTTCCTACTAGTCATCTTGGGTAGTTTCCTATAGAATATAGATTGCACTTCATGGCTAAGGTTGTATTGGTTGAACAGATTAATATTTAGAAGAGAAAAAAGTAAGCATGGAAATAACTGGAAGACCAGTAACGTTCTAGTGATGCAACTTTAGCCTGCATTCGATTTTTTCCCATTTATTCAAGCCGGATTTCAGATTTTTTTTGGCACTAAAATTCATATCATGATTTGTTCTTTACTTTACTCTTTTGTGATACTGAATCTTAACCAGGACTGCGATAAGTGAAATCCAAGAATAAGTCCAATAACATCGCTGGCAATTTCAGCAGGGATATGATCTGTCCAGTTTTGCCTTGGTCTTGGCATTGGTCTTCGCCTAAAAAAAAATGGAAATCACTGCAATTATACTTATACAGGAAAATAATACTTACACAGGAAGTTTTAAAGAGCAGCGAGACAAAGATTTTCAGCTGAATAATTCATAACTTGTGAACAAATTCAGGACCCAGCCTAAAAATCTCTATTTAGACCCACCTACATAGAAGGATATTTCACAGTTACTGAAGTTCCCTACAACCTGATCATCGGCCAGTGTTTACAGTCACCATTATAATGGTTTTGGCAATGTGACTTATAAACAGTTACAAACAATGCTTAAAAATAGGAGAACTTTCCATGATGATTTATGCAACGGAGGAAGTGCAAAAAAGGAATTTCCTAGCGTAATAGTCCATCTAATGTTGGCTGATGTGGGCTTGAAACAGAAATAATGAAAAAAAAAATATGGTGGAGGTAGACGGTTACTGTTCAAGGGGAAACAAAGGAGAACTTTTATACAAAACAAAGCTGTAAGAGGGGTACAATATGAAAATATTGTCTCTCGCTTAGGACCTTCATGATAACTATAAGAATTACTCCGTATTTCAATCTCTCCGTGTTCATTATTTCATACATATACAGCTATAAGTAAACTAAATTAAATGAACTAGATTGGTATTAGTAATTAGTATTATATTATTTCTTAATTAGTATACAAGTTAGTAAAGGGAAAACCAAACTGGTGAACAGCTATGGAGTATATGGTCAGATTAAGGGGCCCATTCACTAATCGAATTGGCTACTTCGACTACGACCTTTGGCTTCGAATCGAACGATTCGAACTAAAAATCGTTCGAATATTCGACCATTCATGATCGAAGTACTGTCTCTTTAAAAAAAACTTCGACCCCCTAGTTCGCCACCTAAAACCTACCAATGTTAGCCTATGGGGAAGGTCCCCATAGGCTTTACAAGGTTTTCCTGATCGAAGGATAATCCTTCGATCGATGGATTAAAATCCTTCGAATCGTTCGATTCGAAGGATTTAATCATTCGATCGAACGATTATTCCTTCGATCGTTCGATCGAACGAACTGCGCTAAATCCTTCGACTGCGATATTCGAAGTCGAAGGATTTCAATTCGGCAGTCGAATATCGAGAGTTAATTAACCCTCAATATTCGACCCTAGGTAAATGTGCCCCTAAGTGTTTATCACGAAACGTGTAAGGCTGTGGACACAGTAAACTTCACTTTGATTTATTTGCCTGGTGGAAGATTGCCTTCATTGAGTGCCTGCTCCATAAAGTTTTTGTTCAAATTCTAAGAAAGCTGACACTTGTTTACCCTTTACTGTTGTTAAAGTGATTAATGACCTTTGTTGAAAGGTCTTGGTGTATGTAAAGCTGTGCCTTTGTGCTAGGCAGGTAACGCAAATCGGTGGGCCCATTTGTATATTCACGCAGTACCTCTGTAGCTCCCCCTGGGGAATCGTCTTTGGAGGATTGATAAATAGGCTTAATCATGAAAGAGTTAAATTTTGTCCTGCTCCATCTTAAGATCTCCAGACTTTCTTGAGAATTTCTACCTTTTGTGTAAAGTTATGCAGATAGTAGAGGATGTCACTAGGCTTTCCTGGTCCAGCGCTGGCTACCAAATGATCTATGGCCAATTTGGACATCAAGTTGATACAACTGCTGGCCCAGGGGCCAACAATCATGTTTCCCTGAGACTGAAACTGTGTCCCACTGCTGAAGTTTGTCTTTTCAGTTGAGATAACGTTGACAATAAGTTCTGACTTGATATTGCAGGTTTAGGGGCCAATGTGATCCTTGCTAGATAGAATTTTTAAACCATCTGGCTATCAGCTCGTCAAGTGCCCCCATACTAGTGATGAGCAGGTTGGCCCAAAACCAGCGTGACCCACACAGGATTTTCAGATCACTGGTGAGTGATTTACAGTGTAAAATCCCAATGTTTTTTTTAAAAGGGTGTGAAACCACATAAGGTCTGATGATAATAATGTTCCTCAAAAACTTGTCTCCAAAGATAACACCTTAATAAAACACAACAGTTATGACGTTTGTAACAATCTAATTAAAGGTGAATTTGCCCCACAATGTCTATTGTATATATGGAATATCACTTAGGGGCAAATTCACTAACAGGCAAAAATTCGCCATCAATGGCTTTGCGCACATCGCAACACTTCGCCAGGCGTAAATTCGCCTGGACAACGCTAATTCACGAAGATCCGGTTGCACACAGGGTAACAAACGCTGGCGAAATTACGCCAGCGAAATTACGCCAGCGAAATTACGCTTAGCAGTTCAAAGTTACGCAAGCGTTGGCTAATTAGCATACGGCGTGCAATTAAAGTACAATGGCCGTATATGTTGCAGCAAATACATTACACTACACAAGGCCAGGGAACCTTAATAAAATTATATAAAAGTTGTTATAATGCCCTACACATGTGCCCACACTATAGTTTAGGTGCCATATGTTAGCAAATGTAGGGGGGAAGGAGGGTACCCAAAAAAAAAAAATTTACGATCTATTTCAGTCTATCACCCTTTAAATAGGAAAAAACGACAGCGTTTTTTGGGACTTCTATCTACTCTATTGCACTTTGCCTGGTCTGAGGTGGCGAAGGCAAGTCTGGCGATAGAGGTAACGCTCTTTCGCCAGACCGTAAATTCGCCTGGCGTTAGAGTGCGAAGTTGCGCCAGAATCTATCTCCTTGGCGAAATTACGCCAGCTTCCATTAGTAAATTGGCGAAGTGCCGAAATGACGTCATGCTGGCGAATTTTCATCAGCGTTAGTCACTTCGCCCTTTAGTGAATCTGCCCCAGAATGTTTAAATTAAGAAATTAAGAAATTAAACAGAAACATTATCCCAAGGAGCCACCTACTTGTCACAATCAGGTCAGCTGAAGCTCGGTCCGGTGAATCTGCCTGTACCTGGACTGTGTAGGTATTACTGTATTCTTCCTTCAGGTTTGTAATCAGTAATGAACCGTTTGGAAGTCCAATGGCATCAGTAAAGTGTTTGGGTCCATTAGTGGTGGGAGGTGTAAGCCCTACAAGGTAGTTAATTATCTGGTTTGAAGCACTTGGAGCATCTCCTAGATACCAGGAAAAGCTTTTTAACATCCCGTTTATTTCACTGACACTGAGAGTGACGTTCTTGCCGATCAAGGCACACTGTGGGATCAACTCAATGGTGAGGCTGCTGGCTGCAACCATGAACAGAGAGAGGAAAACTGGGAGAAAAAGACAGAAATACAAAATGGATTACTGAGGATAATGTCTTTGTGGCCATTCTAAGTAGGCAGAACCGCAGGTGATAACTCGGAGCAGGACACTGCATCTACAAGTCTTGTGCTGTACTTTTTCTAGAACTGCATGTCAGCCACAAATTAGCCTTGTCCTTGTTTTGGCCCATTCAATACACCTCAGCAACCAAACCACAATTAACATTTATTAGTCTACTCTATTTAGAATAATACAAACATACTTACTGGTTTGAATATGTTTTAAGACGGTATGGTTTTGTTCAGCATTTTTGGCACCCAACAAGCGTTTGGCCCATATCCATACACCAGGAGTAATATCATTTTAGATGTTTTGTAACTTTTTGAATATCTTTGTCACTGGCTCAGACTAGTCACAAATGAGGCAGAAATGAGTTGCCCATGTTTTGTTAAATTTCTAAAAATAGTAATGACGTGATCATTGCAGGCCCTCATAGTAGTGTTTATGAAGCAAACACATCAGTTTTACCAGTGCAGCACAACAGTACATTATAATGTCATTCACACTTGTTTTTTGGTGTTACAGTTCCTTTAAGACTTCCTTTAAGACTTAGTAGTATATATATTATATGTCCATATAGGTGAACGAACGCTTACCGGATTCGATGGAAGTGGGTGCGTTGGTCAAAAGATTAATACATCATGACAAATGGACCCGCACTCCAAGAAATTTCGTGAAAATAATTTTGTGTTTTATTCACAGATGCATATCCAACGTTTCGGTCCCCTTTGGGACCTTTCTCAAGGATAAATGGCATGTGTACAAACAAGTGCTTAAATCCCTTTGCAAATTGGCGCCAAGCAGGACCGCCATCAGAAATCACAGGGCCCCATACAAAATTTCCTGGGCCCCCTGAGCTGCACTCACCGCAAGCCCCACCTACAGGTCCGCCCTCCCCACCCCACAGGTCTGCCCACCACCACACAGTAAAAAAACAAAAAACAATATTGGTGGCTAAGGTTCCCACATGTTAAAAAAAAAAAAAAGATATTGGTGTTCAGGGCCCCCCATAAAAAACATTTGTGGCCAGGGCCCTCCCATTAAAAAATATTGGTGTCTAGGACCCCACATGAGAAAAAAAAATTGGTGGCCAGCCCCCCCCCACATTATAAGAAAATTGGTGCCCAGGGCCCCTTAAACGTCCATGCCTTCCCGAAGTCAGCAGCTCTCAGAAAGATGGGGGGCCCAGCTAATCAAGTAAGTGTGGAGTGGCCGGGCCCCCTTACCCTCGGGCCCCCTACAACTCTCCCCCCTGATGGCTGCCCTGGCGCCAAGTATGATGTCATAGCTAGAAAAAACCCTCACAATTAGCAATCAAAGTATCTGTATGGAGATAAAAAGTAATACATACAATTCACCACTAGGTGTCGCTGTTGTGCCAGTAGTAGAAGTGCTCAAATGAAGGTGATACAAGTGTCCATATAAAAGTATCCATTCAATGGAAAAAAATCCATTGAAAAATCTGTAAGTTCATACAAATGTGGAACCGGCACCAGGACCTCAGACAGCGAGAGCGGCAGAAGTAGATCCGGATCGCCGCAGAGTGGATCGCCTCCTGTACCGTCCTCTTCTTTTTTAGGGGAGCGCACCCAGAGTGGAAGCGAGGAGGCAGCGAGGCACAGCAGCGCAAGAAAGCCACCCGCAGGAGTAAAAGGGCCCATCACAGCACCAACAGTATCGACACGCTCCCAGCAGGCCCAGAGCAAGAACAAGAGAACATGATCTTCAACCTGTCTGCCTATCATCTGACGGTGGCGGAGAAATCCCTGCTGCAAAAAGGACTTGGATTTGTTCCAACGGTGAGTCAAACTCTGTTTGCTCATATCATTGACAATTATAAGTTTGCTAGACAAACTAAAAAGAGCGCTACGAGCTTAATAGGGGAGTAAAAAGGTCGGATTTGACCCCCCACATGATGTTGAATTGAATGCTATTACTGATATGATTTTTTGAAAGTTGTAAGAAGTATTGATATACCTGCATCTGAACTCATTTTAGTAACAATGGATGTACAGAGCCTGTACACATGCATACCGCATGAACAGGGGATTGAGTCTGTACAGAGATTGATTACTGATAATGGACACTATAAAGGGCCCCCATGTGAATTCATTTTGTCCCTATTGCACTTTATTCTGTATAAAAACGACTTTAAGTTTGAGAAGCAGTTTTACTTGCAGCGCACTGGTACAGCTATGGGATCCAAGGTAGCCCCGGCGTACGCTAATGCATTTGTAATGAAGTCTCACCCTGGTGGTCTAGTGGGGGGACGGCAGGGACGCCCGCTGTGCAGCACCATCCTTCTTCCTGTGCCGGCTCTCTCCTAGTGCGCGCACTTCTGGATTTAAAGGCGCATGCCTTTATTCTTTTTAACCTGCACCTGTCACCTTCTCACGCTGTCAGCACCGACTGTCACACAGCTGTGACTATACGTTTGACACTGTATCAACATATCTCATCGCACTGAATATATGCTGGGTAAATTGGATATACACTTTCTACATGGGGCATGGTGAATACATTAACACTTTAATATACACTCGATCACTTGTTCACGTATATGGGGCTAAATGACGTCACAAGATGGAGGTTTTGGCGCCAAAATGGGGTTTAAATGTTTGGTTTGTACAAGACACTGTGTTCACTTCCTGAAGAAGGCTCGAGTGTTAGAGCCGAAACGTCGGAATAAAAACCACTTTTGTTTGCACGAATCAAGCCCTGTGAGTGCGGTTTTTTGGTTGCTATCTATATATATATATATATATATATATATATATACATACAAACCTGGGAGTAGCTTTTTGCATCCACAAACTGGTAAGCGGTTTCATATTAGACAACACATCACGTGCAATACCACACGTTATCTATCTTATAACCTGCCCCTGGGGCTATCTTATATTGGTAAGACTGATCAGACCATACATCTGCGTATGGATGCACATAACTCTGCCATTAGCATTGCATTTTGGGACAGACACAAGAACAAACCAGTGGCTTATCACTTTCTTGAGGTGGGACATAGGCTACCTACATTCAGATCCATAGTCCCCCCTACTGAGGAGAGCTGATGATAGATCAAAAGTATTACTCCAGAGAGAAGAATTCTGGATATAAAAGTTGAATACTTTGGCACCATTAGGACTTAATGAACACTGTTCTTTCCTCTGCTTTTTGAATCAGCGTTAAATGTTTGCTGCTATATAACATGGTCAGATTGATTTCTTTGGTTATGTAATATCATTTGATACTGGGTTGTGTAACATGTTTTGGATAATCTATTGCTTTAGTGCTATTAAAGGGAACTGGTCTGTATGAAGTTGATTTATGCAAGTCCCCCTCAGGTGGGGTTATGTCCACTGTCACATGACCACTAGGGTAGCACAGGTTGGGTGAGTGCTGTGATGTTTTATCTATTTATTTGTGTAACATTTTATTAGCAGTTTATGGTCTTGACAGAGCAAAGACAGGGGCAGTGGGTCTTCAGGCAAAACACAGGTTTATTTAGGCAAGGCAACTCTTCCCAACACAGTTCATTAGCTTCACCTTACCTGGTGGCTTCCACACTCTGGAATGTTCTGGGCTTCTCAATAAGCCCTTCTGACTCTCCCCTCCAGAGATACAAATTCACAAGCCTCTGGCCTGGCTCATCTTCTGGCTTTTCTCAATCACTCCTGACTCGGAGTCACCTGGTCACATCTCCCTCCAGGGTCAGACTGGCCCTGCGGGACACTGGGAAAAAACACGGTGGGCCCCCGCCGGGCCAGACCCCCTCTTCCAATTTCCTGGCCCTACAAAAAAAACTATTTGCAGTGCCGCTCATGCGCGATGCAGTAGTGGGGCCAGGGGGGGGGGTTCTGCCTGACCCTGTCTCCCTCTGCTCCTTGCAGTGGCAGGCAGCACCCCCAGCCCCTCTGGGAGTTCCTAACATGGACAGGCAACCTCTCTGCCTTCTGTGCCCTTCTCAGAGAGACTTTCCTAACACTCTCACTACCATTAAATACCTTTCCACAGGAGAGCCTTCCTATAGAAAGTGAGCTCCAACATGTGAACTGGACCACTGGAATGGATTATCTGGCTCGCCTGTTCCTTCCAGAACACTATAGCTTCCAGGGCCAGACAGCAAACATCTCCCACTATGGAGAAATTAAAGGCAAAACACACCTTTTTACACTTCTCTGTGGTCACTCTACCACACCTCTTTAAAGGAGAAGGAAACCTAGTCTGCGCAGGGTGTGTTGCCCACCCTCCCTCCTCCCCCCTGGCCTACCTGTTCCGCTGGGCAAATGCCCCTAACTTGTTACTTACCCTTCTGTGCAGGTCCAGTCTACGGAGTTCACTGACACCATCTTCTTCCAAGCGATCTTTTTCCTGCTTTGACCGGCACATGCGAGTAGGAGCATTTCGCCGGTACGATCTACTGTGCATGCGCCAAAAGTCACGAAGTGAAATCGGAAAACTTCGTGACTTTGCGCAGTAGATCCGTACCGGCAAAATGCTCCTACTGCGCATGCGCCAAAATGCCGGTCAAAGCAGGAAGAAGATCGCGTGGAAGAAGATGGTGCCTGCGAACTCCGTGGACTGGACCTGCGCAGAAGGGTAACAAGTTAGGGGCATTTGCCCAGCGGGACAGGTAGGCCAGGGGGGAGGAGGGAGGGTGGGCAACACACGTGAGGGGGGGAGGGTTTTTGCGCCGACTGGGTTTCCTTCTCCTTTAAAGACAAAAAAATACAACCTGTGTATAATTGTTGTATCCCTGGCCCCAGTGTTAATAAACCTGTAACATATTTATGCTAAATTGCAGCTTGATCTGTATATGGAGACATTATTTCCAGCTGTGGCCTCCATTATACATCATTATAGTCCTTACTTTTTGGTGAGCGTTCCCTCTGCAGCCTCTACCATGGTTCAATATTCTCCAAACTGCATCATTGGCTTGGTGGTGGAGACGGTTTAACCAAAATTATTCACTACTGAATAATAATACTGCCATTTACATAAAACTTTGAAGACAAAACACTAAACAAAATCATGCTGAAACAAGAATGTCTACATGTCTTCTATGGAAAAACAACATTCGTCAACGAATGTTCTCTTTCAACGATTATTGTTCTCTTATTGCACCAGTGCACACATATAGATCAGTGACCTTGAGGCAAGTTGCATGGAATTTGTACAAACACCAGGAACTGCATGAATAAACCCCTGGACTCCTGAACCGTCTGTTTATTTATCTGAAATTCAGATTTGTGCCAACGTTTGTACATCTACACACGGGATAAAACTGTTTTTGCTGAACTGTGCTTAGTCCAAGGTGCTGAATTGTGCTCAAGTGTGCCTACTGATGCCTTGAAAGCCAGGGATTGCCACCACCCCGAATGTAGAGCTAATTCCAGGGTTCTCACTATTGGGTAGTAACAATCCACTGCTTGGCACAGTCAGACGATCAATTAAATATGCAAGCGGCCATACATGTACTGATTGGATCAATATCGATCATACTGTCAAGATTGTCTAGGCATGTATTTCAGTACCAGGGTTAGTTTGACAGATCCTATCAGACTGCAGTTATATGTAAGGGTCAACATGAGAACCAAGAGCACTTTTTGGTGGGTTGTTCTGTCACCAGAATGGGGGACCTGATGTCCATCCCCATGTCCTGGCTACAAAATTAAATGTTAAAGAGAACGGGGGAATGTATGGAGAGCAGTGACATCTAAGAAGTGCTGAATGGAAAGTGAAAGTAATTGTCTGCCTCGCCTCTATGCCCATGAGCTTACAACAGCTATGAATGCTTTAATAAAAAATAGAAATTGGATTTCATGTTTAATTTGAAAAGGACTTTTATTATACAGATTTTTGTGTCTGGGTGACAGGTCGACTTTAATACAGACAAAAATAGAGTAATAATTAATCTCATGTAATCTCAGTTACTTTGTTGTTTTAATATTTGCAGGTGTTGATTGAGATCAAAAGTGGTGTGTGCAAAGTTCACCATTATTTAAAAGAGTCAAAAGAGATGGGCACAAGCTGAACCCATATGGAACCACAGGTGCATGTTTGGATGCAAATATCTTGCTGAATTGTGTAAATAAGGACTCTCCAGAGTTGTGGTGCCACAGTGTGTTCTGATGTCAGAAGATCTATATCATCTATACAGGAAATAATAAACCCCCTATTGTTATTTTTAAAATTATTACAGGTCACCAAGCAGTTCCTCATGTCATGGAACTCCAGGATGACTTCTGAAATCCTCATATTTTACATCAGGAGGTCCATTATTTGGTATAATGCACAAGTTTCAGTGAGTCATGTGATGTGATATCATTAAAAACTATTTCTAAGGAAATATGTTACAGGATTTATTAGCTCTTGTGTAGTATGTCTTTTACAGTTTAGGTTAATGGAAAATTGCCATACTTATATACTGTTTAATGCAGTACCCTTTCAAAACGTTGGACTTACCCTTGCTTTTATTACTCCAACAGCATCCCCTTGGCATACCAAAGTAAACATCTCGACAAGCGGAGGACTGCCGGGCTTTCAGTGTGCATAGGGATGGACCATTTATTTGCATCAGTAAGAATCAAAAATTGCAGCTAGTAAGCTGAAAAAGCCATTCATGTATGGAAGGTTTAGACACAGAAAAGATCACAGTATATCAAATAGTTTCTAATAAAAGGGCATTGTTTCTGGAGAATGAACTGTTCTGCAAAAATACAAAGCAGCTTTATAAAACAAAACATTCAAACATGGTAATAATAGAAATAAAGCGTTGAGATAAATACCTCCCTTCTTCCAAAGCAGCTAAGTCATCGTAACTGTCAAATGAAGTGCAAGTCCTATGTCACAGCAGATTTAAAGGTTCCAGATGAAGTCTGATATTTACAGTTTTACAGTGTCAGGACAGAAGCTTCTGAAGGCACCATTGTACCATATTTAAAAGTAGGGTTTAAGATGCAAAAAGGCATGAGATGAATGCTTAGTAAAATACATATGGGGCAAATTCACTAAGCAGCGAAAATGCGCTAGCGACGCCAGGCGAAGTTTCACCAGGGCGCCGCTAATTCACTAAAATCCGAAGTTGTGCTCAGGGAGGCGAACGGTAGCGAATTTGTGCTAGCGTTAATTCGTCAAGCAAAGTGAAGTTACGCTAGCGATGCCTAATTTGCATACGGCGCAAAGTTAAAATTGAATGGACGTATATGTAGCAGCAAATACATTACACTACACAAGACTGGGAAACCTTCATAAAATAAAATAAAGTTATTATATTGCCCTACACATGTGCCCACTGTATAGTTTAGGTGCCATATGTTAGGAAATGTAGGGGGGAAGGAGGGTACCCCCAAAAAAATGTACAATCTTTTTCAGCCTATCACCCTTAAAAAAGGAAAAGACGCCAGCGTTTTTTGGGACTTAGAAAAAATTTCAACTTTTTTTGAAGCAAGCCCTATGTACTCTATTGCACTTCGCCTGGTCTCAGTTGGCGAAGGCAAGTCTGGCGCAAGAGTTAATGTTTATGAAAATGCGCAGGTTAGTGAATTAGCATAGTTACGTCCCTTCGCCATAGTGCAACTTTGTCTGGCGTAAGGGTGCAAAGTAGCGCAAGAGTAGGTCCACTTCGCTAGCGAATTTACACCAGCGCCCGTTAGTGAATTGGCGAAGTAACGAAATGACGTCACACTGGCGAATTTGTGAAATAAATAGCACCATCATTATTGGTCTTTACTATGTCTTCTTACAGAAAGAAGGATCTCAGAGATGAAATGAGGAATCCCGAGGGGTCTCTTAACCATCCAGTCTAAGTTGGAATTTCACAAAGGTCAATAAAATTGATACTGATCATCTTATTCTCGTTTCAATCCATTTCGTAAGGGCTGGTTATCTGGCATAATGAATTGCACCATTTTTTTTAAAAGTTCTGCTTTGAAACAGATTTTATTAACCTACCCAAATGTTAGCACAGGGATGGAATATAAAATAAAAGATAAAGTAGGAGTAAGAGAAGGACACTTGCTTTTAACTCTCTTCCTGTTAATTGTAGTCCCCAAATATATCCCTGGTTTTTAAACTGGCCAATTTCATCTAAGTAAATAAAAAGCAGCTCTCCGTGCCTGTTTTCTCACTCTATAACTCATAGCCATTGGAAATGGCACTAAAACCCAAACTGCTTTAATATAAACACGATCATTACACTTGTGGAAGGGGTGGCACACCATCCTGCTTTTAGAACACAAAATCCCAGTGTCTCTGGAAATAATATTTGGTTATGACTCTCCGTTTTTAGGAAGCCGTTTTGTAGAAATTGTTGACTGCAAGAAATAAATAAAAGCAATCCTATAGGCTGCCTTTGGATATTGAGGTAGCTCGCCTAGTTCATGCAGGTCTTGAATGAATTGGCTCCTTGGCTCCCAAGACCCGCCTTTATATCCTATAAGTTGATGAGGCATCTGTTTCAGTGAAAGCCATTTACACGACTGGTCACTCAGCCTCCTGATTTTCATTCATGGTGAGATCTCTTCTCTCCCTTGTGGCCCTCTGTTTGTCACAATGGCACACAAGAGAGACACTTTTTTGTTTTAAGAAAAACTTGAAATTAACCAACAGAACTTTTGATCAATTAATAATAAAACCGGTTTGCAGTCAAAGGTGATATTTTTGCTCTTCTGGACTACGGGACTCGTCTTCTTTTTAAATGTTCTGCAAAACAGAAATACAAAATTAGTCAACAACAATTAGCTTATTTAACAGAAAGGGCTAGAAACCCCCAAAATAGAGAAGCTTTATATACATATAGATACACTGTATGGCCAAAAGTATGTGGACTCCTGCCTGTCCTACATCCCATTCCAAAACCAAGGGTATTGACGTGAAATTGGTCCTCCCTTTGGTACTATAACTCTTATGAAAAGCCCAAAAGGCTTCATTGGCCACCACTGTATCTTCACCACTGCTCCTTCACAATAATTAGTATTACCACGTGTAGAACTCTAGGCAGACTACTCAGGATCACTACGGGGTATATATATCAAGGGTCGAATTGAAAATTAGAATTCTCAAGTTTTTTTATGATCAAAACTGTCAAATTTGACTAGGGAGTTATTCAAATTTGATTCGAGTTTTTAAAAAAAATTAAATTTTCGAGATTTATCATACTCTGCCCCTTTAAGAACTCAAATTCGACTATTCGCCACCTAAAACCTGCTGAATTGCTGATTAAGTCAATTGGAGATCTCCAGAGGGGAAATTCACTAACGGGGGAAAAGTCGCCAGCAATGGCTTCACCACCTTCGCCAGGTGTAACTTCGCACAGACAACGCTAATTCAGCACACTAAGTTGCGCTAGCGTTACTACGGCAGGTATAGAGAAGTTGCGCTAGCGTTAGATAATTTGCATTTGGGAAGTTACATTTCAATGGACGTATATGTAGCAGCAAATACATTACATTATTTACATTACATTACACAAGGCCAGGGAACCTTAATAAAATAAAATTGTTATATTGCCCTACACATGAGCCCAGTGTATAGTTTATGTGCCATATGTTATCAAATGTAGGGGGGAAGGAGGGTACCCAAAAAAAAAACTGTACGATCTTTTTCAGTCTATCACCCTGTAAAAAGGAAAAGACGCCAGTGTTTTTTGGGACCTAGAAAAGTCCTATCTACTCTACTGCACTTCGCCTGGTCTGAGGTGGCGAAGGCAAGTCTGGCGATAGAGGTAACGTTCAGTAAAAACAAAAACTAAGTGAATATGCGCAGTAACGCTCTTTCGCCAGAGCGAAAATATGCCGAGTGTGAAGTTGCGCTAGAGTCTATCTCCTTCACTAGCGTAATTACGCCAGCGCCCGTTAGTAAATCGGCGAAGTGCCGAAATGATGTCACGCCGGCGAATTTTCACCAGCGCCAGTCACTTCACCCTTTACTAAATTTGCCCCCAGTGATCAATTCTGAGTTGTATGTACAGCCTTCCTGACTTTCGAGTTTTTTTCTGAGAAAAAAACTTGAATCAATTTTTTAAATTCGAATTGAATTAAGATTCAAATTCAATTTGAGTTTTTGGGTCGATTCTATTCATCCGAGTTTTAAAAATTTGATTACTTTTAATAACTTTCGGCCGAATTTCGAGTTCATGGGTGAGTTTATGAGTTTTAAAAAACTCACCTGAATTCGAAATTTGACCCATGATAATGTGCCTCCCCATGTAATATGTTTTACATGCGGTAATTCTGACAAAATCGGCAGGATTAACCCTTTTGGTGCTGTAGAGTGTACTAATAAAAGATAGGAAAATAGTTCTACTGGATGAAAAGCAAAGTTATACATGATCAAACCAGTACCCTTTCCTTAAAGGGATACTGTCATGGGAAAAAATCTTTTTTTCAAAACGCATCAGTTAATAGTGCTGCTCGAGCAGAATTCTGCACTGAAATCCATTTCTCAAAAGAGCAAACAGATTATTTTATATTCAATTTTGAAATCTGACATGGGGCTAGACATTTTGTCAATTTCCCAGCTGCCCCTGGTCGTGTGACTTGTGTCTGCACTTTAGGAGAGAAATGCTTTCTGGCAGGCTGCTATTTTTCTTTTTCAATGTAACTGAATGTGTCTCAGTGAGACATGGGTTTTTACTATTAAGTGCTGTTCTTAGATCTACCAGGCAGCTGTTATCTTGTGTTAGGGAGCTGCTATCTGGTTACCTTCCCATTGTTCTTTTGTTTGGCTGCTGGGGGGGGAGAAAAGGGAGGGGGGTGATATCACTCCAACTTGCAGTACAGCAGTAAAGACTGATTGAAGTTTATCAGAGCACAAGTCACATGACTTGGGGCAGCTGGGAAATTGACAATATGTCTAGCCCCATGTCAGATTTCAAAATTGAATATCAAAAAATCTGTTTGCTCTTTTGAGAAATGGATTTCAGTGCAGAATTCTGCTGGAGCAGCACTATTAACTGATTCATTTTGAAAAAAATTTTTTCTTCCCATGACAGTATCCCTTTAAAGGCTAGTTCCAGACCCTGGACCCATGTTGCTTGTGAATTGGTTAGAAGCACGAGGCCCACTGACACCTGGGCCCATCGGGAGTTTTCCTGGTATCCCGGTGGGCCAGTCCGACACTGGTCCCACACTAGTGATGTGCGGGTCGGGTTTTTTATAGTCTTCAATGGACATCAGTTGAGTGTATAAGAAGCTGGAATTTATTTAAGGTGCTGGTACGCGAGAAGATTGGCATTCATAATTTCCAGTGATTATGGGTTTTTTTATGATTATGAAACAAAGCTTTTTCAAGGGAAAGGCATTTTCAGGATATTTCCCTTTGTGCCAGTACCCTAAGAATAAAGAGACTGCAGACAGCCCTTGCTCAAGAGGTACAAATAACATAAACCATCCAGCACTTGGTATAAAAGCCTCCACATTGTGTCCTTAGCTTCACCTCAGACTCCCGAATGAGTGCCAGGATCTGGATCATCACTCAATTTTCAGGAACCTAAGGATCACACCAATGGTTGATAGGCTCCCAAGAGTGTGCTGAAAAAATTCAGCATTGGCTATCCTATCATACAAAGCTAAGTAAAGGTTTTAAAATTCTACTTTCACTTGTGTATGTGTAAGTCAATGCTCACTAGCAGCAAAAGGCTTACTCATTGATACTGCATATTTTTATTAAGAGTTAAGTAATAAAACTATTAATAAAGATTCACTCCTTTATTACACCCTTGATGTGATCCTTGTTGGTCGACCACTCCTGGGGATGGTAACATTGGTGTTGTATTGACTTTATTTGTACATAGACAGTGGACTAGTGGAGTCGGAACACTTTAGAAATAGTTTTGCAACTTTTTCATCCTGGTGAGCATCAATATGTTTTTTTTGGAAGTCTTTAGAAATCTCTTTTGTTGGAACGATGACATTTCCATAAACTTGGAATGTTAAGATTAGACTTGGATAGTGAAGACACAAGTTAAAAAATTAAGGTAGGGCCTCCCTCACTCACACCTGATTATCATCCCACTGAGAAAAACACTTTCAAATGAACCTAGGGGCAGATTTACTAAAGGGGAAGTGGCTGTAGGCGTAGAGGACAATTTGCTAGCGACAGAGACCACTGCTAGCGCCACTTCATGCCCTATCGCCAGCCATATTTTCGCTCAGGCGAGGGGTCATTACTCCACAAATTAACTAAAGTGCAAATTTTACAGAACGTTAGCTCTTTTGCCAGAGTTTTCTTCACCACCTTAGACCAGGTGAACTTATAAGATGAAGCTACATCCTCCTCAATCTTATGTAAGTGACATCATATCCTATACGCCGGAAAGTCAAAAAAGTTGTAAAAAACGCAGGCGCATTTTAAATTTTTAAAACAGGGTTGCCTTCAAAAGTCCTAACTATTAAAGATTTTTGTGGCCACTTCAAGCATGTGCACCAACATCACTAATAAGTTCATATATACAGTACAACCTATATGTAACCTCCATATTCAAATTGACCTAAGCGTAAGTGTACTAACGGAGTTTCGCTAGGTAGAAATGAACACTAGCGAAAGATCGATATGAAAAGCTCGCGCTAACGGATTAACAGTAGCGACACTTTGCCAGTGTTGGGCTACAGAGATGCAACTTCGCATTTTAGTGAATTACGTACTGGTAATAAATTTATTTACTTGCAAAGTGGCGCAAAGTGTTTCGGATATTAATTGTAAGCAGCTTCGGGGTATAAAAAATCTCAAAAAATTGGACTTTAAAACTCGAATAGAAAAAAAAATAGTTTTGGTTAATAACCCTGTAGTGTATAGTATATTTTCTCTTGAAAATACGATCTTCTTCAAAATAACTTACACTGTGTATATCACATAAAATATTTTAGGTACTGGAACCTGTTATTAAGGGACCTCTAGAGCTTTAGGACTAAAAGAAGTGGGTGAAAACATTTTGAGCAGCAACATGAGGACCAACTTCATATTTAAAGGCATGGAAACCCTGGCTATGCACTCTTTAAAAATGAGTGCAGCAATTTGGGTAAGAGGAAAGGAATTGGAGTCACCAGTTGGAATGCTTGCTCTCGTGAAAGGGTCCTAGAAGCTGCAGGGAGAATTGCTAGAGGTATTCCCATCTAACTGTCCAAAAAATGTTGGACAAGGATTGGACAAGAGCTTTATCTTTCATTAGGCATGTACCCTTTTATCTGCTTGTACCGGTTATTAAGCAAGATTTCATATTTGTGTGGCACTAAAACTCAGATCATGATTTGTTCTTTAACTTTCTTGCCATGTTACAGATTTTACCATACAGAATCACTTACGTCTCTGCTGTTCAAATGCTTGTATATAAAGTAAATCAGGCCTGCGATTAATGCGACCCCAAGAAGAACTCCAATAACGATGCCGACAATTGCACCAGAAGAAAGGCCAGATGGGCAGTCCGCTATCAAGAGAAAATGGAAATCACTGCAATTAATATAATAATTACACAGGAAGTTCTAACGTGCTGAGAAAGGGGCACCCAAATGAAGGACAATCCACACCACATCCCTAAGTGTCCTGACTTCTCCCACTAGTGGTATCTCTTGGGTCTAGTTAGTAATTCAGGTGAGATAATAGTATTCTTTTGGGATATCTCCATCCATGAATTATTCCATATTTCAAAAGAATGTTTCAATTAATATTCGGCAACTTGGCATTTACGTTGTAATAACCAATCGTCTTTTAGCACAGTGCACAAAAAAAGCCTGAACAAATGGGAACTGCAGGAAATGAAAATGAGTTGCAGCTCCTCTTCACTCCCTCATCTGCTGTTGCACGATATATCGGCAAAAATCATTGTCAGATTAAATTTTTAGTCTGGACAGGCTGACTGCAATCCAACAAAATCATTGGATGGTCCCAGTTGGCCGGCACGGACAAACTGCCTGACCAAATATGGTTATGGACGGGCAGTTTTGGCTTGCAGTTTTTTTTTTTTTGCTTTTAAACTTTTTATAAAAAAAAAAAGTTTTGTACATTGCAAAGTGTCTCACAAAAATGTTGATATAATATGTGTAAATTACATCAATAAAGGTAGATTTCAAATTGACCCGTTTCATTTTGTTTTTGGGTAAGGGGGGAAAGGGGCATTAGGGAATTGGGAAAGGAAGGGGTAGAGTATTGGGAGTCAGGGACTGTATTTTACAGGTGTCCGACTTCCAATAATACCGTTGTATACCTAATTGTAACATAGTGATTTGTTACAGTATGTTTGTCAACTTGTACAGTAATGAATCTTCAACATTGCGGTCATAGTCAAAATCTAAATCTAAACCTAATTGGTGCCTCCTTAAATTCTACCCTGGTTTTAACTGAATGTTTGGTATAAAAATTGTCTATCTATATATTATATTTTATTGCTCTTTCTGTTTTGCCCTGACTCATATCTTTCCATTCTCATTACACAGTTTTCCCTTGTTTCTTTCTCATATCTTTGTGTTTAGGATTCCCATTCTTGTCTAACTATTCAGTTGGAGAGGAGGGCACGGCCTGCACCAGACGGGGTAGTGTATAGTACCCATGGGTCCCAAGTTTTTTTTGGAATTGTATTTTTCTATCTTGTAGTATACAAGATTAACAAAGATCCAATTTAGTTTATTTTTGAGTTGCTGTATTGGTAATAAGGGGGATTTCCAGGCCTTGGCTATAGTTAGTTTAGCCGCTGTTAATATGTGGGTAATAAGTTTTCTTGCATATTTATTGATGTTTGGGATTCTATTCCCTAACAGGGCTTGGTCTGTTTTTTTACTTAAATTTATTCCTGTTATTGAGTAGATAATTTCGTATACTCTAGTTCAGTATCTCTTTACTTTAGGACATTTCCACCATATATGGAAGGCAGTGCCCTCACCTCCAAATCTTCTAAAGCATGTTGAGTCATATTGATTGTTTAGTTTGTTCAATCTGGATCGAACCAGATACCACTTCAACCGCTTCAACTTTTTAACATTGGCTAAACTGCAACTGACTGGCAGCTGTGGGTTGACTGCCCTTCCATTGTTGTTAGAAGCTAGGCTGGAATCTGGTCTACCAGTCTAGGGGAGTGGAATGAGGGGACACAATTATCCAAACATTAACAGAATTCACCTTAAAGGGATCCTGTCATCGGAAAACATGTTTTTTCAAAATGCATCAGTTAATAGAGCTGCTTCAGCAGAAGTCTGCACTGAAATCCATTTCTCAAAAGAGCAAACAGATTTTTTTATATTCAATTTTGAAATCTGACATGGGGCTAGACATATTGTCAATTTCCCAGCTGCCCCTGGTCATGTGACTTGTGCCTGCACTTTAGGAGAGAAATGCTTTCTGGCAGGCTGCTTTTTTTCCTTCTCAATGTAACTGAATGTGTCTCAGCGAGACATGGGTTTTTACTATTGAGTATTGTTCTTATATCTACCAGGGAGCTGTTATCTTGAGTTAGGGAGCTGTTATCTGGTTACCTTCCCATTGTTCTGTTGTTTGGCTGCTGGGGGGGGGGAAAGGGAGGGGGGTGATATCACTCCAGCTTGCAGTACAGCAGTAAAGAGTGATTGAAGTTTATCAGAGCACAAGTCACATGACTTGGGGCAGCTGGGAAATTGACAATATGTAATTTTGAATTTTTTTTTTCCCCATGACATTATCCCTTTAACAAGAATAGCTCCATACATTTTTTCATACTCTGTGCTACAACATACAACAAAAACCATGCCAACATATTCGGCTGTATTAGCACAATTCAGAAGGAAAATATGATGGTCCTTTTATGTAATAAAGTTTGCTTCAGTTTCAATAAATCACTGCGGGAAGCATTAACTAGTCTGCTGTTTAAATGCTATGGGTTAGAAGACCTGCAGGGGTGTTTCAGGGGCTGCCGCCTGAAGCAGCAGCCCTGATGCGACCCCCCCCCCTCTCCTACTCCAAAACGTTGCCCTGCTTTTGAATGTTTTGGATACAATAAACTTCACACTTCTTCAAATCCACGGTGTGCTGCTGACATCTTTCTTCATTGGATTATCTGACCCTTGAAGCAGGCGTGGGTCCTTCAGCATAGCACCTGATACCGCAAAAGGTATCTATTCAGGGGTATAAGCTGATATCGTGATTAAAAATCAGCATTGAAGCGGGTTAAATGGGGGCAGCATTGCTAGTTCAATGAGCACAATAGTGCTCTCTGCACTAGCGGAGCTAAATTTCCAAGTTAAAACCCGGAGATTCAGCTCTTAAAATTACAAGAGGCGAATTTTTGCCGCCCCTTGTAACCGGCTGCTCTCTGCTGCCTGAGGCAAGGTTCTCACATTGCCTAATAGCAGGAGCGTCCCTGTAGACCTGTAGCAAGCATTCAAGGAAATATTTTGTCCTACTTCAGTAATTATATTTACCAATACACTGTGTGGGTTATTTCATTCCATTTGAGTCATGCCATAGTATACCATGATTCATGAAATGGCAATGACAAAAAAGTGGGAGTTCGATAAAGGACATCGGAGATCAGATCATAGTTCAGGACAAATTTATGCAGGAGTATAGTTATTTCAAATTTGAAAGAATTACCAAATTGTGTCTCACAGGTGGATGGAGTGACCATGTGAAGATTCCCATTCGACGCAAACCCATTTGACATACCCCAAGGCTAGCCATACACGTGGATAGTCTCTTGTTTGGCGAGGTTCTCATATGGCCGCCACCTTCTTTAGCCTCCAATATGCTGACCTACACTGATACTGCAGTACAGGGACCATAAAAACTGGCAAGATCAGTTGTTCTCTGATGAGATTTAAACTGGTTGGGCAGGCACCCCAGATGCCCCATACACGGGCTGATAAGTTGCCGATTCAGGTTCTATTAGCTCTTGCACGGCCAAGCTTTAGCCAGCGGCTGCAGTCAGACTTTAAACTCCAATGTTCTTTCAAAAGTAAACTTTGTTTTGACTCTACTAATGTCTGATGACATTACATTTCCTAAACAAACTGTCTGAATTATATTTATTCACAATTGAAGTCCACTGAGTATCCGCACTCCAAGGTAAACTTTTATTTTATTATTTTTTCTATGTAACCAGGGTGCACAGTTATATTTTATGTATAACCACAAATATCTGGAACCAGCACACCCATGTAAAAAAAATTTCACCTCTTTATTTACATCATATTAGGTCCAACGTTTCAGTCCTCATTAGGACATTTTTCAAGGATATTGGGTGTGGCGGTTCCTGATATTCGTGGATATATATAGATATATATACTTGTTTGCAATCAATAAAGTAAACAGAAAAGACCACTTACTTGTCACAGTCAGTTTTTTTGTAACTTGGTCCGGTGAATCTGCCTGTACCTGGACTGTGTAGGTATTACTGTATTCATCCTTCAGGTTTGCAATCAATAAGGAACCGTTTGGAAGTCCAATGGCATCAGAAAAATTTTTGGGTCCATTAGTGGTGGGAGGTGTAAGCCCTACAAGGTAGTTAATTATCTGGTTTGAAGCACTTGGAGCATCTCCTAGATACCAGGAAAAGCTTTTTAACATCCCGTTTATTTCACTGACACTGAGAGTGACGTTCTTGCCCTTCAAGGCACACTGTGGGATCAACTCAATGGTGAGGCTGCTGGCTGCAACCATGAACAGAGAGAGGAGCACTGGAAGAGAGACAGAAATATGAAGTGGATTAGAGAGGATACTGTCCTTGAGACTATCTATGTTGGCATAACCGCTAGTCAGCCTAAAATTATGATTATCCTTGTGGTGGCCCATTTGGTATCTCTCAACAATCTGCAGGTAGCACTTACTGGTCTAGTATAGCAGCTCAAATAATGCAGTTAAATATGTTGTTTAAATGTATGGCTTTGTTCTGAATATGTTGGCACCCAATTAGTGCTTCTGCCCATATACATTAACAGGAGAAATATGATTTTTGTAGTTCTTTGTAAACAGCTCTCTTCACAAATGAGGCGGAAATTCCCAATTCTCCACTACATTCCTGACAATATGGGATCCCCATCTTATCGGATTCCACTCTGCCCAACTCAGGTCTGCACATCACCACCTCCCAGGGGTAAATGGTCCCTAGGGACCCAAACAATTGTATTTCCTAAATCTAGAGCAGGGCAAAAAGGAAATGTTGTGGTGTCTGTTGGGCCCCTGCTTCTTTCTTTATACTGCCCAATGATAAGGAAAAGGGGAGCAAAGCATCGCCATCTTAGGTACAGCAGGCCTAAAGGACCAACACTTGGTTAAAATGCAGCAACATACTGTTAGATAATAAGCTCTTAGGAGTGGGGACTCTTCCTATTTTTATTCTGTATCTCTTGTTTGTATATATAATTGTAAAGCATTGCAGAGTTTGATGGCACAATGTAAATAACTGATGATGAAAAGTTATGTTATTTGTTTGCATATTTTTGCTTTTTACTAATACCGTACCTAATATGCCTTAGGCAAGTCACATCTTGTTTGGGGAAAACCCATGTTCTAATATTTTCACTGACTCACTGACTCCAGGAAGGTAGTAGATTGTCAATAAAACCAAGTAACCGAATGCAGGAATGAGCAAAGCCTGACCCCTGGCTTCTAAAATCAAGGAAATCATTGCAGATATCGGCTTCTTTAGCCAGTTCACCTGATTTGGAGCATGTTCCAGGGTAAAATATGGGCATTTCCATGAATCTGACAGCAGAACTAATAAACTGACTTGTGTACCTATTCTTTTTAGCTACTTCATTTTAAACATTGGAAATGGAGCATGGTTTGTTTTAAAGGAGAAGTAAAGTCATTTTCCACTTGGGGGTGCCAAATGTTAGACACCCCCAAGTGATTGAATTTACTTACCTAACACCCGGGGCCGGTGCTCCTATCGGAAGAAAGCTGCACCGGTACGGGGTTATTCCAGCGAGCACCACAGAGCGATCAGCTTCCTTCTTCTTCTTTCTTCAAATTTCCCGGGGCAGGCGCATGCGCAGTAGAAATAAATAGCCAACTTCTTCGTTACAGTTCAGACTTTTGCTCTTCTGAGCTCCGAGGTGCTTGCTGGAATAAACCCAGACCTGTGCAGTTTTCTGCACCAGCCCAGGGTGTCAGGTAAGTAAATAGAATCACTTGGGGGTGCCTAACATTTGGCACCCCCAAGTGGAAAATGACTTTCCTTCTCCTTTAAGAACCCATTCACTCCATGTTGCATTCAAACTCTTCTGTCTTCAAAGATACAGTAAGTGCCCAAGGGGAATATTTATCCAAAGGTGAAAATAAAGCTCAACACAATTCACCAAAGAGAACTCCACGATATTACATTAATTGCTACAGTAATTTTAAGGATAAAAGCATGAAAACCCCTCTTTTAATCAAGTGTTTTGACCACCGCCCTGGTACAGTTCCTACAACAATTCAAATGGATACATGTATGGGATGCATTATGCAGAACACTTGGGAAGAGGGGTTTATTGGATACGTGTCACAGTTTGGAGCTCCATTCCCTTAAATCCACTGAATTATTTCAATAATATAATTGTTCCTATTTTTAAAGAGGAAAGGCACATCGGTGAAAAATAAAGAATTGATTGATTGATTGATTCAATAGGATTCGTGATAAAAGGCATGCCAGTATTTGGAGAAGGCAGCATTACAGTGGTGGGTTTCTGCTTAGATTTGGAGTTTCTGCTAGGCCATACTCCTTTCTGGTTTCTTGAGGGAATTATTATATTTCAGGCTATGGGAGGAGTAAAGGAAGGCTGTGGCCCGACAGAACAATAACAACGTGTTCAAACCTGAAACTGCAAGCTGAATTACACATTTTAGGATATTGGATTTAATAGTTACATAGTTGGGTTGAAAAAAGACAAAGTCCATCAAGTTCAATCCCTCCAAATGAAAACCCAGCATCCATACACATACCCCTCCCTACTTTTAATTAAATTCTTTATACCCATATCTATACTAACTATAGAGCTTAGTATCACAATAGCCTTTGATATTATGTCTGTCCAAAAAATCATCCAAGCCATTCTTATAGTCATTAACTGAATCAGCATCACAACATCACCCGGCAGTGCATTCCACAACCTCACTGTCCTGACTGTGAAGAACCCCCTACGTTGCTTCAAATGAAAGTTCTTTTCTTCTAGTCTAAAGGGGAGGCCTCTGGTACGGTGATCCACTTTATGGGTAAAAAGGTCCCCTGCTATTTGTCTATAATGTCCTCTAATGTACTTGTAAAGTGTAATCATGTCCCCTCGCAAGCGTCTTTTTTTCAAGAGAAAACAACCCCAACCTTGACAGTCTCCCCTCATAATTTAAGTCTTCCGTCCCTCTAACCAGTTTAGTTGCACTTAGTCTCTGCACTCTCTCCAGCTCATTTATATCCCTCTTAAGGACTGGAGTCCAAAACTGCACTGCATACTCCAGATGAGGCCTCACCAGGGACCTATAAAGAGGCAGAATTATGTTTTCATCTCTTGAGTTAATGCCCTTTTTTATGCAAGACAGAACTTTATTTGCTTTAGTAGCCACAGAATGACACTGCCCAGAATTAGACAACGTGTTATCTACAAAGACCCCTAGATCCTTCTCATTTAAGGAAACTCCCAACACACTGCCATTTAGTGTATAACTTGCATTTATATTATTTTTGCCAAAGTGCATAACCTGCATTTATCAACATTGAACCTCATTTTCCAGTTTGCTGCCCAGTTTTCCAGTTTAGACAAATCACTGTGCAAAGTGGCAGCATCCTGCATGGAACCTATAGTTCTGCACAATTTAGTATCATCTGCAAAAATAGAAACAGTACTTTCAATGCCCACCTCCAGGTCATTAATAAACAAGTTGAAAAGCAAGGGACCTAGTACAGAGCCCTGCGGTACTCCACTAACAACACTGGTCCAATTAGAAAATGTTCCATTTACCACCACTCTTTGTAGTCTATCTTTTAGCCAGTTCTCTATCCAGGTACAAATACTATGTTCCAGGCCAACATTCCTTCATTTAACCAGTAACGTTCTGTGTGGCACTGTATCAAATGCTTTAGCAAAGTCTAAGTAAATCCCATCCACTGCCATCCCAGAATCGAGGTCTCTACTTACCTTCTCATAAAAAGAAATTAAGTTAGTCTGGCAAGATCTATTACGCATAAAACCATGCTGGCACAAACTCATAGTATTATGATTTGCTATGAAGTCCAGTATCTTATCCTTTATTAACCCTTCGAAAAGCTTTCCTATCACTGACGTCAGACTAACTGGCCTATAGTTTTCAGACTAACTGGCCTATAGTTAGTTCTCAACCCCCTTTGGGAGTCAAACGACCCTTTCACAGGGGTCGCATGGGCGTCCGCAAATAGGGGCAGGGGGGGTGCCCCCCCTGGAATTTTGCCATAAAACAGGACCAGCTGCCCTACTGTGTGACACGTTTTGGGCTCGGGCAGGACTGCTGCATGCTGGGTTTGGGCATGGTGTATTAATATGCTCCTCTCAGGAGGGGGGTGAATTGGGGGCCAATTTCCATGTATATGTGCTGAATGTGCAAATCACTTCATGGCCGGATTGTATGGTTGATGGCTAAACATCACACAATGCTTGTCTATTAAAAATAATAAAATACAGAAATATTAATAATTTTAAAAAGATAAATACAATTTTAAAATTAGGGTAAGTAAAATGGAGGTGTCACTGTAGGTATCCAGTTGGAACTAGAACGCTAGACTAGGGAATAACATTCTACAAACTGCTGGCTAGTAATTTTGAAAGTAGAAAATACCAAGTGCTGTCCTGGCAAACAATGAGTTTGTGTCACTAACAGAATGGCAATGCTATACCTGTGCAACAGTCACTACTTTATATGGAAACCAAAATATGGGTACAAGTCATTTGTGTAATATGTACATTATAAATTCAAATTGTAATTTGGTTTTAAAGTTATTTGTAAATGCAATTGAAAATAATTTTATGGTTGGGGGTCACCACAACATGAGGAACTGTATAAGGGTCGCAGCATTAGGAAGGTTGAGAACCACTGATTTAATGGGAGCCAGTTTGCTAGATGCCTCCCTAATGATCCTAAATGCTGTTGCAGTACAGCAATTCAGTTAAAGCTGGCCATAGACACACAGATCCTATTGCACGAATCGATGATTCGTACGATTTTCGGATCGTGTGTGGTATGTGCCAACATCTTTCGTCCGGCGGAGATCGGTCGTTTGGTCGATCGGTCAGGTTTGATTTTGACCTGACCGATCCCGCCGGAGCCCACGGCACATCGTAATCGGATCGTTCGGCCGAACAACCAGATTACCCCCGATATAACCATGCTCGTTAATGGCATATCGGGGAAAGATCCGCTCGTTTGGTGATGATGCCAAACGACCGGATCTTTGCATCTATGGCCACCTTAAAGGGATCCTGTCATCGGAAAACATGTTTTTTTCAGTTTCCCATCTGCCCCCAGTCATGTGACTTGTGCCTGCGCTTTAGGATGGAACTACTTTCTGGCAGGCTGTTATTTCTCCTACTTAATGTAACTGAATCAGTTTCAGTGGGACTTGGCTTTTACTTTTGAGTGAGTGTTGTTCTTAGATCTCCCAGGGAGCTGTTATCTTGTGTTATGGAGTTTTTATCTGATTACCTTCCCATTGTTCATTTGTTAGGCTGCTGGTAGGGGGGTGATATCACTCCAACTTGCAGTACAGCAGTAAAGAGTGACTGAAGTTTATCAGAGCACAAGTCACATGACCGGGGGCAGCTGGGAAATTGACAATATGTCTAGCCCCATATCAGATTTCAAAATTCAATATAAAAAAATCTGTTTGCTATTTTGAGAAATGGATTCAGTGCAGAATTCTGCTGGAGCAGCACTATTAGCTGTTGCGTTTTGAAAAAAACATGTTTTCCCATGACAGTATCCTTTTAAAGTAAACAGGCCCGTATTTGTGGTGAGGCAACAAAGGCCTGGGCTTAGAGCGCAAAAATTCAGGAGTGGTATGCCGCCCAGCCGCATTGTAGGGATCATTGAGGAGCCACAGCTACCCAGCATTTTGGCGCTTGCAAGTGCGCAAGCTCTCACGTGGGGGCGGGGTGCATGGGAAAGTTGGTGGGAGCTAGGACCTGGTGGCCTAGGGGTGCCAAAAAAGAAAATCTGGGCCTCTAAGTAAAGGGTTCTTGTACAACTGCACTCTAACTTTGTACGCTGTTGTAGGGTTTATATATTAGATTAAATTATTCCCAGGAACTGCAGCAGTGCAGGCAGACACAGCCAAAGATTTTATAGGTTGTACCAGGACTCATGAAATTTTAATGAGCAGGAGCAGCATTTAACAGAGCAAGTTCCACTAGATACAGAATAAAGTCACAAACTAGGTTGCTGAAAGTTTCCCTTCTCCCTATTTCCCTGTTGGGTCAGTGCCAATTTCCAAGAGTTTTTACTGTCTTTTCGCGATTTGTTTTTATTTCCATATTGTTGCTAAGTCACTTTTCCAGTTTTGCTATGGTTACGATGCCTACTGCCCAGCCACTAATTTCCGTGTCACATTCTTGCCCCACACCCTTTTTGTCACGATCATTCCTGGGTAATAAGAAATGTACATATAAATTGCCCTGATACTTCTGCAGTGGCTGAGGTTTCTCCAAACAGTCAAATGGGGAAAGAGTTTATTGTTTAATTTGCCAGGAAAAGAAGTTACAGAGTTACGTTCTGATTGGCCAGGCAAAGCAGTTATACAGGAGCAGAACCAATCTGCATTGGGATCTGCTACAAACCAGGTGGTCTTCCAATACTTCAGTTGCATTTCCCCCACAAGTACATCATATTGTCCCCTAAGTCACCACCAAGCGCAGAACCCATGCAGTGACCCCAGAAAGTAAGCAGTATTAAGATCCTCACCATACAAACTGATTCATATAGCGCTAGCAAATAACTCACATGGACATGGACTACTAGTACATTATTCTTGTCCATTATTAAGGACTTTGACAAACCTTTGCAATCCTTAAAGAACCAGATATTCAGGGTCTCCATCGGGGGGGGGGGCAGGATTGCCGTCAGGGACCCAATCAACAAGGGTGGCCAAGACTACCACAGAAGAGGACAGGCCTCCGCATTAAAGGGGTGGGGCATGGGTAGGTCTGGGTACAGCCAGAGAGATATAAGGTGGCCCTGCAACTAGTGATGTGCGGGGCCCGAAGCCTGCCCTCCCTCCACCCGCCTTCCTTTTATAGACCAGCGCCACCCCGCCAATGATGTCACAAAAGGGGCGAACAGGTGCGCGGCTATAGAGCCGGAAGCCAGCAGTTGAAGGTGGCAGGCGGGAAGAGCTCAACCCGCAACTGCCCGCGAAGAGGAGTGCGAGTTCGGCCCGAACCCGCCCAACCCATGGGTATCGGGCCGGCCCACACATCACTACCTGCAGCCTTCAGCCTCGTGCCTTAATATGGTCATGGTCATATCCTTATACGGTACTTTACAATAAGGAGTAACAATATCCGATTGATTAACTCATTTAAGACTTAAAGCAATTTCTGATTGGTTGCTCTTGGTAACGGGGGGGTATAATTTTCACGTTTTTGTAAATTGCCCTCTTAGCATGTGGCTGTGGATATTACAACTCGCAAGTAAGGTTGCCACCTTTTAAAGAAATTTAATACCGGCCTTCCTAAATATTTATCTTTTTCCCCTATTAATAACATTGGGATCAACCATCATTTTTTGCCAGGTCAGTAAAATACTGGGCAGGTGGCAACCCTATTTGCAAGGTGCCTTCTTTCACAAATGCGTGAGTTTTCAAATATTTTAAGTCACTGCTAAATCAGTGGAAAAGGCAGCCTATCCAAAAGTGAGCCTGAAAACCCCCTGAAACTGGGCTTAAAGGGGTGGTTCACCTTTAAGGTAACTTTTATTATGTTATAGAACGGCCATTTCTAAGCAACTTTTCAATTGGTTTTCATTATTTATTTTTTTATAGTTATTTGCCTTTTTCTTCTGAATCTTTGCAGCTTTCAAATGGGGCGTCGCTGATTCCCTTCTAAAAAAACAAATGCTCCGTAAGGCTACAAATGTATTTTTTACTACCGATCCTTCTATTCAGGTCCTCTCCTATTCATATTACAGCCTCTTATTCAAATCAATGCATGGTTGCTAGGGTAATTCGGACCCTAGCTACCAGATTGGTTAAAATGCAAAATGAAGTGCTGCTGAATAAAAAGATAAATAACTCAAAAACAACAAATGATAAAAAATGAACCCCACTCACAAATTGTCTCCTAATATCATTCTCTACATCGTACTAAAAGCTAATTTAAAGGCGAACAACCCCTTTAAGCATGTGCCTTTTTATTTTGTAAGGGGTGGGGCTTTTTCTGCATAAAACAGAAGCATGTAGAGTGTAAGCTCAAGGGGGCAAGGTCCTCCTATCCTGTGGCCCAACACATGCTTCATAATCTCTAAACACACACAATTTGCTAAATCAATGGGGAAAATACTATTTTGATTTAAATCAAAGCTCAGAAAAAGCTGCTGATGGCTTTTTGATGTTTTTTTTTATAAAGGATTTCACCCCTGACATGTTGTGGGCTCTGCTGCTTCTGTAGCAAAGAACTAAAGATAAAAAGGAGGGAACAGGACAGAAGACAATAGGCCATAACAGGGTGTGCCCAGCTGTTGCGCTGCTGTGTTTTGGGACGTGACTCGGGTGTTGCTCGGCTGAGCCACTTATAGACACAAATAACCCCTTTACCTTTAAGCTGATAGACCCTCACAGAGAGTGTCCTTCCGCGGCTGTACATGGTGCTCTGGGTACCGAGTCTCCGATGCTCCAGGAAATGGCTTGAGAACTACTTTCACTTTGCTTCGCTTCTCCCTCCTGGGAGCCGTGGGCGTGGCTGTACTGAAACTGCTTTGTGCTCGTCATAAAACTGCTGCACAGACCGTACAGCCGGAACTACAGTGATCTTACTGAGGCGGGAACTGATCTCTGCTGTGTGAACCAAATCCATGACTTATGTTGCTCACAATTACTGTATTGCCTTTGTACTATGTGCTCTGATATATTCCACAGACAAGTACAGAGGAAGCAGTAAAGCACTAGTTAACCAGTAAAGCCCTAATTAATAAACAATCCCACTATGTCTTGGTAGATTATTAGGGATGGGTGAATTTCACCGATTCGTTTCACCATAAATTCACCGTCGGCGACAGCATTAAAGTCTATGGGCGTCCAAAAAATTTTTGTTGTGCGACGTAATTTTTTTTTGACGCACGTCTTTTTATTTTGACGCACAAAGCCATACAAGTCTATGGGTGTAATTTTTTCCTGCCAAACAAGGTGAAAAAATGTGCCCATCCCTATAGTTTAGGTCAATTTACCAATCTTTTGGAGCCCTAAATTAAATATACTATGGGGCCCAGTTAGGGTTGCCACCTGGCCAGTATTTTACCGGCCTGGCCGGTAAAAATGATGGTTGATCCCAATGTTATTAATAGGGAAAAAAGATAAATATATAAAAGGCTGTTATTTTTTTCCAGAAAAGGTGTCAACCCTAGGCCCAGTAATATCTGTTTATGCCGCAGTTAGGGTTGGCACCTTTTCTGGAAAAAAAATACTGGCCTTCCTATATTTTTGGCATTTTTTTCCTATTAATAACATTGGCATCAAGTATCATTTTTACTGGCCAGGCTGGTAAAATACTGGCCAGCTGGCAACCCTAGCCAATGTACATAGCAGCGGCAGGCCAAGCAGACGCCCTAGGCAACCTGGCTGGTCGCAGCGCTCAGGTGAGCAAATGTGCACAGGGTCGAATTTCGTTTCCAGCCGCGCCCCTATTCCGTGTGATCCTAGTGCCCTTGGGCCTCGCAGTCCTAGTTCTCGCATACCTCCCAACATTTTGGAAATATAAAGAAGGACAAAAAAGTTGCTGAGTGCCGTGTGGCAATTTTTTGACCACGTCACTTTTGTGGCCGCACCCCTTAATTACCATGTTCATTTTACAAAATTTGGCAGGTTATGAAAGTCTGAACATATTTCTGTGTTTTTTTTCCAGTTTTGCTAATGAAGGTGAATTGCCCTTTAAACTGTGAGTTTAACTTCTCCCAAGGGACCTTATATTGTTACAATTACTTATTTGCTTATCTGAAATTGTTACAAAAGTATCTTATCTGCAAATGTGGCTGTTCTGGGCTCTACCAAAAGCCAATTGAGTTAGAAACTTTGTTTCTTTTTCTGCCAGTGCAGAGAAAACTTTCTAGTACAGGCATGTCCAAAGTGCGGCCCGGGGGCCAATTGCCGCCCGTTTTCGAATTTACACCGGCTCTCATCCTCCATCATGAAATTAATAATAATGAGGCCCTCCAGCACAGTGCGATCAGGAATCCCATAGCAGTAATATTAAGGCACATTAGTGAAATGATCTGCCACTTGATCTATACTGCTGCCTGTGGGCTGAAGGTGTTAGTAATAGACAAGTACTGGCACTTAGAGACGCACTGTTTTCGCATACTTCTTTAGGGCTGAAGGTGTCAATGGACGTACTGATGTGCCAGTACAGTAAACTAAAGAAGTATGGCGTCGCTATGTTCCAGTACATGTCTATTACTAACACCTTCAGCACAAAGGCAGCAGTATAGATCAAGTGGCAGATTATTTCACTAATGTGCCCAAATATTACTGCTACGATTACTCGATTCCTGCAATTTAATGTTCATGGTTCAAAGAATGTCAGGCTGAATGATCGGCCCCCACACATTTTCACCTCACCAAATCTGGCCCTCGCTGCGAAAAGTTTGGTGACCCCTGTTCTAGTACAAACGAGGGACTGCAGGTTGAGCTGTCAAAAGAGGGACTATCCCTCTAAAAACAGGACAGTTGGGAGCAGGCCTGGACTGACAATCTGTTAGTTCGGGCAATTTCCCGAAGGGCTGCTCCATTTACCTGTGAAATGGGCTGCTTCTGATTTGCGGCGTCTGGGCAGGGGTAGAGAAACTCTTGCAGCATGTACGCTGTGCTTCTCCTTCACACACACACCAAGCAGCTGCATGTTCCTCCCTCCTCCTAAGATCAGTCAGGGAAAGGCAAAGTCCCTCTGATTGGCCAGCAGACGGGTTGGGAGGTGTGTGTTTGTGTGTCTCTGTGTTTGTGTGTCTCTGTGTTTGTGTGTCTCTGTGTTTGTGTGTCTCTGTGTTTGTGTGTCTCTGTGTGTGTCTGTGTGTGTCTCTGTTTGTGTGTCTTTTTGTGTTTGTGTCTGTGTGTATGTGTGTGTCTCTGTGTTTGTGTGTCTCTGTGTGTGTCTCTCTGTGTGTGTCTCTGTGTGTCTGTGTGTGTGTCTCCGTGTTTGTGTTTCTCTGTGTGTGTCTCTCTGTGTTTGTGTGTCTCTGTGTGTGTCTTTTTGTGTGTGTGTGTGTCTTTTTGTGTCTCTGTGTGTGTGTGTTTGTGTCTCTGTCTGTGTGTTTGTGTCTCTGTGTGTGTGTCTGTATGTTTGTGTCTGTGTGTCTCTGTGTCTCTATGTGTTTGTGTGTCTCTTTGTGTGTGTCTGTGTGTTTGTGTGTGTGTTTACATGTGGGCTGCTTTGTTTGTTTTTCGCCTGGGCTGCTTTTTGCTCCCAGTCCGGCTCTGGTTGGGAGTTATGTGCTCGCACTGCCCCCATCCTCGCGAGCGCATGCGCTGGAGCACCGGGGACCTGCGAATCGCCAGTGCTCATCAGAAAGCAGCTGGACAGCCCTACAACCCCTCATATTTTGAGGTCCGCACGTGCATGCACAAATAGACACTGGCCAGAGCACAGAAAAGGGTTATATACCAGTCAGTCTTCCATGTATCACATATGGTTCGTAAAACAGCAGGGCCAGATTTACATAGCAGGCACCCCTAGGCCCGCTGTCATTCGTTGCCCCGTCCCCACCCTTTTATTCAAACAAATTTTCATCATGGGGCCAGAGCAATGGGGATTGACATACAGGAAATTTTATCATATCTCCTGATTCTCCCCAGTGTTTCTGAACCAATGTGGGTGTGGTTGGACAGCATGCTTCCGTTTAAAATCCTGCCAATTATCCAGAAAGTCCCGAATTACGGCAATGCCGTCTCCCATAGACTCCGTTTATCTCAATAATCTTAATTTTTAAAATGATTTCCTTTTCCACTGTAATAATACAACAGAACAAACTAAAAAATAATTAATCCTTGTTGGAGGTTAAACCAGCCTATTGGGTTTATTTAATGTTTACATGATTTTCTAGTAGACTTAAGGTATGAAGATCCAAATTATGGGAAGATCCATTATACGGAAAACCCTAGTTCCCAAGCATTCCCATACCTGTAGTATGACTAGTTCCACTTTCTTAAAACAGACAAACTATTACAAGATACCGGATATGAAAATAATAAGGAAGTAAAAGTTGTGTGCTTGTGCATTTGCCTTAGCTGTTTTTAATAGTGGGAAAATAGATTATGCCATTTCCATTTCTTCCTTTTATGTAAATATACTTTAGACTTGACCCTGGTTCACCTTCCTCTATCGGGGATTACCAAAAAAAAATAGATTTTGGTGGATGTGTATGGACAGATAGAAGTTCTTGCAGAGAAATGACTTCTGGTGTTGCTGGCATTTAAACCACCAAATGAAAGCAATTTCTGGATCGAAATACCAACCTTGCTATACTTTTAGCATTTTTCTCTATTATTAATATTGGCATCATCAGGGTCTAAAACACAGTGTACATGTGCAAGCACACGCCAAGCAGGGAGCAGCGGCGGGGGCCCTGAGTCTGCAGCCCCTGTGGGCATCTGGCCCCCCAGTCCGATCCTGGGCATCATGCATCATTTCTACCAGCCAGTTGGCAATCCTGCTAAACAAAACAACAAGGATAGAGGAAGGGTTCAAGAAAAAAACAAAAACTGTATATTTTTCATGATTAAAACAATTGCCAAAAAGTATATTCAGCACAGTTACCAGTGCCAGATTTACAAAGTGGGCGCCACAAGGCCCACTGCCATTCGTCGCCCCTGTCCCCTTCCCTTTAATCATGAAAATTTTTCATCATCGGGACCAGAGCAATGGGAATTGGCACACGGGATGTACGTGGGTGTGGTTGGGCAGCATGCCGCCCCCTAAAATCTTGCTGCCCTAAACCCAGGCCTTGGTGGCCTTTCCACAAATCCTGGCCTGTTTATTACACTTGTGTTGAACACAATGGAAATATGCCCCTGTAACTTTTAATTGAAAAGGCATTTTTGAAGGGCTTCCAATGTTCAATGTATGCTAATTTCGGCGCTGCTCATGCCATAATGCAGTAGCTCTTGATGAAGAAAGCAGCTCCTCATAAAGCAGAATTGTGGGGTGAGTCAAAAAACAGGGACGATAGCTCTATATAAAATAGCTACAGACGGACACCAGATCCAAGGACATGAAACCATGCTGTTCCCATGAGATAGGGACTGACGGGAACCTTAGCTTGCACCTCTACAAAGGACCTAATATACCTCACTAGTGGGGCCGTTCTAGCTCTCCCAAACTAGGGAAACACTCACAACTGAGAGGAAGGTTCTTGCAGCTGCCCTTACTGCATATAAATACTGTAAGATATGTGTGTCAAAAGGGCACAATATTGTGTGTATTTCACCAGCATTAGGTTGGTGAAGTGAAAACTCCAGGGAAAAGTCTGTGTGGCTGCAGCAAGTAATGCTGTTTAATTCTGCTAGCAGGGTGGGTTCCCATTCCTTGGTCCATGAAGGGTTTGCAGCTGCCTAAACTAGGTAGGTAGTTAAGTAATTAGCTAATTAAGTGTAGTTAAAAGGAGGTGTGGAGCAACACCTCAGGGCTCTTACCCGTTGATACCTCCTGGAGCTGGAGGAGGGTGAGGAGCCATGGATACCACCACGTGCAGAAAAGAAAGCTAACCAAGGTAGCAACTCCACCACTGTTTAGAAACGTGTATACATTTTATTGAATAGTAAACTGTGTTGCACCAGAAGTGCATAACAATGAAATAGAAGTATTTAAGATGGGGTGTTTAATAGAATAAAATTACCTTTCACAAACAGATACAAAATACACAGTATTAATTTTACTCCTATATCACATAGCACACGCACAATAAAGTATAAAGGGGACCTGTCACCCAGATATAAAAAGCTGTATAATAAAAGTACAGTTCAGATTAAAAACCAAAATTCTTTTTTTTTATCCAAACCTGTTATAAAGGCATATAAAAATCAAAGATGTCAATCATAAATTGACAGCCCCACCTCTAAGCTTTAGGCACAAAGACAGGGCAGGCATTACTTTCACTTTCCATTCTGCACCTCTGAGATGTCACTGTACACCTTGCATTTCCTCTCCATTCTCATAGTCTAAAATTGTGTAGCCAGTGCATGGGCATGTGACTCAGGCCCCCGTATAAACAAGATTTTGGGAAGTTTCGCTTAAAGTTTTCACAAAATGGTACCTGCCTGCTTGGTGGGTTGTCAGTTCTAAGTCTGAAGGAAACACGGTTCAATAATTTATATAGTGTAGGTAATGCTGATTTTGCTTGACAAACACAATAGAAAATAATTTAGAATTATTTCTTAGGGGTTACAGATCTCCTTTAACATATGAAATGGTCACAGCAGGGGAGCCCATTATGGGGGGCTGATCATACATGATTTGGGGAATTACCCAACCCTAAACCCTTCCCATCCCAATCTAACTTTTTAAAAGTTTTTAAGGGCAATGCTCTTCACACCCATCTGATAATGACATTACGAAGCCTCTCCGGGTTTTGCTATTTTGTCCCTGGACTCACACAACACTAGTGGGGTCTACTGCCTCTGGCCTCTGCACTCAACCCATTAACAATATATTTAAGACACTAAGACATTTTTGCCTTACGCTACCAAGAAATGCCTTACCCTTTAAACAAAACAGGGATTGTTTGTCCGTATATTGCATTATATTTAAGCTGGCCAACTACGTCAAAGTCATCCCTGGTATGGCCAGTCCTACACTCAACTTGCATCTGATTCATTAAGAATTCTTCTCCTTCTGATACATTTTACACAGGGAATAAGTTGAATCGGCACCTTACTTGCTGCTTTCAAGGTTAAAACTCCCAAACGTGGTTGCCCTTTTATTGGCCATCACTGGGATCACCTGACTACAGTTTGAAAGGGTGGGAGCTCCTTTTAAAGGGCAACATATTGCCATTGCCCCCTTGAAGGTACAAACTTTGTTCAGGGTTCCCTTAGTTACTGAAATGGGTGCAGATATTGGAAAATATTGGTGTAGCAGTCATTTAGTCATTGTTCCAAGAATATCTAAGATACCCTAACTGACCATCAAGCTTAGTTTCAGGTGTATCTAAGTGAGTACATGTTAGTGCTCTAATCCAACCCAGGTAGGACATCCCCACAGTTTGAGAACAATTTTTTTTAACAATGGGGTCATAAAAATCCTTGTAGTACCAACTTGTTCTTGTCTACTTCCAGTTGGATTGCATTGCCCCAAAATATTTTGCCAGCGTTGCCACGCGCAGGGACATCGCCAATTCACTAACAGACGCAGGCGCCAATTCGCTAGCGAACAGGACCATCGCTAGTGTTAATTTGCACTCTATCGCCAGGCGACTTTTCGCTCTCGCGAATGATCGTTACTCTGCAAATTCAATAAAGTGTGGATTTTACTGGACATTACCTCTTTCGCCAGGTTTGACTTCGCCACCTCAGACCTTACGAAGTTCTTAAAAGAAGCTAGATCTTCCTCAATCTTCTGTCACTTACATCTGTGCCGAAAATGCATTAAAGTTCCAAAAATGCTGCCAACTTTTCCTTTTTGAATTAGAATTGTCTGCAAAAGTCCTGATTTTTTTTGGCTGACTTGAACTTTTTTTGGGTAACTGGTTTTCTCCAGATATTTGATAACATTTGGAACATTCATTTTTATGGTAGGCTCATGTGTAGGGCATACATATATAAGAAAAAGTGGTAACTTCAAGCATTTGCACCAGCATTTATTATAAAGACATCCATACAACTTTAAATTACCCGCCATATGCAAATTGACGAATAAGCGCAAGATCACAAGCGATTTTCTCTAGGTACAAATGCGAAAAGTCGCCAGCGTTCAACGCCCGGGACTAAACTTTGCATTCTAGTGAATAAGTGTATTCGTAGTGCTTTTGTGCCTGGCGAATTGGTGTGAGGGGTGCGAAGCTGACGCTGGCAAAAATTTGCCTGTTAGTGAATCTGCCCCATAGAGTCTCAAATACAATGTTATAGACACAATGGTTCGTTGACAACTAGCTTGGCAAAATTGCTTTTAGAATTCTGGAAACTTGCCTATCACAGTGCAGATGCAGTGCAATTTACTCTCAAGCATAAATAAGGGGACGGGTAGTTGATAAGATACATTGTAGGTAAAAAGAATTTCACTTTGCTCCTAGCCTCCCTTTTAAAATAAGTATACCATACAATCTGTAGAAAATACTGATAAGGGTGGATTAAAAGTCTGGATTCTTTTAGTGTGAGGAACAAACTGAAAATTGCAGTGGGGAAACATACATTACTAAAAAAATTAAATGTATTATAGTCATCAACTGCAAATTGAAGGGAAAAAAAATTTTGCATAGAGGGAAAAATGTTTAAAAAAATATTGATCAGGTATTTAAAAGATAAATTGGTACTGAAGGTAATGAAGATGCGGGGGGAAGTCTTCACTTATTTGTATTATGCATTTTACTTATATCCCATTTTAAGGTCACAGTAGGCATTATCTTGCTGACGCTGCAGCCCCTGCAAAAGAGAAATACATATTATATGAACAGTTTATTCCTCCTTTAATTTTCAGTGCCTGTAGCATTTATTCTTAGCTGGAGCCATTCCTTAAATATTAAACTCAGAGTGCATGGACAGTAGACCTCTAAGGAGGGTTGAAAACAGCATCTGAAAGAAAGTTGATCCGCATATGCAATAACTCCATAAAGCATAAGCACCAAACTCCATAAAGCATATTAGCTGTGGTTTGTTTTGGATTGCAGGTGTATTGTAGTATGAGGAGTCCTGTAGAATTCTGCTAAAATCTATAGCAAATGCAAAAAACATAGGATCTCTGGTGCCACTAAATCAGAGGGTTCATAGGGTCTATAAGCACCCACAATTGCTTCTTGATTATTGTTGGCAATCGCTTTTTGAGTATTGTCTCTTGGATAAAATATATGACTTTTCCTCTGCTGACAGTCTCATCACACCAAGGGGGCAGATTTATCAAGGGTCGAATTTCGAAGTAATGGGAGTTTTTTTGAACTCCCATAACTTTGAAATTCGAATAAAAAAAGACCAACCAAAATTTATCAAAGAAATCTAAGGTTTTTTTTGTGGGTGAATAGGCTGTTTTCGTTCAAATCAAACAAATCAAACGAATCAAAGTAACATCATATTCGATCAAATTCGATTCGAAGTTCTTTAAAAAAAACTTTGAATTTTCAAAGTCCACCAATTAACTCCAAATAAGTTCCAGGAGGTCCCCAATAGGCATAAACAGCAATTCGTCAGGTTTTAGATGGCGAATGGTTGACGTTGAATTTTTAAAAAGACAGTACAGTAGATTTTCAAATTTTTTTCAAATTCAAATTGAATTTGGACTATTCCCTATTTAAAGTATACAAAAAATAGCTCGAAATTTAAATTTTTTACTTTGAATTTTTACTTCGACCCTTGATAAATCTGCCCCAAATTTTCTAAAGACTCCTTATTCAAGAGCAGAGCCGGCCAGTCCCAACAGGAGCCCTAGGCAAACCGGCTGCACAAAATCGATGTGCGTGCATGCGCAGAAGCGCAAATACACGAAGAGAGATGCGACTGGACATGGGGTAGGTGACAGAGCAGGTATATGCCTGGCACCCCCCAGCTTTACGCTCTAGGGACGTGCCTACTCTGCTTGGCCCGGCCTTTTTCAAGAGTACATGGTTAGATTATGTTAACTCTGAGATCTTAGAGGAAAAGATCTTACCGTGTATGCAGATTCCACCGTGATGTTTTGTCCCTGAGGGAAAGAAGGAATACATAGATCTAGGTCTAGTGGATATCATTCTTCAAATATAGCAAGGATTTATTACCAGGAGCATAACTACAGAGGATTCAGACCTTGGGGTTGCATGGGAGACCAGGAGTGTAGAGGGCCCAGTAAGGCCCTAATTAGTGACCAATATATATAGTGGATAATGCACCCCCTACCTTAATTTATATAGATATTAGAAGTCACCGAGGAGTTGCGTGACCATATAAAAGCACAAAGTAACTAATACATTTCAGTAGGGGGTGCATTATTCATTAAAATCTACAGTCTTTCTATGTGTTGTGTCTTCAAGGAGCTCTCTGCTCTATTTTAATATGCACAATGCCACACTTCAGTTTATTCCCCTTTTGTTCCCCTGTGCTTTTCAATTTTATTCTCTCACTGTACTCCCTCTGTACCGGTGTTATAGCTGCATTTTTGTCCTTCTTTTGATATGACTGACTTCTGTGGTATCCTGACCATGCATGTTATATTGCTGCAGGTTGCTGCAGTGGTAGAAAGGGAAAGGAGACACAAAGGGTGGGAGGTGCAGGGGGAGCAACGCCAGAGAAGAATGAGAGTAGGAGGGTGAGAGGGACATATGGTTGAAGGGGCAGAGGGAGTGATACAGACAGGGGATTTATGGTGGATGGAGAGTGGGAGTCACAGAGGGCACAAGACCTTAGAGGAACCTGGGTGGGTGGAACAGATTGAGCGAGGCACATTGTGAGCAAGACTGGATTGATAGATGGAAGTTGATAGTGGCAGACAGAACAAGACCTATTCTATTCCATCCATTCTATTGCTGGCCAGGTGGCAACCCTAAGTATGTCTCAAATCGTTTACTCTCTTTTTATACCTGTCTCTCTATATATCATCTTAATAAAAAATGTTTTGGCATTTTGCTTTAGTTCTCTAGACTGTAAACTATATTCAAACATATGGTGAAGTTCTTTCAAACCACAAAATAGATGTCTAGTGAGTGGCAGATAAAGATGTAGGTTAGAAAAGGGAAAATTGTATCATACATATAGTGATTTTCCTTTCCTGGACACTCCATGTCATAAACACGGGATAGCCCCACCCCAGTGCTCCTATCAGAAGGACCATCTCCAAAGCTTTAAAAGCTCTACCCCACCCCCAATCTGGTGTCTCTAGAAACTACTGAAAAAAGATGGGAAACTATGACATGGAGTTATTTATTAAAGTCCGATTTTTTTTTCTGGTCGGTGAAAAACACAATTTTTTTCTAAATAAAAATACATAATTTTTTTCGAGATTTATTAAACTCAGATGGTGTTTAAAGGCAGAATTAAAAAGTACTCCATCTCAGACCTGTCGAATTCATATAGAAGTCAATGGCAGATGTCCCATTAACATTTTAAAGATATCCTGATCTGCACTGGGCTTCATACAATAATTCGAATATTTTGTGATTTTCAGGTGATAATCTGAAAAAGTCGCAGGATTCGGGCATCAAATCTGATGAATTCATACAATTTGGATTTTATTGAGTCTTATCAAGTCTTTTCCACATAAGAAAATGTATTAATAAGTTTTTTCAGACTGGTAAGGCACAAGGATGGGGGGGGGGAGACAGAGCACTTGCCACTGGACAAGCTAAGAGCAGGCCAGGTGGGCACATGGTTCAAAGACAAACAAGTGATATCGGCCTCAGTACCACTGTGCCTATCTGATCCAGAAGATGGAACCATGAGGACTCAATACAAATGAAGTTTGGGAGGGGATATCTCAAGGACTAAAAACTCCCAGGACACTTTCCAGCAAGCCCTAATGCTTTCCCAAGGCTTGAAAGAAAAAAATTGCTTCCATTGGGAGCAAAAAAGTAAACTGGAGCAGAAGGACCAAAAGACATTGGATTGGGGTGAGCTTTTAAAGCTCTGGGTAGGATCCATCTGATGGGAACCCTGGGACAGGCTATCCCGCGTGTATGACCCGAAGTGTCCAGGGAAAAGGCTTCACACAAACACTTACCACTCCTCCATCGATAACATTGTCGTATGTTGCAGATGTATCTTGTTTGTTATTAAATTTCCCTGCTGTTTAAATAAAATATGGTTTATCTTTGCAGCCATGAAATAAAGGAAGATAAAAGCAACAACTTTGTCTGTATGTGCAAGTTTGCTTGTAAATTTATGTGTTCCCACATTTTATATTTTGGTAGTCCCACCTATATTTAATGCACAGAATATTTCACCGATTTTAAACCATATCATTTTGGACCCCTGAAAAACATAAAAATGGGGTTTCTACTGTATATACTTTCTATATATTTATATACTGTAAACATAATACTGTATACTTTCAGAGACTGCTTGTGAGAATGAAAGATAATAAAGGGGTGTTTAAAAGTCCTCATTACTGTATCACATTATGGACCAATTCAATGATAAAAAGGTTTATCATGTGACAACTCATGAGATTCAATGATGCAATTAAATTCAGAAAAACTTATCCCATGGTTTCTCATATGAAAATTCTATTGACGTCTATGGGGGAAAAGTAGAACTGAATTTGGATAAAAGTTTTGTCCAGTCTAATTGAATTTTGTTCATGAGTTTTCATGTGAAACCTTGATATCATTTTTTCGGGCCTATAACTGATATACATTGGTGCTACATACACACCAGGTACACATAGCAACCAATCAGCAATTAGTATTAATCAGATTACTACAATTTAAATGTATCACCGCAGGTGACTTAAAGAGTCAAAAAACTGTTTTGCTTTTGCAAAATAATATTGTTTTCTATTCTACAGGCATGGGACCTGTAATAATTTGGATCTCCTTACTTTAAATCTACTAAAAATATAATTAAAACATTAAATAACCCCAAAAGGATTGTTTTGCCTTCAATAAGGATTAATTATATTGTATACCTTAGTTGTTATCAAGTGCAAGGTACTGTTTAATTATTACAGATAAAAAGAAAATCATTTTTGAAAAATTTGAATTATTTGATTAAATGGGAGTCTATGGGAGACTGCCTTCCCTAAATTCAAAGCTTTCTGGATAACAGATCCCATACCTGTAATTGTAACTAGGGATGAGTGATCCTTCGATCGATCGAACGTTTAGCGCTAAATCCTTCGACTTCGATATTCGAAGTCGAAGGATTTCAATTCGAGGGTCGAATTTCGAAGTATTTTTTACTTCGAAATTCGACCCTTAGTGAATCTGCCCCTTAATGTTTATTTAGTAAAGGCAGAAAATCTGGGGAACATTTTTTTTTTTATTCTTAATCATTGATTGGCAAATTTACAAAAAAAATACTTAATTATTTTTTTCAGGAGTAAAACAATTGGTTGTTCTTATTTGCTTTTAATCCAAAGATGAATTAATTTTAAAAACATTGATATTTAATGAATGTATATTGGTAACTTGCTTGTAATTGCATTTTCTTTCAATGTGCAAGATCCCTTTACTGCCTAGAAATAATTGTTATTGATGATATATATACAGTACACACATATATATATATATATATATATATATTATAAACAAAATAATTTAATTATATAAGATATAATACGAAAATGCAATCAGAACTAAATCAATAAATCAAAATCAAATCCAACTCATATTACTTTATCCTTATACTGTAGGTGAAATAGCTTTTTTTTACATTTCCTTTGGCCATTTTTTAAATTTTTCCCATATTTACAGGGCTTTGGAGCCTTTGTTTGAACCAAGGTACAAAGAGGAACATTTTTAAGATAAAAAATGTGAAACCAGGCAAAATCAAATGAACTGGGTGGTAAAATGTGGTAAAGACTGATGAGAGAATGTACATTACTAATACCTGAGCTGAATTGTAGCAGTGCAGCTGATTGGTTGCTGTGTTTAACTGCACTGGGTCCGGTAATGTAATCCACTGTCATTAAATACCCATAAGCATCTCATACTATACAATCGTTGACCTGGTGGCAAAATTATGGGAAACCTGAACTGATCCACAACCTGACAACTGGACATAGATCTACCAGTTTGGCAACTTTGTTAAATGAGTGGCTCTTTAAGTGTATGATTAGCTTTACTCAGTAGGATAACTTACCTGTATTTGCTTGTCTCACTGGAAGGATATACCTTGTGTACAGTAGAAATGTTACACAAGCGATCAATGCAAGTCCCACAAAGGTACCACAAATGATTCCGGCCAAAATGCCTACAGTGTTATCGACTGGAGGATCCACACAGACACCTGCAGGATGTAAACTCTACATTATAACTAGGAACCTTCAACCCAACATAAGTGAAAACAAAAAAATGATAGGTAATAGAAAAACAAAGATGATGATAGATAGATAATAGCTAGATAGATAGATAGATGATAGATAGATTATAGATAGATAGATGATGATAGATAGATTATAGATAGATAGATGATGATAGATAGATAGATAGATAGATAGATAGATAGATAGATAGATAGATAGATGCTATCATCAGTTATAAATGGTGCTTAGGGGTGTCATCAGTTACAATAGGTGCTCAGTGGTGAAACTTCTGTCACATGACTCACTGAAATGCATGTATTGTAATAAATAAAGTACCCTCTGTTGTAAAATATGAGGATATTAGAAGTCACCTCAGAGTTCAATGACCTGCATAAAAGCTCTTGACCTTGGGCCTTGTACTTTTATATGGTCATGGAACTCCTTGGTGGCAATATACTTATATTTTACAAACAAGGGAAAGTTGTGCTCACCACTATTTTTTAAAACCATTAGGCGGGGGTGCAATGAGGCTGTGACCACAAAATACATATAGTCAAATACAAGAGTCCTCTGCACTCGACCCATTATCAATATATTTAAGACAGCGACATTTTGTGCATACTGCTACTAAAAAATGCCTTACCCTTTAAACAAAACAGGGATTGTTTGTCCATATATTGCAATATATTTAAGCTGGCCAACTACGTCAAAGTCATCCCATATCTGGCCAGTCCTATGCTCAATTTTATCTGATTCATTAAGAATTCTGTTGCTTCATTATACATTTTACAAAGGGACTTGGTTTTACCTGCAACTTAACTTGCTGCTTTCAAAGTAAAACTCCCAAACTTGGCTGCCCTTTTATTAGACACCAGTGGGATCACCTGACTATAGCTGGGAAGGGTGGGAGCTACAACATGGAGCTGGTCACTGCTCCTGTATAAACTATAACAAACAAGGGAAAGTTGTGCTCACCACTATTTTTTAAAACCATTAGGCGGGGGTGCAATGAGGCTGTGACCACAAAATACATATAGTCAAATACAAGAGTCCTCTGCACTCGACCCATTATCAATATATTTAAGACAGCGACATTTTGTGCATACTGCTACTAAAAAATGCCTTACCCTTTAAACAAAACAGGGATTGTTTGTCCATATATTGCAATATATTTAAGCTGGCCAACTACGTCAAAGTCATCCCATATCTGGCCAGTCCTATGCTCAATTTTATCTGATTCATTAAGAATTCTGTTGCTTCATTATACATTTTACAAAGGGACTTGGTTTTACCTGCAACTTAACTTGCTGGACTGGCCAGATATGGGATGACTTTGACGTAGTTGGCCAGCTTAAATATATTGCAATATATGGACAAACAATCCCTGTTTTGTTTAAAGGGTAAGGCATTTTTTAGTAGCAGTATGCACAAAATGTCGCTGTCTTAAATATATTGATAATGGGTCGAGTGCAGAGGACTCTTGTATTTGACTATACTTATATTTTACAACAGGGGTTGCATTATTCTCTATATTATGGATATTTTATATTGTTGTGAAACACTCTAGGACAATAGTTCTCAAATAATGGAATTATTGCTTCCTCTTTCTAAGTACCCTCCAGCAGGAACAACTTCCCAGCCATAACACAAATCCATTGTCTTCTCTTATTTTATGTTCAGTTATGGTTTTGTTCAGCAACATGTGAATGTTCACCAATTAGACATCAATTAATTCCTGCTCTGCAAACATGTTCTCTGTAGATTCACATAAATGTGCCCAAGGTTCCTTCTCTAGAGCTACAGAAATGATAACAAAATAATCATAGGAAAACAGACTGCCATGGTCAGGATTGCATCAACAAGCCAATGCAGTCCTCTCCCAATGGGATTTTTAATTCTGCCTGATCCATATTTGTCTGATTTTTGCTCAGATATTGGTCAGACAGGCATATTGGGGCAGCGTCATGCACAGGCCAATAAACTGCTGAATCGGTCACAATATATTTGTTGGGGTGTGACATAAAGAGCAGTTGATTATACAGATGGCTTCTCATTGGATTGGCGAGAACTGGAAATAGATATTAGAGGGGTCAATGCCAGCTAAGCGGTTCCATGTTTGCAAGCAAAGTGCAAAAAGTTTATTTCCAGTAGGGCTGTATTCATGTCTGACAACTGCCCTGTCCTTGCCCTGCACATTGTACAGAGTGCAATTAATTTTGCCTTTATGTACAAATAACATGCAGTAATATTTGTCTTCCATGAGGGGCACTACAGCACCACAAATCAATATTGTACCTCTGGGATTGAAACCTTAAATTATATCCCACCTTTGCTTTATTAGATTTAATTGAGGGTGATAGTTTTTTTGACAACCCAACTTTGAAATTAGAGAAAGAGGTATTACATTTATTACATTGTTTCATGTGTGACATGACATATCTCTTTACTGGATACAGAAGGAAATTCATACCTTAAATGAGGTTCTTTCTTCACTAAGCCAGTTATGCTTGCAAGAAGCTTTTAGATGTAATTTCGAGAAATAAAAGTCTTCCTATTCTTTTTATTGTGTATGGTACAGATATCTAGACTTATTTATTAAACCCAAGAAAGAATTGCTAACTAAATTGGGATTCATAAGATCTTCTGAATACGGGAATTGAATAGTCAAATATTTCCTGGAAATTTTCAAATTTCTAAGTGCTTTAATGTTTCTATTTTTTCATGTATTTATTTTTCTTTGCTCTAATTTAATTTTATATTTTGTTCAGTTTTACTTTTATGATCTTTTGTTAGATCTTTATTGCTCTTGATTTGTCCATGAAAAGCATCATTTGCTATTGTATTTTTGTGCTTTTACATTTAATTTTTGTACTGCTTCTTTATTGACTAGTTTATGAATAATAATAATAAACATGTTGCAAAATGAAACCTTAAATTACTGTTTAGTGTTCTGATACCTGGTTGGTTTTACCATAAAATATCAATATTGATTTTAAAGGAGAATTCAACCCTTTAACAAAAAAGCCCACCCCCCCACCCCACGTAGACCCGCCTCCCTCCTCCCCCCAGCCTAACTGCCCCCCAGGGAAATGACCCATACTTTTTACTTACCCCTCGGCGCAGATTCTGGCATCGGAGTTCCACAAAGCCATCTTCCGGGTCTTTGTGTCTTCTTCCGGTGCTTCGCCAATTTTTGTGAGTTTCGGTGCAGGCGCAGTTGTTGCAAACCGGCAAATTGCTCCAACTGCGCATGCACCGACATGCCGATCGCCCACTGAGCTTGCCGAAGACCCGGAAGACGGCTGCGTTGAACTCCAATGCCAGAATCGGCACCGAGGGGTAAGTATAACGTATGGGGCATTTCCCCAGGAGGGCAGTTAGGCTGGGGGGAGGAGGGAGGGGGGTATACGTTGGGTGAGGGTGCACAGGTTTTTGGTTAAAAGGTTGAATTCTCCTTTAAGGAGTGATCACTAGTTGCAGATTACTCACCATAAGAACGCAGGTAAATAGTGTCCTTTGTTAAACTGTCCGCTTTTACTTGTACAGTGTAATTTGTCTGGTCTGAAGTATAAAGTATCGAGATGCTTAATGATCCATCTGAATAAGCAATGGCTCGAGGGAAGTATTCTGGCCCTTGCGTCACCACATTAGAAGATGAATTATAAGTTAAGATTAATGAGGAATTGTCAACAGATGAACTTCTATACCAGGAGAAAGAGAGAATGGTTCCACTGACCCCTATAACTCTGAGGGTGACAGGATGATTGACCACTGGATATTCAGGAATTGGCTGAATATTGATTCCATGGATCAGATTTATCCAGACACTGAAGAGAGCTGAAAGGGAGAAAGGAATGAGAGTCATTCAGAAGACTCTGGCACAAGGTGAGACACATTACTAAATAAAGGTGGCAATTCACTAAAATATCCAATTGTTGGTGAGGCTGCCAATTGAGCAAATCTCTCCCCACCTTAGGTGGACGATATTGGCTTTAACCCAATTGTTGGCCCTAGATTGGATTACAATAGCAGGTATATAAGACCTTGTACTAGCCAATGAAGTTCCCAAACCAATAGGAAAATCAAACTTGCCTGACTGACATCTGCCCAATTATAATAATAAAAGTTACTTTCAAATTAAACATGAAAGCCAATTTCTATTTTTTATGAAAGTATACATAGCTGTTGTAAACTCATTTAAAAATCCCAGCTGTCAATCACATTTTGTCTGCCCCTCCTCTATGCCTTAGAGACGAGGCAGACAATTACTTTGACTTTCCATTCAGCACTTCCTAGATGTCACTGCTCTCCCCACATTTCCCCGTTCTCTTCAACGTTTAATTGTGTAGCCAGGGCATGGGGATGGACATCAGGTCCCCCATTCTGGTGCACAAACAAGATTCTGAGATGATGCAAGGCTGGTCTTAATAACAGTGTCCACAAAATGGCTCCTGCCTGATTGCAATAATTATGAATTCCCAGACCGAAAGGAAAAAGATTCAAATAATTTATACAGTGTAATTAAAGTTCATTTTGCTTGACTTATGTGATTAAATAGGATTTTGATACATTTTTTTAGGGTGACGGAGAAAGGAAGATAAAATCACTGGGAAGTGGCAATTGGTTAGGCCACCCTTAGTAGCCTAGTGCCTGGGGATCTCTGCATAGAGTCTGCTGCTACTATTTTTTCAGGTATCCTGTGTGCCTGGGCAACTGCACAATACAGAAATCTCAGAGAAAGATTGCACCTATTCATTTATTGCAACTGTAGACACCCTGAGGTTTAGGTACTGTATGTTTTACCCAGGCAGTTTCCCCTGTATTTGGACACCCAAGTCCTCTTATTCACCAGGGCAGCTATGTCACATTTCCTGGGTCCATTGTAGTTTAAGGTTTGCCCAATAAGTGTCAGTGTTTAAAAGTTCGACAGGGGAACACACATGTGCTTAAGGCTCTCTCTTCCTGGATCCCACCCTGTGAGGAGGTGGGTACAGGAGAGGGTCTGAGGGGTGACCCTGGCTAGGGAAAATTTATTTAGCAGCAGACGTTTATGTAATAGTCACTCTAGGAGTGAAAGTTAGGGGCAGTGTATTTAGTGAGCAGCTTTCTGGCTCCAACAAGAAGAGTAGTTGGGGTTAGCACCCTTGCGGTGATCAAGCTACCAGACAGGGATACAAGTGGGTGAGCTCAGGAGCAGGGAAAGTGCCAAGGAGCAAGTTACCCCGTGTGGTCCCTAGTACTGGGGAAAAGCACCAACACAGGCTGCACTATGACCTGTGAGAGATCTACTGGCAATATCAGAAAGTGTGAAGGTTTTCCACTTATTGCTGTGATTGTATTGGAAGATCCAGGGCCGGATTTACATAGTTGGCCCCCCTAGGCCCACTGCCCCTAGGCCCCTGTCCCCTCCCCTTTATTTGTGCAAATTTTCATCATCTGAACTGGAGCAATGGGGATTTAAAAAAACTTTTGTATCTCCAGTGCAGTGCCAGTGTTTTTGAACCAATCTGGGTGTGGTTGGGCAGCATGCCGCCCCCCTAAAATCCCGGGCCTAGGTGGCCTCTCCACAAATCCGGGCCTGATTTCTGTGAACAGTTCCACTGCCTGCCTTTTCAATAAAGAAGTTTATCTGTTTGAAGCAACCCCTGGACTGCTGTTATTCCCAAACTGGTTGGTCCGTGCACCAGGAGATACCCATGATCATGTAACATATATTATATCAGAACAAGTGAGTATCTGTTCAATTACTAATTTATAAAAAGTAAAACATCTCATTACCTGGTAGCAGGGATCGCCTCATGTTAAGGTCCTGTTACTGTGACTGGATAGGCGCTGTGATAATCTGCTATCAATCTCTCTGTTATTCTGTATCTATAGCCAAATGACTAAGAGGAATCATCTATGTACATTGACTCCCTGGACAATCAAAAAGGAACTGCAGGCTATAAACACTGCAATTATGACAGTGCTAGACAATATAGGTTCCCTTTCCCAGATCTTGTTATAACTTTTTTATTTCTTTATTTTTCATATTAATCTGCTGCACGACAAGGGGTGTGTGTGGAGGTCTATTTGTCTTACATACATTTGTCTTACCTGATTATCTAAAGGACATATGAATTATTCAGACATTTCTACAGTACAACAATTTTTACAGCTCTGTATTCTATTTTTTTGCTGCTTGGCCGATTTGTAACTCCATGACAGCACCGTTATAGCGCAACAGTCTCCTTATACCCAAATGCACACTTGATTGTAGATGATTGGCAGTCAAATTAATGGGTGAAAAAAATTCTAAAATCATGAAGGGGGTTATTTATCAAAGTCCAAATTTATCTCAATATTTTCTGCTACAAAATCCGATCAAATACGCCTGGGTTTTATTATTAAATTTTACCAAAAATTAGCTTTGCGGTAAAAAAAAGAAGTTTTTTTTGGATTCTTCACCCGAAAACGTTGGGGTATTGCACGAAACCCATCGCACATCAAAAAATCATTGGAACTTCTCCCATTGACTTATATGAAACCTGGTCTGAGATTCTGACTTTTTCATCCTCTGGGTTTAAAAAATTCAGAAAAATTTGAATTTATTAAATGATTTGTTTAAAGTCCAATTTTATATAAAAATAAATTTGTGATTTTTGCATTCGGAGTTTAGTAAACAACCCCTTAAGAGTGACAATGCTTTCAAATTGACACCAATTTAGCCTTACTTTTAAGTGAATTAGGAGTAACCCAAGCACTGATCTACACCAATGCCCTTTTGGGGTCAATGGAACTTTCTGCTATGATGCCAACAAGAAACTCACAAGGAAATTGTACATACATACCGCTGGTTTACAGGAGGAATATCTTCCACATTCTGGTCTTTTGCTCAATTCAATAAAATACTGTAGATATGGAATTATTTCTGAGGGTGACAGCTCCCCTTTAAGTATCATTTGATATGGTTCACACTCATCCCTAGGGCACATTTAAATGTCAAAAACCTTTTATGCAAAATAGTGCACCGGGCACACACTGAAATTGGAAAGCCAGTGTGGAACGTTTATAAACTATGCTGTCTTTTCAATGTATTTATATAGGAGCCAAAATGTTGAAATATAAAATTTACTGTATTCTAAGAGGCATAATAGACTATCGAGTTCCACTTTTATGCATCACCCTGTGTTGCATGACAAGTTGCCTAATCTATTAAGTGTTATGTTCAGATGCTCAGCCTGGCAGCCTTACAGACACAATGCATCAAGTCATCAGAGGCTTATCCTCACCCCTTGTTACAAGTATACCAATAATGAGGAGAGCACCAAACGTAGACTAGCTGCTTCAAATGACTTATTGTTAACTACAACACAACATGTTTCAGGTTCAAATTATTTATTGCTGACTACAAAAAAAACACGTTTTGGGTTCCTTTGAACCCTTGAAGCGTGTCATGTGGTAATCAGCAATATATAATTTGAAGCAGCTAGTGTGAGTTTGGTGCTCTTCTCATTATTGGAATACTAAGGTGGCTAATCTGAAGACTCCATCAAGCGTGTCCCATCCACCAATGTAAAATATATACAGTAAATTATTCAAACTGATACAGCAGGAGGCAGTTTCTTATCAAATTGAATCTGGTCCTATATTTTCTTTGTATTTTTAACCACATATACTGGACCCAGCCTTTGGTACAGCGTGTAGAAATGCAGAGCTACACACATATGTGCAGTGTTGTGTACACAGAAATATAAAATAAGTAGATGCTGTGAAATTTGAGGTTTGGAAGTTAAACAGAACATTTTATAGTTGCTTTTGACTGTGAACCTTCACAGTGGATTTCATAGGAAGTACTTTTGACTGCAAATGGTGACCCATTTGAATCAATGGGTCTATCAGACCTGCCCCTTGAGCAATTATGGATACAGTCATTGCATGTATTGACCCCATCCATTAAAGGTACTTTATTTTCAAAATACATTCCCTGCCCTTGCACATATTAGTGCCATGCTCCATTGCACCTACTATCTATTCTCTTCTGTTGAATTGCACCAAGTGCACCATCCACAATTCTGCAATTCAAAACTGTCCTGCAAAAAAACAAGACATTCGGAAGGAACGTAAATGAAAGTAGATTGGCTAACATCCCTTCCAACACTTTCTCTTTGTTTTAATTCCCTTTCTTCTCATGGAATTCCCTGTTCATATTGTTATGGAGGTGCTGAATCCATAGATAATACAATTCAGAGTCATTTCTACTTAAAAATCAATAATTAAATAATGAAAAACTTATCAGCAAACTGTACATTTAGTTTATCGTTTGAGTTGAGCTTTCTACATGAACGTTAAATAACCAGATCTATCCATGTTCAAAGATGCAACATTTAACATTAATTAATTAACTATTATTGCTACTTTTTAATCTACTAATATTTATAGTCACATTCAATTCTTATTCCAGTATGTTTGAATTCCCAAGATGGAGTGAAAAGAGGAGAAGAGAACAAAATGGAGTAAAGGAAAAAGGTGAATTCTCATGGGATAGAAAAGTAGGGAACAGTGTCATTATGAGAGAAGTGTCTCAGGAATAAGAAAAGAAAAAGGAATGGTGCAACATTTGCACATATCCAACTACTGCTGCCGGTATAGGAGCTCACAAAAAACATTTTTGTGCACATTACCTACATAAAAAGCACTGGTTTTCCCTTAATGGACACTGAGCTGAGAACAAAAAAAACGTATCCTTCTGGACCAAGTCTGAATCAATCCTATTGTTCAATTTAGATACATGTTCGTCTATTTTATACAGTATAGAGAATATCTATATAATTCCAGTGAAAACCTAGTGGCATTTCTTTAGTATCTACTTCCCTTACATCTCCACATTGTCTATATATTAATGATAGTGAACGTTACCAATCTTTTCGCAAACTCTGGTCACAAGAAAGCCAAAAAGATAACGATGGTCCATGGATCCTTTACTAACTATGGCCATAACAAAAATATTACAAAGATATGTATCCTATAAAAGAGCTGATAATTAGAACTATGAAAATTATATTGGTCTTCTGTACATACAGTATAAGGATGAGTGGAAGCAACTTTGGAACCCTAGGTTGTCATTAGAAAGAATTTGCATGAATGGAAAAGAAGAGCAACATGCTACTGATAATAAATCCCACGACCATGATTTATGTCACTGCAAGGAGATACTGTATACCATTATGAGCACTGGCAATGCAACTATTTTGACAGATCTATATCTATATTTGCATTAACAGATACTATGCATTTTACTCATCTGATATTATAAACACTGGCACACAGACACCGAAAGAAAACAATGAAAAATATAGACAGAGATTGCAGTGAATAACAGAATAAGGGGTCCTACAGGCTGGTGGATGATGAAAATAAATATACAGAAAGCATTTAATAGACAACAAACCTTTAAATTCCATGTGAAGCAGGCCTCTCCAATCAGAATCCTCCTGCATTGCAATCCCTTTCTACCAGCAACTGACAATTTACAGAGTTGGGTTCTGGAGGAATGGAGCAGTATCATTGCAGCATTATTGTGCCCACGCCTGTGGCCCCCTCACACATTGCACGTATGACCTTGAGGATTTCCTCCAGAACCCAAGGCTGATAGGTAATAGTCACTGGGGGTCATTTATCAACATTGGGCAATAACCCATGGCAACCAATCAGATTGTTGCATTCATTGTTCTACTTGCAGCTGGCTTTTAAAAGCTAATCACTGATTGGTTGCTATGGGTACCTGCCCATGGGCAAATTTGCCCAGTGTTGATAAATGAGCCCCAGTCCTACTGAGTCAGTGCAATAAACTGACAGCACTATGAGGGATGACTTCCGATGTTATCAGGCTTCTGATTAGTAAACAAGTAAATAAGATAAATCACTGAATCCCCTCTTTGTTCATCGGCAGGAGGAGGAGGAGGAGGAGGTTGTCAGGCGATAAAACATTCAAAGACATCTTGCAACAGTAGACAATGTAATTTGCTGAAACTGAATCTTCCCTTTCAAAGTTTTCTGCAACCCAATAGTAGATATGAATGATCTGTATCATCTGTATCGTTTCAGCTCACTGTATGTATCCTGAGATTTGTACTACAGTCCCTATAAACATAAAATAAATATTTTGCTGTAAATCATTTCAGTTTGCCTTGTATTTTTTGTAATCAGTAGACAGGAGATCTGAATGGATTTGAAATAAGCAGTTGTTTACTGTCCCTACTCAAAAGGCCCAGGGCACAAAACACATACACACACATAGGGGCAGATTTATCAAGGGATACATTCAGAGTTCATAACAGTTATTTTAAACTCCCATGAACTCAAAATTCGACCAATTGCAATTTATTATAAAAATCTAATTTTACACACTTGGGTGAATAGGATTGACCTGGATTAATTGCCACAAAGGGACAAGGTTAGGGTAGAAGCAAATGACTCACATATATAAGTGCTGTAAGGGTTACTGTCTGCTCTGATGTCATGTATCCACCATAAATAAAAAACTGAAGCTGTAAAGGGTAAGATACAAAATAAATGCTGCACAGACATTGTGAAAAACCTGAGCATTCTCGATAACAGGTCCCATAGCTGTACAAAAGTAACTTACCACTGCAGTGTTGGGAACATTATAATATATTTGGGATGGGTCCTCCCCTCTGTCTTCCTAAATGATGGATAATATATGTATAAAATACTCAGAGCACAAAAAGTATATATTTTCACCAAGCGACAAGATGCCTGTCCACTGTTTTTACTGTCCACTGTTATAATGACTGAAATAATGACTGAAATAAATAATGAGCCAAAACTATTTTGTTTACTTGTTTTCCCTGTTTGTCCCCATCTAAGGGGCAGATTTACTAAAGGGAAACTGGCTAACGGTAGCGACTTTTTGCCAGAAATTACTAGTTAATGGGACCGCCACTAGCGTTCATTTGCACTCCATCGACAGGCGACTTTTTGCTATGGCGAAAGGTCGTTACTCCACAAATTCAGTAAAGTGAGAATTTTACTGAACGTTTCCTCTTTCGCCAGAAAGAGGTAACATAATATCCTGCATTAAAGTTGTAAAAACGCTGGCGACTTTTCCCTTTTTTAAGCAGGATTGCCTGCAAAAGTCCTAACTATTAAACTTTTTTGGGTTAACATTTTTCCACAGACATTTGAGGGGCATGTAACATTTGTTTTAGGGTGGGCTCATGTGTAGGGCATTAGAGAATTTCTTTTGTCTTTATTCCGGTTCCTTGGACATTTTTAATAAAAAGTGGACACCAAGGGTCAAATTTACTAACCTCCGAAAATTCGGCAGCGACGGCTTCGGCACTTCGACAGGCGTAGATTCGACATGACAATGCTAATACACTTAAATCCGAAGTTGCGTCCAGGGCGCCGAACCAAGTTGCACTACTGTTACTGCGCCAAGCAAAGCGAAGTTGCGCTAGCGTTGCCTAATTGGCATGTGGCGGGAAGTTTAAGTACGATGGACGTATATGTTGCAGCAATTACATTACACTAGACAAGCCCGGGAAACCATAATAAAATAAAATAAAGTTGTTATATTGCCCTACACATGAGCCCAGTGTATAGTTAATGTCCCATATGTTAGGAAATGTAGGGGGGAAGCTGATTACCCCAAAAAAATGTACGCTCTTTTGCAGCCTATCACCCTGAAAAAAGGAAAATAAGCCATCGTTTTTGTTTTCAACTAAATTTTGAGGAAGTCCTATTGTACTTCACCTGGTCTGAGGTGGTGAAGGCAAGTCTGGCGCAAGAGGTAACGTTCAGTAAAATCTGCATATTAGTGAATTTGTGTAGTTACGTCCATCGCTAGCGAAGTTACGACCGTTAGTAAATCGCCAGCGTTAGCCACTTTGCCCCCAAGCTTTTGCACCAACGTCTCTAATAAAGACATCCATATGACTTTATCGTATCCGACCGATTCAAATTGACCTAAGCGTAAGAGGACTAATGAAGTTTCGCTAGGCAAAAGCGATCGCCAACGTAAATTTCTATTTGAAATGCTCGCACTGCCGAGGTAACTCTAGTGAAAAGTCGTCAGTGTTTGGCACTTAGGGTGCAACTTTGCATTTTAGTGAATTAGCGTAGTTTCATCTGGTGCGAAGTGGTCGCTAATGAATCTGCCCTAAGTCTCAGCATAGATTGCCAAGTTTATAGATGGGCTTTATACTTTCTAATGATGAGTAATATGTCATATTGCACAGGGATATACAACATTATGAGAGTGCCTAAAAAAACTAAAAAAAAAAGGGGTGGAAGAATTATACTGCAAGGAAAGACAGGCAAAAGTTAGGAGTTGTTTTCTCATGTGAAAAGGAGCTTGTGAGGTGACATGGTTACTCTTTAGTGGACTTTAAAGGGGAAGGAAACCTAGTTGGCGCAAAAACCCTCCCCCCTCCCATGTGTTGCCCACCCTCCCCCCTGGCCTACCCGTCCCGCTGGGCAAGTGCCCCTAACTTGTTACTTACCCTTCTGCGCTGGTCCAGTCCAGGGAGTTCACAGACGACATCTTTTTCCACGTGATCTTCTTCCTGCTGTGAACGGCGCAGTAGATCCATACCGGCGAAATGCTCCTACTGCGCATGCGCCAAAATGCCATTCAAAGCAGGAAGAATATCACGTGGAAAAAGATGTCGTCTGTGAACTCCCTGGACTGGACCAGCGCAGAAGGGTAAGTAACAAGTTAGGGGCATTTGCCAGCGGGATGGGTAGGCCAGGGGGGGGGGTTTACACCAACTAGGTTTCCTTCCCCTTTAAAGACACATAGCAGGGGATTTTTTTAAACAAAAAAGAACCAGATGCCACCCCTTTGGACTAAAGCAACAGAACTTTCATTAGAAGGTGGTTCTTCACAGTGAGGTTGGGGAATGCAGTGCCGGGTGATGTTGTGATGCTGATTCAGTTAATGCCTCAAAGGCTATTGGGGTCTTAAAGGACACTTGTTGCCAAAAAATATTAACCCAACCAAAGGTGTAGGCATTTTTTCTTTGTTAAACACAGTCAAATATTTTACTTTTTTTGTTAAGATTTTGCATTTATAACCCCTTTACGTTTTTTATTAAGTGCTAACATACAGTAATTCATTTTTTAACACCAGTGCCAGCTGCTTGTCAGTTCCTGTAACTGTACAGTTAAAGACATATACCTTCAAAAGGAAAACATTCTGATGTTCAGGAAGGAGATGTGGGCGTCTTAAGGTGGCCATAGAGAAAACGAGTGGATCTCTCCCCGCTATGCCCACATTGAACTGGGCGATATCGGGCTGATCCGATCGTGGGCCCTAGAGAACAGAGGCCAAACGGGACCACATCAACGAAAAGATGCGTCCGCGATCTGACAGGATTTTCTAACCTGTCCGATCGGCATCTGCCCGACTTTCGGCCAGATATCGATCTGGAAAGCCTGTCGGGGGGGCTCTACACACGGGCAGTTATGACTTGGTCGGGGGGCCTTTAGTCTTCTGATCTCTTTCCTGAGCAGAGAGACATCAGAGCACTTCTATTTTCCTTTTGAAGGTTTATGTCTGTTTATGACTGTACAGTTACAGGAACTGACCAGCAGGTGACGTTATTGTTACAAAATTCATTACATAAAATAAAATTGTACGTTCTTCTGAAACTGAAAAATATAATTAATGTAAAATGCAAAAATGCTAAAAGATCTTGAGCAAATTTATACTACAGTTTTTAAAGTTTAAAGTCCTGCTTAAGGTGTCATATTCTTTTGATGTTTTGATGCAAAAATGACTTTCCAATAAGAGGTTTTACCTACAATGTACAAACTATAACATTTTCTAAATCCTTTCTTGGTTTGCAAACACAATATTGTATTGATGCTGGCACACAGCATGTTTTAGGGAGTCAATGCTAACAAATGGCCACCTGGGAAAAATATGGAGTTGCAGCGCCTGCTAGGAAGCAGAAGTGGGTGATTGCTCGTGCTGCAAGTTTTGTGAGAACTGAGGAGAACAGAGTGTAAGTTTAATATCTCATTTGTATGGATGTAAAATGCCTTTGTAATGGCTGTTCTCTAAGTCCTATCAAATAGTAGTCCCATAAAGACAGGCTGATAATGAACACTTCTGTTCTAGTTACAGAGGAATGAACGGTGAGTTGCATATGTTGAGTGCTATTGAAATTTTCTATCTGGAAGAAAAATAAACTGCTGCAAAAAAAAATATAGTGTCACTTTTTCGAAATAAGAAGTTACGTATAAAATGTTCAGTTTTTATCTCATTTATTTGTGTTGGACTTATAGCTAAAGTGCAAAGTGGCAGAATTCAAACAGAGAAAGAGCTCTTTACTGAGGGGCAAAACATAAATATATATATATATATACACATCTGGAAGAATAGCCGGCACACCGAGGACGCTTCAACAACGAAATCAGCTTGAAAACATTGTGTAGGTTTATTAAACCAACGTTTCAGTTCCTCACAGGAACTTTCGTCAGGGAAGGAGGAAAGGAGTGCACAGTGTGGCGTTTACATTCAAACAATGGCACCAAAGGTCGGTTGCTAGGCAACCAGAAAGTAGAGTAAGCGAGTGTGCGAATTTGTTACAGAGGCCGACTTGTACCCCCTCACTTAGACCCAAATTCACTAATCGCCGAAGCGCCTAACGCTAGCGTCAATTCGCTAGCGTTGGGCATTTTCGTTACTTCGCAAATTCACTAACGAACGCTGCCGTAAATTCGCTAGTGTTACTTCGCACCCTTACGCCTGCCGAATTTTCGCTACGGACGTAACTACGCAAATTCACTAACGCGCGCAGTGTACTGAACGCTACCTTTTACGCTAGACTTCCTTCGCCACCTCAGACACAATCTAATGCTGAGTAACAATGGATAAAGTGATGGTGCTTGACCACCTGTTCAATCAAATGAGGGAATTATAATTCAGATACATAGGGGATTATTTTTTTTAGTTTTATTAAATTCGTTTTTTTTTTCCTATAAAATCCGAATTTTTAGTGGAGAAAAAACTTGAGTTCTTCGAGATTTATTATACCCTGAGGCTGTAAAAAGTCATAATTCAAAAATCTGCCATCTCAGACCTTCTGAGGTTGTACATAAGTCAATGGGAGAGGTCCCTATCCTGTTTGGAAGTTTCTGTGGTCTGCGCTGGAATTATCTCAAAAATGCAACTATTTCTGGCTTTTCGGGAAAAAATCTGAAACATTCTGACTTTTCGGGAAAAAGTTAGAAAAAATCAAGCGATTTGGGTTGTAACTCGGTTTTTATCGCGTTTTTCCCCGATCTAGTTACATTGTGCTTTTTTAATAATAAATAAGGCCAAATGGTGGATTCTAGTTTGGTTTGACTTTTTTATTTTAAAAAATCAGATACATTCAGATTTTGATAAATAATCCCCAAAGTGTATGATTTAGATCCTGAGAGCAATCTCATTTTGAAAATGATATCACACTCTACATTTCTTAAAGGGCATGTAAAGGCAAAAAAAATTTTACTTTCTTTAATGAAAAAGAAACCTATCTCCAATATACTTTAATTAAAAAATGTGTACCGTTTTTATAAGAAACCTGACTGTATGCAGTGAAATTCTCCCTTCATTTACTGCTGTGGATAGGAATTGTCAGATGGTCCCTAACTGCTGAGCAGGGAAACAATCATACTTATGAACAGCAGGGGGAGCCCCCGCCTTACTTCCCAGCCATGCAGAACTCAAGCAGCTTTGTTTATGACGATCCCTAAGCAGCCCAGACCACACTGAGCATGTGCACAGTCTTAGTCTTGCAAAGATGTTTAACAAAGTTACAAGATGGTGACCCCCAGTTGCCAACTTTGAAAGCATAAATTATTTGTTTGATTAGGCTTGTGGTGCAGTAAATTCATGTTTATATTTAGTATACAAAATACAGCATTTCTAGCCTTATTCTATTTTAGACTTTACATGCCCTTTAAAGCACAATCAAAGCAAGACTGTTCTCTTTTCTCTTTCCTGAACACTCTATAAATTCTTGTTTTGGAAAGAATTATCCCCATATAGTCCCAATAAAATACCTGCTGTTACTTCAACCCTATTTAATTCTGCCTCACCTTTCAGGGAAAGAACATATTTTTTGTACAGTAGTAACGAGGTACAGATGATGAGTACAGTCCCCAAGATGGATCCACAGACGGCGGCTAAAATGACTACACAATTGTCTGAATGAGGTTCATTATCTGTGAGATTAAACACACAATGCAACAATTTGGTGAAAAAGGCTGTCTTGCTATATATACATATGATCAATGACATAATACAATACTGTTTATTGGTTCTATACATTAAAAGATTATTGCAAAATAATCACACATTTAGCTTTAAAATATCATACACAAATTAGCTCCATTGTGTCTATTGGTACAGTCATTGAAAGCCTGTCCATATTTAGCATAAATAAATACTGACCTGCCAACTGAACCGCAAATTAAATTAATTCATGTGTGTAATAGTTTGAAAAAATGAGTATGCATATATGGCATTTAAAAGTAAATACAAGATGAACAAAAATGTACAGAATCTGAAGCAGAGCAGTAATTCGCACATATACAGTATCAATTAAATATCAGTCTCCTTCAATTGAACCACCAAGAGTAGGAAAGTGCTAAGAGCAGGCATGAAACGTGTAGGGTGTTGTTGCAAGTAGTAATTTTATGTTTATGGTTTTCAATTCAAAAATTAAATTATATATATTAATACATTCTGAAAAAATCTCTCAAGCACTGAGTCCATGTCTTGTATCTATTTCAAAGACTCAGGTGGTGCTACACGTAGGCGGAAGTAATATTAATAGTGCGGAGACAGAGGGAATGAGTCAGACGGGGAACGGATCCACATGAAACTGTAAGTAACCAACCAGCCTTTGATAATTGATAATATCCTGCACTTGAGTTTCTCTGTCTCTCCTTAGTGATTGTTGGTGGTACAGTACGTGCCAAGGTATGTGCCGCACATCTCCGCTTTAGTAAGTGTAATCGAAAACACAGCAGGGAGGTTAATACTTTCACTGTTGGTAGATATATATACTTGTCTGTCTGAATACACTAATGAACAGATGTTAGCAGGCAGGGAGCTTTTGCATGATCAGTTATACTGTGAAATCGACACAGGAACTTTAATAGAGGCAAGAGCGGAATAAGTCTACCATCACAAATGTGAGAGGCTGGAAGGCAGATTAGACTCAGCAGGTTGCTCTAGTGAGGGTTTGGTACAATGAGTGCATGGGTGAGTTTTTTAAGACGCTTTTTGAGAGAGAAGTACAAATCTTGGCAATGTAGGTTATGACAGTGGTGCAGATGAGATTAGAGAAAGAAAAATAGAATCCTCAGACAGCTTGTAGAAGTATGGTGGACAAATGATCATTTATACATGATACGAAATATAAGGACAGTGACAAGTATCAGAATTTACCATTCACAGTCACAAATACAGAGGTTTCCCATGAGAGCTTTGTCACCGAATTAGTCACTATACACGTCTAATTTCCTGAATTCTCGTATGTGGCCTGGTGGATGTGCAATATGTTATTTTGTATGTCCAAACTTGTAGCACAATTGTAATATGCAGGTTCTCTGGACCATCTGATATAACAAGAGGCCGACACATAATAAACCATGGGAGGAAAACAGGATTAAAAGAAGCTGATGGAAGCAAAGATTTCCTATCTTATAAATACATTTCTTACACAGAATTTGGTAACATACAGCTACAGATTCTTTTGAGAATTTGTGCAACGGTACAAAACACTGATTTAGTAAGAGACAACTTCGGATTGGGATATTTGGGATTGGGATATTTGATGGCAAAAATAAAGTACGACTTTTTCTGGATTTATTATGCGACAAGACTGTAAGAATCTTACCAAACTGTAATAACAAATTAATATTGCCCTTTTACATCTCTTGCCTTGAACCACTATTTCGTGATTGTGTGCTGCCTCAGAGATCACCTGACCAGAAATACTTCAACTCTAAGGGGCCGATTCACCAAATTCGAGTGAAGGATTCGAAGTAAAAAAACTTCGAATTTCGAAGTATTTTTTGAGCTACTTCGACCATCGAATGGGCTACTTCAACCTTCGACTACGAATCGAAGGATTCGAAGTAAAAATTGTTCGACTATTCGACCATTCGATAGTCGAAGTACTGTCTCTTTAAAAAAAATTGACCCCCTAGTTCGGCAGCTAAAAGCTACCAAAGTCAATGTTAGCCTATGGGGAAGGTACCCGTAGGCTTTCCTACGTTTTTTTGATCGAATGATATTCATTCGATCATTGGATTAAAATCCTTCGAAACGTTCGATTCGAAGGATTTAATCGTTCGATCGAAGGAATAATCCTTCGATCGTACGATCGCAGTATTTGCGCTAAATCTTTCGACTTCGATATTCGAAGTCGAAGGATTTCAATTCCTAGTCGAATATCGAGGGTTAATTAACCCTCGATATTCGACCCTTAGTGAATCAGCCCCTATCTGTAATAGGAAGAAGTGTGGAAGCAAAAGACACTCTGTCTGTTAATTGGCTCATGTGACCTAACAAGTATGGTTTGTTTGGTATGTTTGTGTGCACCGTGAATCGTATGATCCCAGGGGGCGTTTTCTATTTATGATTACCCAATGGCACATTGAAATTGTCAGGTATCTGAGCGAGAGACACTGGAGAAAGTGACAGTCCTGAAATGACATCACTAAGCTATTGTTTAAAATGATTGTTTATTAGATGTAAGGTATGGAGATCCATATTATGGAAAGACCCTTTATCTGGAAAACCCCAGGTCCCGAGCATTCTGGATAACAGGTTCCATACTTGTAATTCTTTTGTTTGTTTAGACCTTTTGTGCTGTGTTTTTGAGTTGAATATGTTTTCTGTCATTATATGCTAGGAGAAACAGTGGGTTCCTTAAATAATACTCATCAGAACATCGCCACCTATAATATTTTAAATCTTCATCAGTTGAGAATGAAGCCGACAAGCTTTGGTTAAGAATCAAATGATCTTTTTGCTGCCCTTGGTAACTTGTTTGGCACTGCCGCCTGACACAAGTGATTCCACTCATTGGCGCAGCGCCCCTGTATATGGGATCCATGACATTACCCAGACCTTCATATTGATTGAACACCTTGCCAATGGCCTGTATTGTCAGATCAACATATACTGTACATGTATACATATATATGTAGCGGCAGATTTATCAAGGGTCGAATTCGAAGGATTTTAGCGCAAAAGGTTCGATCGAGCTCGGCCCATAGACTGAGTCAACATATATTAATGGCCGCCAGACTAATTATTGCAGGTCATTGGAAGAAACCGGACTTACCCCTAGGTTCTCTAAAAGCAAAGATCATCTCCATCGCAACCAATGAGAAACTCACATATACTTTGAAAAATGATTTGGAAGCATATGATAAAATATGGCTCCCTTGGCTGGCGTACGAACATGACCCTAACTTATACGCGGCTTTGCAGGCATGATGAAGAGTCGGGTTTAGTTTTTGCTTAACTATTTGATCTATATATACCCTACATGGTTGGACAGTAAATAGTGCCCCACCGCCATATTAATATTCATGTCATTCATATTGCTTTAACAGGTAACTCATACTTTTATTTTAGCTCTCTTTATTCCCCGTCCCCTTTCTTCTTTCTTTTGTTCCCCCTCTTTCTATCCTGCTATTCCTTCACAACCATTGATCCTGTGTTCATATGCTAATATTGAGAATGGGATACCGCATGTTGCGGATTACCCTCTCAACTGCTATGTTGATGCTATGACATTCAATAAAACTTGTCAGTTTAAAAAAAAAAAAAGGTTCGATCGAATGATTGAATAAAAATCAAACGATTCGAACGATTTTAAGCGATCGATCGAATGATTTTTATAAAAAGTGCCCAAAACCTTTCTACAATGTCCCCATAGGCTAACATGCAATTCGGTCGCTTTTATTTGGCGAAGTATTGAGTCGAAGGTTTTTTTTAAAGAGACAGTACTTCGATTATCGAATGGTGGAACGATTTTTACTTCGAATCGTTCGAATCATTCGATCTGATCGAATTTGACCAATTCGATGGTCGAAGTACCCAAAAAATGACTTTGAAATTCGAATATTTTTGGATTCAAACTATTCACTCGAGCTTAGTAAATCTGCCCCTTAGTCATTAGTTTTTCTTAATTATGATATTTTTCTGCCCACAACGTGTACCTTAGTAGCTTTCCAAAACTCTGTGAACTTATTCTTTTTGGACTATTTACTTTTAACCATGAGGTGGCAGTGCTGATAAATATTCCTGAGAACACTATGTAGAAAGGGAAGATCTGAATCACCCGCTCTGACTCCTCCGGTCACTGGTTCCCTGCAGATCTGACAGTGCAGAGTAAGGTGGTACTTTGTGTTTACCTCCCCCATCCAGTGGGTTCTGGGGTGGGGGGCACAGACATGATGCTGTGGGCTTATTCAACAAGAGAAATGGAAACAGAAATCGAAGCCGGAAAGAGACAAGTTATGTTTAGCGAGTCAGAGAAACAGAAGGATAAGCATTAATATGGATGAAAGAACAATGTATTGCTGCTCTGCATCTGCCTCAGTTAAAGGCACAGAAGTATGGCAGAATGATAAGGATTTCACCACTTAAATGCCTTAAAGTAGAATAAATCCTTGGCTAATCTTACACCAAGTAGATAAATTGGGCTGCTGCCAGAGAAGTTCTGGCTCTAGTCCAGTCTGAAAGTTCTTGACTCAACTCCTTTCCTTTGGGACAAGTAAATGAGACACAAAAGATTGCCAAGATGAGAATAAACATGGTTCTCCCAGTATATCAGCAGACACATCTTATACATGATCCTGTAAAGGGGGTGTGATTGCACAGGGTCTGCTGGATGCAAGCACCAATGTAAAACTAGCATAAAGATTGCGTCTGGAGGGGCCCTGGGTGCACAACCTGCACCCGGGAACTATTAGTTAATTTTAGTTATTTAGTTAATTGATGTGAAGCCGACATACTGTAAGTAACATGTTTTGGTTAAAATCTCAATGTAGTGATACAATATTAAAAAAAATATGCACATTTTAAAGGGGCCTTGCACCTTTAGCAGTTTGTTCTCCCTGCTCCCTCCATTGTTGTATCACCACGCAAGGGATATTATTAATAACCTGGACACTTGGTATTTATTTACCTGCATGACTCCAGGCACAGGGAGACTGTGATCCATTCTAGGCCTTTAAAGGAGAAGGAAAGTCATATCCTACTTGGGGTTGCAAAATGTTAGGCACCCCCAAGTGATTGTATTTACTTACCTGAAACCCAGAGCCGGTGCTCCAATCAACAGAAAACTCCACAGGCCCGGGGTTATTCCAGTGAGCACCACAGAGCGATCCTCTTCCGGCTTCTTCTCTCATCTCACACTGCGCATGCGCATCAGAGCTACAGCCGAACTTTAATGGAAAAGTCGGTTATTTTGTTCTACTGCACATGCGTCTGCCCCGGGAAATTTGTATAAAGAAGAAGAAGCATGTGGTACTTGCTGGAAGAACCCATGGGTTGGTGCAGTTTTCTGCTGATAGGAGCACCGGCTCAGGGTGTCAGGTAAGTAAATACATTCACATTGGGGTGCCTAACATTTGGGATACAACATTCCTTCTCCTTTAAAGTATTTAATCCATATTCACCATTTGGTAATAGAATAAGGTTCTAAAAATGCCAATAGAATGGATGCTTTGAACCTTAAAGGAACAGTAACGTCAAAAAAGAAAAGTGTTTTAAAGTAATGAAAATATAATGCAGTATTGCCCTACACTGGTAAAACTGCTGTGTTTGCTTAAGAAACACTACTATTGTTTATATAAATAAGCTGTGGTGTAGCAATGGGGGCAGCCATTCAAAGGAGAAAAAGCTCAAGTTACACAGCAGATAGCAGATAAGCTCTGTGTGTCTAATGGTGTTATCTGTTATCCATTAGTTAACCTGTGCCATATAGCCGTTTTTCAATTTCCGCCATTGCTCCACAGCAGCTTGTTTATATGAACTATAGTAGTGTTTCTGAAGCAAACAGATCAGTTTTACCAGTGCAGGGCAACACTATATGATATTTTCATTACTTTAAAACACTTAAATTTTTTGGTGTTACTGTTCCTTTAAATGAGAATTCAACCCTAACATTAAAAAACCTCTACCCCCCTACCCTACATAGACCCCCTCCCTTCTCCCCCCAGCCTTAGTGTTACCCCGGGCAAAGGCCCCTAACATTTTACTTACCCCTCGGTGCAGATTCAGGCATCGGAGTTCATGGGCGTCAACTTCTTCTCTTCGAAAATCTTTGGAACATTTGTTGGGGCCCATTATTCTATAATGCAGAACTTTCCAACCTGTGGCCCATTATTCATTTAATCACAGGAGGTTGAAGTAACTGAAGGGCAGATTGGAAAACAATCATGCAGTTTTACCTTTTCACCTTTTTGTTTTTACTGTATCTGCCCTTCCAGTCTCTTCCTACAACTGCTGCTCCGCAAGGCCCACTAAAGGCAACTTTGCTCTAAAATGTAGTAAGTGACCCCTGAAGGCTTGCCATGCAGGAGTTAAGTGAATGAAATCCATTAGTTTCTGCCTCTGTGCAGAGCTGGATTGGAATGCCAGGGAATTGGAGGATGCATGTTGCTCATCAGGCCCTACTTACAGTTCATTCTTATTTAATTTAATTCTCTGTTCATTTGACTTTTCATCCATTTCATTTGACAGATTTGCAGCGACATTTCTTTTTGCAAAATATCCGGTTGAATCTAATCCAGTTATGATCTTGGAACATTTCATTGTGTCTCTTTATCATATTACCGTGATAGCTCGTGATTGCTTTTATTGACCAGCTCACTGCTTTTACATTGCACTTATCTTCTGCCTACCCTAAGCCTCTAACTTAAGGTTGGGTGAATGAAAGTAGAGAGGGGGAAATAGCTCCTAAATTCTCCTTTTGTAATACAAAACGGCACCATGTACAAATAGTAGCGTATGACAGAGTTAAAATTGCAAAAACAAAACAAAATTTGCAAAAGGAAATTAAACCCTCAGAATTTTTTCCTTTGACGATCTTTTTCACAGTTCCTCCACTGGATCACCAAATCAAGATACAATTATAGATCAGCTCCAGGCTAAGGGAAAAAAACAATGTGTCCCAGACCTGCTCCCCCGACCCTGGGTGTGCCATTAAGAAATAAACATATGCGCTCTTTTCGCACATGCGCGAGCAGTGCAACATGTCTGCGCATTTGGGAGCAGCGTGAAGTGTCTGCGCGAGTGTGTAAAGCATGATGTGTATGCGCGTGCACAAACAGCGCGCGGCAGGCCATTGACTTGGAGCTCGGGAGGGGGGCCCCCGGGGACTGCCAGGAGGGTCTTCAGTTTGCAGCCCCGGTGGGCCCCCAAGGCTCCAGTCCGACCCTGGGTGGAACACACTGGAGAGGGAGACGCCGGCAGAACCCATCTGTTTGTATTGCAAAGGTTCCATGATCTGCACTATAAGACTGGATTGTTTGATATACGCTCAGAAGTGTGACTATGTAAGTGCAATAAGTTTTAAAACCTTTTTAAAAAATAAAGGCAAATTACACTATGGGCTCTGTCCCTGCTTTTTAATGTCTTTACAGAAAAAGGAATACCCTGGAGCTGATATTCATATGCTGTTTTGAAAACAGGAATCTTGTAAGTTTCCAATCCCACGAGCGAGTGGGGAAGCCACATGCTGAGTTTTACTGATTGAAGGAAACACCATTGCACCTTATTTTAATTCAGTTTACTTTTTGAAGCAACTACTACGAGCACCTTGTTTGACTTGATTATAATTTTATTTTAGATAGCACTTTGTAGAAATCACTATAGCATTTTAGAACACACAAGAAAAATCTGTGCATAGACTTTCTATGGTTCAAGACACACACAGAGTAGTGCTGCAACTCTTTGGTGACTGCATTGAATATTAACAATATGGCACTAGGTCCTGTTATTTGTTTTTTTCCATAGCCTGTGGCGCTGATCTACAACTCGTCCCTGCATTTCTTGCTGCAGTTTCTATTGCCATTGTGAAAGTTGATAATCGAATTTAGAATGAGTAGCAATATGGCATCATGCCTTTGCTGTTCAAGCCACACTTTGTTTTGGCGAGCTGGTGGAACAATCCTAGGGCAGTTTGTACATTTGTGCACAGTTTGACGATAGTGGAGTAGACATTGGTGCAACACGGTTCACAATGCATCCCTTTAATACTTGTGGCAGATAAAATCCATGTGCTGTGAGGTTAATTCAGACGTGAATGGAATGGTAACATGCTGGCTTAATTCATTAAGCATGAGGCAGAAGGTAGGCATCTGTAAGGCATCGGGTATTTTATCCACAGAATGCCTCTGCCTTGACCCTGGCACAGTATTGTGGGCAGGGAACTATACACAGTTGAAATCACAATGTCACACTGGTTGCCCATGCTGCACAGAATAGGTACTAGATAGAGCTTAGAGCACTAATTGTTGCCCCCCTATAAACCATGGATAGGGTTGCTACATTTTCTGGAAAAAATACCGGCCTTCCTATATATTTACCGGCTAGGCCGGTAAAATACCGACCAGGTGGCAACCGTAACCATGGATAAGGGTTATGGTAAAATGTCTCCCCGGGGTATTGTCCTACCCCTCCCCCACCTAAGAGAAATGGGTTAAATATGGGTAATATATTTGTGTGCTCTGAATATGTGGTAGGAAAAATGGAGGAGGGTTAAAAGGACTTCTGAGATAAATAAAGGCCAGTAAACAATCTTGGTGCTTAGAAAATATGCTCCTTATCTCGAAATCATCAGCCTTATTTGGTATGATGCACTGCAATAAATATCTGTGCTATTGGTCACAGCTTCTATCTGCTGCACTAGTTTAGTTATGTGTTTTACTTTCAATATAGCAATAGCCCTTTAATCCGTTTAATCCAATAATCCTTTTTTAATTAGTTCAAGTACCTCTGTGTCTAACTCTACTCTGATCACCAGGTAAGTACTGTTCCACTTCTGCACTCTTCAAGTCTTCAGCTCAGAGATTCCAGTTTACATTATATTATCTCCCACATAAGATTAGGTACCAAGATAAATCACCGTAAATATGAGGCCCAGGGGTCTGCTAAACAGTTTTGTGCCCGATGTGCTTAGTTTTACCTAAGTATGTGGCCTCTAGGGGCCCCAAAAGGAAGACACCCCATATGCTCTATAATTTTTGTCATTCCAGCATAATTTTTGTCATTACAATAAAGTATGATAAACCCAGGAAATCATATATTTTTGGAAAATACACATTCCTCCGAATCCAAAATGGGCAAATATGACTTTCTTCTCCAAAGTACCAAACAGCAAAGCTTTCCTAATTTTTTTTTTGAAATCGCTGAAATTCACCTCAAAGCTTCCACTTTGCAGTATCCTATCTCTCAAGTATCATTAGGAATCAAGATAAAAAGATAAAACACCCTTAATGTGCATAAGTTTACCTAAGTATGTGACCTCTAGGGGTCCGAAAAGGAAGAAATTCCATATCATCATTCTCTAACACCATAAATATGAACGCTAAGGGGCACATTTACTTAGGGTCGAATATCGAGGGTTAATTAACCCTCGATATTCAACTGTCGAAGTAAAATCATTCGACTTTGAATATCGAAGTCAAAGGATTTACCGCAATTCGTTCGATCGAACAATCGAAGGAAAAATCATTCGATCGAACGATTAAATCCTTTGAATCAAACGATTCGAAGGATTTTACTCCATCGATCGAACGATTTTCCTTCGACCAAAAATTTGTTAGAAAGCCTTTGGGGACCTTCCCCATAGGCTAACATTGAGGTTCGGTAGGTTTTACTTGGCGAAGTAGGGGGTCAAATTTTTTTTTAAAGAGACAGTAATTCGACTAACGAATGGTCGAACGATTCTTAGTTCGAATCATTCGATTCGAAGTCGTAGTCGAAGTAGCCAATTCGATGGTCGAAGTAGCCAAAAAAATCATTCGAAATTCGAAGTTTTTTTTATTCTATTCCTTCACTTGAACTAAGTAAATGTGCCCCTAAGGGTTCACTGAACAGTTTGATGCCCAATGCACCAGGTTTACCCGTGTATGTGGCATTTACAGTCCCCAAAATTGACCTTTTGCATTTTGATTTCATGCTTAAATTTATAATAATTCAAAAACACATCACCAGTGTTATGTGTGGTTAAAGCTGCAACAAAGTACAGTGACCCCAGAAAACCAAATATTTTTGGAAAGTGAACACTCTAATGAATCCAACATGAGTAAAGAGCCTTTCTACATCAAACTACCAAACTGCAAATCCTTCTTAAAATTAGTGTTTTTTATACATTTCTGCTAATCACCTAAAAATGTTGCATATTGCCACATTTATCTCACATATGTTTTATGTACTAGTTAAAATCACCCTAAATATGAAAGGCAGAGCTCTACTGAACAGTTTGATGCCCAAAATAAGGACCCCAAATGCAAATAGTGCATATGAATTTTCTCGCCTGCCAATTCAGCTTTTGCAATCTGGGCCCCTGACTGTGTATTATGTGCTGCAAGACCCCCTAATTGTACAAAGACCCTCAGAAAACCATTCTGATGGGTAAAAATGCCTTTCTACACCAAACTACAAAGCTATGCTATAAAAAGGAACAAAAGCTGCAATAAAACCACAGAGATTGCGCAACCAATGAAACCACAAAATAACTGATCCAACAGCTTAATTAAATTCCTGATCCAATCGTCACTCTGCCAAAATAATCAGTTATTGGTGAAAAACAAAAGATAAGAGTAAAATGAATAGGGATGCACCGAATCCAGGATTTGGTTTGGGATTCGGCCTTTTTCAGCAGGATTCGGATGCAGGTAAAGACGCAGGTCGGCGGTTCTGCGGGTCTGGGCGCGGGTCTTCTCAGTAGCGATATTTACTCCTTTTTCTGGTCACGGCTACTTTCGATGACGTCACTTCCGGTTTACAATGACAGCACTTCCTGATTCTTGATGGTCAGCAGGTCGCGGGTCCGGGTTGCAGATAAGGTACTTGCGGGTAGGGTCGGGTAGCGGTTCTAAGCGGGTAAGAATGTGGGTTGCGGGTCCGGGTTGCGGATTGCAGGTTGCAGGTACGGGTCCCAATAAAATGGACATGCGCAGGACTCTACTGTATGTGAATAAATGTGGAGAAAAAGTGTGCAAAATAAAAAAAAATAGCTATCTTCACCAAAATGTGTGTGTAAATGTATGTAAGTGTTTGAGGCCCATTTACTTAGCTTGAGTGAAGGAATAGAAAAAAAAAATTTCGAATGATTTTTTTGGCTACTTCGACCATCGAATTGGCTACTTCGACCTTCAAATCAAACAATTCTAACTATCGTTCGACTATTCGACCATTCGATAGTCGAAGTACTGTCTCTTTAAAAAAAACTTTGACCCCCTACTTCGCCACCTAAAACCTACCGAAGTGCAATGTTAGCCTATGTAGGCTTTCTGAAGTTTTTTAGGTCGAAGAAAAATCGTTCGATCGATGGATTAAAATCCTTCGAAATGAACCATTGAACTATTTGTGGTAAATCCTTCGACTTCGATATCCGAAGTCGAAAGAATTTACTTTCGGCAGTCGAATATCGAGGGTAAATTAACCCTAAATATTCGACCCTATGTAAATCTGCCCCTATGTGTTTGCAAGTGAGTAAATAAAGGCCACATACTGTTTTTGGAGCAGGAGGGACTCTGTCACGAGTGAAAGGGTCCTGGAGGTCCTTGGTGCAGAGCTGTTACGCAGCAGTAAGTGAGTGGGTGGCGCTGCAGGGAAAAGGAAGCCGGAAGATCAGGAGACATGCTCTGTGATCACGTCTGCCGCTTGGAGGTCGGCCCTAAGGGGATCACTGGACCAATGCGACAGCCCCCAGCCTTGTTGCCCAGGGGGCTATCATTCCTCCCCACTCTCTGTGAAGGTGATAGAAGCTGCAGAGGACTGTACATAGTATGTTCTTGGCAGATGGAGCCCTTGCCTGCCAGCATGTAAGGCGTACGTACTTGGCAGGAAATGGGTTAAAGGGGTTGTTCACCTTTGATTTAACTTTAAGTATGACGTAGAGATTGATATTCTGAGACAATTTGCAATGTATTCATTATTTGTGGGTTTTTTTTTTAGTTATTTCGCCTTTTTTTGAGAAGCTCTCCAGGTTGCAATTTCAGCAGTCTGGTTGCTAGGGTCCAAATTATCCTAGCAATCAAGCATTGATGTGAATAAGACACTGGAATATGAGTAGGAAAGGTCTAAATAGAAATATGAGGAATAACAAAGTAGCAATAACAATAAGGGGCACATTTACTAAGCTCGAGTGAAGGATCCGAAGTAAAAAAAACTTTGAATTTCGAAGTTTTTTTTTTGGGTACTTCGACCATTGAATAGGCTACTACGACTTCGATTCGAACTAAAAATTGTTCGACTATTCGATAGTCGAAGTACTGTCTCTTTAAAAAAAAATTCAACTACGCCACTTTAAACCTACCGAGCTTCAATGTTATCCTATGGGGACCTTCCCCATAAGGTTTCTAAGCTTTTTTTGATCGAAGGGAAATCCTTCGATCGATGGATTAAAATCCTTCGAAACGTTCGATTCGAAGGATTTAATCGTTCGATCGAACGATTTTTCCTTCGATCAAAGTATTTGCGGTAAAGCCTTCGACTTCGATATTCGAAGTCAAAGGTTTAACCCTCGATATTCTACCCTTAGTAAATGTGCCCCTAAATGTTTACAGAACATTTGTTTTTTAGATGGGGTCAGTGACCCCCATTTGAAAGCTGAAAAGAGCCAGAAGAGGAAAGCAAATAATTAAAAAAACTTTAAAAAAAATGAAGACCAATTGAAAAGTTGCTTAGAATTGACTATTCTATGTACTAAAAGTTATCTTAAAGGGCACCAGTTGGGTAAAATGTTATCCCCAACCAAAGGTGTGGGCTAATAGAGAGAACAGTAGTTTTTTAAAAAAAAAAAAAAAAAAAGCACCTGATACGCTACCCATACCGGGAGGAAGCTGCCGGTGGGAGCAGCCATGTCCGGTCACTCGCATGTGCATAATGAAAATGTGCCTTTGGTTGCGGATAACATTTGTACCCAACAGGTGCCCTGAACCACCCCTTTAAATGCAACTTTCCATAGTAGGGACAACACATGGGGCACTGGGGCAGGCACTGATGTGAATGATATAAAATCTCTCTATAAAACACTGTGGCATATATTAGAACAATATAAATAAGGGATAGATATTCTGATTCAAAGTCTCTTATCTTGTAGCTTAAGCGGTGCCAGCATTGGCATTGCCCTGTACTAATCACACTTTTGTAGGACAATGTTTATTTTATGCTGATTTCATTTTTATTCTTTCCTGATAAGAAACAGCAATAATCTGCTGGGCGCAATTATCCCGGGAGTCGAACGTCGGCATAAATTATTTTATAAACATTCCGCTTTGATTAAAAAACAAAAAAGCTAAGAAATCTATCCTGCAGCCTTCGGGCCTTTGTTGAATGAAAACTCCCAGCATGCCCCTCCGCCCGATAGGGCATTTAAACCGGCGATGCCGGCCGTATGACTTTTTGTTTTCATTTGATCACTAAAAAAGATATAATCCTGCTGCTGCTGCTGTATGTGCCGGACAAAAAGCAATTTATTTATGCTCCTCTCCCAGAGCTCATTGAATGCAGCCTCTTGTTTTGTATCAGTAGAATTCATTGTGTCTCCCCCGGCTATAACTGGCTTTGCTGCATAATCCTACACTCCGCCCCCTCTCTGTCCCCCTCCCTTCCTGCTGTCTCTCTGCCTTTCTCTATGCACTGCTATAGCAGCTGGAGAAGGAGCCTGCTTGCACGGTGAGTAGCCTCATATGTCCCTATGCGGGGTTGTGCATGCAACATTGTGGTGTGTGTCATTGTGCATGTGTGTGTCACTGCATTACACTGTGTGTGTGTGTATAAGGGAGGCTGCATATCAGTGTAGCAACTGCAGACCTATGCAGTCTGGGGGGTGCAGTCTAGCTGCATAATTATTATTATTATAATAATAACTTGCCTATAATAGTAAGCCGGTTGAGTTCCACCCCCATTAAATGCAATTACTTTTAATGCGGTGGAACCCAACCATCTTTTGTAAAAATAACCATTTTACATAGATATTGAAATAGTGTATCACTTGGGGCCCTTGTAATTCTGGATCCTACCCCTCTATACAGTTTCAGGGTCTGCAGTTCCAGTTACATCCATGTCATAACCCCCATGTGTGTGCGTCAGGCAGCAATATCCTAGAGAATTTTCAGCTTATTTCCCATCATCTTATTGGAATCATCATCATCATCATCTTGTCTTAAATCAGGGGTGTCCAACCTGCCCAGGGTGGATATGAATGCAGCCCAGCTTGAAGGAGAAAGAAATGGAAGAGAAAAAAAGAAAGAAATTAAGAAATAAATGTATGGAAATACAGAGAAAACAAGAGTGAAATAACACTTTGTGCTCTCTAAGTCCAGACACATTAACCACCTCAGTCCGTCGTCTTGTTAGGAACAGGCTTACTATGCCACGTTGTAACAATGTGGTGACCTATGAAGTAGGTTGCCCAGTTAGTAATAATAATATAATAATAAGTCTGTTTAATATCCAGGTGTCCCATATTCAAAAGTATAGCTCCATCTGGTTATCCAACTGGTGTTGTTGTTCTTTTCTCTGTATTTTCTTTAATTTTACAAATCAAAAGTGTTTGTGTATTTCAAGTGTGGCCCCAGACAATTTGGTCCCAGAGAAGCCAAAAGGTTGGACACCCCAGTCTTAAATCTCTGGCCTGCAGGACCCTGTCATCCGTCGGCCATTGTTTCATAGGTACCGCATCACCTGCAGGCGGAATCACAAGGTACAAGAAGCTATTGATGGTTTGACCTCCAGTATTCGACCTACGTCGGCTTAATTTTCTGACTCGCATGGTTACCTTGTGTGACCAGCGTTGGACAACTTTATTCCATATAGTGGGCCAATTATATGATGTACAATGTGCCCGCAGGCTGGTGATGGCATACTGTATATACTGAAATTCCAGGACAAGCTCTACTGCTAATTCTGCCCAGATATGATGAATTTAGAGCAACATTCTTTTATTAGTTGGGTGTCTGTCACTTTAGTTGCCAGTGACTTTTGACTTGATTCACCTTGACATTAATGGAAGCCAATTCAGGTCACCCAGCTCTCAGCATTATCCACTGTATATATCCTTGTGCATGCTTTATTGCAATGGGTTTGGGTTGATCTGCAGTACATAAGAAGATACCCACAGACTAGAGGACAGTTTGATGGTCGCTACCTACAGGGACAATTAAAACACCCCTATGACACTTGTGTTGGTTTGGAACCATCATGTTCTTCTGTCTGTTCCTCAGTTGACATGAGCCAGTGTATTTGTGCATCCGTTACTTTATTCCATAATCATGTCTGACAGAGGGAGATCCTTCGGGATCGGTAAAGTCTGATGTGTAATGTTGTTAAGCAATTGTTGGCAATCGAGGCTGAGACTGCAGACACTTCTGTGCTTTGGATAAAAGGTCATTGTGATGTTGCAGTTGTCAAAACGAAAAGCATTACAGGTCTGATTCTGCACTTTAGCCTTCAGCAAATGTCTTCCTTTTCCTAACTACGGCATCCGCTATCTGGTTATTTAAGTGCAGACACCACGGGGGGGGAAGAACTGTCTATCCATAAGGCAGTGCTGTTTAATGTGGCTGATATATAAACGAGCCAGGCTTTGCTTCAGCTTTATATTCCCTTTATTTCAATGTCTTACTCTGTCTGAAAACAAAATATGCAGCTTTTAACCGCCACAAAGGATTTTTGTCTATCATGGCAAGACATTTTATATATACAGTATTTATATGTATTATACATGCTATTTTTTTATATTTTAATTCAAAATACAGTTTAAGACTTTGACAATAGAACAGGGACTAGATGGCACGTGCAGGGACGGATAACAATGGGGCAGAAGGAGATGCAGCTCCAGGCTACTTTGTAAAAAGGGGGCACAGACTGAGGAAAGTCTGATATTGTATAGATTATTAGCCTCTGCACATGTATATCTGTGCCAGGGGGTGGGCAAATGTATATGCATTTAGCTTGCTGGGCTGCAGATCTGCTAGAAAAGGATCACACCCATACAGGCATGCAGTGAAAGGGGATGTAGCCCAAAAGGGAAATGTTGCCTAAATAACTTAAAAATATATCATTCTAAGCATCTAAGCTTTCCTACGTACATGAATCAAAATGCGAGTGGTTATAATTAATTGTAAATGATATTGCTATTGAAGTAATATGTGTCTGTCTTATACTGCATTGCTTGTTGTGACTAAAGAGAAATAAATAGCAGTAGTCAGCTCTCCTATAGCCAAGATAATATGGATAAACATGGGAGTATCCCAGATTAATCAGCTGGCTGCTGCTGTATTGAAGCACCAGAGCAGAGAATAGAAAGAGACAGTGCTTTCAATAGCAAAGTGCAGATGTGCAGGGGGATCTGAGCCCTACTTTACATACAGTACAGACGGAAGCCTGATTGCAGTTGGACAGACTGTGGTTGAGAGGATAAGCAGCTTACAATATACAGAAGTTTAAAAGGCAGTTCCACTTCTCTTTCGTTTTTTATTTGACTTTTAAAGAGTCAAATTTTTCCCCTCATTTATCTTCCCCAACCAGCTGCTGCCACTGCATCTTTTCCCTAAAGATAACACCTCCAACATGATACGGCTAATCTCCCATGTGTCAGCGGTTTAAAGGAAAATGAGCTCTTGTGCTGTTGAGGCAGAATTATCAAAAATCCTTAGCCAACCTAATGGCTTTTTTCTTTGTAAAATGTTTGTCAGCTTCAAAATGACGTCTGCACCCAATTCTTTAGGCACAATGATGCTGCCCATATTAATGCTGCCCACTGTGGGAACCCAACTTTGAAGTGGAGGTAGTTGTCAGGGTTCCCCTGCATCCAAGCCTGGATTTGTGGAGAGGCCACAAAGGCCCAGGCCTAGGGCGGCATGCCGTCCAGCCGCTTACTGGGGAGCCCATCGCTCATTTGCAGGCACGCAAGCTCGCTCACACCGGAGGGGGGTATGCGGACGGGCGCTTGCCATGTGTGTGGCAACTGTGGGCCTGCACTCGTGGAGCCCAAAGCCTGGTTAAAGTAAAATAAGTGGAATATGTCTATTTGCACCACTAGGTACTCTAGGAAGATCCCTTTGAAGGTCATTTAGGGTGAGATTTGGGGTGCTCACCTAGATAATCTTGCAAACATGGGGCAAATTTACTAAGCGACAAAAATTTGCAGCGACGGCTTCGCAGGCAGCGCAACACTTCGCCAGGCTAAAATTCGCTCAGACAAGGCTAATTCACTAACATGTGAAGTTGCATCCAAGGCGCCGAACGCTGGCAAAGTTGCGCTAGCGTTAATTCGGCAGGCAGAGCGAAGTTGCGATAGCGTTGGCTAATTTGCATACGGCGGTAAGTTACACTACACAAGCCCGGGAAACCTTAATAAAAGAAAATAGAGTTGTTATATTGCCCTACACATGAGCCCAGGGTATAGTTTATGTTCCATATGTTAGGAAATGTAAAGGGGAAGCCGGTTACCCCAAACAATTTTACGCTCTTTTGCAGCCTATCACCCTGAAAAAAGGAAAAGACGTCAGTGTTTTTTGGGACTTAGAAAATTTTATCAACTAAAGTTTGAGGAAGTCCTATCTACTCTATTGAACTTCGCCTGGTCTGAGGTGGCGAAGGCAAGTCTGGCGCAAGAGGTAGCGTTCGTTAAATCCGCACCTTTGTGAATTTGCGTAGTTAAGTCCCTTCGCCAGAGCGCAAATTCGCCTGGCGATTGAGTTTCGAATGAGTGCCAGCGTCAGTCTCTTTCGCTAGTGAAGTTACGCCTGCGCCCTTTAGTAAATCGGTGAAGTGCCGAAATGACGTCATGCTGGTGAATTTTCGCCAGCGTTAGTCACTTCGCCCTTTAGTACATTTGCCCCCTTGACTGAATGGCTGAGACTGTAACCTTGTTATAAGCAAAGGGGGACCCAGATCACACATTGAACCATTGCCTGGTCTATAAGAGCCTGAGGCTGAAAGAGACAAGTTTGGGAGACTGATGTGAAAGTAGAAGCTGATGTAATTTGCAAGAGGTGCACCATCACCCACAATATGTTGTTATGGTTACATCTGAAAGGAAATGCAGTTATTGTGGTTTATTACCATAAAGTTATTTCTAAACAATGCTAAGAGCTTGCACTGCCTCTTCCTCAAATAAATACTTATAATAGATAAAAAGATATTCACCGCAAAGTTCAATGACCTGAATAAAAGAAGCCTGTGGCTATTGCATTGGTCTTGGGACTCCTTGGTAACTTCAAATATCCTTGTGATTTACAATAGGCGGTAAAGTATTCCTATATATATTCTGTATAGGCCTATTTCTCAGGCCTGAATAAACTAAAAGGACAATAATAGGGAAAGATTTATCAAAATGCAGATGACCCAGATGGTCTGTGAATTGACGTCATTCATTAAAGGCAGCTGTGTCCTAAAACATGACATTTCTGCTTAGTAAAGGTAAATGACATCCATAACCACAGTTGCGACTGCTATAAAATCTCCATAGTTGTTGCTCAGACTGATATCCTTCGATAAAGGTTTTAGTATAAGAGAAATGAGGACAAAAAAGAATGGTTGTGGGTGCACACCTGAGGCCAATTTCAAAAAGTCTAATTTCCTGTCTCAATGATTCAAGTAAAGATGCTAGTGCATATAGTTTTGAAACAGGGTTTTTTAGTTACAAAGTTATGATCATAAAATTGATAAGCCACCATACCACGTCAAGGTAAACCCCATACGGTGGTCCCTAACTTGTTTACCTTTAATCATAGTAAAATAGGTATCTTACCTCTCTTCTTAATAGCATTACTTCATGTGAACAACTCCTATGCCTTGGTTTTAAACTGTGTGCTAAATCCTCCCCCGCCAACTGCTATGCGGCTTTTAAATGGGAGAGACTGCCTTCAGGCTAGATCCTCCCATGCCGCTAGCATTTTCGGCTTTTAAGGGAGAGTGATTGCACAAACCAAAGCAAATAATTAAAGGGACAATAGGACCACCAAAAATCTAAAAGGGTGGGTATGAGGGTGCAACAAACCACATGGAGCTTAGCCATAGCTCCCAGCAATTACAAATACAAAAAAGAATGGTTGTGGGTGCACACCTGAGGCCAATTTCAAAAAGTCTAATTCCCTGTCTCAATGATTCAAGTAAAGATGCTAGTGCATATAGTTTTGAAACAGGGTTTTTTAGTTAAGAGAAATGAGGAGAGCACTCAATAAGCATAAATGCTGTGGTTACTTTATTTAATGCCGACCACCAGTACACAACATGTTTCGGGCTTCTGTGCCCTTCGATAAAGGTACTTGCGTCTAAAGCTGTGGATGACTCGTGTGCCAACTGATGCAGCCTACACAATGACCCACAATAGGACCAGGATTAAACATTAAATCCTCCATCGCTGCAATTTCTAGTGAGTTGCTTAAGCAGCCTGAGCTTTGCATTATAATGCATCCTTTCTGTAGACACGTATACACTTCTTATAAATGATTGTCCTGGTTTAATAACGACATGTATTCTGGCTTCTGCTTCTCCTTGAATCATCAACAGCTGAACATGGTGCTTTTCCAGTATTTAGATCCAAGTTGTGAAGATGGTACAGTCCTGCCAAGAGCCAATTTATTGTTGAGTTGCAATACTTGTTCCAATCTATGGCCTTGGAAGCTATTATTCCTAGCAAAGGAATGCTCCAGTCGTCCTTTATTGCTAAATTGCATTGTGTAGCTCCTTTATATACAGTGGGTTTCAATGGTGTAACTATTTGGCAGCAGGTTTCAGTGCATTCCTGTGGCACAGAATAAAGAACGATGAACGGTGTGTAAATCGATACTCAAATCTCTAAGGCTATACGGTTCTATGGTAACTAACTGCATTTGCTTCTCTGTGTGTTCTGAGCAGATACAGCTAAAGCAGATACAACTAATGAGCAGATACGGCTAACAGGCTCCTAAGATACTAAACCTTCAGACAATGGCCTAGGACTAGGTTAAGAAAATACTGCAATAAAAATCTTACTAATTAATGAGCTTGGCACTTTGTAAACACCATGGTAACTGGGCTGTGCACAAGGCTCTTTTATTAGCTGTGAGTTACCACAGGACAAGAGAAGGTTCCCTGAGGACATAGCTGCTGCTGTAGATATTGCAGTATACAGGGTAGATGTCCGTCTATGAAGGAACCAAAGTATATAGATCCCTGGTGCTACCGAACAGTGCAGCAATGATCCATAAAAAAAATGCCATGGCAAATGTAAGCCCCACCTGCATGTTGAATAATAAAATAGCATTAAAAAGGTCCATTTATGACCACAAGTGCCCATGATCCAGTTCTATAGACGTGTAAGGAGCATGTTAATTAGAAATGTCAGTATGAGTGTCCACCACCCCAATTGTGGCTGCCTTTGTGAATAACCCCAAACATTTGGATGGTGAAGTTATTTTGTGCGGAAAGCAAAAGATACCCCATTTAAAGACAGGCCTTAAATGTCTTGCATAGAACATTTTGTCTCTATTATAGCTGTTTTCCCCATGATATTTGCTCAGCACTACAGAATGTTATCAGAACAATTACAGTATTTCAAGGTGTCTGGTAAATTCATTTCAATTATACATTTAGTCAGACACAGCAGAGCAGGGCACTGGAATGATTATGTGCAGGAGAAAAAGGTTTAACCTCCATTTTAAAGGAAGGGGTGGCAGCCATAATCATTTCTAACAATCTTCTAGTATTACTGTTGCAATGTCTATTACTTTAAAAGGGAACTATCACATAAACGAAAAATTAATATAAGTTTTATAATACCAAAAAGCAAAACCACTGTGTACCAAATGAGCCTCAAAGTAGGCATGATCTATGCAAGAGCAATAAGCTTACTGATTAGCTGAGCCGTGACTTAGGGTAAGGCCACACTGGGCGATTTGGGGAGATTTGGTCACCTGGAGACTAATCACCTCGTCTTTGCGGTGACCAATCTCCCCAAACACCTTCCCTGACTCTGCACCTGCTAAAATGAAAAAAACGCCGGCACTAATCACACGCAGCGATTCGTTTTCTGAAGTCGTCCGAAGTTTCCTTGTGAGGCAACTTTGGGCGATTTTGGAAAATGAATCGCCGCGTGTCATGGAAGGCGTTTGGGGAAATTGGTCGCCACAAAGACGAGGCGATTAGTCGCCAGGCGACCAAATCTCCCCAAAACGCCCAATGTGGCTAAAAAACATTTCATGCCTTTCTGTAGAGATAAGGACATTGAGTAAAGAACTGAAGTTAATTCAGTTATTTACTTAATGCCCATATCTTTTCATCCCCTGTATCAGGTTAGGGCCACACTAAGTGGATCCACAGGCCGAGAATCCATTTCTCCGCTGCTGTTCTTGCTGATGTGCCTGCAACCGAAAGCATTGTCTCCACTCGGGTGCATGCAGATGCGGCAGATATCGGCAGTGAAATGGAGACTCTTGCTTTTTTTTGCCAAAAATCTATCGTGTCTACCTGCACCAATGTGGAGACAACACTTAGGGCAGGGGCACACGGGCAGATCGCCTCTTCTTCAGGGTGACAATCTCGCCTATTGCATTCCCCCTGCCTTCCGCCTGCTAAAATTAAAAATCACCTGCAGCAATGCACTCACGGGGCTTTGATTTACGAAGTCGCCTCATTAGGCAACTACGGGGGACTTCGGAAATCAAAGCGCCGCTAGTGCCATTGCACTGGAGTTTTCTCATTATAGCAGGTGGAAGGCAGTTCGGGGAGATTGTCGCCCCGAAGAAGAGGTGATTAGTCGCCATGCGACTAAATCTCACCGAATCTGCCCGTGTGCCCCTGCCCTTATGGGCGCAGACAGAGCAACAGAAGAAAATCAGCAGGAGAGTGGATCTCAGTCTGTATTTCCTCACGGGCCGAGATCCACATTTGTTTGTCCTTAGCCTTAACAAAATGAAAGACAATAAATGGCAGTTATTTAAGGAGAACATTTAGTTAGTTACATAGAACATGTTGGGTTAAAAAAAGACCAAACTCCATCAAGTTCAACCTTTTCAAATAAAACTCAGTGCACATATAAACACCTGTCTCTAAACTCACATATATAACCAGTATTTATACTAAACGAACTGTAGATCTTAAGATCACAATAGCCTTGGATATTAATCATCTAAGCCAATTAATTGTATGTGCCATAACAACATCGGGGCATTCCACAACCTCACTGCCCTCACCAGGAAGAACCACCTACACTGCTCCAACTGAAAGTTCTGTTCCTCTAATCCAAAGAGGTGGCCTTTGGCTCATTGAGCTTTTATAGGGGAAAAAAGATCACCTGCTACTTGTCTATAATGCCCTCCAATATAATTATAAAGAGTAATCATGTCCCCTGGCAAGTCCTTATTCTCCAGAGAAACAAAACCTCAACCTTGACAGTTTACACAATGAGTATCTGACAATTCCACGTAGAAAGCTAAACAAGCAGCTGCCATAAAACATACAGTATATACAAACCCAATGAAGCATTACATGACCTCAAGCAAAATATGTGATTTACATTTCATGACTTTCTTCTACATTTTCCATATGCAACGAGCACTTGTGTAACTAAAGGATCTTGCTGGGTGCCGGCTGTGAGAAATAAACATCTAGTATTAAAATCACTTGAGACTTATGAGTAAATCACTTGACATTCACAAAGGGTTCCTTGCGGTGCTACTATACTAGAAATATTCCAGCTATACATGACTATACTGGAACTACTCTATGTATTCCATTCCATTCTCTCAGGAGTTAAGCCATATGTAATACCCTCTTAAATCTTTCATTTTATTAAAATTCTTTTGTACAGTACATTATATTTATTTACTATATTTAGGCTTATTTAACCAATTAGATGTGTGTTGCTGTGGTGTTTTCCATGTTTAAAAATCAGTCTTACCAATATTAGTGGTATTTATGTAAAATGAATTCTTGGGTTATTTTTATTCAGTTCGCACCGTCTGGTTCCCTTCTCATTAGTAAATCTTTCCAGAAGACTAAAGGGAATGGGGCCTGTTATCCAGAATGCTTGGGACCTGGGGTTTTCCAGATAACGGATCTTTCCCTAACTTGGTTCTTCATACCTTAGAAAATCATGTAGAAACACATACATGGAGTGCTCACCTCTCCGAGTGTCGCTTTTGTAGCGTCAGGTGCTGTACTGTGAGACCCACTCCTGTCTTTGGGTCAAACAACATGCAGGAAACAACCAGTCGCACTCTGAATAACGTTGTATCAGTGTTCAAAAGTTAAACATTTATTAAGCCCATATGCCAAGGCAACGTTTCGAGCCTACCAGGCTCTTTATCAAGCAGAAAATCATGTACACATTAAATAAACCCAATAGGCTGGGTTTGCTTCCAAAAATGATTACTTATATCTTAGTTTGAATCAAATTCACGGTACTGTTTTATTATTACAAAGAAAATTTTGAATTATTTGGATAAAATGGGAGATGGCCTTTCCATAATTTGGAGCATTCTAAATAAAGGGTTTCTGGATAACGGATTCTATACCTGTATTAGAAGGAATGAGGTTTCATCTGAAAGTACATAAAAAAAGTTTTGTTACAGAACAATGAAGTTGTATATTTTTTTCCATCATGTGATTTTATTGCCAGATATCTCCTTGAAAGGTTTGGTTGGAAGACGTTAGTAGAAGGCTGAGTCAGGGACTGGTCCAATTGTCACTTTGTCAAGAAGAAATACCTTCAGTTCATTGAATTTCAACTCCCTGTTGTACCACCAGGCAGAAGAATACTTGCACAGGAGCTCCCTGTAGCCCCACCAGGCAGGAGAATACTTCCACCCTGTTGCCCCACCAGGCAGGAGAACACTTCCACCCTGTTGCACCACCAGGCAGAAGAAAACTTGCAGAGGAGCTCCCTGTAGCCCCACCAGGCAGGAGAATACTTGCACAGGAGCTCCCTGTAGCCCCACCAGGCAGAAGAATAATTGTACAGGAGCTCCCTGTAGCCCCACCAGGCAGGAGAATACTTGCACATCAGCTCGCTGTAGCCCCACTAGGCAGAAGAATAATTGTACAGGAGTTCCCTGTTGCCCCACCAGGCAGGAGAATAATTCCACCCTGTTGCCCCACCAGGCAGGAGAATAATTCCACCTTGTTGCCCCACCAGGCAGGAGAATACTTCCACCTTGTTGCACCACGAGGCAGAAGAATACTTGCACAGGAGCTCCCTGTAGCCCCACCAGGCAGGAGAATACTTCCACCCTGTTGCCCCACCAGGCAGGAGAATAATTCCACCTTGTTGCCCCACCAGGCAGGAGAATACTTCCACCTTGTTGCACCACGAGGCAGAAGAATACTTGCACAGGAGCTCCCTGTAGCCCCACCAGGCAGGAGAATACTTCCACCCTGTTGCCCCACCAGGCAGGAGAATAATTCCACCTTGTTGCCCCACCAGGCAGGAGAATACTTCCACCTTGTTGCACCACGAGGCAGAAGAATACTTGCACAGGAGCTCCCTGTAGCCCCACCAGGCAGGAGAATACTTCCACCCTGTTGCCCCACCAGGCAGGAGAATACTTCCACCTTGTTGCACCATGAGGCAGAAGAAACCTTCCACAGGCACTCCCTGTTGTCCCACCAGGCAGGAGAATACTTCCACCCTGTTGCCCCACCAGGCAGGAGAATACTTCCACCCTGTTGCACCACCAGGCAGAAGAATACTTGCACAGGAGCTCCCTGTAGCCCCACCAGGCAGGAGAATACTTGCACAGGAGCTCCCTGTAGCCCCACCAGGCAGAAGAATAATTGTACAGGAGTTCCCTGTAGCCCCACCAGGCAGGAGAATACTTCCACCCTGTTGCCCCACCAGGCAGGAGAGGAATTGCACAGTTCATTGATAACCCAGAAAGTCCAGATGCTTTAGACTTAACTCTACTAGATACCATATATCATGACTTGGATGAATGAGAATGCCCATAGACATACAGCCAAGAAGTAGCCATTTAGAGCTTCCAAGGGTTTAGATTATTTTTTTTTACCTTCCTCTGGATCAATTAGGAGGTGAACTTGATAAACGTGCTTTTCAACCTTAGCTTTAATGTAAGTGTGGGAGAATTAAAATCTTTGTATAACGAGCTCCAAGTAACAGTGATGAATTGTTCAGTGTGACATGAATAGAGTAGGCAGTCTTGTACTTCACCAAGGAGATAGTGCTCATCAGGGAATGTGCAAAGTGATTGCTATTAACCAGTTAGTTTGTGTAGATAAGTATAGAGCTCCTTTTCTACCTACTGAGAAATGCCTTTTTCACCTTAGTGTAGTATAGGCCACCCCACTAGGGTTGCCACCTTTTCTGGAAAAAAATACCGGCCTATATTCTTGCAATTTTTTTCCTATTAATAACATTGGTATCAAGCATAATTTTTACCGACCGGGCCGGTAAAATACCGGCCAGGTGGCTACCCTACACCCCACACAGGTCTGTGGCAGTTTATAACAACCCTTCTCACATTTTCCATAGTATCTGAATTGCCAGTTTGGGCCTGCAGTAACCATTATCATGCTAGCTAACTAGCTGGTAGTGTCTGTGTATCATTTCCACGGGCAGACAATTCATTAAAGGATAATTAAAAGCTTAACTTAAGAAGTAGCTAGAAATGTTGTACATTATGTTTTGTGCATCTGTACCAGCCCAAGGAAACCACAGCCCTTTAGCAGTAAATATCTGTGTCTCCAAAGATGCCCCAGTAGCTCCCCATCTTCTTTTCTGCTGATTCACTGCACATGCTCTGTGCTGCTGTCACTTACTGAGCTTAGGGACCCACTCACAATATACAGTACACATAGAATAGAAATGTCACAATATAAGGCTGATTAGTAATTAATACAGATAATTACTACATGGCAGCACAGAAACCAGTGCAATTAGCATCAGAATTTAATAATCAGCCCTGTGGCATCAGCTTATATTACAGACCAACCTCATTTTCTGCTGGATAATTAGTGACGAGCCCTAAGCTTAGCTTCTCAACAGCTGCTCAGAGCCCACTGAGCATGTGAGTGTCACAGACACTTTCCAAGATGGTGACCCCCTGTGACAAGTTTGAAGTCCTGGATCATTGCTGCTATTGACAAGCTGAAACTTTAGGCTGGTGCAATACGTTCAGCATATAAAATACGGAATTTTTGGCCACATTCATTTTTAGGGTTTAGTTCTCCTTTAATCTTCCGTGTGGAACCAGACTGGAGATATTTTCCTTTAAACAGTTTTTGTTAAAATACATTTGTGCATCATTCAGGACATTGATTTACACTTGGATGGCATCTTTGCACTGTTCAATAAATCTTCTCTTTGGTTAAGAATCACTATAGCCTACTCATGTTATACTAGTACTAGTGTTGAGAGTTATAGTTCAGAAGCATATAACCCTTCCTCCACTCATTTGCAAGGGCTGAAATAAGAGAGAGAGGGTCCAAGTGTGTTCTGCCTAAGAAAGGGTTACATCTGCAAAGCAAGGGGGGCAGAGACTATGGCAAAGTATTAAAAGTGTAGTATAGCACCATTGAATAAATTTGGGATCACCCCGTTTGCTGCAACCACAGGTATTGGCATTCTTTTCTATTTGGACTATGGCAAAGTATTGACAGCTATAATTTACTTTCATTCTCCCCACAGAATTAATAACTGGAAGTAGTAGCATAATGTAATCTAAGTCAATAATTGCCTTCTTTGTACCTTGTGCAATTGGTCAGCATTAATTCTGCTAAACTGAAGAGAGGCGTTGTTTTTTCTAGAAATAGTTATAGCGATCCTGCCACTGCCATTGTACAGTTATAACTTATAACAAAGGGAAACATAAGGTTCAATTATAAACAAGAAAACCACTGACTGAGAATGTAATACAACTTGTCCTTACTTTAGTGAAGGTTTCAGCAGAAGTTAAATCGAGTGTAGGCACCTCTTTTCTCAAGTGGTCAAGTAACCTGTAGCTGTAACCTTGCTGCGTGTTGGCTTTACATGTATATTATAAGAAATATAAATGAATATATACTAATACATATACTAAACTAGCCGTAGATCTTAAGATCACAGTAGCTGTAAATATTATATGTTTTTTTAAGAAATCATCCAAGCCATTCTTAAAGGCAGTAACTGAATCAGCATCACAACATCACCCGGCAGTGCATTCCACAACCTCACTGTCCTGACTGTGAAGAACCCCCTACGTTGCTTCAAATGAAAGTTCTTTTCTTCTAGTCTAAAGGGGAGGCCTCTGGTACGGTGATCCACTTTATGGGTAAAAAGGTCCCCTGCTATTTGTCTATAATGTCCTCTAATGTACTTGTAAAGAGGAATCATGTGCCTTTTCTCCTGAGAAAACAACCCAACCTTGACAGCCTGCCTGTAAGGAAAGCCCGTTGGCGCTCCTTTCCCCTTCAGCACCGCAGACAAGATGGTGGCGTCCAAACGTGCGGTGTCAGCACGTGACATGGGCACTCTCTTTTGGAGGAAAATCCCCTTTAAATAGATGCCAAAGACTTCGTGACCTTGCACAATTATAGGTTGAACTCGTGTTCCTGGGTGCGTTATTACTACTTCTGACCTTGATTCCTGATCTTGACCTTGGCCTGTTATATTGACTAAGAACCTTGCTTCCTGAACTGACCTCTGCCTGGATTTGATTTCACTACTTCTTAACCCCTTGGATACTGTGAACTGTGTTTGTTGCCTGCTGCTTCCTCCTTGGTCCGCAAAATTCTAAGCAGAGCCTTCAATCCCTGACACCACCCTCATTAATATCTCTTTTACCATTTTAGTTGCACGTCTCTGCACTTTTTCCAGCTCATTTGTGGCCCTCTTAATGGAAAATTCAACCGTTAACTAAAAAAAAACCCTACCCCCCTACTTAGGTAGACCCCCTCCATCCTCCCCCCCCAGCCTAGCTGCCCCCCCCAAGGAAATGTCCCAAACTTTTTACTTACCCCTCGGTGCAGATTCAGGGATCGCAGTTCACGGCAGCCATCTTCTGGATCTTCGTGTCTTCTTCCGCTTCTGCAATTTCCATCCATTTCGGCGCATGTTCAGTTGTTGCAAACCGGCAAATCGCTCCAAATGCCCATGCGCCACTCATCCAGTCGCATTCTCAGATTACCGAAGACCCGGAAGATGGCTGCCGTGAAATGCGATCCCTGAATAAACACCGATTAAAAAGTTAGGGGCATTTCCCCGGGGGGCAGCAAGGCTGTGGGAGGAGGGAAGGGGGTCTATATAGGGTAGGGGGGTAGGAGATTTTCTAGTTAATGGTTGAATCCTCCTTTAAGGACTGGAGTCCAAAACTGCACTGCATCCTCCAGGTGAGGCCTCACCAGGGACCTATACAGAGGCAAAATTATGTTTTCATAAATACATTATGTGTTTTAGTAGCCACTGATTGACACTGCCTTGCGTTACACATCTTGTTACCCACAACAATTCTTATTCCTTCCAACTAATGGTTTTCTTATGAACATACTGTATATTTTCCTACTGTTCATACATACAGGGTACATTCATACATACAGGGTACATTCATACATACAGGGTACATTCATACATACAGGGTACATTTATACATACAGGGTACATTCATACATACAGGGTACATTTATACATACAGGGTACATTCATACATACAGGGTACATTCATACATACAGGGTACATTTATACATACAGGGTACATTTATACATACAGGGTACATTCATACATGCAGGGTACATTCATACATACATTCATACATACAGGGTACATTCATACATACAGGGTACATTCATACATACAGGGTATATTCATACATACAGGGTACATTCATACATACAGGGTACATTCATACATAAACGTCCACCTATAATAATTAAATTATGTTTATTCTTGGATTATTAATGACATCATTTCCTTGATATTTTTCGGTATGTAGAAGTATAGCATGACAGTGGTTCTAAGGCAGGGCAGGAAGTATAATTGTTTATTCAAAGACTTACTTTTCAACCATTGCTGTGACTTCCTGGCAGTACCTGAGTAAGACGGTGTAACACAGGTGTGGCAGCAGTATCAGGAAAGCTATTGTAATAAAAATCCATACGAAGTACAGTATTACACAATTAAAAGACAAATAATACACAGCACAGAAACTAGATTGTTCATCCAGTTCTGTGCCTGGCTATAGAAACTATTATTTTTCACATTGTTAAGATGGCAACAATACTAAAAATAAACAACATATTGTCAGATGGAGATGATATCATATGCCTATCATTCAAAACAGAAGAATACATTTCATTTGTATGGGCTTCAGGGTAACTTAGAGACCTTCAGTTTATACTGAAATATATGCAATTACGTACAGGTATATCATTTTAAAAGAAATGTGGCCATTTAACAATTTACTATATATATATGTGTGTGTGATTGTGCATAATCACAATGGGGGTCATTTATAAAGTTCGCACAGCGCACACAGTATTTATTTACAAATGGTTGTATTGGCCATGTATTTTCCGGAAGCTAAAATATTGCACTACTATGCTCGCCTTTCCGGTTTTTGTGAATTCGCATTGAGATTAAATTTTCGCAAATAAGACAGGTGTTTGCGTGAGTGTGCCCACTGTATGACGTTGTTGTGCACGAAAATAGCATTGACAGTGACTTCAATTCGCAATTTCTGAAACTGTTTTGAGAATATTTTCGCCGCCACTAAAGTAATGGCGTAATTCAAATGCAGAGTGTGCGCATAAATATTCGCAATTTGCGATTTTTGCCATATTTGAAAAGCTCTTATAGACATTCGTGGAAAAAAAAAATCCACAATTCTGTTTGCATACACTTATTCAGCTTTAGAAATGTAACCATGTGCAGGGCTGTGTGGAGTTTATAAATAAATGAGCCCCAATGTGTTGCATTGATACAGAAATTAACCTCAATGGTAGAGCCAAGGAGACGGGATAAAACTGGAACAGTAAGGAAAAAATAGGAATAGGCTCAAGAGAACTGACCTCAATATGTGGGTTCAGCTTTATGATTCTAAACAGAATGATATATAGGCATGATACTTATGATATGGATTTAGAAGGTATGTGTATGTATATACTGTATGTATATATATATATATATATATATATATATATATATACATATACATATATATAGATAGATAGATATCTACAAGAAGGTCCGTACTCTCAGGACTTATAAAAATCATAATATTTATTATAAATGATTAACATTTTTGCTATGTCCCTACCCGAAACTTTAGTCATTTATAATAAATATGATTTTTATAAGTCCTGAGAGTGCGGACCTTCTTGTAGTAGTTATGGATAATTTATTGGCACTGCACCCATGCAAATTTAAGTAACTTTATCGAGAGTGCTGGCAACCCTTGGACTTGTGTGTGTGTGTGTATATATATATAATATATATATATATATATAATATTAGGGATGCACCGGATCCATTATTTTCGAATCGACCAAACCCCCGAATCCTTTGTGAAAGATTCGGCCGAATACCGAACCGAACCCTAATTTGCATATGCAAATTAGGGGTGGGAAGGGGAAAAAATGTACTTCCTTGTTTTGTGATGAAAAGTAACGCGATTTCCCTCCCCACCTCTAATTTGCATATGAAAATTAGGATTCGCTTTGGCCAGGCAGAAGGATTCGGCCGAATCTGAATCCTGCTGAAAAAGGCCGAATCCCGAAAGTCCTCTGTACTCAACTCATTATCAATATATTTAAGACAGAGACATTTTGTGCATACTGCTACTGAAAAATGCCTTACCCTTTAAACAAAACAGGGATTGTTTGTCCATATATTGCAATATATTTAAGCTGGCCAACTATGTCAAAGTCATCCCATATCTGGCCTTTCCTACACTCAATTTTCATCCGATTCATTAAGAATTCTATTGCTTAATTATACATTTTACAAAGGGACTAAGTTTTACCTGCAACTTACTAGCTGCTGTCAAAGTAAAACTCCCAAACTTGGCTGCCCTTTTATTAGACACCAGTGGGATCACCTGACTATAGCTGGGAGGGGTGGGAGCTACAACATGGAGCTGGTCACTGCTCCTGTATAACTATAACAAACATTTATATTTATAAGTACTAAACTATATTATTTCTCTGTTTTTTCCCTCCTCAATGGCTTTTTGCCTTTGAGATATACAGCAATCTCTCTTTGAAAAGTGTTCTTTTAAAGGAAAACTATACCCCCCAAACAATGTAGGTCTCTATAAAAAGATATTGCATAAAACAGCTCATATGTAAAACCCTGCTTCATGTAAATAAACCATTTTCATAATAATATACTTTTCTAGTAGTATGTGCCATTGGGTAATCATAAATAGCCAATTAACAGACAGAGTTCTGCCTTTTGCTTCCTCACTTCTTCCTGTTACAGTTAGGGGCACATTTACAAAGCTCGAGTGAACGATTCGAATTAAAAAAACTTCGAATTTCGAAGTGTTTTTTGGGCTACTTCGACCATCGAATGGGCTACTTCGACCTTCGACTACGAATCGAACGATTCGAACTAAAAATCGTTCGACTATTCGACCATTCGATAATCGAAGTACTGTCTCTTTAAGAAAAACTTCGACCCCCTAGTTCTGCAGCTAAAAGCTACCAAACTCAATGTTAGCCTATGGGGAAGGTCCCCATAGGCTTGCCTGAGTTTTTTTGATCGAAGGATATTCCTTCGATCGTTGGATTAAAATCCTTCGAATCGTTCGATTAGAAGGATTTAATCGTTCGATCGAACGAATAATCCTTCGATCGTTCGATCGTAGGATTTGCGCAAAATCGTTCGACTTCGATATTCGAAGTCGAACGATTTTAGTTCCTAGTCGAATATCGAGGGTTAATTAACCCTCGATATTCGACCCTTAGTAAATGTGCCCCTTAGTGTTGTAGTATTTCTGGTCAGGTGATCTCTGAGGCAGCACAGATAGAGTCATGAAATGGTGGCTCAAGGCAAGAGATGTAAAAGGGCAATATTTATGTAAATGTATATTCCAGTTTGGTAAGATTCTTTAATATGCCACTTAATATGATATGAACTATCTGTTGCTTAAGTGTTCATTTTTGGGGTATAGTTTTCCTTTAAGGGTGGAGGAGAGCCCTTTTTGATTGCCGGAGTGGGGAGACACCATTAGTTTTAGAGGATTAATCATTTATATTCGAAAATAAATGTGCACGCACTCCTGCAGCCTTGGCAATTGAGGTTAAAATTTGTAACTTTATTCCATCATATTAAAAGGTATGCGTCCTAACGCGTTTCGTATCTAAAGATAGGTAATCATAACTGCCTATGATTACGTATCTTTTGATACGAAACGCGTGCACATTTATTTTCGAAGATTTGTTTCGCCTAAGCTATGGGTTCGGGGCACGGCACCCGGGACACTTGAGTGACAAGCTCTGCTGATTTTCTACCACATTTGAAATAGAATTGTTCATCCTTTAAGTGAAGGGCCTGGGGTTTGGACACCCAGGTCACCCCTTTCCACTCGGTGAGAATTGCCCAGTGGCTTGCTTTTGGCTTTTTTTCTATTTGATGTGTTTAGGTATCTAACAGCATTTAAGCAAGTTCTTAATGGAGGTCGTTAATTAGTTAGTCCATATAGAGATTGGAGCCAGCCATCCATTTTTGTGTATGTGTATTTAATCATTTATATAACATAAAGCAGTCCATACAACTCCCACCATATGCAAATTAACTTGAGAGCAAGATCTGTAGCAAATTTTTGCTAGGCAGAAATGAACGCTAGCGTATCTTCACTTTAAAATGCTCGCATTACCGAAGTACCGCTATGAAAAGTCACCAGCATTCAGCATCCAGTACGAAACTGTTAGTGAATTGGCGTTGTCAGAGCGAATTTTCACCTGCTGAAGTGTTGCGCTGAGTGCGAAGTGGAAGCTGGCGAATTTTCGCCGGTTAGTAAATCTGCCCCATGGACAAGATTCAATTGAGAAAAACTTATCCCACTGTTTTTCACATGAAAACTTTCTTGAAGTCTATGGGGAAAAAAACTGGAGCTGAATTTGGAGAAAATGTTTTTCTTTTCAAATTGAATCTCATCCATGAGTTTTCAGCTAATAAACAATGAGATGGCTCACTGAATTAAATCTGGCTCAATCTGACTCAATATTGGGGGACAGGAGGTTTAGCTTTTATTAACATGGAAATGCCATACTTGGGATGTAAATGTGGGGGAGATATCAGTTCCCCACTATGCAATAAACTGTAGAAAGTCTGTAAATTAGTGGCATACCAGGTTGTTTTTGGAAAAAGAACATGCTATTATTTAAAAATATTGTAGATCTTAATACAATTGACTGCAAGGCATGTGCAGCAGCGATACAGTATGTCAAAGTGTGGGTTTTTTTTACAGCAAGGGAGTGAGCACTCAAGCTCATGAGGGAGTCATGGGTGGAAGGTGACTGAGGTGCAGGTAATCACTGGTGGTGGAGGTACCTTATTGGGACTGAAAATCGTCAGATCGGCAATACATGCAGAGATATTATCGGCAGCCGACAGAAATCTTTTATCCTGGCCGATCGACCAAATGACCGATCTCAGGGGGACGCAAAATGTCTGGACTCTCCACACACAGTCCGAAAATAGTACGAATCGAGGATTCATACAATTGGATCTTTGCGTCTATGGCCAGCTCAAGATTTACCCTCTTCTACTCAAAGCCTTAGACAGTATTCTGGAGCTTTAGGGCAGAGACACTCGGTCAGATTCGGGGGGATTAGTTGCCAGGCGACAAATCTTCTCTTCTTCGGGTCTAATCTCCCTGAACTGCCTTCCCGTCGGCTAGAATGTAAATCCCTTTCACGTTAACTAGTATGTAAATTACCAGTGGGATGGCACTCACGCTTAGTTTTCCGAATTTGCCTCACGAGGAATCTTCGTATTACTTCGGAAATGAAGCGCTTCGAATGCCATCTCGGTGGCAATTTACATTAAAGCTGATGTGAAGGCAGGGGAAGGCAGTTCGGGGAGATTAGTCACCCCGGAGAAGAGGAGATTTGTCGACAGGCGACTAATCTCCCCAAATCTGACCGTGTGTCAGTACAGCAGTACAGATCAAAATAAATATAAAAGAAAATACCAAGAATGGGCCCCTTGTGTCTCCAGGTGCACTGTGATCCTGCTTAATTGTTGTATATTTCACAACTTTTGGTAGTGGGAGTAGCCTAGATGGTAGGTGTGTAGGATGCAACTACAGTCTGCCAAAATAAAGCAATAAAGCAAGTGCTGTTTATCCCCAGATGCCTCTTCACAATAAGATTATATGAAGTTTATATACTTGTTTGGACTAAACATTCCTTTCCAGGAAGTGTCTCTTTATTGCTATTGCATCATAAGGAACAAAGTCTTGGGCACCAGTGATATCAGGGGTGGGTGTTACCTTGGCAGGTTCTGCAGATATTAAGCAAACCATTGTCATACTTAAGGTTACATATTCTTTGTACATTCTTCATATCATTGCTTTTTTCTTTTCTGTAAACTCCGGACAAGTACCAGTATAGTAGCTACTAAGGGCAATACTAAAGGAATAATAGGATTGATTTCTTTTACTGCGCAAACAGTAAGTACCAGCATTTATCATTACTTACATTGACAATGTGACAGAGGAGTCAGGAGGAGAGGTCACATGGTGCCGCTGTATTGTAGGAGAACACTTTCCAAATAAATCAATTTTGGGTGCTGCTCTAGGCTGCTAAGTCAGCAGTCTATGGTGCAGATTTACTAAAGGGCGAATAGTCGACAGCAACCGCTTCACACTCATCGCTACGCTAATTCACTTCACTGTTGTGGGCGGTGAACACTGAAGCCTTTTCGCTAGCGTTACTTTAGTCGCCTGGCAAAAAATTTCCCTTCTTCAGGGCGACTAATGTTCCTGGACTGCCTTCCCTGCCTCCCGCCGGCTAGAATGTAAATCGCCGGCGGGATGGCACTCGGAGCACTTCGTTTTCCGAAGTCGCCCGAAGTTGCCTGACGTCTCTTTCACTAGCGAATTGGCGTAAATTGGCAATGTCCCTGCGGGTGGCAACGCTGGCGAAAAGTCGCTAGCGTTAGCAAATTCGCCCTTTAGTAAATCTGCCCCATGTGTTTAGAGGGATTATTGAAATAGATCAATGTTCTACAGATCCCTGAGGGCTTATGATGTGCAACTTTTATATAGTATCTATTCTTTTATATAGTATTGTATAGTTATTCATTAAAATTATCCCTCTTTTCTGTAAAAGAGGGACTAAGTTCTGATAACGATTGTAAGCTCTATTGAGCACGTACCTCTTTATCTCTGAATATCTATATGTAATATGTATGTTCAATGTATATATACACTTACGTACTGTATATATTATACACCACTGCACCATATCTGTGTGCTTTATAAACACAATAGGTATAGGATTCATTATCCGGAAACCTGTTATCCCTTAGACTCTTGCCTTGTCTCACTCCCAACTCCTGTATGAAAAGAGAATGAAGAGAGACAGAAACTGAGAGTGATTATTTCAGAACAGGTTCGGAATCTTTAATAGATTGTATTTAGCAAATGTCTTATTTCAGTACGATGAGGCTTAGATCAAGCATGGCATGGCGTCATTTCAGAACTTCACCGATTCCCTAATTGGCGCAGGCGTCACTTCGCTAGCAAAGGAGATAGACGCTAGCGTTGCTTTGAATTTTCGCTCTGGCGTACGGACGTAACTCCCCAAATTCACTAAGATGCAGATTTTACTGAACGTTTCCTCATTCACCAGACTTGCCTTCGCCAGCTCAGACCAGGCAAAGTGCAATGGAGTGCATAGAACTTAAATTTTTAGTTCAAAATCCAAGAAAACACTGGCGTCTTTTCCTTTTTTCTGAGTGATAGCCTGCAAAGGTCTGTAAAATATTTTTTTGGTAACCGAGTTCCCCCATACATTTTCTAACATATGGAACATTAACTATACAGTGGGCTCATGTGTAGGGCAATATAACAACTCTATTTTATTTAAGGTTCCCTGGACTTGTGTAGTGTAATGTATTTGCTGCAACATATACGTGCATGTAACTTTATCATTTTCCGCCGTACGCAAATTAGGCAATGCTAGCGCACCTTCGCTTTGATTGCCGAAGTAACGATAGCAAAAATTTGCCATCGTTCAGTGCACTTTAGGGAATTGGGGTTGTCCTAGTGAATTTATTCCTGGCGAAGTGAAGCCGTCGCTGGCGAATTTTCGCCGGTTAGGGAATTTGCCCCTTTACTGTTTATGACATTTTTACTTTTATGGCGTAGGACTGCTGTGCCATTTCAAACAATGATGTGCCAATGGTGTGTCTTGTGTGTCACAAAAGTGCTTTGCATCAAGTGAAAGTTTGCTCCAGTTCAAACATTTGATCTAATTCATACAAAATTATATATGCTTATAATTTCAGGATCTTATATTGACTAATATATAAATCGTATTGATTATAGGTTGAGAAAAATACCCGCCCCCCCAAAAGTGTCACTTCTCCAGTCGATAGGGAAATACCTTACCTAGTAGCATCTGCAGTCACCGCTCCACCCTATGGCACAAAGCTCTCCCCTTCCCTTCTCCAAATCAGCCTGTGCAAAAGTCATGAATTCTTTCCAGAGCTGTCTATACACTTGGATTCATTGGGGTGCCTCACACTGGCCCTACTCTTTGGCAGGCCCACGGGTTTATAGTCCACAAGAGACGATAGCCGGCACTCCTCTAATTAGGTACGCCAATTTATAAAGTTCCAATTGTGTGTTGATCAGTTTTTTCAAGTTAAGAAGAGATGGAGGTTGTGAGTTCATCCAGTGAATTCCTACGGGTTTCTGCCCATAGAACAAATGAGACAAGTCTCATGAACGCCATAGTGTTATTCAATGGTACTGAGGAGTCTACTAGGCCTAGCAGACAGAATTTGTGGTTAAGTGTAGGAATTTCAGTCCCTCCTGCCAAAAGTGAGGTTTAATACATCCTACGTTTCGGTTCCTAACCGGAACCTTCGTCAGGGAACCCTGACGAAGGTTCCGGTTAGGAACCGAAACGTAGGATGTATTAAACCTCACTTTTGATTCATAATACAGCTGTTTTGGTCAAATTCCTAGGAGTGCCGTCGTCTGCTGCAATTCTACTATTTAAACTTTGACTGGCACCCAGGGTGAATATGGATACATGGTTGTGCGTTCCTTATGCCTTTCTATATATATATATATATATATATATATATATATATATATATATATATATTTTTTGTAACTTAGGGGCAGATTTACTAAGCTCGAGTGAATAGTTTGAATGAAAAAATATTCGAATTTCAAAGTAATTTTTTGGGTACTTCGACCATCGAATTGGTCAAATTCCATTGGATTCGATTGAATTGATTGATTCGTACGATTCCAAGTAAAAATCGTTCGACTATTCGATAATCGAAGTACTGTCTCTTTAAAAAAAAACTTTGACTTCATACTTCACCAAATTAAAGCTACCGAAGTGCAATGTTAGCCTATGGAGACCTTCCCCAGCACTTTTCTAAGTTTTTTTTGATTGAATAAAAATCGCTTAAAATCGTCCGAATCGTTCGATCGATTTTCATTTGATCGTTTGATTGAACCATTTGCGTTAAAATCCTTCGAATTCGATATTCGAAGGATTTTACTTCGAGGGTTTTTTAACCCTTTGAAATTCGACCCTTGATAAATCTGCCCCCCCAAAGTTTTTTATTTATTTGTTGTTACACAGACATAGAAAATATGAACAAAATGACATATGTAACACCTCGATATCCAATATTGTGCAATACAATTCAGCATAGGCATTTACATGATATACAATCTGAAACCGAATACAAACGGAAAACAATTGGGGCCTATTGATGTATATTTCTCTGATATCTACTACATTGTTCAACTGAAGGCTGTAGCATGTCATTTATACCCAAATCTAATGTACAACTTAGAAAAAAAGAAAAGAAGGAGGAAGAGTAAAGAAAAAGAAGTGAAAGGAAATAGGAAGATAAAAAGTTGAAAAGTTATCCTTGGGAGGGAAATCAAAGCAGTTTATCTTAGTTTTGCACAAATTTAAAGCCTGTGTCTCTATATGGGGGGTACTATTCCCAGGCTGTTGGGTGGAGGTTATATAGTCGTTCCAGTTAGCCCATATTTTCTCCCAATTATCCCTGCGCCCTCTTATATTTGCGGTCATGTACTCCATGTCCCTCATATCCTCACTCTGCGAATTATATCAGATATTGCAGGGGGAAGTATGCTTTTCCACAAGTGCTAGTCTGGTTGTAGTAAAAATATAATTCGTAAGCCTCTGTTCGGAAGCAGAATTATCAGGTATAGGTTTGCCAACCAATGTGGTATAGATGTCTAGGTGAGTATCCCTATGTAGTATTTTTTAAAATTTAAATTATTTGGATAAAATGGGAGATGGCTTTCGGAGCTTTCTGGATAATGGGTTTCCAGATAACGGAGCTTTTACCTGTACTTATTCCCAATCAATGTCATCCACTGCAATGTAAACAATTTCCTGCAGTCATGCACAGTCAAAGGGTCCTGCGAGACATTATGAGCCAGGCTTTGCCAAAGGAACATTAATGGCGATTGATTCAGGGTGTCTGGGAATGTGAGAGCAGTCCATTCCACAATAGGTCACAATGTAAGCAGGACTGACTTTTATGTAATCCATTATATAACTCATCACAAGTCACACATAATCAATGCCGTCCTGCTTTCCAATACCATTGCTACAATGCTGGATGATAGTGTAATGCAATTTCTATGTTGGCACTTGAGTAAGTGCTGCATTTGGAACTAAGTCAAACACAGGGCAAATAATCAATGAGTTTCGTTCACAGACTACAAAAAAAATCAATGTTTATTTTGTGTTTAATATAGATTGGATTCTATTGCACATTTCATTCTGTTCATTGTGAAACATATCCCAGGAAATCACCTTGATCAATCACTCTGATTTAATTGACTGCTGAGTGTAGAATATATGTTCATTTTCTGCATGTCCCCATCTACCTATTTCATCATTTTACTTCCCTTAAAGTGATTCAAAATATAAATCTACATTAAGGGGCACATTTACTAAGGGGCAGATTAATCAAAGGTCGAAGTGAATTTTCGAATTGAAAAACGTCAAATTTCGAAGTAATTTTTGGGTAATTCGACCATCGAATAGGCCAAATTCGACTTCGCTTCGAATTGAAAAACCTTCGAAAATTTGACCACTCGAAAATCGAAGTACTGTCTCTTTAAAAAACTTCGACTTTGACACTTTGCCACCTTAAACCTGCTGAATTGCTGTTTAGCCTATGGGAGACCTCCTAGAACCTATCTGAGGCTTTTGGGCAAATTTTTTTTTTTTTGAAAAATCCTTCGAATCGTTCGATTCGAATGGTTAAATCGTTCGATTCGAATGGTTAAATCGTTCGATTTTACTTTGATCGTACTTTGATCGAATATGGCCGTTTTCACTGGAAAAAATACTTTGACTATCGAAGTACTCAAATTCGATGGTCAAATTTTGAAGTTTTTTTACTTTGAAATTCGATCCTTGATAAATATGCCCCGAAGGGTCGAAGTGAATTTTACGAATTTAAAAACGTCAAATTTCGAACAAATTTTTGGGTACTTCGACCATCGAATAGGCGAAATTCGACTTCGACTCAAAGTAAAAAAGTTCGACTTCGAAAATTGAAGTACTATCACTTTAAAAAAGTTCGACTTTGCCACCTTAAACCTGCCGAATTGCTATGTTAGCCTAAGGGGACCTCCTAGAACCTTTAGCCAACATTTGGCTAAGTTTTTAGAAGTCGAAGTAAAATCGTTCGATCGATCTATTAAATCGTTCAATTCAAAGGATTTCATCGTACGATCAAACGATTTTACTTCCACCGAATATGACCAAACTCGATAAAAAAAAACTTTGACTTTGAATATCGAAGTAATGCAATTCGATGGGCGAATTTCGAATGTTTTTTACACTTCGTAACTTATAAATCTGCCCCTATAAGTTACCTATAGGTCATGTTGATCATTTTTTTGCTGATAGTTCTGCTTTTGTAAGTAATTGTCACTTGAAGTTCCTAAACCTGACTGTCCCTTCTTAAACTGTCAGTTTGAATTTCTAATGCTAATGGTTAGTGATGGGCGAATTTATTCGGCAGGTGCGAATTCGCTGTGAATTTGCAACTCGCCGCCAAAAAAAGTAAATCCGAAACGGCAAAAAAACTGGCGTCTCGTTTTTGAGGCCGATGTCCATTCTTTTGACGCCGGCGTCAAAAATGAGACGCAGGGGCCGCACCACAAACAATTTTTTTCGGCAAATAGTGATTGGCGAATTTGAGCCATTTCGAATTTTTCAGCGAAACGGCACAAATTCGCCCATCACTACTAATGGACTCCTGCTGCACAAATATGGCAGCCCCCTCATAGAGGAACAGGGTAGTAAGAAAGGTAATGTAAAAGCATCAGGCAAATACTTTTATGGCAAAATTATAAATATCATTCAAAGACACATGTTATGATAAATAACAAAAAAGGTTATTTTCTGGTGTCAGAATCTCTTTAAAATAAAAGAACACTCCGTTTACTGATGGTTACATCTCTATTAAACATATTAAACAGGAAAAGAGAACTGAAACAGGGAAATATAATAAAAGTCGGTAAGGGAAAAACTATTCACAATGAGAAAAGTTATGCTTTGCGCGAACAAATCTTGCAATAACAGTATAAGGAACAATATTACATTGCGAGATGTGGATTTTTATTCTTATTGGTGCGAATTGTTTTTCTCTTTGCGACTTTAATTACATTCCCCCAATAATGCAGTTTTAGCCATTTTCTATTAATGTTACAGACTGTAAAGCATTAAGGCATTTCTGTTTGGAATCTGATTTTGGTGCAGTCCAGTCTAGAGGCCCAATGTTTATTTGCATGTGATTGTACAGAAATCAATGAAGAATAACTCAGCTCACGCATTAACACAACTATGTTTTCCCCTAGGTCTCTGTCTGACAAAAGTCATTAATCCAAGATGGCCTCAATACCAGGCAATTGCCTCTTTAGGGGGGTTTTTATCACAGGTGAGAAAAGGAAAAGACCACGTGATGCATGTCTTCTACACCTACTGTACAATGAATATTAATGTCATGTGACAACACTATGCTGTATATCTGTGTGCCAATGGCACAATTAAATTAACCATATCAGCAGTGGCATAACTAGAAAAAAGATAGGGAGGATGGGATGCTGCAAGTTACTGTTCCTCCTTGTGTCCAGCATTGACTGAAGAGGTAGGCCCATGTCACCTTGGGGGGGTGACATCCTAACCCTGTCAAGCCCTGCTTCCTTACACTTTGCTACAGATCATTGGGCCCCCTTATTGTATTCTTAACTGTGTGTACTCTATACCAATGATGACTCATTTATTTCAGCTCTCCTCAGCTTGTTGATGGACACGACAAGAGGAATCACCATTGAAGTGATCCCTACACGTCCAATTCCCAATTCAGATGTTACTCTCAAAGTCAAAGGTGTCATTGGGACAATAAGAAGCTTCAGCTGGTACAATGGATCCAACCCAAGCGCTTCAAATCAAATCTTAAACTATATCCCATCTCTTACACCACCACAGACCAAAGGACATATGTACTTCGATCAGGCAGAAGCACTGGCAAATGGCTCACTTCTGATCAAAAACTTCGTGAAGACATTTGAGGGTTTTTACACAGTGCAGATACAAGCAGAGAGCCCACTACAAGCATCGGTGTCTGTAACTATGAGTGGTAAGTGATCATATAAGATAATAACATTCATAGCCATGTCAATATTGACACCTTAGCCATTGTTAAAATGATAATGATGAAGTGATATTTTGGTGCACAGAGACAGAATCCCTCCAGCCCTAGCTTTAAATAAAATTGTTTGGAGTCCCCTTATACTACCTGCCACATACGGTTAAGTGGTTTACTCCTATAGAAACTAGTAAATAATGCTTAGCAGATGATTCTGTACTCCACAGCCCACTGTATTATTGTGCCAAGCACACAAGAATAGCTGCAGGTTATTAGTGGCTATTTTTGCTGTCTATATAATTAAATTGCTGGACATTTATGGCTGACTAGATCACTAGTGATGTCAGATGAGCAGTCGGCCTCCTGTCCTTTCTGGTTTATTATATGGGGCTTCTGACACTTCAGAAGGGTGGTAGGAGGGTAGAAGAAACAGTGGAGACTATATTTTATTCTTCTAGTAAACTCTCTCCCTCAAGGAAATGGTTCAGTATGGTTCAGTCTAGGAATAAAATATTAGTAAACAGTTGTTATAGAACCTAACAAGTTAATGGCAAAGATAAGAATAAACTGGTCACTATTCTCCCCATAGTAACAGGCAAAAGGATGCAAGTAACACATATTTGAGGATAGGAGGCCTCAATAAAGTTAATACGTCACCATATGAAGAGTGATTAAAGAACAGTCATCCAATGCACATAGATGTTGACTTGATGACAATAATGATGCTGATGATGGATGGTCCAGTTGAAATGGTGATTATACAATGAATATAATATTCGCAACTAAAACAAGTAGCGTTCCTTGACCATCAAAGAATATATATCAGAGTAAAGAGGGTGCACTCTTTGCACTTTCTAAAAGCGATTATCAGTGAACACCTTTATGTGTTTGTAGGGTTTCCCCTGTATCAAAATCAGTCTATATGTGACCCGGTGCAAGCAGAACAAAACAGGAATACAATAAAAATATAAAAGATATAAAATAGTGCCCAGAATGCATAACTCTTTAAAGGGATCGTGTCATCGGAAAACATGTTTTTTTTCAAAACGCATCAGTTAATAGTGCTACTCCAGCAGAATTCTGCACTGAAATCTATTTCTCAAAAGAGCAAACAGATTTTTTTATATTCAATTTTGAAATCTGACATGGGGCTAGACATTTTGTCAATTTCCCAGCTGCCCCTGGTCATGTGACTTGTGCCTGCACTTTAGGAGAGAAATGCTTTCTGGCAGGCTGCTGTTTTTCCCTCTCAATGTAACTGAATGTGTCTCAGTGGGACATGGGTTTTTACTATTGAGTGTTGTTCTTAGATCTACCAGGCAGCTGTTATCTTGTGTTAGGGAGCTGTTATCTGGTTACCTTCCCATTGTTCTTTTGTTTGGCTGCTGGGGCAGGTAAAAGGGAGGGGGTGATATCACTCCAACTTGCAGTACAGCAGTAAAGAGTGATTGAAGTTTATTAGAGCACAAGTCACATGACCAGGGGCAGCTGGGAAATTGACAATATGTCTAGCCCCATGTCAGATTTCAAAATGGAATTTAAAAAAATCTGTTTGCTCTTTTGAGAAATGGATTTCAGTGCAGAATTCTGCTGGAGCAGCACTATTAACTATTGAAAAATATTTTTTTCCCATGACAGTATCCCTTTAAGGTAAATATATGTACAAACCATGCTATTTAATATAACAAACTTTTGTGACATTAGAACATCCAGATGGCAACATTCTCATGGGAAGAGGAATTAAATAGAGTGATTGTGCAACCTGGAAAATTCAATAAAATGTGTATCATATTTATGAGCTAATATCCCCCAATATCATAAGGGAAAAAATTAATTGTAGAGAAATATACGTATATATATATATATATATATATATATATATATATATATATATATATATATATATATATATATATATTTATCTATGATTATGTTACCCTATTGGTGTAATAATTTTATTGGAATTAGAACTATAATTTGTTCCTCTTGAATATAAACTCTTGTTTGCTGTTTTTTTTTTTAACATATAATATGGATATTAGCTCATATAATATGATACACCATTTAATGGTTGCAGTGTTGCTGAGCAATCATATTATTGAATGCATTATAGATGCTGCCACATATGGTCCAATTTCCAGGATACCGGCTTGTCAACTTGTTTGACAGCTGATTGGATAATATTACAATGTGGCCCCACATGTGGATAGCCAGGATGCCCACATCTAAGAGATATAAGGCTATGGGGCAGATTCACTAAGATCCGAAGTTGCGCCGGCGGTAGCTTCGCCACACTCTGCCGCACTTCGCCAGGCGTAGTTTCGCAAGCGCTACACAAATTCACTATAATGCGAAGTTGCGCTCAGGGAGGCGAACGGTAGCGAAGTTGCGCTAGCGTTAATTCGTCAAGCAAAGCGCAGTTACGCTAGCGATGCCTAATTTGCATACGGTGCCAAGTTAAAGTACAATGGACGTATATGTAGCAGCAAATACATTACACTATACAAGCCTGGGAAACCTTCATAAAATAAAATAGAGTTGTTATATTCCTACACATGTGGCCACTGTATAGTTTAGGTGCCATATGTTAGGAAATGTAGGGGGGCAGGAGGGTACCCCCAAGTGTACGATCTTTTTCAGCCTTAAAAAAGGAAAAGACACCAGCGTTTTTTGGGACTTAGAAAAAATTTCAACTTATTTTGAAGCAATCCCTATCTACTCTATTGCACTTCACCTGGTCTCAGTTGGCGAAGGCAAGTCTGGCGCAAGAGTCAACGTTCATGAAAATCCACAAGTTAGTGAATTAGCGTAGTTAAGTTCCTTCACCATAGCGCAACTTCACCTGGCGTAAGGGTGCGAAGTAGCGCTCTAGTAGGTCCACTTCGCTAGCGAATTTACACCAGCTCCCGTTAGTAAATCGGCGAAGTAACGAAATGACCTCACGCTGGCGAATTTGCACTAGCGTTAGCCAGTTCGCACTTTAGTGAATTTGCCCCTATGTGTTTTTGAGTCCACCAATGAACCCCTACTTGCACTGAATAACTAAATAAAAAACGGATCAAACTGTACAGGATTGCCTTTCTGCCAAGTGATCTGACCAATCAACCCAGAGGCCCGGTAGTGACCACATTAGTTTATTAAACTTTGTACCACCCACAGTGTTAGCCTTGCACATAAGCAGACATATCTTTTATAGCTAACATAGATTTTTTCCATAATGAGTTCTATTATTGTCTTTTTAGATAAAATGCCAATATGCGCTAGACCAACTAGTCTGTGTCTACCTTGAAAACCACACAAACATTTTGCTGTATGTGTGGATACATAGTGGAGAATATAGCCACGTTCTATTTAATATTCAAGCTTTATACACTAATAAAACTGGCAGAAATGGTGCATTATTTTTTCCTCCTTGTCTTGTTATTTCTTCCTTTTGATGCACCAAGTCTTTCTTCTTCTTCAATCCTGCCACATGCTTCCCCTGCTGCTACAGTGTCCATCTCTTCTTAGAATTGTACTTTCATTCCCATGCTTGTTTCTCAGTGTCTTTGTGCAGGGTCCATTTTTTTCAAATGCACTTTTTGATTGACCACACTGTGATGTTTCCAAAGTCTGTGGCGTTCAGATAATGGCCCATAATTTCTCTTTGATGCCCTACTGTCTCTGCTTGTTATATGGAGCTTGCTAAATGGGTCTCATTGTATGGGTCTTTTATTCTCAACTACCGGAAAATCTACTAATATTTCTAGTGATACATGTTTTCTAGAAAATCCAACTACTCCCAACCAAAACCTAACATCTATTACCAATCCCCCAACAGGTAGGTAAAACATAAAGATAAAAAAGCATGATTCCCTGATTTCATCATTGTATTCAGAATACAAAGAGTATGTACAGTCTTTGCATGTTTATGTATAACAATAAGTTTGGGTTTCCGCTATTTATCTTAAGGTGGCAGGTGAGTATAAAGACCAGTGTCTCTATACTATAAACAATTGTGGTTTGCTACTTACATTTTGCCAAAGATTTGCATGCCACTAATTCAAATATGATTGTTTTTCCCCTTAAAATGAAGGCAAATGACTGCTTGTCAATGTATAATATACATATTCTAAATAAATACGGTACAAAAACATGAAAAAAACTTGATAAGACTTTTTGACTGTTCTTCGATGTTGTAGGCTTAAACTTAGCAAGCCAAATTGATTGCCGTTTTTATAATAAACAGCAATAGTAACGATTGGATTGTCATTTCTGTATATGGACTCTTAAGTTATAAAAACAGTTTTTTGGAGAATCTAAGGCCAATGGCACACAGGTGGAATTTAGATCCCGCTCCTCATGGGCAAAGCTGCAGTAATCATAATCCCCCTTTCCTGCCTGCAGCCACTTTCTATTCTGTTGAGCAGGAATGGCAAGACTATGGCATAATGGTATGTTTTATAAGGAAAAGCTACTGAAAACAATGCACTGCAGCACTTGGTAAAGAAAAAGTGTTTATTTGAGCCAAATACTAGGCAACATTTTGGGTATCTGCTCTTTAGCAAGCCTACATATTATTATTATTATTATTATTAATAACATGTATTTATATAGCGCCAACATATTTCGTAGCACTGTAAAGTAAATGTGTTTTATACAACTAAATCACATGAATTACATACATAGAACATATGGAGTTACATACATCACAATCAATACTGTACAAAAGGTGAGGAAGGTCCTGTGCAAAAAGAGCTTACAATCTAAAGGGAAGGGAATAATACACAAGGTGTGGGAGTGGGCAAGAACAGAATTAAGTGGGTGAGAGATGTAGTACTGTATGTGGTGTTGCATTTGGTAGTTAAGAGTGCGTTTTAAGAGATTACTTGAAAGCAGAAAGGTTGGGAGAAAGTCGGACAGACCGTGGGAGAGAGTTCCAGAGGAGGGGTGCAGCCCTTGCAAAGTCTCGAATGCGAGTATGTGAGGAGGTAATGAGAGCAGAGTTGAGTAGCAGGTCAGTAGAGGAGCATAGTAAGCGGTTTGGTCAGAATATAGAGATGAGTTCAGAGATGTAGGGTGGGGCAGAGTTATGAAGTGCTTTGAATGTCAGGGTCATAAATTTGAATTTAATTCTGAAGAGTAGTGGAAGCCAGTGCAGGGATTGGCACATACTTGTGTAACACACTCACTTAAATCAGTGTAATAACTGAGTGTGTTACACAAGTTTGATTTAAGTGAGTGTGTTCCAAAAGTATGAAGGCTTGATAAAGGGCAGGTGAATGAAACATTGACTAGCCTTTGGCACAAATAAAAACCTTTACATTGTTATCAAGTTGTAAAACTTTTGCTCTGTGATTTTATAGCCTCACAAAAGGATTTCAATATCTCATTGATAATAAACATCTTCTCCCCCATTTAAAAGAAAAAAAAAACATTTGGCAGTGGGATAAGAAGCTTATACTCAAAACTACATAAGACAGTCAATATACAGTAGTTGAGCAACTTCTTCTTGGATATGAGAATAGGGAACTGACCTCAAGTTTGAGTGATACTCAAGCAAATTTAATGTGCCATAAGATTGCCATTTCTGCTTGGTTCAATTGGAAGACGCTGTCGGTGGGGAAGGGTATTTAGATCATGCTAGTTCTCCCTGAAAGGATTGGGGTGCTCAAAATGCCTGTGAATCATTACCCTTAGGGACCCTTGTGTTCCATATAACATGTTATGTTTGCATGCATACTAGTAGATGCCTGTTACCGAATGTGTCTGTTTTAACATCCATTATCATGTATGTCCATTGTCTCCATCTGCTGTACATGTCCAACTTGCCACCTCCATACTTTTATTGGTATCTTTATCACAACCTCTTACCTCCTGTCCTTATTTATCTGCTTTTCATGTTTGTGTCTTCATTTGTTGATTTCTACCTTTTGCCACTCTTTGTAGCTGATGCAGACTATTCATTTTAGCTGAAAACCACTTGACTGTATATGATAGATTAAACCACATCTGGGTCTTTCCTTGCCTTCAGTTGCTTATTTCTGTCCTTCTGCGCTCCAGTCTTTCAGCTCTTTTTATGCATCACCAAAAACTCTTGGCTTCACCTCCTACCTTGCACATTTCCTTCCTTTGTCTTTGCTATAAAGACATGTTCCATAGATTGCTTTCAGTTTCTTCTTCATACAATTCAGGCCTTTTCCATTTCTTCTTCCTATCTTCTCATTTTTCCAACTAATCTCAGGGTAAAACTGGGAATTTATCTGCTGATAAAAAAAAAAAAGCTAACCCATAGGCTGCAGTATCACAACTTCTACTAATGTCTATAGTGATACCTGTTTTCTAGAACATGCTACTGCTCCCAGCCAACATGTTACATCTCTTTCTATAACCCCAACAGGTAGGTATGATATGTAGACAATGGAAGCTAAATGTATACAGATTGCTATTGTGCTTCTATAATCTATAGCAGGAGTGCCCATACTTTACTAATGTGAGGTCTACTTTTTGTGATGTTGTCCCATGATGATCTACATCTATAAAAGCATTGTTAGCACTCTGTTCCATGGAAAATATTACTTAGATATTGATTTATGAGAAAATGTATATTGCTATAGTTAAAGGAGAAGAAAAGGCTAAAATTAAGTAAGCTCTATCAAAAAGGTCTATATAAATAGACCAGTAAACCCTCAAAGTAATGCTGCTGTCCTATGTCAAAATAATTACCACATTTCTTTCCTTCTATTGTGTACACATGGGCTTCTGTATCAGACTTCCTGTTTTCAGCATAAACCTCCAGGGCTAGGGCTTGAGCATGCTCAGTTTGCTCCTCTCTCCCTTTTCCCCCCTCCCTACTGTAATTTGAACCCAGAGATATGAGTGAGCAGGGAGGCTCATGCAGGAAGTGATGTCACACCAAGCTAATATAGCAGCTGCTATCCTAAAAAAAAACAGAGAGCTTCTAGAGCTGTTTACTCATGTATGGTAAAGCATTCTGCAGGATAAATATAGTGTTCTAGCTTGCCCTATTGTGGCTAATCTATTGGCATTAATTTTGGTAGCTTTCCTTCTCCTTTAACAAACAACTATTTCTAATGTAACTTTATTGTAATAAATATGTGAATGAAAAGCATGAAACAGGTGGGTGATTTAGAGAAGTTGATTTTTGACAGTGTCTTGATCTTAAGCCTGTGATTAAGTGTTTGTAACACGAAACACGGAGGACACAATAAATCTTTTCTACTTAATTACTACAATTCGTTGGAAGATTGCCTTTATTTGAGTGCCTGCCACCAAATTTATTCACGAGTGTCTTGAGATCTACTGACCAACAAGGTCTACTGGTAGATCCCGATCTTCCTTTGGACACCCCTGATCTATAGTCTATTATTATCCTATTTAAAGAATGTGTGGTTGAGAAATTTGTAGGCACTGTTGAACAGTATTGAACATTATGTTTTATTGTATAGTGTGTTGTAGGAGCATGATACAGCCCATAAATGCAAGGTGGAGCAACGTATACGTTCAACGTATAACAATGTATACGGTTTAAGTTTTGAGTTGCAGATACTGATGGACAGTTCAGGAATGAAGCAATGTCTAAATAATAACAATGAATAAAAGGGTTGTACAAACCAAATAATGGACCATCTGCACAGGGCGCTTAACTATTTGGGACAGGTTACATAACATGTTTCGAGAATTCTTTTCAAGTGTAACAAAAACCAGTGATGCAAAGTATTTATAACCCCCACCCCTTCCTTTACTTAAGTCCGCATTTTGGGGGTCTGGTCCATTTTTTTGGTTTAAAAATATGAATACACCCTTGCCGAGAGCTGGAATGGAACTAATATGACCTAAAATATCATTAATCAAGGCTGGATAGCTGTTTTCAAATTGGACAGTAAAGGGTTTACAGCAAAGACAAAAGATGCCAAGATTGTCAATTATCCCGTTACCCTGCATTAGGTATTCACACCCTATGTGAAAAGACATAAAGATAGGACCCCATGCTGTTTTTATGGGTCACCATGATCTCCTTTAATATAGTAAACCTTCTTTCTGTGATAAACGATATTCATTAAAATAATGTCCATAATTGTATAATGGAAATTATTACTAAATATACACATTTCTTGAGACGCAGCAAGAAAATAATCCATACTTGCATATACTCAACTGCTATACCTTTCTGTTGGTGAATGCCTTCCCCAAAAAATAACCCTTAATCTTTTTCATCTGTAACATATACAGTATATAGCATAGAACAGCACACCAGCATTCCAGTTGTAGGATCAGTACTTGTAGTTCCATGTTCTGATGGCTCCAAAGACTGTTAAAATTCGTATGTATCACTATATTTGTCTTTATTTTCCTTTAATTTGGCAGTTGGTTTACTTTGCATTTTTCATTAACTGTTGTTATTTTAGTATCTTTGGTTGTTTTTTTTAGTATATTACTATTTTTATTATAATCTGTAGATTTGTGGTTCAGAGTAGAGATCTATGGGAACAGCAAAACATGGCAAGGACCTATCCAGGATTATTAAACTGATAATAGAGGTTGAAATACATTTGTAGAGGGGCATGATTTAATTATCTCTTTGTTGGCCTTTGGTCAATGACAATGACTGAGGTTAAAGTTGGTTTGGAGGCAATGCTTAGAGATAGAATTAAGACATTTTGCTAGAAGAAAACTCTTAATGTTTGAGTTGACATTATATTCATGGATGAATGGATGTTAGAGAACAATAATAGACATTTTCTAGAGAGGGCTGAAAGGTTGTTGGAGCTGTGATCTGAGGACCATGAAGGATTCATGTAAGCAAAGTTAAGGTGAGGAGACCAGTGAGAATTAAATGAATAATGGTGTTTGAGGATGAAATGTGTATGTTCAAGGACAAGTCATATGATAAATCAAATGTAGTGACAGAAAGCCAATGTTGCTAAATCTTTGGAGTTGAAAAAACTCAAGTTCATAACGTCATCAACATAACACCTCGATCCCATCACAATTCAGATGCAGACTGCAATATTCAACTATGTTTCAAGCATTATGTAGCATATGGTATTCTCATTTAACCTTGTTGTTTTTGAATTTTTTAGGTATAGCTCCTCTTGGGGCGTCATCTACTAGTCTACTTATCGGAGCACTGTTATTTTATACCCTCAACGTCCTCTGACAGTAAACATCAGGAGAATAATGCTAAGGTAACTCCATTGACAAACCCAACTGATTTACTTAATGTGACCTTAAAATCTGAAGGTGACAACTTTTTGTTCACAGCTCATCAATTTTGAAATGTTTTTGTTAAATTTGAATAGTACAAATTATGGTTCAGATTCACTCTGGTATTCAGTCAAACTTTTTTTTTTGGAAAATTACATTTATGGCCAAATCCAATAATGATGGCTTTGGTGCATCCCTCAAGTATGGGTCCTTGATACCTCTGGTCTACAAATGTCAGTAAAATCCAACATATAACCAACATACTGTACAAACAAAGGTTTTAAAAACTGTAATTATTTTTTAAGTTGTAAAGTCTGGATGTTTTCATCAAGCACCAACAAACATGAGGCTAATGCTACATGGGTCCACTTTTCCTGGATTCAGCAGAATTCCAAATCCATTCTAGTATTCAGCTGATCAAACTGAATCAGAACCCATAAAATCACAAGACCAAGGAAATTGTCCTCAATATTCCTCAAACTATGGCTAAATGACCGATTCATGGCATAAGGGGACCCTGGTCAAAGGTTGGACCATCAAGTGAGGCTTAAAGTAAAAAAAAGTCTAGAGTGTGTTAGAGAAATAGTTTGGAATGCTTCCATTTCAGTTTTCACAGTTACAATTGGGTTACAAAATGTGTAATTCCTCATTTGTTTGGTCTTGTTTTTCCAACAGAATTTCTGATGAATTTCATTTAATATAAAGGATGGAAGCTCACTAAAATTAAAGGACCAGGATAAAAGAGCAACAAAAGAACCAGCAACCTCTCATTCTCCATGAATTTGGTGTTACATTATAAGAGACGGCGCCAACTTTTTTTTCTTTAAAGGTTCTTCAGACCTATCGGGAAACTTCAAGAAGCTTCAATGAACTTTTTTGGGAAACTCTATATAAAACGTATCCTACCAAACAACAGATCCTATTATTTATTTGTAGTCTATACTCTTGTAATGCTTGCTCTTACATGTCTGGACTCTAATATGAAGGATGGGATACTAACACGTTGCAGAATGATTCTACTGTCACACTACTTATAGAATGATCTATGCAGAAGAACATTCCAATAGAGGAACAATGTGTGGGTTGGGGCGGGTGGGGGATGGGTTAGCACAACATAGAGAAATCACATAATGGGCTGTTATGTGCATGACTAATGTGAATTACAATGTAAGTATTATCTAACACAGCCAATAGCCACTATACAGCATGTTCATATTTTAATGCACTAATGATTTCTGAGTCCATATGAGTATGGGGACAATGTATTGGAGGCTTGAACATCGTCCAGTAGTTATTTATGTACAGCTCCGTGGGAGACATCTCAGCTTATGATGGAAGTTCATAGCAACCGTTTGGAACCCTACAGTGGAAACATAAAAAGATAACCCCAATACACCCAATACATGATTTGTATTCATGAACCTCCATACTTTATTATTCATAACAGGCAGAATAGAGTGATCTACTGTGTGAACTGCACATTTCTTAGACAATACAGTGGCTATAGTTCCCTGTGTGCGCTGAACCTTTCTTCTTTGCATGTTTGAATTTATGCAGTATAGTACAAGGGTACAGATTTTTTGCACACTCAACTAACCTTCACTGTATATCTGTATTAAGACATGTATGGGAGCATTGCCACATTGCATCCCAGTATAAGGATATAGCTCATTGTGCACCAAACACAACTGTATTGAATATGAGTGGGAGGTGATGTATTGTTTCCTTTAAAGGAGAATTCAACCGTTTTCAAAAAAAAAACCCTACCTCCACCCAATGTAGACTCCCCTCCTCCCCCCCCTCAGCATAGCTGCCCCCGGGGAAAGGCCCCTAACTTTATACTTACCCCGGCATCTGAGTTCCACACAACCATCTTCCGGGTCTTCTGTAAGCTAAGTGGGAGACCGACCGACCGTCCGGTTTGCGAAAACTGCACATGCGCCGAAACTCGCGAAAATTGGCGAGCTGCCGGGAGAAGACACGAAGATCCGGAAGATGGCTGCGTGGAACTCCGATGCTGAATCTGTGCCGAGGGGTAAGTATAAAGTTAGGGGCATTTCCGGGGGGGGGAGGAGGGAGGGGGGTCAAGGTTTTTTTTTTTTGAAAACGGTTGAATTCTCCTTTAAAAGGGAAAAGCATGATAACATAATTTATGGTATGCACAAAGATGTTCCACTCTATATATCTGTCTATATACAGAGAGATGAGTGGAAGTTGCCACATTGAGTCCCCATTTGAGCACTTTAGTTGTTTTCATAGAATAAGGGGTGTAAATGAATCACTGGCCACTGTCAGAGAACCGGCCCAACACCATTCAACCACATCCACTTTATGAATGCTGCCTGCTCGTGGTCCCTCCTCTCCTGCCTTAATTTAATGGTAGACCTTCTGTCCGGCAAGTCATTATGATGCTGTGAAAATGGTGCTGCTGCGTGTGTACGATTGAGTTGCACAGCACTGCCCTCTCTCTTACACAGAAGGTACTGCATTTCCATTAAACACAGGACCATTGTTCCTAGTGGAGCCAACAGCACAACTAACCCAAAGCCTGTGCACCTTATTATAGCCAAGAATAACCAGCAAAAGACATGCAAGGGGCTGGCACGTACCTACCGATGGTTTAGTTGTATGACCGAAGATAAGAAGTAGCAATAAATACATTCATTCAATTTCATTGCACTAAGATAATATTGTTCTGAATATATAGAACTATAACAGAACGGGCAGTATTTATTTCGTATACCTCCCAACAGTACAGACTGGACAATGTAGGCCCCTGATTCTCCTTACGACACCCCTATTCTGTCCAATTCTCTACATCATTTTTTTGGTAAGCACTGTTTTTAGGTCCTTGAAAAAGAGACTGTATTTCCTAAACAGGAAGAATGGGTAGGTTTGATTTCTTGTATCTTTATTATAATGATGCTGCTGCTGTGTTCCTCATGCTGATGTATGAACATGTAAATAAATGCCATTTTATTATTAAAGCATAACAAATCAGAGTACTTATAAGGGCTGCACACAAGTGACTGTATTGTCAAAACCGAATCGGACCCGTTTTTTTTCATGCGCCACAATTTTTTTCACCCATTGCAGTCTATGGGCATCTTTTGTGCTGCAAAACTTGGTGAAAACTTTCACACATCACTAGTTAAACTACATTTTGTATACTGTATGCGCCTTAAAGGAGAACTAAACCCTAACAAAAAATATGGATAGAAATGCCATATTTTATAAACTGAACCTACAGCATGAGCCCCAAGGTTCAGCAGTTGCATTAATGATCCACACATTCAGAGCTGTGCACAGGGAGTCACCATCTTGGATTTTGTTAGAAATGTCAGTGGCACTTGACGTTCTCAGTGGGCTCTGAGCAGTTGTTGAGAAGCTAAGATAATTGTTTCAGGACTCTAGCTCCAGCTCCTGGTTACTTCTTAATTTAGTTTGCTCTGCTTGAAATATATATATATAAATATCATGCCTCCCAACTGTTTTGATCTCGGCTTTTGGCAGAGATCCCAGAACAGCCACCAGGTGCAACTGAGATACTTTTGTAACAATTTATAAACAGGTCTCTTGGGAGAAATTAGACTCACAGCTTAAAGGGCAATTCACCTTTATTAGCAAAACAGTAATAAAAAAAACACAGAAATACCTACAAACTTTCATAACCTGCTACATTTAGTAAAATGAACATGGTAATTAGGGGGTGGCCACAAAAATGGGCGTGGTCAAAACATTTTCACCTCACTACGCACAGCAACTTTTTTGTTCCTCTTTTTATGACCAAAATGTTGGGAGGTATGACATACAGTATATATATATATATATATATATATATATATATATAATACACAAAAGCCATGAATATCCTGTAAATTATATCCTTATAAACGGTGAGTTCTGATGTCATCAGTTATAAACGGTGAGTTCTGATGTCATTTCTGTCACATGACTCATTGAAATTTGTGTATTATAATAAATAAAGTACCCCCAGTTGCAAAATATGAGGATATTAGAAGTTACCTCGGAGTTCCATGACCTGTATAAATACACTCGGCCTTCGGCCTCGTGTTTTTATATGGTCATGAAACTCCTCGGTAACTTATAATATCCTTATATTTTACAAGAGGGGGTACTTTATTCACTATATATATATACAGTATATTGTGTCATTCCCTAAGCTCAGGTAACTGACAGCAGCACAGAACATGTGCAGTAAATCAGCAGAAAAAAAGATGGGGAGATGCTGGGTACATATTTTAATGATGTGTGGTTTGAGTTTTTCCCGACCCGCACCCGACCCTAACTCGCTCTTCCTTAGCCCGCACCTGACCCCGGTTCCTTTTATAGATGCACGCCGAAGCTACAGAGCCGGAACCCGGCATTTGCCACCTGCGAAGAGGAGTGTTGGGTCGGCCCGCACATCACTAGCATATTTGGAGACACAGATCTGCACTGATAAAGGCCTATATGAGCATTGGGCTGGTATAGAATCCCAAAACAGAATGTACAACTAGGGTTGCCACCTGTCTGGTTTTGAACCAGACAGCCCGGTATTTTGAAGGGCATGATTCCCTTGATTGACACAACAATCGGCCAATCACTGATAGCTGTGTCATAGCCCCACCCACCTATGTCACAGCCCGCCCCCTGATGTCACAGCACCGCCCCTCTGCCCGGTCTCCACCGTTGCAAAAGGTGGCGACCCTATGTACAACATTTTTAGCCTACTTAGTTCTTCTTTAAGCACACTGAGTAGTAAAAGTTTGGGGAGTTGGGTGGATTAAGAAATCACTGGCACTCAAAGGGCAGGTGCAAGCAGGGACAGTCCCTTGCGTTTTATTATGCTTGACCCGAAACATTGCATTTTCTGCTAATAAAACGCAAGGGACTGTCCGTGCTTGCACCTGCCCTTTGAGTGCCAGTGATTTCTTACCTACTTGCAGCGCAGATGGAGGGTGCCGCGATCCCTTCTTCGCCGTGCACCGGGAAATCAACACGTAGGCCAGGGAGTGCGAGAGGAGCTTCTATTCGCAACAATTTGGTGCTGCCTGAGGCTAGTTTTTCAATTTGGCTCATTGGTGCAGCTCCCCTGCCTGCGCCATCTGGTGACAGAATGCAGAATCTATTACTAATATTAAAAATGGTGTAAACCCCAAAATTTGGCTTAAGGAAAGAGAATGGAAATCCAAGCATTCATGACACATGTTCTGTGTTTTTAAGTTTTGTAATTCCATCTGGTATTGAAAGCCTTATCTGTCCCCTTCTATTCCCTGCCTTGGTGGTTCTTATTTTTATTTTGTTCTTATTTTTTTGGTTCTTATTTCTTTAAAAATAACACTGAATTTCTTACATGATGGGCTGGGGCCCACCAGGGCTGCTGTCTCAGGGCCCCCCTCGCCTTCAGAACCCGCCTCCCTCTGTCGACGCACGCAAGCCTTTATTTTTGCCAAGACCGGCCTGCAGAGGAGGTCGACAACAGGAAGAGCAGACTTGGACAGGGAGCGGGTCTGGGCCAGCAGAGACCACAAGATCCAGTGCCCACCACGTTTTTTCCCAGTGTCCCACCTGCTCAGTCTGACCCCACTTGGATTACTGACTGTCCTAGAGACCAAAGTGTCCCTTTTATCTGCTCATATAAAGCTGCAGACACCTAATCGGATTATACAAGGGCTTCTTTTGTTCCCACACAAAATACCTTTAGCCCCTGTCACTTCCCGGAATATTGCTCAACTCATACTGTGAATCTATCGGTCCAATTAGCATTGTTATAAACTGATTTCCAACCAACGGCAAGAAATATGTTCCACTAGTGCTGTGACTTCCCCCATATTATTACATTGTATTAATGCAATGATCACTGTGACACATTAAAACCCCACTTTCAGTTAATCATCCCACCAATAATCTGATCAATAAGGTTAATGTATTATTATGAGGCAGTTTTATTATTGTTGCGTTTATTATAGTTTACTATCATTTACTTTTGAAATTCAGGGTCTCTCCATTTCATTGTCTAGTCTTTCATTTAAACCCCAAGCTGCAGAAAAAATAATTTGAAATAATTAAAATAAATAAACAAAACAAATACAATGACCTATATAGTATAGCAATGTCTGTATTATAAGACCTTATTAAATCCTGGACACGCGTCAGTCTGCATGGTAATTGTATGTGATGCACATACAGTATATGAAAGACTTCCTTGCATAAAGGTTATATTGTCTGCATATCCTACCACAATCGGTAGGATACAATCGGTAAATGCAGGCAAATGTAACCACACATATACAGTATATATATATATATATATATATATATATATATATATATATATATATATATATATATATATAGATATATATATATATATATATATATAGATAGATATATACACACACACAGCTTTTTGATACAGAGTGTTTTTAGCCTCCAAACCTGGATAACAGGTATGAAGCTGAGGTAATTAATATTTATGGAATGGTAATTGTATTCTGCGGTTATTTAGCTGCATTGCCTTCGAATTGCCTGCAATTCATAGTGGAAGTGGTAAAGGCGTCTGGGCGCGGGTTATTATTAAGTAATTGGAAATCCCATGTCACCTAAAATCCCTGTAACAGATGCATATACATGTGTAGCGATATAGTAAATTGAGTGCACCGTTCTCTATCTATAAGCTCCTGATGAGACCTTAAAATAGAGTCCTGCGGGGAACCAATTTCTAAGACCCGGACCCGACCCTGAACTGCATCCCGTATTTTTACCCACTTTGATCCGCTACCGACGCAGACCCGCAACCAGCGCCGGATTTCGATGACGGGCGCCCCTAGGCCGCGCAGTCCGACAAGGCGGCCGCGCGGTCCTATTGCCCACCTCACCTCCCCTGCGCGCCGGCAAAAAAACGCCGGCGCAGCTGCTGTAATTGAATGGGGACGCACACGTCCCCATAATGCGGCTGGACAGCATGCCACCCCTATTTTTTTGCCGCCCTAGGCCCGGGCCTATGCGGCCTTGCCGCAAATTCGGGCCTGCCCGCAACTGCCTTATCCGCAACTCACCGACCACCATCAAACAGGAAGTGATGGTGCTGCAAACCGGAAGTAACGTCATCAAAAGTTATGGGTTTTGTAACTATGGAGGTCACGCCCACCATTAGGAATTATAAAGCCCCCATACTAATAGGTTATCAGGGCAGTTCTTCCTGGGGGCCCAGTTATTAAACAATTGGTCACTTGGTTTACTGGGCAGAGGGCCATGTCAACTAGTATAATTGGGCCCCAATGAAAAAAAAAAAAAAAAAGACCAGCGCACTCACAACCTGATCCACCCAGCCATGCCCTGTTATGCTGAAACCTTGCCCATGATCCACTCAAAGTCCCCCCACTCCCAACAAGCTCCAATCACGTTGCAACTCACAAATCACACTTTTACTTCTCTTGGGACCCCCTCTGCAATGGGGCTCTTGATTACCCAAATCTGTCTTTAAATATAACTTACCAAAGGTTCCAATAAATGTTTTATTTGGGTGGACCAGTGTTCTGTTTTGCATTTTGAAACCTAAGCAGAGAAAAATTGGGGTAATTCCAAACCCCATAGCATAATTATTTCCCATATTATATATATATATATATACATGTGAAGAGACAGCACTCCAAGGATTTAACGAACAACAAGAAATGTCAAAAATAGGTAGGTTTATTGAATCCAACGTTTCAGTTCCTCACAGGAACTTTCATCAGGGAAAGTTCCTGTGAGGAACTGAAACGTCGGATTCAATAAACCTACCTATTTTTGACATTTCTTGTTGTTCGTTAAATCCTTGGAGTGCTGTCTCTTCACATGTTTATCCATTTACCTCTTGGATTAGCACCCAGGTCATCTCTTCCTTATGGTGTGCGGACTATATGCATTGCTGTATATATATATATATATATATATATATATTTAGCAACGGACTGATTTCAGCTCCCTGTATGGCCCTGCCTAGCCTAAAGCTACAGTACAATCGTTCTCTTTCTATGTCTGTGATGCAATCTATTGCCATCTAGTGGCAGTACTTTAGAATGCATCGGATAAATAAACCCAACTGATTGAATGTATATTGCTGAATTTTAGTCCATGTTTAAGCTGAGTAATGACAACATATATTAAGGCACATGACTACCTAAACCAGGGGTCCCCACCCTTTTTAACCCGTGAACCACATTCAAATGTAAAAAGAGTTGTGGAGCAGCACAAACATGAAAAAGACCCTTGGGGTGCCAAATAAGGGCTGTGATTGGCAATTTGGTAGACCCTATGTGGACTGGCAGCCTACCGGAGGCTCTACTTGGCACTATGCTTAGTTTTTATGCAATTAAAATTTACTTCCAAGCTTGGAATTTAAAAATAAGCACCTTTTTGAGGACCCTGAAAGCAACATCCAGCAAAATGCTGCTCACGAGCTACTGGTTGGGGATTACTGACCTAAACAATGAATGGTACAAGGTGGCATTTTACACAAAACAAATCTGTAGAATTAGGGTCACGGCACACCCTCAGATTCGGGGAGATTAGTTGCACTTTTACACTATTTTATTACAATGAGACTTTGAGCTTATCGAGCACATTAGCTGTAAATGCCCAGCACCTTCCCCAATTTGACGAGGGATCCTGGAAAGACATTCTTGAGCAAATACTGAAATTAATAAAAAAGAGACAGATACATACACACTCATTTTTTTTGAAATAGGGTTTATTTAACGCCACACAGCCTGGCACAGACACATCAACGTTACCCTGAGGTTTATGTTAAATGTAACATGGAGCAAGGCAACTACATGCATGTGTTCTGGGAATGCCCCAAGATTCAGCGCTTATGGACCTCAATACTCACCTTCATTGATTCCTTTTTGTGTCTGCCTAACATTCGGACTCCAGGATTTTGATTATTGGGTCATATAGAAGACCTAAACCCAATCCTTCAAAGAAATATATACTGTAGTTATTTCATGAACTACCCATACATCTGCTTTAATGTTTTTGAAAAATGTTTTGGGGGAAAAACTCTTTTGCTCAGAGTATATTTTATCCTGGGTTTAGACCTGCCCAATTCCAAATCATTTTCCTCTTACTGGGCATAGCTGGATACTTTGGGGCAGATTTACTAAAGGGCAAAGTGGCCACCGCTAGTGAAAATTCCCCAGAAATCCCATCCGCAGGGACATCACCAATTTACTAACAGGCGTAGAGGACAATTCACTAATGAAACTGTTGATGGCGTATGTTCGCACCCTAACGATTTTTCGCTCTGGAGAAAGGCCGTTACTCAGCAAATTCACTAAAAGTGCAAATTTTACAAAGCGTTAACTTTTTCACCAGAGTTTCCTTCACCACCTTACACATGGCGAACTGATAAGATGAAGCTTCATCCTTCTCAATCTTATGTGACATCATATCCTATATGCTGAAAAGTCATAAAAGTTGGCGTTTTTTCATATTTTAAAGCGGAATTGCCTTCGAAACTATTAAAGATTTTTGGGTTAAAATGTTTAACCATTTGAGGGGCATGCCACATTTGTTTTAGGGTGGGCTCATGTCTAGGACATTAGAGGATCTCTTTAGTCTTTATTTTGCTTCCTTGGACATTTGTAAATATAAGTGGTAGGGATGCACCGAATCCAGGATTTGGTTCGGGATTCGGCCTTTTTCAACAGGATTCGGATTTGGCCAAATCCTTCCGCCTGGCTGCACCGAATTCTAATCCTACTTTGCATATGCAAATTAGGAGCGGGAAGGAAATCTCGTGACTTTTTGTCATAAAAGTAAGTAAATAATGTTTCCACATACAATTAAAAATAAACAAGCCAGACATTAGATAATAGTTATTATACTCATCAAAAAGAATCCATGGAGTGTCCGCAAACTGCAAGGTTAAATATCAAACATGAAAAAAGAGGACTTAACCTCCAGGACTCTATCAATGAATTGAGTTCAACAAGATCCAAATAATTTAAAAAGGCAATATTTATTCACATCCACGCCCCAATTCTAAGTTAAAACAAAGTTAAAAGACAAACAAGTTGCAGCAAATGGGAGGAGGGATCCCTCTGTTAGATTATTTGACCCCACCACCTGCCTTATATTAAAGCAGGTAGGAAGAGCAAATCATGTAATTGGTAACTGCAAGTGAGAAACAGACCACTGGGTCTATGAAAATAGTAACACTAAAGTAATAAGGCACACGTCTATGCCGATAGTTATATCCAGTGATTAGTAATCACACAGCTAATAAGGCACCAAGCTGAAATAGTGAAGTATGTGGCGGAACATGGAACTTAAGCACTGTCCAAAATGTTGTAAAATTGCAGGATTATCCCAATGTAGTAAGCACCAAGTCTTCTCTCAAAGGACAGTTCCACAATATGGATAAGTGGCACAATGTATGATGTATATATCATAAATCCGCAGTGTGATCTATGCACTGAAGTTGGTAATTAATAGGATTGGGAGAGCACTGTGAATAAAATATTGCCTTTTTAAATTATTTGGATCTTGTTGAACTCAATTCATTGATAGAGTCCTGGAGGTTAAGTCCTCTTTTTTCATGTTTGATATTTAAATAATGTTTCCCCCTCCCACCACTAATTTGCATATGCAAATTAGGATTCGGTTCGGTATTCGCCAAATCTTTTGTGGAGGATTCTGCCGAATTCAAAATAGTGGATCCAGTGCATGCCTAATAAGTGGCCACTTCAAACATTTGCACCAACATCTCTAATAAAGACGTCCATACAATCAATATGAAGTTTCACTAGGCAGAAATGAATGCGAGTGAATGATCTCTATGTAATGCTCGCTCTGAGGAATTTACGCTAGCAAAACTTCGCCAGCGTTCAGCTGCTGAGACGCAGCTTCGCATTTTAGTGAATTAAAGGGCATGTAAAGGCAAAAAAATAAAATTCCATTTTTACTTTCTTTAATGAAAAAGAAACCTATCTCCAATATACTTTAATTAAAAAATGTGTACTGTTTTTATAAGAACCCTGACTGTATGCAGTGAAATTCCCCCTTCATTTACTGCTGTGGATAGGAATTGTCAGATGGTCCCTAACTGCTGAGCAGGAAAACAATCATACTTATGAACAGCAGGGGGAGCCCCCGCCTTACTTCCCAGCCATGCAGAACTCAAGCAGCTTTGTTTATGACGATCCCTAAGCAGCCCAGACCCCACTGAGCATGTGCACAGTCTTAGTCTTGCAAAGATGTTTAACAAAGTTACAAGATGGTGAGTCCCTGTAGCCAACTTTGAAAGCATAAATTATTTGTTTGATTAGGCTTGTGGTGCAGTAAGTTCATGTTTATATTTAGTATACGAAATACAGAATTCTAGCCTTATTCTATTTTTGACTTTACATGCCCTTTAACGTAGTGGTAAAGAATTTGCACCTGAAAAAAGTGGCGCGAAGTGTGGCGGATTGTTCGCTGGCTAAAATTCGCCCATTAGTGAATTTGCCCCTTTGTGTTGTCACTCAAGCTAAATTGGGGTATGTTTATTCTCTAGTAGCTTCCATTAAATGGATTTTGAGACACGTATATACATAAAGCAACATATGAAAAAATTGACCTGCCCAAAATCTTTTCACTACCATACAGGTGTCTGAATGCTTCTCATATAAAAAATTGCGTTCTCCATTCATTTTGGCTGTGGCATTTGGGAAATAAAACTGAGCCAATTACAAATTGTATATCTTTTATAAAGCACGTTCTGCCAGCCCTGCACTCAACATTCCCCTTTAACAAGGCTACATTGAACAGAGCCGTGCCCAAGTTCCTACATGTCTGGAAGAACAGTTGATGTTTAGACACGTGAAACAATTAATGTGAATGCTGGAAGGAACACTTTTGTGACCCTACAGAGATTTCAAACTCGGCAATCACAATGCATTTTTAATGTGTTTTTCTTTATGGGTCATGCAAGGGAGGGGTTGGGTGCAAATGAAAGGCACATAGAGGAAGCAGAAGAATCGAAATGCTGCTGTATAATTATCAGTGCAGTTTTGCTGTACTTTTATGGTTATGTTTGATCCATTCAGCCTGTGGCTTTTGTTAATGTTGTTGCTTTACTGCTATAACTTCAGTTATTGTTAATGAAATAAGTGGCATAGGAAGCGTGTGCTTTATGTATGGTAATACAACGGACATAAGCAGAAAAATCTGTGTTAAGGACAAATTCTTGTTGCTGCAGTGGAGCACAGGCCTTCCATAGCTTGAGTATTGAAAGGTAACAGCAAGGGGTTAAAGTATAATATAAACTTTAGTATATGCCAAGTCATTAGTTGTCACTAAGGGAAAGAGCTAGGTCTTAGGGGGTAATGTTGTTAGTTGTGTTGTTCCCCACTAGATGCTAATTGGGCAGCATTAGTAGAACAAAAGGATTCCCTCTACCAGAGTATGACACCTATGACTTAACAGTGAAACAGGAGACATTTTGCAATTGGTCTTTGTTTTCTATTTTTTTGTTGCTTTTTGGTTATTAAGCTTTTTGTTCGGCAGCTCTCCAGTTTGGTATTTCAGCAGCTACCTGGTTGCTAGTGTCCAAATGACCTTAGCAGCCAGGCAGTGGTTTGAATGAAAGACTAGAATATGAATTGGAGAGGGACCAAACAGAAGGTTAAGTAATACAAAACAAAACAAATAATAGTAATAATAATACAATTATAACCTTACTGAGCAAATATACTTCTTTGGCTGGGTCAGTGACCTCCAATTGAAAGCTGGCAAATGGCAAAAGAGAAAGGAAAATCATTCAACACCTATAGAAAATAAATAATGAGGACACGTTGCAAAGAATAGGACACTCTATAACATACTAAAAGACAACCTGCCTTTTAGACGGAGATGCTGTCTAGCTGCATACAGGCAGTGCCCGGGTTATGTATGAGATGGGTCTGTAGGTTTGTTCTTAAGTTGAATTCAGGGCCGGACTGGGAGCAAAAAGCAGCCCGGGCAAAAAAAATCAAAGCAGCCCACTTGTAAACACTCAATGGTCTTGTACTCATCCACTTATATATTAGGGTAAAACTGCAAAAAAGTATGTGCATAAAGAGCTGCCTTTCTCATTTAAAGTGATACTGACATTAAAAATTTTCATTTCAAAATATTAATCTACAATAAAAATTACATATAGGTCAAGTTGATCGTTTTTTGCTGATAGTTCTTCTTTTGTAATTAATTATTACTTGAAGTTCCTAAACCTGACTGTTTTGCCAATCTGACTGTCCCATCTCCCAGCCTGTCAGTTAGACTCTCTAATGCTAACAGACTCCTGCTGCACAAATATAGCAGCCCCCTCATAGAGGAACATGGGGCAAGAAAAGTAATACTAATTTGGCATAGTAGTACTTTTATGCCAAATTATAAATACCATTCAAAAATAATGTTATGATGGATATTAAACAAGGTTATGTAATGTAAAATAAGTTAAAGATTCTGCAGCCTTGTGCCTCTATATGGTCACAGAACCCCTCAGTGACTTCTAATATCCTTATCATTTACAGTAGGGGGTACATTATCCCTTATAATACATGAGTGATACTCAGAGTTCCCTGTATAACTCAGCCTGCAGCCTTGTGCCTTTATATGGTCACAGAACAACCCCTCACTGACTCCTAATATCCTTATCATTTATTAAAGTAGGGGGTACATTATTCCTTATAATACATGAGTGTACTGGCCTTCATATATTTTTATGCATTTTCCCTATTATTTACATTGACATGAAACAGACTGAAAAGTAAATGGAGGAGGTTAGATGATCTCCTCATCAGCTAAATACTTTGCATGGTCAGTAAAAACAGTCTGACAGGCTTCAGTGCAGCCAGCTCCAACACTGGCTGCACTGGGGGGGTTTAGGGCCCACCAGGGCTGCCACATTAGGCCCCCAAGGGCCCCCTCTGTAATCCCCCCCCCTCCATTGCAGGGCCCCCTCTGTAATCCTCCCCCACCTCTCCTCAGTCGCAGGGCCCCCTCTGTAATCCTCCCCCACCCCTGCTGCTCGCACATACTGTACTTACTTCGCACAATCTTCTTCATGCGATCGTGCAGGGGAGGGGAGGTGAGGAGCGTCTGTTCTGTGCAGTGGGTCTGAGCCGGCACGGCCCACCCATGCTCCTGCACATCCTCTAGATGTCGCTACCAACACCGCTTTCCAGCCGTTACTATGGCTCCCTGTTCATTTCCTCGGCAGCTGGGAATATTGATGTTGCTGCTGAAAGGCAAGCAGAAGGGGCGTGTCGCATGGCTCCGCAAACAGCCGGAGACGCTGCAGCACAGTTTCTTATTAGGATTAGGAGTGAGAGAGCGGGCGGCCCACGTGAATGAAATTTAAAGCGGCCCGTCGGGCAATTGCCCGAATCCACAGATGGTCAGTCCGGGCCTGGTTGAATTTGTATGTAAGTTGAAACATATACATTTACTTATTACATGCAACTTAGACAGACGTTTGTCTTAAAGTGGACCCGTCACCCAGACTTAAAAATCTGTATAATACAAGTCCTTTTCAAATTAAATATGAAATCCAATTTCTTTTTTTATTAAAGCATTCATAGCTGTTGAAAACTCATTTAAAAATCTCAGCTGTCAATCAAATATTGTCTTCCCCTCCTCTATGAATAGGCATAGAGGCGGGGCAAGCAATTGCTTTCACTTTCCATTCAGCACTTCCTAGATGTCACCGCACTCCCCACATTCTCCCAGTTCTCTTTACCATTTAATTGTGTAACCAGGGCATGGGGATGGACATCAGGTCCCCCATTCTGGTGCACAAACAAGACTCTGAGATGATACAAGGCTTGTCTTAATAACAGTGACCACAAAATGGCTCCTGCCTGCTTGCTATAATTATGAATTCCCAGACTGAAGGAAACAAGATTCAAATCATTTATACAGTGTAATTAAAGTTCATTTTGCTTGACTGATGTGATAAAATAGGATTTGAAATAATTTTTTTGGGTGAGGGGTCCCCTTTAACATAGTATTTATTTTCACCTTTCCGTGCTCTGCAGTAGACTACACACACCAGAGGGGATTGGGGCAGGTAGTTTATTAAAGCTAAATTCTAATAAAAGTCAAGCAAATCACAGTATGGTGATGTAATAGCCCCCGTATGTAAGTTGGGTTTTTGTAATCAGAGGACTCCCTGTACCAGTCCCGGGTCTGTGTCTGCATGCTTTGACCTCAGAGAGCGGCACCCGCTTAACCTATTTCAGTGGCGGACTAGAGCTAGGCTGCTGAGGCCTGGATTTGTGGTGAGGCCACAAAGGCCCCGGCCTAGGGCGGCAAAATATTAGGGGTGGCATGCCGCCCAGCCATTTGCTGAGGAGCACTGGGGATGCGTAGCTCCCCAGTGCTCCGGCACATGCGTTTGCAGGGGTGTGTGCGTGCGGCGGTCGCTAGGACCGCGCTGCCTAGGGGCGTCCATGTTCGAAATCTGCCCCTGAGGCTACTTTTAAGGTATGTGCCCAGCACCCCTAAGCTTTGTGCCCTAGGCATGTGCCTCTTCTGCCAACCCCTAGTTCTGGCCCTGTCCTGTACTATCATTTAAAGGGCAGTTAGTTACATAAACCACATAATTCCTTAAAGGGCATGTAAAGCTCAGATAAGAAATATCTTTAAAAGAAAGGCTGTCTTACAACGAGTCCGCTGGTGTGCCGTATTTAGCTTTCACAGCTTTCATGTTGCACCTCTGTTAATCCGCTTCTGTAAATACTGTTGACTACGTGGGATGATTTTCCCAGCGTGCCTTGCTTTCCATCACGACTTAGATTTTGCGCAGTTCGGCTCTCCAGTAGTCCCGAGCATGCGCATATTGCTTGTTCTCTTCTCTGCCTACGTCATTCTTGACCTCTGGTCTGCCCACCCTCTTGGCTACAGGAGCCAATCGCAATCCTGACAACGGTTGCCATAGCAACACGCAAATTCAAATCTAACCGCTTACCTTGAATTCTTCGGTGCAGAGATCTGCAGCTTGCTGAGCTGAATATCTATATTTGTTGTATCTCACTGCTCTACAGGCAAACTTGCTTTAACTTCAGGTCAGCTGTGTAGCATGATTGTGTAATTTTACTTTTGTTTTACTCTTTTATTTTCTGAGCTTTTTGTTTGTCTAATGCAAATAGTAAGAGTAGAATGTATAATTAATTATTTCCCCCCTGCTTTGTTTTCTTTTCACTTTCTTTTACGGTGTTACAATTATTGTGCACTTCCTGTCCTGCCCAAGCTTTCTTTTATTGCAGGATGGCTGGCTACCAGTTTTTGCCACTTCCAATTGCCATCCCTTTACAAGCAAGCAGGGGTCATCCTTATGCTAGTTATTGCTGTTTGGTTATGGAGAAATATTCCACACCTTTATTTAAGATTTGGTTATTTCCATATTTTTTATTGTTCGGTTTTTTTTATTTTTTGCCATTATTTTAAGATGATCTAAAAGTGTGTCTTTTATTGCAAACTGCATGGGTTGCAGCACAGTACTGTTGATTTTGGATGTAAAAACTCTGTTTGGGAAGCGTGCCCAGAATCTTCCATCTTGGAGGAAATTCACAGGATTACCTATCTCCACGGGATGGCCTTTGTTTGAGTTATTTAGCTGCCCTTTTATTTTTTTGAGAAGGAAATATTTAATTCAATAACTTCCTCTACTCATGCTTCAATGAAGAACTTTCACAACTGCCACAGGAACTAAGCAAATGTTTTGCTCTTGTGGGAAAAAAAAAAATCTCTGCTCAATTATAACCTGGACAGTTCAATGCACTTTTAAGCCTAAATATAAGGAATGAGCCTAATTTACCAATGCAGACCAAATTGGCACCTGGGCAGTAAACCTGAGCAGCCAATCAAATTGTTGCTTTTATTGTGCTGCCTGCTATTGGCATAACTTGGTAAATGAGTTTCTGCTTGAATTTTGAGTAGTACATATTGTATGACCTCTTTAGGCCAATGTTAATAGAGGCATCTGCTCTGGTTCCCGGCACCATGGTGCAATTTATCTAATTTCTGAGTTATTAACCCTTTAAGTGCCAGCAGAATTTCACATTTTGGTTACGCGAAAGGCCAGCCGTTTTTAAGCATTTTGTGCTCTCTCACTTTAGGGGCATTTTCTGAGGGGAAACCTATAGTTTACCTAGGAAAATTATACATTGTTTTTTTCGGTAGAAACTGAGCTTTCTAAATCTGCCTGAGTTTTCATGTATTTCCACCTGTGCAAAAAAATTTATAGTGCTAAATAACAAAAAAAAATGAAAAATTACCATTTTTCATCGTATATCAATTTATACCAGAAAAATATTTCATTTTACAGATGAAAATCCAACGTATTTGGAAAGCCTTATGTCTCTTGAACGTGCCAATACCAGATATGTATAGTTTTAGGGAGATTTAGGATTTCTGTACAGCAAAAACTCCCGGCAGTATATTACTGAATTTTGAAAGCACTAAGGCAGAAAACGGCATGCTTTAGATTCCAAGGCAAAAAATCCTGAAACCATAGGTTTACCACAGAAAACCATACATTTTTGAAAAGTACACATTCTGCCGATTACAAAATGGGTAACTATGTCTCTCTACTCCCAACTACCAAACAGAAAAGCTTGTCTGAACATAGCGGTTTTTCAAAATAAAATTCAAAATTTTGAAAAATCATTTCAAAGGTTTTATTTTGCTGCTCCGCATATCCCAAACTATATTACGTACCAAGAAAAAGCACCTGAAATATGATTGCCAGGGGTCTACTGAACAGTTTGATACCCATTATGCATAGGTTTACCAAAGTATCTGGCATTTAGAGACACAAATATGAAGTTAGCGCATCCAAATTGTTCAGGACTTTACTTCAGCTACTGAGAAATCAAAACATTGACTGCATTTTTTGTGGGGTAAAAACACAGAAATATATGTTTACCCCCCAAACCCATATATTTTTGGAAAGAACACATTCTACAGAATCTAAAATGGGTACCCATGCCTTTCTGCTCCAAACTACTGAGTCGCAAGGCTTTCCCAAAATTGTCGGTTTTGGTGAAATATCTGAAAATTGCCTCAAAGCTTCAACTTCCCAGCACCATATCACCCATGTATCATTACGTACTAAGAAAAAGCACCCTAAATATGATTGCCAGGGTTCCTCTGAACATTTTGGTGGCCATTGTTCATAAGTTTACCAAAGTATCTGGCATTTAGAGGCCCCAAAATGAAGTTAGCGCATACAAACAGTCCCGTGAGTAACTTCAGCTAATGAAAAATCAACACATTGACTGCATTTTTGTGGGGTAAAAACACAGAAATATATTTTTACCCCCCAAAACCCATATATTTTTGGAAAGTACACATTCTACCGAATCTAAAATGGGTACCCATGCCTTTCTGCTCCAAACTACTGAGTCGCAAGGCCTTCCCACAATTGTCGGTTTTGGTGAAATATCTGAAAATTGCCTCAAAGCTTCAACTTCTCAGCACCATATCACCCATGTATCGTTACGCACCAAGAAAAAACACCCTAAATATGATTGCCAGGGTTCCTCCAAACAGTTTGGTAGCCATTGTTCATAGGTTTACCAAAGTATCTGGCAGTTAGAGGCCTCAAAATGAAGTAAGCGCATACAAATAGTCCTGTGGGTAACTTCATATAATGAGAAATCAACACATTGACTGCATTTTTGTGGGGTAAAAACACAGAAATATATGTTTACCCCCCAAACCCATATATTTTTGGAAAGAACACATTCTACAGAATCTAAAATAGGTACCCATGCCTTTCTGCTCCAAACTACTGAGTCGCAAGGCTTTCCCAAAATTGTCGGTTTTGGTGAAATATCTGAAAATTGCCTCAAAGCTTCAACTTCCCAGCACCATATCACCCATGTATCATTACGTACTAAGAAAAAGCACCCTAAATATGATTGCCAGGGTTCCCCTGAACATTTTGGTGGCCATTGTTCATAAGTTTACCAAAGTATCTGGCATTTAGAGGCCCCAAAATGAAGTTAGCGCATACAAATAGTCCTGTGGGTAACTTCATCTAATGAAAAATCAACACATTGACTGCATTTTTGTGGGGTAAAAACACAGAAATATATGTTTACCCCCCAAAACCCATATATTTTTGGAAAGTACACATTCTACAGAATCTAAAATGGGTACCCATGCCTTTCTGTTCCAAACTACTGAGTCGCAAGGCTTTCCCACAATTGTCGGTTTTGGTGAAATATCTGAAAATTGCCTCAAAGCTTCAACTTCTCAGCACCATATCACCCATGTATCGTTACGCACCAAGAAAAAACACCCTAAATATGATTGCCAGGGTTCCTCCAAACAGTTTGGTGGCCATTGTTCATAGGTTTACCAAAGTATATGGCAGTTAGAGGCCTCAAAATGAAGTTAGCGCATACAAATAGTCCTGTGGGTAACTTCATCTAATGAAAAATCAACACATTGACTGCATTTTTGTGGGGTAAAAACACAGAAATATATGTTTACCCCCCAAACCCATATATTTTTGGAAAGTACACATTCTACAGAATCTAAAATGGATACCCATGCCTTTCTGCTCCAAACTACTGAGTCGCAAGGCTTTCCCACAATTGTCGGTTTTGGTGAAATATCTGAAAATTGCCTCAAAGCTTCAACTTCTCAGCACCATATCACCCATGTATCGTTGCGCACCAAAAAAAAACACCCTAAATATGATTGCTAGGGGTCCTCCAAACAGTTTGGTGCCCACTGTGCATAGGTTTACCAAAGTATATGGCAGTTAGAGGCCCCAAAATGAAGTTAGCGCATACAAATAGTCCTGTGGGTAACTTCAGCTAATGAAACATGCCTTTCTGCCCCAAACTACTGAGTCGCAAGGCTTTGCCAAATTTGGCGGTTTTGGTAAAATATTCTGAAAATTGCCTCAAAGCTTCAACTTTCCAGCATCGTATTGTCCATGTATCATTACCAGCATAAAGCATCCTAAATATAAACATAGGGGTCTACTAAACAGTTTGATGCCCAATGTGCATAGATATACCAAACTATGTGGGGCACAGAGACCCCCAAATGACAATATGTATAGACATTTTCACGGCTGACGCGCTGGCTGCTGCAATATAACCACCCGGTGTGTGTATTATGCGACATTAGACCACCTAACAGTACAGAGACCCCAGAAAACCATATATTTTCAGAAAGTACACATTCTGACGAATCCAATATGGGTAAATAAGCGTTTCTACTGCAAACTGCCAAACTGCAAAGCAATGCTGAACATAACGGTTTTTATCAAATTTCTGAAAATCGTCACAAACCTTGAATTTTACCCCATTATATGCCCCACATTTCGTAACTTATCAGCCTAAAACATCCTGAATATGAACGCCAGGGGTCTACTAAACACTTTGATGCCCAATATGCATAGATATACCAAACTATGTGGCGCACAGAGACCCCCAAATGACAATAGTGTATACATTTTCACGGCTGACGCGCGCTGGCTGCTGCAATATAAGCACCCGGTGTGTGTAATATGCGACATTAGACCCCCCTAACAGTACAGAGACCCCAGAAAACCATATATTTTCAGAAAGTATACATTGTGACGAATCCAATATGGGTAAATATGTGTTCCTACTGCAAACTGTCAAACTGCAAAGCAATGCTGAACGTAACAGTTTTTATCAAATTTCTGAAAATCGTCACAAAGCTTGAATTTTATCCCATTATATGCCTCACATTTCGTAACTTATCAGCATAAAACATCCTAAATATGAGCGCCAGGGGTCTACTGAACACTTTGATGCCCAAAATGCATAGATATACCAAACTATGTGGCGCACAGAGACCCCCAAATGACAATATGTATAGACATTTTCACGGCTGACACGCTGGCTGCAGCAATATAACCACCCGGTGTGTGTGTATTATGCGACATTAGACCACCTAACAGTACAGAGACCCCAGAAAACCATATATTTTCAGAAAGTACACATTCTGACGAATCCAATATGGGTAAATAAGTGTTTCTACTGCAAACTGCCAAACTGCAAAGCAATGCTGAACATAACGGTTTTTATCAAATTTCTGAAAATCGTCACAAAGCTTGAATTTTACCCCATTATATGCCCCACATTTCGTAACTTATCAGCATAAAACATCCTGAATATGAACGCCAGGGGTCTACTAAACACTTTGATGCCCAATATGCATAGATATACCAAACTATGTGGCGCACAGAGACCCCCAAATGACAATAGTGTATACATTTTCACGGCTGACGCGCGCTGGCTGCTGCAATATAAGCACCCGGTGTGTGTAATATGCGACATTAGACCCCCCTAACAGTACAGAGACCCCAGAAAACCATATATTTTCGGAAAGTACACATTCTGACGAATCCAATATGGGTAAATATGTGTTCCTACTGCAAACTGTCAAACTGCAAAGCAATGCTGAACGTAACGGTTTTTATCAAATTTCTGAAAATCGTCACAAAGCTTGAATTTTACCCCATTATATGCCCCACATTTCGTAACTTATCAGCATAAAACATCCTGAATATGAACGCCAGGGGTCTACTAAACACTTTGATGCCCAATATGCATAGATATACCAAACTATGTGGCGCACAGAGACCCCCAAATGACAATAGTGTATACATTTTCACGGCTGATGCACGCTGGCTGCTGCAATACAAGCACCTGGTGTGTGTAATATGCGACATTAGACCCCCCTAACAGTACAGAGACCCCAGAAAACCATATATTTTCAGAAAGTACACATTTTGACGAATCCAATATGGGTAAATATGTGTTCCTACTGCAAACTGTCAAACTGCAAAGCAATGCTGAACGTAACGGTTTTTATCAAATTTCTGAACATCGTCACAAAGCTTGAATTTTACCCCATTATATGCCCCACATTTCGTAACTTATCAGCATAAAACATCCTAAATATGAGCGCATGGGGTCTACTGAACACTTTGATGCCCAATATGCATAGATATACCAAACTATGTGGCGCACAGAGACCCCCAAATGACAATATGTATAGACATTTTCACGGCTGACGCGCTGGCTGCTGCAATATAACCACCCGGTGTGTGTATTATGCGTAGGGATGTAGCGAACGTCGGAAAAAAAGTTTGCGAACATATTCGCGAACTTGCGCAAAAACGCGAGCGGTTCGCGAACGGTTCGTGAACCCCATAGACTTCAATGGGAAGGCGAACTTTAACATCTAGAAAAGACATTTCTGGCCAGAAAAATGATTTTAAAGTTGTTTAAAGGGTGCAACGACCTGGACAGTGGCATGCCAGAGGGGGATCAAGGGCAAAAATGTATCTGAAAAATCTGCCTGTGTGTGCTTGGAAGAGATAGTGTAGGGGGAGAGCTGTTAGTGATTTCAGGGACAGATGATAGCAGTCAGCAGATGAGATCAGAAGCAGGACAGCTGCCCACAGCAGCTACATACAGAGCACTGCAGTAGAAGGTAGATTACTAGCCAGCAAAGCTACCTAAGCTTAAATGTCCCTCAAACCCCTGCAGACTTCTGTCCCTCCAATAACAGAGCAGTATCAAAACGATTACTAGCCAGCAAACTTTCAACTGTCCCTGAAATCACTAACAGGCAGCAGCTCTCTCCCTACACTATCTCTTCAGCACACACAGGCAGAGTGAAAAAACGCTGCAGGGCTTCGGTTTTTATAGGGAAGGGGAGTGGTCCAGGGGAGAGCTTCCTGATTGGCTGCCATGTACCTGCTGGTCTGGGGTGAGAGGGCAAAAAAAAGCGCCAACAATGGCGAACCCAAAATGGCGAACGTCGCGCGACGTTCGCGAACTTCCGGCGAGCGCGAACACCCGATGTTCGCGCGAACAAGTTCGCCGGCGAACAGTTCGCGACATCTCTAATTATGCGACATTAGACCACCTAACAGCACAGAGACCCCAGAAAACCATATATTTTCAGAAAGTACACATTTTGACGAATCCAATATGGGTAAATAAGTGTTTCTACTGCAAACTGCCAAACTGCAAAGCAATGCTGAACATAACGGTTTTTATCAAATTTCTGAAAATCGTCACAAAGCTTGAATTTTACCCCATTATATGCCCCACATTTCGTAACTTATCAGCCTAAAACATCCTGAATATGAACGCCAGGGGTCTACTAAACACTTTGATGCCCAATATGCATAGATATACCAAACTATGTGGCGCACAGAGACCCCCAAATGACAATAGTGTATACATTTTCACGGCTGACGCGCGCTGGCTGCTGCAATATAAGCACCCGGTGTGTGTAATATGCGACATTAGACCCCCCTAACAGTACAGAGACCCCAGAAAACCATATATTTTCAGAAAGTATACATTCTGACGAATCCAATATGGGTAAATATGTGTTCCTACTGCAAACTGCCAAACTGCAAAGCAATGCTGAACATAACGGTTTTTATCAAATTTCTGAAAATCGTCACAAAGCTTGAATTTTACCCCATTATGTGCCCCACATTTCGTAACGTATCAGCATAAAACATCCTAAATATGAACGCCAGGGGTCTACTGAACACTTTGATGCCCAATATGCATAGATATACCAAACTATGTGGCGCACAGAGACCCACAAATGGATATATAGTAGATAAAATTTACATAGGCAAAACAAAATAACACAGAACAGTGTGAAATGCAAATAAATCACCAAAAACGAATAAAACCACAAAATCAATGCTTTTTTTTTCACACTAGTGTAATCGGCCACCAGAATTACCGTTTGAATATTTTAGCTGGGCCAAATCGATTATACGGACAGAAACAAGTGAACAACACAAATGCAGAGCTGAAAATGCAATAAAATGGCTAAAAATTCAATAAAATGGCTAAAAATGCACCAAAATACCCAAAATTGCAATATAACCACCAAAATAACATACAAATGCTATTGCACAGTACGGTTAGCGAATACGCTATTCGGAACGGCAATAAAACATTTTTTTTAGCCCAAAAAGAGACGATGCGATAAGAAAAAAAAAAAAAAAAGCCACAAAGCCATATATGTACATATGCGTGTGCACAACGGGTAAATTGCATGTTATTTGCGCGTGTGCGCGTGTGCAAGTGTACATGGGTGCTGTGAGTGTGTGTGACCCCCCCAATCCCCAAAAATCTATGTGTGAGTGTGTGTAAGTGTGAATGTAAGTGTATATTACTGTAATAAGTGTGTGTTGGTGTGTTTGTGTGTTTTTGTGTGTGTAAATGTTACACTTACCTGGGGTAGATGCCTCAGATCGATGAGAGAGGGCTCCACGCAGCAGATCTGCAGCTCCAACGGTCATCAGCCATGTGGGGGCGGAGCTGGGCGGAAGTGCAGCGCAGGCAGCAGCAGGACGCATAGGAAACGCGTCCCTGCTGCTGCTTTGGGGCCCCTGGGCGATCGCACCCCAGGGGCCACACGATCCCCTGCTCTGCTCGTTGTCTAGGGGCAGGGGATCGTGAAGGAGCGGAGCGAGCGGCTCTAACAGCCGCTCCTCCGCTCGCAAACCCGGAAGTGCTGCAGAACGTAGAATCTACGATCTGTGGCACTTTGGTCCTTTGATCCACAGAACGTAGATTCTACGTTCTGTGGCACTTAAAGGGTTAATATACACAAATTAATTTGCAACATTAAACTGCTTTTGTTGTTAAGTTTTTTTTTTTCCAGGAAAACTCACTAAAGACAAAGAACAAACTAATCACTGTGTGCCCACTACCACTAATTTTGTGTGTGGGGAGGGAATCATGAGCAGGGCAGCACTTGTACTATGATGCAGTTGGGAGTACATGTATGGGATCTGTTATCCGGAAACCCGTTATCCAGAAAGCTCCGAATTACAGGAAGGCCCTCTCCTGTATACTCCATTTTATCCAAATGATTTCCTTTTTCTCTGTATTAACAAAACCGTACCTTATACTTGATCCAAACTAAGATATGATTCATCCTTCTTGGAGACAAAACAAGCCTACTGCATTTATTTAATGTAAATGATTTTCTAGTAGACTTAAGGTATGAAGATCTAAATTACGGAAAGATCCATTACCCGGAAGACCCCAGGTCCCAAACATTTTGGATAACGGGTCTCATACCTGTACCTCTTTCTCTGTTGGCATGCTCTGGAATGCACCCTGCTGTAAATTGTGGAACTCATTCCAGTGCCCAAGTTTGCAGAATTTTGAATAATGCATGTCTAAAGGTGGCCATACACGGGCCGATAAAAGCTGCCGACAGACCAAGTCGGCAGCTTATTGGCCCGTGTATGGGGGCCCCCGACGGGCTTCCCCGATCGAGATCTGGCCGAAAGTCGGCCAGATCTCGATCGGATGGGGTTAAAAATCCCGTCGGATCGCGGCCACATCTGTTCGTTGATGCGGTCCCGCGATCCGACCGCCCGTTTGGCGAACGCTAGGATCCGATCGTTGGGCCCTAGGGCCCACGATCGGATCAGCCTGATATTGCCCACCTCAAGGTGGGCATATCGGAGGGAGATCCGCTCGTTTGGCGACATCGCCAAACGAGCGGATCTATCCGTGTATGGCCACCTTAAGCCTCCCAAAATTTACTAAACTGGGACAATCATCGTATCCAAAAAAACATGTGGTGTGTCAGCTGTGTAGCATGAGTGTGTAATTTTACTTTTGTTTTACTCTTTTATTTTCTGAGCTTGCTCACTCAAACAATGCCCATGTAAATTCATTACTTCCTAGAACTGCATCTTAATTGAAATTTTATCTACGTAAAATAGGCTGATTGTAGCAAAGTATGAACAGTTAATCCTAGGGTGGTGGCAGATGGGCAGATTATTCACCCAGCGAAAATTCTCCCCTACTTTGTTTGAATAAATCTTACAGTCTGCAATCAGCCTTAAAGTTGTCTTTATATATTATTTTTTAACATATTTTAGTTATTTTTACTACAGTACAACAATATAATAGAAAAATTAAATGAATTTAAAAAAATGGGGGGAGGGGGATATCCCTAATACTGCATAGGCATCAATCCTAATTATGTCAATCTCTTTATATTTTTACCTTTCTTACTCAATTCTGTCTGCCCTATACTCCCTGCGGTTGTTTTTTCCTTTTGAACTGTAACTAGCTTTTCATAATTAATTCAATTCATTTTTATATTAGTAGTGTTACATATAGCTAAATGAATTTACTGTTACATATTAATTCTTTTTTTGTGCATCCTAGGAAAATGCCTAATTGTATTGTTCACGGATGTTCACATAAAACAGGACAAAAGGACAAATATCCCAACGTCACATTGCATTATTTTCCAAACAATCTTGATCTAATTTGCAATTCGCTACGACAAACATCTCAATATGAAGACGATTTACAGTCAACTGCCAATTAAATTTTTCAGTCAATTAAGACGGGCAGGCACAGAATTTGTTCGGAACATTTTACTCCTGATTCCTTTATTAAAAAAGGTTCAAAGAGGGTACTTAGCCCAAAAGCCGTACCAACTATTTTTAGGAAGCAACCCAATCCAATAATCGTAACGGCAATGGAATCTACTCCTTTTCAATGTCAGAAAAGGAGAAGAATGGAGGAAGAAGATGCACATTAGTGCGTATAGTAACTCGTTATGTAACTACTGGCACTCAAACAGAGCAAAATATAGTAGAAGATGTAAGTACCTCAACCACTGGTTTACAATTTAGTAAAGATGTAGCCTGGGGAGATAATCAAGATATGAGACAACTTAATGTTGCAGTGATGAAACTGTATCTGCAGAACCATGGCGGATAAGAAAGGATCATACTTACCCAGTTTTATTTTCAACACCATCCAAATTACCAGCTCCTTTTATGATTGACAGCTCACAATCACCTATTTATGAATCGGCACAGGATGCAGTGCCATTGGATGAATCCTTTAATACATGTGATGCATTATTTGATCAAAGATCTTTAGAGAGTATGTCACTGACAGATGCAAGCCACAAAGGTTTACAAGTTTCTTCAATGTATGACCCAGATGACAGTCATTTCACTAATCTCACTGATGAAGACACTACATTTGTAGATTCAGTAGAAGAAATTCATCAAAGACGCTTCATAGTTTTTGATGCAAATCTAGACCAGTTGTTTTACCTGGTGAAATGCCAGCATAATGTGCAACCTCCATGCCAAGCTCCAATAGTGGAAATAAACAAAAAGGAGTATGGAACAATGATTGAGGTAAATCTAATGTGTCTCGCAGGACATTGTGCATTTACGTGGAAATCGCAACCACTTTCTGGTTAAATTCCAGTAGGCAATTTAGCAGTTGCATGTTCCCTACTACTTACCGGATCTTCATACACGAAGGTGAAAGAAATGTTTTTTCACCATTCATTTCGCACACAACGTATTATTCCTACCAAAAGAGATACATTTATCCCGCTATTGAACTTGCTTGGATTAGGGAACAAGAAATTCTGGAAAAAGACCTTTTTGGACAAGCAGTGGTTTTGGCAGGTGACGGTCAATTCGACAGTCCAGGGTATTGTGCAAAATATTGCACATACTCAATGTTGGAAGTTATTACTAAAAAAATTGTAGCTTTTACAATTGACCAGGTCGGCCCTGGCAAGAAATCAGGTGCAATTGAGACTATGGCATTTCAGACAACAGTGAAAAATTTACTTGAAAAGGGAGTGGATATTAAAATTTTGGCAAGTGATAGACACAGTTCGATCAGGTTATTGATGAAGACCAAATTTGGAAACATCAATCATCAGTTTGATGTGTGGCACATCTGCAAGAGTCTAGTTAAAAAACTTACTGCGGCAAGTAAGAAAAGAAATTGCAAAGATCTCACCACTTGGATAGGACCAATTACTAACCACTTGTGGTGGTGTGCTCAGACTTGTGAACAAAAAGTGGATTTGCTCTTGGATAAGTGGCGTTCACTTCTATATCACATTGCCAACAAGCACACTTTTCCTAAATTGAAAACTTACAAGAAATGTCAACACAAACCACTTACTCCCCTTGAAAAAAAAGAAAGAAAATGGATAACCCACACTCATCCTGCTCACAGCACCCTGGTGAAAATCATCAATGACCCTTTATTAATTAGAGACATTTCTAGTATTGAAAAGTTTTGCCACACTGGCGATTTGGAAAATTTCCACAGCAAGGTTCTCAAATATCGGCCCAAAAGAATTGCATTCAAAATGGATGGCATGCATGCAAGAACAATGCTTGCCATTTTGTCTCACAACAAAAATGTCAATAGACCGCAAGCTACTGTACGTTTTAGTAAGCGAACATCACTACCTATTGGTGAGAAACGGTTCCGATTAGTCTATCCCAAACACAAGAAGGACTGGGTGGCTAAGCCTATTTATGAAAATGTGACAGATGATCATCTATTTGACATTATGGGCGATGCTGCACAAATTCTCAATGGAAACATTGTCCACAGATGGGAATTGAGAAGCATAGATTTACCAAAGAACATCGCAAACAAAGAAAGGCCACATAAAACCACTGTAATTGCAGAACGTTACTCCAGATTTGGCAGATAGTCCTCTTAAAAAAAAGTTCATGGACATGATTTCAAAGCCTACCAGCATGAGCTAATGTATGCAATCATAAAAAGTGCTTTATAATTTTTTTACTTTTAATTTAACTGATTATAAAGTAATTTATGTATGTAACAAATATAACAGAGTTTACAAAAGAAAACATACAAAAACAAAGTTTTCACATTCAAAGTTTTTTATTACTCCACAATGTCAAATATGTTCTATGCGATCTTTGCATAAATGTGAACATTTATTTTCAACATTTTCAATAGTTTGGTCCTATGTTTCATGGACATCACAATACAGAGTATCGTGGGAATTCGGAAAGAAATTTCCACGCTCAACTTTTATCAAATACGTTGCTATTTGAAAAATTTTGTAGTAAAACTTTATTACATGACTAATTTCAAAAAAGTTTCACGTGAACTTGGCAAATATACGAATAAATTCTTCAAGGAATTACTAAAGTTTTGTCTTTTTTTTATCGACATAGAAATTCAAGTTACTACAAGAGTACTGCATATTCTGAACTTATCCAAACCCTCCAGCACACCTTGGCTTATCACAGTTAAGTTGGTCCAGTACTTAGTTACATGGATCTGCACCCTCAAATAACCATAATATGTTGAAGATAAACCCATGAAAAGCCCAGTACGTTTATTCAACGTAACATTTCGGGGGCGTGCTCCTTCGTCAGACGAAATGGCATGGCCACGAAACATTAAGTTGAATAAACACGCTGGGCTTGTCCCTCTTGCATGGCGTCCACAGTGACGGTTTATCTTCTTTATGGTTTGAAAGTAAACATAACCCTTGTATTTATTTAAAAAGAGTAACACCAAAATTATTTAAAAATAAATAATAAAAAAATAATATAAATATATTTATGTTCTTTTTTTGGAAACAGTTTTCTTTTTGCATGAAAAACACTTTTATTTTTGAAAAAATAGATGCTATTTAGTCATGGAGTACACCATTCATTGAGAAAAGAGTCTGTAAATTAAAGGGAAACTGACATAGTAAAATAAGTTAATAGTGTTGATACTGCATGATTTATACAATGAAATCCATTTTTCAAAAGAACAAACAGGTTTTTGGTTAAATGAATTTTGAAATTTCACATGGGGCTAGACATTTTGACAGTTTCCCAGCTGTCCCCAGTCATGTGACTTGTGCCAGCACATTAGGATGGTACTGCTTTTTGCCAGGCGGTTATTTCTCCTACTCAATATAACTGAATCAGTTTCAGTGTGACTTATTTTTAATATTGAGTGCTGTTCTTAGATCTTCCATGGACATGATATCTTGTGTTAGGGAGCTGCTACCTCGTTACCTTCCCATTGATATGTTGGGGGCCGCTGGGGGAGGGGTAGGGAGGGGGAGATATCACTACAACTTGCAGTACAACAGGAAAGAGTCATTGAAGTTTATTAGAGCACAAGTCACATGACTGGAGTCAGCTGTGAAATTGACATAAGGGCGAGCCCCCTGTCCAAACTCAAAATTAATTTTAACTAAATCTGTGTGCTCCTTTGAAAATTTGTTTTCCTTGCAGAATTAAGCGGGAGCAGCACTATTAACTTTTTTTTGAAAATGTTTTTTTTGCCATGACAGTATCCCTTTAAGTGGAAAAGTTTAAAACACTGTGTTGGAAGTATAGAATATACATTTGTTATCTGAAGTCTAACAAATCTTTTGAATGCCGGCCACCATGTCTATAGAGCAAATATTAGTTTTAAAATTTGGGGTAAAGAGTCTGAAGCAAACACCAATTTTACTACTGCATGAGAATAGTACAATAAATTAAAATAACTTAAATAAAATTAAATTTTTGGCGTTACTGAACATTTACAACATTATAAACTAAACATTTTTAATGATCACAGGTCAAGCTACAACGATATTAATTAGTGAAACAATTTTTTTTCCATTGCAAGACATGTGAATATATTGACTTAACAAGATGGAATACATAGTGAATTAAGTAAGTTTAAAAAAAAAAAAAAAAAATCTGTATTGTATACATATTTTTAGTATAAATATCACAAATTATGTTTTGCCAAAGTGCCAGTAAGCAGATTGACAAAACAAATATCGTAAATATCAAAGATGAATGATGCACACAAAGGGGTACATTTATTCGAAGATTGATGTAGTTGTGCCATTAGAGTGAAATTACGCCAATAACAATTCATTTATATGGGTTTTTTAAAGTCATAATTATCAAAAGGGGGAACTGTAAATTACACCCGTTGATAAATACACGTTTCAAAATCCCATAGAAATGAATTGCGAACAGCGGAATATCACTCCAGTGGCAGAACTTCACTCTATGATAAATTTATCTCATAGTTTATGCTAACAATTACATACATATACACAAGCACTTACTCAATATCACTCTCTTCCATATTCATACTTAATTTCACACATTCACTGTAACACACTTTTTTCCTCACACACTCACTCTCATACACACATACTCGCAAACTCTCTGGCACATACACACTATTTACTACAGTTTACCTCATGTATTTACCTTCCTTTGGTTGTTTTTTCACATTGAAGTTGGTAATCTTGTACGCCCAATCGGCACGTTCTATGTTTAGGAACTCATTAGTGAACCTATCGGCCTGGATAATGCAGCCATCCTCAGTTGGTATCATAGCAAATATTGCCGGTTCGTCGTGACAACACATAGATTCCATAATGGTGGCCATAGGCGTGCAGTTTCCACAGTTGCACCAATTGCTGTTTCCCAGGCGTTCAACATCTGGATTGATAACTATTTCTGTTGGGTGCTCACTTTCTTCTTGTTCTACTTCATTTGCTGCTCCTATGTTTTGCTTTTTGGAAAGAGGAGGATTGTAGGGGAAACAGTCACGAAGATTAGTGACTTCTGGTCGACTCCTCATTCTCCTCAATAGATCCAGATACTAAAAGAAAACAGTTTTTTATATAGCTATATGCAAAATACATATCTAAATTTAAAGGGATACTGACATTGGAAAGAAAACAACATTTTTACAAAATGAATCAGTTAATAGTGCTGCTCCAGCAGAATTCTGCACTGAAATCCATTTCTCAAAAGAGCAAACAGATTTTTTATGCGCGCAATGAAAAAATAATATAGCGGTTGGTATGGCACAGGTTTGGCAAATCGTTTGATCCAGGTCCTTATGTTGTCCTAGACTACTGCAACATATTACTACCTGGTCTCCCAGAATCTCATCTCCACTACGTCAACTACTGTCCATCCTTACACACAGCGTTGGACTGGGGGCCCACCAGGGTTTTCACCTCAGGGCACCCCCTTGTGTTTCTTTCTTTGTGTCCCAGCAGCCCAGTCTGACCCTGCTTACACCTTCATCTAAATCTCTCTCTACCACTTTACTTCTTCTCTTGGCACTGTGTACATTTGTAGTACTATATAAATAAATACAGCACATAACTGTAAGTCATCACCTGGAGGATTTACAGAAATGATCCGTCCATATCACCTCTTGTCCCACTTGGACGGGGGGGGGGGGGGTTTGGTTCTGTAGGAGTGTAATGTTATTGTAATGTTGGGCTAAATTATGTTCATATTCTGTTGTAAAGTTTCAATAAAAAACATAAAAACCCTTTTGTACAATTGAATGTTCAATTGCTACCCTGTCCAAGCTTCAATCTCTTTGCCAGAGGTTTATCTGGGGTTGTAAAAGAGCAAGATTGAAAGCAAGTGTGACCCATAGAAATAGACATAGAGGTGGCCTCAGTAATTTCCGAACTTATTTCCTAGCAGCGCAATTAGCTCAGATGGCTGAATGGAATGTCATTGATAACTCTCCACTCTGGATGGAAATAGAACAATTTCTTGTAGGCAACCCTTTTCATCTTCTTCAACCTTATTTGGTCTAAAGGGATTGTTCACTCTTACCTCCCACAGTGAGCCATTCTCTATCAATTTGGAGAATATTTGGGATTTACACCCATTACACAGGCATTCAATATAATATATGACCCCTTGAGTCCTACAATTTATATAACCATTAACCTTATGTTGGTTGCCAAACCTATCTTCAAAGGAGTTGGTTCAAAGCATTTTGTCACACATGTTGCACTTCTAGTAAGAATGTCTCTTAAATTGGGGCTTCTTTTGTAACAAATAGATGCTTTTTTCGGTAACAGTGTCCCCAGTGTCTCATCCTCCAATAACAGTGTCTCATCCTCCTTATTTAGGATTTCCTGGATCTGAGAGCTAGTGGTGTTGTAGGTTGTAATCATCGGTCTTAGTTTTGATTACTAGAAGCTACGATCTTTCCATTCGTATTGCTCTGTTATAAGCTTTTTCGACTACTTTCCCTGAGTATCCTCTGGTTTTGAGTCTTAGCTTAAGTTCTTTTGCCTGTTCTTTGAACAGGTCCAGTGAAGAACAATTACGCTTGAGTCTGAGGAATTCACCTGTCGGAATAGATTTTTTCAGAGGATGGGGATGGAAGCTCGAATAAGCTAATAGTAAGTTAGTAGCTGTGGATTTTCTATAATTTTTAGTAAGGAGATGCCCCCCTTGGTCTATCTCAATCAACAGGTCTAAGAAGGAGACTGACTGATCGGAGATCTCCATAGTAAGTTTAATATTAAGATCATTATCCTTTCGCTTGGTGATGAAATCCACGGCTTCCTCTCGTGTGCCCTCCCAGATCAGTAGGATGTCATTGATGTACCTAATCCACTTGCAGATTTTTGTACAATATGATGACATAGATGGACCCTGAACTGTAGTTCGTTCCCAGAATCCTAGGAAAAGATTGGCATACAAGGTGCACAGGAGGGTCCCATAGCAGTTCCTTGTGTTTGTTAATAATATTTCCCATTAAATGTGAAATAATTGTGACACAGGATAAATTTCATCAAATTACATAGGAACTCCACCATGTCCACTCTCTCCCCCAAATGTTCTGTGAGGAAAAACCTTAGAGGTGGAGACCTAATTCATGTCTGATAGATGTATATAGAGACTCTACATCCAGGGTTATGAGAAGTGTAGTACTGCTCCCTACAAGATTCTCTATTTGTGAGAGAACATCTAATGTGTCTCTCACATAAGAGTCTAATTCTTCTACCATTGGACGTATTCTAACTTCCAAATATTGGCTAGCCTTTTCGGTTAGATTACAATTGCCAGATACTATGGGTCTCCCTGGAGGTTTTTCTACATTCTTGTGGAGCAAATAAAAGGTTGCTCTTCTTGGGCTTTTTACTGTTAAAAAGGATTTTTCCTTTTTAGAAATTAGATTAGTGTTAAAGGCCTCTCCCAGTATGTTATTGTATGGTTCCTGGAAGTTCTCCGTGGGGTCCCCCAGGATTTCTTTATAACTAATAGAGGCCAGCTGTTTGTTAGCTTCCTCCAAATACATGTCATTTGGCCAGATAACCATGTTCCCACCCTTATCTGAGGGCTTAATTTGGACATCATTCCAATGTTGCATGTCCTTAATGGCCCTCCACTCATCCTTTGATGTATTATTTTCATATATATGTGAATGACGTGATATAATTTCTTGAGTCACTAGATTCAGAAAAATAGCCACATTTGGGCATATAGAGGCAGGACTTTAAAGGGATACTGTCATGGGAAAAAACATTTTTTTCAAAATGAATCAATTAATAGTGCTGCTCCAGCATAATTCTGCACTGAAATCCATTTCTCAAAAGAGCAAACAGATTTTTTTATATTCAATTTATGAAATCTGACATGGGGCTAGACATCATGTCAATTTCCCAGCTGCCCCAAGTCATGTGACTTGTGCTCTGATAAACTTCAATCACTCTTTACTGCTGTACTGCAAGTTGGAGTGATATCACCCCCTCCCTATTTCCCCCCAGCAGCCAAACAAAAGAACAATGGGAAGGTAACCAGATAACAGCTCCCTAACACAAGATAACAGCTGCCTGGTAGATCTAAGAACAACACTCAATAGTAAAAACCCATGTCCCACTGAGACACATTCAGTTACATTGAGAAGGAAAAACAGCAGCCTGCCAGAAAGCATTTCTCTCCTAAAGTGCAGGCACAAGTCACATGACCAGGGGCAGCTGGGAAATTGACAAAATGTCTAGCCCCATGTCAGATTTCAAAATTGAATATAAAAAAATCTGTTTGCTCTTTTGAGAAATGGATTTCAGTGCAGAATTCTGCTGGAGCAGCACTATTAACTGATGAATTTTTTTTCCCATGACAGTATACCTTTAAGTTTTTTAAACCATTCCTCTACAGGTGGGGTTGGGGAAGTGTTATCTGTTATTTCAACCATATTTTCTAACAGTAATTTGACCAGATCTTGTAGTGCCAATATTTCCCTTTCCGTAAGGTTGTCTATCTCTTCCCCGGAATCTCTATCAAACTCATTGTCAAGCAAGATATTTTGTATCACTTATATTTGTAATTTCACTCTAGTTATAGGCGGGGTTCTTTCCTCTTCACATTTCTTCTAATTGCCTTATTCTGACTTTGTCAGACCTCTACTATAACTATTAGAATTCTTATTATTATCGGGTTGTAATTTAGGGGATCCATATCTTCCTAATTTTCATTCATTTGCATATACTCCCAATACACTTGAACTGGGTGACAAATCAAAATTAATAAATGGGTTCTACAACCAACCATAAAATCAAAATCTGAAATAAAATCTAGTTTTCTATAAAAGCTGACAAAAATCCAAATAACACATAGAAAATAATTTAACAATGAAAATTTTACTGCCAAACATTTAAAGGTGTGGCTCACCTTTAGGTCATAGATGCCCAAATTCGAACAAACTCTTCAATTATTTGCAGGGCTGGTTTTCCCTGCTCTGCACCCCGAGGCCTCTGGGTCCTTGCGCCACACCCCCTCCCCGAGCGCGCTACTGTGCAGGGTAACTCGGAGTTCCCCATGTAGTTTAGGATGTGGCAGGGCGGTATGCTGACCCCTAAATTTTTGCCGCCCTAGACCCAGGCCTTTGTGGCCTCACCACAAATCTGGGCCTGATTATTTGTTTTGTTTAGGTTTTTTTTCCATAATTATATAAAGTCCAACTCGACACATATGGTGCATAATTTGTTTCCTTCGAACAGATGGCATCAAATAGTAAATGTGTAGCAGCACAAATACAGTACGTAGTCATTATAATATGATACTTATATGCGAAGGTTCCCTCATTAAATGTGATTATCAGCTGTGATGACAAAGTTAAGGGGGCAATTGCAGCTTGCTAAAGGACATTGAACTGCTCAGTCAGCAATTAGAAATACTATTCCATAAATTGTAAAAAGGAAATCTATAACTCTTGGCAAGTGTGCGCCTTTGTGTATGGTGTAGTATCGTAGACAATGCTGTAGCTGCGAAGCCTATTGCCATTTTGTGGTCATCATTCGGAAAGATGCTCGTTGGTGGCAAATATAGGAGAGGAAGGGACATTAGCCAGTATATCTAGTATAGGTCAATCTAAAAACAACTGGACTTGCTGAGTAATCAATGAAGACGTTTCAAGCTTCTTCAGTTCAACTTAGCCAGTAAGAACCAAAACTGTAGTGTCGTCCTGGAGCTGAGCCAGGCACTGGCATTCTAATATGTCTCTTGGGATCAAAGCAATAGGGATAGCGGGCGTAACAGGTTCATAACACTTAATTTATCTTAAGCTGGCAGCATAAATCAATTAAACCTTGTTAGGTAGATAAAGTTATCTAGATTGGCCTTCTGATGCATAGTGTGGGTGAGACACTGTGAAGGTAAAAAAAAAATCTGGAATAAGAAAATTAGTCAAGCATTTTAGGATATCTGGGTACGAAAACGTGTGTTTCCTGCTCCTGCATTGCCATTGCTCCACCTAGAGAGTGTCTAGCAGGCTGCCGCTGTACAAAGAACATGGAGCCAGAGTTACACAGATGAAGTGGGCTTCTCATTGGTGGATTATTTTGCATTTTAATGCAGCCACTGGCTCTGGGGAGCTGGTCAAAGGGTTACTGGAGAATATTACTTTGCAGTACAGGTCTGATGGCTCTGGACACAGTTGCCAGCATGCCTTAACCTTTTTGTTATGTTATTTAGGGATTTGTAGCCCAGCAGCAACAGAGTAAAGTGTGGCTGAGCAGTACAAAAGTGTTTAGATTCCCTTTAATAGAATCTTAAGAAGACTTCAGCCTACAGGAAACAAATGAATGTGATTGCTCGAGGCTGGAGAACACTTTGTGGCAAAAAGGCCAGTAAGGAAAAGGAGGAAACGCCTTGATAAAAGTGATTCTAGAAACACTTCAGGATTTATGAAAAAGCAGGCTGTGTGAAGTTTATTTGTATAAAAAAGCCTTTCAGCTATTTTTTTTTTTTTTTACAACAAACAGAGCTTACAGAACAACAGCATGGACAAGTTATTGCTTCCAGGCCATCAGAAAGCTCAGATACTCTGCAGTACTATGTGATACATCATCTTATGCACTTTGCTACTAGGGAATTTTTTCGCCTTGTTTAGCTGCGGAAATGACGCCCATAGCCTTGTATGGCGTCTTGCCACAAAAAAAAAACCGCACCTAAAAAAAAATTCACCACGCAAAATCATTTTTTTGATGCCCATAGACTTTAATAGGCGTCTGCAAAATTTCACTGGCGGCTAATTTTTGGCGAAACGAAATGGGTCAAATTTTTTGTTGCTATATCCTTTTGACGTTGACCTGACTTGCTACTCAAATTTGCTTTTTGGTCCTTGCCGATCAAGATAAGTTTTAAATTTAGATATACACACAAAAAATGAGAATTTTTTCTTGCATAATTAAAGAAAATTTAATTCTGACTTTCCATACTATACACCAGGGGTCCCCAAACTTTTTCACCCGTGAGCAACATTCAGATGTAAAAAGAGTTGGGGGAGCAACACAAGCATGAAAAATGTTGCTGGGTGGCTCAAAATAAGGGATGTGGTTGGCTATTTGGTAGCCCTTATGTGGATTGGTAGCCCACAGGAGACTGTATTTGGCAGGACTGGTTTTTATACAACCAAAACTTGTCTTCAAGCCTGGAATTCAAAAATAAGCTCCTGTTTTGAGGCCACTGGGAGCAACATTCAAGGGGTTGGGGAGCAACATGTTGCTCACAAGCTACTGGTTGGGGATCATTGCTATTGTACTGATACTGTAGCTCACCTCCAGCCAAGACTCCAATCCCCACAATGCCTTGCATGGCCGGTGAGGAAGGCAATGGACACCCATGCAGGCAAGGCATTGTGGGAAGTGGAGTCTCGGCTGGATGAGATCTGATATTCTGATACCTTGTTCCTGTAGTCTGGCAAGCTGGGGACAGTATTGCAAAGGGCAGACAGGCACAATTTTCTGTCGCAATTACATTTATTAAATTATTTGAAAAATAAAGTTTACACTTTAAAATGCTAAGAATGTCCTAATATTTTATCATAAAACATATATATTATTAGTTCAGTGGTCATGCAACTTGCTACAATATTTTGAAGACTTGAGAGGCAGCCAGTTGTTAGTTAACACAGTTACTAGCCTGAATAGGGAACAGCACATTGTACCATGTAGTACATTGGGAAATTGCATTGTGACATCAGACCCCGGCTGAAGCTCACCAGAGTCTGTCACACAGCAATATTCCCCAAGCTGTAGGGCTGCCCAGTCTTCCCTCGCCTGGTGCATAAACAGTAGAGAAGGGAAGAAAAAGAGACTGATATCTTAGAGGGAGGGGGTGCTAACTGCCTGATCTTCAGACTCCTGGGAGCAGAGCAGGGAGACAGTCACAATGATGAGTCCATCTGTAACCTGATTAGCAGCTCCAGGGCATTGCTCATATTGGGCATTGCTGAATCTGCACTTTATATGGGCCAGCAAAACCCACGTGAGCTGAAATTGCATTTTCTTACTGAAAATTGGCCTCTTAGTGCAGAGTGGAATTGCTGGGTTAGTTGCCTCTTATGTCAGTAAACCCAGAAAAAACACTACATTTTGGGGAACAAGGGGGGGGAGAGGAATGGAAGGGCATTGCAGCACTAATGCTAAATCAAGATAATCAACAGAAATCCACTTTTTGCACTGGGGGCCCTTTCAAGGAAACCTTTGATGCTTATTAGCATATTGAAATTGAAAATTTCCAGGGCCTTTAGAATCAAAAGGGTACTGTGGTGTTTGTGCAGATGGCCTGTAGATGTCACTGTGCTCAGACTTATACTGTGCATGCTTCTTGGATAGCTTAAAAATTGAAAGTGAAAGTTACTGTTTTATAATGGCTGCATGACTCTGCTAATAAAGCACTGTTATACTCTACTCAACCTCGGCTACCCAAACCATAACAGGTACCTCCCCCACAGGCAATGTAAGGGGCCCCAAAGGGAAGGGTCCAGGCAATGTTTTAGGAGTGTTCTCTAAATCAAAGCTCCCCTTGAAGGGCCCCCAGAGTAAAAGTTTGGTTGCCTTTGATAGTCCTGCAATTCCTGCAGATTCGTATAATTACCCCCTGGTAGTGATGGGTGAATCTGGGCCGTTTCGCTTCGCTGAAAAATCTGCAAAACACACTGAAGTCAATGGGCGTCAAAATAATTTTGACGCGAGCGACAATTTTTATGCAAGCGACTATTTTGTCCAAATGCATTACAATCAATGGGTGTCCAAATAATTTTGACGAGAGCAAAAATGTAAACACGCGATGGTCTGACTTGTACATTTCCACTCATATATTGGGGTAAAACTGCAAAAGTGTATGTGCATAAAGAGCTGCCTTTCTCAAGTGTAATTCAATATGTTAAAGATTCTGCAGCCTTGTGCCTTTATATGGCCACAGAACAACCCCTCAGTGACTTCTAATATCCTTATAATTTACAGTAGGGGGTACCCTAATAAGAGAACAGGTCCCAATTACTGGATTCTTTCTAAAAAAGATCAAGGAATTAAATCTTATGGGCTCTTTTCCATTGCGCGTAAGCTATCTGCTGATGTTTTTACTGATCCCTGAAATGTATATTGGGCTTGGAATTTAGCCCCCCCCCCAACACCTGACCCTTGACCCTTATATTGGACTATGGCTTCTGTCTGGCACCTGACCTGACCTCTGATTTGTGCTCTGGACTCTTTTAATCTATTCACCATCAGCAGGTTCAACTCTCCCACTTCCCCACTGCAGACTGTTCCATTACCCACCATACCTCCCAACATATTAGAGATAAAAAGAGGGACAAAAAAGTTGCAGCACGTATCGTGCCAATTTTTTTTGACCACGCCCATTTTTGTGGCCATGCTCCCTAATTACCATGTTCATTTTATAAAATTTAGCAGGTTATGAAAGTTTGAACATATTTCTGTGTTTTTTTTCAGTTATTACAGTTTTGCTAATGAAGGTGAATTGCCCTTTAAGGCAGGAGTCTAACTTTTCCCAAGGGACCGGTTATCTTATATTTTTACAATTACTCGAAATTGCTAAAAAGTATCTTTTCTGCTGCTGTGGCTGGTCTGGGCTCTCTGCCAAAAGCCAATTTTTCTGGCTGTTCAGTGCAGAGAAAAACGGGGCTTTCCAGTACAAACGAGGGACTACGGGTTGAGCTGTCAAAAGAGGGAGTGTCCCTTTGAAAAGGGGACAGTTGGGAGGAATGCCTTACCTAGTCTGTGGGCTCTGCGCCAGCTATACCCAACCACTTCATTGTCACTAGTCAAGTAACCCATCACTTGCTTTAGTTTGAGAGGGGACTTAGACTCTTTAAGCAGCTGCAGTATCTGCTGGAGGCCCTTTTCATCCGGTTTTCACACACACAGCACGGGAGCAGCAGCAGCACCAGAACAGAGAGGAGTGGGAGGGGCGGAGCTACAGTGGGAGATAGGATGAAGGAGCAGTCCTTAAGCACGACTGATGCATTGAAAGGCAGTTTCTAATTAGGATAGATCAGGAGTGGCCCACTTGAAGAAAATATAGAGCGACCCCTCTGCCATTTTCCTGAACAGACAAATTGCCAGTTTGAGCCTGTGACTGTCAGACAAGGGGCAGCCCAGGGGGCAGTCACCGGGCCACGTGACCATGGGAGGGAGGGAGAGAGAGTGAAAGCGCCGCTAAAGGAAAGCAGGTCGGTGGTGGTGAGGGGCTGTGGTGCCATACTGAGGGGATGCCACAAACCAGTGCCGGGCTGAATTACAGAAGGATCCTCCTGGTAGAAGGGAATTTATATTGATCTGTGGGCAAGATGTGTGGCTGCTGCTGGCACCTCCTCACTCACTGCTGCTGGATACTGGCAGGTAAGGGCACTGGTACACAATGGGTTGGGGGTGGTCGTGGGTTTGGGGTTCCCTCAGTGTGACAGCTTTGCCCCTCAGTCACTAGAGATGGTGATTTAGAGTCAAATGAAATGTGGGCTGTAGAGGTGCTGATCTGAGGGGCATCTGTGCAAATGCCATGGAGTGTGTGTGAGGGTTTAATGGTGCTGCGTTGGACCGGGCATCGGCTGATTTGGTGGCACTGGCCTTTTATTCAGGTGATCTGATGCCATTGTGTATAAGGATGGTGAGATAGAACAATACAGATCTGTGCGGCCTGAGGGCACTGCTTATTGCATTGTGCAGGGTGTGCTGGGAATGGTACTGTCCATGGGAGTGGTGAGATAACAATATACACTTGGGGCTAGTGGGATAGAGCTGTACATGCCAATGGCGACACAGGACTGTGCTGTGGGCTAGTGAGACACAGTGAAATGTACCTATACTTGGTGCTCATCCTATAGAACGGTACATGGCAGTGGTGTTGCAGAACTGCACCTATGGATAGCGAGATACAGCAGGTATGTGGTAGCAGTGAGGTGAAATAGTGCTTGGGGCTGGGGTAATTGTTGCTTATGAGACACGACTGTACATGAGAATGCTGAGATGGATCAGAACTTGTTGCTAATGAGACATCACACAACTGTACATGAGAATGCTGAGATGGATCAGAACTTGTTGCTAATAAGAAACAACTGTACATGAGAATGCTGAGATGGATCAGAACTTGTTGCTAATGAGACACAACTGTACATGAGAATGCTGAGATGGATCAGAACTTGTTGCTAATAAGAAACAACTGTACATGAGAATGCTGAGATGGATCAGAACTTGTTGCTAATAAGAAACAACTGTACATGAGAATGCTGAGATGGATCAGAACTTGTTGCTGAGACACAACTGTACATGAGAATGCTGAGATGGATCAGAACTTGTTGCTAATAAGAAACAACTGTACATGAGAATGCTGAGATGGATCAGAACTTGTTGCTAATGAGAGAAGTGTACGTGGGAATGGTGACATAGAACTGTATGTAGGGGCGGGGTCACATCGCTGTACATTACATAAGGGTTTAATAATCATTATCTGTGAATTCAACCGGGACTGTAGAGTTCAATCAATACATTTACATTCTTGCTGACGCTTGGGCAACCTCTACCTTATAAAATCATGAGAATGAATGAAAAAATAAACTCGTACAATTTCTTTGCAATCCCAACCCTGTTACCTGCACATACAGTGTATGTTTCCCATTGTATTCCACCAGCCTGCTGTCCCTCCATATGTTTCCTTTAGGCCCTGTAGCATTTTTGGCACTCCCGGGGGTTTAATTATCCTTCTTAATTTTATCTCACTGCATCCCTACCTCCCTTGCTTTGTAATTTACACCTTGGCATCCCTGATCCCATTCCTTCTGTCTCTCTTTAATAAAGTGTAAACTCAAGCGGTGGGATAACAAAAGAAAAAAAAAGAAAAAAAAAAGAAATTCAAAGTCATTTTTTGGATACTTCGACCATCGAATAGGATACCACGACTTCGAATTTAGTTTGATTCGAAGTAAAAATCGTTCAACTATTTGACCATTCGATAATCGAATTACTGTCTCTTTAAAAAAACTTCGACTTCAATACTTCGCCAACTTAAACCTGCCGAAGTGCTATGTTAGCCTATGGGGACCTGCCAGAGCATTTTTCTAAGTTTTTGGGTTTCGAAGGAAAATCATACGATTTGAAGTACGATCGTAGTACGATTGTACGATCGGAATACGATCATACGATGAATAAAATCCTCCGACTTCGAATGTCGGAGGATTCTATTCAATGGTCAAATTTCAAAGTATTTTTCAACTTCGAAATTCGACCCTTGATAAATCTGCTCCTATGTGTTAAGTGGTAATTTTTGAAAAACATTTACAAATAACGTTTATTGCGTTATGAGGTTATAAAGCATTTAATAATATAAAGTAACACACATACAACTAATACATCTATGTGTGCCTACCTTTTTATTATCATATTGCCTTTTTTTGATTCTGTCAGCTGGGTTTGCTGGGTTTGTGGGCCTTGCGATGCTTTAAGTGATGTAGACTACTAAAAGTCACCAAATGTAGGTGTATTATACAGAAACACAGGAGGCAAAACATATGATTGTGGTTTTGGTGATATGTTTAAGGAGGTGGTTCACCTTTAAGATAACTTTTGGTATGTGATAAAATGGCAAAGTCTAAACAACTTTTCAGTTGGCCTTCATTTTTTATAGTTTTTAAATTATTTACCATCTTCTTCTGACCATTTCCAGCTTGCAAATGGGGGTCACTGACCCCATCTGAAAAAATAAATGATCTATAATGCTACATGTACTGTTATTGTTACTTTTTATTAGTCATCTTTCTATGCACACCCTCTCCTATTCATATTGCAGTCATGTATTCAAATCAATGCATGGTTGCTGGGGTACTTTGGATCCTAGCAACCAAATTGCCAAAATTGCAAAGTGGAGAGTTGCTGAATAAAAAGCTAAATAACTCAAAAAACACAAATAATAAAACCGATAGCAAATTGTCTCATAATATCACTTTGTACATCATACTAAAAGTTAATTTAAAGGTGAACCACCCCTTTAATTTTGATATACTTATATACTACAGGTATGGGACCTGTTATCCAGAATGTTCGGGACCTAGTGGATCTTTCTGTAATTTGGATCTTCATACCTTAAGTCTAGAAATGTAAACATTAAATAAACCCAATAGGCTGGTTTTGCCTCCAATAAGGATTAATTATATCTTAGTTTGGATCAAGTACAAGTTACTGTTTTATTATTACAGAGAAAAAGGAAATTATTTTTAAAAATTTGGATTATTTAAAAATGGAGTCTATGGGAGACAGCTTTTCCTTAATTCAGAGCTGTCTGGATAACGGGTTTCCGGATAACTGATCTCATACCTGTACCATATTTTGACATATGAAACATACTTTTTATATCAGCTTTGGGCATTGTTGTAATTTGATGGTTCATTTGTTTTAATTATGATTGCGTGTTGATGTACAGTAGATTGGTGAAAGGTGCATTGTTGTAATTATATTAATGTTGGTTCGGTAATGTGAAGGCTCTGTTTGATTGGATACAGTCTGGTTTAACCCTGAGAATATTCTAATTCTTTGATTGGCTGACATCTCCCAGGGTTGCTATAGGGTTGGGGTACAGGCAGGAGCCCTTTAACGGCCAGGGTCCCACTTAAAACTTTTTTTAAAAAAACATTGGTGGTCAGGGCCTCCCCACAAGTTAAAAAAAATCATTGGGGGTCAGGGCCCAATTAGAATTAAAAAAAAAAACAAACAAAAAAACTATTGGCGCAAGGTTCCCCATAAAAGTTTTTTTTAAAACACATTGGTGGTCAGGGCCCCCCTACAAGTTAAAAAAAAATCATTTGTTGTCAGGGATCCCCCTATAAATAAAAAATTGCGCCAGGGAACCCCCATAAAAGTTTTTACAAAAACATTGGTGGTCAGGGCCCCCTAGAAATTAAAAATAGGTGGCAGGGGCCTATAGACTATTAAAATAATACATTGGTGGCCAGGGGTTTAAAAATAATAAAAAACGCACACATTGGTGTTCAGTAGAACTGAACTCGTAGCTTCAGGACTTCAACTTCGTCTATTTTCGTGACTTCGGGTCTTTGCGCCGCTTCAGGACTTCAGCTTCATCTAGTCTATAGGTGGCAGGGGCCTATAGACTATTAAAATAATACATTGGTGGCCAGGGGTTTAAAAAAAATAAAAAACACACACATTGGTGTTCAGTAGAACTGAACTCGTGGCTTCAGGACTTCAGCTTCGTCTATTTTTGTGACTTCGGGTCTTTTCGTCGGTTCAGGACTTCAGTTTCGTCTATTTTCGTGACTTTGGGTCTTTTCACTGCTTCAGGACTTCAACTTCGTCTATTTTCGTGACTTCGGTTGTTTGGTTATTCGGCGGTTCGGAAGAGGCGGCATGGCTTTGGCGCTGTCAAGGGGGGCCCGGCTCTTTTGAAAAGTACAGCCCGGTACAGGAGTACCAGGTCCGGACTGAGAATTAAAATAGGCCCTGGCATTTCAGGTACAGAGAGGCCCAATCAGCCCACATAGAGGCCCAAACAGCCCCCACCAGCCCACTAAATACTGACTTTCTATGACACCTTATAGCAGCCCCTCTGGCATTTGCCAGAACCCACAGATTGCCAGTCCGGGCCTGAGGAGTACCCCCTGTGCCACCCTGATGGCAGCCCTGCAACAATATGACCAGTATTTATCTGATTACAAAAGAGTGATCCTTCTTTCTCAATCATTGCTAAGAAAAGCCAGAGAGGTACAAATTGCATCATAAGTACATAACGCTGTGGCTTAAAATACAACTTGAAACAGAAACATGCTGACTTGTGTGCTTGGACTCCACCTCTTTTGTCTGTAGCACTTTAAAAAAAAGTTGCTATTTACTGTAAATGCGTTTGGGATTTTCACCTAAAAACCTGTCTTGCAGAGTGTAACTAGATGGAATTCTATGCGACTTTTCTATTTATATTCATTCAAGCATTTCCATGGTTTGAAAGTTATTTGTAAATATGATTGCAATTGAAAGTGGTCAAATCAAAGAGAAAAAGAAAAAGCAGATCTGTTAATTGTTGGATTCCGCTGCATTGTTTCAGGAGTAAGAACCTGCAGTGCAGAAAATATTAGCAGCCAGATCGATATTGATTTCTATTACATATTCATTTACATATACCTTTAAAAATCACTGAATTGTTTAAATAACTATATGTTGGAAAGTTTCAGTTTCTTTCATTATGCAAAGTTTTTTTTTTTTCTTGTTTATGTTTTAACACCAATGTCAAATCCTGGTACAAATATATACTTCTAATCATATAGCATACCTCCAAACTGTCCTGTTTTTCGCAGGGCAGTCCCGATTTTGACAGCTCAACCAGCAGTCCAGGATTGTTATTGTAGGGGCAGATTTATCAAGGGTCGAATTTCAACCCTTGCGCTAAATTCGAACGATTCAAACGATTTTATGCGATCAATCTAATGATTTTTATTCGATCATAAAAAGTGCCCAAAACAATGTCCCCATAGGCTAACATTCAATTCGGTAGCTTTTATTTGGCGAAGTATTGAGTCGAAGGATTTTTTTAAAGAGACAGTACTTCGATTATCGAATGGTTGAATGGTTGAACGATTTTTACTTTGAATCGTTCAAATCATTCGATTCGATTTGACCAATTCGAATATTTTTCGAATATTTTTGGTTTCTGACTATTCACTCGAGCTTAGTAAATCTGCCCCTAAATGTCCCGACTTTCTCTGTGATCTCCTGCATCGAACAGCCAGAAAAAGATACAAAGTTTCTTAAAACTTAATTGGCTTTTGGCAGAGGGCCCAGAACATTCAGCAGGTGCACTTGGATACTTGTGCAACAATTTAAAATAAGCAAAGAAACAATTGTAACAATTTAAGATAAGCAGGTCTCGTGGGGAAACTGTAATTTGCAATTCTCCTTCATTATCAAAACTGTAATAACACATAAAACCACAGAATTGTGTTCAAACTTTCATAACCTGCCAAATTTTGTAAAATGGACATGGTAATTAGGGGGTGGGGCCATAAAAAAATGGACATGGTCAAAAATGTCGCCACTCTTTGCACGCCAAATCCCAAAATTTTGGGAGGTATGGTATAGTGAGGAATACTAAATTCTATCAGTACAAGCTTCTAATTCCCTTTAAAACCTCAGATCCCAGGAGTCCAGTGCATATTAATGCTGCTTAATTGCAAAAAGTCACATCATCATGTATTTTTAATTTGGTATCATCTTGGACAGAGTAGAGTGTATCTACGTTATGTTAATGGGTATGTTATGGAATGGGTAGATTCCTGGCACGGCTTCAGTCTAAAGCTGTTCTCTTGGCTGCTACCTCACTTGTTTCTTTTCAAGCAAAACTCTGCTTCCTGATTACAGAACATTCATTACCGAGGGATAATTATGGGAAATATAGGACTTCCAATCAGGTTGCTTGGGCACATAATAAGTGGATTGATTGAAACAAGATTGTGGAGGAGAATTTTTTTAATGTGAATTCTTCGTGTATGCATATGCATCTGTACATGACAAAGCACTTGCAGTATATGTATGATGAAAGTAGCTTGTATTTCTCAACTTTAACTTAAAGGAGAACTAAACCCTTAAAATGAATATGGCTAAAACAGCTATGTTTTATATACTGAATTTATTGCACCAGCCTAAACTTTCAGCTTGTCAATAGCAGCAATGATCCAGGACTTCAAACTTGTCACAGGGGGTCACCATCTTGGAAAGTGTCTGTGACACTCACATGCTCAGTGGGCTCTGAGCAGCTGTTGAGAAGCTAAGCTTAGGGGTCTTCACTAATTATCAAACAGAAAATGAGGTTGGTCTGTGATATAAACTGATGCTACAGGGCTGATTATTAAATTCTGATGCTAATTGCACTGGTTTCTGTGCTGCCATGTAGTAATTATCTGTATTAATTACTAATCAGCCTTATATTGTGACATTTCTATTCTATGTGTACTGTATATTGTGAGTGGGTCCCTAAGCTCAGTAAGTGACAGCAGCACAGAGCATGTGCAGTGAATCAGCAGAAAAGAAAATGGGGAGCTACTGGGGCATCTTTGGAGACACAGATCTTTACTGCTAAAGGGCTGTGGTTGCCTTGGGCTGGTACAGAAGCTCAAAACATAATGTACAATATTTCTAGCTACTTCTTTAGTTTAACGTTCCTTGTCCTTTGAATTGAGTCATTTATGAATACTGGCTAAATATGCACCTGGGCAGTAACCCATTTCCAGTACGAAAAAATCTGGAAAAACCCCATGTCCCAAGCATTCTGTATAATATATTCTATACTTATATCATTTTATATCTATACTGTATATCAGTGAATGGTACTATACTGTATATCTATACTGAATATCAATGGAAGTTCCTATACTGTATACCTATACTGTTTATAAATGGAAGTTTCTACAGTTCTATACTGTGTATCAGTGAAAGTTCTTTTATATCTTTACTGTATATCAGTGAAACGATCTATACATCCATACTGTATATCAGTGGAAGCTGCTTTATATATATATATATATATATATATATATATATATATATATATATATATATTTATATATAAATATATATATATATATCCCTAACCCTAATACTGTATATTACTGGATGTTTCTTTAGATCTGTACTGTATAATCAGTAGATGTTACTGTATATCTGTAATGTATATCAGAAGAGGGTGCTTTATATATTTACTGTATATCAGTGGAAGTGCCTATAGATCTATAAACAAATCAGTGAATGGTATGCTATGTCTGTATTGTATATTAGTGGAAGTTCCTACAGATCAATATTGTGGGGCCCATTTACTTAGCTCGAGTGAAGGAATAGAATAAAAAAAACTTCGACTTCGACCATCGAATTGGCTACTTCGACCTAGTCTAAGTACTGTCTCTTTAAAAAAAACTTCGACCCAGTGTCGGACTGGCCCGGCGGGATACCGGGAAAAAACCCGGTGGGCCCCGACCCTCGTGGGCCCCCGCCGGGCCAGAACCCTTCAGTAGATATTTCCAATCGGAAAAAAAAATCTTTTTTTTCTCGCGATGCGCAGCGCCGCCTGCGCATGCGCGCCAAACGGCGCTGCTGCGCATGCGTGCCGAGCGGTGTCGATGTTGCGCATGCGCGCCGAACGCCACTGTTGCTGGGCCGACGCGTTTTAGTAGGCCGGCGGGGGGCCCCTGGACAGCAGTCCCGGTGGGCCCCGGGCCCCCCAGTCCGACCCTGCTTCGACCCCCTACTTCGCCACCTAAAACCTACCGAGGTGCAATGTTAGCCTATGGAGAAGGTCCCCATAGGCTTCCTGGCAATTTTTTGATCGAAGAAAAATCGTTCGATCGAACTATTTGCGTTAAATCCTTCGACTTTGATATTCGAAGTCGAAGAATTTACATTCGGCAGTCGAATATCGAGGGTTAATTAACCCTCGATATTTGACCCTATGAAAATCTGCCCCTGTATGTCAGTGGACGGTACAATGTATATCTATACTGTATATCAGTGGAGCGTGCTATATATCTATACTCTGTATCAGTGGACAGTACTGTATAGCAGTGGAAGTTCATTTAGATCTGTATACTGTATGTCATTGGAATACTGTATATAGGGATGGTACTGTGTATATCAGTGCAAAATGCCATTGAGTGTAGAAGCAAAGACATAATCATCATGTAATTATATATAATTATAGTGGCAACTATGTAGTATATAGCAGCAACATGTACTTTACAATTGTTTTGTTACAAACAAGGCTATTGTGATAAATTAACAACCATCAGTGAAAGAATCAACCAGTAGCATGTGAGGTTCCAGTTCTCAAGAACTGACAGTCTAACAGGATGCAGAACAACTGATGCTTAAGGTTTAGTAATGAGTTAGTATTAAATGTTGACTTCTAATAATTCAGGGCATACAAAAAGGTTTTTTTTTTTTTTTAATTAAGTGGGTGTTTAGGGCTAAATGTTTATACCACTGTGTGTTTAATTTCAGCAGGACTGGTGTTCCTTTTAAGATTTTCATCCATATCTAGTGTAAAGCAAGCTATATGGCAGTTCTTGCTGAAGAAGAAATATTCTGTGCATAGACGTGACATGAATGACATCACTTAGCCCTGTTTATAAGGATACATTTGACACAATATTCATGCTCTTGTTTATTATACTTATAAATCTGCAGCTTTGACCTCATAATTCACATAGGGAAGCCAATATGGCAGCTTTCAGCCATATTGTAAAAGGATGATCATGTGGCTGCATTCGCTAGATACCCAAATCACGTCCTCCCCACCTCTGTGCTCTCGTACTAATCTGCTTTGGGGTTAAATAAATGGGTGTTATTATTATCCATTATGTATATAGTGCCAACAGATTACCTAGAGCTTTACAGAGATTGTTCATCATTCATATAAGTCCCTCCCCTGGTGGATGTTGCTAATATCATTTCAGTTCTGTCTCAAAGCAAAGGATTTATATCTGCTATAGTGTGTGCAAAGGATAATAGCTCCCTGGATCAATCACTAGTGATTTCGCTTCATATGCTCGTTTTTAATAAAGCAGCCCACAGCCTATTCAATTCCCCATCTCCTCATTATCCCTATGTAAATAACCCCAGCTTGGGCAGCTCACTCCTATAACATACCTCTGCTCATTGTCTTATCTTAGATTCTCTTTTTTTTTTCTGTCCCTTTTCTTTTGTGCATTGGAGAATAACGCTGTACCGTGCCCTTAGAAATGATTGAGGAAGAACAACATTATATTTTTTCCTCTGTATCACCCTCTCATACAGAAAGCTTTTTCGCTATCTGCAGCTGATATCAGCCACACTGAAAAGAATGGGGTCAAATACTTATCCCTGCGGTGCACAAGCGTTGGCCCAGTTGGAACATTTTATTTTAACTCTCTGCTGTTGATACAAGCCTAGAGCCCAAACTGTATTCCCAATATTTTATTTGTTACAGAATCGTAAGCAGAATGAAAATATATGTTTTATAACCGGTCCTATCCTGATCCAGTTTCTCATTTTCCTCCCCATATGAAGGTAATCAGATTAGCCTGACGCAAGCAATCCTCCATAAAAGCATGATAATTCTTGTAATCAGTTCCCTGGCTTTGATTTATTCCTCAAAAGCCTCTTTAATATGCAGTCAAAAGCTTTCCCTGCTTCTGATGGAAGGCTCTTTGTTCTGGCCTTTACTGCTTACTGTCTTGTTGCATTGTTCCTGAAACATTGGCACCACATTGACTTTGCTCGTAATTCCTTTACACTTGCCATGATATAAAGTCATCCATATAAATAGAACAAATTATGGGCTGTGTATAAATCAATGAATACAATTATGATTGGCAGATTAGAATGGAAAGAAAACAACACTAAAGGAGATCATATGAACACACCAACGGTATCAGAGGCAAAATCCAGTGTGTTGGAACCCAACTAGAGATTCTGTTAATATCGCACATTTTCTTTGGGGCTTTAGTTGTACTGCGGAAGCCTGCTATGCAAAAGTAATGGATATTAAAGAGATTCTGTCACGATTTTTATGGTGTAGTTTTTATTTGTAAATTACACTGCAAATAATTAACCCTACTATGTAAAATTTAAATTTAATTCCTTAATTTTGCCTGGTCATGTGCTTTCAGAAAGAGCCAGCATTTTAATGGAACTGCTTTCTGGCAGGTTTCTCATACTCATTGGCAGGTTTCTCATACTCAGTGTAACTGAAAAAGTCGCAGTGAGACATGGATCCTTACTATTGAGTCCCTATCTACCAGGGAGTTGTTATCTGGTTGCCTTCTCATTTTTCTGCTGATGGGTTGTTAGAGGGGGAAGGGAGGGCGAAGGGAGGGGGGTCCATTCCAACTTGCAATGAAGCAGTAAAGAGTAACTGAATTTATCAGGGCACAAGTCACATGACCGTGGGCACCTGGGAAACTGACAATATGTCTACCCTGTGTCAGAATTCAAAATTAAATATTAAACAAAAAAACATTTGCTCTTTTGAAAAACGGATTTCAGTGCAGAAGTCTGCTGGAACAGCACTATTAACTGATGCATCTTGAAAACATGTTTTCCCATGACGGTATCCCTTTAATGCCATTTAATAAAAATGACAATATACAGATGCAATAGAACTGATATAACATCAATGTTTTTTAAAGGAGAAGGAAAGGTTAAAACTAAGTAAGCCTTATCAGAAAGGTCCATCTAAATACACCATTTCTTTCCATCTATTATGTACTCATGGGCTTCTGTATCAGACTTCCTGTTTTCATCTTAAATCCCAGGCATGAGCATGCTCAATTTGCTCCCCTTCTCCCTCCCCTCCCTTATCTGCTGTAATCTGAGGCCAGAGCTATGAGCGAGCAGGGAGAGACTCAGGCAGGAAGTGATGTCACACCAAGCTAATATGGAAGCTGCTATCCTAAACAAACAGAGAGAGCTTCTAGAGCTGTTTACTCAGGTATGGTAAAACATTCTACAGAATAAATATAGCATTCTAGCTTGCACTATTGCAGCTAATCTATTGCCAATAAAATGCCTCTGTAGCTTTCCTTCTCCTTTAAGATGGCTTTGGGTAATGGCCAGGGGTTGGTGGAAAAAAAAGGAGTTTCTGGAACGAGGAGCTATAGACATAGATGAAGCAGTAGCATTATGAGGCAGGCTTATATCAGGATTAGAGAGCAGAGTAGTCAGGACCAGGACATGGGTCTAGGTCTGGCAGCAAAAAGGAAGATTTGATAGCAGGCAAAGTTCCATAAGTGGAAGGGTCATGCACCAGAAAAAGACAAATTCAGAAAACATGGCTGAATGCAGGAATTCAGTTAGACATAGTAATGCCCAGGAACTCAGCAAGTGCAGAGACATAAAGTTGGGTGCTTGCACAAAGACAGCCTGACATAGAGGAGTTGTGGTTCCCCACCATGTTTGAACTATTGCATAATGCCATGATGCAACCACATTATAGTGACTTCATAGTGGCATTATAACACAACTGCAGTGGTGCCCTGGCATATGCATTCACTGAACTAAAACCAAACTCAAGTTCAATTTTGTACAACTTTTAGTTAGAGTATCTGCTTTCCTTTGACATGAGTTAGATCCAACTATTTACCTGGCTGCTCTGTGCTATGTACTTGGGTTCATTTTTCCGGCAACAGGGAACCCTTCAGCTTCTGTAAAGCATCCCAGTGCCATATTAGCCAGTACATGGATCCTGTGATGTGTGGACCAGTGACAGCTGGGATTATGCCGGCTGCCTGTGACAGAAGCGGTTGCATGAATAATTTAGATTTCTGAATGAATAACTGAATCAAGTCCACACTGAGCTTACACATGCTGGTTATGAGAGGGAAGATCCTTTATTCCTGCAGAGTGTGCAGATGACATATATAGCTTACTGTGTTGGGCTTAATGCCTGCTGTGACTTTTTCTTTCTGTGGGTGACACCACATCACATGTACTGTCATCCTTAACGCCATTCCAGCAAAATGAAACTCTGTGTGATATTTGGGAGATGGTGGAGAAGTCTGAGAAGCTGCCCATGAAGCTTTTCAGCCTGAATTTACTCGTTAGGCATCATAAGACTGGGAAGAACTGGCACTGTCAGCTGTTTCCTATAGAAGTGAAAGGGAGAAGGCAAGAACCGTTAGTTTATGTTCCCCTAAAAACATTATTCAAGCTGATAAATAGCTAGAGAGTACTAACTCTTTTTTTTTTATACTCATTTCTACATTGCCTTAATGGAAAAAGTCAGAAAATCTTTAGGACATCTTTCAGGACAGAAAGACTAACTAGATTTCCTGCTGTGACTTATTGTGGTGTTTACCAACAACCTACTCTGCTGCTGGCAATGTTCAAGCTTGCGCTGGCTTGCCTGACTACCAGAAGACTATATTGGGCCACAGCCCAACTATTTCCAGCAACTTATTTCTGCATAGGCCACTATAAAAGGGGTGGTTCACCTTTGAGGTAAATTTTAGTATGCAGTATTCTAGAATGTCCAATTCCTAGCAACTTTGCAATTGGTCTTCATTATTTATGTTTTACGTTTTGAGTTATTTGCCTTTTTCTTCTGACCCTTTCCAGCTTTCAAGTAGGGGTCACTGACCCCATCTAAAAAAACAAATGCTCTGTAAGGCTACACATTTATTGGTATTGCTACTTTTTATTACTCATCTTTCTATTCAGTCCTCTCCTATTCATGTTTCATCCTCTTATTCAAATCAGTGCATGGTTGCTAGGGGAATTTGGGCCCATGCAACCAGATTGCTGAAATTGCAATATGCTAAATAAAAAGCTAAAAAACACAAAAGCCAAAAATAATAAAATCAATTGCAAATTGTCTCAGATTTCCAATCTCTACATCATTATAAATTAATTTAAAGGTGAACAACCCATTTTCACATTTACATTTTGTGAAAGTGGACCCTGAATGTCAGGTCCAGTCCGAATTTATCTCAATATTTTCTGCTACAAACTGCAATCAAATCCGCTCGGGTTTTTTACACTTATTGATTATTACATTTTCCCGAAAATTTGCTTTGCGGGAAAAAATCTGATTTTTTGGGGGGGATTTTTCCATCTAATTTTCACGATTTTGTCACCCGAAAACTCAGAAAACTTCGGGGTATTGCACGAAACTCGGTGCACATCAAAAAAGCATTGGGACTTCTCCCATTGACTTATATGCAACCTCGACAGGTCTGAGATGTGGGATTTTCAGATTCTGACTTTTCCATCCTCAGGGTTTAATAAATTCCGAAAAATACGTCTTATTTTATAAAAAAGAAAATCACAAATTTTTTCGTGATTTTTGCATTCAGAGTTTAGTAAATAACCCCCTAAGGAAGTTCTACCAGCAGAAATCAGTATCAAGTGTCTCAGGTGGAACTTTAAGATTTACTTGAGAATATTTGCATGTACTTTCATGTAAACATCACAAAAGGAGAATAAAAGCTCTCCAGCTGGTTCTGATAAGACATCACTTGCCTATTCCATATACATTGTACAGTCACACCATCTGTGAGCTTTACTTCAAATGAGATGTAGGGAGTTGTGTATGTGGGTGTGTGAGTGGCATATGAGTCACATTATTGTGTTGCTTTATTCCCCTTTCTGCTCTTAAACTGGTGATTATTATTGCAGGAGAAAAGCTATTTATTATTGCTTGCATTTGATTCTAGTGAATGAAAATCGAAACTAGTTTCCAATATAAGCCATTGGTTTGAGACATAGAACTGTGTTTCACTGTCTCACTTCTAACCACAAACAAATAGGATTTTGACTACATGTCTGAACAGATATGTCCTGTTACGTCCCTGCTATGCCCCTTGTTATATCCAAGTTGGAGATTCTGAAATTATCTCAATATTTTCTAAAAAAAAACAAATCCGCACAGGTTTTTTGGGCTTATTTATTAATACGCTTTCCGGAAAATTTTGTTTGCGGGAAAAAAATCCGATCCGATTTTTCCGGATCTTTCATCCCGTTTTCACAATTTTTTCGGATTTTTCAGAAACTCAGAATTTTGCCTGAAAACTCTGAAAACTTCGGGGTACTGCCAAAAACCCAGCTCACATCAAAAAAATCATTGGGACTTCTCCCATTGACTTGTATATAACCGCGACAGGTCTGAGATGCTAGATTTTCAGATTCTGACTTTTCCATCCTCTGGGTTTAATAAATTCTGAAAAATTTGTGATTTTTTTAAAAGTCCGGTTTTATAAAATTTATTAAACCCCGAGGATGGAAAAGTCCAAATTAGAAAATCCAGCATCTCAGACCTGTCGAGGTTGCATATAAGTCAACGGGAGAAGTCCCAATGATTTTATGATGTGCGCTGGGTTTCGTGCAATACCTCAAAGTTTTCGGGCAAAAAAGCATAAGAAATCTGAGTTTTCGGGTGAAAAATCTGAAAAAATTGTGAAAATCTGAGTCCTGGAATCTTCTGGCTTAAATCAATTCAACAACTTTTGTTTATCATTCCCTTTAGTGAGCACAGGGCAAAGGTTCATCAGTACCATTTATCTAGATAATCTGTTCAGTAAAACTGACAGGAAAAAAACATGTATCCTGAGAGCAAAAAGTGCTTATGTGCTCAGCAGTAGCAATGGGCGAATAAATTCGCCAGGCGTGAATTCACTGCGAATTTCCATGTTTTGCCGCTGGCGAATAAATTTGCGAAATTACGGTGAAAAATTTGCCGGTGGAATAGTCACTCACGTCAAAACTGTTGCACGTCAACATTATTCGGACATATATTGACTTTAATGCGAGCGTCAAAATTGATGTGAATTGATGCGGGCATCAAAATTCGCCTTTTGCGCGGCGAAGCAAAATGGGACAAATTCGCCCATCACTGCTCAGCAGGCCATTCCTGCACCTTCCTCACATACTTTATTTTATTGCTTTTCCTATTGGCATTATTTAGTTGGCATTTTCCTAAATTAAAGGGCACCTAAGGTCCAGATTTAAGATGGCAGAATTAATTGTACCAGTCTTATAGCTGTGGGACTTCTCACACCCTGGGAGCAGCTCTTCTTCTCACACCCTGGGGCGACAAGTATTTCCTCATTGCCTGGTTGCTAGAGCAGGTAGGATACTAGGCTGCCATATAAAAGCAAAATAATTTAAAGACCACAAAGAATAAAAATAGCACATTTTTTCAGAATACCACTTACTAACCAAGAGTTAATCTAACCAAGAGTTAATTTTGCCTCTTTAAGTGACATGCCCAGGCTCTATGGATTTCTAATTACTGCTTGTTGCTCTGCTGCTTCAAAGACTGTTGCTTCAGTTGCTATGGTAACAATGGTTTAAAGAAATTCTTCAGTTTTTTTTTTTTATATATTTAGCAGGGTGTGAATTATATCTAATAGGGAAATAATGCTCCGCTCCTGTAACCAAGCCTGGCTTGTCATGTACATTTACAGTTTTGTGTTTGAAAATATGGATAAGCCTATCACATACAGGGGCAGATTTATCAAGGGTCGAATTTCGAGGGTAAAAGGATTTTAGCGCAAAAGGTTCGATCGAATAAAAATCGTTTGATCGAACGATAAAATCACTCGAATCGAAAGATTTTAAGCGATCGATCGAAGTATTTTTAAATGGTTTTGGATTAAAATCCTTCTAATCAAACGATTCGAAGGATTTAATCGTTCGATCGAACGATTTTTCGTTCGATCGGACGAATAGCGCTAAATCCTTCGACTTCGCTATTCAAAGTCAAAGGATTTAACTTCGACAGTTGAATAGAGGGTTATTTAACCCTCGATATTCGACCTTAAGTAAATTTGCCCCCAAAAGTGATCATTCTCTGCCTTATGTGTATATTGTAAGTCAAAGAATGAATTTCCTCTACTTGGCCTGCAAGAGCTCTGTGCCCAAGAGGAGTAAAGCTGGCCATAGACGAGTAAAATATCGGACGGACGATCGGTCAGTGCCCTTTCCCGACCTGCCACTAACCATTCAGATAAAATAAAGCAGAAAAGAGAACAAACCAGCCGATGTCCTGCCCGTCACAGCAATTATGCGAAAGTATGGCCGACAAATTCTACTGGGAAGATCACAGCGATATCGTCAGATTGGCAATACATGCCGAGATATTATCGTCAGCCGACAGAAATCTTTTAACCTGTCCGATCGTCCAAACGACCGATCTCCATGAGACCAAAAATGTCGGGACTCTCCACACAGGGTAAAAAAATCGTACGAAGTGAGGATCCGTACGGTCAGATCTTGGTGTCTATGGCCAGCTTAAAGGGATACTGTCATGGGAAAAAAAATTTTTTTCAAAATGAATCAATTAATAGTGCTGCTCCATGACATGGGGCTAGACATATCGTCAATTTCCCAGCTGCCCCAAGTCATGTGACTTGTGCTCTGATAAACTTCAATCACTCTTTACTGCTGTACTGCAAGTTGGAGTGATATCTGCCCCCCCCCAGCAGCCTAACAGAACAATGGGAAGGTAACCAGATAATAGCTCCCTAACACAAGATAACAGCTGCCTGGTAGATCTAAGAACAACACTCAATAGTAAAAACCCATGTCTCACTGAGACACATTCAGTTACATTGAGAAGGAAAAACAGCAGCCTGCCAGAAAGCATTTCTCTCCTAAAGTGCAGGCACAAGTCACATGACCAGGGGCAGCTGGGAAATTGACAAAATGTCTAGCCCCATGTCAGATTTCAAAACTGAATATAAAAAAAATCTGTTTGCTCCTTTGAGAAATGGATTTCAGTGCAGAATTCTGCTGGAGCAGCACTATTAACGGATGCGTTTTGAAAAAAACATGTTTTCCGATGACAGTATCCCTTTAAGGCAGGGGCTCCAGTCCTTTTCAAACATAAAGTTGAAGGAAAGATAAAGAAAAGAAAATAATAGTGGAAATATAGAAGGACTTTTTCCAAATGAATTAAAATGAAGGATCTGCTATTCCTCTAGGGGTGCTTTATTCAAGTTAATAGATGATAGTGGCTATCTTGACAGATGTCCCTTTTACCCATTTAAAGGAAAATCTTACTCCCAAAATAAATATATAAGCAACAGTTTATATCATAGTAAGTGGCATATTAAAGAATTTTACCTAACTGGAAACTTTGTGTAATAAATACCAAACATTCAAGTTTTTGAAAATATAATTCGAGTTTTTTTGCAAACAAATTTTCAGTTGATTTTGTAAGTTTTGAAATTTGAAAAATTCAAATTTGAACCTTGATAAATGACCCTCTACATGTTTTAGCAGAGGCAATTCTCAGTATTGTCTATGGCAGGTCATTTTGTGGCTGCAACAAGGGGGTACAGGTATCGGATCCGTTATCCGGAAACCCATTATCCAGAAAGCTCAGAATTACGGATAGGTCGTCTCCCATAGACTCCATTATAATCAAATAATCCAAATGCTTAAAAATTATTTTCTTTTTCGCTGTAATAATAAAACAGTCGTTTGTACTTGATCCAAACTAAGATATAATTAATCCTTATTGGAGGCAAACCAGCCTATTGGGTTTATTTAATGTTTAAATGATTTTCTAGTAGACTTAAGGTATGAAGATCCAAATTGCAGAAAGATCTGTTATCCGGAAAACCCCAGGTCCTGAGCATACCGGATAACAGGTCCCATACCTGAATTTACTAAATTGTGACTTTTTTTCACTATATAAAAAAAAAATTCAACCATACTCCCAAACCCGAATGCCCTTATTTTACCAATAAATCTAAACGGAAAAAAAAACCACACGTGCGGGGAAAAAGTTGCAACAAAACTGCTTCGTATAACTTTTCCGATTTGAACCAGAAAACCTTTTTCAGATTATCGAATGAAAACCAGTTCAAAACCCTTGAAGATCATGAAGGCAAGAAACATCTTCAAATTGTTAAAGGGACCATCTGCTATTGACTTTCACATGATATCGACAGGTTTTAGCTGGAGTATTTTTCGGCTTCAGATTTTTAGCAGCTTTGGAGCATGATAAATCTCCAAAAATTCAATTATTTTTTTTAAATTCAAGTTTTCCCCCTAAAAAACTCGACCATAAAAAAATCAAGGCTTCGTAAAAAAAATCAAGAGTGAAATCCACTAGAGTGAAATTCCGCCACTCTCCATTCATTTCTATGGGATTTCAAAAGGCATATTTATCAAAGGATGAACTTTCACTTTCACCCATTGATAAAAATCCCAAAGAAATGAATTTGTGGTGGACTGTGGAGATCTCTAACTTTACTCTTTGATAAATATACCCCCAAGTGTCTTAGCAAAGCCTATTATCACTATTATTTTGTAACCGTGACAAGTAGCTGGGTGTCCTACTGTGCATTGTTTGGAGGTATAAGTTTCCTTTAATAGAGCGTCCCTGGGCTAATGGCACACAGACTGCAGTAAATGTCCAAGTAATGTAATGTAATGGCCAAGACTGCCGTAAAACACTTTCAGTTGCTGCCAGTTTTTCCTTATTGATCTCAATTTTTTAGTTAAATTTACTGACACTGGAATTTTCACACAATAGACCCATTAGAATATCACATGGACTTATAATTTTATGCCATTAACATAGGCTCCAATGGACAGGAGGTACATTTTTGGGAACTTTACGACAGATATAGTCGATAAATAAATATATGCTAACTATTTTGTGTTACTGGCCATGTCGCTGAAATTTTATTTATGCCAAATGGTTCAAGAACCCCTTGACTCGACGCGTGAGCAATAGATAATTTGGCGAAAATGTGGCGGCAGCTCTTGGTTATCGACATTATTAAATACAAGCAGTTACAAGGGTTTTTCTTTTCTCTTCTGGAATCTAATGAGACAACAGTGACACAGTGGCTCTCCGGGAATTGCAGAAGCTTAGAGAAATAATAATCAGACGGAAAGGGCTAAAAGACTGATGCAATACAGATACTGTTACCGTGGCAACACACGCAGCAGCATCATAGCGCTCGAAAGAAAAGATAAAAGCAAAGAGCTATAAATACTTCCAGCACGTGTCATAACAGATGAAAAGTATAATAATATAGGGTAAGGCCTATGATGTGATGACACATAAACCAAGAGAAGGGATTATTAAAACTGGTTACATTTACAGGGTGGGATTAGGAAAAGGCAGTGGCTACTGCAAATGAAAGCAGAAGTAAGTACATTGGGGCCCCAATAATAAAAACCCAAGGCCTGTATGTTTTACACGCCTATATCATAAGTCTATCAAGCATTAATGTCTTGTCTAGATCAATCATATATAACAGCTTATCCCCAAACCCTCATGCCAGTAACAAACAGAAATATCAATGCCCTGGAGGGTTAACGTTAAATATTAATTTCAAAAACATTTCTAAAGCACATCACTTTCTTTTAAGAACACTTAAAATGTCTTTTCTTATGCTTTTTGGGGGCAGTCATATGGGGATGTTGGTGCTTCCCTGGGTATTGGTCCTAGGGGGTAGGAGTCCTGAGCGATGTTTACCCTTCTTCCACTTCAGCAGATAAATATTGGGCTCATTTATAAACAGGAAGGCAAACTGTGTGCAAACTGCAAAAAACAGGCACAATCCTTCATGTTTTTTTTCTGCTTTATAACATTGGCACAGGTCTCTGAAGTAGAGGTTTGGAGGAGGCATGTAGATGTTCCCATCTCAACCATACCTGTCTCCTAACTTGTGCATCATTCAAGTGTGTTGGGAGTGGAGCAAACAGGACGTAATAATTGTAATTGTAAATAATTGTAGTAATTGTAATCAGATTCGGACTGGGGGGGTGTGGGGCCAACCAGGGCCCCTGCTCCAGAGTCCCCCTCTGACCCCCCATGCTGCGCCAGCGATGCGAGACTGTGCGCATGCCAGTGGCGGAACAACCAGGGGAGCAGGGGGTGCGAGCGGGCCAGGGCCCGTACCCCCTCAGGGCCCCTCGGCAGTCCGCGTGCCGCTTTGCATATTCCCAGCCAGTTCCGGGTGTACGGAGGGGGGCCCGGCTGCGCGTCCTGCGCCAGGGCCCGCCCCCCTCTAGTTACGTTTCTGGCGCATGCGCCGGGGGTCTGAGTTTGTGCGCATGTGCCTGCGCGCAATGTTATTCCGGCATTACCAAGGCTTCTTATCGCAGATGTGGGTGCGGATCTGGGTCAGCGGGCCCCACGAGAGCCGGGGGCCCACCGGGTTTTTTCCCGGTGTCCCGCCAGCCCAGTCCAACCCTGATTATAATCTGTGCCCTATGTCAGGGCAGGTCCACGTTCAATAACACTGAGCTCTGAACCGCACACCAGATTTTGTATCTGGCACGATTTTGTAGAGTGCGGCCAGACCCAGGGAAGAAGCACTGCCTGAATAAGCATGATTGCACCTTTTCACTGATCTTTGTATATGATCCCTTTTGTGTTAAGCCTGTGATTGTACAGTCCATCTTTTGATCTATGTGAAAGCGGTGGTGGCCTTTTGCACCTCCATCCAGGACTTGCAGTGCAATTTTTTGGCTTATCACTGGGTTGAAGCTAGGGGTCATGGAGCTCATGTTTTACATTTTGGACTATGAGAAGCTATCTTGATGTAGCTCTGGTCAGAGCCAGGTTGCCTATTAACTCTGCATATCATTATAATAAAACAAAAGAGGGGTAACTCAGACATTCATGGACACCAGGTAATGGGTGAGCATTACCAGGTTAGAGCTTGCAGTGCAACCCAGACTCCCAGTGTCAGAATCACTTTCACTTCTGTTCCCCTGTCTGTTAACATGTCACATAATCTCTGTAACTGTGTATATTTCTATTTATTGCAGTGTTTGCAAATGTATTAATAAATGTACAGTGCTTTGTCAAAGCAGTATTTTGGTCTGTTTCTGCCCTAGGCATAAGACCTCCCCACCTACTTTAGCTTCCGGCGCAAGCACCATCCAATTTATATACTGCACAATATGTGCTGGAAGCCAAAGCACCAGCTACCCTAGCATTACAGTTTAAAAAATGGAAATTCTGCTGATACATTTGTGTTTGGGTGCATGAATCCCAAAAACGTAAAATGGTAGTAAAAAAGGTGTGAACTGTAAAAAAAAAAACTACTTCAAATGCCATAAAACTGACATTCACAGGGGATAAACAAGGGCCCAAATATTTCTCATTATTTTATTAAAACTACTTTGACCAAACTCCCAACCACATTTTTACCTTATTTATCAATAAATGAATTCTAAAAAATCAGGTGCTGGAAAAGACTCCATAAATTTGTGAAAAAATCCGAATCGTACAATTTATTTGGAATTAATGCAAAAAAACTCCGATTATTGTCCAAAAGCCACAAATTATTCAGATTATCGCCCGAAACCCAGCGCAGATCATGTTATCTTCCAGTTGTAAAAGGAACATGTTTTTTTTAACTTGAAGGGGGTGCTGGCCGCCAATGTCTCACATTTATATGAGGACTGCTTTGATTTTTTTTAGCCAGGGCTGCTTTTTACTCCCAGTCCGGCCCTAGCCAGGTCTATTTCTCTACCATTTTTCACCTGTAAATAGTTCTGACAGTTACATCATTGCTTTATGGTGGTAAAGCTCCAGCGTTATTGCCCATCACAACTGTAGAGTGAGCTATTGAGTAATCAATTATATGCTAACCTTGCTATTTACATGTATTGCTCGCTGGCAACTGTGTTCCTTTCTTTGTAGCCAATTGAAAAATACTCTGGCATAAATATGCAGCATATTTTTCTGAACAATTTTTGGCCCATTATGCTGGCATCTGCAAATATTATAATTATGATATGTAGCACATTTTGGGTCTTGGCGTGAAAATACAACTGATGTTTGAAGAAACTTTGGCAGTAATTGACAACTTGGGTGTACTAATCTTAGTAAATATGCCCCTTTGTCACCAAAGAGGTGTCAGATAACATAATATTTGGAAACACCCGGCATAAATGCCCACACTTATCAATTTGGTTGATTATTGCCTGATCTAAGAGGCAGTTACCATATGAATCGATCCTGATTCTGAGTCTTTTGTTACCCACTAAGTGAGAAAACACCTGGGCGACAAAATGTGCGAAATCACCCAGTGTCCCATTAACCATTACAGATGTGAATATACTGTAATCCTTGGATAGAAGCAGTCAACTTTTTTATGTATGTTGTCAAACAGTAAGTGCTGCCAAGGTGCAACTACTGATATTTTATACAGTAGAATAGAGTCCTACAGGTCAGGTACCGGTGGGTTACCTGCAAAAGGTTTCAGGAGGTCGGCGGTTCTTCAGTTTTGTGGGTCAGGTCGCGGGTCTTGTCAATAGCAAGTTTTACTCCATTTTTTCTGATCACGCCTACTTCTAATGATGTCACTTCCGGTTTACAATGACAGCACTTCCTGTTTCTTGATGGTAAGCGGGTCGCGGATGGGGTTGCGGATAAGGTACTTGCAGGTCGGGTCCACGTGGGTAAGTATGTGGGTTGCGTGTCGGGTTTGGGTTTAACAAATTGGTTCCATGCAGGACTCTACAGTAGAACCCATATTTTACTTTTCGCAAGGAAACGGGACAAAATGGTGTGAAGGAAAATCTAAAATCAGGGACAGGTTATAAATTGGAGGGCTGCAAAAAAAAAATGTAAAATGTGGGAAAACTTAAAATCATGGTATGTAAAATTGAGATTTCATTATAATATATTAATTTCTCTCTTTCAGTTTGCCTCAGTGTTTGGATGGATTCAGCCCATGGAATTGGGGTTCAGCTGATCCCTCAGAATCCGGTGGTTAATCAGTCTGTTACCCTGAGTGTCACTGGAGTCACTGGCACAATACGACTGTTCACATGGTATAAAGGTTCAAGTACAGATGCTAATGTCCAAATATTCAGTGTTATTCCATCTGTAAACTCAGTGACAAATGGGCTTCAGTATTTCCCTCGGGCCAGTCAGTTCCCAAATGGCTCACTGCAGATCTCAGGCCTGGTTCCTACAGACCAGGGGAATTACACAGTGTTTATACAGACTATAGAAAGTACAGCTCAACATACAGTTCTCCTGACAGTTTATGGTGAGTAATCTGTGCACTTTATACAGCTCAATTACTGAAGTAATGCATGTTTATGGAACCATTGTAAGCAGCATTTGGATAGATGCAATTTTACACTTTACACTCACTTTGTCTTTGTATATAAGCTGTTATATCTGTAATATAATTTAGGACTTAATAATTTTTTTTTTTTTTTGCCTTCTGCTCTCTTTCTTTTCAATTATGTTTATTGGCATTTTTAATAAACAAAACGAATAAAAGCAGGAAATTATTAGCTCATCAAGACATTTGTAGATTTTTGCAATAAAAGGAATATTACATAACAACTCATTTTGAACAAAACACCAAAGATTGACCTTAACAATATTCATCAAGGAAAATCAAATAAGAAAATACAAATAAGATGAGATAAAATAAGATCCTCCTCTCTACCAACTAGACAAACAAGCATTTATTAAAATAATATACTAAATCATCAAATCATCAGTTAATCCTGGAACTGCAATGGGTATAAAAAGAAGAGTCTTCGTCAGAATTATACAGAAATTTATCTATATAGACTTTATCCTCAGAGTCCAGAATTTGAAGATATGGAGACCATAGCTTAAGAAAATGTTCCCTTAAACTTAAACTACCATACCTAAAGCCAATTGCCTCATCTATACATAAAGATCTAAGATATGATAAGATAACCTTCAAATCTGGGAGGACTGAATTATTAATGCAAAGTACAGTGCAAACCGAACAACTCACTTCATCCAAATGCTGTGCACAAATTATCTCATTAGCAACTGCATGTAGACCTGGTAACTGATATAAAGGAATATCATAAGCAAATGAGTTTGTATTATTTTACATCATGGTTATTATTGTTGTTGGTATGGGACTGAGAATTCTGTGTTAAAAAAGGAGAGACACTTTCCTGATTTAGAACACGAGTTTTTGGGCAGAACTCCGCGAAACGATGGGCGTGCGAGGAGCTGAGAGGAGATGTAGGCGACTGGTCAGAGGTGCCGAATATAATGTAAGTGATAGAAACAACACAGCTACAAACTACACATAACACGACTGTTAGATGAAGACTCAGCGTGCTGTATTCATATCCGACATTCGTGTTGGATGCATGTAGTTTGTAGCTGCGATGTTTCTATCACTTACATTATATTCGGCACCTCCGACCGGCACGACGCATTGCAGCCATCGCTTTGCGGAGTTCTGCCCTGGCAGATTTGTCCTGTTAAAGGGGATCTAAACCTCCATAAAAGTGTCCCAGTCCCACTATGTCCCTTAGTTTTCTAAAGATGACTAAAAACGTAATTACAGATGCAAAATAATTAACCAATGAGAATGCTGCTCCCTAGCAGTATGGCAGCCGTCTTGATGTTATGTCATTTTGGCTGTAATGAAACATCAGGAGACAAAGGGGATCACCCCGAAACGTTGCAGTGTTTAGATCCCCTCTATATAAAAAAAGGATACTCCCATTTCTGAGAAAAGTTTTCATTATTTTACTTTGTTTAAATAGCACTGTAGTAGAAATAGCCATACACTCACAAACGGTGCCAGATAAACTTCAGCGGGCTAATCAAGAGGCTTTAAAACCCTAGCTGGTCAGTTTGATAGGAGACTGAGAATGACTTTTTGCAGCTTCTGCTTTGAAGCTGAAAATCTGAAAAAGGTGCAGTAAAAAAAGATGTTTTTTTGTGATTTATTCTGCCCCGAATCTCTTCCAAGTTTGAATATGAAAATACTCCATCTAAAACCTGCCTACTCTTTGCACAGTACTTACTTGTAGATTGTATATATCCCAAATTTAGGGTTTGGGATAGACTTTGTAGACAAAAATCTAAAACAAAACCTCACAACACAGTCTGGAGCATGTTAAAAATCTTGAGTTCAGCAATACAGTTTCTGCATCAGCATATCTGTTTCTCTACAACCTATTGAATTTATACATAATGCTTGAACAATAGATACCAGAAACAGGGAATTTAGGTCCAACATCTCCTCTAATGACAATGGACAGAATGGAGACCATTAACAGACTACTGATTTTAATGTCTGTTCACTGAAATTCAGAAGAAGCAGTGGAATTTATAACCCCCGTTCCTCTGAAAGCCATAACCATCTCAAGAGCATTTTCCTTCATTGGCTATCATATTTCATGTATAGCAAGTGACATTTTTGGCATGGAATAAATGTAATCATAATGATTTGTATGCAGAATTATATATCTGACACCTAAACTTGTTTTATTTGCCTTGTTTGTTGTGCAGTTTATAAAATGATCTTTTCCCCAAATCTTTAACCAGTTCTTCCACTGTGACTTTGTGCATTTGTATCTCTAGAACCTGTCACTTCCTCAGTGATCAGCACAAACAATAAGGAACCCCAGGAGAAGGAGAAAGTCACCCTCACATGCAGTGCAAATAATGCTGAAAATATCCTTTGGAGCAAAGATGGTGCCCCTGTCCCTCCCGGACTGATTCTGTCTGCAGATAACAGGACTGTCAGTTTCTCCAGTGTCTCTCGCTCAGATACCGGACAATATCGATGTGAAGCTTTAAATGCCGTCAGTAAGATTATCAGTGATCCCTACACATTAACTGTAAACTGTAAGTAACTACTGTATGGTCTAACATATGAATGTGTAACTGACTCAAATAACTCAAATAAATGTGTAACTAACTGAAATAATAGTAATCATCCATTTTATTTAATAAAGTCAGTGCATTCAGTAGCAAGATTAAAATTTCTAGTAGACATTTATCAACATTCATATTATAGGTTTGTGTGGCCAAATACATACAGTATAAGTGTTATATATTTACAGCTTTTGTCTCAAGTCAAAGTATATGCCAAGGCCCCTGGCAGGTTTAGGGACTTGTCCAGTAACACAGTGATCAGTTTGCGCTCAGTGATGAATAGTGAATTTGCACGTTTTGCCTCCGGCGAATAAATTCTCAAAACTGCTGTATAAATCCGCCGGCGTCCAGTGTTTCGAAAAATTTAGCAGTAGCTAAATTAGCACTAGTTATGAACGATTCTAGAAAAGGCCTATGGAGTCGGTTGATGAGCAGTAAAAATGAGTAGTTCATCAAGTGGAAACACACAAAGGTGTTTAACACCTTAAAGGGATACTTTCATGGGGAAAATGAATCAGGTAATAGTGCTGCTCCAGCAGAATTCTGCACTGAAATCCATTTCTCAAAAGAGCAAACAGATTTTTTATATTCAATTTTGAAATCTGACATGGGGCTAGACATTTTGTCAATTTCCCAGCTGCCCCCAGTCATGTGACTTGTGCCTGCACTTTAGGAGAGAAATGCTTTCTGGCAGGCTGCTGTTTTTCCTTCTCAATGTAACTGAATGTGTCTCAGTGAGACATGGGTTTTTACTATTGAGTGTTGTTCTTAGATCTACCAGGCAGCTGTTATCTTGTGTTAGGGAGCTGCTATCTGGTTACCTTCCCATTGTTCTTTTGTTTGGCTGCTGGGGGGGGGAAAGGGAGGGGGTGACATCACTCCAACTTGCAGTACAGCAGTAAAGAGTGATTGAAGTTTATCAGAGCACAAGTCACATGACTTGGGGCAGCTGGGAAATTTACAATATGTCTAGCCCCATGTCAGATTTCAAAATTGAATATAAAAAAATCTGTTTGCTCTTTTGAGAAATGGATTTAAGTGAAGAATTCTGCTGGAGCAGCACTATTAACTGATTCATTTTGAAAAAAAAAATTTTCCCATGACAGTATCCCTTTAAATTTACCACTTCAGGTGATTAGTGGGAAGGATAGGAAAGACTAATAGAGAACTCCCTGCTGCATGCTATGATCTGCTATTTCTATTGCTTGGACGAAATGACTGGTAGTTAAGGGACTTCTGTGCTGCTTAAACCTGCTGTACACAGTTGTCGAAACTATTAAGAGTTATATATAGTCGCACTTTAACCTTTTCACTCATATCTGTGCTTGTTTATAATGATGGACAAATAAATTTGCCAGACACTAATTTGCGGCGAATTTCCGAGTTTCACTGCAAGCGAATTAATTCATGAAACTGCGTTGGCAATTCACGAAAAATCCGCCACATCAAAAAAATTGATTAGTCAATTAGTCACGCTCATAAAAATTGTCGCTCACCAAAATTATTTGGACGCCCATTGACTTTAATGCATTTGGACCAAATAGTCACACGTATAAAAATTGTCAAAATTGATGCACGTCAATTATTATGGCGCTTATTGACTTCAATGTTTGTCGCACAGATTCACCCATCACTACTTGTTAATGATATATGGGTTATGTGCCTTATTCTGCCTTGTTCCTCCTATGGTTTATGATATGTGGGTCTTGTGTTATTGCAGATGGTCCAGAAAATCTGAAAATGACAGATCCACAACAAGTGACAATTGGAAAATCCTTCTCATTAGAATGTTCTGCTGATTCTGTTCCTGCACCAGCCTACCTGTGGAAATTCAATGGGACTAACTTAGACTTACAAAATAACATATTGCACATCCACCAGGCCACATATGAGAATGCAGGAAATTATACGTGTATAGTGACTAATTCAGTGATAAAGCTCTCGCAGGAAACCTCTGTATATGTGACTGTGAATGGTAAGTTCTGATACTTGTCACTGTCCCTCTGTAAATATACATCAGATATACAGAAAGGAAACGCAGGCTTCAGCTTATATTTGCAAGATGTAAAAAAGTACTCCAACTCAGACCTGCCAAGTTCATGTACAAGTGTATGGCAGGTGACCTGTTGACATTTTGAAGATATCATGATCTGCGCTGGAACGAAACGTTAAATAATCTGAAGATTTCGTGGTTTCTGGCATCAAATCCAAAAAAATCGCAGGTTTCAGGCAGCAAATCCGAAAAAGTAGCAGTTTTCAGTGTCAAATCTGAAAAAATCAGATGATTCAGATTTTTTCCTTAGTCTTTTCCCGCACAAGAAATTTTCATTAATATTTCTTGATAAATAGGGGGAAAAAGTCTGTGCTGATTTGGTCTGGGTGGTTTTCAGAAAATAGTAAGAAAATTCAGAAAATGTTAATGATCCCTAAACGTATTGGAAATGCATTAAGAAAAATTAAGTACATTAAGGGGCAGATTTATCAAGGGTCGAATTTTGAGGGTTAAAAAACCCTCGAATTCGACCCTCGAAGTAAAATCCTTCAAATATCGAATTCGAAGGATTTACCACAAAAGCTTTGATCGAACGATCGAATAAAAATCGAAATTTGAATTTTTTTCCATTTGAATTATTCCCCCGAGTTTAGTAAATCTGCCAGAGTGTTTGTTTATAAGCATTTACATTTGCGTTTTTCGACCATTAAGGGCCCTTACACATGGGCAGTAGTAAGTGTGTTATTTCAAATGAATTTCAATTTGACAAAAGTTACATTTTGCACACAGCGAAAGGATGAGCCACCCCCCCTCCGCCCCCTGTGCAGACATGGTCCGGAGTGGGGACGGCACACAGAACTGGCCCCCCTAAATGTCAACCTGGAGTTTGTTTAATCGCTCACTCCCTCAGCCAGCTTTCTCTAGAGTTGAAAGGAATTAGGGAATTTGGGACCTGGGGTTTTCCAGATAAAGTATCATTCTGTAATTTGGATCTTCATACCTTAAGAAGGTTATTTACTAAAATCCGTAAATTTCTCATTGTTTTAGTAAAACCACTTTGACTAAACTCCCATTCACATTTTACCTATTTATCAATAAAGTAACTTGGAAAACTCTTGTATCGATAAATTCGTTAAAAAAAACCAAATTGTGCGTTCTTTTTGGATTTGACGCCGAAGACTCCGATTTTTTTGGATTATCGTCCGAAACCCATGAATTATTAGGGTAATTGTATAAAACCCAGTGCAGATCAGGATATCTTCATTGTAAGCGAGACATTGACTTCTATATGACCTTGGTCTGTTTAAGACTTTTTTATTCGGACTTCAGCAGCCTGGGTTTAATAAATCACAAACAAATCAAGGGTTTTTTTTTCCTCTGAAAAAAATGTGTTTTTCCCTTTGAAACTCCAACCAGAAAAAAAATTGACTAATAAATACTATAGTAAAATAGGCTGGTTTTATTTCCAACAAGGATTAATTACAGTATAGCTTTGTTGGGATCAAGTACAAGGTACTGTTTTATTATTACAGAAATATAGGAAATTGTAATTTGGAACTTTCTGGATAACAGGTTTCCAGATAACTGATCCCATACCTGCCCACATTAAAAACATATAAGAATATAGCAAGTTGCATTGTAAATAATGAAATGGATAGTCCCTTATCCTTCGGTGTATCTTAGGGAACTGATACTAGGTCCCCACATGATAGGGTTGCACATTTCACTTAATTCTCAGAAAAATAAATTGTCAGTAGCAGGAGAAATTATATTCTCTAACTGCCATTTTGGTTCCGTTATATAGAAGGAGAATAATGGGAAATTTGAAGAACAGAGACCTTTGAAGACATAAAGAGATTTCATTTAAAGGAGACATTTTGGGGGTTATTTATGAAAGTCCAAATTTATCTCAATATTTTCTGCTACAAACTCTGAATACATCCGCTCGGGTTTTTTACACTTATTTTGCCATAAAAAATTTGATTTTCACGATTTTTTCCGATTTTTTCATCCTATTTTGCGATTTTTTTCCGATTTTTTCATCCGGTTTTTCACGATTTTTTGGAATTTTCACACGAAAACTTCGCGGTATGGCACGAAACCCAGCGCACATCAAAAAATCATTGGGACTTCTCCCATTGACTCATACGCAATCGCAACAAGTCTGAGGTGCCGGATTTTGAGATTCAGATTTTTCCATCCTCTGGGTTTAATAAATTCTGAAAAATTCGTGATTTTTTAAAAGTCTGATTTTATAAAAAAAAAAAATCATGAATTTTTCCTGAGTTTTGCATTCAGAGTTTAGTAAATAACCCCTTGGTGTAAAAAAAACAGTGCATTAAATATAAAAGGAATATGCTTTAAAAAGTAGTGTTTTAGGCTGATTTATTGAATATTTCTGCATAAACCTTAATAATCCCTCCCTTTTCTTCCACTTCCTGCTCCTTGAATTGTCTGGCTGTGCAGGGGAGCCGACGGCACTCAGTTCTCTGCACTGTATTATAGGAACCAATCAGCAGCTAGGCTGACCTGATAGGGAACTGAAGCCTGCCTTTGCTTGTGTGACTGCAGGACTGTGATTGGCTGTCCCCCTCCTACTCTGCTTCTGGCAGGGACCGTTATGACACACCCACCCCTCATTTGAAACTCGGACATTGACCAGAGAACATTTATGGGGAGTTCAACCAATGGGGCAATTTTTGAAGGCAAAATGAATTTTCAGCCAAAAGTAAAATCAACACCATATATCAGGGGTGTCCAAACTTTTTGCAATGAGGGCCAGATTTGGCGAGGTGAAAATGTGTGGGGGCCGACCATTCAGTCTGACATTCTTTCAACCATTAGGTATGAAGATGCAATTTACAGAAAGATCCCTTATCTGGAAACCCCGTTACCGAGCATCCTTTATAGCAGGTCCCATACCTGTATTCTGAATGCACTGTAGCACTTTGCAACTTTTCTGTAAATTAAGCACATTGATTGCACATATATGTTGTCAAGTGAAGTGAACTTTCCGCACTATAAATCATTTTCTTGTCCCTCCTTATTTTTTAATTTTTTTTTATTTTTTCCCCTTTTCCCTTTTTTTCTGGTTTTTTTTTTTCATCTACTGTATATACTTGTTTAAAACTTTTATTGTTTTCTCATTGAGGCTATATTTTATTTTCTTATTCCTTTCATTTCTATATTCTATTTTTCTGACCTTAGAATGATATTCGGTGAGACCCAGTCTAATGTCCGTTCAGAAGGGAGCCCTCCGATTAATTTGATTATATTTTTTGATTTATATTTTTCGATTTATTATTTGATTGATATGTTGAAGCATATTTTATAAACATTTTGCCTGGGGGGATGAGTGGGTGACCATGCTCATGTGCATTCACAAGAAACATTAGAAGGCACATGGGTGGAATCGCAGCCTCCTGTCAGAACTAGCGCCTTATCCAGTGATGTCATGAATGTACGATTACATCATTGCGTGCAGCAGTTGCGGCAAGAAGATAGACAGCACTGCTCATCGACCGACTCCTGGCTCGGGCTGGCTAGTTGCATGCCAATTTTTATCCGGGTCTGCCCTTGAATGGGCGAATCCTTGTTTAAGGCTGCAGGCCAGTCTTAAAGTGAAAACGTGCCGCAATTGGCCCGCAGGCCGGAGTTTGGACATGTCTGCCATATATTATACATAATTGCCTACAAAATTAGGGGGTTTCATTTATCCTATATGTATCCTTTAAGGTCTAAGACTGTAGATTTAACATGTTACGGTTCAGCAAACCTCCCAGCATTGTTGACTTTATCCATTCTTCACTTGGGCTAGGTCTAACCACATTTAGGGGCCGATTCACTATGGGTCGAATATCGAGGGTTAATTAACCCTCGATATTCGACTAGGAATTAAAATCGAAGTCGAAGGATTTAACGCAGATAGTTCGATCGAAAGATCGAAGGATAATTCCTTCGATTCAAAGGATTTTAATCCAACGATCGAAGGAATATCCTTCGATCAAAAAAAGTTAGCCAAGCCTATGGGGACCTTCCCCATAGGTTAACATTGACTTCGGTAGCTTTTAGATGGCGAACTAGGGGGTCGAAGTTTTTTTTTAATGGTCGAATAGTCAAACGATCCATTCGATGGTCAAAGTAGCCCAATATAAACTTCGAAATTCGAAGTTTTTTACCTTCGAATCCTTCACTCGAAGTTAGTGAATCGGCCCCTTATGTTCCACTAAACCAAGCCTTTCTTTATTTCCGTCATACGAACATTCTCTGGTAAGCACCATCATTTTCTTTTGCAAGATTCTGGGCTGTCCCACCAAAATAGGTATAAATAGACGCTTGGGAGTAATAATATTGTTATACAGATGTTTCAAAATGCAATATTTTGTTCTTTCAGAGAATGATCCTAATGACATTCCCATTGGAACTGGGTCAATCGTTGGCATTGTGATTGCTGTTATACTTGTCGTTGCTCTTGTCACTGCATTATTCTTACTGCTGGGCATAAGAAGACGTCACAGGTATGTTCTACCTACACATTAAACACACAAAAAACTCCATTACACCTATGTTTCATTTCCTCTCTGCTCTTCTCCTTTTTCCATGACACCTTAGGGTTTCTCAGCCGCAGAAGGAAAAACGTCCAGGGCAAAGTTTTTTTATTTTTTTTAAATATTGCATCTCGCTTTTTGAAAAATGTAGAGATGAAAAATGCACTAAATGAAAAAGGTGGTTTAATTGACCTGACAACCCCAATCCTGGAAATAATTAAAAATAACAAAAATTATGATCAGTTGTAAATTGTCTTAGAATCCTGCGGTCTACAATAACAAACACATGAATGTAAGGGGAACGACCCACTATCATAAAAGATGAATGAATATTCATGAGTGGTTGGTTGGTCATCCCTGTTAGTAAAAATATATCAGCCAGGCAGTAGCTTGGCAGAATCATTGTAGAGGACCAGAATAAATAAATAAAAACAAGAATAACTATTAAAATAAAGCTGTACAGCCATTCTGTTGTATTTGTTTGCTGGGGTCAGTGACCCTGACAACCAATAGCATTTTCAGTTGCAATCTGAAAAGACACAGGACAGGAAGGTTAATACAAGAGAAACCATACAAAACCATTGCAAATAAATAATATAGACCAGTTAAAGTATTGTTTAGTGTAGGTCAACCTATAATATGCTAAAAGTTGAACTACCCCTTTAAGGAACTATCCATTTATTAAATGGCCCCAGCTTTTCTGTATTATCTAGGGCTTTATTCTTTAGTAGTTCCTGTAGCAGATTTAGAAACGAAGGTACAGGTATGGGACCTATTATCCTGAAACCCATTATCAAGAAAGCTCAAATTACAAAAAGGTTGTCTCCCATAGACTCCATTTTATCCAAATAATCCAAATAAATTAAATTTTAAAAAATGATTTCCTTTTTCTCTGTAATAATAACAAAAAGTACCTTGTACTTGATCCAAACTAAGATATAATTAATCTTTATTGGCGGCAAAACCAACCCATTTGATTTATTTAATGTTAAAATGATTTTCTAGTAGACTTAAGGTATGAAGATCCAAATTACAGAAAGATCCATTATCCTGAAAAGCCCCAGGTCCCGAGCATTCTGAATAACAGATCCCATACCTGTAGTAAACTTCACCAGTTTAGTAACCCATAACAAGCAATCAGAGCTTTGCTTTCATTTCCTAAATTGAGTTAAAGGAACAATAACACAAAAGATGAAAGTCTTTTAAAGTAATGAAATATAATGTACTGTTGTGCTGCACTATTAAAACGGAAACAATAGTTTATATAAAGAAGCTGCTGTGTATCCTGTGCTTGAATGGCTGCCCCCATGGCTACACAGCAGCTTGTTTATATAAACTATAGTAGAGTTTCTGAAGCAAACTCACCAGTTTTACCAGAGCAGGCAAACACTACATTATATTGCCATTCCTTTCAGAAACTTTCAGTTTTTGGTATTAGTGTTCCTTTAAGCTCATCCAAACTAAGGTCTGATTGGTTGCTACACGAAACTGCACTTGTGCAGTTTATTACAATTTATTATAACTGTCTTCAGCCTTCTTTGATTTTTCTTTTCTACACTGCAAACAGTATGGTCAGTGTTCCGGTCTTTCTTTACAGCTCCTCCAAGAAAGATAAGAAATCTACCGAGAATGGTAAGAAAAGTTTTCCACGTTAAATTTTCTCTAAGGGTAGTTATTTATCAAAATCCAAATTTATCTCACTATTTTTGGAAAGCCACTCCGACTCAATCCACATGGACTCCCCCCCCCCCCATTTATCATTACATTTTCCTGAAACATATTTGTGCGCAAAAAGTCTCAATAAGATCGTAAAAAAATTTGAATCCGTGACTTTTTAGGATTTGACGCCTGAATACCGCAACTTTTTTTGGAAACCCAACACATCGCTTTGCTTATCGCCGGCGATTTTTCATTTTAGCCAGTGCAAGAGTGAGGGAAGGCGTTCGAGGAGATTGGTCGCCGCAAAGACGAGGTGATTTGTTGCTAGGCGACTAAATCTCCCTGAAACGCTCAGTGTGACCTTACCCTATGTAACAGGATTTCCTTTAGGTCAGATTTACTTTAGGCCTTTAATGCTCAACTGGCTTTCAACTCAGTTTCAAGGACAAGGAATGGCCAAATAAATCACAAAGTAGCAAAATGCTACTTTTCAGTTAAAACAACACCAGATTATAATGTAATACTGGTGTCCACACTTGGGCAAAATCGAGCTTCAATTTGAACTGTGCAAGTTTTTCGAATTGACATTTGAAACGTACGACTTTTTTGGAGTTGTCCAAAAAACTTGAGTTACTTGGATTATCGGACAAAAAACAGCGTTAAAAGCCAGAAACTTTAGAGAACCATGAATGCATAAACCATGTTCCAATTGTAAATGGGATCATCTGCCATTGACTTTTACTTGGTTTTAACTGGAGTATTTTTGGATTAACATTTTTAGCAGCTTTGGAGCATGATAAATCTCAAAACATGTTAGGGTTTTTTTCCCCCTTTAAAAACCATAAAAAATTGAGGTTTAATAAATAGGCCACACAGTATTATGTCATTCATCAGTATAAAGCTATGGAAATATAAGGGTTTTTAACACCTACAGTGGGAAATTGCCTTTTGTATAAAGATGGTATGAAATACACTTACTATTGTAGGGGGAAGGAAGATAGTGGGGCATGTTCACAGACAAATAAAGCTTTATTTTTTATTTAATATGCAAATGAACTATATATGATAGAAAAGCAAGAGGTGTTTAATTGGTGAGAAAATGCAATGGAGGATCTATACGTTCTGCCTAGAAACAATAACTCACATTGTAATTGTGACAGTAAGACCCACTTTCATTACCCTTCTAAATGTGACTATTATATGATTCCACACTATCTTATTAACAACTGCAAGTGCAAAATGCAATTTTAGACACAATTCAACATGCTTTTTATCCTGAAAAAAGTACCATAATTCCGGCGTAATCGTATTTGAGCCGAATTCGAATTTGTAATACACTTTAAAAAGCCCTTGGCCTGCCCCCAATTCGCTCAGAACTTACCCCTTTTGCGTCACGATGCGTGGCTCTTCCCCTTTTAGCATCACGGACCGCCTCCTTTTGTGCCTGCCCCCCCCCAACGGCTGGTAATTTTTTTCAGAAAAGGTGGCAACCCTAGCCCCATGAGGCCCGAATTCAAATACATTTTGAATAAATACTGGTAAAATAAGTCTCCAGACATCTTTGGGACTTGAAAAATAATTTGCTGTGGGGCCCAGTAATATCTAGTTACAGCACTGGTTGGCACACTTGCATGTTGTTCATCCAAACAAACTCACAGGCATAAAGGTGATTATTTTTTCAATTTCACATTTGTTAAAAATATTGTAAAGGGAAGCCCTGTGCACACTGCTAACCCCTGGTTGCCGGGGGTGGCAAAAATGCCGCTCCTGGTAACTTTAAGAGCCGGATTTCCGGTTTTTAAACTGGAAATTCGGCTTTTCTATCGCAGAGAGCAAACTTTTCGCTCTCTGCGCTAGCGATGCGCCCCTCCCCGGACCCCCGGCGGCAATTTCAAGGTAAGCACCATGGTTGGGGGGGCGGCTTAACAGGCTGGAGCGTGCCTGGCTGCAGGCTATAGCAACATTATCCTTACCCACATATTGACCACATATGGCTGCCTATGTACTGTATTTATCATTCTGTTTATCAGCCGGAATGAGCAGAACAGCTAGAGGGAAAGAGGTACTACGGCTTCTTCCTCATGTCCCTATTAGGGTTGGCACCTGTTCAGCATTGACCTGGACAGCCGGTTTTCAGAAGGGTTGCCCAGTTTTCGGAAAACCAGGCAGAAATGACTAATAATGGAACTTTTATGTAAATTTTAGACATGCTAAGAGAAGCGCCCAAATTAAGTTTACATAAACTTTGTTTTGATCACATTTATGCGTATGTGGTCATTTTAGGCACAGATGAACTGTACGTTGTGCCTTTCTAAAAAGATAATAAAGGGTGCCGGTCTAGTTACCTATAGCAACCAATCAGCAGGAAACATTTACAGGTCACCTGTTAAAAAGCCAATATCTTATGGTTGCAATAGGACAAGACACCTGGACAAGCTTTGTTCCTTTTTATGAAATAAGGGGGTTACGTTCTTTAAACCTTTGCACATGAATATGCATAGATGTGCAGATAAAGGGGCAGATTCCCTAAAGGGAGGAGTGGCTAACGCTAGCGTCAATTCGCTAGCGTCACCGCCTGCAGGGACTTCACAGATTTCCTAACAGTCGCAGGCGTCACTTCGCTAGCAAAGGAGATAGACGCTACCATTGCTTTCCACTCTAACGCCAGGCGAGTTTTCCCTCTGGCAAGTCCCAAAAAACAATGGTGTATTTTCCTTTTTAAGATTCTTATTACCATACTGATCCATGGACCTGTTGGGAAACTCTTGACTTATAATGTTTTTTCTTTTCTTTTAGCTCTCCATTTATTCTTGTTTTTTAACCATGGAGAGCTCAAAAGATTTATCAGAATAGCTCAATTTCAGTTTATCTAGAGGTGCTTATGTTTCAGCCATCTTGGAATCCCGTTTGTTCACCTTGGGGAAAGTGATCAGCAAATTGATTCAATATGTTTTCAGATTTGCCTAATTCCTTGTAAATAACTTGTAAATTGTTTTGGTCAAAAAAAAAAAATTCTCATTTCCAGGTTTGAAAAAAGAACATAAAAGAAACATGGGGACAAATTCACTAACCTCCGAAAATTCGCTAGCGACGGCTTCGCTCACAGCACAACACTTCGCCAGGCATAGATTTGCCAGGACAACGCTAATTCACTATAATCCAAAATTGCATCCAGGGCAGCGAATGATGGCGAAGTTGCGCTAGCGTTACTGCTCCAAAAGAAGCGAAGTTGCGCTAGCGTTGCCTAATTTGCATACGGTGGGAAGTTAAAGTTCAATTGACTTATATGTTGCAGCAAATACATTACACTACACAAGCCCGGGAAACCTTAATATAATAAAATAGAGTTGTTATATTGCCCTACACATGAGCCCAGTGTATAGTTTATGTGTCATATGTTAGGAAATGTAGGGGGGAGCTGGTTACCCCAAAAAAATGTTAGGCTCTTTTTCAGCCTATCACCCTGAAAAAGGAAAAGACGCTCGCATTTTTTGGTTCTTAGAAATATTTTCAACTTGATTTTTTTAGGAACTCCTATCTAATCTATTGCACTTCACCTGGTTTGAGGTGGTGCAAGAGGTAAAATTCAGTAAAATCCCCATTTTAGTGAATTTGCGTAGTTATATCTTTTCACCAGAGTGCAAATTCGCCAGGCATTAGGAGCGAAGTAACGCTAGAGTCTACTTCGATAGCGAAGTTACACCAGCGACCGTTTTCGCCCGGGTTAGTCACTTCGCCCTTTAGTAAATTTGCCCCATGGCCTACTAGACCATAATCCCAAATTTTCTAACTATTTATTGAAAACCACTCCGAATAAATCAATATTCCCCCCATCTATCAATACATTTTCACGAAAATTTCCTGTGCAGGAAAATATAAAATCATGAAGAAAATCAGAATCCAGTATTTCTTTGGATTTGATGCCTGAAAAGTCTGAATTTTTCAGATTATCGCCCAAAATCTGCAGATTATTGTACGAAACCCAGCTCAGATCAGAATATCTTCAAAATGTCAACGGGACATCTGCCATTGACTTCTACCTGAACTTGGCAGGTCTGAGTTGGAGTACTTTTTTATTTACATTTTTAACACCATCAGAGTTAAATAAATCTTGAAAAAAATCGTTTTTTTCCATCTACAAAATTGTGTTTTTCCCTTAAAAAGTCAGACCTGAAAAAATGGGACTGTAATAAATAACCCCCTTAGTGTTTGAATTACTAAATTAGGCCTTAAAACTCTGAACCTATTTTAGTTTTATTGCAGGCGAAAAGTGTAGTGTGTATAAAATATATATCTAAACAAATTTCACATAGGTGTCCAAATTAATTTTTGGTTACTTTTTGAATATATTATATTGAATTATGTCAGCCAGTTCATGGTGCATCAGAAGTTGAGGAAGTGAAGAGGAGCCCCAACTATTCTTCACATCCTGATGTTCTGATCATGTGTTTGGGTGGGCTGGCTATGTGGCCTCTTATATGCTTTCTGTATTTTCACTCCATGGGCTGATGGGGTGGAGAGGGTATGTGGTTGGCTTGGGTATAGCCACATTACCCATGAAATAAGATTGAGCAATTTATATAGTGTCAAAATAGTTTCAGTGCAGTTGAAAATACACATGTGATTCAGTACTGGACTGGAGAATTCTTTAATGTAACTGAAGTTCCATAACTTTTAAAGCAAATCAGCTTCAAAAATAGATTTCCCCAGCACCAAAAAATGTAGCCCTGTCTCTCGCAAGCTCTTTACATTTAATTCAAGCCACTTTAGATTCCTGTACTCTAAATCAGAAAATTCCTTGCAATCCATTCTTGAGTGTCTGTAGATACAATCTGATTGGTCTGTGAGGAATATAATTAAATGTCAGTTACCATGAGACTCTGAAGCCACAGTCTCACGTCTGCAAAGTCTTTGGATGGCTAAACATTGTTTTGTGGGGTTTATAAGTGCTACACAGTGAAATAGATTTTTAAAGGAGAAGGAAAGCTAGCAAAGCAGTTTATTGCCAAAAGATTAGCCACAATAGTGGAAGCTATAGCACTATTTATTCTGTAGAATGCTTTACCATACCTGAGTAAACAACACTTGAAGCATCACTCTTTTGTTTAGGATAGCAGCTGCCATATTTTCTTGATGTGACATCACTTCCTGCCTGAATCTCTCCCTGCTCATAGCTCTGGGCTCAGATTACAGCAGGGACGGGAGGAGGAAGGGAGAGAGGAGCAAACTGAGCATGCTCAAGCCCTGCCCTGGAAATTTAAGCTGAAAACAGGAAGTCTGATACAGAAGTTCATGTATACACAATAGAAGGAAAGAATGTGGTGTTTCTTTTGACAGAGGACTCAGAGCAGCATTACTTTGAGGGTTTACTAGTGTATTTATTTACTGGTGTAATATTTTTCCTCTGTTTACCAAAGTGTTCTTCAAAATTTCCCTGACAATAAGCATTGGCACATGAAATGTTCTAACCAGCTCAAAGCTGTAGATGTATATTATGCATTATATTATTTAGATATATGTATTTTAAAAAGTAAACCATGGGGTCCATGCTAGCCTTATACAAAAAGGTTCCAGTGACGGTGCAATTTGAATACGTGTGTAGAAAACTCACGGGTGTTTAGGCCGGAGTCAGATTGTAAATAATTTAAAATCTTACATTTTATTCTCCATAAATAAGAACCAAGGCCTCAGTTCTTAATTATAGAAAATAAAATGTAAGCTTTTTAATTTCTTACAATCTGACTTTGGCTTTACTACTGTTGTGGGTCCAGGCCTGTGCCAGCCTCCTTTGATGTTTTCTGGTGTCTGCTCCCTTTGCTGAAGGTCTGGGGCGTGTGCTCCCGGGCCCACCGTGTACAGGGGTAAACTCAAACAACGCATTTAAATACAGCAAATACTGGTTACTACTATTTTCGTATAGTTCACAGGGTGGACACTCAGGGATACATGTAGTAGTTATCCTTCAATGTGCTTTCTGGATTCCTGTTGAAGTGAAGGAGAAATGCTTTATTGGTGACATTCGGGAAAGCCAAAGTGAGTGTTTTCTGAGAGTACTGAGTTCAAAATGCCTAGCATGCTATAGGTCTTAGCCTCACCCGAGCTGCCATTGTCTTAGGCTATCTGTTCACAAGGTTCCTTAATACTTCTCATATCCCTTGTATTGTGTTATAAGTGTGAGCAGGCAGCAGGGGCCAATGTAGACCTTTGTGTGTCTAGCTTAATTAAACTTTCATCCCTAATGTTAAATGAATGAAGAGATAAAAAGTGAAATTGAGTGCATTATTTCTTAAAATGGGATTCTTGAATACAGGTATGGGATCCATTATCCAGAAAACTTGGATTTATGGGAGGCCCATCTCATTACAGTACATTAGCTTGTACGTGATCCAAACTAAGATATATTTAATTATTACATGAGGCAAAACAATCCTATTGGGTTTAATTGATGTTTACATAATTTTTAACAGACTTAATATATGGAAATCAAAAGTACAGAAAGATCCCTGATCTGGAAAACGCCATGTTTTCTGCATTCTGGAGATCAGGTCCAATACCTGTACACTTGGGGGTTATTTACTAAACTCTGAATGCAAAAATCATGAAAAATCTTTGATTTTTTTTTTTGTTATAAAATCTGACTTTTAAAAAATCACACATTTTTCAGAATTTATGAAACCCTGAGGATGGAAAAGTCTGAAAATCCGGCATCTCAGACCTGTCAAGGTTGCATATAAGTTAATGGGAGAAGTCCCAATGATTTTTTGATGTGCGCTGGGTTTCGTGCAATACCCAGAAGTTTTTGGGTAAAAATTCGGGGAAAAAACGTGAAATTCATGAAAATCGGATCAAAAAATCTGAAAAAAACCCGCAAAAATCAGATTTTTCCCGCAAAGCAAATTTTTGGGAAAATGTAATAATAAATAAGTGTAAAAAACCTGAGCGGATTTGATCGGAGTTTGAAGCAGAAAATATTGAGATGAATTCGGACTTTGATAAATAACCCCCTTGGTGATATATTAATAATTAAGAATAATAAGAATAAATGGATAATGCATATGCATCTTGTACAATGATCTTCCGTTGGAATTCAAGAGACACTTCAGTGAAGGCGATAATGCACTGAAGGCATTTTTTTTTTGACAGTGATAGCCTGCCAATCATTACTATTATATATATATCTTAACAATGTTCTCTTCTCTCTCCCTCAGGTCATACGAGCGCACAAGGAATTGAGATGGTAAGTACAACACAGAGAGAGCGCAACCATTAAAAAACCTCTTCAGAGATATACAAGGTGCCAGGGTAAGAACTGTCTTATTGAACTTAAAAAAAAAGCTTCAGATTTGACATAGATATATCCTGTTTTTTGTAAATCCGTCTTTCTATAGGATTTTCAATTTAGGTCATTTGGAATGAGCTACTTTGAGTATATTAAGAAGAGAGCATAAATTTGAGTGAGTTTTTAATGATTGCTGGAAAGGATGGTGAATTACAAATGGATGAGGTTTGTTTTATTCTTGGCAGCACTGTAAATTTCCAGGTGGGAATAAATACCAAACAATTCAATAAAAGCAAGCCAATAAAATCCCAGGTATAAATTAACTCTTATCCTATGATTGATTTTAAAGCACTGCAATAATGTTTTGGAAAGCCTGATAGATAGTTCCAGGATGTATGAAGATGTTACAGGGCAAAGGCAAAAATGATGGGGATGAAAAATTGTGAGTGGTCTATTGGAATTAATGTGAGAATGTGCCTCTTATTGGAAGTTGAAGACAAGGTTGATGTCCATTTAATTTCATAGCTACATAGTTAAATCAGGTTGAAAGTCCCTCAAGTTTAACTCCTCCAAATGAAACTCAGCATCCATACACACACCCCTCCATACACTCACATAAATTATATATATATATATACCCATATCTATACTAACTATAGAGTTTAGAAGCACAATAGGCTTTGATGTTATGTCTGTCCAAGAAATCATCCAAGCCAAAATCATTAACTGAATCAGCCATCACAACATCACCCGGCAGTGCATTCCACAACCTCACTGTCCTCACTGTGAAGAACTCCCTACGTTGCTTCAAAACAACCCCAACCTTGACAGTCTACCCTCATAATTTAGATCTTCCCTTCCTCTAACCAGTTTAGTTGCACTTAGTCTCTGCACTCTCTCCAGCTCATTTATATCCCTCTTAAGGACTGGAGTCCAAAACTGCATACTCCAGATGAGGCCTCACCAGGGACCTATAAAGAAGCATAATTATGTTTTCATCCCTTGAGTTAATGCCCTTTTTTATGCAAGACAGAACTTTATTTGCTTTAGTAGCCACAGAATGACACTGCCCAGAATACAAAAACCCTATATCCTTCTCATTAAAGGAAACTCCCAACACACTGCCATTTAGTGTATAACTTGCATTTATATTATTTTTGCCAAAGTGCATAACCTGCATTTATCAACATTGAACCTCATTTTTCAGTTTTCTGCCCAGTTTTCCAACTTAGACAAATCACTCTGTAAAGTGGCAGCATCCTGCATGGAACCTATAGTTCTGCACAATTTAGTATCATCTGCAAAAATAGAAACAGTACTTTCAATGCCCACCTCCAGGTCATTAATAAACAAGTTGAAAAGCAAGGGACCTAGTACAGAGCCCTGCGGTACTCCACTAACACTGGTCCAATTAGAAAATGTTCCATTTACCACCACTCTTTGTAGTCTATATTTTAGCCAGTTCTCTATCCAGGTAAAAATACTATGTTTCAGATCAACATTTCTCAATTTAACCAGTAACGTTCTGTGTGGCACTGTATCAAATGCTTTAGCAAAGTCTAAGTAAATCACACCCACTTGCAGCCCAGAATCAAGGTCCCTGCTTACCTTCTCATAAAAAGAAATTAAGTTAAGTTAAGTCTTGCAAGCTCTTTTACGCATAAAACCATGCTGGCACAAACTCATATTATTATGAGTTGCTATGAAGTCCAGTATCTTATACTATATTAACCCTTCGAAAGTTTTCCTACCGCTGATGTCAGACTAACTGGCCTATAGTTTTGAGGCTGAGAACAGAATCCCTTTTTGAATAAAGGCACCACATTAACATCTTGCCAGTCTCTTGGCTCCATGCCATACCTCCACGAATCCTGAAAAATTAGGTAAAGAGGTTTGGCAATCACAGAGCTAAGCTCGCTAAGTAATATGGGTGAATACCATCCAGCCCTGGTCATTTGTTTATCTTAACATGTTCTAGTCTCTTTTGAATTTCCTCGTGTGAACCATGCATTATTCGTTATATTACTAGAATTGGGACTATTAAGAAGAAAACCTTTATTAACTGGTTACTCAGTTGTGTAGACAGATGAAAAAAATCTCAGATTTGTTCTGTTCTCATCAACCAGCTGACCTCCTCTGATATTAAGGGTCAGGCTCTTCCTGCTTCTTTTTTTTTACTATTTACATATTTAAAAAGCAATTTTGGATTCTTTTTACTTCTTGCTGCAATATCCTTTTCCATATTGATTTTAGCTTGTCTTTTTTGCATGATGTATTGGCCTCCTTGTACCTCAAATTGAGCAACCCGCAACGTGATTTGCAATGATATCCCGTCAGTGGCATGTAGTTGCTACATGTCTCTTAGTTATTAAGGTATTGCTGAAATCTATAGAAAGCAGAAATAATAATAATAATAAAGTGGCATAAAAGGGAAAATATACCCCATTTATTAAATGAGCTCATTCAGTTGGGTTTATGAAGAAAAGGTGAGTAAACATGGCCTAAACCTAAAATTATCTGATTCCTTAAGCTGAAAGGAAACCATGTTTTTTTTTCAACTTTGAAATGGGGTTACACAAAACATTTATTTTTAGACATTCAGATAGTGTTTACTCAACTTTTTAACCTAATCCCAGCTGAGGTCATGTCAAGAAAGACATATGTTTATTTCTTTAAATAATAATCACTATTCTCTTCCATGCTGGGTTGGCACTGGGCAAATGCAGCCTGCAGTAGACTGACTGGTTGCTATGGTTTATATTAGGGTATATAAACAGAATATAATGCTGATCCAAGAGTAGAAGCCTAGCAAGTATAACATGGGATCATGCCCTGGACCTTCAGCAACGGGTGTTCCATCAGCAAAAATTAAATATAGCAGACATATATATATTTCCATCACCAATGCCTATCAGTAGATGCAAAGCAGAATAATATTAAGCCATGGATCTATCTTTCACATCTGTAGAGTGTGGTGAAACATGAGTGAGCTTGCTTACTGTATGACCCATCTATAGATTGGGGTTGTCTACAAGGATGACCAATGCAGAGCTACAGCATAGCACAATGTGATTTAATAACCATTATGCATATCTTCTTCCAGGATGAAGCTGCTTTACAGTACAGCTCCATAGATTTCAGTGCACAACAGGGTCTCCAAAGTAATGATCACATTGTACCTCCATTTGACAACACTGTGTATGCTGAAGTGAGACACCAGTGACTTCCTGCTCTCAGGATTCCATACGTAAGGATACCTGAATTTTCTGATATGTCTCCCGGGGGTCTGATAACGGCTATTCATCATTACAGGGATTGGACATAAACAAGACATATCTGGGGCGGGTTTGGAGAAGACCCAAGCACAATAGTTTCTGGAGTACCACTGTGGGAGTATGGTCATTACCATGTACTTTGGTACCTGCAGGCTGGTAACTGTCTCAGGGAGAAGGACAGATGATGCAGCTCAGACTAATCCATGAGCTAATTAATAATGATTCAGGACCCCCAGCAGTGCACTTTTTTACACCTAATTCACATTATCAGTTGGATCTTAGCATCATCTATTACTATTACTTTTGGAATGTTCTAATCACCCTGTACACAATTCAGTATTGAGCAGCAGATTGGGTTGCATTATACAGCAATGTTTGCACATCAGGGATCACACTCCACCCATCTCTGTTAATTACAAGGACTGCAAATACATCTACCTGAAACACTGATTATTTTTCTCTTTCCTGTGCAATGGGATTCAATCGAAGTCTCAAGATGATGGACCTGTTTGTTTTTATGCAGATGTTATTTCCATGTTGTCAGAGTCACACCAAAGAATTCTGTAGGAAACAAGACCTTCGATTCTTCACTATGGGACCACGGGCTCTTCATTAGCAAAAGACCATTAACAACCCACCCTCAGCCATAACACATTTTAAATAGAAGATATCATATACCAGAAATGTTCATTGTGTTACTCCCTTAATTGCTCCGTTGGGAGTCCTGAAGCTGAAGGCCAGTACATATCTGCCCCAGATGTAACATTTTGTGACATTACTTTGGCATTGGTTCCATCTAATGCAGCAACTATAGGATCATAAAATCCAGTATGTAACCAGTTAACATGTGCTGTATATTGAATTACTCATTATGCTGCTTCTCTTTATTCCTATAAACTTCATTTTAAATAGTACAAATACATCTGGGTGCAGCAGAATGTTATATATTTCACATTTTTGCCTCTTCTGGATTAAGAGGTTAAAGCTATTGTCATGTCTGGAAGCTTCTAGTGATGTATTTCAGACTTCTTTTAAAATGTGAAAGCGTTATCTATTGATTTATTTACTGTTGTCTGCATAGACTGTGCGGCACTACTGGTAGCCAAGAGGAACAGTTCACTCGGTCCTTACAGAGGGCATTGTCCAGTCAGTAGGAGTAGGCCTGCAGCACATAGGTTCTCTGGGCAAAACTAGTACTTTGTTGTTCCCTCCCCTTCCCATCTTAATGGTGTGAGCCTTAGTAATTGGAATAATTTATATGGTGCTGTTTAGTGCGTGTTCTAGTACAGTGCTTTGATGAGTTGATGGGTGCCAGGAGTATTTATTAAGGGGCAGGTGTGCTTCAGATCAATGTAGGCTTGCATTTGCTGTCTTTGGTAATCACTTGTACAGTAAGCGACTATACAGCCTTTAATCAACACAGAAATATAAATATTGATCTCACAGGCAGAAATAGCTCTTAATGTACTCAAGAAGCAAGCCATATTATTACCCATATTAGAATGCACTGACGCTGAGTTCTCCTAAATCTGTTGCATGTATGGAAGCATAGGCAGATGGAGATTTTTGTCTATGAAGGGTCTACAGTACATCAGTCCCCTGTAGTACATATCAGAATCCCTAAAGTTCCACGTGATGCATTGCAGCACCCCAGGAAAGGAACATCACTAAATTGTAGGCTTCAGTCCAGTCTTCTGATAGACTATGGGCCTGTCTGTAGGCAGCATTAATGGGTCCTGCAAAGAGTGAATGCAAAAAGACAACTTAATACTCTGTGTCCTGCACATCTGTTATAGATAGAAATATCTTAGAATTATGTAGTGTGTGACTATGGGGCACAGTATATATATATTGTGGGTATTATTCAGCTATTTTGTGCGGTATTTGTTACCTGCCTGGGAGCAGCCCCTCTTCCATCCTGTACTTCTTGGGGTGGGTTAGGGGGCTGAGACTCTTACTACCAAATTTTTTTAGAAACTTAGGTGTAAAATGAGGATTTGTTTGATTTACTCAACTATAGCCACCTCTAATAAGAATAAAAGCCTTACATTTGTTGGTTTGGGTTGGGTCACCATCATAACCCCCAACTAGACACAAGATGGAGCTACTCTTTAAGGGCTGAAATTGGAAATTAGTATTGTTAGTATTATTTTTATATACTGTTATGGTTGATGGACAGGGTTTAAATAATGTGAAATACATTATGGACCAAATGTATGCAGATTTGTATTTGTAGCCCATAGTGGAAGACTCAATATTGATTGTGCCATCATCTGAGATTGTCTCCAGAAACTTCTATAAAGAGCTGTTTCCTTAAGGTCTTCAGAGAGACGAGACAAACAGGAGGGCATATCTATTTTGTAATGGTTATTAAATGGGAGGTCTATAACATATGGAGGATTTCAGATGGGACATTCCTAAATTAGGTGATTATTGATCTGATGGAATATCACCCCCCCCCCTTCCAAAAATATAAGAGGCAGGTTGTGTGATTGTGACTTGAGTTACAGGGGACTTCTTTGCTTAATGGTATACATTATTTTTTTAAAGGTACCGGTCCCACTGGAGATGTGTAATATATTTTCTCTTAATATCCTTAGTGAATGTGGACCTAGTGTGTACGTTCTTGCCAGTAGTGCCTTCTGACCCCTTTGTTATTCATATGTTTTCTTTGTACCATTCAGTCTCAGTGTGTGCCTGCTTTCTATTGTACAGCACTTTTGGAAAATGTTATTACTGTATAAATACAAATATATACTATTAAACTATTTTTGTCATGTACCTTGTTGCAAAGGAAATGAGAAACAGCCTCTTGTTTATTGTGATGGAGGGTATTATTGTGTTCATTTCCAGATCCAAAATTAATTTTTAATATCTTTTAGTCTAGTAAAGTGTTAACATACATCTTGTGACACATGGGCAGATTCGGGGAGATTTACGACTAATCGCCTTTTCTTCTGTGTGACAATCTCCCTGAACTGCCTTCGTGTGTCTTCCCGTCCGCTATAATGAAAAGTCGCCTGCACTAAAGCACACACAGCTCTTCGTTTTACGAAGTCGCCCGAAGATGCCTCGTGAGGCACTCAGCATACAGCATGACTGCCATCTACTGGTCGCCAGCGTCCCATGTGCAAAAGAGCAAAGCTTGATATTTTATTTAACAATTTGATTGGATCATGGAGGCTGATCACAATCGGAGAAAAGTGTCAGCTATGGCAGGCATAAAGAAAGCAAATTGATATGCTGGCCCTAATTCATATCAAAGGACCAGACCAAATGCTATGAGGTGTGATTTACTAGGGCTGCCATCCCAAGGGCCCCCACACCACTCGGGGTCCTTATGCCTCAACAGGGGCCCCAACCCCAGTTTTGAGCTTCTCCAGGTGTGATACACAACGCTCCCCCCCCCACACATATATTTTATTTGTCCCTGAAAATGGTGGGAGGGGCAGCTTTTTTCATCAGGGAGTGTGAGCATAGGGTATGATACACACAACTCCTGTAGGAAATAAAGCTCTTTAATGCAGCATGGACTTCCACATTACAAGTTTCCTGAGAGTATGGATGGTAGCCAGCCTGTGGATGATGCCAGGGTTGGGTGCTGCTATTATTGGTCACTTGAAAATGTGGGACATCTGTGATGGTTCCAGCCAAGCAGTATCTGTGATCTTCCTTGAGTAAAAGGTAGCCACATTTGTAAGCCAGAAAGAGAACAACTCCTTTCATTAATGCAGAACAGGGTTTGAATCTTTCTGCCAATGACAAAGCCAGCTTCCAGAATGGGCCAATCATGTGACCCCAGGTAGGCCATTATAGGAACCAATGCAGCCCTGAATTACAATAGTTCAAAGCTAATACTGCTTGGCCAATTGGGTGCCATTTGGTGAACCTGTCAAGTTTAGTCTACATGTAGGATCCACACAGTACACACACACCCCCTTACAGGGGGTAAAAACCTGGTGGACCCCAAACCAGCTCCCTGCCTGAAACCATTGCTGATGACCCCAACATCATTCCCTGAGAAGAAAAAAGGTATGCACGGTGGGGCTGGAGGTTGCTTGCTCTTGTGTTGGATGTCAAATCTAAAAGCTATCTTTCTTTTTTAATGTTCCTTAATTAAGTGTTTTTAGTATAAAATCTAAAGCTAACATGGTTGTATGAAAGATTTTTCATCCATTCTACTAACATCAAGAGCTGAATTGTCAGATATGCAGATAAACACAAAAATAATTCTTTAGCTCTGTCTGATGATTCAGTTTTACAATGTTCGGAAACCGTCAAAGGTGTCCAATCGAAATTTTCAGTCCTGCCCAATCGACGAGACGACCTATATCCAGGCCTGGATTTGTGGAAAGGCTACCAAGGCCTGGCCTAGGGGGGCAGAATTTTAGGGAGTCGGCATGCTGCCCAACGACCCACATTGGTTCAGAAAAACTGGGGATACGCAGGAGATACAATTGGTTTTTAAACTTCCTGTGTGCCAATCCCCATTGCTCCGAAAATGTGGGAGAATAAAAGGGAGGAGATGGGGGTGACGAACAACTGCAGGCCTGGGGGAGCCTGCTATGTAAATCCGGACCGGCTGATATCCCAGGCTTTTACTGATATCTGACGCCTTGTTTCCCAACACACACACAAAACAATTATCATACCTATACTGGGACATTTCTATTTCTCAACAGATGAGGGTAACATTTTTGTTTGGGTGGGCTACAACTGTCCAAATACCATTTTACACACTTTATTAATTTGCAACGTTTAGAGCCTTCATATCACAATGGAACCTATTCTCATAGATCTCACCTGTAATATCTGACCATTTCAGTTTGCCTCTCTAGATCACCCCATTTCAGTCTGTTTTCTCCCACACTTTAGAAATTATTTATCAAAATCCAAAATTTTCTAAAAACCACTCCAATCAAATCCATAGACTTTTTTTGTCCTAGTTATCAATAAACTTTCACAACAATTTGTTCTGCAGGAAGAGACTCGATAAAATAAGGAAAAAATCTGAATCGTATGAAGTTTTCAGATTTGTCACCGAAAACTGTGATTTTTTTTCGATTTGACGGCATGATATGCTACCCACTACCAACACCAACCCTCCTCCGCCAGTGGGATTTAGTCAAGAAGTATCTTGGGGATGACTCTCCATTGCCTTAATGCTAAATACATTTTTCCATTCTGCTCCCCCACCTCTGTTACAGTTGCTAGCCTAGGCATAAGCCCTTGAGTAATATATGCTGGATGCACCTACAGTAATTGCATCCAATCCCCCAAAATGAATGCAGCTGCCCTTTTGACAAATTCCGCACAATTGCACAGAATATTTTAGAAGCCTGTTTGGTGTTATTTCTGGTGTGCAAGTGATGCTTACACCCAATTCTTTTGATGCAACTGGACCACAGCAATTAACACAAGGTACTGCAGGGGCCGTGGAGCTACCACCTGGTCAGGAGATGCTGGTAGCTCCAGGGTTCCTCTGCATTAATTGGGCAGGAGCCCTCAATTAGGAATGAAAGGCAGGAGGCACTAAGCGGTTTTTAACATGATGTACATAATTTATTAAAATAAACATTTTACATTGTAAGATCTCTTGTACTGTTTCTTAACCCTAGGCAGTTGCAACAGTGTGTCTGTCTTTCTGTTGGTGTCTCTGTTTCGTGACAGAACTGACCATAGTGCATGTGAATGCATCAGTGACGTATACATTTCTGCCGAAAATGTCAGCACTATATAAAGGATAATAATACACAATTATAAAACCTTTTTTATTTCATATAAACAGGACCTTCTATTTCCACATAAGTATAATTGTTTGAGGAAAGCTCCCATAAAATAATGCAGGAGATTATTGTTGTATTTCTAAATATAATCCCTTCCATGGACATGTTTTCCCTGCAGATCTCATTAGCAGGTAACTTTTCACATGTCGTGTCTTCTAGATTATTCCCAGTGCTGAAGTCTCAATACAGGATCATGAGCTAAAATGCAACCATGTTCCTACTAAAAGGAGCATGTGAGTTGCAGGTCAAAACACAGACTTTTTTGGTTGTCTCAAGAAAAAAAACACCCCTCTGTTTTCCACTTATCCATGTCTCCCTAATAAGCAAACACAGTAGGTCATTTATAAAGATGGAAATGTATTGTTTATTAATGGTGGTTCCAGGACTTCCATCGGGGACCGATGTTTCTCCTGGGGCCGAGTACCAGAATGACAAATGGACCCCTAGAGTTTTGCCCCTGTCCCTCCCCCCGATGGTAGTCCTGGTTCTTCAACGTTCAGGTTATTACTCCTAGAAAATGAAATATAGACAAAATTATAAATGTTCATGTAATAAATATAATATTTAACTTCTCACTATAAAGAAATGATAAAGGGTCTCATCAGATAAATTCAACATAGTAATGAGGATTTTAACAGTTAGTGGGTTATTAATCAAGGTCTGAATTTATCTCAGTATTTCTAATATCCAACTCCAAGCAACTCCGAATTCCCAGATGGACCTTATTTATGAAGAAAAAAGCCTGAAAAAACAAGAGTCGGGCAAAATTCCGAAAACTTCAGGGCTTTCCCCCGAAAACTTTTTTTTTTTTTGCTCTGAATTCCTGAAATCATCGGATATCGGACATCAGTGCAGACACTGGGACCTTCCCCATTGACTTATACAGGACCTTGAGAGCTTTTAGATGCCGGGGTTTCGGACTCTGAGTTTTTAGACCATCGGACTTTAATGAATCTCGAATAATTCGTAGTTTTGGGGGGTTTTTTGCACTAAAAACGACTAAATATTTGGAGCTTGATAAATAACCCTATTAAAGTCATCACAGGAAAGCGAATAATAATAATGTAGGATACCATCGCCGCTCCTACTTACCAGGCTGATTTCTACTGTGTCCTCCGGATCGGGCTGGGTACAAGATAAAAAGGTTGTGTTATTTTATAGAATGAAATGATTCTTCAAGATCAATTTAAGGTGAGTAACTGCTAAAGATATATTTCATTTTGAAAAATGTGCTTTTAATTCATGTGTATAAATAAATGCAGGGTCAGTATAGGGATTTCTTCTGATATTAATTCAAAGGTGAAATCTCTTGCCAGGAGGGGAAAGCAGATTTACTTTTGTAAACATGACATGATTATTACTGTCATACAGTAAGATAATCTTAGCAAAAGTTGGATGGAAATAAAATGCAGTAGAACAAATTGTACTTTGCAAATTCCAGAAACTAAGTGAACATTAGTATATCATAATAACTGCAAATTCCAGAGCACAGGGAAGCATTAAATATATGTAATATGTATGTACCAAATATACACACAGGCATATATATATATATATTTGATACTTAGAAGACTATAAGGATAAGGTATATTTCCTGGCGTTAATTAATTAACTGGGTTGATTTCACAACTTTCCTGGTTAGGAAACAGATTTAAAAGGGTTTTACCAAAAATATATATTAAGGAATGTTCCATATAAAGTTAATGGTAATATGTGATTTTGTGATTTAATTTCAATAGGAGCTGGGTTTAAAAGAGGGAAGGTGGCCGTGATTATAGACCCAGGGGCAAATCTGATTATTATTCAAAGGAGAAATGATAGGAGATTTGTTTAGTTCAAATTGATACTTACCAAAGCAAGAATGTCGATGTTCTCAAAATAATTCTAGAGAAAAATAAAAATATGTTTTATTACAAAAATAAATTTGCAAAATATCAAACTAGAATTGTAAATAAAATGGTAAAAATATACCAAAAGGCCAGGAATATAAATTTAGCATAGACTAAGAATGGATTAGAGAGCATTTAAAACTTATATTTCAAAGGACATTTGTGTTTATTTAAATGCATGGAGAAAAGACTCCATCCAACTTCATCTCATCTGACTTTACATGGTAGCCTAGGGGGATCAGATTTTGTAGCATCACAAAATCATTTGCTGTTGTTTGGCTTGCGTGGTGTGGATCAGATAAAATCTGACACACAAAATCTGATGAAAATCGCTTTTGGAGTTTTCTTTACAAACCAAAATCTTAATTTTTACACCTGGCATTGCCTGTAATTACCTAAACTTCTGGAGGCTTGGAATTAAAGAAGCACATAGTAAGTATGACAAGAGAGATCACTTGTTGGTTTCACTGCAGCCTTAGAACCTTAACCCTAAATATTGTTCCATCTTGACATTGGGACACAGGTCAAATATGAAAAAAATACACTAGTAGCAACGAAGATATTCCATCTATGATTCTTGGTTTCCCTGGCTTGGTCAGACATTATGTTGATCACTACCATTAAGGTGGCCATAGACTCCAAGATCCGCTCGTTTGGCGACATCGCCAAACGAGCGGATCTTTCGTCGATATGCCATTAACTGCATGGCTATATCGGGGGTAATTCGAACGTTCGGCCGTTTGGCCAAACGATCGAATTACGATGCGCCAAGTGGCTCCGACGGGTCGGTCGGGTAAAAATCCAACCTTCCCGATCGATATCGTGGCCAGATATCGATCGGGAAGAACCGTCGGAAGCCCCCATACACGGGCAGATAAGCTGTCAAATCGGTCAAAACGACAGATATCAGCAGCTTTATCTGCCCGTGTATGGCCACCTTTACTCTTCTGAATCAGGGAATGCATGATAAATGGCTGTGAGTGAAAATAAGAGATATCTTTTCTGACCACGAGATGGCACTGTATATAAATGGTGAAATGACTGCATCATTTTTGATGCATGCAAACTGAGAAAAAAGAAGGGAAAAAGCTAAGCTAAAACTGTGCTTCAATTTGAAATGGGAGACATGACACAAGTGGTGGGACTGGAACTCTGGAAGTGGCTGCTTTATTATTTTACCTCCTGTGTTCCATACAATAACGTCTGGCATACCTAGGGCAACTTGAAGTCAGTGCTCTCTACATCCGCCACCTCTGGGCTTAACCCTACAAACTGGAGGCAGTTAGTCTATTATTCATGTTATTTTTATTATTATTATTAAAAATCCCATTGTGTATCAAACATACTATAAATCTTGCTTTTTAGAGTGGCTATATACGTACAGTATAAGATGAGTTAAAGTCGTTTTCAGTTCTGGTCTTCAGATCAAGTGATCTGCTGGATTTATCCTTGAACACTGTATTTGATCCTCTACTATACCATGAGTTAAAGTTGCTTCGTTCTTCAGACCAAGTGATCTTCTGGATTTATCACTGAACACTGTATTTGATCCTCTTCTCTACTATACCATGAGTTAAAGTTGCTTCGTTCTTCAGACCAAGTGATCTTCTGGATTTATCACTGAACACCGTATTTGATCCTCTGTGCAATACATACATCGGAACATGATTAAGTTGCATTGCGGTGTGCAAGAGCTGACAATTGGGTGCTAGTCATAGCAATGCAACAGTAAGGAAAACTAAATAATTATAAGGATTAATGGAATGTGGGCAAGTGTAATATATAGTATTATATTTGTCAATCAGCTTTCTATTATGCATTGATCAATGTATTTATTGTATTACAGTAATAGGGTACACTCAAAGGGTGGATGTGTGTTCCAGAGCTTTTTCCCAAGTTCACTCTACACCAGGGTAGAAAATCCTTTGAATTAGAACCAGCTATAGATTAGCTTGATGCCTATGTTGAGTTGCTCTAGGAATAAAACATTGGTAGAGATAGACAGCCAAGCAGCTATATAGTCCACCATTAATAATAACCGACGGTAGTGTTGCTACTACAGACTCTCCAACATGTAGTTATTGTGGGGCGTTATTTCCCCTTAAAAAGCTCAGTAATTCTCATAGAAAGTAACAGGCTTGTTCACCACAAACGTTTTAAAAAAAAAAGTGGGCAAAAGTTTCAAAAAAAGTGGGCAAATGTTTTAAAGAAAGTGAGCAAAAGTTTTTTAAAAAGTGGGCAAAAACGTCAAAAATCCTAGGCATTTTCAATAACAGGATAATGCCTATCTAGGGCAATGATAACATAAATTGGAATGGGTAGACAATTATATACATACTGCACAAGAAAAAGGTTGACTGTTCAGAAAAAGCTCAACCCACACCAACCCTAACCTGAAAACATTAACCTGCACCCAACCAAAAAAAAATGTTGCCATTGTAGGACCCACACCCCACCTGTACCATCATCTTCTCACTCTGTATGCTACTTCAGCACAAGCCTCTGGTTCCAAGATACAAAATCTTTGAAAGTAGTGGGGAGTATACTTCCCCAGTCTGACCCGCACCCGACCCTAACCTGCAACGGTTGGCCAAATTTCATCACATGGGTCACCACTGGTTTTCGGGTGAACCTGCACATCACTACTCACTGTTAAATTGATTATGGCAAAGAGATTCCTGTATTCAGGGGTAGCTGTTTGCTAAATATTACTGTAAAATAGACAAAATTGTAACAACCTATATGACCAACTGTATGTTTTTCCCGTTACCACCAATGAAGATTGCCCTCTAACACTTGTGGAAATAATGCCCTACTTACTACAGTGTTTATTTATGCTATTATCGATTGCCTAAAAAAGGAGGACCTTAATAGAGTCTATTGCACCATCCCCTATGAGTTAAAAAAAACTCTTTCTTAGAGAACCTCACAAAATTAAAAAATATTACACATATGGTATGAAGATCCAAAATATAGAAAGATCTGTTATCCAGAAAACCCCAGGCCCCAGGCATTTTGGATAACAGGTCCCATACCTGTAGTATAAATAACATCGCTCCTAGATTATGCAATTGTAGTGATGCTCAAACATCCAGCACCTTCCACCCATAAATACATAAGGAAGGCATTGGTGCAGCTAGCCACAACAAGGACAGTTTCCACAGACAGGCCTATCTATATGGTGTGTACATTTAACCAAATTCAGTTTGGATATATTTCTACATGGCATTGCATAAATATACTGGTATGCTTACCTTTCGTGTCAATATCTATTGTTGATCCATGTGAGCAACATGATTTTCAACATTTCATCCATTCACAATGTATATGTCCTTGGCAAGCAGTTTGTGGTCACTCCTTTTAATGTAGCTGACATTTTTCTGAAAGCTGTATTACTGCCCACCGTTGCATCGTGTCTGACCCCCCCCCCCAGTCTGCCTGAAGATCTCTATGTAAAGCCCACTGGTAGCATATTATAGCTATTTCATTAATATTAGGTTGAGTATGGTTAGGAATGATGGGGTCATTGTAATAGGGCACTGGCAAACCCAATGCATATAAGGAGAATCATTATAGCAAAAGCTTAAACATAAAGGGGCTTATATACCAAAATCAGAGTTTTTCTGATTATTTAATTTAAAAAAGTACGAATAAACACAATTTGACCTTATTAATTATTTAAAAAAAGCTTGATTTCATCAGATCGCGGAAAAACTCAATCAAATTGAGCGACAACCCAAATCGCACAATTTTTTCTGATTTTTTTTCCCGTATTGCTTGATTTTTTTCTGGCTTTTCCCAAAATTTTTGCCTGAAAAGCCCATAATAGTTGGATTTTCAGGTTAATTCCAGCGCAGACCACAGAAACTTCCATATAGGATAGGGACCTCTCCCAGTGACTTATATACAACCTCGGCAGGTCTGAGATGGCAGATTTTCGGATTCTGACTTTTTGCAGCCTCGGGGGTAAAATAAATCTCGAAAAATTTGAGGGTTTTTTTTCCACTAAAAATTCGGATTTTATACTAAAAAAACTCAATGTTTTCAAGTTTTTAGCATTTGTACTTTAATAAATAACCCCTAAAATGTGATCGTAGTGAGAGGGGCACTGACAGTCATACTGGGCAGTTTCTCTAAGATGTGAGAACACAGGCGCCTGCTTTATGGGCTCTTTATACATTATCTGTTAATGTTTAAAGAAAAGGAAGCCTTCAGCTCCTGTATGAGTCTAATTTATTCTTGTAAACAGCAGTTCTGATAGTGGTTTATGGATGGAATTTGCCTTATATCTTTATTACAAAGCATTAGTTATGACCTGAGGTATAATCACAGATCCAAAACGTATGCGTCACACAAGTACCTCTTTCTTATTATTCCCCAGATTGATAGTTCTCCATTTAAATGATACTAGCTATTTTTACGAGTTACTACTTCTTTAACTCAATTATATTTATTGCACCATTGCTATAACCATAGTAACAGGCTATAGCTTATGGGTTTGAGAAATATAAAAACAAAAGCCAGGGTTCATACTGACTCTCAATACCACCCCTTAAGCTGGCTATAGATGTTGAGATTTTTAAAAGATCAGATCCTCATCGTGAGACCACGATTTTCTCGGAACGATCGTACTAATTTACCATCAACTAAAAAGACCAGTAAAACAAAGAATTTGCCAGGAAAACAAAGGGGAGCTGCCTGCTTGGCCCTGCAAACATAGATAGATTGTACTGGGACCGACAAAGATTTTTTGACCTGGCTGATCAATTTCCTGACAGATGTCGGCCAAAAAATCGTAAGATGTACGATCGTTCGAATCCCACTAACCGCACGATAATTTCAAAGGATTGGTCGGACTTCCCTAAAATCAGAAGAATCGTCGCGTCTATCGGGAGCTTTAGGCAGTAAGCTGGGAAAGTCTTGATCTTTTTTGAAAGGAAAGCAATTCACTGGCACACAAGGATGAAGCTGGCAGGGTGAGCCCTTGCTAATTTATTGGGGGATGCAACGTTTCAGGGTAGAACCCATTTGTCTACCCCAAAACATTGTTATCCCACAATAAATTAGCAAGGGCTCACCCTGCCAACATCACCCCGTGTGCCAATGAATTGCTTTCCTTACATATTGGTTACGAGGTTGCTAATTCCTCTTTCGATGTGCACCAGGGACACTCATTTGTCGGAGTGTCGGAGTGCAATTTGCATGTGTTTTGATCTTTTTTGAACCACAAACCTCATGGCCATTGGCCTTGTGAAAAAACAAAGCAATGGATACATTCCATCTCCTGCCCCCACCTGTTTTAAACCCCTTGTGTGGGGGTCAAGTCTTGCTAAACTTCCACCTCCCCTGACCTACCACCCACATGATGGGGGAATAGCAACTTAACGGGATCTTCCGCACACAGACCATTCGAGTTACATACATGGCATTATTTTGCATGACCATATTTTAAGTGACTTAGACAAAGAGGCATATCAAACCTTGATATATATCTGAAGTTTAATTCAAACAGTCTCAAAATTAAAATGTTAAACCTTGAGTCTTGAGTCATCTCGTTGATCTCATGCTGTTATGGCTTAAAGATCCAATTTTTGTTGCACTGTCCTGTTGCCAACTTTGATTGAACCCCATTATTTCTGAGAGCAATTGACTTTGTACATGCTTTCTCTTACCTTAGTTGTGAGGTTCATTAGAATATCTGTTGTGTCAAGGTTACTATACTGCATGACCCTTTGCATGATATTTGGGAATCCAAACTCTAAAGGGGTGGTCAAGGTTCAAATTCAAATTTTTTTGCACAAAAACTCAGAGATTCTAACTATATTTTCAAATACTCGAATGTCTGGTAATTTATTAAGCAGAAAAAACTCAAATGTAAATATTCAGCATCTATAAATGCTGGGGAGTTCACGAAGAAGTCAATGTTTGTTGGCCTAGGCAAAAGTCAAGCCGTTTTTTTTAATTCTAGTTTTTTTGAGCTGGTAAACTCACAAATTGGATTTTTTTATGTACTCAACAAATTTAAGTTTTTTCCACAATTGTATTCTTTTTTTTTAAACATTATTTTATTTAAATTTTTACAAAAGAAAAAAAAGACATAAACACAATACATTACATCCTCCTATAGTCAGTAGTACGTATAGAGGCTGAGGGAGTTCCCCACCATAGTTTCCACAGCCCTTGTATATACATCGGTTACGTGACCCCTTCCGTGTTATTATTAATACTTCCCCATGGGCTACTGTGTGTAGCTACATATATTACCCCCCTATGCGATTCATTATACAGTGCTATCACATTAACTCATATCTGTGCCCTCCCCCCCATACCCACAATATTACAGTGGATAGTTATATTACCAATCTCATTAGATTATGCCTACCTTTATCACACAATCTCAGTGTTCCCCCTCACTCAATCACAACTGTGTCCTATCTCCCCCTTAACCACAGCAATACCAATGATATTCTCAATTCATTATTCCCTTGTCACACTGATCCCAGTGTTACCACAATTGTATTCAATCGAGTTTTTAATATTCCGATTTTTTCATAAATAAGAAAATTGTAGATTTATTTGAAGTATAAAAAAACAAATCTACACAAATTTGATTTTTCATAAATAATCCCACAAGTAGAAGTGCCATTTGTAAAAGCACCTAAGATAAGACTTACAAGTTTGTAATTGTCAGTAGTAAAAGCATGAAATGTTCCTTTACATCCAGCATTCTACAAAAGCAATCTTCCTGGTTGTTATCTACTGTAATGATGTGTATGCAATATATACTGCCGAAATCTCACAGTTACAGATAAGATAATACATAATAGAGTGTGTGTTTCCTTATAATAGTCACAGTACTACTTTGCTTCACATAAGGAGTGCACTTTTCCACACTCTCAAAATAGATGGGTGGTCGCTCTTTGCACTGGAATCTCTGGACACTGTTTGTGTTGACATCAGGTAAGACAATGGGATTTGCCTCAAACCTAAGCCATAGCCACTAATTCTGATTTATCTGAGATGACTAATGTTTTCTGAGTTTAGTCAGTAAGTAATAAGGTTTAATACAATCTTCAAGTTGTTGTCCCTAACTTAACATTATTTAGTCAATGGTCACCCAACTGTAAGTTCAGAGCCAGATTCCTCCTTCCAAGGGATTTCTATGCCCCAGCTTGACCAAGGGCTTTACAAAATACCCATGTGTATGAGCTCTTGAATTCAATGTTCTGACTAATGGGGAACTTTGGGTGTGGGGTGGTACATCTACTATAAGTTTGAAAACTTATAGTAGATGATCTTTAATGCAGCTTGGCCAAGGGCTTCACAGAAATCTTAGTATCATTTTAAAATACTCCTTGTATAAATATATACTGTATATGTAGAAGGTTAGATAATTAAAATCCTAGGGAAAACTAGACTGTCCAGTACAGAAAGTATTTTCATGCAGTGTCTACCTACCTCTACATGACAGGAGAAAATGAAACAACCATGTGTATGCACTCTTGAAGTCAATGTTCTTTATTCCATATATTTGGGAACTTTGGGTTGGGGGTAGAAAGTATATGTTTGAAAGCTTGGAGATGATCTCTTTGTCATATTCACAAATATAAAGCACTAGTGAGTGGTCTACACAGCCAAATCCCATTATGGAGCACTTAATTTTGTGTATAAGAGAGCACATAGTAACCTGAGGGTATAGTGGACTGAAATGTGGCACGAACCTCATTTATTGCCAATGTGCACTTTTAGTATACACAGCACTTTTTACACTACATAAAAGTAGTGCATAAAAGTACAAACAGGTGGGGTCAAACAAGTCAAATAAATATAAGAAATTTTGTTCCACATAACAGGAGGTAAAGGACAAATACAGTCTCTGCCCTGCTAAGCTTAACCTAATCTAATATAGACGAATATACAGTAAATTCCTTTACATGGAAAAGTTGTAATAATGGCAACTTTGGTGGTAGATCAATGAAGTGAATTGGTTCCAAAATTTGATTCTACCAATATTTTGGTGTGTGACTATGTGCTGGCTGCTGCTGTTAGAGAATGTTGGACATGTCGGTTTTATTTTTAGCTTAAATTTTTTTGTTGATGTATTTCAGTCTGGCATGGCACTGTATATTGTTGTTTATTCGTACTGCTATATAAATATTTTAATTTCATTCATGTCCTGGAAAAACTATTTCACCCTCCCAGCACTACAGTGAACTGAATTTATGTTCTACTGCTCCTTATTACATATTTGTTTTACCAACCTGATGTTTTATTTCATATTTCCTAGCAAAAAATTAATGTTTGGTACAACTGAGGAGATAATGATCAATTAAATTTTTTTTGTAAGTTACAGTGAAATAAGGACTGGATGAATAAAATGTATTTCCTGCTACATACGTTGCTGCCTCCTTCCTTCAATTGTAAATGACACAAACAATCATCAGATCCTAGTTCTAGTTATCAATAGCAAATCTTTATAGCATGCGAACTTAATCATGGGGATATTTTTGACTATGCACTCATTCAGTTGTGTTTTTAATGTTACATTTTTTTTTTACACAAACATACCTTATTTAAGAGTGAAAGGAAACCATGATACCCTATCTCTTGCAGGGAGCGTTTTATCACTTTCCATTAGTCTGGTAGAGTCATTCAACAACTGAGAGAGGTCTTAAATAACTCTGTGAGCCTAAGGGGGGGTTGACAATTGTTTCTTTGAGTTAAAGGTTGGTTTCCCCTCAATTAGTGGGGGCAAATTCACTAGAGGGCGAATTTTTGCCTGCGAGGGTTTTGCCACTTCGCCAGGCATAGCTACCACTATGCTTATTCACCAAAACACGATTATTAACATTTGAGATCATATTTTTCCACAATTTCATTTCTCTCTGTTAAAAAATGAAATTATTTTCAAATTTGAGTTTTCCAGTCTTGAATTTTCAAGATTTAGCGATCAAAACAACCTCAAAAACTCAAGACATCATTTGGCAAGTAAAACCTGATGTTTGCAAGTAAAAACGGATATTTGTAAATCTACCGCTGATATACACTGAATAATATGGCACGATAGTCTTCCTTTCATAGAACTTAACTTACCTTAACAAGCACACATTAAATTTACTTCAGATTCTGGATTTGATTCAGCTAAATACTAAGGGACAAATTTACCAAATTAAACATGTTCTCATCAGGCTGAAAAAATATCCTTTTTCAGGCAATTTACTATTATTGTCATATTTTCTCGCTCTGTGAAAATTAGTAAAATAACATTATAGCATGAGCAAAAGTTTCCTATAGACAGTCATTATTAGAATCTTCTACATGCCAGAAACTCACATGAGTCTATAAGATTAAGGTCAGATAAATGACAAAGTATATAATTATGTTCCCAATGTTGCAATCAAGCACAATAATTGCTAATCCATGGTTCCTAATGTGTATTTAAAGCCATCTGTACTGGCTTATAGTAACCAATGTGGCCTCTTTGTCACACTCTTCAAGGCAATTGGTTGTACCAACAACCATGCTGGAAAAACAATTTAGTCACTTTAAGGGGGGGTTTTACTAAAACCTGATTTTTTTCTGGCCAGGGTTTTAAAGGAAAAACAACTTTAATTTTTTGAGATTTATTATACCCGAGGCTGCTAAAAATCTGAATCCAAAAATACTCCATCTCAAACCTGCCACGGTCATGTCAATGGCAAATCCCTATTACAATTGGAACATATCATGATATGCGCTAGGTTTCATACAATAATCTGAAAAATCTGTAGTTTTTGGGTGATAATCCAAAAAATCAGTATTATTTGGGTGATAAACCGAAAAATTTGTTGTTTTCTGGCCTCAAATAAGAAAAACCTGTACGTCATTAATTTTTTCACGATTTTAGAGTCTTTTCCCGCACAAGATTTTGAGTTATTTTATTGATAAATAAGGTAAAATAGTGGATGGAAGTTTAGTCGATTTTTGATTTAATAGAATAATGAGAAATATTCCAGTTTTAGTAAATAACCCCTTAAAAGTTTAGGAGCAAAGCATCGAAAATACACAATATGCACTTTAAATTGTCTTTACTGGCTTTTTGCAAACAATGCAGGTTTGCCATTACCATTACTTTAAAAAGTGGTCTATTAATAAAAATTCGAATTTGTGAGGTTTTAAAGGTTTTTTCTACCACGAATAAACTCACATTTTAAAAAATCACAAATTTCTACTAATTTATTAAAAGATCTAAATATAAAGATCACAAATTTCTACTAATTTATTAAAAGATCTAAATATAAAGAGTGAATATATATAACAAAGTACCGTATATACTCGCGTATAAGCCGAGTTTTTCAGCACCCAAAATGTGCTGAAAAACTCTACCTCGGCTTATACGCGGGTCATACGCAAAACAGGCTGCGCTTCATGAGCTCCTCCGTGTCCCCTGCAAGACTGCCCTAATCCAGCGCGTCCTACCTCGGAGCTTTTCTTCTCTGCAGCAGATTTTTCTTTTCAGAGCTTCCCTTGCTGCCGCTCCTCCTCCCTTGTCACAGTCTCTGCTGCCAGATCAAATTACCGTACTTCGGCTGTGACAGGGAGAAGGCGAGCGGAGCGCGCTCACTGTAAAAGAGGCTGCGCTTCATGAGCTCCTCCGTGTCCCCTGCAAGACTGCCCTAATCCAGCGCGTCCAGGCCCGGACTGAGAATTAAAATAGGCCCTGGCATTTCAGGTATATAGAGGCCCAATCAGCCCACATAGAGGCCCAAACAGCCCCCACCAGCCCACTAAATACTGACTTTCTATGGGACCTTATAGCAGCCCCTCTGGCATTTGCCAGAACCCACAGATTGCCAGTCCGGGCCTGAGCGCATCCTACCGTAAGTAGTGTCTCCTGCTCCCTCGGAGCTTTTCTTCTCTGCAGCAGATTTTTCTTTTCAGAGCTTCCCTTGCTGCCGCCGCTCCTCCCTTGTCACAGTCTCTGCTGCCGGATCAAATTACTTCGGCTGTGACAGGGAGAAGGCGAGCGGAGCGCGCTGACTGTAAAAGTTTTAAACATCACTCCCATTGCCCCAGCAAAGTTTAAAATCTTTGGGCCCTAAACACACTAGATTCCTTTACATCAGGAGGAAGAAAACCAGCGCAGCCTGAGGTACTACGTCGGCCATCAGTTATTCTATTTAAATCCACTTATATTAATATCCCTGACTTGTGTGGAGTTGTTGTGTCCCATGTTCAAAGTTATTTTCTTCAGTCCCTTAATTATTATTATTATTAATTAGTACAGCAATAAAATGGAGCCAATATTATACAAGTGACTAGAACTTTCTTTGTTCTATTTTTCCGTATTGCTTTTATTTTATTATGTTCTCCTGCTCTTCTCTCCCTCTTCTATTCCCTCTCAGTTCTTTGTCCTGCCATTGCTTTCCTTTCATCCTCCTCCTCCTCCCTCTCTCCCACCCTTCCCCTCTCCCCTCACCCTTTTTGTGAGCTCTGGGGGTATTTATTAATAGAGTGCCAAGTCTCCCAGTCCATCATTTTTCAGCCTAGGCTTATACGCGAGTCAATAAGTTTACCCAATTTTTCTAGTTAAAATTAGGTACCTCGGCTTATACGCGGGTCGGCTTATACACGAGTATATACGGTACCCACTGATGGAATGAGCTTTTATATGGTGAAGTTTTGTATTAGGAGCTTTTTGTGGTTTTTACAATTAAGAAATATTGAAATCTTTGAGGTTTCTAGAAATTAATACAATAAATGATTTTAAAAACTAAAAAATTTGATTCTGGAAAATGAAAAATTACAAACATTCAGGGGGTAATTTATCAAAATCGGAAATTTTCTCACCACTCAGAACAAATGGACCCCCCCATTCATTAATACATCTTCACGAAAATTTCTTGTGGGGGAAAGGACTCGATAAAATTTGAATTTCTGAATTTGTTTCCAAAAAGTCCAACATTTTCAGATTTGATGCCCCGAAACTTGAGACTTTTTCAGATGGTAGTTTAATAAATTACAAAAAAAAAAAGTTTAAAAGTCTGAACATAAATTTTTTTTTAGACTTTAATAAATAGAAATAAAAAGAAACTGGCCTGAAAAACGTCACATTTAGTACCACAACAACAGCAGGGGCAGAATCACCTCAAAAAAAGATTTGTAGTTTTTGAATGCTTACGAGGATCTCCCTTTGAAGGATAATCATGAGCAGTCATTATTAAACAGGGTTCTAATGAAATAGGTTAGGCATATGATTCTAATGAAATAAACTACTAGATAAGCAGTTTGGAAAAGTGTGTTCATTACCAGCAAGCTTACTGTAAACTGTACAGTGGTTAACAGAGTTGGAGCTAGTATTATTACACAGCCAAATGAGAAACGTTTATCTCTAGACCTGTACACTGCAGAGTTAGTCACTTCTTAATGTCTTTCCATTATTTTTCAGTGACTACTTTGACTGCCCGTCATTTCGATGGAGCTGTCGGGGGATCTGTGTTCATGTTCACTTACCTGGACGTACCGCCACATTACGTGATAACATGGACAACTGGTAGCACTACCCTTGCAAGTCTTGAAGATGGCAAAAGTCCCACTTACGGCTCAATTTGTGCTACAAGATGTGAATTGTTTCAAAATGCAACTCTGAGGCTGGATAGCCTAATGAGCAATGATCCCAAAAGTTATATGCAAAGCATTAAAAACAAAGCTAACGATCTCACTACCTCCATTCCAGTCACTCTCCATGTGCACAGTAAGTAGAAAGAGATGATATTACATGTATGTGACTGTAGACACCAGAATGAGTAAAACAGCTTAAAATCTGCAAATGTACCTAATACCAACCAGACCTGGTTTTTGGCAGATAGTTTTTCAATTTGTACAAGTGTAAAGAAGCTGCAGGCCAAGACTGCATAGGTCTATGTGTCCCATGTGCCATAAGCCTTAGGGTTGAGTTGCATAATTAGGACATTAATGTTATATTTTTCAAGCGACCAAAAAAATGTAAATGTACTGTACTGTAGTATGTAGTCATTTTCATGTTCATTAAGCCATTGGGCTATTGATTGATTGCTCTTTTACTGCCATTAGAATAAGAAACCTGTCGCAATGTCTCTGTAGCAGCATATATGGTTGGGCTCAGTTGTATGAATGCAGCATCAAGTGTGCTCCTGCAAAAATGGATGCAATGAACGCATTAGCAGGTATGCATTACGAGCACCTACCGACGGAAGGGCAACCCTAGAGTTACCTGGGTTCCCACAACAGGCTGTATTAATAAGCTCAGTAGAGCTCTGACTAAAGAATCATGCTCAGAGTGCTACAAATAAAACACCATAAATTTCAGCAAATGTGTTGAACAGGTAAAAATGCAGAACTGTGATTGAACATATATTGCACTATAAATATAAACATTTTTAAAAGTATAATTTTGCGTGTAACTGCAATTAGCTGCAATTGTGGGTAAAAGGCTGCATTTAGGGGGTTATTTACTAGTCTGAATACAAAAAAAAATAATTTTTAGTGGAAAAAAAAAACCTAGAATTTTTTCGAGATTTATTATACCCGTGAGGATAGAAAAAATCTGAATCCGAAATAATCCATCTCAAACCTGCTGAGGTTGTCTATAAGTCAATGGGAGAGGACCCTATCCTATTTGGAAGTTTCTGTGGTCTATAGACTATTTCAAACTTTTCAGGTAAAAATCCTGAAAAATTTGGACTACTCAGTTTTTTGCTTGATTTAACCTGATCCGATTAAATTGTGCTTTTTTTAATAATAAATACATTTTTAAACAAAGGTCCCCCTTGTCAAGAAATAAAGTGTTGGAACCGTCACTCTGCATAGTTATGGTCTAGTAGCAATGACACAGATATTACTAAATTCCCTCAGACCAACCTGAGCCTCTCTCTCCAACCTTTACAGTGAGTTGATAAAAAGGAGAAAAAAAACATGTAGAATGGAAGCAGTTTCCTCATTTCTCACAGATACCAGTGAAACTTTGCTCCCAAAATAAAAACACAAATCAGACTGTTCTTTCTCCCTGGCAGATATTTTCAAGTGCACAAGTGCAAGATAAAGAAAATATTTATTGCAGGTTGATGGATGAAAACTCCGGTCACAGCCCTGTTGCACACAGCAATAATTATCCTTTGCTTTCAGTCAGGTGACCAATAAATGCTTATTGGCTGCTGTTTGTTTCAAAATGTGGATTGGAGTTTGTACGGTCAATTTCTTTGATCAAATAATTACAGTCAGTGATTATCCCTAAAATGCAGGGGGATCTATAACTGTAAACTGGTATTTTAGTACAAATGTACATAGTAAATATGTCACTGAAACAAATTGTCAAGGATCACCAACTGGTAAATATTTATGAGATGGTGGAATCATGGAGTCAAGTTACTAAACTATACACAGAGATTGGTAACTTTCTTGCAACAGCTCTGAAGACCTATCCCTAAAAACATTTTAGACCACTATACTATTCTACACTTACTTTCATGATACTAAACTATACACTTTGCTATACTCTATGTAACTAAGTGGTTAAATATGGAGTTCTATCTCAGGGCCATCTTAGTTCCAAACAAAGTTCCACACTTTAAAAAGGCTATAATAATAACAGTGTATGGTGAGATTGGTTTTGAAAGATTCATGATGCAAAGCCAATGAAAAGCAAGGTTGTAAGAGTCGGGATGAGTAAGATGTGGCATGGGATGTGAGAGAACTATTGTGTGTCCTATGCACTAGAGAATGGCAGAAAATGCTGGTAGGAATTTAGACATTAGTTTTTGTGAGTTTAAAGAAACTATTTTCAAATTCTGCAACATAAGGCAAATATTCATGCTTGTGCAATAATGTATTACCAGGCATTGTGCTGCTCGTAAGAATTCTTCTAAAAAAACATATGAACGTTATGGGGTAGGAAGAAGGTTTAGGGTCATTAGAAGCATAAATTTTGTATATGGAGATAGACATGGACAAAAATATAAGGGTTTATACTGTATACAGGGAACCAGTGTAAATTTTCAGAGAGGAAAACAAAGGGGATTTAACTTGTAAAGTAGATGAGCCTTACAGAATTTTGACAAGATACAGGAAAGACAAGTAAGAAGTCACCAAAGAGTAGAATACAGTCTAAATATAAAATAAAGTGTTATTTTGGTTGTAAAGGTGTAAATTCTAGCTAAAAGTGTTTAAATGGATTCCATTAGGTTCAGTGGAGGACTGAAGGTGTCACTTCATTGAAGTATATAGAAAAAATCTCTAAAAGATGTCCAACGTAATAGTTTTTGGGAATCAGATGGAACCTTTCTTTGATTTGGCACTCTTGTGTTGCCTTTTTTTTTTAACAGGTATTATTTTTATTGATTTTGTTTCAACAAGGGGAGGGGGTACAGAAAGAAAAGAGGGAGGGAAACAAGAACAAAAAAAGAAGATTTTTATAAAACCTCGGGAAGCTACAGCAGCAAATATAACAACACATTCTTGTGTACATCATGCTTTATACTACAGTACATTCCTGATGAGGTTAACATGTGGGCCTCCAGCCAGACACCCCATATCCTTTCAAACTTGTCAGGTTGACCTCTAGCTTTGTATGTCAACTTAATTAGTTGGAGCATCTTATTGACGTAGACCAGGGGTCAGCAACCTTTACTACCAAAAGAGCCATTTTGCCCCCTCTTCCACTAAAGAAATATAGTCTGGAGCCGCAAAACATAACACAGCTTATAAACTTTCAACCCTTTTTTAATTTTAACTGTTACAACAACAGAATACAACAAACAAAAGTGCAGTGTGCATGTGTAGGCCTACTTTGAAATAAATTAAGGTGTGGGACCGCAGTAAGGACCATGAGGAATCATCTTGCTGCGGCTCAGTCTTGCCTGTCACTCCTGGGACGTCTATACAGCCCTCGCACCTGCTGGCGGCTTCCTGAGTGTGCAACCACGGTAAGCTAACCGTTGGCTTACAGCGGACGCACACTCAAGAAGCTGCCAGCAGGTGTGAGGGCTGTATAGACGTCCCAGGAGTGACAGGCAAGACCGAGCCGCAGCAAGCAGGATGAAGAGCCGCGGGTTGCCTATCACTGATGTAGACAAATCTTATTGGGGAGCCATCCATTGCATTATTATTGTTTTCTTAGCATAGAAAAGTAGGGATCGCACCAGGACTCTAGTGCTATTAGCAGATAGTATGTCATCTATCAGGCCCAATAAGCATATTTCAGGAGCCTTCAGAGGGGGCAATGCCAGGGTATTCACTATATATGTGGTGACTTTCTCCCAATACCTGGATACAATAGGACATGTCCATACCATATGCCAAAACGAACCATCTCTTTCTCCACCTCTTACATGTTGGGAGTGGTATTTTCCCCATTTTGTGGAGCCTGTTAGGGGTAAGGTAGATTCTCATCAGAAATTTGTAATGAATAAGCCTATCCCGTGAGCTTATTAAAAATTGGTAGAGCCTTTCCGTTGCCTCCTCCCACTGGTCGTCACACAAATTGGGTATGTCCATCTGCCAGTCTATAGGCCATCTGGAATGGGGGGTGGGGGGCGTTGGTGGACTGCGGATGGGCATGGAGATGGAAGACCATTTTGGTGGGATCCTCTTTTCTTAGTTGAGTCAGCAGCCCTGGCTCCCCCATCTCCAGCTCACCCGACCCAAATTGTGTCATATAGATATGTGGTAACTGTAGGTAACGGTACATGGGTAGATCTGGGGTTTCAATCTTGTCCCTTAGCGTAACCATGTCTATAAACCTTGCGTGATTACTACGTCTCCAAGGTATTTCATATTTTTCGAGGTCCAAAACCAGATGGCCTCTGATTTGAAAGTCTTGTGTTGCCTTTTACTTATCCAGCATAATAAGCTATCTATATTTCAGGTCTATGTGAATAGACTCAATAACTGCCTGAGAAAAAATCCATGTGCTACTTGATTTAGGAACATACCTGGCTTCTCTCTTTACTAATATAACAAAAGCTTGGCTCTGTGTGCTGCTAGTTTTAAATAAGTAAACATTTTTAGGGCACAGGATGTCAATTGTGGGGCTTTACTTTCCTTTAATCACTTTAGATTTTTTTTTAATATCGCAGTTTTGTATTTTTATGGGGAGTTGTAGATGTATGATCCACATTTTTGTTGAAGGTAGCTGTCAGATGACAACAGAGGTGGAACTGAATGTCTTTCTACTTCTTACACCAAAACTTGACTCTTATCAGAACTTTGGGAATATAAAACAGTTGTTGCCTATGTGTAAATTATCTTTGTCTTTTTCTTTGCAACAGATCCTCTGAATCCTCCACTCCTTACTGCTAATCCCACTACTCGCCCAGTGCAGGGCAACAATCTAACATTACAATGCAATGCTGGGAGCCAGACTGTGTACAGTTACACTTTTCTCAGAGATGGTCAAAGTGTTTCCTGCTCTGCATCTCACATAACCTGTAACAACACCAGCCAGCTTCTGGATTTTCATCCAATCACAGAAAATGACAATGGAAACTACACTTGTATTATCAATAATCCAGTCAGCAGTAGAAGCAGCAGTTCAGTTGTGCTGGATGTGGCAGGTGAGAGCAAACTGAAGCAAACTTTGGCACAAAAAAGTTCAAGCAGCAACCTTTATTCCAAATAATTAAATCTTCCAGTGCACATCTAAACAGTGTCCCAAAATCAATCATACAGATGACAGATGAAAGGCTTTATTTTTGGCTAAGATTTTTTTATTTAAAAAAACAATTTTAATATGGTGCAAGGTTCAGAACACATTAATGCCCGGATGCAAAGGCTTATTAAATAAGAACTATGGAATGCAAGTTCGTACCATTTAGTACTCCATGCTTTAAAAATTGTAGTAAGTTTACAATTTACCAGACTTCTGGCTTTTAAATAATCTTAATTTAAATCTTTAATAAAAGCAATACAATAGCTAGACAACAAAAAGATTAAGATTGTTTGAGTCCTACAATCCAGTCTATAATTAAACTGGCCTTCTTTATAGAGAAGTTATCCCCCCCTGTTCATTTTTCAGAACAGCACCAACTACCTTAAATATAAAGTGGTCGATTCCATAAAAGGTTTCAGAATCAGTTGACCTAGCTAAAGGTTCTGCAACAAAGGCCTTTTAGCATATTGCAGTGATTGCATCTGGATTAATACACACAAGGCACAATCCATGTTGAGTTGTACTTTGAACAGACAATACATTTTTCTAGATGGAATCAGAGAAACACATCCAGAGGATAGTGGGACTCTGCAGTGGTTCTTGAATACCTTAGTCTTACTGACACTGCATTAGTCCATGATCGGGGCAATGGGCTTATTATTATCAGTGTCAGACTGGGGTACCAAAGGCCAACAAACTTGATATCTTGATATCAAGGGACAACAAACCCCTATTTACACAGTGCAAATTGTTCCTGTGAAAATCACCCAGCTAGCAGTATACAATTAACAACCTTCATTGTTTCTCCTGCTTTTGTGCTGTAATAAATATGGCGTCTGTCTTAACCCTGAATCCAATAAAGTCCTAAAATAATTACCATTTCTTAAATGGTTTCCTTTCAACAGGGACCTTGTATCAGTCTGTTTTTTGGAAAAAACAGACTGTGAATTCCACATAGATTATCATTAGTTATGGGCGAATTTATTCGCGAAACGCCCGTGAAAATTCGCGGCAAAAATTCGCCGGCGTCAAAAAAATGTTTCCGAAAAAACGGGCGCCGGCGTCAGAAACGGGCGCCGGCGTCGAAAAAATGCCGTTTTGCGAATTTTTCGCCCATCACTAATTATCATGCCTTCACACATTTTTATTTTGGAAACAAAATAGTAATAGTACTAGAAATAAATGCAAACCGAAGCAGAACCTAAAAAAACAGAATTTCCCAGTATCCCAGTCCGACCTTGATTACTACCCTGATCAAAATTTGAATACTTCCCACAGTGCAAAACATTAGCACATTAAGCCACAACTATTTCGTGATCAGACCACAAATTCCCATTCTGGTAATCTATAAAGCTGGTAGTGCATACAAGTAGAGATGTGCGGTTTCCTCTTCACATTTCTGGGATATTCTGAGATCAATGCTGCTGGTTTACAAAGGATTACATGTGAGAAAAAGTTATATTTGAAACATTATTTAATATCAACAATATTTTATGGAAATTACTATTATAATCCTTTTCACATGGGGGGGCCCATTTATCAACATTGTCATTGTAGTGGTTTTTGAAACCACAAATAAACACATTTTCTCTAAAGCCACGTATGCCATGTAATTTATCATAAGATCATAATATAAAAAGTATGAACAAAAAAAAACTGAGTGATGCATTAAAAATCAAAAAACTTGAGTTTTTCAGACAATTACTAGTGAAAAAAATCAAAAAAACTCTAAAAGTCTGAATGAATACAAAAAATGGTCCAATAGGATGAACGCAGCTTCTATAGGATCTCAACTACTTTTACTTGGAAATCTTTGAATTTGTTTTTTACACTTAATAAATATTGAATTTCTAGAAAAAATATTCAATATGTGAAAAAAACAGAAATTTGAATGTTACTAAGTCAGCCCCCTAATGTATTAATCAAGATAATATACTGGGTTGAAAATACTTGTCATCTTGACTAGTGATAAGCAAATTTTTTTTTGCCAGGCATGGATTCGCTGTGAAATTCTGCATTTTGCCATCAGCAAATTTTTTTTGCAAAACTGCACAAAAATCCACCGCAGCAAAAAAAGTCAGTTAGAAAAACCGCCCATTGAGGAAAAAAGTCGCCAAGACAAAAAGTTGCAAAGACAAAAAAGTTGCCACAAGAAAAATGGCCATTGACTTAAATGCATTTGGAGTGAGAAAAAATTGTCGAACACTGTTCAGGAACAGATTCATTCATCACTAACCTTGACATGTCTCATTTTATTTAACAGTAAAAGTCTCCAATGTCACCTTGCAAAATAATGCCTCAAAGCCAGTGACAGTGGATAAGGACTCCGTGGCTCTACAGTGTTCATCCCTTGGGACAGAGGTCAACTACACCTGGACCCTCCGTGAATTAGACCTTCCTCTCAACCCCCGGTATCGCCTGATCAATAATAACTCCACTCTAATTATCAGTCCTGTCTCTAGAGAGGATCGTGGATACTTCACATGCACTGTTGCAAATTATCTAAACAAAGAGACAAGCCCTATTTTGACACTAAGCTGTGAGTACATTGATGACTGTCAACAATTCTAAACACAAAGTAGTATGTTTAAATTCCATAATCAAGCTTCTACTATGAGCTGCAAGTATTTGGAAGTAATTGGAATGAAGTGGCCTTAGTGGAATGGCACACACCCAAATTATCAATGTACAGTACATGAAATGAGGAACTATAAAGTATAAATAGGTATAGAAAAAGGTACATTATGTTGTGACATTCTCAGCTATAACTCTCTGTAACTTGGCAGAGCTATAAATCAAGTGTGTATTTAGACTGTGGGAAACCAATTCCCTGTTTTTGTCAGCAGTGTAAGCAAATATATAGGGTTTAGTACGGTTGGAAAAAAGCTTCTCGTCTTACAGTATTCTTAAACTATTAGAAGACCTTTAGGTTTTGGTGCGTCATAAACCGTCTTGGCTTTTTACAAAATATGTATAATTCTTCAGAAGAATTCAAGAACCATATTGGTTTATAGAGCAGAGGTATTTATGGCTCAATAACTTGAGAATCTTTAGTCACCAGAAAGCAGTATACAAAGCAACAAAAGACCTCAAAGCAAGACAATAGTTTTGGCCATGCCAAAGTTGATGATCAGTTCCAGATGGTCAGCTAAAACTTTAGGGCCTCAATGCCACAACTTTGGCCTCACTGTGGAAGGTCCTTCTTTTATAGAGTTGCCTTTACAAAGGCTCAAGCGAAGATAAACTGTTCTAGCCCTCACTCTTATAGGGTACTGCTGAGCATTATTTCTGTGCCATGATAAAATAACCTTTTTTTGGGAAGGTGTTGCAAATGTTAGGTAGTTTGCATAGAATAGAAGTAACACTTGCAAAATGTTCTGGAACTCCTTTTCCAGGATCCTCCTGCTATGTAACCAGGCAGCAAATGCTCAGGACTGATGTTCTACAGTAACAGCTGGAGGAGCATCTGCTGAACCTTTATAGATATGAAAAGGCTCATTTACAAACACAACACGTTGCCAAGTGCCCTTTTTGGACACAAATCTCTTTTTTTATGAACCTAATGCTATTGCATGAATTATCATGTGAATCTGAGACATTTTTAAGCCAACATTTGCAAGGTAGGCCTGACTTAGCTTCCAGCATGCTAATGAATGCAGCATTAATAATGGTATTACAAGCATTGGACCTGCTATCCAGAACCTGGGGTTTTCTGGATAATGGATCTTTCCGTAATCTGGATCTTCATTCCTTAAATCTACTAAAAAGTTATGTAAACATTAAATAAACCCAATAGGCTGGTTCTGCTTCCAATAAGGGATGATTTTGTTTTAAAATGACTGTTAATATTACTGTAAAAAGGAAATCCTTTTTAAAAATTTGGATTATTTGGATAAAATTAGGTCTATGGGAGAGATATCCTAGAAGAAAAATAGGCCCAAGGTTCAATTGTGCCTTTGGCGCTGGCTTTTTATTTTTAGTGACTATGGGAGACATAGCCTTTCCTTAATTCGGAGCTTTCTGGATAATGGGTTTCCGGATCCCATACCTGTATCCTCAAATTTGCATTTCACCAGACAGTAAAAAGCAATTCCTTGGGTTCCCTTGCATCAATGTGTGCACTTGGGCATTATTCATCAGAGCAGGCTGAGTAAGTGTCACTACATGACCTACTACACTAGAGGAGTGGGGCATAGAGGAGTGGCAGACAATATTTGATTGACAGCTGCGATTTTTAAATGAGCTTACAACAGCAATGAATGCTTTAATAAAAAATAGAAATTGGATTTCATGATTTTTGAAAAGGACTTTTATTATACAGATTTTTGTGTCTGGGTGACAGGTCCACTTTAAGAGACAATTTATTGTACTCTCCATTAGTATATGGTACGGTTTACACTGACAGATTATGCTGTCTAGTGAAATAGTGACTTACAGTGGTCAGATTTAAGAAAAACTGCAGAATGCTTGCCAATATGTACTTTCTGAATAAAGCATCTTTTTGATAAAAGGTTATTTTTCTAAGAAAGAAAAATCAATGTTGTAATTTTACCTGGCAATATGGCAATTCTTTGACACAGTGTTCAGAATAGTAAAATGATATTCATTGCTTATTAGAAAGTCCAATACTTTTGATAAAAACACCTACTCAACATGGCGATTGGGCAAACACAGAATGACACGTATCCCCTTGACTCTTCCTCCACAGGGGCTCCAGATGGGCAGATTACTTGTGGGGCGGTGCGTTTGGATGATAGCATACAGCTCTTCTGTTCCTGGCCAGGAGGGTACCCTGCTGCCGACCTCAGTTTGACGTTTGCTTACATGGAGGAATCAGGAACAGACAAAGTGACTGAAAATGTTTCCTTGACCCCTCCTGCAAATGTATTAAATTGTGAAGGACGCCAGGGATGGACACAATACTGTTCACTGATAATAGGTGACTTTTGCTTCCCCCCTTTGCAGTCTCCAAATTTTTAAGGTCTCCCTTATTTAAAAAAAAAGAAACCTGTTATGCTTTGTCAATCCAGATCAGAAGTGAATGTTCACATTAAGGGGCACATTCACTAAGCTCAGGTGAATGAATACAGGAAATACAGGAGTTTTTTGTGCTCCTCGACTATTGAATTGGCGTAAATTCGCCTGAGTAGAATGATTCGAATAGATCGAGCGAAAAACGGCTGCGACTATTCGCCCATTCTATAGTCGAAGTACTGTCTCTTATAAAAATCATTCTACTGCCTACTTCGCCAGATTAAGCATACCGAGTAGCTTTAAAAGCCTATGGGAAAGTCCCATAGGCTTTTTTTCTACGTTTTTGATCGAATAAAAAAAGGCATTAGATCGAATGAAAATCCTTCGATCGAATATTCGATCGCTCGACTATTCGCCGGGCGAATATTCGCCTATTCGACTATTCGCCAGCGCGTAAATTCGCCCGAATTCTCTATTCGATTCTATTCTCCAGTCGAATTTCAAGGGATTTAACCCCTCAAAATTCGACCCTTGATTCATTTGCCCCTAAATGTCACCCTAGTTAGCATTAAAGGGAAAAATATACCCCTTTTGAGCTCATGTAAGAGTAAAAATGTGCGTACAACCAACACGTTCAGAACTTCTAAAGATAAACATATATATATATATATATATATATATATATATATATACAGTCTGTAGTGGAGCACTCGCAATATATACAACCGCCTGGGTGCTGGTTATAGCATAGCATAATAAACAGAAATAAAACCGCACTCCAAGGTCTTGATATGATGAAAAAGGTGATAAAGTTTAATTCAACGTTTCGGCACGCTTAACTCGGGCCGTCTTCAGGAAGTGAAGACGGCCCGAGTTAAGCGTGCCGAAACGTTGAATTAAACTTTATCACCTTTTTCATCACATCAAGACCTTGGAGTGCGGTTTTATTTCTGTTTATATATATATATATATATATTTTTTTTTTTTTTTTTTTTTTGAACGATATACCTGATTCCATAGATCAAAGGAAACCATGCTAATCTCTCTGATTAATAGGAACCATTTCCCAACCCTCCATCGTCTCACAGAGCCATTGAACTCCTTCTTTGCCTTGTTCCATTCAAAAGATTATTCTGTTTTATTTCCTTGTATTTATATACTGTAACACCATAATATTTCCATAGCATTTTAAAGATTATACATCCTTCACATCAGTTTCTGCCACAGTAGAGCTAATAATCTAAGGTCCTTATCATGTTCACACACACAATGGTGAATTTTAATCAGTAGTTGATTAATTTGCCTTCATGTTTTTGGAGTGTGAGAGGAAACCAGCAAGGAGAAACTTCCCAAACTTCTTGCAGTTAGTGCCCAAGCTAGAATCAAAATCAGGACCCAGTGCTGCAATATAGTGCTACCCACTGAGTCACATGCTGCCCTCCATAGTGGGTGGTGCATAGAGTGTTTGAAAACGAGGGGTACTTCAAGTTCCAGAATCCATCACTTCAGAATCAAAGAAGGTGAGAGAGGGGTTGAATGAAGAAGCTTCTATGATTTTCTGGTCTCTTGTATGTATAATAGTCACCCACCACATCAAGGAAGTGGCCCAGGTGCACCGCCCTGAGCCCTCAGCACAGGGGGGCGGACAAACCGACGAACAATGGAGCAGGCACTTAAAAAAGCAAGACTTCCACCAGGCAAATGTTCAAGTGAAGAATTTATTGTGTCAAACAGCCTGATGCGTTTTGTGTTCCAAACACTTAATCATAGGCCTATGATTAAGTGTTTGAAACACGAAACGCGTCAGGCTGTTTGACACAATAAATTCTTCACTTGAACATTTGCCTGGTGGAAGTCTTGCCTTTTTGAGTGCCTGCTCCATTGTTGTCGGAGGGGTTGAATGACTCAAGCCTAAGGGGGGGGGCTGGGAAATAGTTCCCACAAATCAAAGAGAGAAAAAGATTATCATGACTTCCTTTTAATCTGTTGAATCAGGTATGCTTGTATAAAAAAAGAAAATCTGATTTTTCACAGTTCAGATAGTGTTTATGCATCTTTTTTTATGTAAACCTAACTGAATGAGTACATGCCAAAAGCTATTTTTTTTTACCTTTACATCAATGGTGGAGATTAATCCCCAGCAGGAAAACTGTACTACTCTTTTGTGGCAAATCTCCTGAAAATAACTTGCCATTAAGGTCCATTGGGAGTAATGCAAGTAAACAAGTGATTTAATCTGCTCTTTTGCTTTTTTGCAGACACCCCAAAGTCCTCGGGGCTTACCAGTGACACAGTAATTGAAGGTGACTGGGGAAAGAAAGCCATTTTGTTTGTACCTCTGACCTATGAAATTAGGAAAGAAAACATCATTGTCCCACAACAAATGCTTCCTGCAACGTTCACCTGGTACAGACTCACACCTGAGCCGGTACCTCTTCTCCTGGGAGAGAACTTCACAGTAATTTCTAATGATTCTGTTTCTTATTTGGTGGTCACTTCAGTGACCAGTGATGTAACTGGAAAATATATGTGCACAGCAGAAAATCTGATTGGAAAAACAAGCTTCAACTTTACTCTACGTCTAAGTGAAGGTCAAGGTAAGAGTAAATTTTACATTATACAATCACCGTGATTATCACCACCAAAATCTCTAATAACAATCCTGAAATAAAATGTAAGTGAATCTAAAAAACTCAAATTTACCATATAATAAGAAAGGCCTTAAGAAGAACATAAGTATGTACATAAGTATGTACATAAGTACATAAGAACACAATATTGAATACCTTAGCAAATCCAAGAGGAATAAGCTTGCTCAAAAACTATGGAGAAGTGTTTTTAAAAATAGCTGTGAATTAATTTGTTTTAAGATTAGTGCCCATTTTTCAAGTGAAAATGTTGTACAGTAAGGGCATTTTCGAAAGATCTGTCCCGATTGAAAATTTCATCATCTCAACACATGGATTTGGTATCAGCAGCCATAGAACCAGAAAGTTTTCAAGATCAACAAGATCCACTTGTTAACTATCTCTTTAATGAAGTGAACTTTAAATACTTTAAAGCTCCCGATGGCTAATCCAAAAGGCAAATACAAAAGCAAGTAAGGTTTTAACCTAGGAACTATCAGTGCGTATGTCTGACAAAAATATTTAATTAAGACATAAATATGGTTTCATGAGAGACAGATGTTAGCAAAAAGTTAGCAGAAAGATAAATCTTTAATAGTAAGAATCAGTGTGATCCTGGATCTGCATTTAAGCCTGCAAAATTGCAATTGATATGCACATTAACATTGTAAATTAATCTGAATCACAGCTGATTTCTTTATCTATATTTTTTTAAAGAATTTTGCAGAAGGATCACGTTGAGTTTAGTAATTGAACTGAAACCATGTAGGGTAGAGGGTTCCATACCATGACAACTTTTTTTTCTTTAGTTAATGATCAAGTAAATCATTTTGAAATCAATGCTACATCCTGTTAATTTTACAGCTAGGGATATAATTTGGCATTGGCAATCTACTGGAATTATTTTATGATTATTAATATCAGCCTCTTTATAATATGTCTATAAAGACTACCGAGTTTGATATATTGATGCATTGTTTTTTATGTAGGTCAACTGCATTTTGCAACAAAATATTGTTCAGGATGTTAGGTAGACATATCTGTCTCTTGCTCTCCATGCAGGGTCTTCTGGTATTTTCCTGAGTCCTGGTGCTGTTGCTGGAATTGTTATTGGTGCCATTGCTGCTGGTAGTATTATCAATCTTATCATCGTCCTACTCCAGAAAAAACTCACAAGTGGTAAGAAGTATGGAAAAGTATACATGAAATTATGTAACTATGGAAGATCATTTAAGAATGCTACCTCTAATTATATGAAAGTGCAGCAGCAGACCCATAACATACCTAATACCAAATAGGTTTTGTTCCAAGCTGTTATGTGTACACCGAGTGAGTGAAGATGACCACAGCAGAGCACTCTGTGCATCAGTGTTATCCTAGAGAAGGACTGATTTTGGGAGACATTTCCAATTGTGTTTTTTAGCTTTATTGTATTAGAGAAAGAGAATGTATAACATGATTGTTCTATTATATAGACTGTGGCACTTTTCAATCAAATTAAAAGATGATATTGGATATTTAATCAGGGAGGTGTTACCGAAAATCTTAGTACCCAGCATTTGTCATTGAGATTGTAAATAATGGTGCTGTATATAAAAGTGTCATCAGATATCTTGAATTTCTTCAGTTCAGATTTAGAGCAGATCTACGATAAACTGTGGTGTAATATCTTTCCTCTCCTTATCTAGTCTGAAGATAACAGTAGATGTAGTTGTGGTTACATATACGAAAAAAACCAACTTCTCCATTCTCTAGACAAGAAAGGCAACAACAATCCAGTCTAATGATATCTCCAGATAATTGGTGTGAAGAAAGAAAGATTACTTAGTGATTTCAGGAGTGTGGGAACCAGATATCATGCTGAATTTCTATTGCCCTCTATTGTCTGTAATTAGTTTATGGCAGGGTTCCCCAACCTATATTTTACCGTGAGCCACATTCAAAAATAGAGAGTTGGGGAGACACACAGGCATGCAAAAACTTAATCGGGTGCCAACAAAGGGTTGTAATTGCCTTCTTGGTGGTCCCTATGCGGACTGGCAGACTATAGGAGGCTTTATTTGGCAGTACACCTGTTTTTTAGGCAACCAAAACCTGCCTCCAAACCAGGAATTAAAAAAAAAGCTCCTGAGGCCACCAAGGGGTTTGTGAGCAACATGTTGCTCGCGAGCTACTGGTTGGGGATCACTGGTTTATGGACTACATTTTTTAGGGTGACACCAACTCCAGGATGCAGTTTAGAATTTGGATGAATTTTAAGGGGCCTACTTGTTAAAATTCAAGATTGATTTTTTCTGAGATTTGAGATACTCGTGTTTAAACATGCAATGTTTTACAATTTGAGTTTTTAAAACATTTCAGAAAGTATAATGAAAAATGTACTGCTTAAATCTGGCGGGCTTCTGGTTTAGTCATTGGGTATTTAAGACATTTATTTTGGTTAAACATTTAAATTTGTCAAAATGAATGGTACAATGAGATTTTCATTGTGATCAAGTTTTTTTTCCCCATAATGCAACCAAGCAGAAAACTTCCAATCTGAAATCTGAGGTTTTTAGTGATTAGATTTTGAAAAAACTCAAATTCATAAATCATCATCCATGTATTCATCTTAACCAGATCTGAACCCTTAAAGTTATGTGACTTAACATGACAATTTTTTGTTCACTATTGGTCTGAATTAGAAAGTGCAAATTAGGGTTCAGATTCAGTTGAGAATTCAGCCAAATCCATTGTGGGTGATTTGGTTTTTTGTAGATACAAAAATGATGGATCTGGTGCATCCTTAGATATTCTGGATATGTCCTGTGATATAAAAAAATAGCCAATTGTTTTTAGAATGTACACATCAAGCCCGCCAATATTCTGTCTCTATAACACCGCAGTTTACCTGAATTTCCTTGTTTAGCAGTTAAGTCTTTCCTTAAAGGAAAACTATACCCCCAAAATGAACACTAAAGCAACAGATAGTTCATATCATATTAAGTGGCATATTAAAGAATCTTACCAAACTGGAATATATATTAAAGTAAATCTTGCCCTTTTACATCTCTTGCCTTGAGCCACCATTTTGTGATGGTCTCTGTGCTGCCTCAGAGATCACCTGACCAGAAATACTACAACTCTAACTGTAACAGGAAGAAGTGTGGAAGCAAAAGACACAACTCTGTCTGTTAATTGGCTCATGTGACCTAACATGTATGGTTTGTTGGTATGTTTGTGAGTACAGTGAATCCTACGATCCCAGGGGCAGCCCTTATTTTTTAAAATGGCAATTTTCTATTTATGATTACCCAATGGCACATACTACTAGAAAAGTATATTATTATGAAAATTGTTTATTTACATTAAGCAGGGTTTTACATATGAGCTGTTTTATGCAATATCTTTTTATAGAGACCTACATTGTTTGGGGGTATAGTTTTCCTTTAAAGCCTTTCCTGTGACTGCCCATTCAAGGCAAAGCTATATTCTCTATCTCTTCCCGCTTATCATTCCAGACCAGGGTCTCAAATACTTATGGGTTCAAATTAAGATTAGGCTTACAGTTTATGTATTGCATTTCAATTGCTGTTGACTATTGTAAGAAAATATTGCAGTTTTACTAGAAAGAGTTCAGACTGAGATTCTAGACCTGGGTAATCTATGCGATGTTATCTGAAATATAGTAATGGGCGTATCTGACCCGTTTCATTTCACTGAAAATTTGCCAATTGTATTGAAGTCTATGGGCGACCAATTTTATTTTTGCGGGTCAACAATTTTTTTCACCCGTTGTAGTCTATGGCCGTCCTTATCGTGGTGAAGCGTGGCGAAAAAAAATTCGCTCATCACTACTGTAATAGCCCAACTTGGTTTTATACTAGTATATGAGTAAAGAATATCTGCATTCTCCCTGACTTCATGCAGATCTTGAGCTGATTCCCAGGAATATTACATTATATTCAATGCACAATACTGATATACATTTTAATTCATATTTTCAGATAAAAGGCAACAAGCTGAATATATAACACCAATTAAGGAGTTTGTGAGTATTACAACAATTTTAAAATGTTAATTGAAAATTGGTTTAAAGCTTTTTGTTGTCTAAATACAGTATACAACACCAAAAGCATTTCATGTGGGTTTTTGTGATGTATAAAGAGGTAAAGGGGAAGTTCACCTACAAATTAATTTTTTGAATGTTTAAAGATGAAACATTTTTAAAGAATTTTCAGTGTGTCTATACATATATATATTGCACTTTTAATTTATTGGGCTTCCTATTTTGATCTTTCGAGCCTGAAATTAAACATTATCTTGTTGCCATGGATACCGACCCCAGAAAAAAAGTCAAACTGATTGCAATCTTATATAGTGTAACATTGCTTATCTTTCTCATCAGGTCCAATTATAACCTCCACATTAAGCCCTAGCAACCTGATTAGTTTATTTCCTTGCCCGAGACTTGAAAAAAAACAATAAACAACATGAATCCCAGAGAAATGAAGAGTAACTGCAATGTGCCTTATATATATTATATTAAAATATATATATTATATATATTATTGCCAAAACCATGCTGAAAAATAATTAACCAGTAATTAAAAATGAACTAATTAATAAGCACAAAGACACTAATAATTGTATTTATACAATTCTAGTAGGACATACAAATTAGAGAACCTAGTAAAAATGTCTGTGTTTGTGTGAAAACAAACACAGGAAGAGACATATTTATTAATTCAATTATTTATCAAAAATCAAAATACTGGGTTGAATTTTTCACTGAAAAAACAAAGACTTGAATGTGCACTTATTTAGTAAAAACCACAAAACTCAAAAACTCAATTGAAAAGTTTAATTTTGTTAAACAACTCCCATTGGCTTTCTTCTACATAAATTAGCCGCCTTTTAAATGGCAAATTTTTATATTAAAGGGTTATGCAATTTATAAATATCAAACATTCGAGTTTCAGAAACGAATTCAAATTCACTATTTTAGCTTAAAAACACGTGAATCATTGTAAAAACTTGAATGTTAATAAATCTGTTTCTAAGGGGCTGTTATATTAATCTTTGAGGTTGCTTCCCACAATCCCATTTTATGTGATTTTTTCGTAAATATGTAAATATTTATAGATAATTAATGTAACATATTTATATATATATAATTCATGTAATATATTATATATAGATTTATAATTCATCATGGGTCAGGTATCGGAATGGGTGAATTTTTTTGCCTTGTTTCGCCTTGGAAATTACACCCATAAACTTTAATGGCAGTCAGCGACAATTCAACGGCAGGGAATTTTTGGCAAAACAAAATGGCTCAAATTAGCCCATCCCTAGTCAGGTATGGATACCATTATGTTAAAGTGCGCATTTAATATCTCTCACACTTTTTTATAAATTGAAAGGGGTTTTATCGCATGCAGATTCTTTTGTCATTGACAAAAAATCCAAAAAATATTTAAATCCGAAAAAAAAGCTACCACCTAAAAATTGCCACGGTTTGAATTTCTTCAAAAAAACAACTGTGGATTAATAAAAGAGAGCAGGAAAAATACATTTAAAAAAAGTGCGATAAAGATTTCTAAAAGCTTTAATATTGTTTACCCAAACCTACTTTCCATTCATAATAAATCTGCCCCTCTGTTTTCTCTGACCTGTATCACCCTTCAGTGACTTTAAGGGAGAGATTATCCATTATAGCATGTGGCACTGCATATAGCAACCAGAACCAGGCAGAGGTGACTCAAGGGCCCACCACCCAGCCACTGCAAGAGGTGGTTGCTGGAAGCAGCTGACTTGCAGGCAGGTGGCAGGGCCCAACAGGGTCGGGCCCACTGTGGATTTTCCTGGTGTCCTGGAGGGCCGGTCCAACCCTGATAGTAACTCACCTTGCAAACATGTGCGGATAACTCAAAATTACATTCTTGGGACATTGTGATGATATATCTGCCATCTTGCACTAGCCTTAAGCTCCCCATAGACGCGACGATTCTTCTTGCCAAACGACCGATTTTAGCGAAGTCTGACCAATCCTTCGAAATTATCATGCAGTTAGTGGGATTCGAACGATCAAACATCTTGCGATTTTTCGGCGGACATCTGTCAGGAAATTCTTCGGCCAGGTCAAAAAATCTTTGTCAGTCCCAGTGCAATCTATCTATGTTTGCAGTGACAAGCAGGCAGCTACCCTTTTTTTCCTGGCAAATTGGTCTTTTTAGTTGATGGTCAATTTGTACAATCGTATGATCGTTCCGAGAAAATCGTGGTCTCACGATGAGGATCGGATCTTTTAAAAATCTATGGCCAGCTTTACTGTGTAGTCAAGGGAAACTAAATGAAAAATTAAAAGCTTACTTAAATTAATAAGATATTTTGAAACTCATTTTTGCGGTCATTCTGTAATGGCTGACATTGTGTGTTTGGAACCTAGTTCCAATTGTACTTAAGTACAGGTATAAAGAAAAACACTTGTAGAAAAGGTTTTTCTGATCAGTTACAGATGACTTTCTCTGAATAGCAATAAAATATTTTATTACCGCACACCTCCTTCCACTTTTCTGCGTGGTGGTGCTGGTCCTCCGTTGACCAAGCCCGGTCTCCTTACTGCTATGCAATTTCAAAAAACGGTCCGCAAACACCAATGTTGCAGTCGGGGATTGTGCCCCTTTTATTAATGCCACCAACAATCAACGTTTCGGGGGGAACACAGCCTCCCTTCTTCAGGATAAATTTATCCTGAAGAAGGGAGGCTGTGTTCCCCCCGAAACGTTGATTGTTGGTGGCATTAATAAAAGGGGCACAATCCCCGACTGCAACATTGGTTTCTCTGAATAGCAGCCATGTCACCATTTTCTTGCAAACTTTCATGAAGTAATGTAATTTGTGTTTCATTTTTACTTTTCTCATAGCCACAGTCTGGAGTTCAAAACCCATACATGGTGAGAGATCCTCTGCATCTAATTTGGAATTTTTAAGACAAAGACAACCCTTAAAGTGGACCTGTCACCCAGGAGTCTGTTAGCATTAGAAACTCTAACTGACAGGTTGAGATGGGACAGTCAGGTTGGCAAAACAGTCAGGTTTAGGAACATCAAGTAACAGAACTAGCAGCACAAAAATAATCAACATGACCTATAGGTAAATTTAAGGGGCCCATTTACTAAGGGTCGAAGTGAATTCAAAAGTGAATTTTCCAATTCAAAAACTTTTAATTTCAAAGTAATTTTTGGGTACTTCGACCATCGAATAGGCCAAATTCGACTTTGATTCAAATTGAAAACTTCGAGTATTTGAAAATTGAAGAACTGTCTCTTTAAAAAACTTCAACTTCGACACTTCGCCACCTTAAACCTGCCGAATTGCTATGTTAGCTTATGGGGACCTCCTAGAACCTATAGCCAACATTTGGCTAAGTTTTTAGAAGTCAAAGTTTTGTTTTTTAAATCGTTGATCGATCGATTAAATAGTTTGAATCGAAGGATTTAATCGATCGATCAAATGATTTTTCTTCGATCTAATATGTCCATATTCGATCAAAAAAAAATTTGACTTTGAATTTCGAACTATTGCAATTAGATGGTCGAATTTCGAAGTTTTTTTCACTTCGAAATTCGCCCCTTAGTAAATGTGCCCCTAAATGTAGATAAATATTTTGAAAAGAAAATTTTTAGTATCAGTATCACTAACACTGAAATCAGTGTGCACAAATGATGCAAAATTATGGTTTTATGAAATAATAAAATTAAATAAATAAAAGTTGCACAAAATGTCATCTGTAGTAATATTCCAACATACCATCCATCAAATACCTTGACAAATGTAATAAGCAATAAACTTTTTCCCCATTAGTCTAATAACACCACAATTCCAATGTTGTTTATGTTTCATCTCTACCTTTTTTTTTTTTTTTACAGAATGGGCCTCGAATTGCAACGACAGTACAGCAACCAGTGGTAAGGCATCCTTTTTTTTGTTAAATCCCAAACCTCATGTCCATATTTCTGCATTTTATTCATTAAAGACCTTATTGGTAAGCGTGTTCGCACCATAAAGTTAGGGTAGAGCCAGTTGGTATTTTGCCCAAACCTCAACTTAACTGGCTTACAGGATGGGCCTTGCCAACCTCTACTTCACTCCAATAAGGAGCACCCTATAATCTGAGATTAACTGTCTCTGGGGTCCATATATATTTGGGGGAAACAAAGTTATTTCCAAGAATGATAGTGTTTTGTTTTAACCTTTTTTTATATTTAAAGAATAGTCCTGGAGTTGCACAAGAAGAACCATATACGGTGAGGCACCATCTGCATCTAAACTCCATTCAGAACAGAAGGCGAGACAGAAGGAAAGATAATACCACTGACTTCTGTACAGATATATTATCGTTTCGGCAAAGCCACATTTCCTAGTACACAACACAGCAGCCCACTAACCCATACCACATTTTAATAAATGTTGCCCCAGCAGTACATCTTAATTGCAAAATCCATGATTCATCTGTGAGTAGTATAATATAGTATGAACGTTTCAGTACACTATTTGTGGCAGCTACACTGCACCTGACCTGATAAATAACCCCTAGGCCATTATCAGCACAATAACTACAGAACACAGACAACTCATCCACTACACTTAGGGGTATATCATCTGTTATCCAGAAACCCATTATGCAGAAAGCTCAGAATTACAGGCCATCTCCCATAGAGCCCATTTAAACAAAAAATTCAAAAGCAGTACCTTGTACTTGAAACTAAGTTGCATGAATCCATACTGGTAGCAAAACAACCTAATTGGGTTTATATGGTGTTTAAATGTTTTTATCAGACTTAGGTAATGGAGATCCAAATAATGGAAAGATTATTGATAAACCTTGAGCATTCTGGATAATAGATGTTATACATGTGTATTATAAATAAAACAATAACTTAATGTGAATGTTTTCTGAATGTGTTATTGGCAAACCAATATTCATTCTAATTATTTGTTTCTAAATTAACAAGTGTCTTTCCACACAGACCCTAGAATGTATGGATAATAATGAATATGACATGATCAAGCCCTCCCTATCATTTAGGGTAAGTACTCTAGAGTCAGAAGGGTACATTAGTATCAGTAACTGACATGATACAATTTTGCAAGCATGTTAATAAATGAGCAATAGCCACAGAGAAGAAAACTCAATGTATTGTCCAACATCTAACAGCTTATCTCAAAACACCTCATCATATAAAGCAATGATCCCCAACCAGTAGCTCGTGAGCAACATGTTCACCAACCCCTTGGATGTTGCTCCCAGTGGCCTCAAAGCAGGAGCTTATTTTTGAATTCCAGGCTTGGAGGCAATTCTTAGTTGCATAAAAACCAGGTGCACTGCCAAACAGAGCCTCAATGTAGGTTTTCAATCCACATAGGGGCTACCAAATGGCCAATGACCACAGCAGTTATTTGGCCTCCTCAAGAACATATTCATGCTAGTGTTGCTCTCCAACTCCTTTTACTTCTGAATGTTGCTCACGGGTTGCAAAGGTTGGGGATCCTTGATATAAAGTATATAACTGGCCAGCCTGAACTGCTGCACTTCCTTACATTCAGTCACACATGCTTTTTTTAACAATCATTTGAAAGTACAATCTTCTTCTATACTTCCTTGATGCCATCTTGCAGGTGTCCTTGCAATGTCACCCAACAGTACAAATGTGTCAGGGAACATGAACATAAGTGCCAGTCAGTGACCAGGCTGGATGTAAATTATGGGGAAAGAATTCTGACAATCCCTACAGAGAACCATTCAGAAGTAATGGTTTAGTGTGCCCTATAAAATGTGGTATTTTTATAAATTACGTTTTCTTGTCCTCTAAACAAACGACAGCCAAATAATCCTCAAATATCATATTTTCAGAAAAAAATCACAGGGAGGTATTAATCCTCATTTTTGGGGTCTAGAGAAAAGAAAACAACCAGCAACAAAATGCACAAGAATTTTTTAACCATTTTCATTACATTAAAAAACCGTGACAGTATTTACAGTAGCATTTTTTTCACAAAAGAACTTGTATCAAAAAAAAACTTGCATTGTTCTATTAATTTTCAATGAGCTGAAAAACTCAATATGCTTTTATAAACTGGGGAAATGAATCAATACAGTATATTAAGTGACAATTCCCAGTGACTTCTGTAGAAACTCACCAGATTAACTTTGCCGAGTTTTTTCTGGCTTTATTTTTCATTAATAAATCCTAACTATTTGGGGTTTTAGAAAATTTTGTGTGTTTGAATAGAGAGAAAAACGCTAACTTGATATTCAATATATAACCACCTTAGAAGTAATATACATTTTAAAGACTGAATCAATGGTTTTAAAAATCCTTAGGCTGGTGCTAAAGGTCCATAAAGATTAATAGGAAAGGGCTAGTGCTAAAGGCCCATTAGGTTCATAGCAAATGGCAGAACTTTTCTCTGGAAGACCTTTTTGATCAGAACTCAGTAACCATCTGAAAGTACATTATAATTTCTCGTCCAGCAGTCAGAAAGCACATAGTACACTTATTCACTTTTAGGACACATGGGTATGACAGTGTATTCCACAAGTCTAAGCAGAGTGTGCTCCACCTGTAGGCATACTTGTGTGTTTGGCCACTATAAGCGTGGCAACCTACTGAGATGAACCTGTCAATGAGGGTTTTTGATATTTTTTTTAATTTTGGCAAGTATACAAGAGAAGAAGTTTCCTTAATGGTTCTCAATCTCTTTTCTATTTCAGAATGTGGCGCTTTAAACCACCATATGGAAAGCAACACCATGATATATACAGTTCTACACTGAAGTCTTTTTTTCCTCCACCTTCAATTTGCCTATTTGCTTCAGCTCAGAAGCAGGAGAAAAGTCGGAGCCAAGGACAGCAACCAAAAGTGAGGGGATCAAGAGAGTAATAACTATAACTGCAAAGGGCTACTAGAATTTGTACAAAAATAAAGAATTAACTATTGGCTAAGTGCTTTAATTGCTCTATTAGGGCTCCTTTTCCCAATGCACATTAATACAGGTTAAAACACCATGAGCAAGGGCCCTAATACAGAGAATCTATTTTAACGAATCATCTTCTTTGGTGTGTATGAGGCATTAGCAGCTACAGAACTGAGGCTCGGCCTAGAATCAGAATAATGCTGCACTACTATGTATTCTGTGTGCATCTTACTATTTTCTCCATGTCTTTTCTCTCCTTTTCTCTCCTTCTAAGCTCCTGTTATGTGTATTAGAGGTTGATAAATTATGCCAATATATAAGAATACTTATAGAATGTTGATTTCTAAGGTACATAGTCGTTTCTATTTTGATGATTATTGTTAAAGTTGCCCATTTCTAACATACCAAAAAGTTCTTCAAAGCTGATGAAAGGCATAAATTGTTTTTGAAAATTGAATGAAAATGTAACTGTGTTATTAAAACTGTACTTAAAGACAATTTCTTTTATAGTATTCCAATGAAAAACTTTAGCGGCTCATGAAGAGATTGTGATGTTTTTTTTCCCCTCTCACTTTGCCCAAAACAGAGATATTAGCTTCCTATAGGAAACAGTGAATCTTGCTTAGTATAAAGAGAAGAAATTTAATTCAAAATGTCATATAAATGGAGGTTGAATTTCTTTATGGAATAGGAAAAGAACTGCCAAAGTTGGAACATGTCTAACACCTGCTGGAAAATGAAATATTTCAGTTAGAATGAAAGTTTTATAAACAGAAATAGAATTTTCATATATTTTTGAGTTTTCAAAAAAAACTGTAGTTCCTGTCTTATTCCTACTGCACCCTTAATATGCAATTTTTTTTTTTTTAAAGGGGTAATAAGACTGACTTAGTTATATAGTTAGTTTGGGTTGAAAAAAGACCAAAGTCCGTCAAGTTCAACCTTTCCAAATGAAACCCAGCATCCTTACATAGAAACACTCACACTGACCCCTCCATTCACTCACCAACTATATATACACCAATATCCATATTAATTGTAGATTTTAGTATCACTGTGGCTTTGGATATTATGCTTGTCCAAGAAATCATCCAAGCCACATTTAAAAGAATTAACAGAGTCAGCCATCACAACATCATCCGGCAGTGCAGTCTACAACCTCACTGTCCATACTGTGAAGAACCACCTACTGTGCGTTGTTTCAAATGAAAGTTCTGTCCCTCTAGTCTAATGGGGTGGCCTCTGGTGCAACGATACATTTTATGGGGAAAAAAAGATTTCCCATCATGTGTCTATAATGCCCTCTAATGTACCTATAAAGAGAAATCATGGGGCAAATTCACTAAAGAGCGAATTGGCTAACGCTAGCGCAAATTCGCCAGCATGATGTCATTTCGTTACTTCGCCGATTACTAACGGTTGCAGGTGTAAATTCGCTAGCGAAGTGGACCTACTTTAGCGCTACTTCACACCCTTACGCCAGACGAAGTTGCACTATGGCAAAGGGAGGTAACTACGCTAATTCACTAACTTGCACATTTTACTGAACGTTACCTCTTGCGCCAGACTTACCTTTGCCACTTTAGACCAGGTGAAGTGCAAAAGTGTAGATAGGGCTTGCTTAAAATAAAGTTGAACTTTATTTGCCAAAAAATTACACTGCCTGGAATTTACTACCACTCTTTGTAATCTATTTTTCAGCCAGTTCACTATCCAAGTTCTGGGCTAATATTCCTTAATATAAAGGGATTCTATCATGTTTTTATGGCATTGTTTTTATTTCTAAATTACACAGTTTACATTGCAAATAATTCACTTTACCTTGTAAAATGTAATTCCTGACCCAACAAGTGTATTTTTTTAGTTGTGATATTGGTGTGTAGGCAGCCAGCTCAGGCCATTTTGCCTGGTCATGTGCTTTCAGAAAGAGCCAGCACTTCAGGATGGAATTGCTTTTAGGCATGCTATTGTTTCTCCTACTCAACGTAACTGAAGGAGTCGCAGTGGGACCTGAACTTATACTATCGAGTGCTATTCTTATATCTACCAGGGAGCTTTTATCTGGTTACGATCACATTGTTCTGCTGATGGGGGGAAAGCTAAGGGGTGATATCACTCCAACTTACAGTGCAGCAGTAAAGAGTGACTGCAGTTTATCAGAGTTACATGACTGGGGGCACCTGGAAAACTAACAATATGTCTAGCCCCATGTCAGATTTCAATATTTAATATAAAAAAATCCATTTGCTCTTGTGAAAATGGAAACCAGATGCTACTGCATCATCAAGTGGTACTCTGTATTTAACAATTTGATGCTATGTATAAAGTACATGTACTACAGATTTGTTTCACCATGAGATGCAAATTATTATATTATATTGCGCTGTGTTCTCTTACAAATTACCTAGTACGGGCCAGGAGTTAGAAATACACAAAGTTAATGCAATTATAAATGGCACATTTTGGAAGCTGTTTACTTGCTGATTGCAAATTCTCTTGTGCACTTTTCTCCCATACATTGCAAATTATTTGCCCACAAACATAGCTTAGGCACAGTTAAATCTAGCGTTTGCAGGCTCAAGGAGTCATGTTTCTGATTCCCTATATCTGAAGGCTGCGGCTGTGAATTCCCTTGTTTAGCCGTGTTATGTCCATGCTCAACTGGTCAGCAAAGAATCACTGGTGGATCTGACTTCATACGAAACATTTTAGCATTTTGCTTACGCATACCAGGAGGGGAACTACAAGCAGGAGCCAGGAAGAGGTAAATTGATATTGCTGGTTCACAATATTGAGAGCTGTACTATCGGAACTATACAGTTATACAACAGCTCTGTGCAAAGCACACTGTCATATTTTTTGTGGAAGGTTGCGGGTACCTCGACTGACATGGGGAGGCCTATTTACTAAAAGTCGACTATTTCTCACTGTTCTAAAAAAAAATTTTGACCAAACTCCAAACCCTCAATTTAGCAATAAAACTTCTAGAAAATCTCGGTGCAACAAAAAGTTGCTACAAAATCAAGTGTCTTTTTCGAAAACTCGAATTATTGAATGAAATGAAAACCAGCACAAACAGCCCTTAACTATCCTTAAGGTATAAAACATGTTCCAATTGTAAAAGGGACAATCTGCCACTGACTTCTACATGATTTCGATAGGATCCAGCTAGAGAATTTTTTTATTTTTAGCAGCTTCAGAGCATAATAAATCTCGAAAACTTTCTTTTCCTCTAAAAAATTTATCTTTTCCCCTTTAAAAACTAGACCAGAAAAATTAGTTTTAATAAATGGGCCCCCTAATGTCCCCTTTAAAATTAACCTGTAAGTGAATTAATTTCTCACAGAAACACTTTTAGTAAAGTTACAGCTTGCCCAGCCCTAAAGTATGTGAAACTCTCTCAATAACTATTAACATAATTACATTGCAAAGTACTCTGTGATAAGAACAAACTCTGTAAACACAAATCAAAGGGGGTGGGAATGTTTAATTTTGTAAATTATACAACTTTAGAACCAGTTTGTGGCTAAAGAGTTGGTTAAAATAAGATTCCAGTGTCTCATAACTACAATGTTGTCGGGTATGAATCATATTAACCCAAAGACAAATTTCCATTGAGCAATAATCCAACTGCCTAAAGGTGGCATGGTAAAATTGGAAGTTATATTCACCGATACCAAATATGGCATAGGCGCACCACTTGGACCCAAAATCGATGTCCAAAATCACCTAATTGTACTATGATTAAGGCAATTTTTTTATTTTGGGGAAAAAATAGAGAATGGCCCAGGAACACTCAGCCTTTAACAGATTGCATTCTGTAGATTAAAAATTCTTCAGTGGCACCATGTATTTCAAAGTTTAAACTATGTTGTGTAGCTTGTTTGCAAAATCACAGCACAGTGAAAGAGCCCCAGCAGGCTTATGCCATTGCAGCAATTAAAAGCCTGGCATTCTTGTTTTAGTGAACTACAACTTCCAGCATACACCAATATATTAAGGATAGAGGGTGTAGTGTGGAAGCTACAACTGTGGAATATCATATCCTCAAGGCGACACAGTTTGAGAAAACTTTTTCTGTGATTAACAGAGCCAATGGCCCAAGGAGTGCAAGATAATCATCTAAATAATATCCTGACTGCTCTGGGAACACCCAGTCCCCCTGCTTTGTTCACATAAACTGAAATACTTCAGATTCCACAGTCACATTTCTTTTTCTTTTCTTTTATATTAAATCAGCAGTTTGAAACAAAATTAAGGCAGCAATTAGGGGTGATAGAGGAGACAGACCTTGCAACTGCCAGGGAAGGGGCAGGAGGTCTAGGGGAAACAGAAGGGAGGGGTGATGAGCTAGAAGCAGTGTTTTGTTTACTTTGTTAGGTGGGGAAGGATCCCCCAACATATTGGTGTGGGGCCCAGTAATTAGATCACTGGTAGGGAGGGTGTAATTACAGATCCCATGTAGATGCTGAGGAGTCTAAAGATGGCCATACACGGAGAGATCCGCTCGTTTGGCGATGTCGCCAAACGAGCGGATCTCTCCCTGATATGTCAAGGTGGGCAATATCGGGCTGATCCGATCGTGGGCCCTAGGGCCTAACGATCGGATCCTAACGAATAGTAATGGGCGGTCGCATCAACGAATAGATGCGGCCACTATCCGACGGGATTTTTCGTCCCATCCTATCGAGATCTGGCCGACTTTCGGCCAGATCTCAATCGGGGAAGCCCGTTGGGGGGCCCCATACACGGGCCAATAAGCTGCCAACACAGTCTGTCGGCAGCTTTTATGGGCCCGTGTATGGCCACCTTAAGAAGTATTGGGACAGCCAGTAGGCATTGCGCCAACAAGCGGTTACAATAGGTTTAATTCTCAGTGTTTTAGGGGCCCTAAAAATATTTTTCAGTTGGGCCCCGAGAATTCCATTTACACAGGCAGGAAAGATTGTCGGAATTACAATTCACTTGGCAACTGGGATACTAAGAATTGCACTTCCCTAATCCTTTACGTAGATACACAACCTATAGCACCATTCATCCTAGGGTTGCCACCTGGCGGGTAAAAATGATGGTTGATCCCAACGTTATTAATAGGGAAAAATATAAATATATATATAAAGGCCGGCATTTTTTTCCAGAAAAGTTGGCAAACCTAATTCAACCCAGCTTCGGACTGGGCCGGCGGGACACTGGGAAAAAAGCCGGCCCAGACCTGGCCCCCCCATTACTGGCCTGCTTTTGTGCTTGTTATGCTCATACGCATACATATTTACGTACACGCGCGTCACTGTACTGTGACTTTTGGAGCATGGCTCAGTTTTATTTTGCATGCACGGTGGGGTTTTTGCACATGCGCATGCCAGGAATTTAACCGTCAGAGGGGCCCCCGGGACTTCCAGGTGGGCCCCAAAGGCTCCAGTCCGACCCTGATTCAACCCACCACCCCGCGTCATTCTTCCCCAATTCCATTTTTCCCTAGTCTTCCTCGCCATTGTTCCCCTTTCCCCAGTCTATTCTTCCCCAGTCTTCCCCTTTCCCCGCCATTCTTGCCCTTTCCTCCCTTATTCAATAATACAACAATCGTCGCTGCCTGCGAAGCATAAATACTTTCACGAGTCAGCTGACCCCTGATATAACCAATCAGCGCTCCTGTGCCACCGCCATGCGCAGAGACTATCCGCTTTGCAACGGGCGTGACTTGACGACATCCAATGGGCGGGGTCCCTCTGGGCAAATGCCGGATGACGTCACAAGATGGCGCCAGGTGGGGAGGGGGAAGGCAGAACTGGGAGGGACCACTGTGCGGGTAAGATTTTTATTGCTTGGTATCAGTTTTATCGCTGCATACTATCTGGACTTGGTTGTGTGCATTGGCTTCGCGCAGCTGTTTTCCCACCGTTTCTAACTTTAAACTTTCTTGGGCTATGCGCGTAGTAAACACTGGGGTGTGCTATAAACTAATACTCCTTTGGCTGCGCAAATCCCTGCAGAACAGCCTCAGTGATATTATCGAGGGTCCCTGGATCTGGCAGATTTGCCAAATTGTGTGCCAGTGCTTTGCCTTCAGACCTCCCTAAATGTAAAATGGAGGGGCACGTGCAGAGGAAGTTTCCTTTTAGAATGTAGTTGTGTCACTTTAGAAAAGCATCTGAGCAGCTTCCAAACTGGGCACTACTGATTTATGTAGGTTTCGTTTCCCTTTCTGCTTTCCGGCCCATTTTCCCCACAATTATTGAACCCAGTGATCCCCAACCAGTAGCTCAACCTCAACATGTGGCTCTCCAACCCCTTGGATGTTGCTCTCTCATGGTCCTCAAAGCAGGTGCTTATTTTTGAATTCCAAGCTTGAAAGCAAGTTTTAATTGCATAAAAAATAATTATAGTGTCAAGTAGAGCCTCTTGTAGGCTGCCAGTCCAAATAGGGGCTACCAAATAGCCAATCAGAGCCCTTATTTGGCACCCCAAGGGATTTTTCATGCTATATTGCTCCCCAACTCTTTTTACATTTGAATGTGGCTCACAGGTAAAAAAAAAGCTGGGGACTCCTGATCTAACCACAGCTCCAGCAACTGGTGTGTAACTGGTGTTTAAGTGGTGCTTAACTGGTGTATGCAGTTATACATACTTTCAGGGAACATCCTGTGCAGATTATAACCTGTTTTAAGCAAACCTTTCCCACATTCTGCGCAGAGCAACACCATTGGGCTTGTTTTGCTAGTTAGGTTGGCAGCTTAGTTGTTTGTATCTGCCCGTTTCTGGTTCTAAGTGGGTTGAAGCTTTGGTAGAAAAAGGAACCAATTCTGTTCTGGTTCTTATTTGGGGCTTATATAACATAAATCTGATGTTTTATCGTTCGTACATTGGCATAAACAAAAATGTTAATTCCTGCATGGTGGAGAACACATTAAAAAGCCACTGCACGTCCTGCACCGATATGGACACCTTTATGGATGGACTTTGTCGGCTGCTTTTCTCAGTCCGTGTATGGCCACCTTTAGGCTCCCATTATGATCCAGAAATTGGCCCAGGAACCCAACCACTAGATTAGCTTGTTTGATGACTGTACCAGAAGGGCTGGTCTTTAGATGTATGCCCAACCTAAGTGTTCTGGTGGATTGGTGCATTACTTGGATGGCCAGTATCTATACAAATAATTATATTGTACTTATCTAAAATGTAATATTACTAAATATTGGATTGATGATGAACTAGCCAAACTGGTTCATTGTTTAATTATGTACATCACCTTTTTCTACATATTAATGTGTTAATTTTATAGGCACCTGGTCAATGCTTGCAGTCATTTTATTGTGCCTTGTTCATTTCTATCACTAGAGTCAGAACAAACTTAAGGTGGCCATACACAACAAGATCCGCTCATTTGGCGAGGTTGCCAAACGAGCTGATCTTTCCCCTGCCCACCAACGGTAGGGCAATATTTAAATAATAAATATATAATCTACAGTTTGGTAATTTCTCTACCAGACCAAACTGTAATTAATATCCTTAAAAATAACAGTACTCTCCTACGTCTTTATAAATGTGCCCTTAATTACTTATGGTGATCTCTTCTAGAATTTTTCTGCCCTTGCACACAGTCTGTCTTTTGTCTAAAAGTTTAACATTAGCAAATATTTCTTTGTTAAAAAGCCCTGGAAAATCAGACTCCGTGCCACGGATGTACCAGCCATTTTTCTGCAAAATGTTAATGCTCTTAGAGATACTTGACCTGCATAAAAGCATCCGGCCTGCAGCCTGGTCACGTAATTCCTCAATGACTAGTATAATATTCTTACTGTATATATTACAGTAGGAGGGTGCATTATCCACTTTATGCTTGTACTTTTAGTTGTAACCCTATATTACCCTTTATGTCACTGAAATGTCACTCTGCATCATTAACATCAGTCCCGGCCAAATTGGAGCTTACAGTCTAAGGTAGGGCCACCATCAGGAGGTACTGCTGGGGCCCCATGGCAGAATAGGCTCCAAGAATTTAATAAGGTGACTTTGGTACAGGAAAGGAGTGGGAGTTTGTGTGGAGTTGGGACAGGAATGGTTGTATTGTGTGCAGGGTTTTAATATAATGAACATTTCTTTCATTGGGGCTTTAGTCTATTTGTTGGCAGGACCCACTATCCAAGGGTCCAGATGACCAGTGGATTAATAATTGCTCCCCTTGTGTAGAAGAGCCACGCTGAATGCCCATTGTGGGACCCTGTGATTTTTTTTCCCTACACTCTACGGTCAATTAATAAGGAGACAGCCAACCTGCCTGTAAAATGTTGGGCTTTTTGTGTTTTCTTAAGTTTTCTGAGAAAATGTTAAATGTGCTTTTATAGCTAATATACTTAATGAATAGTTGGTGAAATCCACATGCAAAGCAGCTTTTCCCAAATCAGTAGAGATTTTGAATGTAAATACTGCAGCCATTGTGCACCAAACCTATATCCTAGTTATTTTTAGTTGCTCAAAGTTCAATCTCCTTTTAAGCTACACAGCACATGACCGTTCTGCCCATATAAATCTGTTATTTACAGCTTACATATTCCTGAACAAACCTCTACATGTCTTGGGAACGGTATATATGTGCCTTAGGCATAAAAGTGCCAGGAGGGACTCTCAGTTTTCTGGCAGAATTGCACACTATTCAATGTGATAATACATTTTGTGACACAAACAAATACAGATTGATGCCAGATGACAAGGAACCTGCTTTAGGATTTGGAAGGGACACAAAACAAGGACATAGTTTAGTTGGGTGTTGGAATAGTTAGATATGTGGTATTAAGGCAAAAAGTTTAGAGGAGTGAGGGTACTTAAATATATAATGGGTAGTCCACCTTTTAGTAACTTTTACTATGATGTAAACAATTTGCAAGAATTATTTAGTTTTTATGTTCAGCAGCTTCCAGTTAGTTTTAACCTAGCAGCCAGGCAGAGGCTTGAATGAGGGACTTGAAGAGTAATAGAAAACATATGAAATACAGAGAATATAAAATGAAGACTAATCAAAATGTTGCTAAGAATAAGTCTCCATATTGTTATAAAGCTGTTTTAAAATCTGAACTGTCAATCAAATATTATCTGCCCTGCCTCTATGCCTGAGGCATAGGGGCAAATTCTCTAAGCGCCGAAGCGCTTAACGGTAGCGTCAATTCGCTAGCGTTGGGCATTTTCGTTACTTCGCAAATTCACTAACGAACGCTGGCGTAAATTCGCTAGTGTTACTTCGCACCCTTACGCCTGGCGAATTTTCGCTACTGACATAACTACGTAAATTCACTAACGCGCGCAGTGTACTGAACGCTACCTTTTACGCTAGACTTCCTTCGCCACCTCAGACCAGGCGAAGCACAATAGAGTAGATAGGGGTTGCTTCAAAAAAAGTTCAAATTTTTTCTAAGTCACAAAAAACGCTGGCATTTTTTCTATATTATGGGTGATGGGCTGAAAAAGATCGAAATTTTTTTTGGGGCTCCCCTCCTTCCCCCCTACATTTCCTAACTCATGGCAACTTAACTATACAGTGGGCACATGTGTAGGACAAAAAAAAAATTTTATTTGATGTTTTGAAGGTTTCCCAGGCATTTGTAGTGATTCTACGTATTCCTCCATTGAAATTTGAATTTGGCGCCGTATGCAAATTAACCATCGCTAGCGTAACTTCGCTTAGCGAATCAACGCTAGCACAACTTCGCAACCTTGCGCTACCCCTGTGCGCAACTTCGGATTTTAGTGAATTTGCGGAGCACTGGCGAAACTACGCCTGGCGAAGTGCGGCGAATTTACGCCTGTCGCAACTACGAATCTTAGTGAATTTGCCCCATAGTCTTTTACGTTCACTTTCCATTCAGAACTTTCTACATTTCACTGCACTTCTCACATTTCCCTCCACAGGCTCTATAATTATGAAGGGCATTAGGTTCCCCATTCTGGTGCATACACAAGATTTTGGGGTGCTACACAATTTGTCTTAATAACGGTGTCTACAAAATTTTGCCTGCCTGCTTGCTGTGATTGTGTAATTCCAAGACTGAAGACAAAATTTAAATAATAAATACAGTGTAAGTAAAGTTCATTTTGCTCAACTAACATGATAGAAAATAATTTGGAATTATTTCTTAGGGTGACAGGTCCCCTTTAAAGGCTAATTTACAATATTACAGCAGAAGCTTGAAGATTGAAAAGAAAATGTGATAGAATGTTTATGATAAAGTAACCCAGCCTGATTGGTCCTAAAGTCAGACTTTGTGTGACCACCTTAAGGAGAAGACTTGGAGGATAGTATACAAAATAAAAGATGATATTCGGTGTGTGTATGGTGGGAATTGCGGCAACCAATATCGGCAAAAGACTTAAATATCTGTTGTCTCGTTGATCAGCCAAGACAAAAAATTTGGAAAGGTGCCTAAAAATCTGCAAGGGGATACTGCTGAATCATCAGAAAAGGGAAGAATTCTATTGTTTCTACAAGTCAATTCAAGACAAGTCAATTCTTCACGTTTGTAGTGAAAAACGTACGATTGGTTGCAGGAAAGATCATAAATGTAATGTGTATGGCCTCTTTATGTGGAACAAGGTTTGCTTTGCACATCACTAGGTACAAAATTTGTTACAGATCTTGTCTCATAGCATCCAGTCAGAAGATAGAATTTACTCTTACTGGTTGCTGGTTGGTTGCTGTGCGTTACTATCAGGGTTACTGTGACCAGTGTTTTGCCTGGCACTGTTAAATGGATAAACAGTTGGTAGGATATTAGCCTGGTAGCAAAAGTCAGTGCTGAGGAAAGACAGATAACTAGGGTTGCCACCTGTTCGATTTTAACCCGAACAGTTTGTTTTTTTTTAAAGGAGAACGAAACCCCTTATTCCAAAAATAAATATTTGCACCAGAGTAGGGACCCATGTGGTCCGAAACATGTTGGGCGATGCATCTCCAATAAACTAAAAAACGAATTGAACTACTTAGCTCTCCATTGAATCTTTCATTATACACATTGTTCATAAAAACCCCTACCCTACATAGTGCCCCTCCTGCTCCCCCAAAGCCTAGGTGTAAACTCCTGTAATTGCCCCTAAGTCTTTACTTACCTCTCCATTTTCAGAGCTTCAGTAAGTAATTGCCGTATTGGGACATGCGCAGTTGTAGCAATATTCCGTTCCCGAACAACTGCGCATGCGATGAAAGTCATGGAAATAGCCAAAGGAAAGGAAGAACACCGACATTGTTGTGCCTTCCAGATGTCATCGTGCCTTCCAGATGTCATCATGCCCTCCCCAACATCAATGCCCCAACCCCAATGCTTTCTGCCCCGCCCCTTTTGTTCTGGTTTAGCCGCTGGTAAAGATGGCATCCCTACAGATAACACTTGGTTTACATTTAAGATCTTCATCCAGCAGCCAGATAGGCATATCTAAGCCAATTTGACAATCTCACCACTTCAGGCCTTCTGATGTTAAGCAATCAACCAACGTTGTCACTTTTTTGTTGCCCTGCATCTTGTGACATTAACTCTAGAAGGTCCAGTGGGTGCTGCCAATGCATGTCTGTACCTGTTCCTGAGATGCCTAAAGATCAACCTGACAATGTGATGAGAGGCTATAATAACAATGATGTGCATATATCCCTCTCTGTGAGGACAAATAGCGCAACAACCACTGTGTGTGTGTACATATTGTACCTACAGACCAGAATGCTGGATTCCTCGTGCTGCAGAGAAATGAAAGATGCCCCAGTACTCCCATTTTCAAATTAAAGCAGGTAATTGTATCACATTGGATGTCACAAGGCCTCTGTTCATGCTGCTCTCATTTATAAAGCTTTTTGGATGAAACCCTGCACTGTTCTGTGTAATGCTTATGTGACTTAGAAATATTCGATGGTAATCATCATTTTGAGATACATATATGGAACCTATTATACTCGGGAACTGGGGATTTCGTATCTTTCCAGAAACGATACTAGAAAATCATGTAAACATTAAATAAACCCAGCAGGCAGATTTTGCTTCCGATAAGGATAAATTATATCTTAGTTGGATTAAGTGCAAGGACAGGTATCTGCTATCCGGAAACCTGTTACCCAGAAAGTTCCAAATTAAGGAAAGACCACCTCCCATAGACTCCATTTTATCCACATTTTTAAAAATGATTTCCTTTTTCTCTGTAATAATAACAGTAGCTTGTACTTGATCCAAACTAAGATATAATTAATCCTTATTGGAAGCAAAACCAGCCTTTTGAGTTTATTTAATGTTTACATGATTTTCTAGTAGACTTAAGGTGTGAAGATCCAAATTACGGAAAAAAACGTTATCCGTGCATTCTGGATTCTTCCTCAGCATTCTGGATAACAGGTCCCATACCTGTACAGTTCTATTAATACAGAGAATAAGGAAATATTTTTTCTAATTTTGATTACAGGCAGTCCCCAGGTTACGTACAAGATAGGGTCTGTAGGTTTGTTCTTAAAGGAGAAGGAAAGTCGTTTAGCACTTGGGGGTGCGGCAAGTAAATTCCGGCGAGCACCATGTAGCACTTCTCTCCTGGCTTCTTCTGTTTTCTCTCGGCTGCGCATCCACAATAGCGTGAAAAGCCGAACTTTAACTAAAAATTAGGCTTTTTCATTGTACTGCACATGCGTCTGCCCCGGAAAATTTAAAGACAGAAGAAGCCAGAAGAGAAGTAATCCCGGCCCGGGGTTTCAGTTAAGTAAATACATTTACTTGAAGGTGCCGCACCCCCAAAGGCTAAACGACTTTCCTGAGTGAATTTTCGGAGTAACGTCCATTCGCCAGAGTGCAAATTCGCCAGGCGTAAGAGTGTGAACTAATGCTAGCGAAGTAACGCCTGCGCCCGTTATTAAATTGGCGAATTTCCGAAATGACGTCACACTGGCGAATTTTCCAAGCGTTAGTCACTTAGCCGTTTAGTAAATTTGCCCCGAGGACTCCCTGTATTTGGATAAAATTGTGTCTATGGAAGAAGACTCAAGTTTTTGTGTTTTTTCTGCAAAATGCTGTTCGGTTTGGGATGTCCTGCCGTTAGCCCAGAGGCATAATATAGCCCGCAAAAATATAGGGCCCAGTATTTCTGTATGACTTGCCCTATGGGAATAATGCTTAGAGTTTTGGACCTGTAATCCATAAGGCTCGGGACCTGGGGTTATCTGAATAAAGTCTACTATAAAATAATTTAAACATTAAGTAAACCCACTAGGCTTGTTTTGCCTCCAATAAGGATTAATTCTATCTTAGTTTGGATCAAGTACAAGGTCCTTTATTATTATTACAGAGAAATAGGAAATCCTTTTTTAAAAATTTGAATTATTTGCTTAAAATAGAGTCTATGGAAGACAGCTTTCCCGTAATTCAGAGTTTTCTGGATAATGAATCCCATACCTGTAGCTGGACAACATCTAGAAGGAACAGCTGCACATCTCTTAGATTGTTTCCTTTGCTTGATGTCTTTATTTACATTTGTAATGTGGGAAATCAGGGCTTGGCTCTGCCTGTTATACTACGGTTCACAAATTTGGGGGGAGTCTGTAGTTTACTGACAGTTGGAGAGCAGGAATCCCTGCTACAGACAGGTAAAAGCATGGAATTTGTATTCCTGTATGCTTGTGCCTAACGTTTTCCTGATGAGGGGGTTTTCCTTAATTTGGAGCACCATGTCTCAACTACCAGATAAATGTACCCTAGTAAAAAATGGATTCTATTGGCAACTGCTTGCTTAGTTAAAGGGGTTGTTTGAGTAACTTTTAGGGCATGGGCACTCAAGAAGATTTGGGGAGATTTAGTCGCCCGGCAACTAATCGCCTCTTCTTCGGGCGATTAATCTCCCCGAAACGCCTCGCGAGGGGACTTCGGAAAACAATGTGCTCTGAGTGCCATGCAGTCAGCGATTTAGATTCTACCTGGCGGGAAGGCTTTTCAGGGAGATTAGTCACCCAAAGAAGAGGCGATTAGTCGCCAGACGACAAAACCTCCCCGAATCTTCACGTGTGTCTCTGCCCTTAATATGATGTAGAGCATAATATTCTGAGACAATTTGTATTGGTTTTCATTTTTTGGTATTTGTGGTTTTTGAATTATTTAATTTTTAATTCAGCAGCGCTCTAGTTTGCTGTTTCAGCAATCTGGTTGCTAGGGTCCAAATAACCCTAGCAGAGAGCCTGAATAGAAAGATGAGTAAGAAAAAGTAGCAGTAACAATAAATTTGTAGCAGGACGGAGAATTTGTTTTTAGACCCTCATTTGAATGCTCGAAAGAGTCAGAAGAAGATGGCAAGTCATTTTAAAATTTAAATAAATAATTATGACCAATTGAAAAGTTGTTGAGAACTGGCAATTCTATAACATTCTAAAAGTTAACTAAAAACTGAACCACCCCTTTAAAGGGGTCCTCTACCTAAAACAGGTTTTTGCATAATGAAAGATAAGGTTTATTTATTTTCCTGGTATTTATATCACACTCGCTTACCTTGTACACTACAAAAGGATATGTTTGTGCTTTACCATAAACCTGCAATACTTTTTTTTTATTGACTTTTTACTCCTAATTTGGGCTCTCTTCCTATTATTGTGAAAGTGCAGAATGTCTTATGAGGACACAAGGACTGGGGCAGTGGCCCCTCCCCCCTTGCTATGGAGTGACAGTGAGTCCAGCCCATCACACCACCACTGTCCAGCCATCTATTCGCTCACCCTGACCTTTCACACCTACCAAAATCACTCTTTTGTTTGTATACTGAGCCTGTGCGTATGTGTGGGAGTGTGTAGAGCAAAATTCAGTACATATACTGACTGTTGTTTATGTTTGATACGTAATTTCCTTTGCATGAGTTAAAGGAGCACTAAAGCCTAACTAAAGAAGTAGCTAGAAATGTTGTACATTATGTTTTGTGCTTCTGTGCCAGCCCAAGGCAACCACAGCCCTTTAGCAATAAAGATCTGTGTCTCCAAAGATGCCCCAGTAGCTCCCCATTTTCTTTTCTGCTGATTCACTGCACATGCTCTGTGATGCTGTCACTTACTGAGCTTAGGGACCCACTTACAATATACAGTACACATAGAATAGAAATGTCACAATATAAGGCTGATTAGTAATTAATACAGATAATTATTACATGGCAGCACAGAAACCAGTGCAATTAGCATCATTATTTAATAATCAGCCCTGTAGCATCAGCTTATATTACACAACAACCTCATTTTCTGAGTGATATTTTGCGACATCCCCTAATCTTAGCTTCTCAACAGCTGCTCAGAGTCCACTGAGCATGTGAGTGTCACAGACACTTTCCAAGATGGTGACCCCCTGTGACAAGTTTGAAGTCCTGGTTCATTGCTGCTATTGACAAGCTGAAACTTTAAAGGACAACTTTACCCCCAAAATGAATATTTAAGCAAAATATCGTTTATATCATATTAAGTGGCATATTAAAGAATCTTACCAAACTGATATATATATGAAAATATTGTCCTTTTACATCTTGAACCACCATTTCATGATGGTCTGTGTTGTGCCTCAGAGATCACCTGACCAAAAATAATACAACTGTAAGAAGTGTGGAAGCAAAAGACAGAACTCTGTCTGTTAATTGGCTCATGTGACCTAACATGTTTGGTTTGTTTGTGTGCACTGTGAATTATAGGATCCCAGGGGGCGGCCCTTATTTTTTAAAATGGCAATTTTCTATTTAGGATTACCCAATGGCACATACTACTAAAAAAGTATATAATTATGAAAATGGTTTATTTACATGAAGCAGGGTTTTACATATGAGCCCTACATTGTTTGAGCGGTATAGTTTTCCTTTAAACTGGTGCAATAAGATCAGTATATATAATATGGCATTTTTAGTCACAATCATTTTTACATTTTTAGTTCTCCTTTAATGTGTTTCGTAATGTTGATAGGTGTTTGTGTAATAGTGACAGCAGAAGCTGAATAGGACAGGTGGTGCTGAGAGATCATAAGCAGCCATAGCCCCATGTATAAGCAATATGGAAAACCTTAGTTATTTACTTGTATGGCTTTGTATCTGTATTTTTTACTGTATTATTTTGTGTCAACCTAGTGTGTGTGTTTGTTTATAGAAACATTGCAGAGCCTAGTACAGAGGGAGCAGAGGTAGGTAGCAGAAGGTGCTATGTTATAGTAAACTTAAAGCATATCTGGTTGGAAACATGGTTCTTACTGACTTGAGATTTCTACTAATCGTTGCTACACAGGAGAAGTTTTTAAAGGAACAGTTACATCAAAAAAAGCCATTGCTACATACAGTAGAAGCTTGTTATATGAAATATAGTAGTGTTTCTGAAGCAGACACATCCGTTTTACCAGTGCAGAGCAACAGTACATGATATTTTAATTACTTTAAAACACTTTCATTTTTTTGGTGTTACTGTTGCTTTAAAGAAAAAGTTGTGAAGTTTCCCCTTTGTTCCTACATTCTCATGGTCCTATCTTGTTTATATTTGCCAGTTTCTCTCTATGCTCCAACATGGGCACTGTTGATATTTGCTGCGTGATCCCATGTTCTCAGTAGTTCTTCCCTATTGGCAAATACCCACATGGTCCCGTGTTGTTGTTCAATGCATTGGCTCATTGAATAATATTGTTTTTCCCATAGCCTAGCTCCCGAGATTGTCTTCCGCCCATGAGCTTCTTTTTCTGTACAGAGGACATCACTGCTTCACTTGTTTTTCACTATTCCTGGGTCCCTGAGGAAGGCCGGCATGAGAGGAATTACTGAGAACTGAAGCACATCATGCTCCAAATCCTGATTATAAGGCAAACTGCTTTGGAGAGGGTATTAGGGCAAGAGCTAACTCTGCACATATGTATTTATTTATTAGTATAGCGCTCCTTGAGGACAAAGCACTGTACAGCAAAACAATAAATTCGTTGTAACAAACAAAGGGTCGCTGCATTAATAAGTAACTCCGTATCAAGGAGCGAAAAGGATGGTGGACCCTACCCCATGGGGCTTACAGTCTAAATGGGAGGGTAATTTACGGACACAATTTGGTGGGGTATTAAAGCGCTGTAGGTTACAGTGTGTGACACTGTCATATACAGTAAGTGACAGTTCAGGTGTTATCCAGGTGCTTCCGGAGGTAGTCTTTGAGTTTCGTTCTAAAAACACTGAAGGAGGGTCCATTGCTGGACCTTTTTTTGTCAATTTGCTTCCATTATGAAAGCAGTACTGTCAAAGAGTACCTGTGTATGATGGGCAATATTGTCGTTCCCTTTCTTCTCATTCAGTTGAAAATAATATAAAGTAGTTCTGCATTACCCATAGCTTTAGGTATAGCAAGTCTGGCTCATTTGGTTTACTGCCTAGGGCACTGTGAGACTGTAACTTGCCCATTTCCATTACAGTAGAACCCCCATTTTATGTTTTTCAGGGGACCAGAAAAAAAATTATGTAAAATCCAGGAAAATTAAAAATCGGAGAAATGTATTATGCAAAATATAAAGGTGGGACCATAAAACAACAATGTTAAATGAGAGAAAATAGTAAAATTGAGGTTCCACTGTATGTGGTCAATCTAGAAGTGTTCTGTTTATAACATATAGGTGTGAGATGAGAACGTTGCTGCCATGTCATTATTCTAGATCAGTACCTATTGGACTTTTCAGTTCTCAGTTCCAGGGCCCCTTTAGTTTCTAACAAGGTTCTAGACATCTGAAAACAATGGTGCATTAGTTCCAAGAATATAAAGAGCACCAGTCTCACCCCAATTATAGGTAAATCTTCATTTAGAGCATGATGGATGTGGCATTCCTGTGCTGGGAATGTGTGGGTTGGGATGCTCTTGCACTCCCTGGCTTGAGATTAGGATGCACGATGGTCGGTTGTTTTGGCTGGAGTCCCGGGTTTATATCTGTGCCTCGCTGTGCAGAGGTCATTTTGAGCACAGGTCACAGAGTGGGGAATGTGTTAATTCTCGCTCGTGATTTAGTTGTTCCAGGCAGGGCCAAACTGATCCACTGAGACAGAAAGCCTATTGTTTGCCTACCCACCCGAACAACATGTACATAGGATTCACCTGCTTTTATTAAATGTCCCAGTGACATTACCCGGGTTCCAGGAACCTTATGCAAGTGTTTTTGTTCTCTGGATGAGCTGCACTTGTCCATGTAGACTTCCACTGGCATCAATCTATCAGATAAACAAGATACTGCTGTCACAGCAGTAGGTCGGTGTCAGAGGGATGTGCTGCAGGTGAGTGACAGTGGGTAGGTGTCACAGGGATGTGCTGCAGGTGAGTGACAGCAGTAGGTCAGTGTCAGAGGGATGTGCTGCAGGTGAGTGACAGCAGTAGGTCAGTGTCAGAGGGATGTGCTGCAGGTGAGTGACAGCAGTAGGTAGGTGTCAGAGGGATGTGCTGCAGGTGAGTGACAGTGGGTAGGTGTCAGAGGGATGTGCTGCAGGTGAGTGACAGCAGTAGGTAGGTGTCAGAGGGATGTGCTGCAGGTGAGTGACAGCAGTAGGTAGGTGTCAGAGGGATGTGCTGCAGGTGAGTGACAGTGGGTAGGTGTTAGAGGGATGTGCTGCAGGTGAGTGACAGTGGGTAGGTGTCAGAGTTATGTGCTGCAGGTGAGTGACAGCAGTAGGTCAGTGTCAGAGGGATGTGCTGCAGGTGAGTGACAGCAGTAGGTAGGTGTTAGAGGGATGTGCTGCAGGTGAGTGACAGTGGGTAGGTGTCAGAGGGATGTGCTGCAGGTGAGTGACAGCAGTAGGTCAGTGTCAGAGGGATGTGCTGCAGGTGAGTGACAGCAGTAGGTAGGTGTCAGAGGGATGTGCTGCAGGTGAGTGACAGTGGGTAGGTGTCAGAGGGATGTGCTGCAGGTGAGTGACAGCAGTAGGTAGGTGTCAGAGGGATGTGCTGCAGGTGAGTGACAGCAGTAGGTAGGTGTCAGAGGGATGTGCTGCAGGTGAGTGACAGTGGGTAGGTGTTAGAGGGATGTGCTGCAGGTGAGTGACAGTGGGTAGGTGTCAGAGTTATGTGCTGCAGGTGAGTGACAGCAGTAGGTCAGTGTCAGAGGGATGTGCTGCAGGTGAGTGACAGCAGTAGGTAGGTGTTAGAGGGATGTGCTGCAGGTGAGTGACAGTGGGTAGGTGTCAGAGGGATGTGCTGCAGGTGAGTGACAGCAGTAGGTCAGTGTCAGAGGGATGTGCTGCAGGTGAGTGACAGCAGTAGGTAGGTGTCAGAGGGATGTGCTGCAGGTGAGTGACAGTGGGTAGGTGTCACAGGGATGTGCTGCAGGTAAGTGACAGCAGTAGGTCGGTGTCAGAGGGATGTGCTGCAGGTGAGTGACAGCAGTAGGTCGGTGTCAGAGGGATGTGCTGCAGGTGAGTGACAGCAGTAGGTAGGTGTCAGAGGGATGTGCTGCAGGTGAGTGACAGCAGTAGGTAGGTGTTAGAGGGATGTGCTGCAGGTGAGTGACAGCAGTAGGTAGGTGTCAGAGGGATGTGCTGCAGGTGAGTGAAGGAGTAGGTCGGTGTATTATGTGACTGATAGTGAGTGAGGATGATGAGAGTGTTGGAGAGCAGATGTGAGTGAATGAGATGCCGAGTCCCAGAGAGAGATGTAAATGTGCCAGTGGGCGAGGTCCCCGGCTGCCCCTCCCTCTTGCTCAGGTTTATAGCTGTGTGTGGAGGAGACTGGTTGGACATTGCATCTGAATATCTCTGACAGGGAAGGTCCCATTATGAAAGTGCCAAGGGGAGAAGCGGCTGCACTATCTGCAGGTATAGAGACAAGGGGAGACTGCTCCTCTCACTCACTATCATTATGCCACTTCAGTTTTTATTTACTTTCCTCAGTCTGTCTCTTTGCTGTCATTACTTTCTCCTCTGCTCCCCCTTATCCTGCAAGTGACCTTTCCTGTGCTGCAGCAGAGTCTCTCCCATGTACTGGCTGTTGGATAGATAAGACACTGGCGAGGCTGCAGCTGGACTCCACATGTGTGGGGGAGGTGTTGTTGCCCCTTTGCTTGTTATGCAGCTCAGTTCAGCAGTATAGTTGTGTCTGAGGCAATTGTTGTACTGCCCTGCTGATTGGCCATGTGTATGTGTGTGTATGTATGTATGTGCCTATAGTTGGCTGTGTGTCAGTGTGAGAAATGAGGGGTCACTACCCCCATGCCCCTCTCATTGCATTTCCCCAGCACTATCTGCTCAGCTGCCTTCCCTTCCACTTCTTCCCATCTAGTGTTTGTGTCTGATCTAGTTACATTTTAATGATGCTCAGGTCACTAGTGCTTCTTCCTAGTAACCTCCTATATAGTATCTAGGGGAACTACAACTCCCAGCACATGCAGTCAGCAGCTACAAGAACACTGTGGTTATTTGGCACTGACTTGTTTCATCAGGAGTGTCAGTTACCTGGGGGCACATTGAGGGGGCTTGTGGGGGGGAGCATTAAATGCCAAATAAGAATATAAATGTCGTAAAAGGATACTGGGGTTGCAATAGAGTATAGAGGTATAGGGACACATGAATAGAGATCTGCTATTGGAAGTGAATGGGCTCAGGCTGAACTTAGCATTGTTACTGCTTTACAGTGAAAGGCAAGCGTCATGCTACAATGTGGGCTGAGATCTCTTCCAGCCTCCACTAATATACTGAAAGCAAGCTGTAAATGTCAGGGATCCAAAGCTCTTCATTCCATGTATCTGTAGGAGGGCTCAGGCCCAGGCTGGACTTATGTTAAATACAGTTTATTTATTTCTGCTTTCTCCAAGGGTTTTCTATGACCTGAGATAAGAGCTAAACCACACTCTGTAGCCAGGATTCCTATCTCACTTGGGTGCCTCTCTCTCTGTTCTATTTAGGAGGGTCAAAGGATCGGACTTCACAGCCAGTCAGACTAGTTAGGGTTACAGGACTAAATGCATGTCTTTCTTTATAGTTCTTTTAACCCTAACAACTTTGCACTTGAACAGGGATTCACCTTTGTATTGATCCAACATACTTACCCCCTGCTGCTTCTTTATTGCCATGCTCTCACACAGGGAGATTAGTAGCTGCTTCTTGTAGCTGCATTCTTTGTTTTCTGTGTCTGTAATGACTTTATAGGAAACTATGGTATGCATAACAAAAATGTGTACTAATCTCACTGAATAGAACCATGCTATAATTTTCTAATTGGACCAGTGTTATTAGTGGAGCACTTGGTCCTTTGCTTTTCAATTTATTTATTAATGACCTGGACCGGGAGGTGGGCATTGAAAGTACTGTTTCTATTTTTGCTGATAATACAAAATTGTGCAGAACTATAGGTTCTATGCAGGATACTGCCACTTTGCAGAGACAGTTCGGGAAGATTAGTCACCCCAAAGAAGAGGCGATTTATCGCTGGGCGACTAAATCTCCCTGAATCTGAGCGTGTGTCTCTGCCCTTATAGGTCTCTGGTAAGGCCTGGAGTATGCAGTGCAGTTTTGGACTCCAGTCCTTAAAGGAGAATTTAACCTGTGGGCAAAAAACCCTGTACCCCCACCCCACGTAGACCCCCTACCCCCAGGCTAACTACCCCCCCCCCCGGGGAAATGCCCCATACTCCATACTTACCCCTCGTTGCAAATTCTTCCAGCGAAGTTTCACGCATCCATCTTCCGGGTCCTCTGTAAGCTGACTGGGAGATCGGTATTTCTGCGCATGCGCAGTTGGAGCAGTTTGCCAGTTTGCAACAACTGCGCATTTGGGAAATTACACAGAAATTGCCGATCTCCCAGTCAGTTTACCGAGGACACGGAAGATGGATTATGGACTTAAATTATGAGGGTAGACTGTCTAGATTGGAGTTGTTTTCTCTGAAAAAAAGGCGCTTCCGAGGGGACCTGATTACACTTTACAAGTACATTAGAGGACATTATAGACAAATAGCAGGGGACCTTTTTACTCATAAAGAGGATCACCGCACCAGAGGCCTCCCCTTTAGACTAGAAGAAAAGAACTTTCATTTGAAGCAGCATAGGTGGTTCTTCTTTTAAGAGGGATTTGGATGATTTCTTCGACAGACATAATATCAAAGTCTATTGTGATACTAAATTCTATAGTTAGTATAGATAAGGGTATATATAATTTATGCAAGGGTATGGAGGGGGTGTGTGTATGGATGCTGGGTTTCATTTGGAGGGGCTGAACTTGATGGACTTTTGAAAGACTTGATAGTGTTTTTTCAACCCGATTTAACTATGTAACTGTATAGGAGAAGGCAAAGGGTGCCCTTTATGCAGTGATCGTCATCTGTAACACCCACCCAGCTAAGGCAGCCACTGATGGAAGTGTCCCATCTACGGGCCCTAAGTGGTTCAATTTTGCACAGTGTACATGCACCCATGGCATTAGTGTTTAGATCACTGATACATATAGGGAAGCACATTGCTACATGGCTTGCAAGTACATGATAAAATGGAATATTTTTTACAAGGAGTTTATAATAAGGTAACATATTATAGAGTTAATTGCAGAGTAGTCAGCTAAATGTACCTAGTATGAGTGCAGTTTTTCTGCATTGCCCACATACTTATCCCTTGGCTTCATGTCACCAAACAGTATTCGGTTACCCTGCACATTTTATTGCTTCTCAGGCTTCTGGACATACCGTATATACTCGAGTATAAGCCGTCCCGAGTATAAGCCGAGGTACCTAATTTTACCTCCAAAAACTAGGAAAGCTTATTGACTTGAGTATAAGCCTAGGGTGAGAAATGCAGCAGCTTCTGGTAAGTTTCAATCAAAAAATTGAGGGTTTCTGCTCCCATTGGAGGTGCCGGCATCTCATTTTTGGATGCCGGCGATTATTTTTCTAGACTATTTTTGGACGCCGGCGACCGGTTTTGCACTTGACCCGATTATAAGCCGAGGTAGAGTTTTTCAGCATATTTTGGGGGCTGAAAAACTCGGCTTATACTCGAGTATATACGGTACACATCAAAGCCCAATCCTAAATGCCAAATATTTGTCTGTTAGAATTTGTTTGACAATAATATAGGCTATCTTCCCTTTCTACTGATAGGTTGGTTTTAATAGGTCTATTAAGGTTATGCCCTTGAAGCCCAGTGTCTGTTATCTAATTTCAGTCTTCTGTATTGAATTTCTAATCTTTCCATTATAATATTCAGTTATAGTGTGCATTATTCTGGTGGACCTCTTTGTACGTACTTTTAATTAGGAACAAAAATTTGCTGAAATAAGAGTCAACAGCACAAACGGGCATTGTTATTTTTGGAATAAATGATAAATAAATAAACAGAGCATGTGATTATATTTGTTCTTGTATATCGCTAATGTTCCAGGCTCAGGCGCATAGTGTTCTTGCACTGGGCATATCTTAGGCACAAGGAGATTCTTGGTTTGCCCTTTACAATATGTATCTGAAAAAGGAAAATGACTCAAGCTTTCCTCAGTCTGAGGCAAGTATTCTATTCATAAGGGGGAAATGTAATAATAGAAGAACAGATTGCCCAGGTCGTCTAACCCATAACAACAAATGAGATCCGCATGACCAGTAAATGTTATCTTAAAATTGGATGCTGTAGGTTTCTAGGCCAGTAAAAAAAAATCTTTGGCCCGTTATAGTACATTATTTCCTTTATGGCAAATGTCCGGCAATGTTGTTAGTCCTGCTTTTCCCATGTTTCGATATAGATTGCTGCTGTTCTGCCATGACTTCAGAATGGTGGCCTCATCTGCATGGGTGCATCATGGGCATAGGGTAGGGAGAAAAATGGAATCATAGTGGGTTTAACTGCCCTCAAAAAGATTCCACCACCACCCGCTATTATTATTAGCCTACCACAAAATAGGCAATTCGATACCGTGTTGAAATTGTTGGGCTCACTCCATCAGCACAGCACTTATTCAAGGGTAAATTAACATGGCAGCTTTGCACAATTGTTGGTGGCTCCTGACTGCAAATGACTGACGGATCCCAAGGTGTCATGGGCGCACCGTGCTGGAACAGTATTTTGGCAACTTTATTAATGCTCTCCACTGGAAGCACACAGATAATGACTCCGTTTGTCCTATTTATTGATGCAATCTGAAACCAGTTGGTTTTGGGGTTTCTGATAAGCCGGATCCTAGATTGTGACAGATTGTGTGCCGTGCAACTAGTGTTGTGAGAATACAGTGCAAACAGGACCTTTTTGTGTCTTACTGTAAGTATTTACATGAACACCACCTGAAAGTTCAGCTATTAATACAGTATTTGTCTTTTGCCCTTGCAGGTGTGGTCTTTGTGCCCCCCGAACAGATGGATCATCGGCCCCTGTTCCAGGCTGTGGACACCCTCTGTGATGAAAACATAAGCCACTTTGGAGGGTCTGCTTCTGAAGTGGGCTCCCGCTTGGTGCAAGCATTCTCCCGAATTCAAGAGCAAACCAGAGGGATAGAACCAGCATTACGTGCCCTAACTGCTGTATGCCCCCTCTTTGACTTGGACCCTTACACTCCAGCAAATGGGTACCGCAGCCTGATGAAGGTGGTGCTCTCCTGTACCCAACACATTCTGCACAAGTGCCAATATGTGACAGACAACCGGCTTAGCCTCTTCTTCCGTGCTGCACACAACTGTTCCGAGCTAGAGGCCTATGGCTCTGCACTCATACAGCTCCGTGCTCTGCTCTGCTTTGCACAGCGCCTGCTTACATCCAACCAGCATGGAGACCTTTTCTTTTGGCAGGAACGGGGCTTATCTGAAGAGTTCCTAAAAGAGTATAGCACCATGCACAAGGGCTGCTTCTATGGCCGATGCTTAGGATTCCAGGTACCTACCCCTTGCATATCCTTCAGATAGCCATTGAGTGTATGCTAGGCCTATATAACCTTTACTATCTCAACATGTATCCTTCCCAGACTGATGCACTCCTAAAACAAGGGCCAGACTGGGCTGAAATCATCCTGCTGAAATCTATTGGCCGATTTCAGCCCCTACTGTGAGCAGCAGCCTCCTTTTGTTTCGCATCCAGAACCCTTGTGTTTGCTCCGGCACAAACAGACTCTGCGGATTTTGACATGAAATTCAAATCTAGCATTTCCTTGTCATAATCCACCAAGTGTGTTCGCACAGTCAACACAGTGGTTCCTGATGCAAACAGAAGAGGGAGGCCACTGCCCACGGTAGGGCTGAAATCAGTCTGCTGATTTTGACCCGTGTGGCCCTAGCCCTAAGGTGGCCATACACGGGCTGATAAAAGCTGCAGACAGAGTCTGGGGCCCTCCGATGGGCTTCCCTGATCGATATCTGTCCGAAAATCAAGCAGATGTTAATCGGGCAGGGCTAAAAATCTCGTTGGATCACGGACCGCATCTGTATGTTGATGTGGTCCTATGATCTGACTGCACATACTCCTGCATTATGATCCGATCGTTGGGCTGAACGATCGGATCCACGATCAGATCAGTCCGATATAGGGATGCGCCGAATTCTTCATGAAAGATTCGGCTGAATTTGCATATGCAAATTAGGGACGGGAAAGGACAAGGTGGGGAAAATTTTTACTTCCTTGTTTTGTGACATAAAGTCACAAGTTTCCTTCCCACACTTAATTTACATATGCAAATTAGGATTCATATTTGGTTTGGCCATGCACAAGGATTTGGCCGAATCCGAATTTGCATATGCAAATTAGGGACGGGTGGGAAAATGTTTTTTACTTCCTTGTTTTGTGACAAAAAGTCACATGATTTTCCTTCCCACACTTAATTTACATATGCAAATTCAGATTCGGTTTGGCCATGCACAAGGATTCGGCCGAATCCTGGATTCGTGCATCCCTAGTCCGATATCGCCCACCTCAAGTTGGGTATATCGGGGAGAGATCAGCTTGTTTGGCAACATCGTCAAACGAGTGGATCTCTGTGTATGGCCACCTTTAGTAAACTTTCCTTCCTGCCTACTGGTCAGCAGTACATTGCTTTATATGCTTGTCTTCTCTTGCTTGTTGTCATTCCACTTAATTGCTTTTAACTCTTCTTTCTCATTGTTACCTTGTCTGTCCTGAAATCCCACTCTCAGGTTACACCTCTTTTGTCTTTCCCCGGCAGCCTGCAGCTATTTACTTTTCATTTTTTTTTGTTTTTACACCCGGGCACTGCACTCCCCTGACCTCGACATTATGCACAGCCTTGATTTTCTGCTGGCACAAGGCATGTGACATCACTGGCTCTTATCTGCAATAGTGATTGGATCAGGGGAGATTTGCCTGGTTTTTGGCCATTTGCGTGACTCACCTTTTCCTTTTAGCTTGCATGTGAATGACTTCAATTTTCACCACCTACATTCACCCACAATATCATGACACAATTTTCATGCAAAGTCTGGGAAACAATATGTAAAATCAGGGAAATGCATTATGAAATGGTGGGAACTCGAAAAAAACTGTAAAATTCAGGAAAACTTAACATCAAGGTATGTAAAATTGAGGTTTCCCTGGATAAGGATCTGTAAATTGTTATTTATGGCTGTAGTTACCAAGATCAATAACCATATTAACAAAGCATGAAATGGAGCCCCAGGGTAACTTTTAATATCCTAAATGGGATACAATTGTTAAGACCTACAGCTGTTCCTTTTACACATCCAAAAGTAAATGCTGAGAGATGTAGCCAACATTTCTTTGGGTCATTCACATGCAACAGAAGGCTGCAACCAAGTAACACTATATAATATATTAGGTTCATCCCGCTGGAGACTCATGGTCCAGATGAGGAGCTGAAATTGTCCCCACCCTATCTGGCTTCTGATGATGATGATGCTGTGTCCAGATTTGTCACCAGATTTGTCTACAGCCTGCTGAGCTGAATGAATAATAGGGGACCTTTGCACTCTTTTTTACAGTTGACCCCCTTTTTTTCCATAATATCCAATCAGAATCCTGTAGATCTAGGACCGATTTACATCAGAATATCAGTTTTGGGCTAACATATGAGCTGATACTTGATTGAAATGAAAGCTGTATTTGCACAGCGTTTGAATCTCTCCCCTTGATTTGACATTGATTGAAATTCCATTTTACCTTCCCTCTTGCATTAGTTAGCAGGATGCTGAGCACGACTCGTTTTGGATTAAGGTGTTTTCCTTGAAACACTAAATTGTTTCTCATCACTTTGCAATTATAGTGGCAGCTTCTAATCTGTATTGACACCGTAGCCTCTCAGGGTGCATATGTCCCTTAATCCTTTTTTTGTTTGTTGGTAATTACACAAATGTAACCTCTATGCCAGAACCCAAAGATGTGTTTGACCCTGTGCTTCCTGTTTTGTTTTGTTTTTTTGGGGGTGGGAGGTTGATGTCTGACTGATATTCATTACTAAGGGGGAATTTTGTTCTAAAAAGTGTTAATTTTGCATTGGTGTTTTTGAAGGGTAAAGGATTAGGGCATGCCTTGTAAACATTGGGGGTTATCAAAATCCAAATTTATCTCATTATTTTCTGAAATACAGTATACTCTGCACAAGTTATTTCCCATTATTTAACATAATACATGTTCCCAGAAAAAATCCAGTTGGGGAGGTGCTGCCCATCTGCTTGCCTCACTTGTTCTATTGTCTGTAGACTGTGATGCATCTGAATCCCTAGTGTTAATAAATATATGTACTGTCAAAGAGAATGTAAACATATAGCAGCCAGTGTTCAGGTCTGAACTGGGTTTCAAAATAGGCCCTGGCATTTCAAGTATGGCCCAAACAGGCCCAATAAATAGTGACTAACTGCAGCCACGGCCGACTCCTGCACAAAATCTTCAGGACGGGCCGGGTCGAGTTCTTCTCCTGCTTTCCGGGACCTAGTATTTCCGGCTTTCAGAATTTATAGACTTCTGCCTGCCCCCGCCCCTTTTGTGACGTGACTATAAAAAGAGCGCAGCAGCGGGCCCAGGCTGGGTGCGGTTCGGGAAGGGTCGGGTGCGGGTCGAGAAATTCTCAACCCGCAGATCACTAGCTTGCACCAGGCACAAATATGTAGGGATGCACCAAATCCAGGATTCGGTTCGGGATTCGGCCTTTTTCAGCAGGATTCTGATTCGGCTATATCCTTCTTCGCAGCCGAACCGAATCTGAATCCTGGAAATCACGTGACTTTTTGTCGCAAAACAAGGACGTCTAAGATGTTTTTCCCTTCCCACCCCTAATTTGCATATGCAAATTAGGATTTGGTTCGGTATTCGCACGAATTTTTCATGAAGGATTCGGTGGATTCGGTGTATTTTGGCTAAAAAAGGTGCCATTGTTTTGCAATTTGCTTGCTGTTAATACATAAGACCGAAAAGTTACTGTTTACTGAGGATTACTGTTATAATACCTGACAACCAATCAGGTAATCAGTTTCCAGGTTGCAGTTGGTTGAAAAAAGCTAATCACTGATGGGTTACTACCCAAGTGCAAATTTGCCCACTAAATAAGCCCCAATAAATACGTCAGTAAACAAGCCCCAGTTTTACATCTTTTGATATAGGCTTTTCTTTCTAACCATTGTCATTTGCCTCTAGTTCACGCCTTCGATTCGCCCCTTCCTTCAGACCATCTCCATTGGACTGGTGTCTTTCGGGGAAAATTACAAGCGCCATGAATCAGGGATCAGTAAGTACATTGTTGCAATATGTGAGACTGGTGTGTGCTTGCTTGTTAGGCTCTGTAGCTGTTTGAAATAACCTAGTCAATCTAGCAGTATAGGAAACTTTTGTGGGAAAAGATCTTATAACAAGTCACATTTTTTTTCATGAAGCACTCTACATATTGTATATTTTGTACATGTTATTTAGGGATGCACCAAATCCACAAGATTCAGCCAAATACTGACCCAAATTTGCATATGTAAATTAGTGCTTTGGGTGAAAGAAAAAAATCACTTCCTTGTTTGTATGACAAAAATCACATGCTTTTAAAGGAGAAGTCAACCTGTACGGGGAAAGAACCCTCCCCTGTGTAGGCCCCCCGGGCAAATGCCCCTAACTTGTTACTCACCCCTCGGCGCAGGTCCTCTGCTGCGGAGTTCACGGGCGCCATCTTCTCCCGAGTGCTCTTCTTCCTGCTTTGACCAGCGTTTTTGGCACATGTGCAGTACGAGGCATTTACCGGTAAGGATCTTCTGCGCATGCGCCGAAAGTCACGAAGTTTCCAAAAAAAAAAACACGGAAATTTCTTGACTTTCGTGGGCGCAGTAGCTCCGTACCGGCAAATGCCTCCAACTGCGCGTGCCCCCAAAAGTCACAAAGTTTCCGATGCGCGTCAGTTGTTTTTTCTGCGCGACTATTCTTACATTTTTTTGACGCAGCTGATTTTTCACCGCAAATTTGCGCCTATTGAATTTATTTCTAATGGCAGCCCTGCCTGTACATGTTTGTTATACCTTCTCTCTCACACAACAATTTGTGCAGATTATACATAAACCTATTGCTGCTGTGCATATTACTGCATGATCTACAGCAGTGCAAAAAATAGAATAGCATGTGTATGATTCCAGCACACAGATGGTTTGCAACTTGCTGGCCTTTTATATCAAAGTATGAATCAGTACATTTGACATTGTTACTCTAGATTTACATGAACTTTTTAAGAAAAATTGCCCCTTTTAATCATTTATATATCAAATTCATAGAGGCATGTTTATCAATGGTCGAATTTCAAATTCATGTGAGGTTTTAAAAACTCCCATAAATTTGACCAATCGAAATTTATTACAAAAAAATAGAATTTTTCAAACTGGGATGAATTCGATCAAATTCGGTTCAAATTTAAGAAACTCGTTTCGAGTTTTTTTCTCCAAAAAAAACTTGAATATCAGGAAGACTGCAAATCGATCCTTGGACCGAATTTGAATAACTCCCTAGTCTAAATTAACAGTTTTGAACTTAAAAAAAGTCGAAAATTCTAATTTTAATTTTGACCCTTTTAGTGTTTCAGCTCTGTGGAGCAAATCACAAAGTAGTTGTTGATTTCAGGGAACCTGCTCATCAGCCATGACGTGTCCCATCCATTTCTATATCTAATACAATTATAGTAATTGTTTGTTCCTAAGTAAGATGTGTATCCCACCTTACAATGGCACTCCTCCTTCTGCTAAAGTGCTAACCACTGGCACTGCCTGTTGAGGTTTTGTAGGGGCAAATCACTCTTCTACAGTCAGGGCCGCCATCAGGGGGGGGCGGGGTACAGGTGGCCCGGGCCTGAAGGGAGGCCCAGCAGTGCTGCACTTTTGAAAGAGCCGTGCCACCTTGACAGCGCCAAAGCCATGCGGCCCTTTCTGAAGTCACGATCAGCCGAAATGCAGAAAAGCCGAAGTCCCGAAGCTGCGAAAAAACACTAAAACAGCCGAAGCCGAACTTCAGAAGCGGCAAAGAGACCAGAAGCCACGAAAATAGCTGAAGCCGAACTCCTGAAGGGGCGAAAAGACCGAAGTCACGAAAACAGCCGAAATTTAAGTCCTGAAGTGGCGAAAAGGCCCAAAGTCACGAAAGGAGGCGAAGTTGAAGTCCTGAAGCCATGAGTTCAATTCTACTGAACACCAATTTGTGTTTTTTTTATATTTTTATCCCCTGGCCACCAATGTATTATTTTAATACTCTAAAGACCTCTGCCACCAATGTTTTTTTTTTAAATATTTTCTGGGGCCCCAATTTTTTTAACTTGTTAGGGGGGGCCTTGGCGCCAATGGTTTTTTTTTTTATTAAATATTCTTTGTGGCCCAAATTTATTTTTAACTTGTAAGGGGCCTTGGTACCTATGTTTTTTAAAAAAAATATTATTTGGGGCCCCAATTTTTTGTAACTTGTAATGGGGGCCCTGGCGCCGTTGTATTTTTTAAAAAATATTCTTTGGGGCCCAAATTACTTTAAAGACCTCTGCCACCAATGTTTTTTTTAAAAATATTCTCTGGGGCCCCAATTTTTTTAACTTGTTAGGGGGGGCCTTGGCGCCAATGTTTTTTTTTTTTTAAATATTCTTTGTGGCTCAAATTTTATTTTTAACTTGTAAGGGGCCCTGATACCTATGTTTTTTTTAAAAATTTTCTTTGGGCCCCAATTTTTTTTTAACTTTTAAGGGAGCCCCTAGTGCTATTGTATTTTTTTTTTTTAACTGATAGGGGGGCCCTGACCACCAATTTTTAAAAAAAACTTTTTTTTTTGACCACCAATAGCTTGTGTGTGGGGGTTACCTTTTTTAGCACTGATGTCTGTGTGGTCTTTTAACTGTTGTGTGGAATGGGCGGGATCTGGGGTGCCCAGACCAAAGAAATCTTCATGCTGTTCCCTTAGCAAACATCGTCCTCCGTTTTGGTGCTATTACTACCTTTTAATAAGACTAGTTATTCTGTACTATAGTTACAGTTGTGTCATTCTCACACCGCCGTTGATGATGAGACCTGGACTAGCTTTGGCCCATTTATCAAAGTCCGAATTTTTAATAATGTTTTCTGAATTTTCAGACCAAATCCATACAGGTTTTTTCTCCTTATTTATCAATACACTTTTCCAAAAATTTTGTTTGCGGGGAAAAAACCCAAAAATTAGTGGAAAAAACAAATCATGCGTTTTTTTCAGATTTTTGCCCGAAAACCATGAAATCTTCTGAATATTGTACAAAACCCAGCGTTTCCAAATTCTGACTTTTTCCATCCTCGGGGTATAATAAATCCCGAAAAAAAATTCCACTGCAAATTCGGATTTTATACTAAAAAAACACATTCTTTGGATTTTTGGCATTCAGAGTTTAGTAAATAACCCCCTTAGGGAATATGCATGATTTTCAGGTTGTTGGTGACTATGATTTTGTTTAATCCAATGTGTCAAAGAAGGATGCTACTGTCTACTGACTATTTGCTTTCTTCCTCCTCCCAATGCTCTCACTGGCAGATGAGGGAGCTATTGGGACTTACTATGGTAAGTAAGGATTTAACGAGTAATACTCATAGCCCACTAATGAGAAGAAACACTCATAACTGACCTTGAGACTCCATGTGTATAAAAAGTCCATTGGTGATATCACCTTGCATTCCATTGGTATTGTTTAATTAACCCTTTAATGTTTATCTCCCCCCACCAAAGGTGTGGCTGCCAGCTCTTTCTTTATAAGTGGGAGATATGCAATTGACCCAGAGCTTCGAGGAGCAGAATTTGAAAGAATTACTCAGAATTTGGACGTGAACTTCTGGAAGTCCTTCTGGAATATCACTGAGATGGAAGTGCTTACAGTAAGAACTGGGCACAAACTGGGGGGCTGAAACAATGGGGGGGGTGGATTTAGAGTACTTCTTTGATTCCCTAGATAATTTTGGAACTACTGTTAGATCTAATGGTAGATCAGTGTTTTTCTGTATATGGAACATTGTGATGAGGTAAAGGATTGAACAAAGGTTGGATCTCCAAGAGTCCAACAATCGTTACACTTAAGCTCCCCATAGACAGCGAAGATTCTTCTTTCCGAACGACCAATTTTAGAGAAGTCCGACCAATCCTTCGAAATTATCGTGCGGTTAGTGGGATTCGAACGATCGTATATCTTACGATTTTTCGGCCGACATCTGTCAGGAAATTGATCGACCAGGTCAAAAAAATCTTTGTCGGCCCCTGTGCAATCTATCTATGTTTGCAGGGCCAAGCAGGCAGCTCCCCTTTGTTTTCCTGCCAAATTGGTCTTTTTAGTTGATCGTCAATTCGTACGATCGTTCCAAGAAAATCGTGGTCTCACGATGTGGATCACATGTTTTAAAAATCTCAACATCTAGGGCAGCTTTAGGGTTGTATAGCAACATGAGCAAAATCTGTCCCAGTCCAACAGTCAATCACTTAGCAGCCAGCATTTACTGGATTAGTGCAATCAGAACATTCAGTTAGATGCTAGTGAACCATTTCAGTTTTTTGGTATACAGTTTTTTTTTTTCAGTTTTTTTGATGTTCCCCATGGTAGCACAGCGAGAAAGGCAAAAACATTAGGGGATGCACCGAATCCACTATTTTAGGATTTAGATGAATCCTTTGTGAAAGATTTGTCCAAATATCGACCTAAATCTGAACCCTAATTTGCATATGTAAATTCGGAAAACAATGATTGAAAGATAACTACATGCAGATAAAATGTAACTTTATCCATCTGAATCCAAATCCTGCTGAAAAGGCCGAAACATGGCTGAATTCCAAACCAAGTCTTAGATTTGGTGCTTCCCTAAGAAATATTAATAGGGAAAGTACTTTTTTAAAGTACTAAGATAATCTGTATATTCTGTCTCCTTATCTGTTTACTCACTATTGTATCTTCAATGCATTTTTGTTCCCCCCTTCCTCTCCAGTCCATAGTTGGCATTGCATCAACCAACGTGCGTATCAACAAATGTTTGTCTGTGCCCCCCGAACCACTGGACATGCCTCTATCATCTGATCCCCAATTTACAGTCACCATTAATCCCCCTGTGGCTCACTCTGGCCCCGGGCCTGTACATATGCGCTTAATTTCCTACCAGCTGCGGGAAGGGCAGGTAAGACAATTCAACAGAACACATTATTTACAATCGATAATCTATCTATAATAATAATCTATAATCAATCTATAAAGGCTTGAGTGAGCAGATATCTCACAGAACAGAATACAACTTCCTGCTTTTTAGCTCTCTAAATTTGAATTAGTCTGCGACTTGAAGGGGGGGGCCACATGGGACATAACTGTTCAGTGAGTTTGTAATTGATCCTCAGCATTCAGCTCAGATTCAAAAGCAATTCAGTTATTCTTCTGTATTGACCTGAAACCTCGGGCCTCCTATCGGTAGAAAACTTCACCGGCCCGAGGTTTTTCTAGCAAGCACCACGGAGAGATCTTCCGGCGTCTTCTTTCTTCAAATTTCCCCTGGCAAACGCATCTGCAGTAGAACGAAATAGCCGACTTTTTAGTTAACGTTCGGCTTTTCATTCGTTTGGCCAAGTTCTAACAGACTTTCTTTCTCCTTTAAGTCACTGATTGGTTGCTACCTGATAACCAACCAGTGGAAATCAAGAGCGCTGCAAAGCAGGAAGTAGTGTTCTGGTTATTATGTTAGCCATCCAGTCACTCCAGCCTTTATAGATGACATTTTTGGCTAACTAATTATATTGAAAGCATTTTTTATTTTGCACGGCCTATCTATTTACCCAGTTTTTATTTTTACACTGAACAATTCCTTTAATCGCACCATGATCATACACATATAGTATATATATATATATATATATATATATATATATATATATATATATATCATTAGTCACGCTGTCCATCGACCTCTGTTCAGCACATATGAATAATCATGGCAGTCTTCCTCACCATTACCAACCATGACTCAGACATACTTACATCAGTTTATATTTTGTCTGTATTTGTCCCACAGGAGAGCGAGCAGCTTAGTGCTTTTATAAAACCTGAGGGTCCTTTAAGCTTGGACCTACGTCTTCGATCCCGTCCAGCTCCCCTGTCTCCTGACCTCATCATTCACTTCCACGGTGGAGGTTTTGTGGCTCAGACTTCCAAGTCCCATGAACCCTACCTAAGAACCTGGGCCCAAGAGTTGGAAGCCCCAATTCTGTCTGTCGATTACTCTCTGGCACCTGAGGCTCCCTTCCCACGGGCATTGGAGGAATGTTTCTATGCATATTGCTGGGCACTGAAGAATTGCCGACTTCTAGGTTAGTGAATTTAGTTATTTTATTATTATCTGCGCTATTTTGTGTCATGGGGTGTTCGTATTGTATTATTGTGATCCTTGCTGCTGAAACTTTTCGTTATTCCCTTGTTCTATATACTTTATATAGTAAATATGGGATAGCATATTCTTTTAATACTTGCATGTATATATAACAATGTACCATCTGTTTTTCTTAGCAGAGACATTATGAGGCAGATTTATAAAGGAATGAAGTGAAAATTCAAATTTTCTAATTTTTATTTTTTTGGTCAAAAGATTCAAATTCAAATTTTGAATTATCGAAACTAAATTCGAGTTTTAATTCTAAGGATTTTAATCCATCGATCGAAGGATTATCCTTCGATCATTAAAAGTTAGGAAAGCCTATGGGGACCTTCCCCATAGGCTAACATTGGCCTCGGTAGGTTTTAGGTGGCGAACTAGGGGGTCGAAGAAATTTTTAAAGAGACAGTACTTTGATTATCGAATAGTCGAATATTCGAACGATTTTTAGTTTGAATCGTTCGAAGGTCGTAGTTGAAGTAGCCAAAAAAACATTCGAAAATCAAACTATTTTTCCTCTATTTTCCTCTATTCCTTCACTCAAGCTTGGTGAATGGGCCCCATAATATTGGACATTCTTATGTTTTCTCAGGTTCCACAGCAGAACGTGTCTGCTTAGCTGGTGATAGTGCTGGTGGTAATCTGTGTATCACTGTGTCACTTCGTGCTGCCTCTGTTGGTATCAGAATGCCCGATGGGATCATGGCTGCCTACCCTGCAACGCTGCTGCAAGCAACTGCCTCACCTTCCCGCCTGTTGACCCTAATGGACCCCCTACTTCCTCTCAGCGTGCTGTCCAAATGTCTCAGCGCTTATGCAGGTATCAGGATATTTTTGTGAACCTGCCCATATTCTGATATAGTGAGCTTGCGTGACTCTTTTTCCATGTTCCTGCTTTTATAGGCACCGAGCGAGTCCCAATTGATGATCGTTCTCTTGAAAAGCAGAGTGCCCTCAGTCAAGTAAAGAGAGGGACTGCTTTATTTTTGAGAGATATTCGTCATGGAGCCACATCCTGGTTGAGTTCATTTGTGGAGGGGAGAAAAGAGAAGGGGAACCTAGGTGGGTTCTGAAGGTTTTTTTTTTTACAGGACTTTGTCCTATATTTGCAGCTGTGTAGACCGAGGAATTTTCTGTATTTTCCCAGAATAGTCCACAGGATATCTGAGATAGCTGCAATTGCTTAACTTTAACTTGGGTTTACTAACATGGAACAGATGCGGTTTTCTAACATGCTCATGATTCACTTCTGCAGCTTCATCGAAGTGGTGCCACCACTTAATAAGGAAATAAGAATTTAAGATGCTTGATCTCATAGAAGTAGCAAAAAAGTTTGATCAATTAAAAATTCTTTAGCATTTCTAATTTCATAAAATTATTATGAGATAAAGCTTACGGTAAACTGTTCCCATGGTAGTTCCCCTTTACATAAAAAAATGATACAGTAACTTGTTCTTTTTTAAAATGACTGGCCAGAGCTTTAAGGAAAACTTTACCCCCAAAATGAATATTTAAGCAACAGATAGTTTATATCAAATTAAGTGGCATATTAAAGAATCTAACCAAACTGGTTTATACATTTAAGTAAATATTGCCCTTTTAACTACCATTTTGTGATGGTCTCTGTGCTGCCTCAGAGATCACCTGACCAGAAATACTGCAACTCTAACTGTAACAGGAAGAAGTGTGGAAGCAAAAGACAAAACTCTGTCTGTTAATTGGCTCATGTGACCTAACATTTATGGTTTGTTTGTGTGCATCGTGAATCATACGATCTCAAGGGATGGCCCTTATTATTACAAGTATGTGAAAATTTTATTATTTGAGGCAATTAGTACTAATTCCAAGAATATGCAAAAATATGTGTTCACCACATACTTTAATCAAATGGACCTTCACACTGGGTTGTCAGGACTACTTTGTTGAGTACATATGTAGTTATCCCTATATCTTATCCTTATTGGCCTTCCATCTGGGCCCCCAGGCACTGCTGTTTTTATATTTATTTCCCTCTGTATCCCCCAGCATCCATCATTGCCTAACCACAGTTTCATCCATAATGTTGCAGAATCCATGAGAACAAGTGTCTCGGAGGCAGCCCTAACGGGAGAGAGTGCGTCTCACGGCAGGGGTTCTTTAAAAAGCAGGACCTGCCAGGATTTAAGAAGGCATCAGTATGTTGAGCAGGATGAAAATTTGAACCAACATCTAGCACACAAAGCCCACAAACAGAGCACAGCTAAAGGAATACAGAACGGTTGTGGCCCTTGTGGAAAAGTCCAGTGGCCATTTTCTACCTTGCCAGTGCAACCAGGTCAGGATGGCACAGAGCAGCTCTCTCCTCTCAGCCCCCAAATGCAGGGAGGGAGCTTCTTTCTGTCAGAGAGTGAAAGTGACAGTGACACATCTGGGCAATTCTTAAAGGGTGAAAGCCCTATACATTTGAAAGAGAACATCCCTCCATTTCACTGCAATGAGGACAATACATCCTTACTCCTGCTCGGATTCCCAGAAGGTTTCCAGCCTCTGCGCTCTCAGAATGGTGTTGCTAACATGACTCTACAGACTTCAGCAATTGTACACAACCCATACATGTCTCCCCTGCTGGCTCCTGACAATATGCTGCAAGGCTTACCCCCTGTTCATATAGTGGTAAGTACATAAGCAGGGGCGACAATTACATTGTAGTTAACTTTGCACAGTCTAGTTAATACTATATATGGAGTAATCTAGTCAGGGTTATTCTGATGGCCATAATAAATCCTATATAATTATATCACAGTTCATCGTTTCATTTGCGCATACACATAAAAGAATGAAATGACATGAGCAAAGTTTGCCTAGTCCTAGTAAAATTGATCACCAAAGTAGGACACATTTTTTAATATACTGCATTCCCCCACAATCTTAGCATTGCATAGACTCAATTCTGCCTTGTACCTTACACCTACTATGACGCCCCCAGCCTACAAGCCTACCTGTGCTTCTCACATGATTACGCTGCTGTCACTGTATTCAGCTCCATTCTGAAGACCAAACCTGCCTGCAGGGCTGGATTTACATATCAGGCACATCTAGACCCCTGTCAATCGTCGCCTCATCCCCTCCCTTTTATTCAATAAAATTTTCATCATCGGGACCAGAGCAATGGGGATTGGCGTACAGGAAATTTTGAAAAACGATCGTATCTCCTGCTCCTCCCCAGTGTTTTGGTGTGGTTGGGAAGCATGCCGTCCCCCAAACTCCTGCCGCCCTAGGCCCGGGCCTTGGAGTCTTCTCTACTAATCCGGACCTGTGGGTGCTAAGTGCAAAAAAGAATTTGCACAAATGTCCAATGAAAAAAGTTCATATTTGCAATTACAGTTTTACTATTAGCCAAAAAGATATGATGACATTAACGTACAGTCATATGATTGACAGCTGCAAATAACGCATTCATTGGCAGACTATAGTGTGGGCATAACTATGAGTCAATATGAAATACTGGGAATACACAAAGCCATGAAATAAGCATGGCTTAAGATTTCATTGCATGCTTCTCCTCTATCTTCTCTTTCTAACCCCCAACATCTCCTTTTTATTTTTCCTCAAGGCCTGTGCTCTGGACCCAATGTTAGATGATTCGGTCATGTTTGCCAAGCGTCTGCGAGCACTAAATCGCCCAGTCACACTGCAGGTAGTGGAGAACCTGCCTCATGGATTCCTTAGTTTATCTCAGCTGTCCAGAGAGACTCGGGAAGCCACTGCAGTGTGCGTTCAATGCATCGATCAGATCCTGCACAACAAGGCACCACCTCCACCAACCACTGAGCCCCGAAAGCACAGAAAGCTTGCACGGACCCTGGGGAAGAACTTGGTGACTGAGAGAGAGATTGGAGCTTAAGAACCTTGTGTTTGTTTTAATGTAGTCCAATAAGAAATAGAGCACTCCTCTTTAACACATGACCTCAATGAGTAGTCCAAGTGTTACTTCTACTGTACATGTTACAAGTAAAAAGACTGGGAAAGAAGGCGCACACCCTTAAAATTATACTGCGAGGTGCTAATCCATAGGAGGCTCCCCATAAGGGTCTCCAAAACGAAAATGTAAATAACCCGGAAAGGATTGCACACTCAATTAACAAAAAAATTGTACTACATAAGAAAAAAAAATTACAAAATTATTGGTGAGCCCAACGCGTTTCGACCATAGTGCTGTTCCTCAGGGGCACAAATAATGAAAAAGGCACTGAAAAAAAATCTTTTTGTTAATTGAGTGTGTAATCCTTTCCCCATTCTGTAGGCACTAACCGGATGCTGCTATGTTTTAATTTTTCTTTAGTATTGCAACGAGGCACTTTGGTGTTGGGCTGTTTTTTACATCATCTCATAGATATAATTCTCCAAGCTCTAATGGGATGGCTAGATATATTCCCTTTGGCAGTTGATTTCATTTGGTTTAATGATTGTTATTCTTTTGTGAGACTGAGACACAACAAAGCTGCCTGAGGATTCACAACCAGCAAGAAAAAAAGGCTCAGAGCATGTGTCTTTATCATTTTGCTTATAATAATATATAGGGCTGCTGTATTGCTTGCCACAGACGGTAGCCCAATGCAACTAAATTTTATCCACTGGTGGTGCTTCCCATCCTGACATATTAAGGGGGTTATTTATTAAAGTCTGAATGCAAAAAAACAACATTTTTTTTTTTTCACGATTTATTATACCTCGAGGATGGAATCCGATTTGGTTTTTTTCAGTTTTTTTCCCTGCACAGGAAATTTTGGGGAAAATTTATTGATAAAAAGGGGGGGAAAACCTATGCAGATTTGGTCTGAGTATTTTTAAGAAAATGAGATAAATTTGGACTTTGATAAATAGGCCTTTGTGTTTTTCTGCACATATCATGGGAGCCCCCCCCCCCCTATCCTTCTGCCCGGCCGAACCAAATTCTAATTTGCATATGCAAATTAGGGAAGGGAGGGAAATTGCATGACTTTTTTGTCACATAACAAGGAAGTAAAAAATGTTTCCCCATCCCTAATTTGCATATTCAAATTAGGATTTGGTCAAATCCAAAATAGTGGACCTGGTGCATCCCTAATTATTAGGGATGTACCGAATCCAGGATTCGGCCGAATCCTTCTGCCCGGCCGAAACAAATCTTAATTTGCATATGCAATTTAGGGGTGGGGAGGGAAATTGCGTGACTTTTTGTCACAAAACAAGGAAGTAAAAAATGTTTTCCTCTTCCCATCCCTAATTTGCATATGCAAATTCAGATTTGGTTCGGTATTCAGACAAAAGGATTTTGGGGTTCGGCCGAATCTAAAATAGTGGATTCGGTGTATACCTATTAGTTATATGTGTATAGAGACAGGAGTTCATTAGGAACAATTCCCATTGAATTAGTCGTGGGAAATTCCCAACTGTAATTTCAGTGTCTCGGATCAGTGGGATTCAAATGGAAAATGTGAATTTTGCCTAAAGGAGTCACCTGCGTTTGTGTATTTTTTAACTTTTATATGTGTAAATTGTTAATATTCATCTACATGTTTGTATTTATGTGTCATTTTGTAGATATGACTGTACAGTATAATAGTGCTTTTATATTCCTCTAATTTGTACATAACAACATGTCAAGTTCTGAAATCCCATGTACAGTACGTGTGTCCCCAGGAACATTTTATACTGTTTGTACCAGCTGATTAATACAGAGCCGTGACTTGGACTTTAAAAGCAGGTACATTCTGTTTGTTATAGGGAGAAAATCACTTTTGGCAAAATATTTTGTAATTGGTTTCACGCTGCTGAGCATTTAACTTCTACAGAAAGGACTTTCAGTGTGTGTGTAACCTCAGTGTTGGACAGTTCTGTACAGATCCCATGATTCTTCATAAAGCCAATGACCAATCAAAATAGAATCTTGTTACAACTCTTCCACTGCTTAAAGGGAAGTAAAAATATATTTTAAAAAAAATGGCTAGAAATGATGTATTTATCACCCTGGCCTTACTGTACCAGCCAGAGGTGCAGCGGCCCTATAACAGCAATGATCCAGGTCACAGCAGCTCCCCGTTTTTTTGTTTGACCAAGTGTCAGTGGCACTGCACATGCTCAGTGTTCTCTGGGCTGCTGCTAGGAAACTAAGCTTAGGGATCATCAGTTCATTACCAGAAAGTGAGGTTACAATTATTGTCATAGAAGCTGATGCTACAGGGCTGAATATTAATCAGTTCTGGTGCAGATTGCCCTGGTTTCTATGCTGCCATGTGATGTGAATCTTAAAGGGGTTGTTCACTTTCAAATTAACTTTTAGTATGATGGAGAGAGTGATATTCTGCAATTGATTTTCATTTTTTATTATTGCTTTTTTTTTGTTGAGGTATTTAGCTTTTGATTCAGCAATCTGGTTGCTATGGTCCAAATTACCGTAGCAACCATGCATTGATATGAATAAGAGACTGGGATATGAATAGGAGAGGGTCTGAATAGAGAGATGAGTAATAAAAAGTAGTAATTACACCTACTAATTATGGAAAGCATCGAAACTGGCCAAACCAAAGCTTACAATAAAACCTGGAGCCCCTGGTTAAACTACCGAAATATCTCTCAGGGTCTACTTACCTGAGCTTCCCGTAGACCAAACCAACATTACAGCCTCAAAAACGCGACATATAGTACCAAACCCATGAACAAAACCGTTACACTTATGCCATGTACTTTCTTTCTTTTTTTTGTTTTTCTTTTCTGTTTCCGTATTCTTTCTAAATTGTTTTTTCAAAATGGTCTAGCATTGTTTATTTCTTTGTGTAAAGACAATTAACATAATAGCTCATAACTTGGGAACTCCAGGTAGGTATAACCAAACATTGTCATATGTTTAAAATACAAATAAAAATATTTAAAAAAAAAAAAGTAGCAATAACAATACATTTGTAGCCTTACAGAGCATTTGTATTTAGATTGGGTCAGTGACCTCCATTTTTTCAATGATTTTCAAAGCTGGAAAGGCCCAGAAGAAAAAGGCAAATCATTTCAAAACTATGAAAATTAATAATGAAGACCAATTGAAAAGTTGCTTAGAATTGGCCGTTCTAGAACATACTAATATGAACTGATAGTGAAGCACCCCTTTAATGAACAGCCTTGTAACATAACTTATATCGGCTATACAATATACAGTATATTTTTATTATTAGTCCCTAAGCTCAGTAAGTGACAGCAGCACAGAGCATGTGCAGTGAATCAGCAGAAAAGAATATGGGGAGCTACTGGGGCATCTTCAGAGGCCCAAATCTTCACTGCAAGTGCTGTGGTTGCCTTGGGCTGATACAGAAGCCTAGGGCCGCCATCAGAAATCACAGGGCCCCATACAACAACATTTCCTGGGCTGAGCCCACTGCAAGCCCCACCCACAGGTCCATCCTCCCACCCCACAGTAAAAAAAAAACATTGGTGACTAGGGTCCCCACATGTTAATAAAAAAAAAATTTTTGGTCATGAGACCCCACACGTAAATAAAAACATTTGTAGTCGGGGCCCCCATAAAAGTAATATTAGTGGTCAGGGCCCCCCCCATAACAAAAAACATTTGTTGTCAGGGCGCCCCATTAAAAAATATTGGTGGCTAGGACCGCACACGGTAAAAAACCGTGGTAGCCGGCAGGAAGGCTTTTCGGGGAGATTAGTCACCTGAAGAAGAGGCGATTTGTCGCCGGGCGACTAAATCTCCCTGAATCTTGCGTGTGTCGCTAGCCTAAGGATAGACATTTATTTTTTTACAAAAAAAACATGAACAAATTCCCATTCCCAATGAAGTAAATTCGGACTTTGATAAATGGGCTTCCCCAAGTTCATTTAAAAATGAATAACCCCTTTAAAGGGCATGTAAACGCAAAAAAATAAAATCCCATTTTTACTTTCTTTAATGAAAAAGAAACTTATCTCCAATATAGTTTAATTAAAAAATGTGTACCGTTTTTATAAGAAACCTGACTGTATGCAGTGAAATTCTCCCTTCATTTACTGCTGTGGATAGGAATTGTCAGACGGTCCCTTACTGCTGAGCAGGGAAACAATCATACTTATGAACAGCAGGGGGCGCCCCCGCCTTACTTCCCAAAGTTACAAGATGGTGACTCCCTGTAGCCAACTTTGAAAGCATAAATTATTTGTTTGTTTAGGCTTGTGGTGCAATAAGTTCATGTTTATATTTAGTATACAAAATACAGCATTTCTAGCCTTATTCTATTTTAGACTTTACATGCCCTTTAAGTGCCCATTATTGTTAATAATATTACACAACATTGCAAATTGCCTTCAAGGAAAAGGGAAATTTTAAATTCTGACAACTGAATCCCCTCAAGAGCTGCTGCTCTTATGACCTTGTGTAAAGACACCTCTATATTCATATGTAAATTTGCCTTTCTACTTACCCCTTTGTTACACAGAATTGATTGGTAGGATTTATTTGCTCAATATGCAATAGCAGGTATTATGAGCTGGGGGGCTAATGGAAGGTGCAGTCAATTGGAAGTTATCCAGCTGCACATTCCAACATGGCAGGAACCAATGCACAGATTATTATTCTCAGGGCACATTAATGGGTTGCTATTTATGCAAGCGTGTATTTACTTGATGTGCTGTGGATTTTACCCCAGGGTAACAACACAAGTATTAACAGGTTTCAGTGTGTCCTATAGGTCTGTATCTCAGGAAAAGAGATCAGAGAGAAGTGATAGTGGGAGCATCTCTTTTATTTGTTGATGTCTCTGGAAAGCTGCAGTAGAATGGTGAGCTCAGTTTGCCTTTTAAACTAAATGAAAACCCTCAAAACTAATCAATGTCAATTTGCTGATTGTTCTTCTGAACACTTTAGCAATTTGCATACGCTGTTTTTTTACATTATCAGAGCCACTTGCTGTTCATTTCAGAGACTTAAAGACATTACTTAGAACTGACCAGAGAAACATCATGATCGATCACTCACTTAATTTTCTGAGCAGAACTTTGCGCTCACTTTGGGATCACTGACCACTATATAAAATCAAAGAGAAAAGTGGCACTAACCAAAAATTTTTGGCACACACAACTGAGGTTTACCCGCGGGTCAGGCGGGTTCGGCCCGACTTACACACACTGTTTGCCGACACAGACGGGTGTTGAATCGGGTTGAAAAAAGACAAAGTCCATCAAGTTCAACCCCTCCAAATGAAAACCCAGCATCCATACACACACCCCTCTCTACTTTCACATAAATTCTATATACCCATATCTATACTAACTATAGAGTTTAGTATCACAAGAGCCTTTGATATTATGTCTGTCCAAGAAGTCATCCAAGCCATTCTTATAGTCATTAACTGAATCAGCATCACAACATCACCCGGCAGTGCATTCCACAACCTCACTGTCCTGACTGTGAAGAACCCCCTACGTTGCTTCAAATGAAAGTTCTTTTCTTCTAGTCTAAAGGGGAGGCCTCTGGTACGGTGATCCACTTTATGGGTAAAAAGGTCCCCTGCTATTTGTCTATAATGTCCTCTAATGTACTTGTAAAGTGTAATCATGTCCCCTCGCAAGCACCTTTTTTCCAGAGAAAACAACCCCAACCTTGACATGTCTCCCCTCATAATTTAAGTCTTCCGTCCCTCTAACCAATTTAGTTGCACTTAGTCTCTGCACTCTCTCCAGCTCATTTATATCCCTCTTAAAGGGCATGTAAAGTCTAAAATAGAATAAGGCTAGAAATGCTGTATTTTGTATACTTAATATAAACATGAACTTACCATAAGCCTAATCAAACAAATAATTTTTGCTTTCAAAGTTGGCTACAGGGGGTCACCATCTTGTAACTTTGTTAAACATTTTTGCAAGACTAAGACTGTGCACATGCCTTTACATGCCCTTTAAGGACTGGAGTCCAAAACTGCACTGCATACTCCAGATGAGGCCTCACCAGGGACCTATAAAGAGGCAGAATTATGTTTTCACCCCTTGAGTTTATGCCCCTTTTTACGCAAGACAGAACTTTATTTGCTTTAGAAGCCACATCATGACTGTGGTTACCTTCTAGTGCCCCACTTCCATCCAGATTTATGCCTCTTTATATACTCGTTTCCTACCTCCTTTCATGACATCACAGCAGGGCAGGAACAGGTACACTGTATAAATAGGAGAGTGAACCGGTTTAGGGTCGGGTGCAGGTTCTCCAGTGTAGGGTGCAGGTCAACTTTTATTTGACACAACACTACTGCCCAGGTGCAAATTTGCACAGTAATTACTGTGGTTAAAGGGGTTGTTCATCTTCAAACACTTTTTTCAATTTAGTTGGTTTAAGAAAGTTCACCAGCAATAAAGACTTTTTCCAATTACTTTCTATTTTCGATGTGTGACCGTTTTTCTAATATTGAAGTGTAAAGTTTCATTTTTCACCTTCTAAAGCAGCTCTGGGGGGGGGGGTCGCTGGCTCTTTAACTGTTCTAAATTGATGCATTTAGTTGATACATTTGTTATCTTTGCTTTGAGTTTGCTTTTAATATGATGTAGAGCAGGGGTCCCCAACCTTTTTGTACCCGTTAGCCACATTCAAAAATAAAAAGAGTTGGGGAGCAACACAGGCATGCAAAAACTTCCTGGGGTGCCAAATAAGGACTGTGATTGGCTATTTAGTAGCCCCTATGTGGACTGTCAGCCCACAGGAGGTTCTGTTTGGCAGTACACCTGTTTTTTATGCAACCGATACTTGCCTCCAAGCCTGTAAGTTAAAAAAAAGCACCTGCTTTGAGGCCACTGGGAGCAACATCCAAGCAACATGTTACTCGCGAGCTACTTGTTCGGAATCACTGATGTAGAGAGTGATATTCTGAGACAATCTGCACATGGTTTTAATTTTTTATTATTTGTGGTTTTTGAGCTATTTGCTAGTTATTCAGCAGCTCTCCGGTTTGCTATTTCAGCAGTGTTGTTGCTAGGATCCAAATTACCTTAGCAACCATGCACTCATTTGCATAACGGACTGGAATATGATTAGGAGAGGCCTGAATAGAAAGATGAGTAATAAAAAGCAGCAATAACAATACATTTGTATTTAGATGGGGTCAGTGACCCCCATTTGAAAGCTGGAAAAAGTCAGAAAAAGAAGAAAATTCAAAAACTATAAAAAATAAATAATGAAAACCAATTGAAAAGTTGCTTAGCTATGGCCAAGCACCCCTTTAAAGCTAGCCATACACATAGCAATAAGGTCCAGCTGTTTTTGACCAAAACTGACATATTATCCCCTCATTCTCTTTTTCCAATATATATATATATATATATACACACACACACACACACTTGGATCATAGAGAGTCTGCCAGAATCTCCCATTGTTCTGAATGTACAATAATTGGCTTCCAGTGACGGGAATCAGGACTCCAGCGCATCTCCTCTGCACTTTCCTACTTATTTCGGGGAGTTTATGGGCATGTACCCTTTTCTGTAAAGGCATAGGACAGAATTCAATACTCACGGAGGTGATGATGAACTAGTCATAGACTGGATGCATTTCATAAACTCTCACAAAGGGGATTATGTCAAATCAGTAATTTTGAATGAAGAGAACTGTACAGCTGAGCAGGAATGGATTCACGGGCTAAACTGGCAGTTGGCCTTTTATTTGCCTTTCTCAGGATTAACAAACAGAGGTTTGTGCAAAGGTTATATCGTATGCACTCAAGGTATTTTTTCAGCCTTAAAAGTCTAATGGTGCCTAATCACATTTCTTGTTGCAAAAAAATACTCCCCTCCTGTGCTCTGGTATATGCCATATTTTGATTAATAATAAAATGTGAAACATATAAAAATGTGCACCAGGACTCTATCTTCATACTGCACAGTAGGCACGGTCATGCAGCCAACGGCCTTGTTTTGTTTGCCCATTTACGCTGAAGCATGCTGGCGCCTATGCCAAGTCTCACTCTTTCAATTTGCTTAGCTGCAGTAACTGCTTCTACTATCTCTGCCATTCCATCCAAAATCAACACACTACAAAGGGTCATGGACTTGGGCACATATATTTGGTGAATCAATTCTTGAAGTCAATCCTTATATAAAAGGAATAGGACAGACCACCTGCCCCACAGAAAACAATAAACCTGTCCAAGAGCACCTACTACTGTCCCTGTGTGGCATATGCCCATAATTAATATTGGGACCAATTTATCAACCCTACAGGGTAATAAAACATGATGACATTGGTGCATTTTATGTGCATAATCAAGGCCCTCATGCGGGTGAGCAAGGCCATTTTATTTGTGAACGATTTTCTTGGCCCAACATATGTAGTGCAACAAGCAGTAGGAACCAGGGGAGGGTTAATGCACAGACTACCTTAGGCTTTATCTTAGGGGCCATTGCGATGTAACTTTTTTTTCAATTATTATTTTCTTTTAATATTTCTTTTTATTTGTGCTGCTGGGTCCAGTGCCCCTGCTGGGAGAAGGAGGCAGGCAAGGAGCGTGTTTGCACCTGGATGTCTACAGATCCAGTGACATCACTAGCCCACACCGAACCTGAACTGTCATAGAGAGCTCCAATACACGTGTGCCTGGATCTGCATGCATCCGGACCCAACAGTAGCCTAGAAGGGGGTTCTGTGCATGTAGCGTTGAGGTCTCACATCTCATCCAACACTGGTGGAAACCCTGGACTTCATATTTGGCAGGTATACATACACAATGCCCTTGCACCTTATACACCTTCTCATTGCTCCTTGTAGAGAGAAAATATTGATTTTGGACATTACAGTGATAAGGCTCTAACCTCAAGGACTTTTTGTATGGGAATGCAAATACAATTTTATCCTTTATTTTTAAATGAGGCCTTCTGTGTTTGAGCTACCACTTGGCATTCCACCATTTTTCATAACACTTCAACCACCGGGGGGCCTCTGTCCGCTTGAGATTATATGAACATGACCTAGTTGTTGTGATGCATTATATGGCTTCATCTAGCTCCGTGCCTGCAGTGTCCTAATTGCCCACTAGAAGGCAATATATGGCTTGGTTTCTCCTGTACATTTGCAGATCTGTATTTTTCTTTGCAGGTAACTATATAATAGAGAATAGAATGCAAATATCTGGAATCAGGGCCGGAACTAGGGGTAGGCAGAGTAGGCACGTGCCTAGGGCGCAAAGCTGGGAGGGCGCCAGTTCCCTTCTCTGCCCGACTCTATGTATTTTTTGTGCTATGTGCGCTTCTGCGCATGCGGAAATTCGCACAGGCGCACACTAAGCAGGCATTAACATGGATTTATTCTGATTAGTTACCATGCTGTAAAAGGTACTGATTAGTATTTCATCACTAAAGATGGCCAAACACGTGCAGATTAAAGCTGCCGATATCGGTCCGGCAGCTTATCTGCCCTTGTGTGGGGGCTCCCGACGGGTCCTCCCGATCTATGTCAGGGCAAAAATCGACTAGATATCGATCGGTCAAGTTTGATTTTATTCTACAATCCAGGACCGCATTGGCTAGTTGATGCGGTCCTGCAACCAGTCTGAGCCCATTTGCAGTATTGTAATCCGATTGTTCGGCCCCATGGCCGAACGTTTGGATTCATCCAATATCGGCCAGCCGTTAGTGGGCATATCGGGTTAAGATCTGCACATTTGGCGACCTTACCAAACGAGCGGATCTTATAGTGTATGGCCACCTTAAGTCCCACAATGAAATAAAGCTTTCAGGCCCACCAGGTCCAAGGGATCCAATTGAAAATAAACATAAAAATAAAGTTCAGATGACAGCCATTGAATAAAAAATGAATAAGTAGATAAAAATGTATAAGAAAGAGGCTGTGTACAGCCACAGTCTATCTACTGCATTTTGAAAAAATTATCTTGCCATCGGCCAGGGCATAAGAGCAGTATGCAGCATAAATTGCCAAATGAAACTTCTAAATGCCATCAGTGTTGTAATCCACCATGATTTTATGGCACCGCAGGTCTACAAGGCTTGGGGCACAAAAAGCATGAACTCTATAGCTGAAAAAGTCCACCTAAATATACCAGTAAACCCTCAAAGTAATGCTGTTCTGAGTCCTCTGTCAAAAGAAACACTGCATTTCTTTCCTTCTATTGTGTACACATGGGCTTCTGTATCAGACTTCCTGTTTTCACCTTAAACCTCCTTGACCCAGGCCTGAGCATGCTCAGTTTGCTCCTCTTCCCCCCCCCCTTCTCTGCTGTAATCTAAGCCCAGAGCTATGAGTGAGCAGGGAGAGACTCAGGCAGGAAGTGATGTCACTCCAAGCTAATACTGCAGCCGCTATCCTAAACAAACAGAGAGCTTCTAGAGCTTTTTACTCAGGTATGGTAAAACATTCTACAGAATAAATATAGCATTCTAGCTTGCACTATTGCAGCTAATCTATTGGCAATAAAATGCCTCCGTAGCTTTCCTTCTCCTTTAACTTGGGGTCGAAGGGGGGGGCACATCGCTAGTGCAGAGAGTGCAATTGCGCTCTTTGCACTAGAAAAGTGAAATTCTGATTTAAAAATCATCTCTTTAAGTTACCAGGAGCGGCTTTTTACCTGGTAACCCGTGAGTTGCTGCCTCCTGAGTCGAGTTTCTTAACTTGCCACATGGCAGCAGTCCCAGCCCCTTGGAGCCCCTAATGACAAGAACAGGTGCTACACTAGATATTAGCCAAAAGGCAAAAAAGCGATGTTGCAAGGCACTTGGTGTTGAGCTCCACTACCCAACTCCTAACTCAACTTACTTCTGGTTCTTTCACTGACCAATCCTCAACAGACCTAATGAGAGATGGAGCAGGGGTTCCTTCTTTATTCCAAGTTTCTCATTGTGAGAACTTAATTGCTTTTGGAAATCTCCTTTTTTATGAACTTCCAGTTCCCACTTGTTAGCAGAGTATATCTAATTAATCTGGAGATGTAGTAACAGTCAGGCTAACAATCAGGATGATGCTGCAGGTATGGCTTATACTTATATTCTCCTTACATCAAGCAGAGGAAAAACTGTATAACATCACATCCTGGAGAAACTTGGCAGAATGCACAGGTTTCAAGAAAACTTTATGACCACACAACAATAGGCATACTGACTATAAATAACAGTATAACACATCATATTAGTGAGGAGGTTTTTGTTACTAAATATCAGTTTACACACACTAGTCTAACTCCCACACTCAACAAATACGTCTCACACAGGTCCCATCCTTATTTGAGCCTCTCAAATTTGGCTCTTGTGACAGGCAACTTTTGATTTTCCTCTCATGATGCTGGTTCAGGCTGTGGTGCTGTATATAAGAAAATTAATTTGTTAATTAATTGTTAATTAATTGATAAATAACCTCCTTAATGTCCAGAAGTACCTGCGCCATTAATAATTCACATAAGGGTTTCAGCCAGTAGAGTCCAGAGCAAGTCTTGCCTTCACTACAATGGGACCAGCCCTACACCAAATCTACCCAATAAATATCTTTATTATCTTATGCTCCTATATATTGTATACATTGGTTCCAGCCCTCCAGTCCCTCTATCAGGACATAAACACCTCTGAGACTACTTCAGTCTCTTGACCCACAATTAGCCTCCACACTAAGAGGGTTCCTGCCCAGCTCTTTATACCTTCTGGTGGTGACACTTACGCCTTTATTAATAAGACTCTAGCCCACCTACAATATCTAACTTTGGCTACTGGGACTATTCTACCTATCTAGGTCACATAGATAAGTTGGTCTCCCTTTTTTCACTAAGAGAAACTTACTGCAAGGTACAATTACTTAGTAGACAGGGGTGCTGCTCCAATGAGGCGAGCAGGGGCGTAACTATAGAGGAAGCAGACCCTGCGGCTGCAGGGGGGCCCAGGAGGTATAGGGGCCCTATGTATTGTATTCATATACAATTTCAATAAATATTGGAGAATCAAGTCAACATCTAAACATTTTGGGGGCCTGCAAAATAATTTGCTGTGGGGCCCAGTAATATCTAGTTACGCCACTGGAGGCGAGTAGAGTAATAGAGGCTGCAAGTTACCACAGGTTAATGGTAACTTTAAGAGCTGAAATTCAAATTTTTAAATCAGTATTTCGGGCTCTTGTAGTGCAGAGAGCGCAATAGAGATCCAGCCCCTCCACCCTCGGCCACAATGGAGCTCCCGAAGGTAATTGAGGGAGGCAGCATAGGAAAGGCTGCCTCAGGGCAGAAAGAGGTATAGAAACACTCCTGTTAGTAGGGATGCCTAATTCATTGCATCAATACAGAGCCACTGTACGTTTATGATTATTTCCCCTTTATAAACAGTAGTGAAATTGTCTTTGATTTGCTTTATTGCTACAAAACACTAGATGGCATTCTAACAGCAAGAAGCTAATGAACAACATAGTCATCTTGGTCGGTAGCTTGGAAACCAAGGAGCACAGTTTATAGTAGAGATGCAGCAGACGTGATTGTCACTGATAACACTCCTGTTTTTCCTTTAAAATAGATGATGTGCTGTTGCTGTGTAGCTGATTTGAGGCAAATAAAACAATTAAGACTCTTCAATCTATCACTGTTACTAGCTTCCAGCCACACCAGGTATCAAATGGATCTACAGGACTTTATGTTACCAGCTCATAAAATTGTTTATATTCATTGTGTGAGATTTCCAGATAGATTTTATAGAGAAAAGGTTAATTATGCCCTACGGCAAAGTTACACTCAGTGGTGTTGTGATTGTTAGCAGAAGAAAGAGCATTGGGGATTATGGAGACAGGGAGTGGCCATATTGTGTTTCATTTGCCTCAGGGAACTGCAAGATCACCGTTCCCCGGGTAGGATGCCATTGGGATTCCTTACCTAGGGCTATGGGAGAACCCCTGCTTACTGTGTATACTAATGCCATTTCCATTTGCAACCAATTCACAACCCAGATGATAAAAGGGGCATAGAGGAGGAAGCATTCATTCTTCCACTTTATAGAGCACTGGTAAGGTCCCATCTAGAATATGCCGTACAGTTTTGGTCTCCATCACTCAAACAGGACATTATTGTATTAGAGAGGGTCCAGAGAAGGGCAACTAAGCTGGTAAAAGGTATTGAAAATCTTAGCTATGAGGAAAGACTGGCCAAATTGGGGATGTTCACGCTGGAGAAGAGGTGCTTAAGGGGAGATATGATAACTATGTATAAATATATAAGGGGATCATATAATAATCTCTCTAATGCTTTATTTAGCAGTAGGTCTTTCCAGCTGACACGAGGTCACCCATTCCGATAAGAAGAAAAGAGGTTCTGCCTAAATATTGGGAAGGGGTTTTTTACAGTGAGAGCTGTGAAGATGTGGAATTCTCTCCCTGAATCAGTGGTACAGGCTGATACATTAGATAGCTTTAAAAAGGGGTTGGATGGCTTTTTAGCAAGTGATGGAATACAGGGTTATGGGAAATAGCTCATAGTACAAGTTGATCCAGGGACTAGTCCGATTGCCATTTTGGAGTCAGGAAGGAATTTTTCCCCCTCTGAGGCAAATTGGAGAGGCTTCAGATGGGTTTTTTGCCTTCCTCTGGATCAACTGGCAGTTAGGCAGGTTAAAAAAAAGTTAAAAGGTTGAACTTGATGGACGTGTGTCTTTTTTCAACCTAACTTACTATGTTATTATGTTTATGGGAGATGGCCTTCCCATAATTTGGAGCTTTCTAGATAATGGGTTTTCGGATAACAGATCCAATACCTGTAGTATGGGGTTGGTCTCCTGATTTCTGCTGGTGGCCCTGCTTCTAGCAGACAAGATAGATGGAATAAAATCTTTATTTATCTACAGGTTTACCGGACTAGCTTAGCACACATCAGGAGGGAGAAAAATAAGCGTTATTTATTTAAACCCAGCCCAAACTCTCCCAAAAGTAGCACACAATACAGTTTATATGGATTCAATGTATTGCATTTATTTGATTCAATTATTTCCACAAAATGAACCTCATCAGAGAGGGTCAGCTAGGCAAAGCTCGCTCTAGTAAGGTTTTAAACTCCATGGACAATAGAAATAGCTTTATTCTGGCTTAATGAACAGGAATAGGAGGAGGAGTTTGGGGAATCTGAAAATTGTTTCTTTTGGCTTAATAGGTAGTTATTTTTACAATAAATTATGGGAACTTTAGATCACGGTCAATTCTAAATTACCCACCACGTAGTAGGTTGTGTCCTTAATGCAGAGGTGTGTACACAGTCAGTATAGGCAACAATCATATTGAATTCAGTATCACAAAGCAAATGGCCCTGTATATTCTGTCCCTCTCCTATAAATAGTGTCAGGTCCCATTTGCAGAGCCCACAGTGTACAGATTGGCCAGATTTACACTTTGCCTTTTTCAATATTATATATGTAATGTGAGTCATTCTCAGAAAACTATTCTATGTGTATTCAAATCCAGTATAAATGCATGAGTCATTTCTACTACAAATAACATACATTTACATACAAAGTGTTATTCTAGAATTTGCGATTGTTGTATTGAGTGAGTCCAAGCCACTGATTATGTGTTGTTCTAAAGGGAACATACGGTACAATAGAACTGGGCAGGTACAGAAGGGGGCAAAGCTTGTTAGTAAAGTCAATAAAGCAATCTCCAGCCATTGAGTGCCATTGGGATGCTGGAAGCTGGGTTGACAAAGTTAAGGGATTGCTGTTTTAGAAAGGCTGCCCTGTCTTATGTTCATTTGTTTTTTGTAATCCAGCTTTAATGAAAATATGTTGCCTAAAGGGGTGGTTCACCTTTAAGTTTACTTTTAGTATGTTATAGAATGTCCACTTTCTAATTATAGTTTTTTAATTATTTGTGACTGTGATTATCCACATTGCTATTCAGACCCTCCCCTAATTATATTCCAGTCTCTTATTCAAATCAATGCATGATTGCTAGGTTAATTTGGACCCTAGCAACCAGACAGCCGAATTTCCAAACTGGAGAGCCGCTGAATAAAAAGCTAAATAACTCGAAAACCACAGATAATGAAAAATGAAAACCAATTGCAAATTGTCTCAGAATATCACTCTCTACATCATACTAAAAGCGAACTCAAAGGTGAACAACCCCTTTAAGGGGAAACTTCAGTGCACTGAGCAGGATTGTAATGCACGCTCTCCAAACCACTTACATAAGGTCTTTCAAGAGATAAGGGTGCTTGTCAGCAGATTGGTCAATAATAGTATTGCCATTATCATTGCTACAGCAGTACCTCCAGGGTATGGACATGGAATGCAAGATCGATGGTATTTAACACAAAGGCAAACACTTATGTGCCGATACATAGAGACTGTGCCATCAGTTTCACAATGAGTCAAGAACTGTACGAACAAATCCATTGACAATACATTATACAGAGACTTGATTTCATAGTTCTGAGCAGAGATATAAACCAGTAACTGATGGTATTTAAGTTAGGAGTAACAACCCATAACAACCAATCAGTCTGACGCTTAAGTTAAATGTAAATTCAAACTGTAGTCAACTTGTCTGGCATTATTAGTTGGTAAACATACCTGAGGATTTATCCGTTCTTAACTAAGTAAATTACCCAAAATGTCACAAATCCCTTCTGAATGTAAAGTACTTTAATCGAGGGGAAATAACCACCCAGGATTAGCAAGAAACATTTTGGCTCCACGAACCAGGTACAATAAGGTCTCCCAAATTGAATGATTATAATTACCCAGCACAGCTAACACCTATAATTCAGCTCCAATGGTGACCTTCAGAATGCCATTAGGATTTGCTGAAAGACAACATTTACTCATTTTACAGGGTAAAGTAAATGATGTGGTCTCCCCCCCTGGATCAGGCAGAGGGTAATAAGGGTAATTTAAGTTCTGGCATAAAATAACTGCTCTGTTCTGCAATTCATTATTCCCTAACAAAAACCCTGGTTGCTCATTTAAAAACAAACTGGGTGCAAATCTTACAGATAAGAGGGCCCTGATACTATCTTACATAGTGGTAAAAGTAGCCAGGAGTGTAACTATAGATGAAGCAGACCCTGAGGCTGCAGGGGGGTCCAAGGTTGTAGTAGGCCCAGTGAGGCCCTAATTAATGAGCTATTTCAATACATTTGGGGCCCTAAATAAAATTTGCTGTAGGTTCCACTAACTTCTAGCTACTCCACTGAAAGTACCAACACCCTTAGAGATTCGGAATTAAGTCAGATCTGTGGTTGAAGAATTTGCCAGAGACCTTACTTTTCTGGTGCCTAAGGCCAATACAAAATTGAAATTTCCCTTACGAAACCTTTTCCTTTAGAAAAGCCAGAAATAAAATCTGGGAATAGGAAATGAATCATTCCTTGGAGAAGAAGAACAGATCAAGCATTTGCATTTGGCAATGATTTTTTTTCAAAAGCCAAATAACCTAAAAAAATTATTTCAGGACCAGTTAATTCTAGTTGTGCCATTATGGGTCTATTGACAAGGCATCTAGAACTGTAGATACACACCACAAAAGGGAAATTGAAAGGGTAAGTAACTTAAGCTGGCCATAGATGTTGAGATTTTTAAAAGATCAGATCCTGATCGTGAGACCACGATCTTCTCAGAACGATCGTACGAATTTACCATCAACTAAAAAGACCAATTTGCCAGGAAAACAAAGGGGAGCTGCCTGCTTGGCCCTGCAAACATAAATAGATTACACTGGGACTGACAAAGATTTTTTGACCTGGCCGATCAATTTCCTGACAGATGTCGGCCGAAAAATCGTAAGATGTACGATCGTTCGAATCCCACTAACCGCACGATAATTTCGAAGGATTGGTCGGACTTCTCTAAAATCGGTCGTTCGGCAAGAAGAATCGTCGCGTCTATGGGGAGCTTTACAGGGAAGAAAGGTTGATAGCTGCTTTGGGTAACCAGGGAATTCTTTGGTTTCCTTGGCTCCATTGTACTTATACCTGTAAAGGAAACTGCATAGCGTCTCTTAATAGTGACCTCTTAATAGTTTAATATATTATAGTATCCAAAATAAACCAACAGAGAGTTATTTCCCTGGCTATGCTACATATGACTGATAAGAGCACAATATAAATCAAACCTGAACAGCATTGTACGTTTGTGGTTAAACAAAGTAAGTGTATGAAAAGCACAAGTATAAAGGGGTGATTTCTATAGCACTCGAGAGGGGGGGTGGAATGTTTTGGCACCAAGTGTTAGGGCATCTTAGAAACACAGCACTCAAACTGTCCACAAGTTTCATTACTGAAGGCTTCATACAGATATAACCAGTACATATTACTAGCAAATGCAACACGCACATCCCCATAACATAACACAATGAAATTAGGCAAATTGTGGTGGCAGGTAGGGGGTCTCTGTGCCCCTTGTCAGTGTTCCCTTAATTTTGCCAGGCTGACAAATATGTTACAGTGTCCTACATCTACCTAAAATGTGCCGAACACAAAGATAGCAAAGCACTTGACTTCACGGAACAGAAGAACGTGGTGGTTTGTGGAGCTACACATAGGCAAACACACATGCTATTTTTAGCCTGTTCTTACTTAGTGCATATTATAGTGCCTCTATTTTCTCAGGGAGCGGCAGAGTAATTAGTGAAAGACATAAAAGTAGATTAAATGATAAGGCCCACACACCTTTACCAATACACCTTAGTTCTGTATAAGAGTAGAAAAGAAAACCGACTGCTGTTAATAGGGTCTTATGCTTATACTTTATCCTGTTTAGACCAAACTATTCAGCTCTCTCACCACCAATGTTCCCTGTAAACTGTGCACACACACACACACACACACATTTTGAGGCCAGCACATGCATAAAGAGTTCTGTGTGAAAACATAACATTCTGTATTTGTTCTGATCCGAGCACACAGTTTTTTGTACACACAGCTATAAAATGTGCACATAAAATAATTTTTTGCACAGAAGTAGCAATGAGAGAGAACATTGGCCAACCATCACCGACTGCTTTGTAGTTGTTCTAGTCAGGGTCCGGCCCTCGTGGGCCCCCGCTGGCCCAAACACGCTCCCCATTTGGCTGGGCCGATAAAAAAAACTAAATGCGGGCCAGGGCGGCGTTTGTGCATGCGTGACACACAACCAACAGGGGCCCCAGAGGTATGGAACCCAGTGGGCCCCATAATGATCTAGTCCGACCCTGGTTCCAGTTCAGGTTATGGGAATTGCAAGCACTGTATGATACAGCTGTATGTACTAATCTCATCACAAGCTGGGTCAGTTGACTTGATCCAAAACCAATGGCTTTGCATATGCCTTCGATACCTCCCTCTTGCTTGTGGTCATGTTCTGGTCATGTATCTGTCAGGAGCAGCCGATGGCGATCTGCTCCTCCTCGGAGCTGCGTCCAAGATGGTGGTGCCTATAGCAACCACGTGGACAGCCGCGCCAGCACAGTGATGCTGGCGCGCAGACGCGTGACATCATTCAGAATAAAAAGTATGCTGAGGTCATGGGTTCAATGCCCGATTATAGGAATTGCTAGTTGTATTCCTAAATTTATTACAAGTATTTTCCTGGACCCTGCCTGAACCTTCTGACTTTGATCCTTGCTGCATGCCTATTGAACTACTGCCTGAATTCTGACGATTATTCTTGATCCCTCTGGTTACTGCGAACTTGAACTTTGCCTAACGCTTCCTCCTTGGTCCGGACTTCTCCGCTAGGAGCAGATAGGCCCCTGACAGTACCAACCTGGGGGAGAAGCAGACAGTCTGCGTAGTACAGAGAGCCTCCACAGATACTGACTTTTAGGGTTGCAGGCTTTCTGTAGGAGTCCCACTTATACCAAACATATACCCACGTATACCAAACCTAGTAGCACCAGGGACAAAACCTAATAGCACCAGGAACAGCAAAAAGGAACAGCAAAAAGCTTGTGCCAGAGTCCAGGCCAGTGGTCAGGGCAGACTACAAGCCAGCCTAATCCAGGGTCAAAGACCAAAGTAGGTGGCAGGCTGCATGATCATCTAAAATAGAAGATGGCACCAGCTTGGGCTCAGAGCCTTGTATGGAGCAACTTTTATAAGGTGATTTGATGATAGATCATGTGAAAAATATGACAGCAAAAGTGCTGGACTAATTTAATGAAAGTGCAACCAGCTTGCAATAAGTGTAACCCAGCAACTTGCATTTAGTAGAGCTATCCATGATGGTTTTTCCAATGATCTGGTAACCTCAACATGGGTCATTCTGCAGAGAAGCAACCATTTACTGACAAAGGTGCAAAGTTCCCCTGCAGCACTAATCCAAAGCAAACAATCAGTGCCTTAAATAGAGTTATCTGTCAGGTTACTATGGGATCCTCTGCGAGTGCAAATTTGCCCCTTTGTTAATAAATAAACTTGCCTCACCAATATATGCTGTAAATAACATAATTTAAGGGTTGCCCATTTAAAGTGTTTTTGTTTCACCCTCTTTTGGCACTAAATATGAAATGCAGCAGCAGAGGTAGAAATTTGGCAACTGACCTGATCAATTTAGAAAATGAATATAGAGTACATTTTCCGGTGATCTATGGGGATGACTTTTTTCTATTTTAAAATAGAACACGCTTTAAAGCTGGCCATACAGCTGGTGACCTCTCTGTTAGCCATTCGTTAGTTAGTTAGTTAGTTAGTTAGTTAGTCCGATTTAGCCATCCACACACTGGGCCAAATCAGGTTGATCTTTGCCCGAGGACTAAGAATTAAATCACATATAGGGGCTTACAGACCCATCAGATGCATGCCCGAGGCCTGGTGGCAAAACTTCAGGCCGCCCAGTTGCATTCTAGGGAGCACTGGGGAGTTGCAACTTGCACGGGTGGGGGTTGACATGAAAGCTGGAGGGCGCTAGGACCAGGTGGCCTAGGGTTGCCAATTAAGGAAATCCGGCCTGGTCAGATGAGAACTGCATCAACTTGCCAATGCAGGCCTTGTTGGGCAGTAAAATCAATAGATATGGCCATTTATCAACAGGAAAGGCCCGTCTGTGAGCTGCATACACAGGCCAACTTGTCAGGTTTTATCAGCCCAAGTATGGCCATCTAATTTCATTTGGATTTCCATATATAGATAAGATTTAGGAAGACTAACAGCAGTTTGGTAATTAGCATTATACCAGGTGAGACTGGTGTCATACAATGGTTTATAGAATGAAAAAGTTGAATGTTATCCAGGTTGGCCTAATACCGTACCGATAATGCACCCATTCCCTCCAGCGGTTCTGAACAGCTGCATTTGCATACAGACACCATGAAGAGGCATTGGTAGATTATATTATGTGCCTGGGTGGACTGATTAGAATTCCGTGAGATTACCAAATCATTAAATCCCACATATGCACAGATGGCCACCTTTTTCTGGCCATCTACATTTTGGGCAGCATTATGCAGTATTAAGATACCCATACTCAGACAGGCTCTGTTTCTCTTGATAAAGCTACAGTAGTTGAGAAATCAGCTTGTTGGCAAGTACTGTATTTGGCCATATGTGTAGTCAGTGACCAACAGCTACAGTATGTATGGGCCCAACTTGTGATCTGATGACTGGATGGCTTGACTTGACCCATCACTTGGAATTCCATATCCAGCAAAATGGGTTTAGTTTGTGACCTAAAGATAAGAAGAAAAAACAGCGGAGCACCGTGAGAGTCCAGTAAAAGTATTAAGTTTGTGACCTAGTTAGATTAAGATCTTTTTTGTTTTTTGTGTTTTTGTACTGCCTCCTGGCACACGTTCTAGTATCTAGTTAATTTTGATCGGCACATTTAAACTTTAAAAGAGCAACTACAATTAAATTGCCAACTTGTATTTATGCAGCTTAGTTACCATCAAACATTAGAATTATTTGCATAAATAAGAGTCTATGGGAGATAGAAGGAAATGAGGGAACGCAGCTGAACTTATTGTTGCTCTTTTGTCTCCCAAACCTTTGTAAAGTCTAAATGACTGCAATAAAATGTGAAAGCAGTAAATATGGTGAGATAAGACAAGTATATAACTGTTATCAGTGATTATGGAATCAGAATAACAAACTGCAAACTAATTTCTTGCTGGATACAAACACAGTGTCAGCACTGCAGTAGAGGTACAAACTGGTGACCGAAGTATTACTTTTGGCTAGGGATGCACCGAATCCAGTATTCGGTTCGGGATTCGGCCAGGATTCATCCTTTTTCAGCAGGATTCAGAATCGACCGAATCCTTCTGTCCGGCCGAATCAAATCCTAATTTGCATATACAAATTAGGGGTGCAGCGGGAAATCGCGTGACTTTTTGTCACAAAACAAGGAAATTAAAAATGTTTTCCCTTCCCACCCCTTATTTACATATGCAAATTAGGATTCGGATTGGTATTGGACCGAATCCTTCGTGAAGGCTTCGGGGGTTCGGCCGAATCCAAAATAGTGGATTCGGTGCATCCCTACTTATGGCTGATTTTGTAAGCTTTGGAGATAACTCCATGTGTCAGGAATATCAACTGGCCTAGGATATTCATTTCAGGTCTCATATTTGCTTAATATTAAACGGTTGCAACGATTAAGAGATCCCACAGAGTCAGTGCTTGGTTGGTGCAAATTCTTTCATATAGCAGGACAATGATCCAAAGCATATTCTTATTTATGCAAAGTTATTTAGGGAAGAAACAAAAGAACAGTCATTGATGGATTGACTGGCACAATCAGTAGACCTCAACCCTAACAAACAAGGGAAAGTTGTGCTGATGTGCAATGATAAACTTCAGTCACTCTTTACTGCTGTACTGGAAGTTGGAGTGATATCACCCCCCTACCCCCGCAGCCTAACAATTGGAAGGTAACCAGATAGCAGCTCCCTAACATAAGCTTACAGCTGCATGGTAGATCTAAGAACACCACTCAATAGTAAAATCCAGGTCCCACTGAGACACATTCAGTTACATTGAGTAGGAGAAACAACAGCCTGCCAGAAAGCAGTTCCATCCTAAAGTGCTGGCTCCTTCTGAAAGCACATGACCAGGCAAAATGACCTGAGATGCACCTGCACACCAATATTACAACTAAAAATATACTCTTGTTGGTTCAGGAATGAAATTTTACATTGTAGAGTGAATTATTTGCAGTGTAAACAGTGTAAACATCATAAAAATCATGACAGAATCCCTTTAAATTAATTTGAAGACTTCATGAGTTCAATAAACAAACTCCAGACTTTGGGCCTACTCACAAAAAAAGCTTATCCCTAATGGAAAACATACAGTAGATGGGTTGCAAAATACAGAAAGTCAACATATTTGAGAAAAAAATAACAGTAAATATTGAGATAAGTGATGTAAAACAATAAAAACTGGCCTTTGAGCCTTTAAAACAGAACTTGTAAGCGGTTGTTTATCAAAGGGGCAAAAATTGCACGAATTTTACATTGACGTTCTTTGTACAATTACGTAAAAGAAAAATACTCCAAAGGTCTATAAAGGTACTAGGTCTAGGAAATGATTTTGAAAGCTTTTATGCAAATTGAGAAGCAATTGTATACTGTAAAGCTGTAAACGAAATTCGTTCAAGCCACCATTTTTTTATAGCTTATTACAAGCGCAATCAAATTTTATATGTAAATGAGGATCATGTATAAATATCTCAGATTATCATGGTCATGCATGATTGGTTGTAAGTACTTAATGATACAGTTTAACACGATTACTAATAAGCCCCAGGGGTAACAATTGGGAAAAATTCTAGAAACACCCAATGGTGTTTAATTGTTACTGGTAAATTATTGAAATCTAATTTAAACCAATATAGTAACCTTATCATACTGTAATTTGAATTTTAAATCCTATTGCAAACATAGGGGCAGATTTATAAAGGGTCGAAGTCAAAAATCCTTAGAAATTTGACCATCGAATTGAAATACGACTTTGAATATCAAAGTTTTTTTCATCGAATTTGGGTATGCTGGGTTCGAAGTAAAATCGCTCGATCGAACGATTAAATCCAGCAATCGATCGAATGATTTTACTTTGACTTCCAAAAACTCTAGAAGATCATAGGCTGACATAGCACTTCGGCAGGTTTAATTTGGCGAAGTACTGAAGTCTTAAGTTTTTTAAAAGAGACATTACTTCGATTATGGAATGGTCGAATATTCGAACTCTTTTACTTCGAATCGAATTCGAAGTCGCAGTATCCTATTTGATGGTCAAAGTATCCAAAAAATTACTTTGAATTTCGAATTTTTTGACTTCAAAAATTCCCTCGAATTCACTTCGACCCTTGATAAATCTGCCCCATAATGTAGAAAGATAATACAAAAATCCAAACAATCTTGATGAATAAATCATTTTCACCCTCTTCCAAAATCTTATCCAAAATTCAAATAATATGTTACATATGCAAACTAATTTCTCTGAATGTAATTACACTTCCTACTCATGAAATACCAATATTTTGCTACAAACCGGGTATATTATTCCTATCTTAATCAAATCCATCCATTTTCACATTCCAATTGAGAGAATATCTGGCATTATCCAATATAGATCTTAAAAAACCGTTTCTAATTGATCAGGTAATACTGTAAGGCATAGCTCTATTATTGCTTGTATTTTTTTTTAAGTAAATCTGGATGCAATTAAACTGCACACCACCAATAGTGTTTCCTTTAATTACAGTTTCATATTAATCCAGGGTAAGTTTATTATTTATAGAAGAAAAGAGCACTAGCCCAGGATAAAGTGTTAGAGCCTTAGTTCACTGGGGGCTGCCGAAGTTTTCTTGTTCTTTAAGAGCAGAGAGGTCTTTATTCTAAGCTGGACCACTGAGTCAGCAGGACACTGCCTTCTAAATAAACATGGCTCAATACCTTGCACCTGCTCATCATTGAAAAAAATGCGGAATTACTTGTTCTCCTACTCAATGCCAGGCCATAGACAAAGCTTCAGAGCTTCATAGTTTAAGTGTTGAAATAAAGCATCATTCCATAGTGTCAGGGTCAATATGCTTTTCTTTAAGGAAAAAGTCCATAGTTTACATCAGTGATCCCCAACCAGTGGCTTGTGGCCAGCATGTTGCTCCCCAACCCCTTGCTTGTTGCTCCCAGTGGCCTCAAAGCAGGCCCTTATTTGGCTTAGGGGCAAGTTTTTATTAGAAAAAACAAGTGTACTGTCAAACAGAGCCTCCTGTAGGGTCCCAGTCCACATTGGGCTACCAAATAGCCAACCACAGCCCTTATTTGGCACCTCCAGGAACTTTTGTCATGCTTGTGTTGTTCCCCAACTCTTTTTTACATTTCAATGTGGCTCGTGGGTAAAATAGGTTGGGAACCCCTGGTTAACATAATATAGTGAATAAAGTACCCCCTCTTGTAAAATATAAGGATATTATAAGTTACCAAGGAGTTTCATGACCTTTATTTATTATAATACACAAGTTTCAGTGAGTCATGTGACAGAAATTACATCAGAACTCACCGTTTATAACTGATGACATCAGAACTCAACATTTATAAGGATATAATTTACAGGATATTCATGGCTTTTGTGTATTATATCTTGATATAGGAAAATGTAATAAAATATTTCTAGAGATCTTATTATATACACATACTCCATCTTTTTGGAAGAATCCTTCAATTGTATATTGAAGTTGTGCTGTCCAGTAGTACAATGGCCAAATAGGTAAAGTCGTATCACCCTATTCCATTGGAAGCCATAAATATTGTCAAAATTGGCTACAAAGGTGTCTAACTTTTTAAAACATATATTTGTGAATAAAACCAAAGAAGCCTGGATTAAATACACAGTGAAACCTCAATTTTACATTCCCTAATTTCAAGTTTCTCCTCATTTTACACCATTTTTTGTGGTCCCGCCAATATATATACATATATATATATATATATATATATATATATATATATATATATATATATATATATATATATATATATATATATGTATATATATATTGCTACTGAAGAGAAATGCATATTGTGCTTTGTTCTACTACTAGATCATATATATTGAATGCATGTTTAATTTGATATGTTCAGTTTTTTTCTTTATCTAAAGGATTAAATATTTAGATTGAGTGATCCAATGTAATTGTCCTAACATGGCAGTTTAATTATTACTCACTTCTAGGGTTGCCACCTGGCCAGTATTTTGCTGGCCTGGCCTGTAAAAATGATGACTGATCAGAGTGTTATTTATAGGGAAAAAAGATAAATATATATAGGAAGGCCTGTATTTTTTTTCCAGAAAAGGTGGCAACTCTTCTCACATCCCTGGAGGAACAGAGTAAATTTTGTCCAGTTAATTTTCAAAACTATTAAAGATTCCAAATTTGTTGGCCATGTATAACAGGTGGTTCAGAGTTTGGTGGAATCACCCCTAAGAACAGGGATCCCCAACCTTTTGAACCTGTGAGCAACATTCGGAAGTAAAAGGAGTTGGGGAGCAACATTAGCATGAAAAATATTCTTGGGTTGCCAAATAAGTGCTGTGTTGGCCATTTAGTAGCCCCTATGTGGATTGTCAACCTACATTGAGAATCTGTTTGGCAGTGCACCTGGTTTTTATACAACTAAAATTTGCCTCCAAGCCTGGAATTCAAAAAAGAGCTCCTGCTTTGAGACCACTGGGAGCAACATCCAAAGGGTTGGAGAGCAACATGTTACTCACAAGCTACTGGTTGGGGATCACTGCCTAAGAACATCAGTCTCCGCTGCTCTGTATCTAAATTCATTCTTTATCAGCCAAGGATTGGATTACCAAACCAGACAATCCTGGAGAGAGAAAACACGCCTGTCTGGTTCCTCTTTCAGTGCTTAATGTGGCTGACGTACGCTCATTAGTTGTTACCATGGCTAGATTTTGTGAATACTGTAGCTTTATCCAAGAGATGTAGTTACAACAAAACCTGTAAACACAGCTAGAAGAAATTTTCATTCAATTGCATCAAGTGCTTTGGCTGTATATAAAGATGTTATTGTTCTTTGTCCAGTGTTTTCACAAGGCGTCTGAATATTTAATTATGTGTCTAATTTTTTGTGATCCCTGTTTTTCCTGCAATGAAATCATATTGATCCTTACGTATTACTACTGTAAGTGCCTTATCCAGTCTCATTGCTGATACTTAAAGGGCATGTAAAGGCAAAAAAATAAAATCCCATTTTTACTTTCTTTAATGAAAAAGAAACCTATCTCCAATATACTTTAATTAAAACATGTGTACCGTTTTTATAAGAACCCTGACTGTATGCAGTGAAATTCTCCCTTCATTTACTGCTGTGGATAGGAATTGTCAGACGGTCCCTAACTGCTGAGCAGGGAAACAATCATACTTATGAACAGCAGGGGGAGCCCCCGCCTTACTTCCCAGCCATGCAGAACTCAAGCAGCTTTGTTTATGACGATCCCTAAGCAGCCCAGACCACACTGAGCATGTGCACAGTCTTAGTCTTGCAAAGATTTTTAACAAAGTTACAAGATGGTGACCCCCTGTAGCCAACTTTGAAAGCATAAATTATTTGTTTGATTAGGCTTGTGGTGCAGTAAGTTTATGTTTATATTTAGTATACAAAATAAAGCATTTCTAGCCTTATTCTATTTTAGACTTTACATGCCCTTTAATGACTTAAAAGCAGAGAACTTAGTCAAAATGGTTCACAGTGGGTTCCTCATCTTTTATCATTTCCAAGATCATTTAAGGTTCCAGTCTATTACAATTCAAGATCACATTTTCTCTGCAGAGACAATTTCAGCTAAAACATTCATTCAATCTTTCTTTTTTTTTTCAAATTATCAAAATCTATCATTTGAGAAAAAAAATCTTAATATTTCAAATGAAGAAGGCTACAACCTGGTGAGCTTCAACAGAAATCAGTGGGAGGGTAATTTGTCAAAACATCCAGGTGAAATGATTTGCCTGATGTATGACTAATTGTGACTCCTTTTTTACAACCCTATAAGTGTTTAATGGGGTTTATTTACGTCTCCGCCCATCATACCATAATGCAATAGGTAAGGTTTCATATGTTACATTTCTTTCTTATGGTCGGTGCTTTGTAGACAGTGTGCGTAGAAACCCACTGTAGGTTTTGCTTATTATAATGTACGTTTTAATCACTTTCTTTGGGTTCTATGTGTCGTATTCACCTTGTTGGGAAATATTTAATCAAAGGTGCCATTCCCAACAGTTCATGTTACAGTTCATAATACAGCACACAAAACAACACACTTACTGAAATCCACACGGCACATAATGATAATCCATTTCTTAGTGGCACAGAGCTCTACTACTCCTTTAGGAACAGTGTTAGTTAGTGTGGGCTGATTTGTTTTCCCAGGAGACGTTGTACGTGGTATATAAAATTCAATATTTTATATATTCAATATTCATACTCATTAACTGCACTTTATCTGGAAAGGAATTTGTTTGAGGTGTCTCACTGCACTTATTTTTAGCCTTAACAGTGATAAAAAGACCTAACTCTTGTATTGGGTCGGACCTAACAGTTAGTGATGTGCGGTCCGACCCAATACAAGTGGGACCTGCGGGTCGACCTTGCTGTGCTGTTTGCAGGTCACTGGCGGGTGCGGGTTGAGCTCTTCTGCTTGCTCTCCCCATCTGTGACCTTAAACTTCTGGCTTCCGGTTTTATAGGCGCGTGCCTGCCCCGCCCCTTTTTTGATGTCATTGGCTTATGCGGGTCTATAAATAAAAGGCTGAAGGTGGGTGCCGGCGGGCACCGGTTCGTGACGGGTGCTGGCCGTTTTTTTTTTGACCCAGAGAATATACCCATCAGGCAGATTAACCCAAGAAACATGGAGGGGATAAAATAAATTGAGAACACCAATCAATCAGAGAGTTCATTCATGAACTTGGCGCAGTGTACAAAGTGCACATTTTAGACAAAAAAAATCACCATTTTTTTCCCAGAATCCCTGTGTTATTTAAGTAAAATAGAGTCTATGGGAGATGGCCTTTCTATAAGTCAGAACAATGCATGATGGCTTTCTAGATACCTATAATTCCAAATAAGGTTAGGGAGGAGCCTTCATTTTGCTGGTTACAGGTTTTGCATTCTGATAAAAGTTAAGTGAGCTCAATGTAGGTAACACATTTAAATATTCCTTTATACCGCAAGAAGGAGGATACTGTTATAGTGACTATATTATTGTCAGGGGCCTATCAGCATCTAGAAGTCCGGACCAAGGAGGAAGCTTCAGGACAAAGTTCAATCAAAAGGGTTCAAGAGTAATTGTCATCAATTCCAGGCAGTAGTTCAATTGGCAGGCAGCAAAGGATTGTGGAAACAGGTTCAGGCAAGAGTCAAAGTCCAGAAATACATTTAGAAACACCCAAGAACCAAGGTAGCAATTCCTATAATCGGACATAGAACCCCTGACCTCGGCATCCTTTTATTTAGAATTGTGGCGTCAGATGCGGCATGATGATGTCACGCGTCTGCGCGCCGGCGCCACTGCCCTGGCGCCACTGTCCACGTGGCAGCTATGGGTGCGGCTCTGGAGAGGAGCAGAGCGACATCGGCCGCTCCTGACAATCATTTAGTTTCATTTCTGTCATGTTAGTGGACAGTAACTAGGCAATAAAACTGAAAATGCTGTTGCTGTTTTTGAACTATTGGACTTTATATTATGGCTTTAAATTTTTCTAGGGGGAAAGGATAGCTGTTGGAAACCCAGATACAGCTCAGAATGAACAGTGGAAGGAATGTGTAAGTGGAAAATGAATTTACAGAGCAAGAGAAATTGGCTCAGTAGTTGCCATTGCATTCAGGGGACTCTACACTAGTTATGTGCCAGGTTCTTTAAACCAGTGTTTTTTTAAATTTTTTGTATTTCAAGTTGCCTGTTGAGGTTTCTCATTGGTTGGTTTAAGAACCACTGCTTTAGACTCTAGCCAAGTCACTCATGGGCGTTTGTTGTCATAAACAAACGGGACCCTGGTCCAGTAACCCCTAAAACAAACTACAGTGTTAAAACAAACTTGTTAACTTCAGCCCATATATTTGATTTTTGGCTATGGGATTTTAGGCAAAATTTCCTTCTGTTACTTTAAATTTCCCAAAAATCTAGGACGTACTGTAGGTCTCTCTATATTTCAGAATATAGAGAGAATACAGTGTGGGACTGACCCACCGAGACACCAGGAAAACTCTCGGTGGGCCAAGGTGTCAGTGGGTCCTCATGTTGCTAAACTTTTGGCCTATTTCATGGCCTTTCCCTATTCTATGAGAACAAAGAGGCTAAATAGATGGAATAATAGATTATAGTATGTAAAGAAAACAAACTAGCAGAATAGAGGTTGACTGAGGAGATAAAGAATATTAGTACTGAGAGTGGGCCCCTGGTCTAAGGTTTTATGGTGGGCTCCTGGTCTAAGGTTTTTGCGTGGGCCTCTGGTGTCCCAGTCCGACACTGAGAGAATATATATGCCATATATTTCCATTATGAACCCCATAAGGTGTCATGCACGTTACCACTGAGAAATATACATGCACTGGATTTAAAAGAGGGGATTAAAACCCAAAAAAGTCTGAAATTGACAGGCCTCATGGAAAGTGTTACATTGTAATATCCTGCCTGGAGTTGAACCAGGGACCTGGTGTTTCTGTACTGTCTGCATTGCTGCTGCTCTATGTGGGTGGGCAGCTAAGGCCCTGGTTCACTTCTATTACTATCCTATCACCTGTTACCAATCTATCCACAGGTGATCAGTGTAAGCCGTTAGGTTGCCTTTAAAACCCCCTGCTCTGCACTGACTCATTGCCCAACATAGGTCTATTTCCTAATAGTTCATGGCTGTGAGTCTTCATCTGTTCCTGACCCTTGCCTGTTTTTACCTTGCTGTATCGCTGCCTGAACTGTACCTTACCTGTTATTGACCACTCTTCTGGATCCCAACTCTGTACCATGTTACAGATTGGTTTTGACTATGGGATGTTATCCTGAAATAGTCCTGAAGCCCTTAGACAAAAAGATATTATTTTAATACTCTATAGGCCCCAAGGTTTTTTTTAAAAAAAATATTCTCTGGGGCCCCAATATTTTTTTTAATTATAAGATCCACCCCAGATCCACCCCACACGGGGCCCTTTCTAATGGCGGCCCTGACCCTACGTTACAGGGATGATGGAGTCTGAGGGCCATATGGTTAAAACTCATAGAATTTGGCTTACCACGTATTATTATGATATTGCTGAAAGAATCTAGAATAATACAATGAGCTACCAATAAACAAGTAGGTTGAGTCTGTGTCTCTGCAGATTTTGGAGAACTAGATTTTCCAGTATTGCAGTGGCAGACTGCCCCAGGCTTGTGGTTGCTCAACAGCATAATGATCAAGGCTATGAAAGCGAATGCAATGCGAGATTACTAGTAAGCCAGATATCTTTTGAAAGAGATATTCTATGTTCTTGTTTATTTCCGCTCAGCCCAGTTAGGCAACAGTGTAGCAATGTGTCCAGTAAAGATAAAAATGTAGGAAGTGTAAGGTGTGACTTACCTGATTACAACCTGCATTACAACACTGGATTCAAAGAAGCTTATTCCACTTAAAAAAACAGTAACATCAAAAAGTCTTTTTGAGTAATGAATAAATAATGTAGTGTTGCCCTGCACTGGTAAAACTGGGTTGTTTGCTTCACACAGACTATTATAGTTTATATAAACAAGCTGCTATGTAGCCACAGGGAAAGCCATTCAAGCATAAGAAAATTGTAGATAACGGAATTGTATTGTATACTACAGGGCTTTTCTGTTATCAGCTGTGTTTCCTGAGCCTTTTCTCCTTTTTCAGCTTTGAATGGCTGCCCCCACTGCTACCCAGCAGCTTGTTTATATAAACTATAGTAGAGTTGCTGAAGCAAACTACCCAGTTTTACCAGTGCAGCACAACAGTGCATTATATTTTCATTAATTGAATACACTTTCATTTGTTGGTGTTACTGTTCCTTTAAAAGGAAGGAGGCAGAAATACTGTCAAAATAACATCACAGGATGGTATTGATGTTGGGAAACACATTGTCCTGAAGGCAGCAAGTCTTCTGTAAAATATAATGGGCTAATTGCTATCCGCGTAATATTCTTAGTCAATGTGCCCCTTAGCATTTGTCCTGTATCAGGGTTTTAACGTTTTGTAAGGACACCTTTAGTAAATGGCACTTTTAAACATCTACAGGGCTGATTATTAAATTCTGATGCTAGTAGCACTGGTTTCTGTGCTGCCATGTAGTGATTATCTGTATTAATTACTAATCAGCCTTATATTGTGACATTTCCATTCTATATGTACTGTATATTGTGAGTGGGTCCCTAAGCTCAGTAAGTGACAGCAGCACAGAGCATGTGCAGTGAATCAGTAGAAAAGAAGGTGAGGAGCTACTGGGGCATCTTTGGAGACACAGATCATTACTGCTAAAGGGCTGTGGTTGCCTTGGGCTGGTACAGAAGCACAAAACATAATGTAAAACATTTCTAGCTACTTCTTTAATTAGTCTCCTTTAAGGGGCTCTCATTGGGGTGCATAGTCAGAAGTTACTTAGGAATCGCTGAACGGGGCTGCCAGATTGACAGGCTTTCTCCCCCCCACATACACACACCATTGGTTATAATTGCTAACCTCAGACCCCAGGCCATTGCTCCTCTTCAGTGAAAAATGTGCCAGCCTGGTACTATTATAGTAAGTCCCATGGCCCATCTTATCTCCTGCCCAATGTTCCCTTGAGACGGTGCTCATGCACAGTAGGTTAAAAGTTTTGATTTTATTCTCCACTGCCAGTTTTACTCTACTGCGCAGCTCTGAGGTTAGCAATTACACTTATTATTATTATGGGATCCGTTATCCGGAAACCCGTTCTCCATAAAGCTCAGAATTACGGAATGGCCATCTCTCATAGACTCCATTTTATCCAAATAATCCAAATTTTTAAAAATGATTTCCTTTTCCTCTGTAATAATAAAACAGTAGCTTGTACTTGATCTCAACTAATATATAATTAATCCTTATTGGAGGCAAAACCAGCCTATTGGGTTTATTTAATGTTTACATGATTTTTTAGTAGACTTAAGGAATGAAGATCCAAATTACAGAAAGATCCATTATACAGAAAACCCCAGGTCCCGAGTATTCTGGATAATAGGTTCAATACCTGTACTACTGTTGCTCAACAAATTTGCACCCCCCCTCAGGGGAATAACCCATTCCTTCTCTAGTAAAGAAACCACAATGTAAACAATATTTAAATGGATAAATGTATTTACTCACTTTCTAAAGGTAAACATGCCATTCAAAACATTTTGTGTGTACTTTTAAAAGGACAGTAGGATGACTATTTCCTTAACAGTATGTGGACGTGATGACCTCATCAGTGCAATCATGGCCGCTCTCACTCCTTTAAATAAAGACAAATATGCAGATAATAAGGCTGTAATTGTGATAGAACCTATGCCAATGTGATCTAGGAAAATAAAGCCAATGTAAACGCTGCAGGTCATACTGTACCTTCATCTCTCTTCAATGGTTGAATACTTTGGAAGGGAAAATATCAGTTTACAGCTAAACTTTTTATTTGTTTTTATATAAACAATCGTTTTTTTTTAGTTCTTTATCCATTTTGTACCTTTAGAAAAGTGCTGTACATAGTGAGAGATTTACCCAGTGCCACTTCACTTTTGTTGGTGTTTTTTAAATGATCTAGCTCTTTATTCAGCAGCAGCAGCAGCTCTCCATTTTGGGATTCCAGCAGCTATCTGGCTGATTGGGTCCAATTAACCCTAGCAACCAGGCATTGGTGTGAATGCAAGACTTGAAGATAAAGTCTTGAAGTTAACTAGTTCTAATTACCCATTCCCTGGATTTCATGCACCTTTTAGCAAATATTCTGTTCATTGAGCAAACTTTCTGTAAGACTGCCTGTATATAATGTTCTAGTTCAAAAAAATGTCTCATACATATTTGCATTGATATCTTCTAATGAAACAATGCCCTTGTGTTAATGATTGCTTAGATCCACAGATTAACATAACAAGAGTCTATATTTCTGTGCTGTCCAATTTTTTTACAATTACAAGCAGCAGACTGATTATGTGTGATAACCTGCCTGGAGTTGAACCAAGGACCTGGTGTTTCTGCCCTAGGTTCACTCCTATGCCTATGCTTAGTAATTGCTAGTAAGCAGGCCCGGACTGGCAATCTGTGGGTTCTGGCAAATGCCAGAGGGGCTTCTGTAAGATGCCATAGACAATCACTATATTTATTGGGCTTTGTTTGGGCCTCTGTGTCCAAAACAGTCCAGACCTGTTAGTAAGCACGACTTGTTTCACCTGTTAACAATTTGGCCACAGGTGATTTGTGTAAGCCATTTGACTGGCTCTAAAACCCCCTATTCTACTCTGACTCATTGCCCAGTATAGGTCTATGTTCCATAGTTCCTGGGTGTGATATCTAGTCTGATCTTGTTAGTGACTACTGCCTGACCTTGACCCATGCTGTTCTGCTGCCTGAACTGACCGATTGCCTGTGCCTGCCCAGAGCTTCACCCATGGTCCTCTCACGTTAAGTCCTGGCGGCATCTGAGTTGTGGAGGGTTCCTTAGCACTCTTCTGCTATAGGCAGAAGAGTGAGCCGAGACCGGGACCTTGGGGTTTGCTCTGGGTTTTGGGATACCAGATGTGACATTGTGGTGGACTGGTCAGTCTATTCTGTTTACTATCATTTAAAAAGTCTATTTTACTGTTATACTGTGTGTCTTCTATATTTCCTTGCTCAGCTATTTGCAAAACCATATATCGATGCAAGCTAGGATGAAACCAAGAGGAACCTCTTCACAGAAACAGACTCGTGCTAAGAAGGTCACGACGGTTGTGGTTATGCCCCTCTGCACCTGTTTCCTGAAGACGACTGCTACATTAAACCGCATAAAATACTTTTGTAGTTTGTACTTTTCCATTTGAAGCTATATAGCAAAACCGCAAGCTTACGGGGGTGTCATAACCCCCATTTAGCCTATATAACCTTTGTGTGCCTTAGAATAAAGCAGAAGAAGCATTTTGTATACTGAACTGTCTGTGTCAGTGTCATTCCTTCTTATCAGCTAGCTGAACTTATTCACCACAATTTGGAAGGGACAGATACTCTCAGGACATATTTCTGTCCATAACAACATTACCATATATACTCGAGTATAAGCCGAGTTTTTCAGCACCCAAAATGTGCTGAAAAAGTCTGCCTCAGCAGACATGGAGTGGACATGGACTGAGCGAGCAACAGCCCCCTTCTGCTTCACGAACGCTGCACCTCGATGCACGAGCACTATGTTTATAAAGGGACCTCCCGAAATCTCTGGTTTGGTTCTGGATGTGAATCTGACCTAACCCCGAGGATAACTATGTGACTATCTTTAATTCCTCTACTATCCTGCCGATGCGAATGTTTTTACATTTTTTAAAATAATTTTAATGGAAGTTTTCTAGTTACTTCACAAACATAGATTTCATAAACTAGTTTATAGATATATTCTAATTTATTCCAAGAAATATTATACCGTAATTTCATACGAAAGGGGGCCCATCATAACTGGAAACAAATAACTCACTTAACTGGAGTGGGTGCTTAATAACCATTTTTTATACTATTGTGTTATATTGTATGATTTAGTTTGGTAATACCAATGGTTCCTACGGGGCTGATTCACTAAGGGTCGAATATCGAGGGTTAATTAACCCTCGATATTCGACTAGGAATTGAAATCCTTCGACTTCGAATATCGAAGTCGAAGGATTTAGCTTAAATACTGCGATCGTATGATCAAAGGATTATTCCTTAGATCGAACGATTAAATCCTTTGAATTGAACGATTCGAAGGATTTAAATCCAACGATCAAAGGAATATCCTTCGATCAAAAAAAGTTAGCCAAGCCTATGGGGACCTTCCCCATAGGCTAACATTGACTTCGGTAGCTTTTAGATGGCGAACTAGGGGGTCGAAGTTTTTTTTAAAGAGACAGTACTTCGACTATCGAATGGTCGAATAGTCGAACGATTTTTAGTTTGAATCCTTCGATTCGAAGTCGTAGTCGAAGGTCGAAGTAGCCCAAAAAAATACTTCGAAATTCGAAGTTTTTTTACTTCGAATCCTTCACTCGAATTTAGTGAATCGGCCCCTTAGTGTCCTATTTTAACCTAACATTTTATTCATTCTGCAAAAATGCAGCTGTGCTGTTTGCTGTTTGCCACTGCAGATTGCTGACTCATTGTGGGATCAAAGCAGTCAAAGCATGTGAAATCTGTCAGCAACTCACAGCATGAGTGTGTTGTTTTAGCCAGAAAAAAAATTTATTTGAGAAAATCACAGTGACAGTTCCTCTTTAATATTGAAAGTTTAGTATATTCATTCTTGACCTTTAAATGAAATATGTCTTATATATTTGGCAGACAGTGAAACACTAACCAGCCATAACAGGCAGGATTATTGTATTTTTTCTTTTATTGCAAACCTTCCACTCACTTGGTAAGTTAAATAATGAATTCTATTAATAATAATCTGTCTGCTGACTAAAATAAATAGTCAGAGATTTTGCAGAGATTTTGATTATTAAGACTTACCAGTAGCTACTGCATTTCTCACCCTAGGCTTATACTCGAGTCAATTAGTTTTCCCAGTTTTTGTAGGTAAAATTAGGTACCTCGGCTTATACTCGGGTTGGCTTATACCCGAGTATCTATGGTATGTTTCATACTGCATGTTGAAAGGTCACATTACATAGAAATCATTATGTTATACTAAGCTGACTCTAGAGAGCTTGAGCAGACTAGAACCCCTGGAGAGTCACATCCAGGTCACATCCCACACAGTGGCAGAACTACCGGGTGTGCGACTGCACTAGGGCCCCCCCTTCTTGGGGCCTGCTGGTGGTTTGTACACACGCAAATCTACAGCAATGTCCACTTCTGGAGGGGGGTGGGGATGGGGGGCCCTGCACCCGAGCTCCAAGCTGGTAGTTACGTTACTGATCCTACATCCATGTTGGACAATCTTGTTGTGTTCACCAAACACAACTAGGCTAGCCAAACACAGGCTATCCTATCCTAACGTAAGGCTTTTCTATCAGGTCCTGCTGCATAAACAAAGTTGGCTTTTCATCGTTACAAATCTAGATGCTAATGGCTCTACATGAGACTTTGCCAAGTAAAATACATTTTCTACGCTGCAACAAATGAATGCTATCTATTACAAATACACAATGCATTAACACCATTTAAACAATAGAAATCCAACGTCTTCATCTAGTGATTATTGTGCCTGTGAAGATTAATTGGTTACCCGATCCTGGAATCAGTCCCAGACTCCACAAGATATCATGTTATTGTTCTGCTTCTGAATGCTTGTCCTTCATTATTTACTCCTGTAAGCATAATACTTCTATTAAACAGGGAATAATGTGATACCTTACTGTGAATTTTAATGTTATCAGAAGTCATAAGGAATTCATTTTGCAGGTGAAAGACCCTGAACAGTGCTGTAACCCCATCACCCTTCCTCCCTGCTTACAAATCATAAAAGGTGTGCCCTATGCATTGTAGGTCCAAACCTTAATATTGCTCTGATGGACTATTGGTGGCCATATAAAACTCAGTAGGAAACATTTCGTATGTGGGGCAGGGCCGCCATCAGGGGGACACAAAGACCACAGTTGTCCCGGGGCCGGGTGATTTCACGGTTTAAGGGGACCCAGTCATGCTGTAGAAGAAGCCAATTCAGAGCTGCTCCATAGAAGAACGAAGAAACCGCTCAAGAGAAGAACAAAGCCGTAACAGAAAAGAACGAAGAAGCCACAACGAAAAAAATATAAGACGACTGCCCGCCGAACTTAGGTAAGTTCCACTGAACACCAATGTGAAATATGTTAAACCCATGGCCACCTTTTTTTTTTTTTACTTGTGGGGAGCCCTGACCACCAATGTTTCTGCTGAATGGTTAGGGGGTCCTGGTCCTGGCACAAATGTGTTTTTTTTAACTTGTAGAGGGGCCCTGACCACCAATGATTGTTTTAACTTGTGGGGGGGAGGTGACCACCAATGCTTTAGTTCTGCACTGGTGGTACCAGCACATTCAAAAACTCACAGAAATCTTATCAATAATAGATATGTGGTTACATGGACCATTAGCTACAAATATAACTGCTGTGTAAGAGGTTCTATTAGAATTAAGGTAGTCAAAGTTTTCTGAATTTTAATTTCAGAAGCAACAAACTTCCCAGTCTTTTTGCTCATCTATAACTCAAAGAGTCTACTTTACAAATGAGAAATGAAGAAATGAGTTTATACAGTAGATAATAATAATAATAATAATAATAATAATGGGTGTCATGGTAGTGGGGTATGGTCCAAAAACAGAGGCCGTGCGTGTTTAGAGGCCACCTTGTTGTTGCTCTTTAACATAACTAATTGACTTTTCATAAGCTCTAAACGCTACTATCTCCTCTTTCATTGAAGATATTGGGGAGTCTGGAAGCAGTTGCTGATCACATATGTACAGTATATAGTAGTATGTATGGGTTGGCTATTTGAGCTTTGTTGCACCCTTTAGTTGTTGCTCCAGTCCTTTTACTAATTCTTCCTTTGGATCCAGGAAAGGAGTGGCACTGCCAGTTATAATTCCCACTGCAAGGGATAATGCATACCCCCCAACATTTTGGAAATAAAAAGAGGGACGAAAAAGTTGCCGTGCGTAGCCCATTTTGTGGCCACACACCCTAATTACCATGTTCATTTTACAGAATTTGGCAGGTTACGAAAGTTTGAACATATTTCTGTGGTTTTATTCAGTTATTACAGTTTTGCTCATGAAGTTGCATTGCCATTTAAGCTGTGAGTCTAACTTTTCCCAAGGGACCTGTTATCTTATATTGTTACAATTATTTATTTGCTAATCTCAAATTTGTTACAAAAGTATCTCTGCCAAAAGCCAATTAAGTTAGAAACATTGTTTCTTTTTCTGGCTGTTCAGTGCAGAGAAAAACGGGACTTTCTAGTACAAACGAGGGACTGCGGGTTGAGCTGTCAATAGAGGGACTGTCCCTCTAAAAACTGGACAGTTGGGAGGTATGGATAATGAAATGTCGATAGCTTTGGAAAGCTCTGGAAAGGATTGTTCATTGATACTAAAACCTTTACACTGCATTCTATTGTGACAACCCAGATGAGCTTGATAGATTCTTACCGTAACATGACTCATTCCTACACTCATAATAACGGATAAATTCTGCATGAAAATATAAATATTTTTCTGATATTTTAGAACAACCTAATCATTTTCTCTTGAATTATTGGGTGGTACAACTTCTCTATTGACTGGAAGTAGCTGTACATTATTCTAGGTGTGTATTAATGCAAGGTGTGACTATGCATGTTCATGCTTGCTTTATGTAGCTTGGGAACTGAACTATTGGGAACTGAACTATTGGGAACTGAACTATTGGGAACTGTAATGTTTTTATATTGATATTGCTCTTGAACAATTGAACTGTAAATAAGAGTTTGCACCAGTGTTTAATTAAAACCTAAAAGCAATCAAATGTGTTATGCTCCTATCACTCATAATCTAATCTTGTTTGCACTCTTTAGTATCTTAGCTATAGTTTACAAACAAAGATGCCGAAATACTGTATTAGAAGTGTTATTAGCCTCTGTATACAGTATATAGAGAATTGCAGAAGTCAGCAGCATCCCTCAGATACATACAGACAAACACTAAGTAATAGTAGAGCCTACAAGGGATATGTATCGAGTGGTAAAGGCCTTATTCCCCACAATATACTCCAAAAGTCTATAAAGGGGGGCTGAATAATATTATTTTCTTAACATTTTCTAGGACTCTGTGATAAATGTATCCATAGACTTTTCATATGTCAGAAACGTCTCTGCAGATTACAATATAGTCATGGTGGCATAGTAATCAATATATCATTTCTCTCCAGCAATTGTCCCTACTAAAAATTACCAGGGAATAGGTATCATGATCTCCATTCTATCTTAATGTCCAGGATATCTGTATCTGTCCACATATCAGAATTGAATAATCACCTGCCAGGGCAACTCCTGCCATGACACAAGTTGAGAACCTTGCCTCAGGCAAAAAGTTGCCTCTTGTAAATGTAAGAGACAAATTTCCAGGGTTTAACCTGGAAATTCAGCTCCATTAGTACAGAAAGCGCTATTGTGCTCATTGCACTTGTGATGCAGCCCCCCTTTGAACCCCTCCGACTCTGTCTCATGGGGCAGCCCCAGGATCGCCTCTGCCTGTAGCATCGGTTTCTGTGATGATTCTTATTTTTTGCTTGATGATTTGCAATGACTAGTGATGAGCGAATTAATTTGCTAGACACTTATTTGCGGCAATTTCCACCACAATCAAATTAATGTGCGAAATGGTGATGACAATTCGCTGGCAAAAAATCCTCAGTGTCAATAAAAATTGATGCATGTCCAAAAAAATTGGGACACCTATTAACTTCAATGAGTTTCGCAAATTATTCGCGCTAAGCAAAACTGCACAGGTTCGCCCATCACTAGAAGTGACCCCTTAGCTTGACTTCTCAACAGCTGCCTAGAGTACAGTGCAGTGACACTCCTAATAAAATCCAAAATGGTGACCTCACAAATGGTGACCCCCACACACAACTTTAAAGGCCTTTATCATTACTTTTATATACCGTAAATGCTGAACATTAAGGCTAATGCGGTAAGTTCAGTCAAAATATATTTCTAGCCATGTTCATTTTAAGGGTTTTGTTTCCCATTTAAATAACACAACTGAATTACTCATCTAAATACAGAAAACAAGTGAATAAATAGGACAATCAGTTGGACTTTATTTTGTTGATGGTGTCATATACTATCATATATATAGTAGCAGAAAACTGTGCACTAAGCCACTGTATTTTAGCTTATTAATTTCTCAATAATATAAATGTGTAATAAAATATTTCACTGTATAAAGCGCAGGCTCCTTGTCCTGGTGAACAAACCACAATGTTGATATAAGGCCTAATGTTAAGTGGAATGGAAGAACCGAGTTCCTTAAAGGGCATGTAAAGGCAAAAAAAATAAAATCCCATTTTTACTTTCTTTAATGAAAAAGAAACCTATCTCCTATATACTTTAATTAAAAGTGCAGTGAAATTCTCCCTTCATTTACTGTGGATAGGAATTGTCAGACAGTCCCTAACTGCTGAGCAGGGAAACAATCATACTTATGAACAGCAGGGGGAGCCCCCGCCTTACTTCCCAGCCATGCAGAACTCAAGCAGCTTTGTTTATGACGATCCCTAAGCAGCCCAGACCACACTGAGCATGTGCACAGTCTTAGTCTTGCAAAGATGTATAACAAAGTTACAAGATGGTGACCCCCTGTAGCCAACTTTAAAAGCATAAATAATTTGTTTGATTAGGCTTGTGGTGTTTATATTTAGTATACAAAATACAGCATTTCTAGCCTTATTCTATTTTAGACTTTACATGCCCTTTAATAACAATTTAAGGTGGCCATACAGGGGCCAATAAAAGCTGCTGACAGACTGAGGACTGGCTTCCCCGATCGATATCTGGCCAAGAATCGGACCATAAGTATCATCTGATCCCTATGACCCGCGATTGGTGGTGGGCATATCGGGAGAGATTCACTAATTTGGAAATATGGTCACCTTTACTCTGAACCTATAAGGAAGTTCAAACTCCTGCTGGAAATATCTTGGATAGGAGGATTTTCTTTTACATAAAAACGCGTAACAACTCCTGCTGGTGTCATAGATTAGAGACAGAACTAGATATTGGGTTATTCATACTGTCCAGGATCCATTAGGAATGTTGATAACAAATCTTTGCAGTTAGACATGACAAGGAAGGGTTTAATTGCCCTTTACAAGTGTGAAATTTTCCACGTGGCTTCGTTCTCAAGAAGTATTGGATTGTTGACTCTTTCCAGTCACTAATAGAGATAATCATTGTTCCATAACTACCTAATGACTCCTTATTAAAATAAACATGGAATTTGTAAACAGAACCAAGGTTGCATAGCAAGTCCATGCATACGTTTTATTTTATTTGCAGTTAATTAAGGTTAGCAACACCGAGGGTGTAGTCAGAGTTATACTGCTGATCAGCCTAAGCTAAATAAATATTCAAAGGTAATTACTGCTTCATTGTGCAACAGATCATGAAAGCTGACCATGGATCAGATTCCATCTTTGCTTGAAGAAGTCTGTAACATCTCCGGGGCACACTGTAGACTACAATGGGCAAATGTTGCGGCCAGTGTTCCTAAAGTAGAGAGAATCAGAAGTATAAAACTCCAGTTTCACTTCTAAAATTCCCATTTTTATGGAATGTATCTTGTGTTTGAATGGCTGTGCCCTTAGACAACACAGCAGCTTGTTTATATAAATTATAATTGTGTTGCTGAAGCAAACACACCAGTTTTACCAGTGCAGGGCAACAGTACATTATATTGTCATTTGTTTGAAACACTTTTGTTTCTTTGTGCTACTGTTCCTTTAAGTAGAATTGTTGGAATGTATATTGCATGAACATGGCTATGTACAACAAAGGAAACTTAGCCTTAGTTAGCTATAAGTACCTTGTAAAAGACCCAGTTTAAAGTTGGCCATACACGGGTCGATAAAAGCTGGCGGCAGACTGTGTCTGCAGCTTATTGGCCCGTGTGTGGGGCCATCCAACGGGCTTCTCCGATCGATAGCTGGCCCAAAGTTGGGCAAATGACGATCGGGCAGGGTAAAAAAAATCCCGTTGGATCACAGGCGCATCTGTTCTTTGATGCGGTCGCGCAATCCAACTGCCCTCAATGTGGGCATATCAGGGAGAGATCTGTTCATTTGGCGACATCGGATCTTTACATGTACTTAAGACTGGACTGACGGGTAGAAAAATTGTCTAATGCAATAAAAATAGGGGGCTTACCCCGTGGTTTTGTCTATGTGCCTAAAGTTCTGATTCCCTTCCTAGTACTGAGCAACATAAGCGTCTTGAGAGAGGTTAGGAATGCCTAAAGTATTTAACTTTGTAATTTGTAGAGTTTTTTTAAATGAAATAAACTTTAAATAATTTTACCAAACTTGAATGTTTGCTTATTTATTAAGAATTTCAAATCTCAAAAACTCAGTAGAATAAAAACTCGAATGCATACAATTCATATTCTACCCAAAAAAAACTTCATTGAAGATAATCTCTTACATTTTGCCTAGGACAACTCCTACTGACTTCTCCGTGAACTTCAAGCTTTTAAATGCGAAAGTTTAACGTTTTAGTTCACATTGTCTGAGCTTAAGAAATATTCACGTTTTGAATAAACATTTCATTTCAGACAACTTGAGCTATGTATTCTAATTGTATTACCTTGTTGAACCCAGAGAGAATAGCTGCATGCCATCTAAGAAATGTCAAGGAAAATCCCAATACCTGAGTCAATGAGGAAGTGACCTATTTAAGCCTCGCACAAACCTTTTCCACGACTTAAAAATAAATCTGGTTTCCCTACTCTATAAAAAGATTCTCAGCTATGATGAACGTACAAGTCTGAGGGAAATCCTCAGGGGATCTCTGACCTTGAGTCTCAGACAAACCTTCATCAGTCTGAGTCTTAGATTTATATCTTTTATGGTTTATGCAATAATTACTCTAAGGGCGAAGAGACACGGAGCTACTAGTAGAAGCTACTCGTCATGGCTACAAAATGCCAGAAAATACCCTGCTATAGACAATCCTGAAAATTTCCTCTGCTAGACACTGCTACTATGCTACTAGTAGTTCCGTGTCTCTTCACCCTTATAGAGTATAAGCTTAAACTGTCCTTAATTTAAAGTTTCCTCTTCGTAGGTCCAATATAGCCTTTCTAAACACACTATTTTTTTTTTTTTTTATTTTTACTTTTTTATTAAGTTTTTTTTAACATTCAATTTACAAGTAACAAACAGAAAATTATAAAGACAGTAACACCCAAAAAAAAAAAAAAAAAAAAAAAAAAAAAAAAGAAGGACCCCCACCTGACTCTGGGACTTAGCATATTTGTTTAAACATACATTTGATGCATACATCTTAGGTTCTTAAGTATCTAAGTCATCACATACATACATATGTTTCCAATAACTTGCTATTTTAGAATTTATTCCTTGGGAGCGAGCAAAAATAGATTCATATGTTGCTGTTTGATACAATTCATTAATAATTGCTTGTATTGGAGGCGTATCTTGGGATTTCCATTTCCTTGCAATTGCTATTCTGGCTGCGAATAAGCAATGATATATCAAATATATTTGGGCTTGATTACACTGGACCCTCAAATTTGTTTCCATAATGCCGAGAAGTGCTAAAGGTGGAGTTAACAAAATATTCATTTTAATAATTTTTTGAATTACGGTCTCTACCGATTTCCAAAGCTTTTGTATAATCGGGCAGGTCCACCAAATATGCAAAAAGTTGCCTGAACCACCACAGTTTCTCCAACATTTATTAGGTGACCCATATATTTTATGTAACTTATATGGAGTTAAGTACCACTGATAGATTATTTTCCTAGCATTCTCAAGATGGTTAACACATTTAGAGTGAAGCGATGGCGATTTAAATGCTTCATTCCATTGTTGTGGTGAAAAGGATTGTTGTAAATCTGTTTCCCACTTTTGAATGAAGTGGAATTTTTGTGGTTCATTTGTTAATACTATGTGTTTATACAGTGCTGAAGTACCCTGTTTCTTAGAAACTGGGTTTTGAAAGAATTCTTCCCAAAGAGTGGGTAACCGATTAATTTGGTCCAACCACTTATATGAATAGTGACGAATCTGTAAATACTTATAGAATTCAGAGTAAGGCAAATGGAATTCTTTTTGTATGGAGACAAATGATTTAAGCCCATGACCCTCCATTAATTGTCGAAAATATAGAGCCCCGTTTTGGAGCCATGTATTAATTTGTAGGGAGGGTATATCCATACAGATGGTGCTTAAAAGTAAGAATGGAGATGGAAATGGTGAAATGTGTTTACAATTACGCATTGTTCGCCAATTTTTAATTATCCACCCTAAATGGGGTGGAATAGTTTGTAAATTACAAACTCTGCCTGGGTTTGCTGATGTAAAAATTTGATTTGGAGACCAAGGATGTAAAAACGAATTTTCTATATCAACCCAATGTTTAATTCCTTTAGGTAAGTTCAGCTCGGCTATCTGATCCAACAATATAGCTTTATGGTATGAGGCAATGTCCGGAGACGCTAGACCCCCTTTCTTTAATTCTTGTTGTAAAATTTGTTGTGATAAACGAGGTTTTTTTGAGTTCCAGATAAATGTTGTAAAAATTCTTTGTAGATTCTGAAGATACAATCGGGGCAGGGCTATTGGTACCACTCGCAACAGGTATAACACCTTAGGTAAGCATATCATTTTCAAGGCCTGTATTCTACCTATCCAAGATATGAACTCCGTTTTCCATGAGGCTATCTCATCTCTCATTTGTTCTAATAATGGCAAAAAGTTATCTTGTAGTAAATTTTCCGTATTGCTTGATAGATGCATACCCAAATATGTAATCTCTTTCTGTTTCCACTCAAACGGATAGTTGTGCCTTAACTCTTTCATAATATGTTCAGGGATATTAATGCCCAACGCTTGAGTTTTAGATTTATTTAATTTATATAATGATATATTACTAAATCTTTCCAAAATTTGTAGCAGACTTGGTATTGCTTGTTGAGGATTAGTTAGAAACAATATTATATCATCCGCGTACAGCCCAATTTTATGAATCACGTTGTCTATGGTCACCCCCTCTAAGATGGAACAATCTCTAATTGCCTGGGCTAAGGGTTCCATGGCCAATGTAAAGATAATAGGGGAGAGCGGGCATCCCTGACGGGTACCGTTGGTTATATGGAAACTGTGAGATAGATGTCCTCCCACATTCACTTGAGCTGATGGATAAGAGTATAAGGCCATGACAGCTGTAATAAAATGGGGGGGGAAATTAAATTTCCATAAAACTTTTTCAATATACCCCCAATGTATGCGATCGAAGGCCTTTTCTGCGTCAAGAGATAAAATTAAGGTGGGGATTTTTTGTATTCCTAAGTGGTGGATAATATTTATACACCTGCGGGTGCCATCATAGGTCTGTCTCCGTTTAAGAAAGCCCACCTGATCATTGTGTATTAATTGCGGTAAAATTTCTTGTAGTCTGAAAGCTAATATTTTGGAATAGATTTTTAAATCTGCATTTAAAAGTGCAATCGGCCTGTAATTTTGACATAAAGCCGGGTTTTTCCCTTGTTTGGGGATCGTTGTAATTATGGACGAGAGCATTTCTGTTGGAATCTTACCTATAGTTGCTATTTCATTATACAGTTTTGTAAGCGGTTCTATAAGTATATCTTGATATATTTTAAAATATTGATGTGAAAAGCCATCTGGACCCGGCGCCTTTTTATTTGGAAATGATTTTATTACCTTTTCTACTTCCCTGGATGTAATTGGCAGATTTAATATGTTTATATCTATATCCTTGATCATAGGGATTTTAACGGAATTCAGAAAAGCATCTATTAATTCCACTGTGGGTTGTTTCACAGTGGAATCTAGATGTAAATTATATAAATTACTATAAAACTGTGCAAAAGCATTAGCGATTTGAATTGGATTAATAATTTTAGTATTTGTATCCGTTTGTATATAGGCTACATTAGATTTAATCTGTTGTTTTTTCAGTTGTTGGAGTAAGAGGTCCGATGCTCTGTTACCCTTATAATATGCATTAACTTTTAATTTATGTAACGCATATTCCATTTTTGTGTTTGTAAGAGTATTAATTTTATCTTTAAGTTGAAGTATTTGAGAATAGATTTTTTTTTTAGGGTATATTTTATGCTTATCGATAAGTTTTGTTAATTCTCCCTGTAATTGGTTTATATTTTGATTCCTGACCTTCTTCATATAGGCAGCTGTTTTAATTAAGACTCCACGTATCACTGCTTTATGAGCGCACCAGGTGTTAACAATCCCTGTATCTTGTATTGGGTTTAACTTAAAATATTCTATTATCGAATCTTTGATTTCCAGAGATGTTTCACTGTTTATAATAAGTTGATCGTTTAATCTCCAAGGGGGTCTAGTGTTGGCATCAAAATCTAATGCTAGCGTTAAAGTAATTGGTGAGTGATCAGTCCAAGTTATTGTACCTATTGTAGCTTGTTGTAGTTTTGGTAAATCTGCATGAGAAATTACAAACAAATCTATACGAGAATAAGACAGGTGGGGGTGGGAATAAAATGTGTAGTCTCGTTGTGTTGGGTTAAATGTGCGCCATGTATCATATAGGTGATATGTTTGTAACAAGGGGGAAATGGAGGAGCATTTAGGGGATTTCCGTTTAATCGTCTTCCTATCCAATTCATTATTTACTGTACAGTTAAAGTCACCCCCAATTATCACTGTACCTTTTTTACACTGTGATACATACTGAAAGACCTGTTTGATAAATTTTATCTGACCCTCATTTGGTGCATATATATTAACTAGAGTATACCATTTCCCATATATAGTACCAATAACTATGAGGCATCTACCCGAGGGGTCCACCATATATTTATCCAACTCAAATGAAATTTTCCTATGCAATAATATGGCTACGCCTTTAGTTTTAGTATTTGCTGATGCTGTATAACAAATTGGATATAGTTTATTGCCCATTACTGGTTGGGCCGATCTTAAGAAATGAGTTTCTTGTAACCATATAATATCACTGGAATTCTTAGCGGCCTCTCTAAGTGCTAAGGAGCGTTTAGTTGGTGAGTTAAGGCCGTGGGCATTTAATGATAAACATTTTAAAGACATAGATAATAATAAGAATAACTTGGATTTTCAGTGGAATCCCCAGAGTAGACGTCCCAAAGTATGATATACTTATAGTTGTAATTTTATGCATTAAAATTAATAATAAATTCCCCAGAGCAGGCAAACAAAAAAAAAAAAAAAAAAAAAAAAAAAAAAAATAATATATACACAGACATTTAAATATCTAACAAACACTGGTGGTAGATTGTTGTTAGAAACCACCAAACCTTAGCAGCGATAAACTTAGTACGCGTATACAATTACACTCAGTATTATATATGAAATTTAATTCCACCGCTTTGGATTAGTTCAAAAAAAGCCCCGGCAAAATATTCCAGGGTTACCAGGGAGTTCTCAAAGTAGTTAAGGAGTAGACGTTGTGCCTGCATACTCCTGCCATTTTATAATAAGATATATTTGCCACAGTCATAAAGTCAAGTAAGTTAACGCTTGCACATCAACAGTAGAACAATTTCAACCCATGTTATTTCTACTATAGTTACGTTGTTGGCTTCCTTGTAGTTCTCCTGGGCATCTTTTTCCAGTCATCAGCCACTTGATTAGAAATTTTCTTTTCTGTTGTCGAAGGGAGATCTGGTAGGTTAATACCCCACGATTTCAGTATGGTAGATCCTTCCTCAATCGTGTTAATAGCATAGGTCGTTCCATTTCTAGAACATAGTAGTTTAACTGGAAAACCCCACTTATAGGGGATCGCTTGTTGCCTTAACACTTGAGTAATTGGAGCCAGGCCTTTCCGTTTTATTAGGGTTGCTGGTGATAGATCTGTGAAAAACTGCAACACTTGGTATTTTTCTGGCAAGGCTTCCTTCTCTCTGCTTAAGGCCATAAATTTCTCCTTCACATAAAAGAAATGTAATCTAATCAGTACATCTCTGGGAGAAGCAGCAGGAGCCGTTTTAGCTTTCACAGTTCTGTGGATGCGATCTATTAATAAGTGCTCTTTAGGTGTATCCGGTAAGATAGTTTGTAACAACTCTATGAAATATGACCTTAATTGATCTGGTGTTACAGTTTCAGAAATACCCCGGATACGGATATTATTTCTCCGATCTCTGTCTTCAAGATCCATTAACTTATTCTTTATTTGCAGTACTTCACCTTTGATTATATCGTTTTCATCCACTAAATTGTTGTGAGCTACAACCATCTCTGCCATTTTATTTTCCAAGTGTGCAGTACGCTCACCCAATTCTTTTATGTCTGCACGGATCTCCTTTGCTATCGCTTTAAAGTCCGCTTGAATATCCGTCTTCAAAGAGTTCAGCAACTCTTTCATTCTCCGTTCGGTAAGCATTGGCATAGTCGCTTCGCTCTCCTCTCTGCTTTCATCTTCCGATGTCAAGGATTCGGCTTCGGCGTTGCGCGGAGAACGCGAAGGAACAGCACCGCTGCCATTTTGCGCCTGCTGTGTATCCGATCCGCGCTTGCCATAAAAAGTTGTAAGCTTGAGCGGAGAGTGTTTCTTTTTGGGTTTCCCCATAACCGCTATTCACTGCTGTCGCAGAGGCGGTAATTTCTCAGCAATTTCGAGCGGAACTCTGACTGTGAGCACGATGTATTAAGACCAGGAGCCCGCAGCTACACAGGTACACGTCCTACTCCATTCACCGCAAGCCACTACTATTAACCATAAGGTAATCATACAATGTATTCTATGGGGGAAGTATGTTCTTTATAATCTACTGCCCTTGGTTTATAATGTAATTTAAATGTTTGTGATGCAACACTGCAATCCTTTTACATTGAAAGCTATCTGCATGGAAAAGGGAGTTGAGAAACTGTCAGGGGGCCTATCGGATCCCAGCCGGGAGTAGTCAGGACCAAGGAGGAAGCTTTAAGTTTAAAAGTCCAAGATCGCAGTACAGGAGGGTACAGGCAAAGACGAAATTCAGGAAAGATTTCAAAGGTAGGCAGGATGTATGCAGAATCCAGGTCCAGGCAAAGGTCAAAGTCTAATAAATCAATAAATCAGGAATAATAGCACCCATGAATGCTAAAACAGCAAGTCCTATACTTGAGCATTGAACGAGCTGGCGCCAATTCATGACGTCATTGGGAAAATGACAAAATGGTGGCGCCCCTACCTACGTGGCGACCATGGGTGCCGCCATCTTGGATTCGCCGCTGAAGAGAACGGACGCGCCGACCGGCGCTCATGACAGAAACATGTTGACATCCATATTTGCATATTTCTAACAATGTGTTAGGAAACGTGTAAGCCAAAGGCAAGTGATTCATTCCTGACATGTGCAATTTGTAACGACAGGGTGACTCAGATAGAAGCATTATTGGGAAATTTGCCTGAATTTATATACATTTAGCAGTTTATGTATTGCAATTACATGTATTGGTACACATATTATAGAGTATAAAAAGTAAAGAAAAAATCTCTCACCATAAACAAAAGCAATACATTTATCAAGGGGTAATGATAGTGCTTCATAAAATAACATATTTAATAATTTAGCTTATTTCTGGAAGAAGTTATGGCACAGAAAAGATTTTTCTGTTCCTTAAAAGGATACTTTTAAAATTTTCAAAATGAATCAGTTAATAGTGCTGCTCCAGCAGAATTCTGCACTGAAATCCATTTCTCAAAAGAGCAAACAGATTTGTTTATATTCTATTTTGAAATCTGACATGGGGCTAGACATATTGTCAATTTCCCAGCTGCCCCAAGTCATGTGACTTGTGCTCTGATAAACTTCAAGCACTCTTTACTGCTGTACTGCAAGTTGGAGTGATATCACCACCCCTCCCTTCCCCCCCCCAGCAGCCAAACAAAAGAACAATGGGAAGATAACCAGATAGCAGTTCCCTAACACAAGATAACAGCTGCCTGGTAGATCTAAGAACAACACTCAATAGTAAAAACCCATGTCTCACTGAGACACATTCAGTTACATTGAGAAGGAAAAACAGCAGCCTGCCAGAAAGCATTTCTCTCCTAAAGTGCAGGCACAAGTCACATGACTGGGGGCAGCTGGGAAATTGACAAAATGTCTAGCCCCATGTCAGATTTCAAAATTGAATATAAAAAAATCTGTTTGCTCTTTTAAGAAATGGATTTCAGTGCAGAATTCTGCTGGAGTAGCACTATTAACTGGTGCATTTTGAAAAAAACATGTTTTCCGATGACAGGATCCCTTTAAGGTGGCCATGCATCAGTCAAAAATCTAGGGGGGGTGGTGGAAGCACTCTTAAGGCTTTTTTTTTTTTTTAAAGTATAAGGGAAGTGCTACTTACAATGCACTTCCCTGGGCCCCTGTCTCATAAGTAATTCAATATAAATGCAAATGCATATGTTTACAAAACAGGGGTTTTTAGTTACAAAGTTATGATCATAAAGTTGAAAAGCCACCATACCACATCAAGGTAAACCCCATGCATCGGTCAATCCTTTATGATGTCTAATGGATTGGCCCCAGAGCCGAGGAGATTGATTATGTATGAAGGGGCCATACTGGATATGCAAACCTGCTTGATCCACAAACTGAACAGTATCCATGGTACAAAGATATCGGTGTTGATCATCTTCTTTAAGTGATTATACTTTTGTACTTGTTTGGAAAACTTTAATAATTCTCATTCATATCCACTAAATAGTCAAATGTGAAACGCAGTAAGAACAACAGTTTCATGCAGAATGTTGAGGTCACCCCCCCGTTCACAATTTTTTAATTTTAAACATTTGAATCTGAACAATGAAAGACAAAGAAAGGGCAGGGTAAATCTTTCAGGTAAGTATTGGAGCAATAAAGACCTAAACCAGAAGGAAAGGCAAACTTTGGATGGAGAAGGCAGAGAAGCAGGATAGACATTTCAGGACAAGTTGGTAAAGAAGAAGGAAAGACTGGTACAGGGCAGATTTTGTGGAACAATAGGACAGACTGGAGAAGGATAGAGAAGCAGAACAAAATCAAGATCCAGATATGAACCTGCATGGAAAGGCAGGACCAGGCATGGCAAAAGCCATGAAAAGCTAGAGCCAGGGGCCAGCCTTAGTTATCAAGCAACAATGTTGAGACCAGAAAAAAGATGAAATAGAAGGGCTTAGTTCTTATTAGTTTATTGTAAACAGACAATAAGGTTGCAGGCATTTTGTAGACTGATGATAATCCGAAATGCACCAGAATCAGTAAGTAGAAAGTCCTTGGTTCAACTCTCAGCAGAACTTTACAAGGGGTACTACACACCTTCACTAAATCTGCCTGCTCCTTCCATTAAGGGGAGCTGTATTATTATGTATAAATATGTAAAAAGTACACAAATACAATCACATTTTTATCCACGTGTAGATTCTTCCTGAGCACTTTAGAGCATCCATTCAGATTAGATATATTTGAGGCTCAGGCTAAGTTGTTCCTTCTTTGGAGTGTTATACTTCCAATGGCCATAGAACAACCTACTTGGGACCAGTTTACACCCATCCCAATCAATTTCATCGTAGGGATTATATACAATTAAGGGCCTCCTAATTTAGCACAAAATAAAGAAAAAAAGCACCAGTGTGTCATAAGGTGATATAATATTCCCCATCCATTCATCAGGTGACTTTTTTATGAACCTTAAATATAGTTACTGCTGATCTATGCTTCATTTTAATCATAAAGTAGCAAAAAAACAGTGGACATAGAATTTTTGGAAATGTTGCAGTTAGTGAATGATTGCATTCCTAAGCCATATTGTCATATATGTCAAATAAAATATAAATGGCTGGAGTGTTCATCCAACTGGACTACACAGGGTTCTAAAAAGCATTCTATTACCCTGTGGACACAAGGGAAATTCTCTTTATCCTGCATGTAAACCCTTGTTATGTCTTCCCCATTCCATATTCAATAGGTTCATAAGGGTTCAAAAGTATTCAGTGCTGGACCTGTACTCATGGTATGTAGATAACAAAACAAAAGAATGCTTCAGTAAATGTGGCCTATGATGAATAGTAAAATAGATACTGACACATAGGTGTGGTTCCTGGGCTAAATTAGCAAATTAACATCCCATCAGGCTTAGTGTCATATAGAAAAATGCAGGAACTATTGCCCAAGATTTTAGGGAAAAGACCAAAATGACTCATAGAAAAATGATTGATGGAGCATGTGTGGCACGTGACAAAGACCAGATATATAACTTTAATCAGATTATTCCTGAGGGATGGAAGACTTAAATTATGAGGGGAGACTGTCAAGGTTGGGGTTGTTTTCTCTGGAAAAAAGGCGCTTGCGAGGGGACATGATTACACTTTACAAGTACATTAGAGGACATTATAGACAAATAGCAGGGGACCTTTTTACCCATAAAGTGGATCACCGTACCAGAGGCCTCCCCTTTAGACTAGAAGAAAAGAACTTTCATTTGAAGCAACGTAGGGGGTTCTTCACAGTCAGGACAGTGAGGTTGTGGAATGCACTGCCGGGTGATGTTGTGATGCTGATTCTGTTAATGACTTTAACAGGGTTGTTCACTTTTTTCAGTTCAGTTGTTTTCAGATTGTTCCCCAGAAATAACGACCTTTTTCAATTCCTTTCCATTTTTTTTTTATTTTTTACTGTTTTTACAAAATGTTCCTGTGTCTGGTGTTTGAGTCTGGCAGCTCAGTAATTCAGGTGCAGACTCTAAACTGTTACAATTTTGCAACATTTAGTTGATACATTTCTCAGCAGCATCTGTGGAATATTAGAAATTATTATATCAATTCTAACAGCTGCCTGTAAAGAAACCCAGAGATTCTGCTCAGCAGGGACAAAGATAAGAAATGTATCAAACAAAAATATAGTTCATTTGGAATTAATGATCACTCACTTGTATTACCCAATTTCAGGCCGTGTAGAGGTATATAAACCAGAATAGGGATTCTAAAAACAAGAAAAAGCAGTAAAACCCCACACTACCTTACTAAAATTAATTGAGATCTAATTATATAAGTGCTTAGTGCTATAAATACTGCTTTTTCAAGAAATATATCAACTAAATGTATCAATTTAGTACAGGGTTCTTCCCCCTGATCTCTTGGACAGATATAATATCCAAAGCTATTTTGATACTAAAATCTATAGTTAGGGGCATATTTATCAAGGGTCGAATTTTGAATTGAAAAAACTTTGAAATTCGAAAAAGACCAACCGAAATTAAGTTGAAGTTTTTTTTTTGGTCAAATAGGTCAGTTTTCAATCGAATAGGTCCGTGTTCGTCCGAATTCGAATCGTATGAATCAAAGGAATAGCTAATTCGATCAAATTCAAGTCAAAGTTTTTCCCAAAAAAGCCTTCAATTTTTCAGAGTCCATCAATTGACTTCAAACTGGTGCTAGGAGGTCCCCCATAGGCTAAAACAGCAATTCGGCAGGTTTTAGATGGCGAATTTTCGATTTTTTTTTTTCAAATTCGAATTTGGACTGTAGTCGAAGTACACAAAAAATAGCTCGAAATTCGATTTTATTTTTTTATTCGAAAATTCACCTCGACCTTTGATAAATCTGCCCCTTAGTGTATGAGTATATTTAGTTTATGTGAGGGTAAGCAGGGGTATGTGTATGAATGGATACTGGATTTTATTTGGAGCGGTTGAACTTGATGGACATTTTTCAACTCGATCTAACTATGTAATTATGAAAAACATCACAAGGTCAGTAAGTTGTCCTTCTATCATTTTCTCCATCGGGACCCACTGACCTGAGCTTCAGAATGACTTTCAAGAAAGGAGTGTTTCCAGGGGATGCCCAAATGCTGCCCAAATCTCCTGCCTATGTATCCAGCCCTGCCTATAGTCACAACTCTTTAAACTCCATTCTAGGAGCACAAAAGGCTAAAAAATGATTTCATATGTTATTTACATCAGTCCCTGCACAGCAAGGGTGCTTTCTTTGGAACACAGAGGGGCAAATTCACTAAAGGGCGAATTTTCGCCTGTGAAGGCTTCACTACACTTTGCCCCACTTGGCCAAGCACAAATTCGCTACCACTTTGCTAATTCACTAAAATGCAATGTTGCGTCTCAGCAGCCGAATGCTGGCGAAATTTCACTAGTGTTAATTTGTAAGAGCGAGCATTTCATAGAGAACCTAAGCTGGAGAAGGAAACTCTGGACAAAGAGGTAACGTTCTGTAAAATTTGCACTTGAATTTCCAAAGTAAGGATCGTTTTCCTGAGCGGAAATTCACCTGGCAATAGGCTGCAAAACTCGTCAGTCTCGTTCGCTATCTTCCTCTACGCCTGTTAGTAAATTGACGTTGTCCCTGCGGATTGGATCTCTGCCGAATTTTCGCTAGCGACGGCCACTTCGCCCTTTAGTAGATCTTCCCCAGAGTAAGAACCGCATCTTTGTACCATTGTCCTGAACAATAGCCTTGAGATAAAAGATCTGACTACTATAGCCATAACTCAGTCATAAAACATGAAACACAGGAAATACACTAACCGCAGCAAGAACCGTGTCTGGAACTTGCATAATACTAGTGATACCTAAAGAATGAAAATGATTTATACCAGAAAAGAACAAAAGCCTGCAGGGCAATACAATACATTAGAGCTTGTTTCCTCTTAAGTATCAGGAAAATCCTCAGCTTCAGGCCCTAAAGTTAAAGTTCAACTTAACTGCTTTTAATCAATCACATGAAGTTGAATTTGTGTTTCTTATTGATAGTGATTATTGAGTGATTTTCCTTTCATCCCCTCCATTCAAAACATTGAGATATTGCCGGTATGGCATTGGTTTAATTTGGCAATGGCCAGAGACACAAGTCCTTATCTAGTGGTGCTACATGATTAATAGCCCCTCTTCATTACACGGCACCCTGAGATTCTAAACTAGTCTCCTTTTAGAACTATTCAAGTCCATGCTGGGGGGTTTATGAACTGAAGATAACTGCTACTTAGTTTTAAAATAGGTTAGCATGGACACAATATCATCAGTTCTGCCTTTTCTGTATTGCCAGTGCATGGACTGGGTCCTCCGGCTTCTCCTTCCCTGACTTTCTTCTGATAATACTCTTGAAACTAGAAGAAATTCTGTGCACAGATATCGAGAGAGGACAGTAGAATAGTAACTGTAGAGGAACAACACCTTGTGGTTGCGTGGAGGGGAGCAGGGGGTCTGTAGTGATACCCAACCAGTGGCTCATGTTGCTCTCCACTCCCATTGATGTGGCCTCAAAGCAGGTGCCCATACTGACATTGCTGGCTTAATTTCACGTTTTGGAGGCATAAAGAAATACGTTTTCTCCAATAGGGCCTCCTTTCTTGCTTGTGTGGCTCCCCCAAGTTTTTTGCATTTGAGTGTGGCAAAGATATTTCATTTTCTACCTACTGCTTATGTACATCTCTTCATAAAATGCATGTAAAATCATTTATGAACTGAATCCACAGTTAACGAGATCATTAGAGATTGTATCTTAAACTGTAACAAGATATTCTTGCCAAAGTAAAGGTTGTCCGGGCTTGTTCTTCTGTCTGCACATTACCGACCCTGAATAAGTATGCCTTATAGCGATTTATAATTCTAAAGAAATAATTACAGTGTGCTGTGCTCAATAGAGAATACTTTTTATCAGTTTCCATCTTTCTTAATTTCCTTTCAGTGAATTCAGGATTAGGCAAGCCATAACTAAACCAAGGGGGCACTTTTCTAAGCAAGTAATGAAGAATAGACACGCAAGAGGCTTTGGAAAGCTCCAAAGTCTTGGGTGAGATTTGAAAAGCAGGAGGTGGTAAACAATGGAGAGCTGACCACTGTACAGTAAATCCAGCAATGTTTCATTATGTACTTCATATATGCGAAGGCCTCCGTATAGTCAGCAGGTTTTAGAATTCTAACTTTCCTAAACTAAACAAACTTTTATTATTATTATTATTATTAGCATATATTTATAGTGCGCCAAAATGTTGTGCAGCGCTGCGTCAGGATATGTGGTGAGGGAAATTCAGGGTTGGTGTCTGCATCAAACAGTTGCCTGCCATTTATAATTACACTTACGAAAAGGATAAGGGTAGGACTACACGGATGCTGCGACAAATCTCATGCAACGGAAATAAGGGAAGAGATAGAAATGTCGGATGAAGTCGCAGCATTGATCCGACGCAACACGACTGTCGGATGCAGACGCAGCGTGAGAAATACATAGCCTGGACTGATTACTACCAGATATAATAAATCTGCTTTATTTCTAAGGCATTTGGTTGCCCAACGCTATGGGTGTTTCCTGAATTACGGTAACCCAAATAATGTAAATTAGAGGGGTGTGCGCTGTGCACATTTGACAAGAAATAGATAAATTAAGAGAATATGTTTTCTAACTAACCTTAGGAGTGCTCCCACAACCCCCCTTTTTTGTTTTCATTTTTCACTTTTTTGATATTTTGTGTGTGTGTGTGTGTGTGTGTATAAGGAATAATGAAAGCTGAGGAGACAAAGGAACAGTAACACCAAAAAGGAAAGTCTTTTTAAGTGATGAAAATATAATGTATTACCCTGGTACAAGTGGTGTGTTTGATTCAGAAACACTACTATAGTTTATATAAACAAGCCGCTGTGTAGCCATGGGGGCAGCTATTCAAAGCTGAAAAAGGAGAAAAGGCACAGGATACACAGCGGATAACAGATAAGCTCTGTAGTATACAATGGAATTCTTTAGAGCTTATCGGTTATCTACTGTGTATCCTGTGCTTGAATGGCTGCCCGATGGCTACACAGCAGCTTGTTTATATAAACTATAGCAGAGTTTCTGATGCAAACACACTAGTTTTACCAGTGAAGGCAACAGTACATTATATTGTCATTCATTTAACACTTTAATTTTTTTTGTGTAACTGTTCCTTTAAGCAGCTCCTAAAAGATACCAACTGCAATAAATTATGTGGTTATAAGCTCTCCCATGGCAAGCCATCTATTGGTAGCCTCACTTTAAAAAAGATTCAGCCACTCCACTGATTATAGGGTAGGATAGTTGATTGATTGATGTACAATTATTATAAAATATTCACTGAGCAGTCAATCATATTATTCCAGTTCTTTGCAGCTGCCGTGGAACATACTCCAATGTGGAACAGGGTGCCATTTTGGTTTCTGCTTTGGATTAATCAGGGACAAAGGGGAAGAGGTGCTGTGCAGAGACACTTAGGGGCAGATTTATCAAGTGTCGAATTTCAAATTGAAAAAAACTTCCGAACCAACCCGAAATTACGTTGCATTTTTTTTGGGTCAAATAGGTCCGTTTTCGGTCGAATTGGTCAGTATTTGCCAGAATTCGAATATTTCGAATCCCGTGTACGGGGCCCCCCGACAGGCTTCCCCGATCGAGATCTGGCCGAAAGTTGGCCAGATCTCGATCGGATGGGACAAAAAATCCAGATCGGATCAGGGCCGCATCTGTTCGTTGATGCGGTCCCATGATCCGACCCCCATTCCCATTCGTTAGGATCCGATCGTTGGACCCTAGGGCCCACAATGGGATCAGCCCCATATTGCCCACCTCAAGGTGGGCATATCGGAGAGAGATCCACTCGTTTGGCGACATCGATACACGAGAGTCTAAGCTCTTTACTATTGCTCATTGGTGTAGAAAGGGGATGACTGAGGGAAACAAACAATTGGGCTCATTTACTATCACTGTCCAAATTTGCAGCCTGTCAGTAACTAGTGATGGGTGAATTTCTCCCATTTAACATCGCCTGAAAAATTTACGAATTTCCAGCTAAATTTGTAAAACGGCGAATAATAAGCAAAACTCGAAAATTGATTCCTGCGTCAATTTTGATGTTGGTGTTAAAGTCAATGGGCGTCCGAATAGTGTTCATGCACGCCGGTTTTGACGCGAGTGACTTTTTCGCTGCGCGTCCAAATTTTTTTGACGCCCGGCTTATTTTCAGAGTTTCGCAGATATTTTTGCCGGCGACGAAACGCGGAAACGAGGTGCAAATTCACGCCTGCCGAATTTATTCGCCCATCACTAGCAGTAACCCATGGCACCCAACGATTTTTGATAAATGGCGAGTAAGGGAGTGATGCAGAGAAGGGGGACAAATTCAGGATGTCTGTTCAGTATCCTATCACCCTTTTGATACCCCCCAAACTCTCCCCAATAAACAACCCTTTGGTATATTATAAGTATTATATTGTAAGTCATTGGAATTGCAGGTGATTGGAGTTGGTGTATTTATGGATCATATCGACATCTGTGTGCGTGTCTCTTAGTCATCACATTCCCCTCTGGGGAATTTAAACTCTTCCAATCATCTCTGTGGGTGTGGGGTCATTCATATTCTCAAATATTACTCATATAGCTTTCATCTGTGTCCTGGCGTTACAACTGCACAAGATAGGCGATACATATACCCATATGTCACATATAGATATATATTTGGCACTGCTTTCAGTGTAATATCACAAAGTCAACATTATATGATACGCTGGATAAGTAAAGATGAATGGAGAACAACATGTTGCTGGTATAATGCAGCATTCTCATTGCTAAATTGAATTTCCTCCAGTACTGTACAACTGATCAGCTCAGTTCTCATTGGCTAATTCTATGAAAGGTGCTTTGTACTTGCATCAAAAGGTGCTCCTTATATTTCTGTATAGTTGCACTTGGTGCCTTGGTCTGTTCTGCCTCCTGTTCTGAACCAGGGAAACCCTGGAGTAGAGTCCTACAGCGGGTTGGGTACCCGCAAAAACCTGTGGTACCCTGCGGGTTGCAGGTACAAGTTTCAGGAGCGGGTATAGACAAGGGTCGGTGGTTCTCCATGTTTGCAGGCCACGGGTCTTCTCAATGGCGAGTTTTACTCCTTTTTTTCTGATCACGCCTACTTCTAACAATGTCACTTCCGGTTTACAATGACAGCACTTCCTGTTTCTTGATGGTCAGCGGGGTACTTGCGGGTTGGGTCTGGTAGCGGGTCCAAGCGGGTATGAATGCGGGTTGTGGGTTCGGGTCGGGTTTAACAGATTGGTTCCGCGCAGGACTCCCTGTAGCAACTGCCACTACTATTTGCATGAATTTTGAGGCATCGCCCACAATTGCATGGTTTAAAAAACGGAAATTCAGCTCTTAAAGTTACAGGAGGCAGCTTTTTGCCGCCCCTTGTAACTGACCGCTCACTGCCAAATGAGGAAAGGTTCTCATCTTGCTTCATGGCAGGGGCAGCCCTGTAAGTTGGTTATACACACACACAAACAGATAAAATACAGTACTGACAAATAAAAATGTATGATAGATGAAGCTCTACAGAGCAGGGACCTCCATCCCCTTGTCTCTTTAAAGCATAGATCTGGGGAATATTGTAATGTCCCCCTGTTTGTTCTATAAATGTATTGTTCTGCTGTAGAATGCTGCTTAGTAGCGCCATACAAATAAAAATATAAATACATACAACTCCATTGATGCCCAATGAACTGATTGACTTTTTATCCCATTCATTAACAAAACTTTTTATATGAACTACTTATTGAGTATCATCATCTATATTGGGATCTATATACTGAAGTATGTGAATATCTCTTCCATTAACTTTTCAGCAGTGGAATAACTAGTTATTGGACCCTACAGCAATATTATTGGTCCACTAAACTTTAGGAAAAAGACATTTTCCATGAACATGTATTGCAGCTACTGGGCCACCTATAGTTCTGGAAGCCCTCAGCAGTTGCAGGAGCTTGACCTTTAAATGAATGCTATTCAACCAACAGATCTGACAATGTCTGTATTGATTATAACTGGGTTACAGGTGAATCCTTTAAAGGAAAACTATACCCCCAGAACAATGTAGGGCTCTATAAAAAGATATTGCATAAAACAGCTCATATGTAAAACCCTGCTTCATGTAAATAAACCATTTTCATAATAATATACCTTTTAAGTATATCACATTGGGCAATTCTAAATAGAAAATTGCCATTTTAAAAAATAAGGGCCGCCCCTTTAGGATCCTATGATTCACGGTGCACACAAACAAACCAAACATGTTAGGTCACATGAGCCAATTAACAAACAGAATTCTGTCTTTTGCTTCCACACTTCTTCCTGTTACAGTTAGAGCTGCAGTATTTCTGGTCAGGTGATCTCTGAGACAGCACACAGACCATCACGAAATGGTGGTTCAAGGCAAGAGATGTAAAAGGGCAATATTTACCTTAATGTATATACCCGTTTGATAAGATTGTTTAATATGTCACTTAATTTAATAAAAACTATCTGTTGCTTAAGTATTCATTTTATTATTAGGACTGGTCCAGCCTGTATTTGGGGTGCCGGACAACTAACATGGGACAGTGCCAGGGCATCTAACTAATAAATGACTTAATCCCATGTAGTGCAATTTATAAAAAATTACACCTGCTTCTTATATCACCTTGGCATTCTATGCAGTAACGAAACTAGAGGGGGGCAGGCCCTGGCGCGGGACGTGCAGCCGGGCCCCCCGCTCCCTCTGTACGATATTTTCTGCTCTGAATCCAGTGGCGCACGAGCTGCCGGGGGGCCCTGAGGGGGTGCGGGCCCTGGCCCTGCTCCCCCGGTAGTTACGCCACTGATTCTATGGATTATGTACCTCTGTCACCTTATAGTGCTCCATTTAGTATGTTTAAGATTTATTGATATGAGAGGTTCAATAGATTTTCCAAGGAGTTTCTTTACACTGACATTGCAAAAAATGTGCAGAAGAATATACAGAAAGCATCTACTCTCTTAAATGTGACCTGCAAAAATGCTGCCCAGAATTACCACCAAATGCAATATATTAGGCGTCATTACCGAACACACACAAGATTGGTTCTCTAAAATAGCCAATAAAGAGATTGCATACTGTTGTTTAGTGTCGGACTGGCCCACTGGGATACCAGGAAAATTCCTGGTGGGCCCAGGATTGGCCAAGATTAGGCCTTTTTAAGCAGGATTTGGATTTGACTGAATCCTTGTGCCTGGCCGAACCGACTCCTAATTTGCATATGCAAATAGTGGGGAGGGCGGGATTTCACATGACTTTTTGTTACAAAACAAGGAAGTAAACCAATTTTTTCCACTTTTCCTTCCTTTCTATTTTCTATGTGTGACAGTTTTTCTAATATTGAAGTGTAAAGTGTCTTTTTTCAACCTTCTAAAGCAGCTCTGGCAGGGGGTCGCCGACCCTGCAAACTGTTCTAAATTGATAAATTTAGTTGATCCATTTCTTATCTTTGTCTCTGCTGAGCAGAATCTCTGGGTTTCATTACAGGCAGTACTGATGTGCGGGTCGGGATTTCCCCGACCTGCACCGACCCTAACCCGCCCTCCCTTGGCCCGCACCCGCTCCATTCTGGGGAACAATCTGAAAACAACTGAACTGAAAAAACATGTTTGAAAGGTGAACAACCCCTTTAAAGAGCTGAAATTCTGTTTATTTTAACAGCATCCCCTAAGCATATGAATCAGAGTTAGGGTTGGCACCCAGCTGGCATTTCACCAGCCTAGCTTTTAAAATACCAGTATTACAAATTTGGTGTACATTTGTAACCCCCTGGCCTGTCTACAAACTGCTCCAAAACTCTCTCTTTCCTCCCCCTGCATGCCTACTTAATAAATTTGCATCGGACCCCTCTATCCTCACCCTGCGGTATCACAGCCTTGCCCACCTCTTACATTATTGGCCAGTACATGCCTAAAGAAAAGGTGGCAACCCTAAGAGGGTTTAGCACAAATCACTGAGAAAATTTGTCATATCATTCCAATCTTGCACATCTTGCGACACTCTATGGCAAAGGAGTGGTCTTGGAAATTTCCTTGTTTGCTAACTTTAATTACAGCTCTATAAACTTTACTGCCAAAATATAATGGAAAATATTGCTCATTCAATGGCCGAAATGCAGCTGCTTCACACCTACTCATAAAACTGTATCAGAAGGTTGTGCTGAGGTGTAATTCATGCAGTTAAATGAAAGATATGCCAGATGACAGACTCTTTTCTTTACATACTATTCTCTATTCTTCCATTATTAAGCCTCTTTGTTGCCATAAAGAAATAGGGAATAACCATGAAATAAGCCAAGAGGTTAGAAGCAAGAGGCCCACTGAAACCTGAGCCCTCCGGGAGTTTTCCTGGTACCCCGGTAGGCCACTCCAACACTGAAAATGCACATGAAATGTGATCATTACCTAAAGGGCAGGGTGCAAAGTACCAAAAATGGCTGCAATCTGTTTTGTGCTCTTTTTGTCTGCTTTTAGCCCTTAGTACTCTTTCAATTGCACCCAGGGTCTCAGTAAATGACTTCTGTTGTGTGTCAGAAGTTTTCTCTTCTGTAATTCATATACACTGGAGATCTAAGCAATTTGTTGCTCAATTTATGGTGGGACCTTTCTATTCAGTTACAGGAGTATTTCAGGAGTCGTTGAAACCATCATGAATATTTATACTAGAGGAGCATGAGAGGGCAGCTGTCTAATGCCTGCTTGATAGATGGATCTTGCAACAGGGCAACAATTATAAGCTCATCAAATCTAGAACCTAACTGCTGAAAAGAAAGTATCCCGGTTTTGGAATGGCCAACACAAAGCTCAGACATCAAGCCAAATAAAAGTCTGAGGCAGGACGTTTCCAATGCAAACACCTATGTGCTCACACATTAATGAACTAAAGAAGTGTCACTGTATCTAGCACAGTATGAACTGTTCCTCTTTAATTATTTCATAATTATTTATTGAAGTTATTATAGATGGTTCTGGAAGGGCAATCCGTATAAAGTGTCTGCTCACTAACACATAGAATGAATTACTAACCAGTCATCATGTATTTTTTTTATTATCTTCTTGAACTGGTAACCCTATTTAAACTCAAACTCTAAATCAAATGGCCTACAAACATAGGGACAGGGAGCCTTGGGATATCTACAGAGGATTTTGTTTTTTAAGTCAAAAGACGAAACTAGTTCTGGGCTTGTGCTTATACATTTTCTAGCTTCATTTCATGTTTGTTGGGTATTTGTTTACTTTGAAAGAAATATAGATACGAATCCCTGTTGTTATGAAATATGTTTCACTCAGCACATCAGTGCAGTAGACAAGAAGGAACCGGTATATATCCGATGGGTTATTTGGGCCAATGCACATATCAATTATGACTTTAAAATAATGAAAACATGATGGTAAAGACGCTTTCTTTAATATTCATAGAGCCTCGAGCTAAATGGACTGGCAGGAAGCTATACTTCCACATTCACAAGGTGATAATAAAACCTTTAGTGGGTTAATTTTGAAAGCTACCCTGGGACCGGATATAAGAACCAGATGCTTATCATGAATCAAGAAGTGAAAGACCTGTCTGTTTATTTCTGTTTCGTTTACAGGTCTTCATAATTGAAAATACTATAAAAGTCAGACAAGATATCTAGATAAACATTAACTTGCTTTCTACAACTGTCATAAAAGGTAATTATCATGTGTATACAATTATCTTCTACCAACATAACAGAATTCCTGATTCCATGTAATTGATGTCAATGTCTTTAATTTTTATTTCCGGTAATATTTAGGGACAGATTTATCAACATGTGAGATTAAATCCCAGTTCAGAAAAAATGATCCAATTTCTATTCATTCTTATGGATATTTAAAAGTGTATTTATCAAATGGTGAACTCTAACTTTCACCCACTGATAAATACGCTTCTTAAAATCTTATAGGAATGAGTAGAAAGTGGGTGAATTTTTCTGTACTGAGCTGGGATGTCTCATTTTGATAAATGTATTCAGAACTACCTTTCATGTGGAAACCATCCTAGATTTCTCAGCTGTTGCAGGCTCGGACTGGCAATCTGTCGGTTCTGGCAAATGCTGTATGGTTCCATAGAAAGTTACCATATAGTGGGCTGGTGGGGGGCTGTTTGGGCCTCTGTACACTTGGAATGGCAGGGCCTATTTTGACTCCCATTCTAGGCCTGAGCTGGGGACATTAAAGGAGAAGGAAAGGTGTTTTTACTTGGGGTGCCAAAAGTTAGGCACATCCAAGTGATTGTATCTACTTAACTGACACCCCAGGCTGGTGCTCCTATCTGCAGAGAACTGCACCGGCCCGGGGTTATTCCAGTGAGCAACACGGAGCGATTGCCTTCCGGCTTCTTCTGTCTTCATATTTCCCGGCACAGACGCATGTGCAGTAGAATGAAACAGCCGACTTTTTCATTTTGTCACTCCCAAGTAGAAAATGCCTTTCTTTCTCTTTTAAAGGGTAAAATTAAGAAGAATCATCAAAAATGTAGTACAGGTATGGGATCCGTTATCTGGAAACCCTTTATCCAGAAAGCTCCGAATTATGGAAAGGCCATCTCCCATAGACTACATTGTAATAAAATAAACCAATTTTTTAAAAAATGATTTCCTTTTTCTCTGTAATAATAAAACAGTACCGTGTACATGATCCAAACCAAGACATAATGAATCCTTATTGAAAGCAACACCAGCCTGTTGGGTTTATTTAATGTTTATATGATTTTCTAGTAGATTTAAGGTATGAAGATCCAAATTACAGAAAGATCCTGGGAGGAAACCCCCAGGTCCCGAGCATTCTGGATAACAGGTCCAATACCTGTTCTGTTAAACCACTGACACAAGTGATCAACAGAGCTTCTCTCCAGCTAGCACCCTCCTATAAAATTAAGGGAAAACTATCCATCATAGGAGTCCTGTGGGAGAGAAGCAGAGCAAATCCATAAACAAAAGCAGAAGGACTGCTCTGTAGCAGAAGTATTTTGGTAAAGAGAAGCTGTTCTGATACATAAAAGAAGAAGAAGTGCTGGTGTAGAAAACTAGTGCTGCTCCATCACAAATAAACTGTAGTGTTTTAGTGCTGGACAATACTGAGCAAGGGACACGGTGCTACACCATAAAGGGGGATCAGCAGAATTCAATTCCGTTGCAGTGAAGCTGGGCTGATCCATTAAAGCACCTTCTAAAGCAAATAAAGGATCTAATATAAAATCATTATATCCAGCAGATTGCAGTTTTCAAGGCTGTTGGGCCTTATACTGAGTAAATATCTGTAATACAAAATCTATTTTTCAGCTGGCATCTTTTTTTGCCAGTTGCTCCGTGTTATCATTAATGTAGTGGTATTCAAACATTAATCATTGCAATCTGAGATCTCTGACCCATACCTGATAAATTTTTTAAGATCACATGCCCTGACATACCACCAAGCTCCCCAAAGTCATGGTGGTGCAGCGATTCCCTTTGCTACGATGGGGGTCCCAGGTTACATTCCAGCAGGTTTCCTACAAAAACAAACAGGTTAACTAGTCCCTAGCGTGTGAATGAGATAGTAACCTTAGATTGTAAGCTCCAATGGGACAGGGACCGCTATTAATGATGTACAATCTCTGTAACATGCTACAAAATATGCCAGTGTTATCTAAATATAGTGACTGTACTCTATTCTTTAATGAGAGTAATGTAGACAAAAAATGGAGATAAGAGAAAACTAGGGAGTGGGAAGGCGCGAAATGGAACGGAAATGGAAAAACAGTTGGTGGAGATAGAAAGGTACAGTAAAATAGATAGGTGGATGGATATTACAGAGGAGTTTGTGAGATAGAAGATTACTAGGTTAAAGATAAATGGAAAGATCAAAAATCTATGTGGAATCTACACCTCATTGGAATGTAGTATAATACACCTTAGGGAATTCTAGGAGTGTAATAAGGCCCTAGGGCTGTAGGTCAAGGTGTTCTAATGTATTTATAAGAATATATTGTACAATCTATATTCTATAAATAGTGATAAGCAACATTTTTCACTGGTGTTGTGCAGGTGTTGCCTGATCTGCCTCCCACACATCCGCTATGGTCACTAATTTAAGGTCAAGCCACACTCTGGGTGGGGAGAGCGCTGCCAAATCCGGGAACATAGAATTACCCCATACAGGGGTTTGGGGCGCCACTTGAATATAACCCACTATTCTATGGCAATGCGTAAAATATTTCCCTGCAACCTTACCAATGGCATTTGTGCCGTCCTAGGCTTTTTAATGAACAGGGCTGCCCAGGGTGCCCTGGCTTGTTTGTTGCTTCTGACCAAAGCTCGGACAGCAGGGGGGATAAATCTTGCTGCACCCAGGGTATACAATGTGTAAGCTGTGCAGCTACATAGTACAAATATAGATCTGGAAGCGCCATGCCACCTTCTTCCCTGGGTCTCATTAGTGTAGTGAGACGCAGGCGTGGTCTTGAGGTACCCCATATAAATTTGCTGATCATACTATGTACCCCTGCAAAGAACTTTTTCGGTATAAGGTTATGCGAATACCAAAGGGAGAATAAACATTTCAATTAGTTGTACCCTACCCGCAGGACCCACCGGCAGTGTCTACCAGGTTTCAAATTTGAGCTGAGTCCATTGAATTAGCTGGTCTAGATTCAATTCTTGAAACTTTATAATTGGTAATGCTATCTGTTATCCTAAATAGGTAAACAAGCTTACAACTTGCAAAGGGCATGCCACCAGCGTTTCATCCTGCGTGAGCTCAACCAAGGCTTGTACTGAACAGTCTCTATCCCCTAAATAGACTAGTGTATCATCTGCATACAATTGGATCTTTTCCACCTGGCTCTCTCTTTTAAACCCTCTGATATGGGGATGCAACCTCACTGCTTGGACAAAGGGCTCAATGGCCAAGGCGAAGAGCAAGGGGGAGAGGGGACAACCCTGCCTCGTTCCCCTGGAGAGTGAAAAGCTTGGGGTGTTGAGGAAGTTAAGCCGCAGAGATACTGTGGGAAATTTATACAGCAATTGTACCATTTGAATGTATTTAAGGCCAAATCCCATAGATTCCATCACATGCCAGAGGTAGGGCCATTCCACCGTATCAAAAGCCTTGGCTATGTCTAATGCTGCAATGGCCCTACCTCCCCTGTTTTCACAGCTCATCATTATGTTAAGATATAACCTCCTAGTGTTAAGGCTGGTAGTCTTAGTTGGTATGAACCCCACCTGGTCAGGATTCACTACCTGCGTAATGACCCTACTCAATCTCCTAGTTAAAACCTTCGCGAAGATTTTTATGTCCGCTGTGAGAAGCGAGATGGGGCGAAAGGACTCACAAAGGTGGGATCTTTTCCTGGTTTGGGAAGTAGAACTATGGCGGCCTCATACAAAGACTGAGGTAAGTGACCCATCTGTATGGCTTCATTGTACAATTTTAGGAGCTGTGGTATCAGAGTTTTAGAGTGGCGCTTATAGATCTCTATAAGAAGGCCATCCGAACCACCTGCTTTGCCCGTTGGGAAGGAGTCTATTGCTTCCTGGATTTCTAGCTCAGTTAGTTCAAGTTCCAAAGTTTTCCTATAATCTGGGGTGAGAGTTGAGAGATTCCCTTTAGCAAGAAGGTTACTATTTCCTCTACAGGGACAACTAATTTGCTGGTATAGAGGTCAGTGTAGAAATCTGTAAGCATGCCTTTGACCTCCCCAGGGTCCGTATGCAGGTTTCCCTGATTATCTCGTAGTACTGGCATTGGGTGGTGTGTGTTGGGCCTTGCGCCAGCATTCGTCCTGCCTTTTAAAAGCACATGATTTCATTGACAAAAAAGTCCAGTACTGTGCAGGGCTGTAACTTGTCTCTGATTTGCAGCAACATACTTCATGGATTTGATTTTTTTTTTTTCTCCAATAATAATGTGTTATATTTTTAGAAAACAGAGGCCAAATTATGCTCTGTGATTAGGAAACATAATGCTTTATTACACAAGTTATCAGTGCTAATCCAAGTGTTAAATTATATGGGTAGTTCCCAGAAAGACAGATAAAGAGTTGGACCCTGACCCAAGGCTGTTTCATTCAATAGGCTCTCCCAGATATGAGTGGCCTCTATAAATGACAGGCATTAAGACAGGTTGCACAGCATCCAGCAACTGCATCTTCCTGAGCATCGACTGAGCCGACTCTGCAGCGCACGTGAGTACCGGTTTCTCAGTGTCTCCTCTGCTCTCTGCACTGCAAGGAATTAGTTATATTGCTCTAAGGGCAAATGGTATGGATTTGGTCTCCTTCTGCATCATTTGTTTTTTGATTTCTTTGTTTTCGCTGCAAATTGTGGATCTAGGAGGGATGTGGGGTAGAGAGGGAAGCCTCTGATACATGCACTGGCCCATATTTCGTTTTTTAACTGAATTTCGTTTTTTAACTAAATTTAGTTTTTTAATCCCGTGGGCTCCCTGGTTAATGTTGGATGTTTATGGCCAAGCAGTATTGGATTAAGTAGGTCCTTCAATGTCAGCCATAATCCCTGCATTGGGCTGCATGGATTGCAAGTGTAAAAGTTCTAACCCTATATTCCTCTTCACAACCTAATTCTTACAAACCACCTTTTGTATGGTGTATCCATAAATCTGTTACCTTAAAGGGGAACTATTGCAAAAATGAAACTTTAATACAAGCTTCATTTTGTTTTTTGTCTGTATGGGCCCTTCCTTCAGAGTGGTAAAGATCGGTCTTGATAAAGGTCTTTGATGGAGACCGAAACGTTGGCTGTTTTTTTAAACGTATTTAATAAAATTATGAATTTTTAAAGTAAAGTTTTGAATAACAAGGTACAACGCTTGTATATATATATATATATATATATATATATATATAGCTATATAGCAATGGCTGTCGGCACTACTCGTATTGTGCAGAAGCCAGAAAATACGATACAATGTAGACAGTGGATCTCACTCACAGGACTTAATGCAAAAACTCTGGTGTTTATTGGAGCAAAAAGCTAATGTTTCGGCTAGCACCCTTTGATGAAGGATATATATATATATATTATCAGCACTCCGAGGGAAGATCAGCAGGACAAAGCTCCAGGTCCCGAGCATTCTGGATAAAAGGTCCCAGTGTAACTAGCTGTTGCATGGCTCCACAGCTAATCAACTTTAGGGCCCCCAATATATACAGAGGTTGTCCTGTTTTACCAGTATATGCTGAAATTGCTCTTTATTTGGGCCTCATGGGGCCCCCTATACCCCCCTGCAAGAATTATTAATAAACATGTAATAAGAATTTGTTTGGTACAATATGGCCCACATTAAGTAGAAATTGTGATGTAGTGGTCATTGATTGATATTGTTATACAGGTATGGGATCTGTTATCCGGAAAACCATTACCCAGAAAGTTCCAAATTACAGAAAGGCAGTCCCCAATAGACTCCATTTTATCCAAAATTTTTTAAATGATTTCCTTTTTCTCTGTAATAATAAGACAGTAGCTTGTACTTGATCCCAACTAAGATATAATTAATCTTTAATGGAAGCAAAACCAGCCTATTGGGTTTATTTAATGATTACATGATTTTCTAGTAGACTTAAGGTATGACGATCCAAATTACAGAAGGATCTGTTATCTGGAAACCCCCAGGTCCCGAGCATTCTGGATAACAGGTCCCATACCCGTATATGTAACAACATAGGACATTAATAGTACATATGTAGGGACACTGAGCTTGATGTGGTTTCCTCCATGATTTTTGTTTTAGGGGGGGGGGATGAAATTACTGAGATTTTCTTGTTACAATAAATCTAGATGAAAAAATTTCACATGGGATATTTTAGATGCTCCTTTATAGTTATAGGATATTAACTTCTGTCTGCAGCGTGTAGTGGAAGCAATATTACATTTAGCATTTGTGTCTAGAAATAAAATGATTCCGTTTTATGGGCAGTGATCCCGACATTGGGAAATTGTACAATACTAGACTGCTAAGAAATATAACCAGATCAAGGGAATACATGGGCTTCCAAGCCCTAGTTTGCAAGTTTGTGGATTTTTTGAATTCTCAGAAACTGAAACAGCTATGTGATTACTAAGTGACCCTGGAAGTCAGTCAGTGGTCTGAGTAATAAACAATAAAATGAGTAGGAGAGGGCATTTTCAGTTCCAGGATGAAAAAATGTATACTGTAAAGGCAACTGCAACCATTTAAATAAAAATCATTTGACAACCCTAAACGGTATGAGACAACTTTATTATACAATATATAACAATATTATACTTATTTTACCCTGTTTTGCAAGACATTTTTTATTTTAGGATAAATAACAATAATGGTAAGATTTGTATGCTCTTAAATGTGACATGAAAAATCGGAAATAAAATTATATTTATAAAGAAAAATAAAGAACATATGCACAGTTAACTGACTACTTTATTCTACAAGGTGCCAAAACCTAATTTACTAAATGAGTGCACAAATAAATACGTGCAGCCACCCACAGCCCTATGTCTAATGATTAGAAAGGGTGAGGCCTGGGAGTTGACTGTCATTAACACACGAGACATTGGTGAACCGCTGCTTTACAATATATTGTTTATGCAGGTCTTGTCTTATGTCTCCCAATCCTATAGCCAGGCTAGAAAGAATAAATAGATCTGACATTTTGGGGCAAATTTATTTATAGTCGAATATTGAGGGTTAATTAACCCTCGATATTTGACTGTCGAAGTTAAATCCTTCGACTTCGAATATCGAAGTCAAAGGATTAAACGCTATTCGTTTGATTTGAAGGATTTTAATCCATCGATCGAACGATTTTTGTTCGAACAAAAAAAGCCAACAATACCTATGGGGACCTTCCCCATAGGCTAACATTGACTTCAGTTATTTCTTAAAGAGACAGTACTTCGACTATCGTATGGTCGAATAGTCAAATGATTTTTAGTTTGAATCGTACGATTCGAAGGACGAAGTAGCCCATTCAATGGTCGAAGTAGCCAAAAAAAACCATTCGAAATTCGAAGTTATTTTCCTCTATTCCTTCACTCGAGCTAAGTAAATGGGCCCCTTTATATAGAGTTCCATGTACTGCAGCATTGTGTCTGCATCATCTGCTTTACATGGAGTAATTGTTAATCCCATTTCCTTGTTCTGTCTTCCCAGGTCACAATGTCTTATCCAATCAGCTATGAGCCCAAGGGTGTGCAGAATTTTGCTGTCAGTGCCCCCAGCAAATGGAATTCTGATACCTGTGACTGCTGCGACGATGTAGGAATCTGTGAGTAACCAGCTTAGTAATGCACAGTCGTTGTCTAGTGGGAGCCTGATAACTGATGTGACAGTATGAGATATATATATATATATATATATATATATATATATATATATATATATATATATATACCGTATATATCTCAGCACTCACGAAAATGGTTCCAATGGTGCAGTCCATGTTATAGTCAGATACTTTCAAGGATCACACTCATAGGACTTATACAAAAAATAGTTGCCCTTTATTTATAAAATGCCTAACCTTTTTGGCTGTGCCACCAGCCTTTATACACGCACTGAGTGGAGGTGTACACTATGAAAACACGAGCTATGTTCATTGATCATAACTTTGATACACGTCACAGTGGATTTGCGCAAAAGGTTTTTAAGCGATTTTGCACTTTGAGTTTCATGGAGTCTTTGGCTAGCAGTCGTGTGAAGGTTGAATATATATATATATATATATATATATATATATATATATATATGTACACACATATACATATATACACACACACACACACTATAGCTTGGAAGGGTCTGAAAATGAAGTTATAGGAGGCTGGGGCAAATGGTTTGTTCCAGAGTTAGCCAAGAGGGAAGTTACTTAAATAAAGATATGGCCCATTTGCCAAATGCTGGACCCCTAAAGGGCACAACGTTGTGCCTATACATGTAGGACTTATGCCTGTACCATCAGCAGAACTGTCTTGTTCCCCTAGGTCTATGCGGAGCCTTCGTACCCTGCATTTTGGGTTGTAGAGTGGCAAAGGATTACGGAGAGTGCTGCTGCCTGCCATTTCTGTTTGGAACGTCTGTTGCCATGAGGACAGGAATAAGGGAGCGCTACCGCATTGAGGTAAATACCTTTTACTAAAACCACACTCAAAAAAGAAATACTTAAAGGGGCACATTTACTTAATTAACCCTCGATATTCGACTGTCAAAGTTAAATCCTTCGACTTTGAATATCGAAGTCGAAGGATTTACCACAAATTGTTCGCACGATCGAAGGAAAAATCGTTCGAAGGATTTTAATCCATCGATCGAACGATTTTCCTTTGACCAGAAATTTGTTAGAAAGCCTATGGGGACCTTCCCCATAGGCTAACATTGGTGCTCGGTAGGTTTTATTTGGCGAAGTAGGGGGTCGAAGTTTTCTTTAAAGAGACAGTACTTCGACTATCGAATGGTCGAATAGTCAAACGATTCTAAGTCATAGTCGAAGGTCGAAGTAACCAATTCGATGGTCGAAGCAGCCAAAAAAAACGTTCAAAATTCAAAGTATTTTTTCTTTTATTCATTCACTCGAGCTAAGTATTTGTGCCCCATAGTGTATGCAATGACTTTTTAAAAAGTGCTCAGTATGCGCATGTGGCTATGTCTCGAGGATCATGGCATTACAATTATGACCTGTTCACTCCGAGTGGACTGTTCACAGTTCTAAAACGGCAATGAAGGGGAAAATATAGAATATAGAAGCCCCATCTGTTCTCATGAAAACCATTGCAGTTAATTACAAGTGGTGTAACTAGAGGTTACTTGTGCCCACTCAGTTTAGGGCCCCCCAAAACAATGGTAAGTTGACCTATTCTACCAAGATATATTGAAATTGCTCATTATTTAGAGCCTTGCTGGACCCTCTAGATTCCCAAGCTCCCAGTCAGGGCTATTTCTGATGCGGCCACCACCTTATCTAAGGGGCAAATTCATCAAGGGTCGAATTTCGAGGGGTTAAATCCCTCGAAATTCGACTGGGGAATAGAATCGAATAGGCAATTCTGGCGAATTTACGCGCTGGCAAATAGTCGAATTGGCGAATATTCGCCAGGCGAATAGGCGCTCAATCGATTATTCGCTCAAAGGATTTTCATTCGATCGAATGCCTTTTTTATTCGATCAAAAACTTGGAAAACAAGCCTATGGGACTTTCCCATAGGCTTTTAAAGCAATTCGGTAGGTTTTAGGTGGCGAAGTAGGCAGTCGAAGTATTTTTAAAAGAGACAGTACTTCGACTATCGAATGGGCGAATAGTCGCAGCATTTTTGCGCTCGATCCAGTACTTCGACCATCGAATGGCGAATAGTCGCAGCGTTTTTGCGCTCGATCTATTCGAATCATTCTACTCAGGCGAATTTACGACAATTCGATAGTCGAGGAGCACAAAAATTCGAAGTTGTTTTACTTCGAATCCTTCACTCGAAGTTAGTGAATCGGCCCCTTAGTGTTGGAGCAGGTCACATTGCTAGTGGAGAGAGCTCTATTGCTCTTAAATTTACCAGAGGTGGCTTTTTGCTGCCCTGTTAACTGTCTGCTCATTGCTGACATTTATTTTACAATTGGGAAGTATTCTGCTCTGATATTCTAAGAGCACTTTCTACCCCTTCCCCAGTTTATTTTGAGTCAGGTACAGGTACCAAATAATTATGCGGGTCAAGAGTACAGATTGGTTGTGGATTCAGCAAATCAGTTCCATTGGGTCTATAGTTGTTGATAGTAAAAGAGTCCTGATGAAAAGCTCACACCGTAAGAGCTAACAAAACTCATTAATATGATCATGCATTGGAATATTTTATATTGAGTTATATCTGGTCCACTAACCCATTGGCATGGAAGATCGGCCCCATGCTATTCCGCTCTGGTTGCTATAAAAGAGCTCTAAGTCACTAACTGGTAAGGTTTTTCATGTTCATCAATCATTTATATTATGACAGGAGCATATTCTGGCCCCTTCCAGACATACTTATTACACCAACAGGGACTATAAGTATTCAGTATAGCTATGAAGCTGACATTAACTAATAAGAGACTCGTTTGGGATCTTGTAAGTAGGATAATATTCCTGCATTTGCATTACCACCATAGACGTTGTTTCTGTTTATTCACCCAGTACATTTCTCTCTTGCATTTCAGGGCACTATCTGTAATGACTGGGTGTGCGTCTCATTCTGTGGCCCCTGCACTCTCTGCCAAATGGCTCGGGAACTAAAGGCCAGAAACTGAGAAGACAGCGGGGAAGGGACAACAATATAAGGACATTTTCCTGAAGGACCCAATTACTTCTGTTTGTACTGTTGCACCTGTGGTGGACCCTTACATTCATTTCACATGCAGCGGTGCAGATGGCAACACACTAGTAGCAACATTAGTTATACCTGTTTCAATAGATTAGAACCAGTCATCCAAGACAAGTAATTTAAAGGATGATCATTAAATGGTGACAAGAAAAGTCTTATTTAAAGGATTTAGGAGAGTTTCTTCATCTTTTGTGACTTCAAAAGACCAGCTTAGTTTGTTATTGTGTTACTGTATATCTTAGACCAGGAAGGTTCAGTCTGTTGTTTTCCTCCTCTGTATAAAATATACTTGTACATACAGTAAAACCTCTGTATCAAACCTGACTAATAACTGATGGGCGTTGTACTGTAACCTTCCAGCCACAGAAACACAATGGGTGGAGCTTCACTGCAGAAGACCTGGACTTTCAAACATTATCATGACCTAGTGACCAGCATCACAGGCATTAATGTTATTTCTTATAGTCATGGGGAGGCACATTTATCAAAGGTCGAATTTTGAATTCATGTGAGTTTTTTTAACTAATAGATTTAAATATACTCGAAATTTATTTAATAAAAAAAAACAAAAAAACACCTCACTAACCGACTTGAAAACTTAAATCGAATTCGACTAAACGCGTTTCGAGTGAAAAAAAACTCCAATGTCAGGAAGGCTAGAAACATGTCCAAATTGGTCCCTGGTCCCTCTCCCATTGACTTACACATGAACTCGGCAATTTAGGTGGCGAATAGTTGAATTAGAATTTTTAAAGGGCATGAGTTTGACAAATATCGAAATTTGAATTAAAATTCGAATCGAGTTTGGATAATTCACAATTCGATTTTGAGAGGTTTGACCATAAAGAAAATTTGAATTAGAATTTTCAATTCAACCCTTAATAAATATGCCCCTTAGTGTCATTACACACAATATGTTCAGACCAACAGAAAATTGACTTTTAAACTTCTTTTTCTCTTAGTTCAATGCACATTTCAGACAACCCATTGTAATTGTTGATAAATCAAACACAGTGACAATAATTCAGAATTGACATCATGAAGCCTGATTTTGTGCAGCAGCCCTACCCCCACTAACCAACCACTTGTAACTTATACATTCAAATGAAATACTCTGTACATTAAATGGCCATTTGAGGAATTTTGTGCTTGAGAACAACAGGGATGTCCACAGGGCAGGCTTTGAGCCAGTGAGGTTCATGGGAGCTGCAGTTGAGGACCCATATCTGACCAGTCCTACACTGAAATTGGATGTTCCACAGTACTAAGTGGAGAAAAATACCTAAACAACCTCAGTGTGTATCAGAACTTTGACTTGCCGCCCCCCCCCCATGCTGGAAGGGAAGGGTGTAGTATTAAAAAGAAATTTTAGTGCTGCATAGCTTGTTAAAGGGCTAGTAATATATTTCTTATGGTGCCACTACCTCCACTGTACCTCAAACATTTTTTCCCCTAGTTCATGAATAGTGATGGGAGAATTTATTCGCCAGGCGCGAATTCGCGGGATTCGCCGCCAGAGAATAAATTCGCGAAACACCCACGAAAATTCACGGCAAAAATTCGCCGGCGTCAAAAAAATGTTTTCGGAAAAAACGGACGCCGGCGTCAAAAACGAGACGGCGAATTTTTCCCCATTTCGCGAAATTCGCGAATTTTTCGGCTAAGCGAAACGGCGCAAATTCGCCCATCACTATTCATGAACACTGAATCAGTGGTTTCAAGTCTACCCTTTGTGTAGCCACCACAGAAAGTCACCATTCTACAGAGTAACAATCTCTGAAACTTCTGAGTCTGAATCAGCTGTTGCGCACAGCTCCGTGGCAGCATCCGGCGAGAACTAGCGCCTAATCCAGTGATGTCACACGCTAACGTGCGATTATGTCACTGCGCGCAGCCGGCATGACAAGAAGATAGACAGCTCTGCTTGGACTGGCCAGTTGGGTGCCAATTTTTATCCGGGCCTGCCCTTGAATGGGCGAATCCTTGTTTAAGGCTGTGGGCCAGTCTGAAATTGCGCGCTGGAGTTTGGACGTGCCTGCAGTAGTAGACCTTTAGCTGGTGATCAGTAGATCTCAAGACACTGTCAACAAACAGCTTGACTAAATCACCCTCCTGTTTCATTGTTTTCATTCAGATATTTATTACATTAAAGGCTACATATGAAAGAGATGTTTAAATATAAATTTTTATTATCATAAATCAATATTTAAGTAATATTTTCCATGGAACAGAATACAGACAATGCTTTTATGGATGTAGATCATAATGGAACATCATCACTAAGGGGGTTATTTATCAAAGTCTGATTTTATCTCAACATTTTCTTCTACAAATTAAGATCAAATTTACTGGGGGTTTTTATGCTTACATTTTCCAGAGAATTTGCTTTGCGGGGGGGTCGAGAAAAAAAAAATTAAAAAAAACTCAGATTTTCAAAATTTTTCACCAGAAAACTCCTATTTCTTATGCTTTTTTGCCCGAAAACTTCGGGGTATTGCACGAAACCCAGCGCACAAAAAAAAATCATTGGGACTTCTCCCATTGACTTATATGCAACCTCGACAGATCTGAGATGCCGGATTTTGTATTCTGTATAACTATATGTATAAAGAGAGGAGCAAAAAACAAGTAAAAGAAGAATAAATCGATGTCCCCTACCTTTGTGGAAAATACTCTAAAAAATTTTATTACAGATTTACATAAAGAGATAAAATATATCTCTCACTCTGAATGCTTTAAAGGCTCACCAAGATAAGACCAAAAACCAGAAATGAGATCCAGTTAAGATTTATTAACTGCTGTCAAAAGTGATTTTTCTAATTGTGCTCCCATGAGGGCAATGTGTTAAGCAGTAAGGGGCAGATTTACATAGGGTCGAATATCAAGGGTTAATTAACCCTCGATATTTGACTGCCGAATGTAAATCCTTCGACTTCGAATATCGAAGGCGAAGGATTTAGTGCAAATAGTTCAATCGAACGAAAAAACGTTCGATCGAATGATTAAATCCTTAGAATCGAAGGATTTTAATCCATCGATCGAATGATTTTTCTTCGACCTAAAAATTGATAGAAAGCCTATGGGGACCTTCCCCATAGGCTAACATGGCACCTCAGTAGATTTTAGGTGGTGAAGTAGGTGGTCGAAGTTATTTTTAAAGAGACAGTACTTCGACTATCGAATGGTCGAATAGTCGAATGATTTTTAGTTCGAATTGTTCGACTATTCGAAGTCGTAGTTGAAGGTCGAAGTAGCAAATTCGATGGTCGAAGTAGCCGAAAAAAACATTTGAAATTCGAAGGTTTTTTTTATTCTATTCCTTCACTCGAACGAAGTAAATGGGCCCCTAAGTGTGCCATAGGGGGACAAGTTAGTCTGTCATTTCCTACATGATCACCATTATCTTATGTCTATTTCTTCTATAGGAATGCAGCTCCTGAACAACAAGCAAGAATGTAGCTACTGCAAAGGAGCACTAATTGCACCATTCATAACTGTGCAGTAGTTTTCCATAACTCCAACAAACAAGAAGGTACCACTGACATCTCATTGTGGTTGATATGGGTCATAAGGCCTAGAAAAAAATACCCTGTAAGCATCTAGAAACCAGAAGGAAGGATAGGTGGGCCATATTTTATCTATAGACTATTATTTGGCATAATAGTGTACAGATCGAGCAGGAGCATTAGCTACAGCATACTAGAGACAGACATGTACAGTAAAGGAACCCTATGTTAGATTAGTCTTCAAGCCAATTTGGGGTATGAATGATAAGTAGAATAGAGTTAGATAAAATAGTTTGCTCTAAAGAATTGCCTAGGCAGTCAGAGCAATGGAAGCTGCAATTATGTTGTAGAATGACACTTGCCAACATCCTTATCCAGCATCACTAGGCTAGGACTTGTTTGTTGGAGACATGTTGTGTAATAGAATAACCTAATAAAAGATGTATAGCTGAATCTGCCTGAATAAGCTCTGCTTCCTTCTTGGACAAAGTTCTGTGAGCGGAGCAGGGATCTCTACATTTCCATAAGGTTGATGAATTCATGGGTTTGTACTTCAGAGGAAACTCAATCACCAACAGGGATATTATAGACCCAAATCTCACATTTATGATGGTTTTTGTCTGATATAAGGCGCATGGTTTATTGAAAGAGAACAATACAGTTCTATTTTTAAAAAGTTATGGTCAATTACTTCCTGGTAGGACCTATTTGCAATAGTGGAAGGTAATGGAGGCATTTTTTTTTTTATTTTGTTCCCACCTTGAAATCTGTTAAATGTCACAGGTAATAAAACAGTGAGAATTCCTTGTGGCTGTCCTAAACTTGTTGCATACTCAGTATAATAGCTTTGCAACTTGGTACATTCCCAATACACAACATAGGAAATTTCACTGTACTGAGCATGCAAACAGTTCAGGACCCCCATAAGGATCCTTGGGATAACATTAGCGATCTTGACACCATCATCTCACGTAGCCCTTTATGATGGGTCACACTGAGGGCCTGGGGCCCACTGCCCCAGAACCCCCTCCACCCCCCATGCGCCTTCACGCCGTGTGATGATTTTCCAGAATTAGGAATCTAATGTGGGTGCAGATCTGGGTCGGCTGGCCCACACAAGAGCAGGGGACCCACCGGGTTTTTTCCCGGTGTCCCGCCGGCCCATCCAAACCTGCCTTTATGAGAGCTGTTCTCAAACTGTGGTGGGGCCCATAGGAGGGGTGCCTAAAGCAGTGATCGTAAATTGTAAAGTATTGTAGAAGTGATACCTGTATTGGCTAACAATAAAAATACATTGCAAGCTTTCAGAGAACCAAGGCCCTTCATCAGGCAAAATACAAATGAAAGCTAGAAAAACACAGCATAGATACTGTTAGATCAGTGAAAATTATTCATGGGCAATACATTAGGAAGCTACAGATAGAGACTTGTAGAGATAATAAAAGTAATTGGGTAGGGTTGTAAACTGTCCAGGTTTCTGGATTCAGGTCAGGTCACATACCGCGACATGAAACCTGACTCTAAATTAAGGCCCTGTCTTAATAATAACTCCATACATTTGAATTCAAAGATCTTCCTCTCCTGTTCAGTTCTTTTTTTAGAAACAAGACCTTCATGTCCTGAAGGCTTATTATGATTGCAGAAACGTTGGCCCACTAGGGTATCACATGATTTGGTCTTGATCTTATGTTGGTGATGGTTCATCCTTGCGCGTAGTATCTGCCTCCTGTAGAGCACCTAGTACATATAATCATACATATCACATTGGATGACTGAATGGTGTTGACTTTTTGTGGATTTGGTATTGCAAGTTGATCTTTGCACAGGATGTATTTGCAGGTGTCACATCTGTTGCAGGGAAATGTACCGGCTTTAGTTGCTTGAGGAAGAGAACTTCTATCAATCATATTAGGAGTTTTACAATAAGACAAGAGAGGTAGTTCTGGGAATATAGCCTGGTATCTGAACGGAGCATGGGTTACTGGTCTCTAGCTATTTTTCTAATAATGTTCAGCTGTGGGTAAGAGAACAACCCTGTTTTCTGTTCTTTGGATTCCAAGAGTGTGTCTCTGGGTATTTGATTTGGTCTGTGGATTTCAATCGATATAGGAATCGCTTCTACAAGACTTATGTTTGTTTTATTTATTTTTTCTACTGGATAACACGGTACCACTGTTTTTGTTTTGTGACAAAGCAGTGATTGGGAAGGGCTAATTCTGAACATATTAGGGTAACATTTGGAGAGAATTCCTAATTGTTCCTCTAGACCAGGGGTCCCCAACTGTTTTAACCCATGAGCCACATTCAAATGTAAAAAGAGTTGGGGAGCAACACAAGCTGGAAAAAAGTTACTGGGAAGCCAAACTGTGATTGGCTATTTGGTATCCCCTGGGGACTGGCAGGCTAAGGTGGCTACGTTTGGCAGTACACCTGATTTTTATGCAACTTATATTTGCTTTCAAACCAGAAATTGAAAAAAAACTGCTTTGTGGCCACTGGGAGCAACATCCAAGTAGGGTTGCCACCTTTACTAAAAAATATTACCGGCCAGTGGGGGGCGGGCACCAAAAGGGGGCTGTTTGCTACACGGCGTGATGCAAAAGGGGCGGAGCAACATCTCAGAGATGTCCACAGCGCTGGAAAAAAGGTAAGTTCTGTGCGAATTGGGGGCAGGCCAGGGGCTTTTTTTAAAGGGTATTACAAATTACCGGCAACTGCATTGCCGGTAAATTTGTAATACCGGCCCCGGCAGGTGTTTTACCAGCTAGGCAACTCTACATCCAAGGGGTTGGAGAGCAACATGTTGCTCAAGAGCCACTGGTTGGGGATGACAGAATGGCCAACATCTGAATGGCCAACTTAAAGGTCAGTTAGGGTAAGATTTAGTGCAATATTTGCTATCCTAAATATTCTGTCCCAATATTTATCGACTAGCTAAGTGGGTCTTGACCTGAAGACTGGGCTTCTATTATCTCCATTCCTATAGAGGTTGTATGTTTGGAAGACAATATGTATTTATCCCATTTTATACAAGCCCTTAGATTCCTTTTACACTGTAGTCTCTTATACGCAAAGCATGCTTTAATATTATATTTTTAAATCTGTATAGGGCTATAGGGAAAATAATGGCCTATACAAAAGATAGCTTCCAAATAGTGATGGATGCTCTTTTAATGAGAACATAGGTTTCTAGCATGAAATTAACAGTGCTGACACAGGGATCAGCAGGACTTTCCTACATGTGTAAACACATCAGGAACATTTTCATGTTGTGTGTTTAGTGTGTGCACATACTACAGAAAAGACCCATGGGAAGGACCTCTTCATTTAAACTACACAGCAGGAATAGTAAGAGTCCGAATCACAGCCATTTAAATATTATATAACGGGAAAAATGTTTTAAGGAAACACGCGCATAGGCTTTTTACAAGAGATTATTCCAAAGTATCACTCCTGTTTCATTATATATTGTGCCTGTTATTCTTAGATCGAGACTAATCAACCTGTTCTACCAGTTTGAGTTTCATAGGCTGCTGTGCCCGCTCACTGCTCATGCTTTGTATGACGTGCAGCAAGGACACACTAGACACCCGTGTTGTAATAGCAAGTCTATCAGCTCCAAGGGAAGGAGATAATCCTGATAAAGAGCATGAAGCAGGATATAGTAAAATGCAATATAAATAGCAATAGAGAAGAGCAGAATATTTACACTCAGGAGGGAGAGAGAAGAATGGAAAGATATGGGCAAGGACTGTCACACACAAGGATTACACGCATGGCCAAATTTACACAAAGCCCAGGAGAAAAATGAGCCGGACTAAGCTCTAACCTGTTCCTTTTCCCAATTTGTTAAAGTACTTTCCATCTGCCCATCCCTTCATTTTCACGTCGATTTCCACACTTTCCTTTTCTTCATTGTTATATAGTCGTGCTTGATAAATGACAGTGTAACCTTTTATCAAAAGGGAGTATAAATATATATATATATATATATATATATATATATATATATATATATATATATATATTCTCTCAATTGCTACTTGCGATTAATCAGTAATTTATTTTGATCAGTCTACCGCAAGTTAGACAAGAGAACGGATCTTATAGGTCGCTATGGGTAATTGCAGTGGTAGCTGCTCTCTTAGTAACAGTATACATGCCAAGAACTTCTGTAGTAATGGGCACAAAGAATATATATTACATTACCGTGGTGTGTAGTCCTACCTTAAAGCAATGGTCATGAATCCATTTAAAGTCAAAAAACTATTAGTTAAATCCAAAATGATAAACAGTGGTCATGTCCCAGTCCAAGGGTTATACATCATTTGGTAAAGCAAATTTAAAAAAAAAAAAAAAAATTGAAAATGACCTACTGTTTTTTGAAAAAATAGCCCAAAATATATTTTTTTCAAAGTAAAAAATTATTTATTTGGACATACATTAGCCCAGGGATCCCCAACATTTTGAACCTGTGAGCAACATTCAGAAGTAAAAGGAGTTGGGGAGCAACATTAGCATGAAAAATGTTCTTGGGTGCCAAATAAGTGCTGTGATTGGCCATTTAGTAGCCCCTATGTGGATTATCAACCTACACTGAGACTCTGTTTGGCAGTGCACCTGGTTTTTATAAAAACAAAACTTGCCCCCAAGCCTGGAATTCAAAAATAAGCTCCTGCTTTGAGGCCACTGGGAGCAACATCCAAGGGGTTGGAAAGCAACATGTTACTAACAAGCTACTGGTTGGGGATCACTGCATTAGCCTAATGCGTCGAGGTGGGCACTTACTCATAGGCTAATGTATGTCCTAATAAAGATTCTTTTACTTTTAAAAAAAATATTTGGGCTACTTTTTCACTAAACAGTAGGTCATTCTCGATTTTTTGTTTTTAATTTGATTTACCAAATGGGCTAAGAGCTTCATCAGTCAGCTGGGAGCACTGGGGGGGGGGCACAGCATTCCCTCAGGAATACACCATTCAACAGCCCCCAAGTTAACAGGGGTAGCAAAAAAGACACTCCATGTAACTTTAATAGCTGAATTTCCAGTTATTAATCCAGAAATTCGGCTCTTCTAGTGCAAAGGGCGCCCCCCCCCAGCACTGGGGAGCAAGAGGGGCAGCATCACAGGAATCGACTCAGGCTGCAAGGGGCACAGAATCACCCCTGCACACAGGGGCAGTGTGGACTGGCCCACCGGGATACCAGGAAAACTCCAGGTGGGCCCAGGTGTCAGTGGGCCCTTTTGCTTCTAACTATGTGGCCAATTTCATGGTCATTCCTTATTTCTTTATGGGAAAAAATGCATAATAATGGAAGAATAGACCAAGTAAATATAAAAGACTAGGAGATCAGCAAGCAGACCACAGAAAGGGTATTGGCTGCAGATCAGCTGTACACACATTACATCCGGTTCCCAAATCAGCTCCGGAATTTACAATGTGGTCATTCAGTTAGGCAATCAAATATACTGGAATGGTATTACACTATTTATCATGTGGCCACACACTCAAATTATATTGGGTGGGGGTAATAGCTGCCATAGAAAATTAAATGTGTAATTTACAACTTGTAGTAGAGGAGAGGAAATGAGGAAAGGGCGGGGAAGGGAACAAGGGCAGGTGCAGGCAGGCAGAACATTTAGAAGGGATTTGAAGCAGCTGAAGTATAAACTAATAGATAGATGGTGATATGAACTCAAATTGCTTAATATCAGACGGGAGGCTCCAGGTTGGCTGCTGCTTGATAAAAACGAGTGTAAAAAGAGGGCGTCAGAAGACTTACCCTAAAGCAATTTAGGTTCCCACCTGGAAGTCTCTAAAGAAAAATGGTTGTAGCAACAGGTACAAAATAAAGGCCGTTTTCTTTCCAAACAACAACAACAAAAAAATTGCTTTTGGCAGTAGCATTAGTTCAATAACAACAAAAACGCAGTTCAATTACAGACCTTCCATGCGGGTGACTGTGTGTGCACAGGTACATAGGATCCTTTGTGTCAAGATCCCAGACACTCTGGGGCAAATTCACTAAGCCGCAAAGCGCCGAATGCTAGCGTTAATTCGCTAGCGTTTGGCATTTTCGCTACTGCGCAAATTCACTAACGAACGCTGGCGTAGTTTCGCTAGTGTTACTTTGCAACCTTACGCCAGGCGAAGTTTCGCTAGCGACGAAACTACGCAAATTCACTAACTTGCGCAGTGTACTGAACGCTACCTTTTACGCTAGACTTCCTTCGCCACCTCAGACCTGGCGAAGCGCAATAGAGTAGATAGGGATTGTTTAAAAAAAAGTCAATTTTTTTTCTAAGTCCCAAAAAACACTGGCGTGTTTTCTACATGATGGCTGATAGGCTGAAAAATATTGAAAATTTTTTGGGGCTCCCCTTCCTCCCCCCTACATTTCCTGACTCATGGCAACTTACCTAGACAGTGGGCACATGTGTAGGGCAAAATAAAAATTTTATTTGCTGATTTAAAGGTTTTCTAGGCATTTGTAGTGCAGATACGTGTTTCTCCATTGAAATTTGAATTTCGCGCCGTATGCAAATTAGCCTTCGCTAGCGTAACTTCGCTTTATATAGCGAATCAACGCTAGCGCAACTCCGCAACCTTACGCTACCCCTGTGCGCAACTTCGGATTTTAGTAAATTTGCAGAGCCCTGGCGAAACTACGCCTGGCGAAGTGCGGCGAAGTTGCACCTGGCGCAACTTCGCATCTTAGTGAATTTGCCCCTAGGTACCTGTTGGCTGTGGCGTTACGATACCAGAGATTTCTACAAGGTGCAGAATTGGAAACATATTAAAATGCATATGCAAATTAGGGGAGAGGGAAATTGCATGAGTTTTTGTCACAAAACAAGGAAGTAAAAAATGTTTTCCCCTTCCCACCCCTAATTTGCATATGCAAATTAGGATTCGGATTCCGTTTGGTATGCGACCGAATCTTTTGCGAGGGATTCGTGGTTCAGCCAAATCCAAAATAGTGGATTTGGTGCATCCCTGGTGAGAACATTCGCAAAAGCAGTTTGATCGCAAATTTTGCGAGGAAGACATTGAGGTCTTAATCAGTCAAAATTGGAGGAAACCTGGTCACAAGCGTCTTTGTGAACATTTTTTGCAATACTGAAGCATATTACAGGAGACAAAAGGATGGAGGTTCCTAACCCGTAGAGCTTACAATCTAAATTAAATGATCAAATGCTTTCTTGTGTGATTATTCCATAGGATATAAGTGCTCAGAGAGGGGCTCAAACTTGTACCTGCCTGTGAAAGGGCTGCAGTATCTTACTGATGTGCAGGGAATAGTTTTCACATCAACTACTAAAATACATCTTTAGTCAACAGAAAGAGAAAAATGTTTAGGGAGGGCGGGTGGAGTAGGTGGGGGCAGGGTGGGGCAGTGTCCAAGTAAAGGGTAGAGAGTGAAATATCTTGGGGAATGCGCAGCGTAGCCTTTGATTGACACTTAAGAAGAGGACGAGGGAGTGGGCATGTCACAATAAAGTTTGGGCAACTCTGTGGCTGCTGATGACACACACACACACACCTACTTTGGGCAATAGACCCTCCCAGATATGCTTGGATGGCCACTATAAATATCAGGTATAGAAACAGGATCCTCACATACACACACACAGCATTCAGCAACTGCATCTCCCATCAACTGCTGCACAAGTGAGTATTCGCTCTCTCAGCTTCCCTTCTGCTCTCTGCACTGCAGGGACTTGTTATTTTGATCTCTCTCTCTCTCTCTCTCTCTCTCTCTCTCTCTCTCTCTCTCTCTCTCTCTCTCTCTCTCTATCTCTCTCTCTCTATCTCTCTCTCTCTCTCTCTCTCTATATCTCCTTTTCTGCTATTTTTCTAATGAGATTCAGTGTATCTAGGAGGGATGTGAGGTTGGGGTGGGGGATTCCTCGAGTACATGGTACCACTTATGTTTAACTTCTGCTGCCCCAGTCAGTAATTTAATCCCAACGAACCTCATTGCTCACTTTTTTTTTTTTTTAATGGTCAAGCAGTGTTAATTTAAGTAATCCTTGGACCCAATTGCAAATATCAAGGTTCCCTTAGGAACCTTTATTTTGTTATTCTGAAATCATCTCTTCTAAATGGCTCAACCAAATGGATTTATAAAAGCACTTGTCTTTAACAATGTGGACTACAATAAGGGCAGAGACACACGTGGAGATTCGGGAGATTCGTCAACCAACGACAAATCGGCTCTTCTTCAGGCGACTTAATACCCCAAACTGCCTTCCCGCCAGCTAGAATCTAAGTAAGGCACTCAGATCACTTCGTTTTCCAAAGTCGCCCGAATTTTCCTAGTGAGGCAGCTTCGGGAGACTTTGGAAAAAGAAGTGCTCCGAGTGCCATCCCACCAGCACTTTAGATTCTAGCCAGCAGGAAGGCAGTTCAGGGAGATTAGTCGCCCGAAGACGAGGCGATTTGTCGCCGGGCGACTAAATCTCCCCGAATCTCCACGTGTGTCTCTGCCCTAAGGATGTTAAAATTTAAAAGTATGTACATGTGACATTTTGTATGGTGTTGCTTCTTTCCTTAGTACTACAGCCACGCTTTTTTTTAGACTGCAGAACAAGGGAAACTGTTGAGTAATTTCTATACCTCGTTAATGTGCCGTTAAGATGCCCATGGAAAGAGTATCAGCATAAACCTTTTGCTGGTTTGGATTCACTGTATAAAGAAGTTAAGATCTTTATTGTAAAAATAATAGTCCTATACAGAAAAGGAAATGTTGGCACCAACATCTCAATATTGGCATTTTAGTTATTAATAGGTATCAAAATTGAGAGTAGTACCAAGAATAAATTATTTTTGAGCATCTTAGAGACAATTTACTGAAATGTGTATGCCCAAGGAAAATTTCTCATAATCTAATTCTAGTTTTAAAAAACAAAAACCAGATTTGAGGGTATTGAACACTGACAATTTATAACAATGAGCTCTATTTGTGGAGCCAAGGTGAAGCATAAACATACTTTGAAATTGTAAAATGGAGAAATCGGGCTGGGAATGTTTTATCTTAGATTAAAGGATAAACTAAAAGAGTCAATATCAAATATTTTCTAAAGGTTAGACCAGACTTTTTAAACGATTTTCTCAGGAACATACTGTATATGTCCAAATATATAGGATAAGCTAACCGCTTTCCATGGTGGGTCCGGGTGCTCGTGCTCCAGACCTTCAGCAAGGGGGAGTACGTTGCGGAAATTCGATTTTAGGTAGGCACTAATCCGGAACACCATAAACTAGAATCCAGGAGCCCAAAGTTTAAATTATTATTAAATAAAATAAATTAAATTGTATTTTATATAAATAAATTAATTAAAATGTATATATAAATGTATATAAATAAAATGTATTAAATAAATTAAATACATCATGTAAAAAATGAAGCAGCCTTGCACGTTTCGTGTCACCCAAGGACACTTACTCATAGGTTCATGAGCCTATTATTAAAGTGAATAATGTTTACAATTTTGGATTATTTGTATAAAATGGAGTCAATGGGAGACGTAATTTTGAGCTTTCTGGATAACAGATCCCATACCTGTACTCTGGACCCACTTCGTCAAATGTGGTAATTGCTAATGCTCTTGTTTTGCCCCCTCAGGTCACAATGTCTTATCCAGTCAGTGCTCAGCCCCAGGGTGTTCAAGGTTATATGAGCAGCAACAGCAGCCAATGGAATTCTGATGTCTTCGACTGCTGTGAAGACATGGGCACCTGTAAGTATCTGGCTTATTGCTACTGGAACCTGCATGGTCTATTGGAATCATCAGTTATGACATGAATTCTTTGTCCTCTCCTGTGACTGACAAAGAGTCCAAATATACATGGAGAAATGGGGATTGCCACAAATGCCTCAATCCTTAGGGTAGAACTACACGTGCGATTTCCCCGCTATTGTGTCGGATCCAACTCGCTGCGCTAAAATGCAGGCGTCAAATTGGATGCACCGGAAAACAAGGTCGCTGGGCAATCGTCCATGTAGTTCTACCCTTATTCTTCTTCATTAGAATGATGCAGCCAGGTGCAAAATACGATAGGATGAAGACTTTTTTAAAAAAATATATTTTATATATATCTATACTGGCCTTGAGAAAGGTTCCGGAGTGGACTGAAACATCATGTTGGCTGTTTATATGCTCACATAAAATATAATCGTCATTTTTGCACAAAAGTACCGGTGTTGGTGGTCTTCTTGGAGAATATATATATATATATATATATCTATATATCTATATATATATATATATATATATATATATATATATATATATATATATATATATATATATATATCTATATATATATTTTTTTTTTTTTTTTTTTTTTTACAGTCTTCTTCATATGAATTCCTTCTCAAGTATGTCAAATATTTGTAGTAACAAAGTCTCCATGCCCTTCATTTGTATCCAAAATACCATAACCCGTTATATTGTAGTTCCTTTCTGTTTGTGGTACCCACATCTAAACCCAAACTGCATCTTGTGCCCCAGGTCTATGTGGAACATTCGTACCCTGCATTTTGGCTTGTAAAGTGTCTAAGGATTATGGAGAGTGCTGCTGTCTGCCATGTCTGTTTGGCTCTGTTCTTGCCGTAAGGACAGGAATAAGGGAGCGCTACCACATTGAGGTAAATAGATTTTGCTAGAACTGCAGGCTGCAACTTGATTGGTGAAGGGTGACATCCATAGAGAAATACACAGCATATACAATGGCATTTTGAAGAGTTTAGTATAATTAAAGGGCATGTAAAGGCAAAAAATTGTCAGATGGTCCCTAACTGCTGAGCAGGGAAACAATCATACTTATGAACAGCAGGGGGAGCCCCCGCCTTCCCAGCCATGCAGAACTCAAGCAGCTTTGTTTATGACGATCCCTAAGCAGCCCAGACCACACTGAGCATGTGCACAGTCTTAGTCTTGCAAAGATGTTTAACAACGTTACAAGATGGTGACCCCCTGTAGCCAACTTTGAAGCATAAATTATTTGTTTGATTAGGCTTGTGGTGCAGTAAGTTCATGTTTATATTTAGTATACAAAATACAGCATTTCTAGCCTTATTCTATTTTAGACTTTACATGCCCTTTAAATGGCCTTATGTCAAAATGGCTGAACATGAGTATATATATATATAGTCTATAGAAGGGATAGAACGGGGATCAGGAATATCCAATTAGTATTGGTGGGATGCTGATAATAACAAATGAGGTTATGGTTGCCCTTTTGTGTTCAAGTGAGGCTCATTTATAAACACTGAGTAAATTTGCTCCTGGGCAGTCACCCCTGAGCAACCAATAAAAAATTTGATTTCATTCCTTAACCTGCATGTGATTTAAAAATGCCAGTCAGTAATTGGTTGCTATGGGTTACTGCCCACGTGCAAATTATCCCAGTGTAAGGGCTCTTACAGACGAGCATTTTTAGCTGTGCTCCCCTGCGTTCCAGTTTCATGCGTTCAGCCGCAGTGGAGCGCAGGAGGAGACGCACTGAATTATTTTCAATGGGGCTGTACTAACACAGACACATGTAAGCGCCAAACGCAGGTTGCGACACAGCGGGGCACATTTACTAAGCTCGAGTGAAGGATTCGAAGTTAAAAAACGTCGAATTTCGAAGGTTTTTTTTGGGTACTTCGACCATCGAACGAATCGAAGTAAAACTCGTTTGACTATTCGACCATTCGATAGTCGAAGTACTGTCTCTTTAAAAAAAAAACTTCGACTACCTACTTCGGCACTTTAAACCTACCGAGCATCAACGTTAGCCTATGGGGACCTTCCCCGTAGGCTTTCTAAGCTTTTTTTGATCGTAGGAAAATCCTTAGATCGATGGATTAAAATCCTTCGAATTGAACGATTTTTCGGTAAATCCTTCGATTTCGATATTTGAAGTCGAAGGATTTTACTTTGATGGTCGAATATTGAGAGTTAATCAACCCTCAATATTCGACCCTTAATAAATGTGCCCTAGCATGTTGCATTCTTCCTGAGTTCGGTGCTTACATGCGTTAGTACAGCCCCAATGAACAGAATTCAGTGCATCTACTCCTGCACTCCCCTGCGGCTGAACGCATGAAACTGGAACGCAGGGGAGTGCAGCTAAAAACGCTCATCTGTAAGAGCCCTTATATAGAAGGCCCACTATGTTTGCAATCTCTCATTCAGGCTCATTTATAAACTTCAAGCAGGGCAGATTGGTTCGCACAGTGAATATATTTGCCCTGCACTCGGTTACGAGTGTGCAAACCGAATTGAGAATTTTTTTTCACACTGCGAATGCCTATAATAGCTTTTTAAATATGGCAAAAATCGCAAATTGCGAATATTATGTGCGCACTCTGCGTTTGAATTATGACACAACTTTGGTGGCGGAGAAAATATTCGCAAAACAGTTTTACAAATTGCGAATTTAAGTAACTGTCAACGCTATTTTGGCGCACAAGAACCTCGCACAGTGGTCGCACTCACACAAATACCCGTCTCATTTGCGAGCCATTTGCGAAAATTTATTCTCCATGCGAATTCGCAAAAAACAGGAAAGACGGGCACAGCAGTGCAATATTTTAGCGTTCAGTACAATACGACTATTTCCGAATAAATATGCGCTGTGCGAACTTTATAAATGACCCCCATTGAGTTTTCTTTTCATCTCACCCTTCATTCACCCATTCTCATTCTCCCTTTCTCATGGCAGGGTTCCATCTGTAATGACTGGGTGTGCCTCTCGTTCTGTGCCCCATGCACTCTCTGCCAAATGGCTCGGGAACTAAAGGCCAGGAACTGAGAAGACTAGAAGATTGGGGGAGGGTATGGACAGGTCAAGAAGGACCTAACACCTTCCTATTGGTTGATAAAATAAAACTACTGGACCCATGAAGACCCTCACTTACCCCCACATGCATCAATGCAGCTGGCTACATAGAAACATATTAATCCCATTATGTATATATATACCTGTATCTACTGGATATCAAGAGAAGTAACAACTGAGTAAATGGCAACATTTTATAGAAAACAAAAAGGTTTTAACTGAGAAATAAAGGAGAGCTCCTCATCCTCTCCAACCCTGATAGACTATCCTTAGATATTTATTTTATGTTGATATTAAATCTTAGACAAGGCTGAGGCTGGTGGCTTTTATAAAATAGGAAACCTCTGTATTTGCCCAAATCAGCTCAGCTTTCTGATATTGGCTGACATGATGGGAGTTGTACATGAACACAGTTCATAGAGCCTCCCTGAAGAGGACCTGAACTTTCCAACGTAATCACAGCAGATGACCAGGGTGATATCAGTATACAATATTATATTGGTATCATGTATTTACAAAAATTCATTATTCTATAGTCATATGGTTTGGAAAGTGTGTTTTTGAGAACATCAGGGATTTCAATAGGAGATTCCTCAAGTCAATGGATCAGGATCAACCCTTACAATCTAGGTTGTATATTTGCAACTACAGTATCACTGCGCAATGTGTACCCGAGCCACAGTCTGTAACATTACTCTGGTTTTGCTTGTTTACTAATTAAATATTAATAAATATTTTTGTAATTAACAACAGAAATTGTGAGTCTTGAATCAATAAAAGGGCAACGTGATGCTCAGGTTAAACGATAGAGCAGAGGAATCCTTAGGAAACACTGAAAAAGCTGGAACTCCCACAACAAGCTGGACATGTGAGTTTATTTATAGGGCAGATTTTTTGAACGATACTATTGGATAAAGATAATACTTTGGAGAAGGGTTCCCCACCCTATTTTCACCTGTGAGCCACATTCAAATTTAAAAAGAGTTGGGGAGCAACACAGGAATAAAAAAAGTCCCTGTGGTGCCAAATAAGAGATACGATTGGCTATTTGGTATCCCTATGTTGACTGGAAGCCCACAGATGGTTCTAGTTGGCAGTACATCTGGACAAAAGTTGTCTCCAAATCTGGAATTCAAAAATGAGCACTTACTTTGAGGCCACTGAGAGCAACATCCAAGGGGTTGGTAAGCAACTTGTTGCTCATGAACCACATTGTAACTGGTCTATAATGCATATTGTATTTAAACTCACACATGGGCCGAACAAGGTGTAGGCGACATAGAAGCTACATGCCTGCGCCCTCCCAGCTTTGCACCGTAGGCACGTGCCTCTTGCCTACCCTTAGTTCCAGCCCTGGAAGTCTGTAAGAAAATGGAAAGGTATGGACTAGGGAGAGGTTCAGCCATAGTCAAGTTCAAGTAAAAGTTCAGGGCAGGTGGCAAGATCCAAAGTCAATAAACAGGCAAAAGACAGTGAGGTGCACAGTAACAGGCTTGAGCAGGATCAACTTGGGTAAAACATAATAAGAATAATACATTTATTCAAAGGAAATTTGGCACCAACAAGGTGGGAATATCTGTAAAGTTCATGAACATTAGAAGCCCTCAGCATTAAAATCAAAAGTCCAGAGCCTCATTGCAAAAGCTGCATCGCTGATTTCCAATGCCCACATCATCATCTTGCTCCCCCGCAGCAGAATGACACCAAGGGGCCCATTTACTTAGCTCGAGTGAAGGAATAGAAGAAAAAATACTTTGAATTTGGAATGGTCGTATGGCTACTTCGACCTTTGACTACTACTACGACTTAGAATCGAACGATTCGAACTAAAAATCGTTTGACTATTCGACCATTCGATAGTCGCAGTACAGTCTCTTTAAAAAATTCTTCGACCTCCTAGTTCGCCACCTAAAACCTACCGAGGCCAATGTTAGCCTATGAGGAAGGTCCCCATAGGCTTCCTAACAATTTTCTGATCGAAGGAATATCCTTCGATCGATGAATTAAAATCCTTCGATTCGTTCGATTCGAAGGATTTAATCGTTCGATCTAACGATTATTCCTTTGATCATTCGATCGTAGGAATATCGTCAAATCCTTCGACTTCGATATTCCAAGTCGAAGGATTTCAATTCGGCAGTCGAGGGTTAATTAACCCTGGATATTCGACCCTAGGTAAATGTGCCCCCAAATGTGCATCACATGTTTCAGAGCTCACACACCAGTCAGGGGGTCTAAAGAGAAGAAGACACCAGACCAGTGGAGCGCCTCAAAATTCTTTCCCTAAATTACATTTGTTTTAACTATGCAGGTATGGGATCTCGTATCCTGAATGTTTGGGACCTGGGGATTCCTGGATAAGGGATGTAATTTGGATCACCATATCTACTAGAAAACATCTAAACATAAAAAACTCAGTAGGATCGTTTTATGAACATCGATAGTTTATGCAGCTTATTTACACACCAGGCACAAGTTTTATCATTACAGAGATAATAGGAAATCACAAATAATAATTATTTGCTTTAATAAAACTCTAAGATTTTGGAGCTTCCTAGATAAAGGGTTTCTAGATAACAGATACTATACCTGTATTATTTTTTTTACAGATGTCATTGGTTTTGTGTATTCACTGATTGTGTATTCACTCATTATTAACCCTCCCATAGGTTTCAACACTTCCTCACACCCAAAAAAAAAAGTTTCTAATAAACATTGGTTCAACTCTAGAGCGTGAGAATGTATCATCACATAGATACACATGGATTCCGACATGGACCAGCCTGTTTGTGGATCTGGTATCTCAGATTAGGCAGGGTTACGGCATGTGGAAATTACATTACTTGAAGGATCTAGTCTGGGGTGTATTTAAAACATTAAAGTTGTGCAATCAGTTGATATGAGACGCTACCCATTGCATCACTTCTCATAGCACACACTGCTGCATCTGGGAACGCCATAAAAGATAATAGGACGCAATAATGGAAAATAACCCACATAAACGTGCAGGAACTTTCTGTGCCAGTAGTTACTGGAAGACTCTGAACTTCTGAAAGACAGACAGAGTAAAGATACTAACATTTACAAAGTGCAGTGCAGGGTGCAAAGTACAAAAATCAGGTGGGGGAAAAAAAGCCCCATGACAATTGTTTCCAAAAGTGTTTGTACACTGTGGGGCTGATTAACAAAGGGTCGAATATCGAGGGTTAATTAACCCTCGATATTCGACTGGGAATTAAAATCCTTCGACTTCGAATATCGAAGTCGAAGGATTTTAGCGCAAATCGTGCGATCGAAGGATTATTCCTTCGATCGAACGATCGAAGGATTATTCCTTCGATCGAACGATAAAATCCTTCGAATCGAACGAATATCCTTCGATCAAAAAAACTTAGGAAAGCCTATGGGGACCTTCTCCATAGGCTAACATTGAATTCGGTAGCTTTTAGATGGCGAACTAGGGGGTCGAAGTTTTTTCTTAAAGAGACAGTACTTAGACTATCGAATGGTCGAACGATTTTTAGTTCGAATAGTTCGATTCGAAGGTCGTAGTAGCCCATTCGATGGTCGAAGTAGCCCAAAAAACACTTCAAAATTCGAAGTTTTTTTTACTTTGAATCCTTCACTCGAAGTTAGTGAATCGGCCCCTGTGTCTGCGGGAAGTAAATAAAGCGTAAATATTTCTAATAATAAATGAATAAAGATGAATAGACTGAAGGTGATCATAATGGATATTTGTTGTATATTTTATGTAGTTCAGGTGACATCTCTGTACACACTGCTCATAACGGATCTTACATATGTGTGGTGGATCTTTCATGCATTCCTCCACTGGAGAACTCAGGAGTAAATGCAGCCCAGTCTATTTTATTCATTTGTACTCACTGTGGTGCAGGCAAGCGCCAAACGCAAGTGGAACACAACACGTTGCTTGTCTGTACTACAGTGAGCACAAATGTACAGGAAATATAGGGTTGTGTTAACTGCAGTAGAACACGTGAATGATCTACTACAAGGGGACACAGGAAGAAATGCTCCAAGAGTGCATGAGGGGTGCACAGCTGAGCCCCATTTGCTAGCTAGTAGTTCTTGTGGGCCACGCAGGCCCAGATCCGCACACTGCTCCTCTTCCTCTCGTCCCCCCTTTTCCGGTCGAGTGTAAGCGCGCTTTCTCGTATGCCCCTTTTCCTCTGCCGCTTACGGCAAACAGTGCGCACGCGCGCGTAGCAGGGCCCCTGTTGACTATGGACAACATTTATGGGGAATCGGCAAGCAGGTCCTACTTAGGGTATTGAAAACATATTCCCCTACTGAGGGTAAACAATATAAAAACTTTTTTTTTTATTGATAAATAAGGGCAAATCGTGGATTCTGGTTTGGTTGAACTTTGTTTATTTAAAAAAACAGAGAAAATCAGATTTTCATAAATAACCCCCTAGGTATTGGGTTGAGAGGGTTTTATTACCAGGGTCAGTGACACCAACAAACAAACAGTTGCAAACTGTAATGAGACGTAAAAGCTCATCTTTCCAAATCCATGCTAATTATTTTATAAAAACAAATAAAAAAGTTGCTTAAAATAGTCTGCATACTACTTACTAACTTACTTCACATAAAGTCAGACTGAAGTCAGACTTTAAAGGGCCAACCCCCCAAAAAATGTTTTGCCTAATAAAAGAAAAAAGTATTCTAAGCAACTTTGCATTATACATTTATTACAATTACTCACAAACACACACATATATATATATATATCCGTACAAACTGGAGTGGTGTCCCTGTCTTAGACTTAGTCTACACCATGGACAAAACATATATTAAACACATAAGTTCAGACTTTTTTCTGGAGTTAACGCTGTTAACACTGGTGCTAAGTTGTTAACACTGGTCCTACATGAAATTATTTTCTTTTTCAGGACACCTTTTACCTCCAGTTACAAGGGACCATGATGGGATCCAACGTCGCCCCCACCTATGCCAACATATTCATGAATCAATTTGAGAAGGAGTAAGTATACACACAGGATCTTTACAAAAAGCACTGCCTTAAGTGGTGGCGCTATATCGATGATTTGTTGGTGATCTGGGGTTACGTTGAATCCCTTCTAACATTTAAGGAACAGGCCCGGACTGGCAATTTGTCAGTTCGGGCAAAATCCCGTGGGGCCGCTATATTTTTTTACAATTGGGCCGCAGTAACATAACTACCAGGGGCCTGCCGGAGCCGTGATAGCTGCTACCACAGACGTTGGGAATTGGAAGGTGAGGAGCGGGATTTCACGTGACGTGAGCCTTGTCCCAGAGCTGGCTGATTTTGCGAGGTGAGAGAGGTGGGGCTAAAGGCAGAGGACGAAAGGGAGGGGGCAGCAAATGAGAAGGGAGAGAGCCTCGAACACCACCCCTGCAATTCCCTAACTCTAGTTAGGTTAGGGAACTTGCCACTCTCCCTCCCTTCCGCTCTCCGGTATTAGCTTCTCTTTTTTTCCTCATTACATATCAGTGCAGAGAGTTCCGTCAAAATACCGGCGATCAGATAAGACACACCGGGTCTGCACGTTGCTCGTTAACCAATTACACAGCGGATCACCAGTTCTCTGAAGGAGCTCTCTGCCTGTGATGTGCAATGAGCAAGACAAATGAAAAAACAGTCAAGCAAGTAATAAATCTAGCAGGGGAGGTAGGCACATTCCTAAAAGGCACAGGGAAGAGGATAAAATGACCAGCAAGACAAGTTAGAAGCAATAAATATTAATTTAAAGGAACAGCTCTGCTTTGATTTGCTTTGTTTAACAGATTAACACTGAAAAATGGTGGGTGAGGGGGGAGTAGTAAAGTGTGTAGAACCTGAGATTGACAGTGCAGAATGTAAATATGGAAGGGAACAGTGGGTGCATTAGGAAGGGAAAGAGGCAACATTTTGGAATGTATGGGGTTGATTTGCTGCTATCTGCAATGATCTTTTACTAGCATGTAGGGGGTTAATGAAATTCTCCAAATGCATTTTCTGCAGTGACCATACTGGCATATCTGGATTAAGGAATGCTCATTACTGGCTAAAGAAAGTCTCAAATTGAATGGAGAAAGGTACATGATAAAGAGGACATTGTTGAGACAGCCGTGCCATTTGCACTGGACATTACATACTACACCTCATAGTCAGCTATCACCTTATATAGTTATGCAGGGGGCCCTCTGAGTCAGGTCTTTTGGTGAGTCCCAGGTGCCCCAGTCCGGCACTGCTCCCCCCAATGCCTGGACTTGTCCTGACAACTTGGATACAACTTTCTCCTTGCATGGAATTCTCTGGCTGCTCTAATCACAGCTTTGCAGATCTGTTGGACCAGGGAATTGGCCACTTACAATAAGTAACTCTTCTTGTACATGACTGATAGCTGAAAGGTCAGTAGAACTGCCTGCTATTACACTTTTTTGTTGGCTGGGGCTGTAAAGGTGGCATTCAGCGAAAGATAGAAAACTGTGTGTGTGTGTGTGTGTGAAAGATCCCCGCCAAAAATTAAAATGATATAAAAAGGAGTTTTGGGATAGCATTGAATGGTTAACTGATTAAGGAGAAGTTATATATATATATAGTGCATGTATAGAGCCTCACCCTAAGGTGTCACTGACTTCCAGTGGCATAACTACTCGCCAGTGGGCCCTTTATATACATCTAGGTATGCCCTTTGGGTAACTAATAATAATAGTTAATTAATAACTGTAATATTTCACATTAATTACAGTTAAGAAAGGCAGCTTTTTATGCACATAATTTTTGCAGTTTTACGCCAATATATCTGTGGAGTACAAAACCATTGTGTTTACATGTGGGCTGCTTTGATTTTTTTGCCCGGGCTGCTTTTTACTCCCAGTCCGGCCCTGTTAAGGAACATCTGGATGATTGTAGCCCCTCGATTAAATTCACACTGAGGAGTATGTGACTTTCTTAGACACTAAGGTATATCAGAGGGGAGAATACTTGTTTACAGATTTGTTTGTCAAATTGACAGATCGTAGCGATCTACTGAGGTTTGAAAATGCACATCCTCGGGCTAATGCTTCATCTCTTCCTAGGTCACAATTTTTACGTGTGAAATGGATAGTAAGTGAGAGGGATCAGCTAACCACACGACTGACTAAATTTACGCAGAGAGGGTATCCCAGTGACATGTTGCATCAGTAGATGGTACGGGTTCAGGATCTAGATCGGATAGGAGAAACCACAGGGGTCACGTAAGAGGGAACGTATACCTTTTTGACACACATACCATCCGTGTGTGCGTAAGATACATCGCATCATACATAAGCACTGGCCCCTATTAGGGTGGGCTTATCCAGATATTCCGGAGTTCCTAGAACCCCCACTATTGTCATATAAACGGCCACGCAGTCTGATGGATAGACTCGCTAATTCTGATTTGGGCACAACCAGGATGAGTTCACAGAGGCTATTGGCACCTCTCCATAATGGCATGTACCCATGTGTTAAGCTGGCCATAGACGCAAAGATATCGGGTGCTGTACGATGATCGTTCAGAGGACGATTGTTCGTACAAATGCACCGACCTACAACTAACGTATTGTTGGATTTAAGTTGGAGAACTGACAAATTGGGTGATGTTCTGGTCATTATTTGACATAGTAGTGACGTATGTTCACGCTCACGGAAATGACTATCGCGGAAATGACGTCTTTTCTAAATGGAAACTAGGTATTCAAACGAACGCGCTAGTCCGTCAAACGACCCCACCCCGACCGATCGTGCGCACGAATCCTCTCTATCCTCTATTTTTCAAACCTGTTTTGTTTTTGTTCTGATATTCAAAATGAGTCCGGGATTTATGAATGCCAAAAAAAGAGCAGCACTGGCAATCGCTTTGGCAACAGCACTCCCAGAAAATAAGAAAAAGAGAAAGTGCTCATGCTGAAGTAAACAGTGGCTTCTAAAGCGTGAGACTTTGGGGCAAATTCACTAAGCGCCGAAGCACCGAACGCTAGCGTTAATTCGCTAGCGTTTGGCATTTTCGTTACTGCGCAAATTCAATAACGAACGCTGGCGTAGTTTCGCTAGTGTTACTTCGCACCCTTACGCCTGGCGAATTTTCGCTAGCGACGTAACTACGCAAATTCACTAACGCGCGCAGTGTACTGAACGCTACCTTTTACGCTAGACTTCCTTCGCCACCTCAGACCTGGCGAATCGCAATAGAGTAGATAGGGATTGTGTCAAAAAAAGTCAAAATTTTTTCTAAGTCCCAAAACACGCTGGCGTGTTTTCTACATTATGGGTGATAGGCTGAAAAAGATCGAAAACATTTTTGGGGCTCCCCTCCATCCCCCCTACATTTCCTGACTCATGGCAACTTACCTAGACAGTGGGCACATGTGTAGGGCAAAATAAAAATTTTATTTGATGATTTGAAGGTTTTCTAGGCATTTGTAGTGCTGATACGTATTCCTCCATTGAAATTTGAATTTGGCGCCCTATGCAAATTAGCCTTCGCTAGCGTAACTTCACTTTACTTAGCGAATCAACGCTAGCGCAACTTCGCAATCTTACGCTACCCCTGTGCGCAACTTCGGATTTTAGTGAATTTGCGGAGCGCTGGCGAACTACGCCTGGGGAAGTGCGGCGAAGTGCGGCGAAGTTGCGCCTGGCGAAACTACGATTGTTAGTGAATTTGCCCCTTTGTCTCATATGGGACTTCTGCGGGAGTTGCAAGCTCACAACCCTGACAATTATAAAAATGATCTGAGGATGTCTGAAACATGCTTCAGCTGGTCAGCCCACTAATTCAGAAGCAACATACTGTTATGAGAAAATCGATCTCACCAGAACAAAGGCTTATTGCGACTCCGAGGTTTTTGGCTACTGGAAGGTCACTTGAAGATCTCAAATTCTCTACTGGAATTTCTGCTCAATCTTTAGGGAATATTATTCCAGAGACATGCAATGCCATTGTCACAGCCCTCAAGAGAGAGCATTTAAAGGTAATATTGATATTTGAAATAAGCATTTAAAGGGCATGTAAAGTCTAAAACAGAATTAGGCTAGAAATGCTGTATTTTGTATACTAAATATAAACATGAACTTACTGCACCACAAGTCTAATCAAACAAATAATTTATGCTTTCAAAGTTGGCTACAGGGGGTCACCATCTTGTAACTTTGTTATACATCTTTGCAAGACTAAGACTGTGCACATGCTCAGTGTGGTCTGGGCTGCTTAGGGATCGTCATAAACAAAGCTGCTTGAGTTCTGCATGGCTGGGAAGTAAGGCGGGGGCTCCCCCTGCTGTTCATAAGTATGATTGTTTCCCTGCTCAGCAGTTAGGGACCATCTGACAATTCCTATCCACAGCAGTAAATGAAGGGAGAATTTCACTGCATACAGTCAGGTTTCTTATAAAAACGGTACACATTTTTTATTCAAAGTATATTGGAGATAGGTTTCTTTTTCATTAAAGAAAGTAAAAATGGGATTTTATTTTTTTTGCCTTTACATGCCCTTTAAGCTGCTTATATCACTTTATTATATCGATATTGAATCCCAGAGTGAACACTGTCCATGAATGTATAATGGAAAGTTTATCAGATACTGTTTTACCAATATATATGTTTTGTTTTTCCATAGTTTCCTGAGACTTCAGAAGAGTGGCAAGCAATTGCTCAACAGTTCTATGATTATTGGAACTTCCCAAACTGTGGCGGTGCAATAGATGGGAAACACGTCCGCGTAAACCCACCACCAAATTCGGGATCATATTTTTACAATTACAAAGGCTATTTTAGTATTGTATTACTTGCAATTGTCAATGCAAACTATGAATTTATAATGGTTGACATTGGAAAGAATGGGAGACTATCCGATGGCGGAGTTATTGAACAAATTTAATCGGAAACTAAAGAGCAAAGAGTTACATTTGCCAAAAAACCAGGAGACCAAGGAAGGACTAAATTCTGCTTTTGTTGCTGATGAGGCCTTTGGACTTCATGAAAATCTTTTGAAACCTTTCCCACAAAAAAATTTAACACCTGAAAGAAAGATTTTTAATTAAAGGCTGTCAAGAGCTAGGCGAGTAGTTGAAAATGCTTTTGTAATACTGGCAAATCGCTTTCGCATTTTTCACGCCTCGATAAATTTATGTAGTAGATTTAGAGGCAGCGCACTCCTGGGCATCAAATAATGATTGCTCTTCTCCAGATTATTAAAAAGTTAAATCCTTTATTTAAACATAGTATCAATCAGACAGACTTAGTATCTGAGGTCTGACGCGTTTCGTGACACAACACTTCCTCAGAGACCTCACTTCCTGTCACATAACAACAGGTTTAAATCCCCCCCAACACACCTGTGTATTAATTAAGTTAATACAACTTCCAAATTAAATATTTAAATCTGATTCATTAAAATTTCACGTCCGTTAATCACTTCAAAGAATACATTAAAAACAAGATGGTTCAACTCATCCACTTCTTAATTAATACTAAGTACAAATACAATATAATTCTTAAATATACACGGGGTTTCTTTTGTGTGACATTCAGTTCACTTTTACATTTATTTATCATTTAACACAATAAATTTATGCCCTGAAAAAATAGACATTATAGTTCTTTCCTGTTATATTCTGCATAATTTTCTGCGCAAGAACAACCACAGTTCCTATGCCCCTGTCAGCATGGTGGATCATGAGGATGTTCAGACGGGGACCATTGTACCAGCTGAATGGCGGAATGAAAGCAACATGTTTCTACAACTGCAAAGGTCACAAGCAAGAAACACATCAGCTGATGCTAAAACCAACAGAGAAAATGATGTACATTATTTTAATGGGGTTGGCAAAGTAGACTGGCAATACCGTATGGTTTAAATTTTCACCTTTTGCAATTATTATTGTATAGTGCATAAATACAGTTATTGCATAAAACTTTGTACAAAATAAATAAATACTTTTTTTTTGTTGAACATTTAGGCACAGATTTATCAAGGGTCGAATTTCGAGGGTTAAAAAACCCTCAAATTAGACCTTCGACATAAATCCTTCAAATTCGAATGCTCGGATAAAAATCGCTCAAATCGAACGATTTTTTTGCGATCGATCAAAGGATTTATATTCAACCAAAAAAAAAAAACAGCCTATGGGGACCTTCCCCAGCACTTTTCTAACATTGGACTTCGGTAGCTTTAATTTGGCGAAGTATGAAGTCGAAGTTTTTTTTAAAGAGACAGTACTTCAATTATCGAATGGTCGAACGATTTTTACTTCGAATCGTTCGAATCATTCAATTCGATCAAATTCGAGCGAATTTGACCAATTCGATGGTCGAAGTACCCAAAAAATTACTTTCGAAATTAGAATATTTTTTGATTCAAACTATTCACTCGAGCTTAGTAAATCTGGCCCTTATTGTATTTTTTTTCTATAAAAGAGCAATAAGTACAATAAACCAATTTAAATTACAATATAAATACAATACAAAAACAAGCACAATATATCACAAGAGTATATATATATATATATATTGAACAGGTTCAATCAGGAAACAAATGTCCAAAACAAAAGTGCAACTCCAAGGTGCACTCCACATATGGTCCGAAAGTCGTACGAGAGTCGTACGAATCCTCGATTCGTACGATCTGATCTTTGCGTCCATGGCCAGCTTAAAGGAATAGTTCACTGTGAAAATAAAAACTGTGTAAATAGATAGGCTGTGCAAAATAAAAAATGTTTCTAATATAGTTAGTTATCCAAAAATGTAATATATAAAGGCTGGAGTGAACAGATGTCTAATAAAACAGCCAGAATCCAACTTCCTGCTTTTCAGCTCTATAACTCTGAGTTAGTCAGCGACTTGAAGGGGGGCCACATGGTACATTTCTGTTCAGTGAGTTTGTAATTGATCCTCAGCATTCAGCTCAGATTCAAAAGCAACAGATATGACCCATGTGCCCCCCCTCAAGTCTCTGATTGGTTACTGCCTGGTAACCAGGGTAACCAGTCAGTGTAAACCAAGAGAGCTGAAAAGTAGTGCTCTGACTGACTTGTTATACATCAAATCACTCCAGCCTTTATACATTACATTTTTGGCTAACTAACTATATTAGAAACATTTTTTATTTTGCACAGCCTATCTATTTACCCAGTTTTTATTTTTACACTGTGCAATTCCTTTAAGATGCAACCAGTGCTCCGGTGTCATAAGTACTGACACATTTACAGATCCTTATTCAGGAAAAAAATTGAGATACAGGGTCACTTTACATGTGACTCAGAGTATGTAGTCTACATGCGTAAATGCCCCTGTGGCTTGGCTTACATAGGGGAGACCATACAACCAATCCATGATAGGATCAGTCAACACAAATCCACCGTAAGAAAAGAAGTGCTTAAGTGGCCTGTTCCACTACATTTCCATTCTGCACGTTGTGATCCAAGTATAAGAGAAGGAAGAGGAACTCCAACAGTATTACTGCAAATAACTTTTTATTCCAGGCAGTGGAAAACACAACATGTTTCGGGTTCTGCACGTCATTCAGACGGGAGCTTTGAGATTTCTTGTGATAGAGTCTGTTGCCCCCCCCCCCCCCGACGTGGACTCTTAAAACTCCAGAAGAGGGAGAAATTTCCGATCCATACCTAAGGGCCTCAATAGGGAATATGACCTATATGCCTTTATATGAATATAATAACATTTTTTACTTTAACACACAGAATGGCCAAATGTCTATTAATAGGTTGACCTAATTGATGTACAATTGGCATATGCTGCAATAGGACATATGATGTATAAATAGTGTCTTACTTACTTACTATATTGGGGCAGCTTAATTACTAAGCCTTAATTGAATTCTTGTTAAACATGTTACACATACCAGGTGTGTTAATGAATAACCTTTAAATAGGATGTGATGTCATTATGATGTATAGTGCTTGAGAAAGAAGCCGGAGCTTCGAAACGTTGCAAGTTTTTCAGATAGAGAATTTTACTCTTTTTTCACCCAATTTTGGAGTCTGAACTTTAATATATGTTTAATATATATATATATATATATATATATATATATATATATATATATATATATATATATATATATATATCTCCATATTCGTCTGGGTGGCACACTGTATCGTATCAAATACCCGGGTGCACAGTAAAAAATTCATACACTGTTCAAATGACCAGCAACTCCAGGGGTTTCAATGAAAAAGTTTTGTGTTTAAGTAAGTGCAGTTACAGCCAACGTGACGTTTCGGTCCACTCAGGGACCTTTCTCAAGGTCCGAGTGGACCGAAACGTCACGTTGGCTGTAACTGCACTTACTTAAACACAAAACTTTTTCATTGAAACCCCTGGAGTTGTTGGTCATTTGAACAATATATATATATATATATATATCACATTCCAATGAGTATCCGCACTCCAATGCACTCTGGTATGGCTTCTCCAGCTGGGGTGCGCGGTTAAAACATGTATTTGTATTCTGCGAAGAACCAGCACTCCCATATGTAAAAATATCAGTTTTTATTTCTGTTTCATTCCAACGTTTCGGTCCCTGTTGGGACCTTTCTCAATATATATATAATTATCATTATGATGATATTATTTGTATAGAACCAGCATTTTACACAGCACAGAGATTGTTTTCCTTCACATCACTCCCTGTCCCTCATATCACTGTCTTTATCCACATTCAGGCTGATTTCTCAGAAGCCAGACAGACTGTGGGAGGAAGCCCGCCTCAAGGAAAAGAGAACCTAAAAATCCACACTTATTTGGGTCTGGCTGGGATCAAACCTAAGGCCCCAGTACTGCCATAGTGATTACTCTGATAAGCATGTATATCATTTCATATAAAAGACTGAAAATAAATAGTTCCTCCTGCCCAAACCTTCATAAAAATTGGCGTCTAGAAGCAGCACCTCACCGGGTACAAAGCCCACAGCCTGCCAATGATTTAGAGAACAAATACAGAAGGGTTCAGCACTATGTGGCAACCCAATGGGAATCATTATCTCCATCAGAGAAGGTGTGAAAAGAGCTAATTCCCTTAACTGAATGATTTGATAAGTGAAGAGGACAAAGTTAAGTTACCAGGAGAGAAAAATAAAGGCATTTGTATCTGGCTTAGCAAACAGGGAAACATAAAGTTCTAAGAGCTGGGGAGAGAATAAGGAAGCATTCAAATAAAATGGCACAAAGTGTACTGGTCCTGTCTCCTTTCTGGCTCCAAGTAACATACTTTAATTGCTTTTTTTGAGTCATCCGACTCATTTTTTGCTCTTACCTTGCTGTTTGCCAGTTGTACATGGCACATTGCGGACTCAGCTGGAATCAGACCGGTGACATTTTTCAGCAACTCACAACACGAATGAATTGTTTGCAACTCTTAACAAAAATATTAGGTTGGGAAAGTGGCATATTATAGATTAATAAGAAAAAAAAGTCAGCTAGCCTCCTGACACCTCTCTCCACTGAAACCCAAGCTTTAGTCTGAACAGCTCTGAAATATCCATGTTTATTATTCCATTTGCCTGTGGAAATTCACATAGAAATTGACAGTCCGGTGCCTCCCTGTATGTCTATATCCTAATACACTCCTCTGTCATATTACTGCTTCTCACCTTTTGTTTTCATTTTAATTTTCAGTTCACTTTCTCAGCTGTAAGATTTCTGTTTGGCTTTTCTCAGTCAGTGGTGTTCCCTGCCCAGACTCTTCTTTTCTCCTATGTAACCCATTTTTTTTTTTGCTGCAAAACCTTTTCCCAGCTGCTCTCAGACATATACAATATATATTTGAGACCGTCTGTCTCAGCTGAGCCTTCACAATAGGTAAGGGGATGACTAGATACTGCTGAACTCTCAAAAATGTAATAAATGACAACAAAAATATGGGGTGCCAGTGGTTTTTAATTAAATAAATGGTAAAATAAAGATCAAAAGGAGATTGCGGAGTATAAAAAATAATTTCGGTAACGCACAGTAAGTTCACTTTAGGGTATTACTCACATGCTGCATATGTGTCCCAGAATGTCTCAAGGGCTCCAACATGATTGGTGAGTGTCATCTTGGTAACTACCCCACCAGGCCTGAACTGGCAGTCTGTGGGTTTAGGCAAATGCCAATGGGGCTGCTGTAAGATTCCTTAGACGAGTGATCCCCAATGAGCGGATTATGAACAACATGTTTTGCACCAACCCCTTGGACGTTGCTCCCAGTGGCCTCAAAGCAGGTGCTTATTTCGGAATTCCAGGCTTGGAGTCAAGTTTATGTTGCTCCCAAACCCTTTTGACATTTGAATGTGGCTCACGGGTAGAAAAGGTTGGGGACCCCTGCCTTAGACTGTCACTACTTATGGGGAATATGGGGGATTGTTTGGGCACTTGAAATGCCCAGGCATATTTTGAACCTCACTCTGGATCTGTACCCAACACTAGGGGGCAGATTTATCAAAATGTGACATTAGAACCCACCACAGAAAAACTCAACCATGTTTTATTCATTCCTATGGGATTTTTAGAACCATATATGCTTTTAAAAATCCCATAGGAATGAATAAAACATGGTTGAGTTTTTCTGTGGTGGGTTCTAATGTCACATTTTGATAAATCTGCCCCCTAGGGTTGGGTACAGATCCAGAGTGAGGTTCAAAATATGTACATTCATTCCCAACATCAAAAGCCGTCCAAAGAGGATGAGCTCCCTCCCACAATATAACCTATGGGCAGCAACAACTAACACTACCCCTGGGCATAGGTTACAGATACTGGGGGTTCCTGAGCCGGTAGGGAAAATAATTTTTGGGTCCCCTACAGGCCTGGACTGACAATCTGTGGGTTCTGGCAAATGCCAGAGGGGCTGCTATAAGGTGCCAAAAAAAGTCAGTATTTAGTGGGCTGGTGGGGGATGATTGGGCCTCTGTGTACCTGAAATACCAGGGTCTATTTTAATTAAGTGCACCTGCCATGTATTCTGGGCTCTCTGCCAAAAGCCAATTAAAGTTAGAAACCTTGTATATTTTTCTTGCTTTTCAGTGCAGGAGATGAAAGAGAAAGTCGGGACATTTCAGTAACAATCTGGAACTGCAGCTGAGCTGTCCAACAAAAAAAGGGACAGTTGGGAGGTATGGCTCAACTTCACCTCTCAACACCTATAGATAGCCAAAGGCATTTAGTGGGTTTTGTCTCAGTAAATGGGAAATAAAATTAAACAGGGAAAAATAATATACTTCATCTTTGGTCCAGGCAAAGTAAATAGAGTAGATTCCACGTATACAACCTCCTTCCGTTAGCTTTGTTGTCAGTGCTTTCAAATCAGCAGTATGATAAGCAGGGGGAATAAGTACTAGACACAACCATCTTGCCACTTTGTTAGAAGCAAAGAAGTTCCTTGGCATTTACTTTACTTATTACTGGGGTAAGAAAAAGGCAAATAATTAAATAACCAATAAAGAAGACCAATTGCAAAATTGCTTAGAAATGGTCATTCTGTAACACAGTAAAAGTTAACTTAAAGATGAACCACCCGTTTAAAATTGATAGTGGGTTATTCCAAAGCATTTAAACTTCTCGTCAGCGACATAGCCAGAGCTTATGGATAGACCCCTATAATATCATTAAAGTAAACATTTCCTTAAAGAAGAAATAATGTTTTTATAAGCAATGTTTATCTGAAGTATTCGTGCTGTTTAATTAAGGATCATGGGCTGTGTCTTATTGTTTGTAATGTTCCTTCTCTGCATATTTACCTCTTTGGAGAACGCCTCAGCCAAATCAATTAACCTGCTACTATTGCCAACAGCAATGTAATACAGTATATAGTAATTCTGGGAACAAATTATGTTCTGGTGTCTGGAAATGGGACACTTACAGATGTCCTGGAAATATCTGCAAAATTGTAATTCACCGGAGAATGATCTAGTTACAGGTCATATTAAGCATGCATTTGTCTCCAAAAAGTATGAGTTGTTTGTTTTTAATTTAACAGTGACTGCCACAAATGAAACATCTTCAGAGACAGGCCTACCTTCTATATAGAGCAGTGATCCCCAACCAGTAACTTGTGAGTAACATGTTGCTCTACAACCCCTTGGATGTTGCTCTCAGTGTCCTCAAAGCAGGAGCTTATTTTTGATTTCCAGGCTTGGAGGCAAGTTTTGGTTGTTTTGGTTGCCAAAAAGAGCTTCAGTGTATGTTGACGATCCACATAGGGGCTACCAAATGGCCAATCACAGCACTTATTTGACACCCTAAGAACATTTCTCATGCTAGTGTTGCTCCTCAACTCCTTTTACTTCTGAATGTTGCTCACGGGTTTAAAAGGCTGAGGGACTCCTGATAAAGTGTATAGTGATTCTCTTGATTACACCAGGTCTCACTTGGAGCTTCGCTTTCAAACAATCAGCTTTCAGCCCCAAGCAGTTCAGGGTTACACACCAGCAATATCAGCTACTGGAATAATAGTCAAAGCACTTTACTGCAACATGAACTTGGGTTTCCATGATGGAGTCTTAACCACGTGGCTATAGCTATATCTACATTTTATCACAAACGGCCAAGAAGAGAAGATCTGTTTCAGCCCAAATATTATCTTGTTCCTCAGATCTTTGTGGGTTATTTCCCCTGTGTTTGGCTTGTAAAGTAGCTCAGGGTTATGGAGAGTGTGGTTGTCTGCTGGTAATTTTTTACAGTTGTCTCTGAACTGCAAATCCCAGCATCATCTTTTAGATTCAGAAATGGAGTAACACCAATGGGTGTAAAGGTTTGCTGAGCCCTATATCTAGTCCTTGCCCATGGCATTATATTACTGCCCTGCAACCACCTTGCACTTGATTTTAATGTAATACAAGGTGCAGAATCCAATGCTCCAATAGCAATTCAGCCTTCTGATGTTTTAGCCAGCTTTGCCTCAGGGGAAGAGGGGTTGGATTCAATAGAAAATCTCATTTGATGAAACAAAACTCATGTATTCCATCGCTTTCCATTTTCTTCCACATATTTCAGGTTTTAGTTGCCATTTTTAAGCATTTTAGATCATTTTAGCTGAGCAGCCTATCATTTTCTGCACTACTTTATATGTTTTCCCCTCTCCTACCAAGTATGCTGTTCTTCTGGACAATGTCTGGAACAAATAAAAGGTAACAAATAAAAGGTTATTCCGGAGGATGTTTATAAGCCTAATTTAAAGGGGAAGTACACAATCAAATTTTTAGCCTGGCAGGTGGAAGAAACGTAGCCCTGCAGTTTTATTTGTACTTACATGACCTTTCTCTCTCTTGTTTTCCTTTACCTCTCTGCAAACTGGGATTTAGAATGATATGCTGTACCTAGGGAAAGGAATTTGGAAATATCACTGGCTATTCCAGAGTAAACACTGAGGGGACCATTTATCATCACATATGGACAACCATTACCGGTAATGTTGCCAATCAGCAATTGAGGAATTGAGATTTTCCTCCACTTTTTTACCCACCATGATAAACGGGCCGCTAATTATTGGATGAGTAGTTTTTGCCTCTAGTTTGGATTATACTAGGAATTTGCACGCTCCGTCAATGAGGCGAGTTGAGCAACTCGCTTCAGACGGCAGCGCCAGAGGGACGGCAAAAAGCCGCTCCTGGTGCCTTTAAGAGACAAATTTCCGTTTTTTAAAACGGAAATTCGGCTTTACTGGTGCGAGAGAGTACAATTGCGCTCTCCGCACTAGAGTTGCTGCCTTCCCCCCCGGAAAGGTAAGCGGGCAGGGGGGGCGGCATTACAGGAGCAACATCTTTCCTGAGAAAGATTATGACCTATAAGTGGAAGGAGCATCTAAGTCAGTGGTAGGGCAGGCCACAGGAATTATGGAACACTGTACATCTGACACTATATCATCTCTGTAAAGTGCCACTGAATATTCTAGCCCTATATAAATAATGATAACAACAATTGTACAGGGAATAGGTCTGGGACATTTTAGGCAGTTAAATTTACAGTATCAGGGCTCCTGTGCACTAGCAATCTAATTATCGACCTTGTAAGAAACCAACATGAAATAGCTTTAATTTACCAGTTTAGCTCAAGAAATAACAAAATCCATAGATTTTTTCCAAATCTAAAAGCCTATAAGCTGCAGGCGACTAGGAATCAGTTAAAACCAGAGCTACATTTACCACCAGAGACAATTGGAACGTTACGTAGCACACACAGGTTTATTTCAATAATGTTATTAAATGGCTCCATCGTGTGGTAAACCTTGAAGAAGGCAGGTCTCAGAACAACCCATATCCAGTAAAAGCATTAATGCCTAAATGTGAAGCCAGTCCACGCTTTCTAATCTTCACAGGTCTACACTTGTAGCCAGTCAAACATGAAGAATACTTTAAAGGGTAATCCGTCAAAAAATTAAAACCTTCACAGGGATTAACCAACCTATAGTCTAAGCTTTTGACCCTTATCAATTTTACAACCTGTAGCCAGTCAAGACGTTAGACCATAGGTTTCCAACCCTTTTTAACCTGTGAGCAACATTCAGATGCAGTATTTGGTAGCCCCTATGTGGACTGGCAGCCTACCGGAGGTTCTGTTTGGCTGTAAAGTTGGTTTTTATGCAACAAAATGTTGCCTCCACGACTGGAATTAAAAAATAAGCACCTGCTTTGAAGCCACTGGGGGCAACATCCGAGGGGTCGGAGAGCAATATGTTACTCACAAGCCACTGGTTGGGGATCACTGCTTTAGATCCTTCACAAGGTTAGACCAATCTGTAACCAGTCATAGATTTACAACCTTTGCAAGGTTAGAACTTACAGAAAGTCTAAAGGTTATACGAACCTGGAGGCAATAAAAGCATTAGAACTTTCAAAAAGATAGAGTAACCTGTAACCAAGCAAAGCTTTTGAACCTTTACAGGATTAACTCAATGCGTAGGCAATCGCATCTTTAGGACTTTCACAAGGTTAGTCCAAGCTGTGGGCAATAACAGTTTTAGAATCTCAGTGGAGCGCTACTTTTATATATATTTTCACTCAAGAAAGGGGCAGAATCTACTTGGAAGGCAGAATATTTCGGAGAATGTGTGGAGCATATTTATTTAGCAGGAACACTGCTCTGTAACAGTCATTTCTGTTGAAAATAAATACCTTAGTGTTCAGTCGCCTACAAAAAATGCATTTTTTTCTCTCCCTTTGTAACAGAACGACAGGAGATTCAGTCATTTAGAGTTCCATGAATCCTCCCCATCCCACCCCACCCAGTAAAAAAAAAAATGATCATAGAACTAAGCCATCATAAATAACCCACATAAAACTGGCATTTACATTTCAGTGCATGGAATCTGGTGCAGTTCTTTGCTCTGTGCATTTTAAAAAAAAAAAATAAGTGAATCTTTTGAAACACGAGTTCCCTCTTGTACAGCAATCCAAAACCATCATCTACTATAATTTACTAGGTCAGTCCTCTCTTGCTTCTGCTCCTTCAACACTTAAAGAGACATGCTAGTCAGGTTTTCATGACTGAGGAGTCCTTTTCTGGAGCTGCTGACTACATGGCTGGAACCACAGTATTCTTGCAGGTTGTGACGCAAGGTGACTAGCGCTGAACCTAAGCAGGCTCTATTGGGTGCTTGGGGACCCCCAGGCAGTTGCAAAAGAAGTGTGACTACCCCAGCCATACCATCGTCCGTGGGCTCCAGCGTAATTGGCCCCACTCTAAAATTGCAATAATTGTAACCTAGTAACTGAGAAAGGAAAGGGTCCGAGTGGCGAAGAGATGGAGGCTGTGGAGTAGACGGATCATATGATTTTACTCTTGGCTTGGAGCGATGGTGATGATGATGGTGGTGGTGGTGATGATGAGGAAGTGATGGTAGGATCGGCCCTCCTGAATGGCAACCACTAAAAGGTTCCACGTCTGGCTGAAAGTAAACTGCCAGTTTGGCAAAGGGCCTGCTGGCCATCTTGCTCATTTCCTGAAGATGGCGCCTCTGCTCCCTGCGGACATCCAGCCACTGCTTGACCTTCCAAAGCAAAACACAGGCTGAGAGGAATAAGAAAAAGCAGCTGAAGAAAACAGAAAAGAAAACAAAGAGATCAATGTGCGCCTGGTCTTGTCGGAAGAACAGTAATCCTTGAGACTCCCCGTATCCATTGATTGAGTTCCCCAGCAGCAGCAGATAAAAGCGGCTGGATTTTAGAGTATGCAGTTCATGGGGATAAGTAATCACAACACGGTCCTTGACTCCTCGTACAACCAGTACAGTCTGCTGGTTGCTCACCGTGATATATGTAATTAGTCCGTGGGGGCGCTCCTCACGTAGCCAGTTGACCTTACCCACTGCCCGTCTTAAGCTCCCATTGGCTGAAGCAGTCAGGGGCTCAGGGCCTATATGTCCATCCAGGTCAGACTGGCTGTGATGCACACGGACTCCATGAACCCCTGTCAGCCAATCCACGTCAACAGAAAAGGTTTCATAGGAGGTGGAAACAAAGACATCAATACAACCGAAGGTCACATCAACCGTGACTCTGATATCGACATTAGTGAATTTGGGCTGCACCCCGAAAAAGACAGTGCGTCCAAATGGAAGATTCTGGATGTTGGGCTCATGAAAGCAGTTACTCTGGGATGTCGGATCAAAGCAATATTCTTGCTCCACAGTCATCAGGCGATAACATTGGCGCCCATTCACTGGGTTTCCATGAAAAGTGTCTTTGCATTTAGCGCACTGTAAGACAGATATAGTACATAACACAAGATCATTTGAAGAAAAAGAATATGTATATGCACTAAATATGTATCATCTCCGACATACTGTATATTAGAATCATAGGAAAGGATGGAACACTAGCATAATCCAAAGTAATAGCTGGTTCAAGGTGGTTTGCCAAGGTATTTCACCATATACCAGATGTCACAGAGGAGGCCCACTACTAGAGGTTATAGAATTCCAAGGTGGCTTCTAACATCCTAATATCCTACAACAGGAGGTACAGTATTTACTAGGATATGTTTTGATGAAACATGATGTAAGCACGGATTATAATGATGGCATAACTGAGCTCTGTATATATAGCGTGTAATAAACAATGCTTAGTAATGTCAAGTGGTGCTTAAAGGAGAAGGAAAGGTTAAAACTAAGTAAGCTTTATCAGAAAGGTCTATATAAATACATCAGTAAACCATAAAAGTAATGGTCCTCTGTCAAAAGAAACACAGCATTTCTTTCCTTCTATTGTGTACACATGGGCTTCTGTATCAGACTTCCTTCTTTTAGATTAAACCTCCAGGGCACAGGCTTGAGCATGCTCAGTTTGCTCCTCTCTCCCTCCTCCTTTCCTCCCCTCCCTGCTGTAATCTGAGCCAAGAGCTATGAGTGAGTAGGGGGAGACTCAGGCAAGAAGTGATGTCACACCAAGCTAATATGGCAGCTGCTATCCTAAACAAACAGAGAGAGCTTCTAGAGCTGTTTACTCGGGTATGTTAATATATTTTACAAAACTAATATAAAGTTTATAGCTTGCACAATAATGGCAAATCTATTGGCAACTGCCTTTTTAGCAGTCCTTCTCCTTTTATGAGCTCTACCTACCTGGTATTTGTAGCAGTCTTTCTTTTCACTCTGTGGGCTGTTCTGGCAGTTCCCAGTTTCCGTGTTATTGCTGCAGGGACAGTTGGTGCCATCAATCTCACTACATGTATCTGCGTGTCCGTTGCACTGACATCTGGGAAAAACAGAAACACACAAGAGAATAAGTCACTGGAGGAACAAAAAAAAAAAAAACAAACCGTCAGGATAAAACATAAAAATAAGTAAGGGCTGCAGGTGATACACACTAGAACATCCTATGGAGATGGCGTTAAGAAGTACAATTGAGAAGAGCAGGCAACACAGATTTAGACATACAGAGGCTTATATAAGAACATTTATAGACACATTTCCATAATAACACTCCATCAGGAATAGTGGCACTAATAGAATGAAAAATTTAGCTGGAAATCTAGGGTTTTTTTTTTATAGTGCAAGTAGGGAGAAATAACCTATTGAGAATAACTGCAGAATTCTGTACATGTACATGCAGACCAAAAGACTGATCATCTACCTCACATGGCACGGGGCATATTCCCTATTTACTCTGCCGTGTACAAGAAAAATAAGAGGTTGAGGGGAGCAAATTGAGAATGTGAATACGGACTCCCAAGGCACTTACTGTCTTATATTTTATTAATTAAAGGAACAGTTCAGTGTAAAAATAAAAACTAGGTTAATAGATGAGTTTGCAATTGATCCTCAGAATTCAGCTCAGATTTAAAAGCAACATTTATGACCAATGTGCCCCCTTCACGTCTCTGATTGGTTATTGCCTGGTAACCAATCAGTGGAAACCATTAGAGATTCTTGTGTTCTGGCTATTATGTTACACATCCAGTCACTTCAGCCTTAAAACATTACATTTTTGGCTAACTAACTATATTGAAAACATTTTTTATTTTGCACAACCTATCTATTTACCCAGTTTTTATTTTTACACTGAACAATTCCTTTAAGACTAAGAGAAAGAAGACCAGCTATTGCAGTCAAGTGGACAATTATTACGGACTACAATCATGATGGTTCACTAAGCATCTTTGCAATTTACATCCATTTTTTTTCCATTTCAGTAGTTTAAGAGATATAGGCAGTTTTAGGGTTCAAGCACACAGGCAGATTCGGGGAGATTTAGTCACCTGGCGACTAATCGCCTCTTCTGCGGGGCAACAATCTCACCGAACTGCCTTCCCCCTGCCTGCTATAACGACAAAATGCCAGCGCCAATGCACTTGCAGCGCTTCAATTTCCAGTCGCCTCATGAGGAAACTTCAGACGACTTAAATCAGGCGAATAAATCTCCCCGAATCTGCAGTGTGCTTAAACCCTTAGATTGCCAATACCAGACTTTCAGCCTAACAGCTCTCTTTGATGTCAGAGTGTCATTGTCCCTAACTTTTCAGTGTATTTCCTGCACTTTCGGAGTTCTCTTAACCGTAGCGTTGCTCGTTGCTGACTTGTAGTTGAGCCAAAAGCCTGGTATTATCAGTTTGCCAATATCTTTTAACCCACTAAAAGCAAAGTTCTTCAATTGTGTAAGGATTGAATGACTATCTCAGTCCAGTTTACTCATGAAAAATGGAGGAGGGGATGAGTGAATATATAACTACTATTTCTCTGCATGCAATCATTTTGATGGACCAACTTACTTTGTGCAACGTTTGTCTAGAAGGAAGTAGCCTGGCAGGCATTGGTCACATTTTTCACCACAGCTATTATTCTGGCAGTTCACACAGACTGCTGTGTCTTCTGTGGGGCCCTGGGAAACCCATGATGAGACCTGGAGAGAGAAAGATCTACTTTAGACAGCAATATATGTGGGCTGAGGGGATAAGGTAACCTTAATATTGGCCTGTGTGTGGCCATCTTATCTTATGTGTGTTGCCAATATGAGTGAAGAATAACAGAAACCAAATGTGACAGCATTAAAACACTTGTACTGATATTATTAATGTTTAATATTACTATTAAATGTAAATAATAAAATATAGGCTGTATAAACTTCCCATTACAGGTACAGAAATGGGACCTGTTACACGGAATGCTCAGGACCTGAGGTTTTCCTGATAAGGGTCTTTCCATCATTTGGATCCCGCATACCTTAAGTCTACTAAAAGAAATGAAACCTAAATTAAACCTTATAGGATTAGTTTGCCTCCAATAAAGATTATAAAAACTATATATTAATTTTATTATTACAAAGAAAAACGAAATGAGTTTTAAGAATTTAATTGTTTGATTATAACAGAGATGGCTTTTATGTAATTTGGATCTTTCTAGATACCGGGTTTCTGAATAACAGATCCCATATCGGTTTTATGTTTATAGCCCGAAGCACAGGTAGATAAAATTAACTTGAATTGGAATAAAGTTGCCAACTTTTTAAAAGTTAATGACATCATAGAATAAAATATGAAAAAGACAACTGGGAACGTGAGAGAGTTATTTCAGGAATACGATGCTGCCATTAAAGGAGAAGGGAAGGCTGAGTTTACTTGGGGGTGCCAAAAGTTATATGTATATACTTACCCGACACCCCAGGTCAGTGCTAATATCAGCAGAAAACTGCACCGATTTGGGGGTTCTTCTAGTGAGCACCACAGATCGATCGCTTCTTCCTTCTTGGTGTGGGTGCGCATGCGCAGTAACATGAAAAGCAGAACTTTAAAGGACAAGGAAAGTTAAACTAAAGAAGTAGGCTAGAAATGTTGTACATTATGTTTTGGGCTTCTGTACCAGCCCAAGGCAACCACAGTCCTTTAGCAGTAAAGATCTGTGTCTCCAAAGATGCCCCAGTAGCTCCCCATCTTCTTTTCTGCTGATTCACTGCACATGCTCTGTGCTGCTGTCACTTACTGAGCTTAGGGACCCACTCACAATATACAGTACACATAGAATAGAAATGTCACAATATAAGGCTGATTAGTAATTAATACAGATAATTACTACATGGCAGCACAGAAACCAGTGCAATTAGCATCAGAATGTAATAATCAGCCCTGTAGCATCAGCTTATATTACAGGGGAACCTCATTTTCTGCTGGTTAATTAGTGACGACCCCTAAGTTTAACTTCTCAACAGCTGCTCAGAGCCCACTGAGCATGTGAGTGTCACAGACACTTTCCAAGATGGTGACCCCCTGTGACAAGTGTGAAGTCCTGGATCGTTGCTGCTATTGACAAGCTGAAACTTTAGGCTGGTGCAATAAGTTCAGTATATAGAATATGGCATTTTTAGCCACATTAATTTTTAGGTTTTAGTTCTCCTTTAACAAAGAAGTCGACTATTTCGTTCTACTGCGCATGCTCCAGGAAATTTGAAGAAAGAAGAAGGAAGCTGATGGCTCCGTGGTGTTCACTGTTATAACCCTGGGGCCGCTGCAGTTTTCTGCTGAAAGGAGCACCTGCCCGGGGTAAGTGAATACAATCACTTTTGGCAAACCCCAAGTAAACTCAGCCTTTCCTTCTCCTTAACTTAAGAGCAACTGTTTATAAGCATTCTGCGATGATCCACCCTCTACTGGACAAAAGACAAAAAAAATCCAAAGCTACAAATGCAATCATTGCACCAGAGTTTTAAAATGTCATATTTAGTCTGTATAGACACTAGACTGGAAGAACAAAAAAAAATCTGATACAGCACCCTCGCCTCCAAACTTAGTATATTTGCTTAGCTGCTGTAATAGGCCACTCTGAATCAGTTTTAATCTCTTGAGTGTTGGGCAACTATCTGACTGTGCCTTAAACTAAGGAGGTGTATAGGCCATAAACAGAATTCGATGTAAAGAGAGGGATTCAGATGCAGCACCGTCCAACACTGTGGTCATGGAGAGAAGCCAGACAAAAATCAGGGTGGGTGGGAGACACATTTAGCCACACCCAAATTTTAAGAAGCTTCCAAGTTTTTAACATGGTGGGCATAACTGGAAAAGTATGTTCTCTATTTCCGTTATAAAAAGTACAGCAACTCTACAGATTGCTGATGATATGAAACGATGTCTCAAGATGTCCCAGGGAAACGTAACTAGAATGCCTGGATTTTTAAGTCAAGATATGCAGGCCCAGTCCTAGGGGTATATTTATCAAAGAGTGAAGTTAATACTAAAGCTCCGCCACTAGAGTGAAATTCCGCCACTCCCCATTCATTTTTATGGGATTTTTATAGGCGTATTTATCAACAGGTGAACTTTCACTTTCACCCATTGATAAATACGCCTTTCAAAATCCCACAGAAATGAATTGAGAGCTGCGGAACTTCACTCTTTGATAAATTTACCCCATAGGGTGATCAGTGACCCAATACACAGCAAGCTGGGCCATCAGCTAAGCCAAAGTTATTTTTAATGTCAGATCAGTGCTGATGTGCAGGTAAAATCATTCAGTACTGAGAGCCCACTACCGTGTTCCGTGTAGTTGTAACAATTAAAGGGGTTGTTCACCTTTGAGATAACTTTTAGTATGATGTAGAGAGTGATATTCTGAGATCATTTGCAATTGGTTTTTATTATTTCTGTTTTTTGAGTTATTTAGCTTTTTAATTCAGCAGCTCTCCTGTTTGCAATTTCAGCCACCTGGTTACTAAGGTTCAAATTACCCTAGCAACCATGCATTGATTTGAATATGAGACTGGAATATGAATAGGAGAGGGTGTACATAGAAAGAGGAGTCATAAAAAGTAGCAATAACAATAAATGTGTAGCCTTACAGAGCATTTGTTTTAAGAAGGGGGTCAGTGACCCCCATTTGAAAGCTGGAGAGAGTCAGAAGAAGAAGGCAAGTAATTCAAAAACTATAAAAAATAACGAAGACCAATTGAAACGTTGCTTAGAACTGGTCATTCTATACCATACTAAAAGTTAACTTAAAGGCGAACCAGCCCTTTAATCTCTCTGGGCCCCCTTTGAATCATACTCACCGATCTGGGATCCAATAGATACTTCTCAGGTTCTCGCATCGCCATCTCATGTTCCTCCCGTTTCAGACACACCTCACTGTTGCCACGGCAGAAATCAAAGCATGATCTACATGTTCCGCCATTTATTGCCGACCCCACAAAGAGAGGTTTGCATTTTTCACAGTGTGTCCCCTGAAGGAATAGGAATTTCTGGAGTGAGAAGGGGAATTTCAGGCCAGGGCCGCCATTAGAAATCACAGGGCCCCATACAACAGAATTTTCCATGCTGGCGCCCAAGCCCCACCCCGGATCCCACCAAGTTAAAAGACCACACAGACATCAGCTCTAAAAAAGTAACCCCCCCCCACACACACACACAAGTCATAAAAACCTATTGATAGTCAGGGCCCCCTTATAAGTTAAAAAAAAAAAAAAACTTTGGCACCAGGGCCCCCCATAAAAGTTTTTTTTAAAAAGCATTGGTGCCAGGGCGCCCCTTACAATTTAAAAAAAAATATTGGAGCCAGAGCCCCCATTACAAGTTAAAAATATTGGGGCCCAAAAAATTGTTTAAAAAAAAAAAAAAAAAAATGTTGGTGCCAGGATCCCCTTACAAGTTAAAAAAAAAAGAATTGGGGTCCCAAAAAATATTTGTGGCAGGGGCCTATAGAATATTAAAATACTACATTGGTGGCCAGGGGATTTAAAAAAACAAAAAAAAATTGAACTCGTGGCTTCAGGACTTCAACTTCGCCTCCTTTCGTGACTTTGGGTCTTTTCGCCGCTTCAGGACTTCAATTTCAGCTGTTTCCGTGACTTCGAGTCTTTTCACCGCTTCGGGACTTCGGCTATTTTCGTGGCTTCGGGTCCTTCGGCTTTTCTTCACTTCCGCATTTCCGCTATTCGGGACTTGAAAAATAGCCACACGGCTTCGCACTGCCGGGCCCCCCTTCATGCCCGGGCCACTTGTCCCCCCCCGATGGCGGCCCTGGTGAGGGCACATGATCTATACAAGTGTTCCACTGCAACATATTATTCTCTCACCATGGTATTGTTGCGGCATTCTTCACACTTGTCCTCAGCCCCCAGTCCCAAGCAGTTGCTGTGTTTATTGCAAGGACAGGCCACAGAGCAGTTCTCTCCCACATAGCCAAAGTCACATCGGCATCGATTGGGCTCCACACAAGTCCCGTTCACACACCCATGATCACAAACAGGGCGGCACAGTCCTGTCACACTGCATTGGAAATAAAAGAAGAGAATTGGCAAAAATTTTTTGCATTTTTTAGTAAATACCCTATAAAAGAATTAGGGATGCACCAGTTCCAGGATTCAGCCTTTTGCAGCAGGATTTGGCCGAATCCTTGTGCCTTGCCGAACCGAATCCTAATTTGTATATGTAAATTAGGGGCGGGTAGGGAAAATCACATGACTTTTTCCACTTTTTCCTTTCCTGCCCCTAATTTACATATGTAAATTAGGATTCGGTCGAATCTTTCACCAAGGATTTGGGGAGTCGGCCGATTCCCAAATAATGGATTCGGTGCAGCCCTAAAAAGAATAGAAGAGAGAGACAACAGGGAGAAAGAAAATCAACACCCGTATTATCCTGGTACTGACTTGTGCAAAGTGTATCCTTTCTTGCATGTGCACTGAAACCCATTGGGCAGGTCACTACAGTTCTGGGTCTCATTGCAGTCGTGATGTTGATTCAGACACTCGTTTTCAGGGGGGCAAGACATGAAGGCCCAGTCAGAATCATCTGAGAAACACTGTTCTCCTGTGGGACAGGCAATAATTATTATGATGGTTAAAGGAGAACTAAAGCTTAACTAAAGAAGTAGCTAGAAATGTTGTACATGATGTTTTGTGCTTCTGTACCAGCCCAAGGCAACCACAGCCCTTTAGCAATAAAGATCTGTGTCTCCAAAGATGCCCCAGTAGCTCCCTATCTTCTTTTCTGCTGATTCACTGCACATGCTCTGTGCTGCTGTCACTTACTGAGCTTAGGGACCCACTCACAATATACAGTACACATAGAATAGAAATTTCACAGTATAAGGCTGATTAGTAATTAATACAGATAATTACTACATGGCAGCACAGAAACCAGTGCAATTAGCATCAGAATTTAATAATCAGCCCTGTAGCATCAGCTTAATTTACAGACCAACCTCATTTTCTGATGGATAATTAGTGACGACCCCTAAGCTTAGCTTCTCAACAGCTGCTCAGAGCCCACTGAGCATGTGAGTGTCACAGACACTTTCCAAGATGGTGACCCCCTGTGACAAGTTTGAAGTCCTGGATCATTGCTGCTATTGACAAGCTGAAACTTTAGGCTGGTGTAATAAGTTCAATATATAAAATATGGCATTTTTAGCCACATTTGTTTTTAGGGTTTAGTTCTCCTTTAATGGGTCCCCCTTTGCAAACATACACTAACATGCAGAACAATAAAAGCAGTGAACTGAAGATCAGCTGTTAGGAAATGTAGTTTAATAAGACCTAAAGAGCCAAAAAGAAATTTTCCCTGAACAATGATTGTCAGCATTAACAAACATACACCATTGTTAAAAAAATCATAATTCCCAAATATTTTCCCGATACAATTGCTATTTTGTTAAATCTGCAGTTTTTATAAGCTGCAGAACAGCAGTCATAAATGATGAACGGTTGAGTGTACGGTTAATGACCATGGCTATTAACCCTGAAGGGAGGTAAAGTTTAAAGGGGAACTATCGCAAACATGAAAATTTAATTTAAGCTTCCTCATACTGAAGTAAGAAACTTTCTAAATACCATCAATTAAATATTCTGCATTGTTTCTGAAATAATCATGTTTATCTTCACTATCCCTCTCTCCACTGTTTCGATTCATTCTGTCTTCATGCAGCAGTTGGGTGTCAGATGAATGATCCAATATATCTTATAGGGGTCTTCCTTTCCTAGCAGATGTATTAGAGCTCATTTTAATAACTGATTTCATTAAAAAGAAAATGTAACAAAATAACTGCCTTTTGCACAAATCCTGCTTGTAGAGAGACAGAATTTCTGGTGATTTTAATAGAGTGAGCGCAAATACCTCTTTTAGGCAAAAGGAGCCCCCCCTATAAGATATATTGGATCATTTATCTGACACTCCACTCCTGAATGAAGACAGAATGAAGAGAAACAGATGCTGAGAGAGGGATAGTGAATAGAAACGGGATTATTTTAGAAACGGTACAGAATTTTTAATTGATTGTATTTACAAAGTTTCTTATTTCCGTTTGCTGAAGCTTATATTAAATTTTAATTTTCACGATAGTTCCCCTGTTACAAGGCTGCAGGCTGGATGTCTGAGATGATGTGCCCCAGTTCTAGCAACCAGTCAGCAGTAAGCATTTACGGGAAAGTAAATATTTGATAAATATGCCCAGAGTCTCATACCCTTGAAAAAGACTAAATTCACTCAAGTTCTTACCTTGTGTATGGCCACTAAGACCCCCTTCCATGCATTCCCCTTCCCCGTTGCCCTCTCGGCGGGCGCACCATCCACAGCGGGGGTGCTGGATACAGGCTGCGCAGTGAGTGTGACGGGAACAGGAAGGGGAACAGCTCTCTGTCCCACTGAGGACTCGGCCACAGGCACCTGCAGCACAGCGCATAGGCAGGAAAGTCGGGCTCATGCACTGTATGGAGAGAGATAAAATAATGAGAGAAATATAACCAACAAGAGAAAGTAAATGAGATAAGGAAAACACATTTCATTTCACTGTATTGCCTCTAGGGATGCACCGAATCCAGGATTCGGTTCGGGATTTGGCCAGGATTCGACCTTTTTCAGCAAGATTTGGCTAAATCCTTCTGCCCGGCCGAACCGAATCCTAATTTGCATAAGCGGAAATTGCGTCTTTTTGTCAGAAAACAAGGAAATAAAAAATGTATTCCCCTACCAACTTGCATATGCAAATTAGGATTCGGTTCGGTATTCGGCCGAATCTTTCACGAAGGATTCAGGGTTCAGCCATCGATGCATCCCTAATGGCCTCTGCTTTACACTATGCAATAACAGCTGCAAAATCTCCAGATAGTAACCAGATATCTGCTTTAAAACAAAAGCATGGTAAATACAATGGCATCTTCTCAATACCTGACTAAGAGCCACACTCCAAACGCACTGCTGCCAGCCCCCATCGGCACCCTTCGAGCTCAGGCAATCATGGCACTTGGTGTGATTGTGACAGGGAGTTGGACAAGGAAGAGGAGGAGATGATTCCACCGGCATTGGAGATACATTCAGCAAGGAGTGGCTAAAACAGGTCCAGTCATAAGTAGGTTGCACACTGAGAATCCGGCGTGTCTCCCCTGAGAAAGGAGACAAAGGGAACATTATTAAAGGGATATTGTCATGGGAAAAAAATTATTTTTTTTCCAAAACACATCAGTTAATAGTGCTGCTCTAGCAGAATTCTGCACTGAAATCCATTTCTCAAAAGAGCAAACATATTTTTTTTTATATTTTATTTTGAAATCTGACATGGGGCTAGACATATTGTCAGTTTCCCAGCTGCCCCCAGTCATGTGACTTGTGCTCTGATAAACTCACTCTTTACAGCTATTCTGCAAGTTGGAGTGATATCACCCCTCCCCCCCCACCCAGCAGCCAAACAACAGAACAATGGGAAGGTAACCAGATAACAGCTCCCTAACACAAGATAACAGCTGCCTGGTAGATCTAAGAACAGCATTCAATAGTAAAATCCAGGTCCCACTGAGACACATTCAGTTACAATGAGTAGGAGAAACAACAGCCTGTCAGAAAGCAGTGCTTTCATAGTGCAGCACTGGCTCTTTCTGAAAGCACATGATCAGGAAAAATGACCGGAGATGCGCCTAAAGACCAATATCACACCTAAAAAAAATACACTTATTTGTTCAGGAATTATATTATATCGTAGATTTTGTGTAAAAAGTGTGATTTAAAAATAAAAACATCATAAAAATCATGATAGAATCCCATCAACAACAAAGCTGTGTGTGCAGGTCACATAAAATGCACATCGAATGTAATGTTCCTGGCAGTCTCACCTGTGCGCTTAAATTGCCGGGTCCACATGCACTTCCCAGAAGCAGTACATTTGTGGCAGTCAGAGGCTTCACATGAAATCTCGGAGCAGTTACTGGCCAAGAATATCTCCCTCTGATTAATACGACAGTCATTTTCAGAGGTGCAGCTACCGTCATTACCAATGCAGGCCCCCTCGGGGCAGTTTGTGCACCATTTACAGCGCGGGGAGCCCTAAAGGAGAGGGAGATATGAAAAGAGTTACTCTTCTGCTGCACTTTATCTGTTCCTGGACTTCTACTCCCAGATTCCTTGGCAGCCAGTTATGTGAGCTGCCAAGGATGGATAGATAGGCAGGGTGGGTCCCTTCTACAGAAAAGTCACATATTAAAAGAACACCGATTTTCATTAAATGGGTTTAAAATAAGAGAACACTGTGTATGGGATTGAAGTGTGAGGGAGCTGCATATGTGCTACTAGGTTAGAAAGCTGAGGTAGATAGAGCAAGTTCAGTGTTTTGAATTGTTTTTACCGAGGCAAAGGGGAACTTAATTAGTCTGAACAGATCTTACCATGCATAGTACTTCTCTCCCTAACATCCTCATATACACAGTGGTATTGCACACTTCTCTCCCAAAACTTATGCACACAGTTATTGTTAATACACAGTCAATACACATGTATAAAGGAGAAGAAAAGGTTAATGGAGAAGGAAAGGTTAAAACTAAGTAAGCTTTATCAGAAGGTCTATATAAATACACCAGTAAACCCTCAAAGTAATGCTGCTCTGAGTCCTCTGTCAAAAGAAACACAGCATTTCTTTCCTTCTATTGTGTATACACGGGCTTGTGTATCAGACTTACTTCTTTCAGCTTAAACCTCCAGAGCTTGGGGTTGAGCATGCTCAGTTTGCTCCTCTCCCCCTCCTTCTCCCTTCCTGCTGTAATCTGAGCCTAGAGCTAGAGACTCAGGCAGGAAGTGATGTCACGCCAAGCTAACATGGCAGCTAACAGAGAGAACTTCTAGAGCTGTTTACTCAGGTATGGTAAAACATTCTACAGAATAAATATAGTGTTCTAGCTTGCCCTATTGTGGGCAATAAACTGCATTGGTAGCTTTCCTTCTCCTTTAAAGGCTACTCATGGCAATCCCAGATGGTCCATACATTTTACTCAACAATTATTTACCGCCCCTTACCATTGAAAGCTGGGCACTCATTGAGCGAGGGTGCTGGGCCAGACATTCACTGCAAGTCTTTAGTCTCCTGCAATCATCTGCTGACCGTGGCAAAGGGAAACAAGATGTGATGGGTAGGGGGCAGCCAGTCCTTGGAACAAAGAATCAAAATATGGACTTGTTAAATACTGTTCCTGATGGGAATAATCCATAAAAGAAGAGGTGGTAATCAAACCATCACTGTACTAACAGCAACCCCTTCACAAAGCTCCAACAATTAGATCCAAACAACTGTGGTATTGGGTTATCACCTTTGGAAAGTACACAAGTACAGTGCTCATAAGGATGAACACTGACCATACTAATCCATTCGCCTGCTTGGAGATCTTTTACCCGGACACGCCTTTAGTACTCAGGTCAGCCAGAACATTCCTGAGCAGCAGTTGGCTTTTGCTTCTATAAACTGGTTAAAGGAGCAGTAACACCAACAAATGAAAGTGTTTTATAGTAATAAACTGTTGTGCTGAACTGATAAAAGTGGGTAAGCTTCAGAAACTCTAATATAGTTTATATAAACAAGCTGCTGTGTAAAAATGGGGGCAGCCATTCAAAGCCGAAAAAGGAGAAAAGGCACAGGATACACAGCAGATAAGAGATAAGCTCTGTAGTATACAATGGGATTCCTCAGAACATACTGTATCTGTTATCTGCTGTGTATCCTGTGCTTGAATGGCTGCCCCCATGGCTACACAGCAGCTGGTTTATATAAACTATGGTTGTGTTTCTGAAGCAAACACAACAGTTTTACTATTGCAGGGTAACACTACATTCGTGGCATTCCTTTAAAACGGTTTCATTTTTTGGTGTTACTATTCCTGACCTGACAAATCCTATAACCCTCAGTTAAACCAGTCTGTAGGAATAGCATACATTACCTATTGGCAGTATCTGCAGATACACAGCTGTGTTGGCACCAAACACAACTGCCCAAGCTCTGGCTACAGGTGGCATTAGTGCTGAACAACAGGCAGGGGTCGGAGGGTACAGTGAGGGTCACCATGCGCCCTAGAGCCACACCGTTAAATCCTCCAGAGATGTAAAGCCGGCTACCAACAACTGCTACAGTATGGCCTATAGATTTGTTCATAGGGACCCCCAACACCATATCTAAGGAGAGAAAGCAGAAAATGTTATTTATTTATTTCGCTCGCCAATGTTGTTTAGTGTCCCGCATCCCAAAACTGCACTAAACATTTATATGTCTTTCCACTCACCACTTCGGTTGGGGCGGATCCAGGAATTGCAGTGGATCTGGTAGAAGAGAATATGATTGCTGTATTCTTGTTGCTCAGTGCGTCCACCAACCACTATCATTGTATCCCTCAGTATGGCAGCAACGTGGAAAAAGTGAGATAAGGGCTACCAAAGTGAACACAAAAAACAATGTTAGGCTAGGGATGCATAAAGCAAGGATGACCAGAAAGAAATGCACTCTGATTTGACACACTGAAAAATATTTACTCTGAAGAGCAACACAGGAAAGGAACACAGAGTACAGTTAACGAATAAAACATATAACCATGCCTTCAAATGCTAGGGACACATGACAACAAGAACGACACAGCTATTAACATTAAAGGAGAAGAAAAGGTTAAAACTAAGTAAACTTCATCAGAAAGGTCTCTATAAATACACCAGTAAACCCTCAAAGTAATGCTGCTCTGAGTCCTCTGTCAAAAGAAACACCACATTTCTTTCCTTTCTTCTGTATCAGACTTTCTATTTTCAGCATAAACCTCCAGGGCTTGAGCATGCTCAGTTTGCTCCTTTCCCCTCCCTGCTGTAATCTGAGCTCAGAGCTATAAGTGAGTAGGGAGAGACTCAGGCAGGAAGTGATGTCACAGCAAGCTAATATGGCAGCTGCTGTCCTAAACAAACAGACACAAGAGTCTACAGCGGTTTACTCAGGTATGGTAAAGCATTCTAAAGAATAAAAATGGCTTTCTAGCTTGCACTGTTGTGACTAATCTATTGGCAAACTGCCTTGTTAGCTTTCCTTCTCCTTTAAAGGGACAGCATTTGCCTAAACATTTGCCCATTAAATAGGACTTGTGTTGAAATTACATTCTGCCTAAATCAAAATGTTTCCTTTTTTGCCATTATAAAGCACTAATTTGAAAGTTGGACTATGTTTGCTGAATGCATCTCCCCCTTTCTTTATAAACAGAGGAATTTGTTCAAAGCTCCCTATTTACATTTAAACAAACAAACAAACCTCTCCCTTATCTAAGCAGCAGCCTTCGAGATGCTCATCATTAGGGGCTTCTCAGTGAACCGGTAATGTGTTTCATCAGCTACTTTGACGTTCTTTGAGACCAGAAGTGACAGGAAGTACTAAAGTGAAACTGGTTTCATATTCTGGTTTAGCGTCAAAAATAACAGGAAACATAGATATTTCTTAATTAAAACAATAGGCAAGAAATATTTTCAGCACAAATTGAAACCCTGTTCATTCATCTCATGTTGAAAGGGGATCAGAAAGTGCAAGTACAAAAGGGGGTCAGAAATTTTACTAGAGAGAAAACTAGGAAGTGTACAAACTGGATGCCGCTATATACATTATTACAACAGGTCTCTGCATTAAACAGTCAAAAACATTAAGCATACAGTTTACATGAATTTTAGGACGTACTATGGATGAGATTGCCCACATGGACTGCCTTCACACACAGGGAACCTGGAAAGCCACACTATGGGGAAAATTTACTAAGCGTCGAAAAAATTCGTCAGCGACTGCTTCGCAGCCATCGCAACACTTCGCCAGACGTGAATTCGCTCGGACAACGCTAATTTATTAGAATGCAAAATTTTGTCCAGGGCGCCGAACGCTGGCAAATTTTTGCTAGTGTTACTACGGCATTCAAAGCGAAGATGCGCCAACGTTGGCTAATTTGCGCCAACGTTGGCTAATTTGCATACGGCGTGAAATGATAAAGTTGAATGCACGTATATTTTGCAGCAAATACATTACATTACACAAGTCCAGGAAACCTTAATAAAAGAAAATAGAGTTGTTATATTGCCCTACACATGAGCCCACTGTATAGTTTATGTGCCATATGTTAGAAAATGTATGAGGTAACCCGGCTACCCAAAAAAATTTAAGGAGTTTTGCAGCCTATCACTCTGAAAAAAGGAAAAGACGCCAGCGTTTTTTAGGACTAAAAACTGTGGAAGATCGATGCATTCCTAGTCTGAGCTGGCGAAGGCAAGTCTGGCGAATGAGGTAACGTTCAGTAAGATCTACATCTTAGTGAATTTGCGGAGTTGCGTCCATTCCCCAGAGCAAAAATTTGCCTGGCGTTAGAGTGCGAATCAACGCTAGCGTCTATCTCCTTCGCAAGCGAAGTGACGCCCGCGCCCGTTTTGGTGCTAGCTTTAGCCACTTTGCCCTATAGTAAATCTGCCCCTATGTATGCACACTTTTATGTATATGCACTTCACAAAATGTGACTGTGTGTGCAGCAAGCCTTACATTACAAGTAGTTCTCTCACCTTTCTCCCTTGAGAGGGCGCAAGAAGGCTCCAGGTAAGATTGGGATAATACAAGCTGTATAGTTCAGCAGAAGCCGTAACTGCCTCAACATGAAATCGCTGCCCGCCAAACACATAGAAGGCATCAGTAGCCTCATGGTACACAGAAGAATGGGCATATAAACCTACGGCATGAACAGAAGTGTAAAAGCATGTCATTCACAGGGACATCATAGGGTATTTAAAACAAAATGTAAATGAGCGTTTGCTTGAAAATACACATCTTTCCATTAATTAAGCATGTAACTACAACTGAAAGAATTGTCAGTCCTCTTTCTGTTTAACTGGTTCTCAATTAAAGGAATAGTTCAGTTGTAAAAATAAAAACTGGGTAAATAGATAGGCTGTGCAAAATAAAAAATGTTTCTAATATAGTTAGTTAGCCAAAAATTTAATGTATAGGATGGGGTGACTGGATGTCTAACAGAACAGAACAGAACTTCCTGATTTTCAGCTCTCTAACTCTGAGTTAGTCAGTGACTTGAAGGGAGGCCACATGGGACATGACTGTTCAGCGAGTTTGCAATTAATCCTTAGCATTCAGCTCAGATTCAAAAGCAAACAGGTATGACTCGTGTGGCCGTCCCTCAAGTCACTGATTGGTTACTGCCTGGTAACCAATCAGTGGAAACCAAGAGACCTGCAAAGCAGGAAGTAGTGTTCTGGCTATTATGTTAGACATCCAGTCAGTCCAGTCTTTATACATTACATCTTTGGCTAAATAACTATATTAGAAATATTTTCTATTTTGCACAGCCTATTTACCCAGTTTTTATTTTTATACTGAACTGTTCCTTTAAGAAAGCCTTGTATACTTCTTCGCAGATCATCCCATTGGGTTTTTTTTTTTTAGAAACATGGTTATACATCTCTTTTATGGATATCTAATGGTCCCCATAGACGCAAAGATTTTTCTTGCCGAACGACCCATTTTAGCGAAGTCCGACCAATCCTTCGAAATTATTGTGCGGTTAGTGGGATTCAAACGATCGCACATCTTACGATTTTTCGGCTGACATCTGTCAGAAAATTGATCGGCCAGGTTAAAAAATCTTTATCGGCCCCAGTGCAATCTATCTATGTTTGCAGGGACAAGCAGGCAGCTACACTTTGTTTTCCTGGCAATATCGCCTGAAATTGTCTTTTTAGTTGATGGACAATGCGTACGATCGTTTTGAGATAATCGTGGTCTCGCGATGACGATCGGATCTTTTAAAAATCTTTACATCTATGGCCAGCTTAAGAGTATATAGAATGAAGTCCCTCACCAGTAGGAGGAGTTCCAGTCTGATGGCCCACCTTCCAGGTTTCTAACTCAGTGCTGTATTCCAGGACACGGTTATTAAATCCATTCTCAGGGGAATATCCACCAATAAGGATAAGGGAAGTTCCGCGACGAGACGTGAGTGTATGACCAGCCACTGGTGGCACTAGGGGGGCCTGTTAGGAGGACAGTTAAGTCTCAATGACTACATAACATGAAAAAAGGAAATCTGAACAGCAATAAATCATAACCAAAAGAGTTCTCAGTATGTGGCTAATTATAGGATTTACAGCAGAATGTTGAAACACATGAAGGAACAATGGGTAAATGCTAAAGCAGATACAATTTGGAAGAGAAAGAAAATGTAGAATGTAATACTCACAGATTCTAATCTCCATTGAAGAGTGGTGAGGTTCAGCACCCAGAAGTCATTGGATGCTCCTCGGGCAGTAAGTCCACCCACTACATACATAGCATTTCGCAAGGAGTTATACGCTGCTGCATGGAAATACCGTGAACTTGGGCCAGGACCCCCTCCCTCTGTACCGGCCAGCATCTGTGTCCAACGCCGTTCTGAGATAGCGTATCTAATGATCAGTAAAAAGATGGTATGTTAGTGTTGAGGAGATAAAAAACAGGCATTGTATTTAGCAGGCATTGTATTTAACAGGCAGAATTTAATAAAGTATATAAAACCTCAAGGATAGTGATGAATAAAATGTGATGTTAAAGGTGTACCCACCTATACACGCTCCCCAGCACTCCATCCCTTAGTGATAGGCCACCGAACATCCAGAGTGTGTTGTCTGGGCCCTCTACCATGGTGTGGCCCAGTCTGTGAAGAAAGCGGCTTGCAGTATCCTTGAGGGAGGAGGAAAGGTCAGAGGTTACGAAATATTTTGTCGGTCACAGCTCCCTATACTCAAAAGAAAAAGTTCTCTTACCGCAGTTAACTGAGGGTCTATCAGATTCTCCCATACAATCTTCCCTGCCAGCGGCAATGAACAGTCCTCCCCAGCATAACCAGGATAACAAAGGCAAAAACCCAGGGTCTGCAGGGAAGTGAGATTTATTTCAGTATAAAAGTGAAACTGATCTATTTCAATTTTTGTCCACCTGTAGGACTCATCAACATGACTGTATAACAGTGTTCCTTAACCTTTCACTCAGGAGAACCAAAATGAACTGGAAAAGTTAACATATTTGGGCAGAATCAGGAATGCGACTTATCCTAATAACGGTTTCCTACTGAAGGAGACAATTTCAATTTTCAATCAAATATTCTATTATATTCACTAAGGAATGAGACATGCCCCATTGCTTTGGATGAATGATTGATTAGTCAATGCAAGGAAAGATGGGTGTTAGCCTGAAAATAATGTCTGGTGGGGAAAAAAAATTACCTCCCTTTTTTGACATAAGCAAATTCAGTTGGACTCATGCAGTAAAGGGGTGTAAACCCTATTTTTTTAAACACCACTCTGTCAAATTAGTTATTGTTTAAATCTTTCCTCCGCCTACTATTCTACCTCGTATCACCACCCCCAGTCCTCCCTCTCTTTCCCCTAAAGAAAAAAAAAATGTTTAAGAGAAAAAAAAAACGAAATAAAAAGGCCCCTGCCTGTGACTTGCAAAGAGCATTTCCTTATCACTCCTTATGCTGACAAATTAATTCACCCCTCCATCATCTTGTTCCATGCTGAAGTGCTGCATTCTGGGATTTTACATCCCTCTGCTTTTCATAGAATCAGTGCACTGTCCATGATGGAAAGCAGAGGGCCTTCAAGTCCTAGAAACCATCACTCTTATAAGGAACAATCGGAGCAACCATTATGCATTTCTGGAACAGCCCAAGGGCAGACACTGACTATCAACTCCATGGTCTCTTTAAGGGTAAGGGCACACGGTCTGATTCCGGGATATTAGTCGCCCCAGCAACAAATCTCCTCTTCTTTGGGGCGTACCTTCCGGCCAGCTAGAATGAAAAATCGACAGCGGAGATTCGTTTTTTCCGAAGTTGCCCAAAGTTGCCTCACGAGGAAATTTTGGGCAACTTCGGAAAACGAAACGCCGCAAGTGCCATCCCGATGGCTATTTTTCATTCTAGCCTATGGGAAGGTAGTTCAGGGAGATTGTTGGCCCGAAGAAGAGGAGATTTGTCGCTGGGGCGACTAATCTCCCAGAATCTGCCCGTGTGCCCTTACCCTAAAAAGAACATTCAAAATGTGAAATTCTCACCTGATTACAGACACCCTGTCCATCCTCTGCAGAGCAGTTTTTGGGACACACCACACGCTGGCAACTTGGGCCAGACAGAGGGTTCCGGCAGACACACCTATGCCCCTGGCACACCTGATTGGGGCCACATGGTGGATAACACAGATGCACTTTATATGTGGCATTAAAACCTCCTGGTTCAGTGTTGTTGGCTTCATAATACACTACTAGGACACCTGGAAGAAAGATGTCTGTCAGTTGTGGAAAGCTTAGACTACAGGTTAAAAACACTCAAATTGTTATTAATGGTTCATTCTAAAAGGCAGCAGATATATTCCTAAAATAATTTTACCTGTAGTGGCCTCAATGGTTATCGGTGCTGCTCCTCGCCCCTGGCCACAGAAAGCCCCAAGTAAACTGCGGTCTGACTGCAAGAGGCCAGTGTCTAGGAATCCAGGAATCCCATCAAACATGTACACATAGCTGTGCTGTGATCCAAAGCAACAGGTCAGACAAACCGGCAAAAATGCAAGAGAAAAGTGAAAGTGAGGTTCAGAAAACAGATAAATTTATTATATATTGATCTGAAGAATGCTGCAATATTTCACTCACCGTGCAATTAACTCTTATGTCAGGCTGCAGCGTTAAAGTCAGTCTAGAACAGTTAACATCTGGGTGACAAGGCTTGGCATTTTCAGATACACTCAGCACCCACAGACAGTATGAACCAGCGGGAGAGCCCAGGGCAGAGGATGAAACACTTGGGATGAACTGTCGGCCCTGGCACTCTAGATAACATGTTCCTCCATTCCTAAGGAAAGATGGATGCTCAGATGCTTGACTCTTAGGGGCAGATTTATCAAGAGTCGAATTGAAAATTCGAATTTTTTAGTTTTTTATGGCCAAAACTGTCAAATTCGACTAGGAAATTGTTAAAATGTGATTCAAGTTTTTTTAAAAATTTGTATTCGATTCTCAAGATTTATCATACTCTGACTCTTTAAGAACTGGAATTCGACTATTCGCCACCTAAAACCGGCCAAATTGCTGTTTTAGTCAATGGGAGACGTTGTGGGATCAATTTGGAGTTATTTGCTGCTTTTTCGGAGAAAAAACTCGAATTGAGTTTTTAAAAAACTAATCCAATTGAGTTTGGGTCGATCCTATTCACCAGAGTTTAGAAAATACGATTTTTTAAATAAATTTCGATAGGTCGTATTTCGAGTTTATGGGAGTTTTAAGAAAAACTTGCATGAATTCGAAATTCGATCCTTGGTAAATCTGCCCCTTAGGCAATGACTGCAAACATGAAGTTTAATTACAATTTCTTGTAAGTGACACAACTAATCCCACTCACACCTCAACTACATTTAGTTTACACAATATTTTATCTGCAAAGCAGCATCAGTTAATAGATATTTTAATGTAGTACTGCATTGTACTACCGGTGAATTATTGTTTGTCTAACTTCCATTCCCCCTGTACATTCCATCTACAGTCAGAGCTGCCATTATAAATCATGGGGCCTCATTATACTCAATTAACAAGACCCACCCCGACAGGAGGCCCAGAATATTAGACAAATGCCTATCCAGGCCTCAGTCCTTGGCAACTATGTAGGCTGTGACCCCAATTAAAACAAAATTACCCACGTTCTATCTTGCCTAAGGTTCATTTCAGTGTAGGCCTTTAAAGGTATAGTAACACCAAAAAAATGAAAGTGTGTTAAAGGGATTCTGTCATGATTTTTATGATGTATTTTATATTTCTAAATTACACTGTTTACACTGCAAATAATTCACTCTACAATATAAAGTGTAATTCCTGAACCAGCAAGTGTATATCTTTTAGTTGTAATATTGGTGTGTAAGTGCATCTCAGGTCATTTTGCCTGGTCATGTGCTTTCAGAAAGAGCCAGCACTTTAGGATGGAACTGCTTTCTGGCAGGCTGTTGTTTCTCCTACTCAATGTAACTGAATGTGTCTCAGTGGGACTTGGATTTTACTATTGAGTGCTGTTCTTATATCTACCAGGCAGCTGTTATATTGTGTTAGGGAGCTGTTATCTCGTTACCTTCCCATTGTTCTGTTGTTTGGCTGCTGGGGGGGATAGGGAGGGGTGATATCACTCCAACATGCAGTACAGCAGTAAAGACTGACTGAAGACTGTGGCAGCACTATTAACTGACGCATTTTGAAGAAAAAAAAGTTTTTTTCCCATGACAGTATCCCTTTTAAGTAATGAAAATATCATGTACTGTTGCCATGCACTGGTAAAACTGATCTGTTTGCTTCAGAAACACTACTATAGTTCGTATAAACAAACTTCTGAATAGCAATGGCGGAAATTGAAAAAAGGCTTTATGGCACAGGTTAAATAGTGGATAACTTATAACACCATTATGTTCTACAGATCTTATCTGCTGTGTAATTTAAGCCTTTTCTCATTTGAATGGCTGCCCCCCATTGCTACACAGCAGCTTATTTATATAAATAATAGTAGTGTTTATGAAGCAAACACAGCAGTTTTACCAGTGCAGGGCAACACTGCATTATATTTTATTACTTTAAAACATTTTCATATTTTGATGTTACTGTTCCTTTTAATCTCCTAATGCCAAGGAGCCCCAAACAGGATTCCCTCCTTGATGACCGCTCAGTTCACAGTTTCACTAGAAATAGCTGCTCCATGTAGCCCAGATTATGTCTCAGTCACATCATGCTTCACTTTAAACAATACCTTGGATCACCATAATATCCAGGCGCACACTTCTCACAGTGATCCCCTTGGGTGTTGTCGCTACAGTAACATAATCCTGTTTCTCTGTTGCAGTAGCCCAGGTCAGCCGTCCCATGCTTATTGCATATACACTCTTGGCACCCAGGCTTTTGGATGGCACTTCCAAAACTGCCAGCCTGGCACTCCTGGCAATATTCACCTTGTGTCCAGTCTGTTGCATGTAAGAAAGCACATATCAAAGGTCCATACAAAGAGAGGGCATACAACAGTGTAAAACTGAACGCGGTATTTATAAAAATACATTTTTCCTTCCCCTACTCCAGTGACTGGCCATAAGCACAGAGCATCTTACCCTGGCAGGAATCACAGATGCCTCTGCCATGTTTGCAGGTGCTGTGAAAGTGGCATCCACAGTCTACGTTGCATTCTACTCCACTCTCATTCACTGCTGCGTAATCCGATGTCCAGCCAAGGTCACACACACAGGTGTAAGAGGGAGGCCCATTGCATGTTCCATGAGAGCATTCATTATAACACCTATTGAGACACACAAGACATTTAGTTACAGCTCAGAACACTACTAAGTCAACTGCATCTATTTGAAAATACAGATCACTGGTCTACTCCATATACACTGAATAAACAGGCAAGCTAATGACTCTTTCTGCACTTACGTTTGGTTGCAATGTGTTATTCCATCACCACTGTATCCGCGATTGCAGTGACATTCATAGGATTCAGGAGTGTTTCTGCAAGTGGCATGCGGATGGCAGATGGCCATCTCCAGCCTACACTCATCAACATCAGGGCAAGAGGAATAGGACCACTGTGCTGGCTCTGCTGGTGCAGTAATTCCGGTCAGTGAAAGGGCTTGAGAGCAATTGGAATATCTACGCAGGCCAGAGAAATCCCCAGAGTAGCACCTTAGGGAGAGATAGAGAGCACAGGTATCCATTACGTGACAGTACAGACACTGACTGACAGTCGCTATACAGTTGTGTTCAGAATAGAAGCAGTCTGACACCACTAACCTGATCAATCACTGTTTTTGGTAGAAATTATATTTCTACATGGCAAATGATTTACTAGTAAATTTACTAGTAGGTGTAGTAGAGTAAAAGAAAACAAACAGACCCAACAGTCATGACATGCATGCTGCTGATTCTGTGTACTTTAATCATTAATTGAGGCTTGTTCCAAATAATAGCAGTGTGGAGTTCAATTTAGGGATGCACTGAATCCAGGATTCGGTTCGGGATTCAGGTTTTTTCAGCAGGTTTTGGATTCCGCCGAATCCTTGTGCCTGGCCGAACGGAATCCAAATTTGCATATGTAAATTAGGGGCGGGTAGGTAAATCACGTGACTTTTCGTCACAAAAGAAGATTTTTTTTTTATTTTTCCTTTACTGCCCCTAATCTGCATATACAAACTAGGATTAGGTTCGGTATTCGGCCGAATCTTTCGCCAAGGATTCAGGGATTTGGCCAAATCCCAAATACTGGATTTGGTGCATCCCTAGTTCAATTAGTGAGCTCATTCATTCTGTGAAAAAACAGTTGTCAATTTACGGTCCTTATTTATATTGTGCATGCTGGTTATAGTGCATTTCTCTCTGAAAAGCTGAATAAAATGGCTCGTTCCAGACATTGTTCAGAAGAACAGCGTACTTTAATTAAAAAGTTGATTGTAGAGAGAGGAAAACCTATAAAGAAGTACAGAAAATGATAGGCTGCTCATCTAAAATTATCTCAACTGCTTTAAAATGGCAACCAAAACCTGAAAGATGTGGAAGAAAACGGAATACGACCATTCGAATGGATAGAAGAATAGCTAAAATGGCAAAGACTCATCCAATGATCAGCTCCAGGAAGATTAAAGAAGGTGTAAAGTTACCTGTGAGTAATGTTACAATTAAAAGCCACCTATGTGAAGCCAAGCTATCGGCAATAAGCCCCCATCAGTCCCATTGTTGAAAAAAATAAACGTGCACAAGAGGTTACAAAAGAACACATTGACTGGCCTAAAGAGAAATGGCGCAACATTTTGTAGACGGATGAAAGCAAGATTGTTCTTTTTGAGTCTAGGGGCCACAGACTGTTTGTCAGACGCCCCCCAAACACTGAATTGAAGCCTCAGTACAGTGTGAAAACAGTGAAGCCGGTGGCACAAGCATCATGATATGGGGATGTTTCTCATACTATGGTGTTGGGTCTATTTATCACACACCAGGGCTCATGGATCAGTTTCAATACATCAAAATACTTGAAGAGATCATGTTGCCTTATGCTGAAGAGGAAATGTCCTTGAAATGGGGGTTTCAACAAGACAATAACCTCAAACACACAAGTAAATGAGCAACATCTTGGTTCCAGACCAACAAGATTGACCCTGAACTTAATCTTAACTTGAGGGGTGAAAAAATGCTGTTTCTGAAGCAAAAGCAAGAAATGCAGAAGAATTGGGGAATGTAACAGGTGCCAGAAGTTGGTGGACTCCATGTAACACAGATGTGCAGCAGTTCTCAGAAACACTAATTATACAACTAAATATTAATTCAGTCATTCAAAGGAAAGCAAAATCTTGAAACAATTGTCAGTTTATATAGTGAACGTGTGAGTTAGTAAAGAAGAGTGCAAACACTATTTTTTTGAAACAGCCTAATATTAACTTTTCTTTACTTTATGTAAAGGAATAAAACAAATTTGATAGATTTATCTTCAGGTTTTAATTTGGAATAGAATGTGCAGTGTTCCCAATGCTTTTGCGTGTATAGAAATAAAAGCCATTATAAAGATTTTGAACGTTAAATCACTTTTTTTAAACACACTGATGTTATTCTGAACACAACTATACAAGTCTCTAAAGAACATTGGACCATTTTAATAGAAAATTCTCTAAAACTATACAAGAGTGACCTTCCTGAACCACCATAATATAGTACATAGAACTTTATGTGTGACCTAACCCCATCCTCAACCACCATACTATAGTACATAGAACTGTATGTTCTCTCCGATAAACCCCATTTTCCAACAACTATGTCATCAAAGCAGATGAATGAGGTTACTTGTTCCTTGCAGCAGTAGTGAATTTTCCCTAGTTTGGTATACATAGACTGCTTTACAGCTTCATGACTAGTAAGGTCAGACTAAATTAGTCAAGCAACAGACATGGTGACTTTATGATAGTAATCAAGTAATAAAAGAAGATGCCCCATATATGACCAACTGATACCCCCTATGTGGCACCAAAACAACAAAAAGGAGATTTTGTTTACTTACCGTTAAATCTTTTTCTCTTCAGTCACTTGGGGGACACAGGGACCTTGGGTATAGCTAGTACCACTAGGAGGCAGGACACAACCACAAAACAAAACTGACTCCTCCCTCGCTGGCTATACCCCCAGCAGGCGGAGCCTAAAGCCAGTTTGTACCAAAGTCAACAGGAATAAAACTAGATATGGAAATCAATCCAAACGCAATTAACCAAAACATATCTGAAGGAGTGAAGGCCTCAATCCAGGGAGGGAAGCCCTGTGTCCCCCAAGTGACTGAAGAGAAAAAGATTACCGGTAAGTAAACAAAATCTCCTTTTCTCTAAGTCAGCTTGGGAGACACAGGGACCTTGGGACATACCAAAGCTGTCCCCAGAAACCGGGTGGGAAAAGAGGCCTAAGTAGGAACCACCGCAGCTTGCAGCACCCTTCTGCCGAAGCGAGTGTCAGATGCCGCAAAGGTATCAAAGTGGTAAAATTTGGAAAAGGAATGGACGGAGGTCCACGTAGCCGCCTTGCACAGCTGCTCAGCCGAAACTTGGTTACGGAACGCCCAGGAAGTACTCACACCCCTGGTGGAGTGAGCTGTGATTCTGGTCGGTGGATCCTTCCCCTTTGCTGTGTAGGCTCTCTGGATAGCCTGTTTGATCCATCGGGAGATGGCCTGCTTGGTAGCCGGACAGCCCTGGCGAGGTCCTGAAGGGAGCACCAACAGAGCATCACATTTACGAATCTCTTGAACTCTATGCAGGTAGAACTTCAGAGCTCTAACAGGATCAAGGGTGTGCAAGGCTCTTTCCTTAGAATTTGCTGGAGCAGGACAGAAGGATGGGACAACAATTTCCTGGTTAAGATGAAACTCGGAGTCGACCTTCGGGAGGAACGAAGGGACGGTGCGAAGAACGGCCCTGTCCGGATGGAAGACGAGATAGGGAGCTTTACATGAAAGAGCACTGAGCTCAGAGACACGTCTCGCTGAGGCAATAGCTAGCAGGAAAACCGTCTTCCAGGTGAGCCATTGGAGAGGCACTGAGGCAAGAGGTTCGAATGGAGGCAGTTAAAGAACGTGCAACACTAGGGTGAGATCCCAAACAGGAAATGGCGCTCGAACTGGTGGAGCCACATGAGCCACTCCCTCCATGAATGTCCTGACGTCTGGAAGTAGAGCTATACGCTTCTGGAAGAGAACCGAAAGGGCTGAAATCTGAGACTTTAGAGACCCTAAAGACATGCCCAGGGAGAGACCTTCTTGCAGGAACTCCAGAATGTGAGGAATGGAAAACTCCCGGAACTTCACCTTGAGTTTAGAGCACCACTGTCGGTAGGTGGACCAAACCCTATAGTAGGCCCTGGCCGAAACTGGTTTCCGCGCTGCGCACATAGTGTGTGCGACGGCCCTGGAAAAACCCTTCCGTGTCAGGAGTCGCGTCTCAAGAGCCAGGCCGTCAAGTTGAGGTTTCCTGGGCTTGGATGCCGGATCGGTCCCTGGGTGAGAAGGTCCGGCCGTGACGGCAGAGTCCATGGTTCTGCCACAGACAGATTGAGGAGGTCTGAGAACCAAGCCCGACGGGGCCACCTTGGTGCTATCAGAATTAGTGTGGTCTGTTCTCGTCGAACCTTTCGGATGGTTCTGGGAATGAGTGGCAGAGGTGGGAAGGCATACGCCAGTCAAAAGGGCCAAGGGGCCATTATGGCGTCGATGTCGTGAGCCAGGGGATCCCTGTAACGAGCCAGGAACATCGGAACCTTCCTGTTGTGCCTGGTTGCCATGAGATCCACTTCTGGTATGCCCCACCGGAGTGATCACTCTTGGAAGACTTCGTCGTTTAGTGACCACTCGCCGGGGTCGAGGGACTGCCGGCTGAGGAAGTCCGCCTCCCAATTCAGCAACCCCGGAATGTAAATGGCTGACAGTTGAACTTGACGAGCTTCGGCCCACCGAAAGATGAGCTTTATCTCGTTTAGCGCTCCCCTGCTTCTTGTACCGCCCTGGTGGTTGATGTAAGCCACCGCCATCGAGTTGTCCGACTGAACTTTTACCGCTTGGCCTTCGAGGTCTCGTTGCCAGTAGAGAAGACCTAGCCGTATTGCCCGGATCTCGAGCAGGTTGATCTGCAGATGTGTCTCGTGCTGATTCCACTTCCCCTGAGCCGACCGTCCTTCGAGAACTGCTCCCCAACCGAAGAGACTCGCATCCGTCGTCAGTATACGCCAGCAAGGTTCGCCGAGATGTTTCCCCTTGGTGAGATGAGAGGTCTGTAACCACCAGAGGAGGGATGACCTTGTCTGGGGAGAGAGATGTATCTCCTGTAGCAGGGAATTTCGTTTCCAAGAAGAGAGAATGTTCCACTGAAGTTCCCTGAGATGGAATTGGGCAAATGGCACTGCTTCTATGGTGGATACCATAACTCGCAGAACCCTCATGCAGAATCTCGCAGTATGACGTGGCTTCTGAAGGAGACTCGTCACCAATCTTTGGAGGCAGACGACTTTCTCGATTGGGAGAGATATCGTTTGAGATTGCGTGTTGAAGGTCATGCCTAGGAAGACCATGGAATGGCTGGGTATCAGAGAGGATTTGGTGAGGTTCAGAACCCAGCCCAGATCTTGTAGCTTGGTCATGGAAGTCTGTAGAGCTTGCTGAGCCTCCGGAATGGAGGGTGCCTTGATCAGTAGATCGTCAAGGTAGGGAGTGATGTTGATCCCCGCACTGCGAATGTCTGCTGTGGATGCGGCCATAATCTTGGTGAAGACCCGAGGGGCCGAGGTGAGGCCGAAGGGCAGACTTGTGAACTGGAAATGACGGTTTTGGAAGGCAAATCTCAAGTATTTCTGATGCGGAGGGAAAATAGGCACGTGCAGAAAAGCGTCCTTGATGTCGAGAGACATGAGAAATTGACCTGGGGACATTGCCGCGATGACAGAACGTAAGGACTCCATCTTGAACTTCCGAGGACGGAGGAATTTGTTTAGTTCTTTTAAATCCAGGATAGGCCGAACAGATCCGTCCTTTTTGGGGACTACAAAAAGGTTTGAGTAGTAACCCTTGAATCGCTCCGCAGGAGGAACAGGAATAATAACCTCTGCGAGAAGAAGACTGGCGATCACGTCTTGGAATGCTAGTTGTTTGCTTGATTCTGGTGGGAGTCGGGACATGAAAAAACGAGGAGGGGGGTGCAAAGGGATATTGCCTGAGGAATCGACGGTTTGCCTGGAACCGTCTCTCTGGTTTGTCCCATTCTTGTTGGATAATTTGATCAAGCTGAGAATGAGAAGGAAAAACAGGTGATGTCTTACTGTGTCGTTTGAAAAGAGCCTTTGAGGGCTCAGCTGTGGTCTCTGTTTCTTGGAGGTGAAGAGTTTCCAGTACAGATGAAATCAGTGAGTCTACAGACTCTGACGACAACTTATGGGATTCCTCCTCGTCATGGCCAGAACCACAAGATAGTTCACCTTCTGAGTGGTCCTCATCCCCAGAGTCTGGAGGGAAGGGAGACTGGTGTCTGGGAGGAGTAATACTCCTGTCATCAGAAGGAGAGGGAGCCCTGCGTTTGGAAGACCTTGGTCTAGGATTATCTAGACGGGCAAGCAGCTTGTCCAAGGACTGGGCTAATTTAGGAAGTCCAGTAGCCAATTGGGATGCCCATTCTGGAGTGGAATGCTCTCTGAGTGGGGAAGCCGGTCTGCTAGAACCTGGGGAATCCCCTTGATTAGCCTGATGCTGAGGTGGAGTAGATACTGGAAGTTCAGTAACCTGAGACTTACATTTAACACATAGAGGGTCTTTGTGACCTCTTGTTAAACGTTTGCAGCATTTGGCACAGGCTAAATAAGTAATAGAGGCAGTGGGTGCAGCCCTGGAAAAGAGACCCTCACTTGGCCCATCAGACATGATGATGGTTAAAAGTGGCAAGATAGCTCAATTGCTAGGTCAAAGAGAGCGACCCCACCCCCAGAGATCAATAACTACACGCTAACCTGCGATGGAATAGGCAGGGAAGGAGGAGTAGTTGTGTTCTGGGACGTGGAGAGGCGTCTCAGGGAATGCGCGCGAAAAGATGCGCCAGTAAACTAAAATGGCGGCACGCACGGAGGGGAGGAGACGCGCCAGGCGTCTGAGGCCGTGCTGCACAGGCGCGATTGCGCAACGTAAAATTTCCCCGTGAAGGAAGCGCCGTTCTAATGTCGGCGCTTCCTTAATAAGGCACCGCAGTAAGAAGGGGAAGGCGCACCCTTGGCGCCAGTAGCGCTTGTCTCCCCTTCAAGCAGGAGCCTAAGGACCCTGGTAGAGAACACGTTTCCCCCAAAGAAAAAACCCCAAATGAGTAGTTGGGACTTCCTTTCCCTGAGGGGAGAGTAGGGAAAACATATTGGTCCATCAGAGGAATCCTCCTTTCCTTGTGCCTGAGAGAGAAGGATAGGGACTGAGGGAACATACTTACCTCAGGTCCCAAAGGATCCAATACTCTCCTTGTCTGCCGGCCAGCACTTGCTCCTCCTGCAAGGAAAGGAGACATTCTGTGAGCTGGATGGTCTGTGCCAGAGCACAAGATGACCCCGGAGACAGGCTCCCACGTTGGGGGGTAGCATTAAGAGCCTTTACGTTGTGTAAAGGGTCTGCATTGCCCCTGGTGTCAGCTTAGCTGACTGTTAGAGAAGCAAAAATAAAAAACGTCCTAACCTCCTGAGGACACAACTCAAACTGGCTTTAGGCTCCGCCTGCTGGGGGTATAGCCAGCGAGGGAAGAGTCAGTTTTGTTTTGTGGTTGTGTCCTGCCTCCTAGTGGTACTAGCTATACCCAAGGTCCCTGTGTCCCCCAAGCTGACTTAGAGAAAGAAACTGTAAACTATGACACATGTAACCTCTCTTGGTTGGATCAAGGAAGCTACAACATGCAGGTATTTTAATGTGTTTTGTTGTGTAAGGTGACACCATCATCCAATGCGGTTAATGGCTTCTAACTAGCTTCTGAAGTGTCATGGCTTTCAAGGCCAACTAACTCGCCCACCCTATGAATAGAGCCCATAATTTAATCCTTAAGACTTAAGGGAACAAATTGTCCATTGATTAGCAAACCCAGAAGTGTTTTTAGCTTACATCTACTCATGGTGAGAAATATCTTACAGGCAGAAAATACAGCATCATATACAAGGCAGGAGCCTGTGTCTGTGTGTGAGTCAGAATGAAGGATGTGTATTATGTTTCTTACCTTCCCACGGTGGGGTTATCAGAATTCCCACACCATCCGCATTCAAAGTTCTTCAGACACTCGCGACATGTGGTAAATCCAGAGCAATCAGTGCATTGAGGAGCTGAGTGCACACTAAATTAGGGAAAAAGACACAAAAAAGGGTGTAAGAGAAGCAGTGTAGAGAGATGGAAATGGCAGCAAGGGAAAGCAAGAAGAGTGGCATAAGAGGAGCAGAAACGTAAAGATGGGAGGAAGAATGGGGTATATTTATCAAAAAGTGAAGTTAGAGATCGCCACAGTCCTCTAGAGTGAAATTCCGCCACTCTCCGTTCATTTCTATGGCATTTTTAAAAGAATATTTATCAATGGGTGAAAGTGAAAGTTCATCCTGTGATAAATACGCCTTTCAAAATCCCATAAAAATTAATGCAGAGTGGCGGAATTTCAGTCTAGAGGACCGCGGCGATCTCTAACTTAACTTTTTGATAAATATACCCCTATGTTGGAAACAGGAGAGTGATAAAGAATGTGAAAGTACATTTAATAACCAGAAAATCCTTTAATTAAGACAGAATAATGTGGTCGGGCTCTAATACAGACTCAGTATAGGCCACAAACCTACCTGTCATACCAGTCTCGGCATTCGCCGTAAGCATACTTTGCTAGATAAGCTGCAAAATAGAAGCACTTTCCTGTGGACTGACACCAAGCGCAGTGACTGGAGTTGGACAGACATTCGGAACAGCTTTGACGTCTTTAAAATAAAAAAACAGTAAATCTAACGATTAACCTCACAAAAGCAGTATGAAAATCCCTAGAATAAACACAAACTGAAACACTGGTAAGAAATAAATGTTCCACAAACATCAAAAGACCCAAGAAGGACAGGTCAATGGTTGATTGTGCACAGGCACACAGGAAAAATGAACGATAGGGAAAGAAGACAAGCAATGGGGGGGTCAAAAGAAAAGGCACAGGAGCATCTCCAGTAGAAAAGAAACAATTCGGGCAAATGTCCCAAGGGGAAGAGACAGACACAGTGACCAGGCATGTAAAGGCATAAGCACACAAGGTCAGTGTAGTAAAGAGAGGGACGAAAGGTGTTGGAGCAGCATGAATGATCTGTGTTGCCTAGAAGCAAACATGCCTACTTACTGGTTGCAGGCCTTGGGGCAAGCTTCAGTGGTTCTGATAGAGTTACGCACTCGACCTCTCCGACTGCACAGGGAATCCCCTTTCTTGCTACTGTGTGTCTGCCACTCACAATATGGATCCTAGAAGTACAGTGCAAATATAAATGCAGCCCTTTAAGCACACTTAGCCCGTGAGAGGCCAGGCTGCCCCCCCCCCCCCACCAAGCTCGCTCGACCACGACGAAGGGGAGAGAGATGGAGGGGTGGGACCATTGAGCGATGGAGGGGAGGGAGAGTTGAGTGACAGAGGGGAGGGAGGGGTGAGCAACAGGAGGGGGGAGAATGACGGAGGGGTGGGTGATAGGAGGGAGGGGAGAATGACAGAGGGGTGGGTGACATAGGGAAGGAAGGGGAGTAAGACTGAGGGGTGGAACGTGGACTAGGCAGAAGACAATTTTAGAGGTAGCTGCCCAGCGCCCCCTATCATTGCGCCCTAGGCAACTGCCTCTTCTGTCTACCCCTAGTTCAGCCCTGAGCCCCACCATTTTTGGCTAAAATCAACACGAACCTTAGTGCAAGTCTCACATTCTCGGTATTCTTCACACAGCTGACAGTTGCTAGGTGATAAGATTAAGGGGTTGTCCTTGCATGTCTCCGCCCCTTCTCCTGCAAGGCGCTGGTAACACTTAAAACTCTGGGGACACCAGCCACATCCTTGATCCGCCAAACAAGCCAAACAGGAAGGGTACCCAGAGCAATTATCAGATTGGTGCGGCTCCAAGAAAAGAAAAGAGATCTCCTAGGTAAGGGGGCAAAAAGAGCACATAAGAGAAAAAAATAAACACAATAGAATAATCATGCAGCAAAAGATGGTAAAATATAGAGGAATGTAAATATAAAGGGGATATGGTGCAAAGTTTGATCTAAGTCTATACCAACCAGTCAGCAGGTAGCATTTACTCGTCAGAAACAAAATACAGCAGAAACTGGAACACAACATATAGAAACAAAAATGACAAATCTCTGTGGCTTTTCCCTGTTCTCCATAAACAAGGACTTACACTGCCACCAGGAACACCAGTGCGGTCCCACATCAAACTCAGTTCACTTGCGTGTCCATTCCCAGTATTGTTCAGATAACCCTCGATCTGCACTGCATACCGGCTTCCTCGCTCAGCATTTGGGAACAGTTGCTCTCCACTGTTTCTCTGAAGGCGACGCTCGTCTTTTTCCTGGTGTGCAGACCAACGTCCAACTTCTTCCTGATGAGAAGCAATACATTTATGGTTACTGGAGAGAGCAGACAACAAAATAGTTTAATGAGCATTTCAGATTGGTATGTCTTTGTCTGCTATAGGCAATGCTTTCTGGAAGATCATTACAGGAAGTGGTAACATCCATTTTTAGACAGATTAAGACAGCAATCAATTGTGCTATGAGACTTAAAAAAAATCCAAACACAATTACCCTATATCCCATAAAAATAAATATTTTAAAAAGTGAGATCCCATAGAATATCTAAGCCTACCAGGCTGGAAAGACTGCCAGGAGCGCGACCCAAACGGGCAATGACAAAGAATCTCTGGATTCGAACCCAGATAGAGACACGTTCAGGGGAAGAGCCTTGACTCAGCATTGGGTACAGGAAGCCTTTATATACCAGAGACACATCCATCTCTGTGCTGGGAGTCATTGATATTTTTGTATTACGTACTAGAGACACCTGCAACAAAGCAAAGATATATACACACTATTATAGGGATCCACAAAGGATGATGTACAGGATACAAAATGTACTACTGGTACTGGATGATTCTTTGTTGTTAAATAGATTTAAATATATATAAATTAGTGATGTGTTGGTTCGCCATCCTTCCTTACTAAATGAGGATAGGCTTGTTTTATAGTTCTGTTGATGTAAAATCTACCTATATCCTCTCGGGTCTGTAAAGGTTGCAATCTGTGGTGTAACTAGACAGCAAGCAGACCTTGCAACTACTGGGAGGGTCCAAGAAGTATAAGGGGTCTTGCATAGGCCTGATGGTTAAATGGTTGTTCACCTTTGTGTTAACGTTCAGTATGATGTAGAGCAGTGATCCCCAACCAGTAGCTCGTGAGCGACATGTTGCTCTCCAACCCCTTGGCTGTTGCTCCCAGTGGCCTCAAAGCAGGTGATTATTTTTGAATTCCAAGCTTGGAGGCAAGTTTTGGTTGTATAAAAACCAGGAGTACTGCCAAACAGAGCCCAATGTAGATTGACAATACACATGGAGCTTCCAAATGGCCAATCACAGCCCTTATTTGGCACCCAAGAACATTTTTCATGCTAGTGTTGCTCCCCAACTCCTTTTACTTCTGAATATTGCTCACGACTTCAAAAGGTAGGTGATCTCTGATGTAGAGAGTAATAGTCTGAGACAATGTGCAATTGGTTTTAATTTTTTATTATTTGTGGTTTTTGAGTTATTTAATGTTTTATTCATCAGCTGTTTAGTTTGCAATATCAGTAATCTCATTGCTAGGGTCCAAATTACCCTAGCAACCATAAACTGATTGGAATAAGAGACTGGAACATAAATAGGAGAGGCCTGAATAGAAAGAGGAGTAATAAAAAGTGGCAAGAACAATAAATTTGTAGCCTTACAGGGCGTTTGTTTTTTTAGATGGGGTCAGTGAGCCCCATTTGAAAGCTGGAAAGAGTCAGAAGAAAAAGGCAAATAATTAAAAAACTACAGTATAAAAAGAAGACCAACGAAAAGTTGCTTACAATTGACCATTCTATAACATACTAAAAGTTAACGTAAAGGTGAACCACACTTAAGCAGCTTCAATATGCATTTATTCTAAATTTCTCCTTCCAAAACTTTGGGGGGCTTAAAATGAAATTGCCTTGAGGCACATCTAGTTATGACAAAGTTTATAACACTAAAGAGCAACAGTAAGATTGGAATTTCTCATTTTCCAGTTTTTGTCCCCTACTGGACAAAAGCTCAAACAAAACAGAAAAAAAAAGACATCTTATAATCATACATATGCTGCTTCTTACCCCATCAGGCTGAGATTCATTGCGAGGATGATGATAAGTGATAAGGTGAAGGCCTGGCAAAAAATTGTGAGTGCGGCAACCGTCCAGTGTGGTGATAAATGTAGTGGCAGGTCCCCACCAACCATGCATGCCAGATATTTGTCCAACACTGCACGATGAACGTTCTACAGGCAAAGAGAGGTACACTTTTAAATGGACTGCACCAAGTAAGGTTCCCGATAAAGAAGAGAAAAGGTCTCTGTGTTAACATTGCTTTGCAGAATTACGGTCTACATATCAATCTTATGCAGTTTTCCCAGCAAGTCCCTTAACGTCTTATTTAGTGGGCTCACCTTCTTAGTTAGGTCACACCGTAAAGGCCAAATATTCGACAATTCACATAGTATGAAGGAGGCCACAAACATCCGCAGTACTGTGCTGCAACTTTTTATTCCAAATTCCACATGTTTCAAGTCGACATGGACCCTTTTTCTACATATATCTTATGCCACTGAACATAGTAAGTAACATAGTAAGTAAGGTTGAAAAGAGACACACGTCCATCAAGTTCAACCTTTTCGGTTTTTTTTGTTTTTTTTTAATCTGCCTGCTAGTTGATCCAGAGGAAGGCAAAAAAAATCCCATCTGGAGCCTCTCCAATTTGCCTCAGAGGGGGGAAATCCTTCCTGACTCCAAAATGGCAATCGGACTAGTCCCTGGTCATGCTTTAATATAAATACATGTCATCTTTCAAAAATGTCTCTGTTTTGTGTCCTCATTTCTCAGGTTTTGGTAAACTATTTGAAGGAAGTACAGCTATTCCCAGGCTTCGCAAAGCTTATCTCCTATAACAAATGACCCTGAATAGAGAAACATACAGTGCTCACAAATTATGGGGATGGGCTTTTCTTGCAGACTCACCTGAAATTGGCATACAGGTTTCATTTTGAACACACCAGCCAAAAGTGCGCTTAATATGAGAGGATGAGGTCATGTTAGTGCTAAAGGCCAGGCAAGACTGACAGTCTGAAAGGAGCCGAGCCAGTCCCAAGCAGCTCTTATCAGAGCACTGTAAAAACAGGAGAACCAGAGGTATACTTGAAGAGAAGTTTGGAAAAAGACATGCAAACAAGAAGAATCATAGAGATATGAAGGTACATTTTTATTGGGTTGGGGTGTCTGGCAACTTGTCTGGCACCAAGTGCATTCTGGATCCTTCGAGCATGTGACCTCATCTGTATACATGTGGCAGTAGTCGAGATGATACTAAGGAAGAATAAAGGACAGGCACATTTATTACATGCCCCAATCACTCCCATGTACACCATAACACAAACACCAGCTTTACAACATCACTGTACTCACATCCTGAACAGCAGTCTGGTATACAGATACTGGCACCTTGAAGGCAAGAAGATCATCACGGGGAAAGCCACTGTACCCTCCAGCTATCAGCAAGACCCTGCCTTTCATCAAAGCAGCAACATGGGAATATCTCCCACCACCCATTGCTTGTTTCCCTGTAAATAAAGAAACATAATGGACAAATAGATGAGCCCAACTCAAATATTATTTCATTTTAAGTCTATATGGAACACATATAACAGACAACAAACAAACAGATTTTTTTTCCTTTGTCTATTTTTTTTGCAGTTCCTCCACTGGATCACTAAATCAAGATAATTCTCTGTGTGTCTTGAACCATAGAAAATCTATGCACAGATTTTCTTGTGCTGGCACAAAGGTGCTTCTAGCAGCTTGTCAACGCCACAGCATGGGTTAGACCGAGTGCTGGTGATTTTATTTCTCTTAATTTCTGCAATTAAAGCCAAGTGCTTTGGTGTTTTCTTCAAACAATAAAACTCAGCTTGCAGCTTCACCACTCTCTGTCGGGATAAGCAATTTACAAGATTCTTGATTTGAACAGCATATCAGTAGCAAATCCAGTGTATTTCTCTTTATACTTTACACTTCTGAGCACATATCACTTTTTCCAGTGTTAATGTGCAGATTGTGGAGGTGAACCTTTGCAATACAAAGAGATTAATTTTGCCAGCGTCTCCCTCCTTTATGTGTTCCACCTGTGCATCGCACTAAACAAAAGGATTAAGCTTAATTAAAGCCTCCAATTTTTATGAGGCATATGCGTGTATAAAGAAATATTTTTTAGGGAATGTTTCAATCCCACTTTTGAAGTCCGTATATGTATAAACAACAGATAGCCTCCTCAAAGTCACAAATGTGCTCACCCTTTAAACCCAATCACCTGGGTGTACATACCCCGGGTCCCACAACACTTTTTATTCAATGCATAGAGGTTTTGGGAAAAGCCGCAACAAGATAGATGAGTGGCCCGGGTGCGTCGCCCCGAACCTGTAGCTGTAGGTGATGTGCATTCAAAACCAAAAATGTTGGCAAGCACTCCATAGTCCACTCATAGGGTAAAATCATTCAAGTGTATTTCAGCAGATTAAAAACATTACAGTCCTGGTACGTTTCGTATCAAGGATACGTAGTCATAGGTATGACTACCAATATACTAGAATATACGAGATTATCTGGTAAATATATGTAGAGCTCATCCCCTGTCATGGATTTATTTTGCTTAAAAATAGGAAGGTTATTGGAAATGTCAGAGGTAAATGGGAGCTTAACGTCCCAGACTTGGAAGATGAGTGGGAGGAGGCCCTCGAAGCCCCTAGCCTAGTGTCCTTCAATGTCAGGAGCAGATTTTCACAAATGCGTATACTACAACAAGCGTACATTACCCCTATCCAGATGCATAAGGCCAAATTTAAGCCTGATGACTGTTGCCTGAAATGTCGAGCGCCTGGTGCTACAGTTGCCACATTCTGGGCAAAGGTTTGTGAGGTGCTTACTAGAGTCACTATGCTGCAGGTTACTGCTTCCCCTAAGGCAGTGATCCCCAACCAGTAGCTCTTGAGTAACATGTTGCTCTCCAACCCCTTGGATGTTGCCCCCAGTGGCCTCAAAGCAGGTGCTTATTTTTGAATTCCAGGCTTGGAGGCATTTTTGGTTGTATAAAAACCAGGTGCACTGCCAAACAGAGTCTCCATGTAGGTTGACAATCCACATAGGGACTACCAAATGGCCAATTACAGCACTTATTTGGCAGCCCAAGAACATTTTTCTTGCATGTGTTGCTTCCCAACTCCTTTTACTTCTGAATGTTGCTCAAAATGTTGGGGATCCCTGCCCTAAGGCATGTTTGTTAAGTATGGCAACACCGATCACCAAATCACACTATTCTTGTACCGATTAGTGAAGCAATGTTTGTGGCACGAAAATGTGTGGCTCTGAAACGGATCTCGGGGGACTCCCCCGGTATTAATGTATGGAAAAGTTTACTAAGGGAGCACATCACTATAGCCCGCTTGGTGTATTTACAAAGGGGTAATATGGACAAATTTGAACTAATATGGCATCCCTGGATGGAGTACAGCAAAGGAATTCTAACGGCACACAGGACTGTAAGAAATCTTCAAAATTTATTTCAAAGCGGAGTTCGATGGAGTGTGACAAAGGGGTTTTACTCCCAGAAACGTTGCATCGCACTCCACTTTGAAATAAATTTTGAAGATTTCTTACAGTCCTGTGTGCCGTTGGAATTCCTTTGCTGTACTCTGCTGTGGGGCTTGCCGAACCTCTACCATTGTGCACCAGGCATATTGTTCCTATCCCTGGATGGACTCACCGGACTCTAAGGAATGTTTCTAAAAATTCTGCAAATTTACTGTTCACCATGTATGCACCTTGATGTGCCAAGCAGGACATGGACTATACCGACACAAAATTTGCAAATAACAGACAATGATGAGACTGTATGAATACCCACCAATTTTATTTTAGTCTTTCTTTCTTTATTGTTTAATTTTGTTAAAACAATAAAAATTATATATATAAAAAAAAAACCTGACACGTTTCACTGAACACCTTCAGAGCATACTGATTTGCTGCTTTGAAATCTTGTAAATTACTAACCCCACCATACAGTGGAGAAGCCGCATGCTGGGTTTTATATACACTTTTTCAAGAAAGCACCGTAGGCATCTTCTTTTATTTAATTTTGGAGATAGCAGAGCAATAGAGAGCACTTTTATCTCTATATGGAACACATATTTAGGATAAGTACAAATCGCTTTGTCTCGCTGGGCAATGAGACTCTTACCCTGATAGTGGGATACTATTTGACTCATAATCTTGCTGGGAACCCACTGGTGGCAGCCGAGATGGTAAAAAAATATTTCCTCATCGTAACACTTTTCTTCATGATGATGAATGTGCAGGTTTCCGCCTGGAACGTAAACCACAAAAAGTAAGTAATATGCTGTGTTTTATAAAATTGTATAATATGAACAGATCAGTAGGGTCTCCCCTGCATTGCACTTACCATATATGACCATATAATTTCCAATGACTGTAGCACTATGGAAAGCTCTCTCTCGAGGCCCGCGATTCCCATCGCGTGGTCGGAGTGTGGTCCAATAATTTAGATCCACATGGAAAAGATCGGTGGTATTAACACGCACACTAAACCTGAAACAATAGGAATCCAGCAAATGATTCAGCATCCGACCTAAGCACTTACTGCAAGGTTTTCTCTAACGAAAGATGTTGTGGATAAAAATTCTAGCAATTGCCATAACGACCTGCCTGATGCCACGTACTTTACTTGCATGCCCTATCAGTGTTTGCAAAAGGTGAATTGTAACCTCAAAAGCATTTATGTGTCCTATAGGGGCTGAGATCCTCTTTACATGCATATTGGATCCAAATGAATGGCAAAGTATCAAGTTATCACCACAGCTGCCAAAGGGATAGCAGAGGCCCTAAAAAAAGATCTTTGTGGGGGACCCAGCAAGTTCATTAGCATGCAAGCCACAATTACATTTATATACCAAACACTATACTCAGAAAAGAAATTGCCCACAGTTTTTGCTTATTATAGGTAGATAATGGTGGTCTTGGAACAGCTAGGATTTATAGGACTCTTTACACTAATGTAGCATTGGCCTAGTGACTTGTATTTACAGAGCAGGACTGATCCATTGCTGGTACTTTACTGACACATTGTTCATAAACAAGCAGTTAAAGTGGACCCGTCACACAAAAAAATTATTCAAAATCCTATTTTATCACATTAGTCAAGCAAATTGAACTTTTATTACACTGTATAAATTATTTGAATCTTGTTTCCTTCAGTCTGAGAATTCATAATTATAACAAGCAGGCAGGAGCCATTTTATGGACACTGTTATTTAGACAAGCCTTGTATCATCTCAGAGTCTTGTTTTTGCAGCAGAATGGGGGACCCGATGTCCATTCCCATGTCCTGGCTACACAATTAATCGGTAAAGAGAGTGGGGGAAAATGGGGAGAGCAATAGGAAGTGCTGAATTGAAAGTGAAAGCAATTGTCTACCCCGCCTCTATGCCTAGGCATAGAGGAGGGGCAGACAATATTTGATTGACAGCTGAGATTTTTAAATGCGCTTACAACAGCTATATATACTTTAATAAAAATAGAAATTGGATATCATGTCTAAATTGAAAAGGACTTTTATTATACAGATTTTTGTGTCTGGTTGACAGGTGCACTTTAAGTAGTCTGCTGAGACTCCAAAGGGGACACAGGCAGATTCGGAGAGATTAGTTGCCCGGCGACAAATCTCCTTTTCTTTGGGGCGACTAATCTCCCTGAATTGCCTCCACTGCATCCCGCTGGCTAAAATGTAAATCGCCAGCGGAATGGCACTCAGATCAATTAATTTTTCGAAGTCGCCCCATGAGTAAACTTTGGAAAACAAATCGATCCGAGTGCCATTCCGCCGGCGGTTTACACTGATTTTTAGCATTCTGTCACAAGAGTGTTAGTCGTCCAGAAGTGCCTCCCATTTATTTCAATGGCAATAACCAACACCCACTAGGCAAGTAGACTTTGCTCGGGTCTGTTCAAATGCCAGCGAAAACAATGGGAAGTGATTTCAAGCCTAAACATTGAAATACCCAGAGCCACTAAGTGTGCAGTTGCCTTTATTAAAGAGATATGGACATCAAAAAAAATAACCTTTTTTATTATTTATCATAACATTTGTCTTTGAATGCTATTTATCATTTTGTCATAAAATTATTTGCCTGATGTTTTTACATTACCTTTCTTACTACCCTGTTCTGTGATGAGGGAGCTGCCATATTTGTGCAGCAAGAGTCCATTAGCATTATAAACTCTAACTGACAGGTTAAGAAGGGACAGTCAGGTTGGCAAAACAGTCAAGTTTAGGAACTTCAAATAACAATTACTTACAAAAGCAGAACTATCAGCGAAAAATTATCAACATGACCTACGGGGGAACTTTTAATATAATGTTAATGTTTTCAAAAGAAACATTTTAGTGTCAGTAGCACTTTAAGTTTCTTAAGACCATTTGAAGTGGGACTCATTCGCTAACAATGAGCAAATTTGTACAAGTTCATTAAACAATCAAACTGCTGAAATTGTATGAATGAAGCTAATTACGGATTAGTTGCTATAGGTAAACTACTCAGCTGCAAATGTTCCTATTGTTAGTAAATAAGCCAGCAGAGTGCTGTAGCTAAAAGTGCCTGGTGAAACCAGCAGTAAATGTAATAAAAGTTACTTTCGACCCTGTGGGTTGTTACCTCGCTGTAGAAGGCCGATGCCCCCCAAAAATAAGCAGAGTGCGAGAAGAAGCATGAAACACCATAGAGTGACCAGCAGCAGCAGGAGGCTTCCCACCTCCTGGAAGGACCAGCTCCCATTCCCAAGAAATAAGGCTTAAACGGAACAGTTGTGATGAAAACACATCCTGTGAGGTTCGACCTACAGACAAATAGAAAATAAAACATTGGGCTCCAGCTATTTCATTGTACATGTAATGCAGACTTCTCAAGCGCTACACAACTCACTAGGCCCTGTTACCCAGGCAAGGTCACTTGCAGATTTCCCCATTCAAGTCAGTAGGAAGAAGTTCAAGTCTAGCAGCAGGTCTTCTGACTACAACTTTAAAATTCTGTTTAACCCCATGTAATTTTAGAAGAGAGGACTGAGAGTTGACTAGAACTACTAGATGCATTGGTTAAATGTTGCACACTCCTTCAATGAGTAAAGTTAAAAGAATGTTACCTGATCCATAATGGTTATCATTCAATATAGTCTATGGTTTTTTTCATTGTGATTGTAATCCCCAGTGATTTAGACTATGCTTCTTGTTTAAGATGGCTAACCCATGCAAAACAGCACCTTCTACAGCATGAGGAATGGATGCCCTTTGTACATACATGAAAACCCCAACATTAGTGCTACGTGACCTTCTCCACATACAAGCCTCTTTGTTCTTTATACGATTAGGTTGTGGGTTGGATTATATAAGAAAAAGAAGTGACCCAGTAGAACATGACCATATAAAGGTACAATGTCACATGCTTAGTGAAGAAGTGAAGTTAAATAGGCCACAAAACACCAACCAAGGTGACTTTTTTTTATCTATGCAGCAAGGGGTATATTTTTAATGATAAAGTGTGCAAATAAAGGCATAATTATGCAGTTACAGTATTGTAATTTATTAATGATATCTTTTTCTTGACTAGTTACATTCCCAGTATCTAGAGTACTTACCTCCAAACACATAAAGCCAGTTATCTACAGTGGCTGCGGCATGGTTTGCCACTGGAGGTGGATGCAGAGTGCTGTAAGGTGTTAGCTCCATCCAGCGCTCTTCCAGTGGTAAGAAAACCCACGTATCACCAGTCAAGTTTCCACCAGCCAGTTCGCCTCCAAACAGAATAAGCGTCCCATTCCACTCCACCACGATATGTGAATGACGTGCAGCCTGCATGGGGGAGACGGTATCAGACGGTAAACACTGCAGAACAGATTGCTTAACCCCAGAATGGTCACTTGCTCCTGTCTAACTCATAGGGGCAAATGTATCAAGGGTCGAATATCGAGGGTTAATTAACCCTCGATATTCGACTGGGGAATTCAAATATCGAAGTCGAAGGATTTTGCGCAAATAGTTCGATCGAACGATTGAAGGAATAATCGTTCGAACGAACGATTAAATCCTTCGAATCGAACGATTCGAAGTATTTTAATCCATCGATCGAAGGATTATCCTGTGACCAAAAGGATAATCCTTTTAGGCCCCATAGGGTCCCCATAGGCTAACATTGACTTTGGTAGCTTTTAGGTGGCGAACTAGGGGGTCGAAGTTTTTTCTTAAAGAGACAGTACTTCGACTATCGAATGATCGAATGGTCGAACGATTTTTAGTTAGAATAGTTCGATTCGATGTCTAAGTTGTAATCGAAGGTCGAAGTAGCCCATTCGATGGTCGAAGTAGCCAAAAAAAAACACTTCAAAATTCAAAGTATTTTTTCTTCTATTCCTTCACTTGAACTTAATGAATGGGCCCCCTAGTGTAGTTATAGTGCAAAATGATAGCAGGACAGACTATCATATCATCTTCAGTCCTAACCCAATACCTTGTCTCTGTTTGGGCTGGGTCAGTGCAAACCATGGAGGAAAGCAATCATTTGTCTAGAAAAACAAATACCCTAATAGTTTAAGCAGCTAAGAAAGGAACTGAAAAAGTAAAAAACTTTAAATAAATGTTTTCCCAATCTTCCCAGCAACATGCGAAGCCAATTAGATGGTCCCCAACCATAAATATACCTCGGTAATGAATTGTCCTTTTGTGTTAAGTCCACATACCCAAGCCCCATTGGGCAGCAAAACAATACAGGTATAGGAGCAATTTTCCAGAGACCCCTTATCCAGAAAGCTCAGAATTATGGGAAGGTCATTTCCCATAGACTCCATTTTAATCAAATTATACAAAATGTTTTCCTTTTTCTCTATATTAATAAAACAGTACATTGCTATTGATCCAAACTAAGATATAATTAATCCTTATTGGGGCAGAACAATCCTATTGGGCTCATTTAATGATCCAAATCCAGAAAGGACCCTTATCCAGAAAACCCCATCGCCTTCGATCTACTTCGATTCGAAGTTTCCCCCCAAAAAACTTAGATCTCTTAGAACTCCACAAATTGCCTCCATATAGGTTCTAGGAGGTCCCCCATAGGCTAAAACAGCACTTAGGCAGCTTTCAGGTAGCGAATGGTCAAAGTCGAAGTTTTAAAGAGACAGTAAATAATTTCGATATTTGAATTTCGAAGTTTTTTTTCAACTTCGAATCAAAGTTGGACTATTTCCTAGTGGAAGTACACAAAAAAAAAAAAGCTTGAAAATCGAAGTTTTTAACTTCGAAAATTAACCTCGACCTTTGATAAATCTGCCCCTAAGTGTTTTCCCGGATTTTACATCAAAATTTTGTCCTGATGTACCCAAAAACTGTTTTTTTCCCCTCTATGAATGTTATTAATTGTGAGAGTTTTAAAATATTAACCAAATGTATATTTTGCCATGGTTCTGCCTGTAAATGGTCGATTCTAATTAGTCTGCCCCTTATACAGTCCTGCACCAATCACTTATTGCTTTAGGTTGTGTATGTGTCAGAGACGCCTTGCACATGACCCCCTTATTAAAAAAGTAAATATTTTATCTCAAAGTAAAACAGACTCCTTTGCTTATATATTTTCAGTGCTTGAAGAAAAAGTTACTTTAACACATTTCTTTTCAGATTTGACATAATATTTTCCTGGTCCCCTGAAACACATAAAATAGGGGTTCTACTGTAATTACAAAAAGACATCTGTATTTAGAAATACATTTCTAAATACAAATGGGTCAACACTTTCTAAATATAAAAGCAGGACATGAATTGCGGGGAAATTGCAGGACAAAGTGAGTTGAAAGCACTGAACTTACTGGGCAACCAGGGTACACTTTTTTCTCCCAGGTATTAGAAGTGAAGTTATAAATAAGGAGATCTCCCAGTGGAGAATTCAAATCTGAACCTTAAAAAAAAGAAATAAAAAGAGAATACATATAATCATGCCAGTCTGTCCCTCTCCCATGTTCTATTGTATTATTTCTGTTGTCACCAGCTTTTAAACAATTATATCAATTGCGCCCTCTGAATACTGACTCTTCCACTACTATTCATACTATTCAGACAGAGGAACTTGCCAGTAATATAAATTGGCTGACTCCAAATGGAGTACGGGGCCCTAATGGCTTGTCTACCCACAATCTGGCCATATTAAAATAATCTTATCAAACTGGAATATATATTTAAGTAAATATTGCCCTTTTACATCTCTTGCCTTGAACCACCATTTTGTGATGTTCTTTGTGCTACCTCAGAGATCACCTGACCAGAAATACTGCAGCTCTAACTGTAACAGGAAGAAGAGTGGAAGCAAAATACAGAACTCTGTCTGTTATCTTTTTTTTTTTTGGCTCATGTGACCTAACATGTATGGTATGTTTGTGTGCACAGTGAATCGTACGATCCCAGGGGGGGCGGCCCTTATTTTTTAAAATGGCAATTTTCTATTTATGATTACCCAATGGCACAATACTACTCGAAAAGTATATTATTATGACAATGGTTTATTTACATGAAGCAGGGTTTTACATATGAACTGTTTCATGCAATATCTTTTTATAGAGACCTACATTGTTTGGGGGGGTATAGTTTTCCTTTAAGTAAATATTGCCCTTTTACATCTCTTGCCTTGGACCAACATTTCGTGGTAGTCTGTGTGCTGCCTCAGAGATCACCTGACCAGAAAAACTGCAACTCTAGAAGAAGTGTGTAAGCAAAAGACAGAACTCTGTCTGTTAATTGGAATCATAGGATCCCAGGGGGCGGCCCTTATTTTTTAAAATGGCAGTTTTCTATTTATGATTACCCAGTGGCACATAGTACTAAACAACTATATTATTATGAAAATTATTTATTTACATGAAGCTTGGTTTTACACCTGAGCTTTATGCAATATCTTTTAATAGAGACCTACATTGTTCGGGGGGTATAGTTTTCCTTTAATTGCAAGAGCCTTACCTCCAAAAATGTAAAGAGAGTTGGTTGGTGGCAGAAATGCACCGGCAGCAGCAGCTCGTGGGGTGAAAATGGGATCCAGGCTACTCAGATTGTACCAGTTCCCCGCACCCTGATTATCTGTCAGTGACAGGTCACACCTTTCCCCTATGTACCCAGAGGAACACACACTGCGCTGATTCTCCTGAAGAAAAATTTGTGCAAAAATTGTTTCTTTTTATTAGACATGTGAGAAAATGTGAACTTTTTCTTAATTTAAAAGATTCATGTAGGTTTTTTTTAAAACATTTTAAACATTATAAAGTATCCAAAAACATTTTTCACGCAAGAATACATTTCCAATAATGGACATCTCTCTCTCAGGAGGGAATATATTTTCTCTCTTTCGGACAAAAAAATAATCAGTCATAAATGGTATAAAAAGAAATCACAGAACACAGGAAAAAAAGTTAATTTGCAAAATCAAATTCAAGGAAATTCAAGGATGTATAAATGTGGGATCTTGTTCTGACTTGATACCAAAGGACAGACCTGTGACTTATGAAGAGATGTTAATTATATGCACAGAAAAGTGTACAATCGTGATACCTGGTTGCAAAATCCATGCTGGGCATATGATCTGCAGCTGGGAATCTGACAGCCTTCTCCACTCCAGCCCAGGTCACAAAGGCACTGCGAGTTTTCCTGGCATAATCCATGCCCAGAGCACCCTTGTGGGCATAGGGAAAAGATGTAAGTGGCATTGAACCCCAGTAGGTTATAGTTTGCATCACTGAAAAGATGAAGGAGCATCTGGGGAAAAAGGGAAAAAGAGTCAGTCAGTTTGATTAACCATGGAAATATCCATGGACCAGTCTGTAACAGCATTTCAAATCAACTCCTTCAGTTTATTACATTAAAGGGATACTGTCATGGGGAAAAACATTTTTTTCAAAATGAATCAGTTAATAGTGCTGATCCAGCAGAATTCTGCCCTGAAATCCATTTCTCAAAAGAACAAACAGATTTTTTTATATTCAATTTTAAAATCTGACATGGGGCTAGACATTTTGTCAATTTCCCAGCTGCCCCCAGTCATGTGACTTGTGCCTACACTTTAGGAGAGAAATGCTTTCTGGCAGGCTGCTGTTTTTCCTTCTCAATGTAACTTAATGTGTCTCAGTGAGACATGGGTTTTTACTATTGAGTGTTGTTCTTAGATCTACCAGGCAGCTGTTATCTTGTGTTAGGGAGCTGCTATCTGTTTACCTTCCCATTGTTCTTTTTGTTTGGCTGCTGGGGGGGAAAAGGAAGGCGGGTGATATCACTCTAACTTGCAGTAAAGAGAAGTTTATCAGAGCACAAGTCACATGACTTGGGGCAGCTGGGAAATTGACAAAATGTCTAGCCCCATGTCAGATTTTAAAATTGAATATAAAAAAATCTGTTTGCTCTTTTGAGAAATGGATTTCAGTGCAGAATTCTGCTGGAGCAGCACTATTAACTGAACCATTTTGAGAAAAAAAAATTCCCATGACAGTATCCCTTTAAAGTACTCTGAAATATGGCATTTTCCACTCATAAAAAAAAAATAATATCAGCCTAAACTATTTTACAAGTTAATATTATCATTGGTTATGCAACACTACCAGTACAAACCCCATCCCTAACTTGCCCATGAATCCTAGGGAAAAAAAGCTTTATTTATTACTATCATTCCCTTTTCCCCTCTCATGGTTGGTCAGTTTTCCCACTTAGCATTGACTTCTACAGTCCCAATTTAATTGAAGTGAATCACAGAATGCAAAAGTTCTATGCATAAGGTAGTTAAGAAGGCCAAAATTAGACAGACCATATTATTCCAAGCATTCCATTTATCATTTCATGTATGGCTACCCTCAATATAAACATCAGTAGTATTTTAATTAAAGCGACTTTTCAGAAATCTCTGACTCTCTGAATACAAGATTCATTACCACCAGTGCAACAAAAGTCACAAATCTTACAGCAGAACACTATTTTCAGTTCACTTGTTTTCAGATTGTTCACCAGAAATAAAGACTTTTTTCAATTGTTTTCCATTCTTCCAAAATGAAAGTTTAATGTACGGGTCTCTGGTGTTTCAGTCTGGCAGCTCAGTAATTCAGGTGCAGAATCTGAACTGTTACAATTTACTCCATAACTTGATACATTTCTCAGCAGCCTCTGTGTAATATTAGCAACCATTGTATCAATTCTAACAGCTGCCTTTAATGAAAGGCCAAAGATAAGGAATGTATCAATTTAGAACAGTTAAGAGCGGGTGACTAGTAGTCATTTTTTATGTTTGCCAACCTACACTAACTATTGATAGAAAGACATAAGAGGGTGAAAAATGAAATTTTTAATATTACAAAAATGGTCACAAATAAGAGATATAAACTAATCAGAAAAAAATCTGAAAACAACTGAACTGGAAGTGGTAACAAATAAGTGCAACCTGCTAACTGGTTCCGATCCAGTTGCAAACTTTGCCATTATTATTGCATTACCCCCTTGTCCACTTACAAGAAAACATCATGATCTGCAGACCATTGGTGTTTCTATTGTTGAATAGCACACCGCAATTAAACAAAGAAAAACTTTAGTCTGAAAATTTGAAAAAAAACTGTAATGACATACCTTCCCAGTTGTGGCCTCTAGAGTGCTCGGCAGGCTACTTCCACTTAGACTGGCCAGCAGTCGATCACTATACGAGTCACCGTCATAAACAAAGAGGTAATCGTATGCGCATTCTGTCTCCATAAACAGGAAACTTAGCAAAATGCGATAGTTGTCGTTGGGGGCTGCAGATATGAAAAAAATGTAAGATTGGTGAGGATAAATAGGATACTTTATCTCCCCTAAATTGGGAAGGCTTGTTTAGTAAATGCTAATTATTCTATCTGCAATCCTGCATGGTAGCAGTAGGAATTGCAAGTAGCAAGTGAGTGTTAAATGCTGCATGCTGCACTGGGCATTACTCATCGGACTGCTGGGTGAAAACTAAGATTAGTATAACCACCGCACTTTATTAGAGAGTTTTAAGGCACAGTCTAGCTCCCTCATCTACACTCATAAATTACACTGGATGTACTGGAATCTAATATGGGTAGTAAATTACAAGGCACACGGTATCATGGTAATCGCTAGAGTTGAGGTTGCAGGCAGACGTGTAGGAGCTATGCATGCTGCACTTTCTTTCTAACCCCCTATGGTTTCTTGGTATATACAGGTATGGGATCCATTATCCGGAAACCTCTTATCCAGAAAGTTCCAAATTACAGAAAGGCCGTCTCCCATAGACTCTATTATTAAATAACTCAAATTTTAAAAAAGTATTTCCTTTTTCTCTGTAATAATAAAAACAGTTCCTTGTACTAGATCCCAACTATAATTCATCCTTATTGAAAGCAGAACCAGTCCATTAGGTTTATTTAATGTTTTCATGAATTTCTAGTATAAAGAGCCATATTACAGAAAAGATCCATTATCCAGAAATCCCCAGGTCCCAAGCATTCCGGATAATGGGTCCCATACCTGATGTTGCTGAATACATTCCCCCAGCCCAGTATAATACAAGTTATTTTCTCCCACAGGATCACACTCTTCAATCCCACCCTGCCTACTAGATCCTTACAATCTTTCCAAAAGTATCATCCTACCAATTTAAATGAACCACCCCCTCTTTCTAGCCTCCTATTTAATGGATACACTTTCTGTTCATTGTTTCCACATACCTTCTATTAACCACTCGCAGTTTCCATTGACTGAATAGTTCCCAGGGCCATCGCTCACATATCCTGGGGCACTACGGAGCACAATGCGTTGACTTTTACAGTCCCCTGAAGTTGTTTGCCGGACAAGGGACAGGAACAGAAAACTAAGGTACCAGCCACAAATCCAGAACCCAACCTGGGGTTCCATTTCTGCTCAGCATCCCTGGAATAAGAATAAATGCATTAGATCAATTATATCATTGTTTTGTCTTAATAATCCCTGCTGTATGCCTGAAAGCAAATAATTGTGGCTCTCCCTTTAACCCTTCTTTTCTCAGCAATTAAATTAGTTGGCTGCTTAGAGAATAATATCCCAGAGACTAGTGAACCAAACAAGTTACCAAGTTAATAATTTCCAAGCCACTGAGACAGAAAAGTCACAACAGTCACTGTCATGCTATATTCTATATAAGACCTTTTATGCTACACCATAGAAAATGCACTAACTTCCCTTACAGAGGGACATTTAAACATACAAGATCTGTTGTATGGGAACCTTTCATTCTGAAAGCTCCAAATTCCCATAGAGTCCTAAGAAGCTATTCTTACTTTTGGACCAAATTGTCTTTTGTGCAATTATCAGCTAGTCAAGCTAGCTTTGTCAAAATTCATTTTTTTTTAATTTTTAAATTAAAAAAAAAAAAAAAAGTGATCAAACTAGAGTCCAACTTATTTATTATTAAAAATACAAGATAAAAATCGAGTAAAAATACGGAAAACAGATTTTTCTTTTTTCCTAAATCACTTGATTTATTTCTGGCTTTTTTCCCCGAAAAGCCAGAATTTTTCAAAATTTTGCTGAAAAGGTCAGATTTTCAGGCTAATTCCAGCGCAGACCACAGAAACAGGCATTGTGCTTTCTACACAGCAGATTTATAGACCATCTAGCTATTGCACCCTACAAAGATCCAAAATACAGCAAAGTGTGACAGTATAGCAGTAAACATATACCGTATATACTCGAGTATAAGCCGAGTTTTTCAGCCCCCAAAATATGCTGAAAAACTCTACCTCGGCTTATACTCGGGTCAAGCGCAAAAACGGTCGCCGGCGTCTAAGAATAGTCGCCAGGGTATAAGAATAGTCGCCGGTGCCTAAGAATAGTCGCCGGCGTCCAAGAATAGTCTCCAAGAATATTCGCCGGCATCCAAGAATGGTCGCCAGCATCTAAAAACGAGACACCAGCACCTCCAATCGGAGCAGAAACCCTCAATTTTTTGATTGAAACTTACCAGAAGCTGCTACATTTCTCACCCTTGGCTTATACTCGAGTCAATAAGCTTTCCCAGTTTTTGGAGGTAAAATCGGTACCTCGGCTTATACTCGGGATGGCTTATACTCTAGTATATACGGTATGCAAAATCGTGTTCACACACATTTTTTGAAGATGGTACAAGGAAAAGCTTGCAGAATTGATTAGGAGAATACATTGATAGAATGCTCAGACATCTGGGAAAGGGCAGGACAAGGAGAGACCATATTTATAAGCACTCTTGTGCATGGCTAAAGTGTCTTGTTCAGCAAATGGGTTTGGAGACAGTAACTGTCGTTTGGCAGATTATGCTGTTCTAATGCAGAGACTAATGGCGTGAATCTCCCCCACTGCTGATGTACTGAAATGAACCTGCAGAGCTTTGTAAATTATATTTATTAAAAATACAAAAAGTCAGCTGATTAAAGTTCCTAATTTAACCCTTCTTTAGACTGCCACACCAAACAGGTAAATGTCGTTACACTTCCATGGAAACCACTACATTTACCACAGGGCAATGTTGTCGCTACAGATACCATAAAGATAAACAAGTGTTCATAATATAAAACTCTTTGCAGTATTTTCATCACAACTCCCACATACACAGTATAATGTCCCACCAAGTGCATTTTCCCTATGAAGCAGAACATTAACCATTTAGAATTTTAGAAGGATGCCAAACCTGCAACACTCTGTAGCCAAATTTTATCTGCAACTTTCAGAAGCCTGATACCAACGGCCATCGATTAAAGGAACAGTAACATCAAAAACATAAAGTGTTTCATTAATGAATAAATAATTTAGTGTTGCCCTGCACTGGTAAAACTGGGGTGTTTGCTTCAGAAAGACTATTATAGTTTATATAAACAAGTTGCTGTGTAGCCATTCAAGCACAAGGTTTTGTAGAGAGTCAGAATCAGAATGAATCCCTTCATATTCTACACGGTTTATTGGTTATGTTAGCATGTGCCCTATAACTCCGTTTCAGCATGAACGGCCGCAGCTTAATTATAAACTGTTGCTGGAGCTAGCACAAGTTTTTTTGTTTTTTTTACCAGATCAGGGAACGAACGCAGAGATTATCTGTGGCAGACCAGAAAAATAGTGCTCTGGGGACAGCAGTTTGGAGAGGACACTCAGGGCTTTCTTGGGGCAAATGACAATAGGTTAGGGAACTGGCTTGATGGGGGCATGTGAAACCCCATTAACATACAGGGACTAGCTTGAGCCTGTATATGATTGCATATTTCTATATACGGAACGCATTTTAGGATATCCTGCAGCGAAATACATGTCCTTCATGTGATGTCCTATGCCTTCGGAATGGTGCATCGGTTGCTTTTACCGTAACTCAGCGCCGATTCTGGGGCTGCTGCCCCCTCCTCTCCTGCGCATAAAGATTTGTGTCGGAGCGGGTCTAAGGGGGCAGTGTCGCTAGTGCATAAAGCGCAACTGCGCTCTCTGCACTAGCGGAGACGATTTTCCGTGTTAAAACCCGGAAGTTGGGCTCTTAACGTTACAAGAGGCAGATTTTTGCCGCCCCTTGTAACTGGCTGCTTCATGCCGCCTGAGGCAAGGATCTCACATTGCCTCATGGCAGAAGCGGCCCTGCCATCACTCATGGTCCAAATCTGCAATCACACCACCGTCCTCTACCCTCCCTTCTGAGCCTTCAATCATATGAACTCCGCCCTCAGTCATTCGCCCTCAGTCCTCTTCCTTCCGCTCTCTGCTCAGCCCTCCACCCTCTTTCTTCAGCACTCCCCCCATCGTCCTCTACCCTCCCTTATGAGCCGTCAGTCATACGAACTTCGCCCTCAACCTTCCGCCCTCAGTCCTCTGCCTTTCAGTCCTCTTCCTTCCGCCCTCCACCCTCTTTCTTCAGCACTCCCCCCTCAGATCTCTCTTTTCAGCCCACAGTCTTGTCCCTAAGTTTCTAAAGTGGTGAGCAAGGGCTGAAGGAAGAGAACTGAGGGCAGACGATGGAGGGCGGGAGGATGGAGGGCTGAAGGCGGAAGACTAAAGGTTGGCATGGACGCAAAGATCGCCAAACGAGCGTATCTTTCCCCGATATGCCATTAACAAGCATGGCTATATCGGGGGTAATCTGATTGTTCGGCCGTATGGCCGAACGATCCGATTACGATGCGCAATGGGCTCCGGCGGAATCGGTTGGGCCAAAGTCAACCCTGACCGATCGACCAAATGACCGATCTCCACTGGACGAAAGATGTCGGCACACGCCACACATGATCCGAAAATTGTACGAGTCCTCGATTCGTACGATAGGATCTGTGTGTCTATAGCCACCTTTAGGGCAGAAGGCTGAGGGCGGAGTTCGTATGACTGACAGCTGAGAAGGGAGGGTAGAGGACGGAGGTGTGACTGCAGATTTGGACGATGAGTGATGGTAAAAACGACCGATGCGCCATTCCGAAGGCATAGGACATTGCATGAAGGACAGGTATTTCGCTGCAGGATGTCCTAAAACGCGTTCCGTATCTATAGGGCCTATATATCCCTTAGTGCTGCGGCGTAGCTTACAGTCTAATTTAATATAATGTGCAATTTGATGGAACACAACAATGATTGTAATATGGAGGTTTTATAAAGTATAAAAGAAAATCTCTCTCAGGATACAAGTAACTCAGGAGGGGACGGGGGCTATAAACCCTACACATCATAGGCCACTGCATCAGGAACCAATAGCAACGCATAGAGATAGACAGCATAGCAACATGCCACTCGTGCTCACAGGAGCTCACAATCAGCGGCTTTGAAAGAAGGCAAAAGCATAATAGGAAACACAGTTCTGCGCCTGCGCACTGATAAAGCCACATCATTAGTTATCATTATCATTTTGTATTGATCATATCGCAGGCTCACCTCTCGGTTCCCAATCCGCTATGTGCATCTGCACTCGCTCACCCTGATGAACCGGAAACAAAACTTTTCCATCCCACAGGAAACAAGCCCATAGCTCCGCCCTTCTCCCGGGAGACTCCTGGAACGTGACGTCAGAAGCAGCGACCCACAGCTGGCTTCATACTCAGGCTGCGGCGCAGCTCGCTATTTCTGTGGCGGGAAGTGAAGTGCAAGCTCCCCTCACCTAAGCCGTGATGGTACACTCCATGCACGAAAGACTGGCAAAGATTTGGTGGGAGATTCCATTTATCTCCTGAAAAAACGTGGCAGCTAAAGCGCAGGGTTTCCAGCCAAATTGGGCTACTAATTTAAAGCCCAGGCGGGTTTTAAAAGTACAAACTAACCACGGTACTGACATGGGCTACTTTTGGAGCCTTTGGCTTTGGTTTGAACTTTGGAAAGCAGCCAAAGTTTTTTCTAGCCCTAATGTGCCAAGCCTGTGTCTCCCAATGCATGTTGGGTAATGTAGTTTTCATTTAACAATTTGCCTACTGCCCAAGTTTAATGTAAGACTACAATATCCAGCATGCATTGGGACTGATTTGTGTAGCCGACGGGTTACCAGACTTTGGGTTCTACCCCAGTCTCCCGTCTGTCTTAAACATTGTCACATTTCCTCAATTTCAGGCAATTTTGGAACAAAAATCTGCTGCCCACCAAAATTTCTAGCTGTTGTCCCTAATTACAATAAATATAGGTAATTTTGGGGCCCCTATACCTCCTGGGCCCCCTCTGTACTTAACCCTTGGTGATGTGCAAATCTGTCCTATTTTACGTCATGGAAAAATTTGCAAATCCAATGAAAATTTGAAAAAGGTGTATTTTCACATATATGCATTTATTTTTTTCTTTTAGACTTTTTATTTTCACTGCACATATTGTGCTGTTTTTGGCGACTTTTGAAGTGCCTCTTGGCTAGTTTTTCGCTGGTTTTGTAGCCGACTTTGACTTATTTTGAAAATTAGACCTGGCAACCCTAAGCTAAAGTTATTTTATTGAGCTGAGTGCCAGAGCCACTGTAGTGAATTCACTGCTCGAATGAAGACCTTCGCTATCGTGGGAGATCCCATTTATGCTGTAAAAGTACAGAGTTATGGCTGTAATTATTGTTTTCTTGAATAAAGAATTAATGTGAAATTTAAGCTGATAAACTGGCTGCGTAGTTTTTATTACACAATTATATATATAAAAGGACCATAGTCGTCTTAAACATTAAAGGGGTTGTTCACCTTTCACATAACTTTTAGGATGATGTAGAGAGGGATATTCTGAGACAATTTGCAATGGGTTTCCATTTTTTATTATTTAAGGTTTTTGAGTTTTTTGGCTTTTTTTATTCAGCAGCTCTTCAATTTTCCATTTTAATCTGGTAGCTAGGGTCCAAATTATTAGGGGAAAAAATCCCCGAATCCTTTGTGAATGATTTGGTCAAATACCGAACTGAATCCGAATCCAAATTTGCATATACAAATTAGGATTCAGGTTTGGCCAGGCAGAAGGATTTGGCCAAATCCTGCTGAAAAAGCTTGAATCCCGAAGCAAATCCTGGATTCGGTGCATCCCTACCAATTACCCTAGCAACCATGCACTGATTTGAATAAAGGTGGCCATACACGGCCGATAAAATCTGCAGACAGACCGAGTCGGCAGCTTATTGGCCCGTGTATGGGGGCCCCCGATGGGCTTCCCTGATCGATCGGAAGGGACTAAAAATCCTGTCGGATCGCGGCTGCATCTGTTCGTTGATACGGTCCTGCGATCTAACCGCCCGTTAGGCATCGTTAGGATCCGATCGTTGAGCCCTAGGGTCCACAATCGGATCAGCCCGATATTGCCCACCTCAAGGTGGGCATATCGGAGAGAGATCCGCTCGTTTGGCGACATCGCCAAACGAGCGGATCTCTCCATGTATGGCCACCTTAAGAGACTAGAATATGAATAGGAGAAGCGTGAATAGAAAGATGAGTAATAAAAATATATTTGTAGCCTTACAGAGCATTTTTAGAAGGGGTCAGCGACGCCCATTTGAAAGCTGCAGAGTCAGAAGAAAAAGGAATATAACTAACTAAAACTATAAAAAAATAAATACCAAAAACCAATTGAAAAATTGTGTACAATTGCCCACTCTATAAGATACTAAACGTTACCTTGAAGGTGAACCACCCCTTTAACTTGGTCTTTTATTATGTAACTGCTCTGTGTTAAATTAATATATGGCAGGATTAACAATCCCATTGGCAAGGAGAACTTCACTGTAGTTTTGGTCTTGCCCAGTAAATATAACTCCCAGATGTCCTAATCTCTGCTGGATAGCCCCCATTTAAAGAACTGAGAGAGACAGCTGATATTCCAAATTTGTGATGCAAATGCACATAGTGAGCAAGTCTCCAAACTCACTCATTATACACATACATGTGATGATATAAGCGGAGTATATAATTCAATCATTTATTTTTAATTTTGCCTTCCCCCCCAAGTTCTTTCACACAAGTTATGCCCTAGGCCTTTTCTGCCTACCCATAGTTCTGGACTTATAATATAAGAAAAGAAGCAGAAAAACGGCAAAGAAAGAAGAGCTTGTGAGAGGCAAATGGCATTCAAAGGGGCAGATTTACGAAAGGGCGAAGTGGCCATCACTAGCAAAAATTCGCCAGAAATCCAATCCGCAGGGACATCGTTAATATACTAAAATGCATAGAGGACAATTCGCTACCGAAAAAGAGCATCGCTAGCGCAGTTTTGCTCCCCTTCACCAGGCACATTTTCGCTCAGGCGAATAATCGTTACTCCGCAAATTCACTAAAAAGCGAATTTTCTATTACGTTACCCCTTTCGTCAGATTATACCTGACAAACTGATAGGATGAAGCTAAATCCTCCTCAATTTTGTCAGTGACATCATATCCTGTATGCTGAAAAGTTTTAAAAAAGAAAAAAAATGGCATTTTTTCATATTTTACAGTGGGATTGTGTTTAAAAGTTGTCACTGTTAAATACTTTTGTTCTAACATTTTTTTAACCATTTGAGGGGCATGGTACGTTTATTTTAGGATGGCCTTATGCCTATTTTAGAGGATCTCTTTTATCTCTATTCTGCTTCCTTGAACATTTTTAATAAGTGGCCACTTCAAGCATTTGCACCAACATCTCTAATAAAGACGTCTATATCACCTATACTGTATGTACCCGTCCTATTCAAATTGACCTAAGTGTAAATGTATTAATGAAGTTTTGCTAGGCAGAAATGAACTTTAGCAAAAGTTTGCTGTGAAATGATCCTGCTAACGAATTTATGCTAGAGAAATATTGCCAGTATTCGGCTGCCAAAACGCAACTTTGCAGTTTAGTGAATTAGGGTAGTGGTAGCGAATTTGTATCTTGCAAAGTGTGGAAAAGCCAAGAGAAACTATTTTACAAACATTTTTTATTTTGCACAGCCTATTCATTTACCCAGTTTTTATTTTTATACTGAACAATTCATTTAAAGAGGACCTGTCATCCAGACATAAAAAGTCAATTTCAATTTAAACATGAAACCCAAATTCTTTTTTTTATTAAAGCATTCATAGCTTTTATAAACTCATTTCAAATCTCAACTGTCAATCAAATATTGCCTGCCCCTCCTCTATGCCTAGACTTAGAGACGGGGCAGGCAATTACAATAGATTCCAGTTAATAGATCCTATACATGTATGGGATCAGTTATCCAAAAAGCTTTGAATTACTAGGAGGCTCCCATAGACTCCATTTTAATCAAATAATTAAAATACAGGTTTGGGACCAGTTATCCAGAATGCTCGGGACCTGGGGTTTTCCGGATAACAGAGGTTTCCATAATTTGGATCTTCATACCTTGAGTCTACTAGAAAATCATGTAAACATTAAATAAACATTAAATAAACCCAATAGGCTATTTTTGCTTCCAATAAGGATTAATTATATCTTAGTTGGGATCAAGTACAAGCTATTGTTTTATTATTACAGAGAAAAAAGAAATCATTTTTAAAAATTTGGATTATTTGGATCAAATGATGTCTATGGGAGAAAGCCTTTTCGTAATTCAGAGCTTTGTGGATAACAGAGCCCATACCTGTATTTAAAGATTATTTCCTTTAGATCTTTAATAATAAAATAATAACAATACCTCGCACTTTAACCCAACTAAGGAATAATTCATCTTTAGAGGAGGCAAAAAAAATCCTATTGGGTTTTATTAATGTTACAGAAAGACTTCTAAAAACCCCAGGTCCTGAGCATTATGGATAACAGGTCCCATTTCTGTACCTGAACTGGGGAACAAAGTTATAATTTGGGAGCAGTGGTTATTGAATTTTTTTTGTATAAATAGTGTAAAGTGAAACATAACTATGTTGTATTAAAGTTGTATCAAACGTGCACATTTTCATCAAATATCCGGTTTGATAAATAAAACACGCATTTTCCCATACTGTATATAAAAATGATATTTATTTTGCAAGTCAATAAGCTTGACTTCTTGTAAGTTTTATGAGGAGTTTCAGCAGCTGTAAAATGAAGACCAAGCACTTGAAATGAACAGGGTGCACCAAATGATCAGCAGACATGAGTGGCTAAGATCTCCCACTGTTAGAAGAGAGAAGTTGTAGTGGGGTTCTTGTAAGTAACAGATGACAATGTAAGGTCACTTTGAACTCCAGAATCCTAACATGCCAGTAAGTTATAAAAAGCCTAATCATTAGATGTTATGAACATGTGGCTCCCTGTACAGACAAAACGTACATGTACAGTTGGGGGGTTAACAAGGTAGCACAGGGCTGCATTACACCACCTTCTGGGGATTCAACTTCACTATAAAAAACACAATTCTATCAGAGGTAACAAGAGGCAAAAAGAAAAAGATTAGAAAACATGCTTACAGGCGTAAACGTATTTATGTGCCATAGCGCCCCCTTTTACATTAATATCCGCTCTGTATGTGCTATATCTATAGTGCTGCTTTACTTAGTACAGAGTCAGACTTTATGTTTAGACACACACACTACCTAACCCTACACATCAGCAGCTATACTTCCAAGAAAAGACTCCCATTCATCAGCATGTGTAAGGTCTAGTGGTAAGAATAGAAAATACGAAACTGAAATATAAAGAATGTTCTGCAGGAAAGTGCATGCAGCAATTAGGCCTCAGCTACTAAAAAAAGTGCAAAATTCATAATGTGTCCATTCTTGTGGGCATGTGCTGCAAATTGACTGTACTTTACCACTGTACTAACTGTACTTTATTTTTCTGCACTGGTAAATTATGCAAAAGTTGCTTGCATCAACAGGGGTGAAAAGAATGTAATTCCCAACATGGCAATTAGCACAGTGTCCGTTGCATGTGTAGGTGCAATAAACAAAAGAAAATCTCTGGATGTAATTCCTGGGCTGTCTTGTATCAAGTTTTTCTGCAAAGAAGAAGCAATGTGCAGAGGAGAGTGCACGAACGCAGATAATACCTTTGTGAATAGCATCTGATTGGTGCAATTTTGAATGCATTTTTCACTTTGCACTTGAGTTAATAAATGAGCCCTATTGCATGTAAAATAAATAAAATAAAAATAAATAAAGTAATAATGCAAGAAGGACCTGTAGAAAGTCTGAGGAAAATCATCTTGGGACCTTAAGTGCATCAACTGTGAGAAGAAACTACAGGCAACTAAGAAGTAGGAAAAATCCAAAGGGAAATGGAGAGATATGGGACACCAAAGACAGCTGAAAAGAAGAGAGACACGAAAACAAATACACGAATTTATAAATGGCTTCAGTGTGGAGAGACATGGGCATATAGATAGTTGGGAAGAAGAGACAAAAAATTGGAGAGATAAGAAACAAGAGATGGCTGGGGTAAAGACACATGGGCAGCTGACAGTTGTGGAGAAGAGACAGAAAGTGGAGACAGGGGAATCAAGAGATGGTTGGGGTTGCGAGACATAGACAGCTAAAGAGAGGAAATAAGAAGATACGCAACAAACTACAGGTAACCATTAGATGAAACACAGGCAGGCAACATGCAGATATAATAGAGAAACAAAGGCAGCACAGAGGAGTATGTTGGGACGAATTTAGGTAGAATGAAGAGACAAGAAACCAAAGGCAGTGGGAAACAAAAATACAACTAGGTGAAAAGAAGAGAAGTACCATAGATCTAGAGCAGTGATCCCCAACTAGTGGCCCGCGAGCAACATGTGGCTCAGCACCCCTTGGATGTTGCTCCCAGTGCCCTCAAAGTAGGTGCTTATTTATGAATCTTGGCTTAGAGTCATGTTTTGGTTGCATAAAATCAGGTGTACAGTCATACAGAGCCTCCAGTTGGCTGCCAGTGCACACAGGGGCTACCAAATAGAAAATCATAGACCTTATTTGGCACCACAAGAAACGGAAATTTTTGTTCTTGCTTGTGCTGCTCCCCAACTCTTTTTACAATTGAATGTGGCTCACAAGTAGAAGAGGTTGGGGACCCCTGATCTAGAGAGACACAATAAAGGAATGTAGGTTGGAACAGAGACCATGGGCAGCAGGTACAGGCAAATAATATCATTGACACGAAGAGGGGGCAGAGGTAACTGAGAAGAGAAAGAGAGACAAAAAATACAGGCGGAAAAGAGGGAGAAAACTACACTAGGAAACTATACATAGAAGAAAAATACAGGCAGAGGAAACAAAGAGACAGAGGAAACTAGTAATTCCTAAGACAGTAATCATCAGGAACAGAGAAATACTTGGAAATACAGGCAGTTAGAATAACCAGAAACAGCAGATAGCCCGCATAACTAAAGACAAGAAACTAAAAACAGTCATAAAGACAGCTAGAGGAAACTATAACAAGTGGAACAAAAAGTCAGGACTCCGGGGAGGAAGCGGATCAGGAAAAGACAGGAATCCATCATCAAATACAAAAGAAAGAGACCAAACCTCCCCACAGGTGCACCAGGAAAGACTTGGAAGATCAGATAGTAAATTACAAACTGCAGGAAGAGTCTAATAGAGATTGATAACAAAAAGTAAAAAGTAAGAAGTAAGGAAACAAACTGAGGTAAAAATGAAAAGTAATTAGTAAGTCATGAGAGTCATGGAAGGAAAAAGTCACCCAAAACTATAAAGAGATGGTGCAAGGGAGATGGGAAGCTACAGAGATGGCAAAAGTAGGCAGAGGGACGACAGGGAAATTACATGGGTAAGAAAGAAATTACAAGGAAATGACATGGGGGAAGTAGGAAATTACAGGAAGATGATGAAACAGACTAATAGAGGAAACTACAGATATGGATGCAGAGACAGGTAACTACAGACATAGTATAAAAACTACTGATATAGGACATGACAGAAAGGAAACTACAAATATGAAGAGAGTAAACTGCAAAAATAAGACATAAGGAGAGACAGGAACTAGAAAGAGATTACAGGGGAGAGAGGAAACTACAGAAGTAGAACATATGGAGAAGATAGCAGGCTACAGATACGAAAAAGATGAGGCAAGGAACTAGATAGACGACAAGAAAGAGAGGAAACTAGAGCTATGACAAAGTTAGAGGCAGGGAAATATAGAGACATGACACGGGTATAGGAAACTACAGAGATAGGACATATGGAGAGACAGGTGTAAACAGATATAAAAATATGAGATAAATAACTAAAGAAATACATAGGACACTAGGAACAGATGATATGGGATAAACAGGAAAATACAGAGATACAACATATGGAGAGACAGGAGATATTAATATGGTGAGACAGGAAAATAGATGCTAGAAAGAGATGACATGCAGGAGAAAGAAAACTAGAAGGATAGGATAGGAGACTACAAACATGAAACTGGTGAAACAATGAACTAAAGAGATGACAGGAAAAAGAGTGAACTACAGAGATAGGACACATGGAAAGATGGGAAACTATAGATATTATACATGTAGAGACAGGAAACTACATGTATAATACATGTAGAGATAGGAAGCTACAGAAATATGATACAAGGAGAGAAGAAATTACAAATATGATACATGTAGAGACAGGAAACTACAGATAGATTATAAAATGAGAGAGGAGACTATATGAATGATATAAGTAGACAGGAAACTACAGATATGATACATGTAGAGACAGGAAACTACAGAGATAACAGAAGGAGAGAGGAAACTACAGGTGTGATATGTGTGGGGCAGGAAACTACAGAGAGATGATGCAAAGAGAGAGGAAACTACAAGTATGTTATAAGTAGAGACTACACATGTGATACACACAGAGAGAGGAAATTACTGAAAGATGACATGAGAAGAGAGCAAATGACATATATAGAACTTACATAGGGATACAAATCTACAGAGACTTGGTATGGGGGAAAAGAGGAAACAACACAGACCTGATACAGAGAGACAAGGAACTACAGATATGATAAAAGCTGATGATACAAAGAGACACAGGAATTCGCTTTCAGAAAATAAACAGGGGCTAAAAGCTACTTACAAAAATAAACAAAGTAAAGCTGCAATGGGGTTTGAAAATATAAATAGGCACAGAAAAAAAAATACCTGAACTATAGGGAGATGCAAATGGAAAAGGTAATCGGCATTAGAAATTATCAAAGACATATGTAATGGAAATATTAAGGACAATCCACATATTCCAAAAGAAAGGGCTACAAACGCAAGCACATACTGACACATACATAACAGCAAGTAGTGTACACCAACACATTCCTACTCACACACCCTTTCTCATTTATTCCAACATTTACACACAGGCAGGGTATCTGGCTCAGAAAATCAGTCTATGTGTGGCTTTAGAAGGTCCATTTTGGCTCATGTTGGACCACAATGTGCAGCAGGTTCCCACTGCCAATGATGACTCTACATGGGTTGCGGTCCTGCAGAGCGGATGCTGAAATATTCAGGGAACCCATTCTGATGATGTATCTGAGGGGCATGCAGTTGCTGAAGCACACCAAGCTGTGTTTCTCCCACTGGCACCTTCTGAACTCCAGGAACGCCGTTCAGTATTGGGGGGCTGATCACATGATGAGAGTCAGTGGTTATTTGTGAATAGCACTGCCCAAGAGATACAGGGTACGGTACAGGCTTAGTTATCTGGTGAAGAGACAGAAAGCTAGGGTCAATGGAAATATATGGAAAAATATTGTATATAACATCATAAGGATGGTTGTTCTTATTTCGGAGCTCCATTGTAACAAGATTATTGATGATAACTCCAGTGATTACGGCAACATCATAAGGAGAGCCATTATAACCTTTATGATATTCTTCTGCTGTATCCCGCTGCCTCACTTTTACACCAATCCCACCTGTCAGTATTATATTAGAAAACATATGATTAATAGGAGGAATAGGACCACAAGTTAAATGATCTCCCTTTGATGATAGAGCTCATTATGGTTCAAATTTTTTTGTGTCAAAACTCACAAATTCTAATTTAAAAGCACCAACTGAATGTGAGATTTATCACATCTCGACCATGGAAACAGTTCTAATTCAAAAGCAGAAAGAAGTCCCTTGACCCATTTGAAGATGTTAATAGCCTTCCTGACATTCAAGGTTTTTTTGGAGGAAAATTTGTGTCTAGTTTCGTTCGTTATTCAATTCGAATACAAAACAAATTTTTGGTTCATACCCATTCGATTGAATTTTAGACTTTCAAGTTTTTTCTTAAGATAACATTCGAATTTTGAGTACATTTGAATTTATTAGAGAAAAAAAAAATTCACATAAATTGACCTTTGATAAATCTGCCCCCTCCCCACCTAAGTGCACACCTGACATGTTTTTCATTCTGCTGAAAGTAAGCTTTGAAACTCATGGCTTTCTCCAATGCAGCATTTCTGAAAATATATATTGTTCCTACTAGTTGCTATGCATTCAGACTAGTAATGTGCGGGTCAGGAAAAACGTAACCCACTCCCAAACCTAACCCGCACCTAACCTACAAAATGTTGCCATTGTAGGAACGGCAACCAACCTGTACGCTACTTCTTTGCCTCTCCTTTTGTTCTAAGACAGGGAATCTTCAGGAGTACTGGAGACGTGTACTTCCCTGGTCTGACCCGACCCAACCTTAAACCACAATTCTTGGCCAAATTTCAACCCAAATCTGCCCAACCAGTGGGCAACTGCAAATCACCACATACATCACAATTTCAAACGTACAACTAGCCTGTATGTTATTTGGGCAGAATACACACTTACTTGCATTGTGAATACAATCTCCTGTATTGTAATGCATTAGTAGGCATGCTAGAATTGTAAATTATACTCTTGAGATGCTCCTTACCCCTCCATCACTCCCATTGCTGCTTGGAATCGAGAAAAGCTCGGTGACGTTGGGGACAGAATCACTGATAAAGGTGACATTTCCATACACGTGATGGGGGAACTTCTCGGTGCTCTGTTCCATAATCCCAATCTGAGAGGTGCGCACGTGATAGGGAAAGTTTTTATTGGCTGCTGAAGGTCTCGTGATGATCTGATCAGGGAAGAAAATGGTCCATTGTAAGATGACATTTTAAATTGCCTACTCATGCTGCAATCAGATTGTTTTGCAGAAAATGCTTGTGATTTACATGCCAAATTCAAATATCCAATGACAACCACTGGGTCATGTAGAGGGCACCCCATTATAACAGGAAAATTGGAGGCTACTGGAATTCTGGGTATTATACAGGTATAGGAACCGTTATTCGGAAACCCGCTATCCAGAAAGGTCTGCATTACGGGACAGCCATCTCTCATACACTCTATTTTAACCAAATAATTTAAATTTACTTTTTCTCTGTAATAATACAACAGAACCTTGTACTTGATCCTAACTAAGACATAATGAATTCTTGCTCCAGGAAAAATAACCCTATTGGGTTTAATGTTTAAGTGATTTTTAGCAGACTTAAAGGGCATGTAAAGTCTAAAATAGAATAAGGCTAAAAATGCTGTATTTTGTATACTAAATATAAACATGAACTTACTGCACCACAAGCCTAATCAAACAAATAATTTATGCTTTCAAAGTTGGCTACAGGGGGTCACCATCTTGTAACTTTGTTAAACATCTTTGCAAGACTAAGACTGTGCACATGGTCAGTGTGGTCTGGGCTGCTTAGGGATCGTCATAAACAAAGCTGCTTGAGTTCTGCATGACTGGGAAGTAAGGCGGGAGCTCCCCCTGCTGTTCATAAGTATGATTGTTTCCCTGCTCAGCAGTTAGGGACCATCTGACAATTCTTATCCACAGCAGTAAATGAAGGGAGAATTTCACTGCAGTCAGGTTTCGTATAAAAACGGTACACATTTTTAAATTAAAGTATATTGGAGATAGGTTTCTTTTTCATTAAAGAAAGTAAAAATGGGATTTTATTTTTTTTCCATGCCCTTTAAAGGGGTTGTTCACGTTAACTTTTTGATGTAGAGAGTGAGATTCTGAGACAATTTGCAATTGGTTTTAATTTTTTATTATTTGTGGTTTTTGCGTTACTTAGCTTTTTATTCAACATCTCTCCAAATTACTATTCAAGCAATCTGGTTGCTAGGATCCAAATTAACAAAAAGAACTGAAGGATCACACTTTGGACATCCCTAAAACTTCTGTTAAGCAAAATGTCGTGTGTACATTACATTTTTAGTATTCTTAGGGTCCCTTCTTTGAAGACCAAATGAAAAGTTGCTATAACATGCATTCAAAGGTGAACTTCCATTTCATGTAGAGCTTCAGTGTCCTAGCATTTCCTCGGGGTTGAAGAAATACTTTAAAGGAGCCCGTACACTGGGCACAGACTTCCTTGACTATACTTGCAATATACTGGTGTGGATATGGGCCTTAAGTGAACCCAAGACAGTTAATATCTAAACAGGCTCATTTAGATATTGCGTGGGCAAAGTGAAACACCCCAAAGGTTAAAGACTGCATCCGCCCATAGCTGTGGGCGGAGACTGATGTATACAAATTCCCCCCATATTTGATCATATGTTTGCCCCACCACTAAAAATGGTCAAGTCAGGCACAGGTCCAATCATTTGGTGAGCAAGCTACCTAGTGCTTTAAAGTACAAGAAAAGTTAAACTAAAGAAGTAGCTAGAAATGTTGTACATTTTGCATTGTGCTTCTGTACCAGCCCAAGGCAACCACAGCCCTTTAGCAGTAAAGATCTGTGTCTCCAAAGACGCCCCAGTAGCTCCCCATCTTCTTTTCTGCTGATTCACTGCACATGCTCTGTGCTGCTGTCATTTACTGAGCTTAGGGACCCACTCACAATATACAGTACACATAGAATAGAAATGTCACAATATAAGGCTGATTAGTAATTAATACAGATAATTACTACATGACAGCATAGAAACCAGTGCAATTAGCATCAGAATTTAATAATCAGCCCTGTAGCATCATCTTATATTACAGACCAACCTCATTTTCTGCTTTTATAATAATATAATTTACGATGACCCCCTAAGCTCTGCTTCTCAAAGTCCTGGATCATTGCTGCTAATGACAAGCTGAAACTTTAGGCTGGTGCAATAAGTTCAGTATATAAAACATAGCAGTTTTAGCCATATTCATTTTTAGGGTTTAGTTCTCCGTTAAGGGGGGGCAGCTTAACACAGACTATAAAGCTTTAAGCAAAATTTGTTAACGCTAAATAATGCTGACTAGGAAACAGGGATATAAAGAAGCATGTGTGGTTTCATTCCTAGATCGATTACTGAACACAGGTATAATGTTGTACCTTTGTAGCCCTCGTTAATTTCTCTTTTCAGCCCCCCCCCATTTCCCCCATCTCCCTGTATGAGATCATGGTTCACTTGTAACGAGCTAAAAACTGCAGATCGCCCTCAATTTCACATGCATCATGGGTCACCTGCAAACCCTCTCCGGGCCCCAAATATTAAGGCTGCGGGGTCCGTTTCCTCTATAGTTACGGTACTGAGCAATTCTTTTTAAAATACAAATTTTCCCATTGAATGAAACAGAACCTTCTGTATTGTATTGTTCCTTTTCCTGTAGTGATTGCTACTCACCAGAAAGACTGCATGTGCGTACAGGTGGATTCCCAGCTGGATCCCATTCACAATTTTCTCACGTGCCCATTTAGGGATCCCGAAATTTGCAATCAGAGCCATGACCGGAACTGCAAAGAACCTGTCAGCAAATAATGTATTTAGCTACATGCGATTAGCCATGACTTGACACTATCAGTCCTTAAATTGACCCATAAACTGTGTTAGGATACTAATGATACCACACATAAAACCAAGTCCTGCTTTTATAGCCATTAGCCAAAAACAGCCCACAGCTATAAGGCAAATTAATTTAATGTAATGTAATAGGCATTTGCTAAACATTCTTCAGTGCATTTATATTCTGAACCCATCACACAGTGTTACCAATCACTGTCATTCTATTGTACAGAAAACAGTTTGCAATTACACAGGAGCCCCATGCTGTTCCCAGACCATAGATGTCCATCACAGAGGCTACCTACTCACGCAATGTTCCCATCAGTGGAGTAACTAAAGTTGCATGGCCCCTGCTTGTTGTCATCTTTCTCAGCTAGCAAAAATTCGCCAGAAATCCCATCCTTAGGAACATCACCAATTTACAATTTAACCAATTTAACAGGCGTAGAGGACAATTCGCTAGCGAAAGAGTACATCGCTAGCGAAGCTTTGCGCCCTTTCTCCAGGCAAATTTTCGCTTAGGCGAACGATCGTTACTCTGCAAGTTCACTAAAGTGCAATTTTCCATAACATTACCCCTTCCGCCAGAGTATCCTTCGCCAGCTTAAACCTGGCGAATTGATAAGAAAAACCTACATCCTCCTCAATCTTATATCATTGACATTATACAGTATCCTGTATGCCGAAAAGTTATAAAAAAAGAAAAACGCTATAGAAAATAAACGCTGTTTAATGCTTTTTAACCATTTAAGGGTCATGCCACATTTGTTTTAGAGTGAGGCTTGTGTCTAGGGCATTAGAGGATCTCTTTTGTCTTTGTTTTGCTTTCTTGGACATGTGTAATAAGTGGCCACTTCAAGAATTTGTACCAACATCTCTAATAAAAACATCTATACGACCTCTATGTACCTGCCTTTTTCAAAATGACCTAAGCGCAAGTGTACTAACAAAGTTTCGCTAGGCAAGAAATGAACATTGGCGAAAGTTCGCTATCAAATGCTCACGCTGACAAATTTACACTAACCAAATTTCGCCAGTGTTCACCTGCAACTTTGCATTTAAGTGAATTAAGAGTAGTGGTAGGGAATTTGCACCTGACAAAGTGGCGCGAACTGTGGTGGATCGTTCGCTGGCGAAAATTCACCCTTTAGTGAATTTGCCCCATTGACTACTCTAAGGTTAATGCTCAGCAGGCTGAAAAATGCAGGAAACTGCCCCTACTCTGCAATCAGCCCATTATCTTGCACCAGAAACTGTTGCAGTGACCCAGGTGCAGGCACACAAGGCAGATTTTGGCATTGAAACACTAGGGTTTACATTTCCATCAGAAATCCGTCTGTCACCTCTCCAGTCCATAATACATGTTGTTAACAGGCTCATACACCTCACCAACTATCCTTGCCCTAAAATCACCTCTAGATCTTAATCGCACCCCACCATTCATCAATTTTATCCATATACTGTGCAGGCACCTCTTCAACCTCCGTTTGGTGGCAATAGATCTTTTTGTGTATTATGCCCTGTCATGTCCCAGGTCCAAGGTGTGGCTGTGACCCCTGCATCATCGGATTTATGATTGTTCCAATTAAGTGTGACTCCATCATATTGCACTGTTCCCTCTATAAACCGAGAGTGTTCTATTGTGTAATGGTGTGACACCTTACATCACTGTTATTTTCATATAGCACCACTCCTATCCCTTTAATTTGAAATATGTGTCCCAAAAAGGACACTGGTTGAACCCCTGAACATACACATTCCCCTCATACTTACCAGAGAGTATAAGCTGCAAAGAAGGGCACATAAAATGCCTGTTTCTCTGGAAAGTGTTTAAGAGTCACCAGCACAGCGTAACAGAACCAAATGTAGGCAAGAAACTGTAACGCAATGTTACCGTATCCCGCTGGGGACTCGTACGTGTACAAGACTTGAGCAGGATCAAAGAACTGAGGGACAGCAAGAGAAACAAGTATGTAAACGACACCAAACTTTGCACATAATTTCAATGAAAAATCCTAAAAAGTAATTTTGCCTGCAAACCTCCTATCCCACAGCATGAAAAATGAAAATAATGACATCTGATGACAGAAGGATACACAATAAAACCAGCCCTTAGGAAACCTGCAGGTCAGCGCATTAAAAAGGCATTACAGACCTAGTAACTTATAGCACATGGCATTTCATGGTCAGCAATTTGGAAACAAAACACCTGATAGGTTGCTATGAATATAATTTCTGAGCAAATGGAATTCAGAAATTATACAACATATTTAACCATTTTTTGCATTCACTGCACATGAAAATGTTGTATCCATTATATTCAGGAAAGAGATGCATGCACAGCAAATAAGCAAGGTCAGACATCTGCAAAGAAGAGAGAGAGATGAATATGGGGGACAAAGCAGATTCACATTCCTGCAGGGAGGGACAGAGAGAAAGATATGATAGGACTGAAAAGGATCAGCAGATAAGATGGGAAAAGTAGAAAGGAGAAGTAGGCAAGGTCACTGCGGGGAGGGAAGAACTGGCTAGCATAGGACTACAGTAAAGAGTAATGCTTTGTAAGGCATGGATGGACAACCTGTATCACAGATGTTCGTAATCCATAACTGCCAAAATCCCCCTCAGCAAAGGGTTAAAAAAAATATTACCCCCTTCATCCCTGCCATAAGGTATTAATAGGGCTGAATTACTAAAACTAGACAAATCCACAGTAACCAGAGGTTTGCTTTGTTTAGTATACATTCATGTGACTGATGAAATCTCAGTATTATATGCCCATCAATAGCAGATATACCCCAGCTGACGCATGGACTATTCATATTGTCTCTCACCTGTGCCTCATGTATAAAAAGCACCGTGTGCGTCACCGTATACAGTGTCATATATACAGACAGCTTGATGGAGCCCAGGTGACTAATGCGACCTCTGAAAGAAAAAGAGAATCAATATCAGACAATTGGTATGGATTTCTGTCAAATGAGAGCAGATTGAATTCTGATCACCAGCAGGCTGTGATGTTCCACATAACATTCCATGTAATGGCTCTGGCAAGGACAGGCACATCCACTGTGATCTCAAATTTTTTTGGGCAATCTGTGAATTCACTGGTGGATGAAGATATCTTGGGCCTCAGTAATTACTTGAGATGTCGTCATCCATCTCTTTCCACAGACTCCAGCCCTTAGATTCCTACAGTAACCATGTGGATAATACCATGGTTAATATTACAAGTATAGAATCTGTTATCTGTAAATCCATTATCCAGAATGCTCCATTTTATCCAAATAATCCATATTTTTAAAAATTATTTCCGTTTTCTCTGTAATGATAAAACAGTACCTTATACGTGTTCCCAACTAAGATATATAAATTAACAATGGTGTGTGGCTCTGTTCCTTAAGCAAAAATCATAGATCAAATAAACGGAGAAGTGGTCTCATCCCAGGAAAACCCCAGTCCATGGGTTACCAATCATTTTTGGAGTATGAGAAAAATTCAAATGGGAAGAGACCAACTACTAGTAAAGCAGTAGCTCGAGTGATTATAAAGTTAAAAAGACTTTATTAGGACATGCATTAGCCTGACACGTTTCATACCTAAATGGGCTAACAGGCTAAGATATAATTAATCTTTATTGGAAGCAAACCAGTCTATTGGGTTTATTTAATGTTTACATGATTTTCTAGCAGACAATGTATATAATCCAAATTACGGAAAGATCCAGTTCCCGAACATTCTAGATACCGGTCCCATACCTGTAGTACTTTTGCACTGAGTTGAAGCTGAAAGGAGAACTAAACCCCCCTATACCAAAAGCCCCCCCATAAAATTTCAGGCTCTTCGTATTGTCTTTGAGGCTCTTCGCTAACACGCGCAAATCGGCGTTGAGACCTGTAGACAATACGAAGAGCCGGAAGATGGCGACCGGGAGCTGCGCTGCGCTTCTCTGCATTTAAGGGTCAGATTTTTTTTTTAAAGGGTTTTATAACTAATGCACATCACAGGGAATGAGAGGGGAGGGGGCAATGCCTGAAAGTTTAGGTTTTTTTTTAGTAGGGGGGGTTAGTTCTCCTTGAATTGATAGGCCAGTGTGAAAATTCTCATTGCTCTGGTCCCAATGATGAAAATTTGTTCAATTAAAGGGGAGGGGACAGGGGTGATGACTGTCAGGGGGCCTAAGGGTGCCCGCAATGTAAATCCGGCCCCGATGGCAGCAAGATAATATGATGACTGAATAAAGAGTGGGTAGAAGACAAAATTATGATTTTTCTTGATTACCACTAAGCGGTGCATTTACTTCCTTTGTTTCTAATTCTGTCCAAAAAGTCTGCTTATAATTCACCACTGCATAAAGCTATGGTAAAGCAACATGTTTTGAGTCAGTAAAGTGTGGGTAAATGTTTTATTTGAAGACTTTTTCTAAAAAAAAGCAACATTGGTAGGAGGGGTGCTACTGATTAGTGATGCTCTGTGCTGTCTCGTGTAGTTAGGGTGACACAATGTGATGTGTGTCCATTTATCACCTGGTAACAGTGAATCCTTTTCCCAGAAGGATCAGCATCAGCAGAAATATCAGGAAACTGGCAGAGAACAGGAGTTTGGCTGAAAGACAGAGCACACAGTGTTCATGTTGTACCTTTCACTTTCACTACATACCACCTACGTAGCTCCTATAAATCTCATTAGTTGCATTTAAGCTTCAACATGTTTAGATCCGGAGCTAGAGAATGGCTGAGAATGGGAGGCATTGCAAAGAAGAAAGTGGAAAATGACAAAGCAGGAAGATTGGGACTTCCAAATTTATACAAAAAATGAACAGGCACTGAGGATGCCCATACTGTGGTCCTCCAGCTGTTATAATATATACAACCCAACATGGGTAGATTTTAATAGAATTTGATCCTGACAACTTTTGACTGATATTAGGAATTATAGGAAATGTAGAGCATACTATTTTATACACTATTCATATATCAAATAGACATAGTCAGGCCCCTCTGAGTTTTAGGAATGTGTTTCTGTTTATGTATTGTAGGCAATAATCTGTCAGACCTGTCATCAACAAACAGTAGACAGTGCAGGGACACAGACATGCACACAGGATACAAACATTATATACACACCTAGAACTTTGATGCTGCTGCTGCCAACTCCGTCTTGCGCATATTGGCCCCAGTAGACACAGAATAACAGCAGGCTGAGAACTGCAGGGAAAAAGAAACTCAGTCATGCACAGGATAGGAACATGTATTTGACAGCACAGAACCACGCTGGAAATGCTGAGAAATAAAGAGGTGAATGGTGCTAAGACAAGGTAGCGAGGGACAATGGTGAAAAGGTGATTTTAAAAAATGGTATTTCTACCTTAATAATATTTTGTTTTTCTAGATGATTCAAAATGTAGTTCTAATCAGCTTTTTAATGTACACTAATTGCACATTTTCAATCATTTTAAATGCACTGTAAATACAATTTATAAAACTATGACGATTTTCATTTATCCAGGTCATGGCATATCTAGTATAAGTAATTCTAAAAACAACTGGACTTGCTGAGTAATCATTGGACGTGTTCCAACGTGTGCCAACATATTCCAGGGTGCTGTACAATAGAAGCTATTGCTTCTGCCCCTACACATCTTGTCACTATCACATTTCCCAGTCACTGACAGGACTGCACCTCCTCCATTAAAGAGACGATGATTACAGGAGCTTCAGATTTGGTGCAGATCCATCAGTTATCCCTCAGCACCCATCAGTTATGGCTCAACACCCATCAGTTATCAAGCAGCCGTATCTGATGTGATAAACAGTGCCAGGATTCAAAGGCAGTGTGCCACCAGCGCTTTTAATTATAAATGTGCCATAGCCTCATGGAGGTGGAGAATAATTTATGAGAAAGGTAAAAATAGAAAAGTCAGTAATTTATATACAGACATTAAAATATATATATTGTGTGTGTGGGGGGTAGTTAATGGATTCACTACAGATTAGCCCCTCTTTTCCTGTCTTCTGAAGTCATTCCCTAGACAAACCCATTCCCAATTTAATACCTTAGCCACAAATACAGTGGGCTTGTATATTGTGTTAGTATAATAAATGCCTCTGCTGTACTGTGTTGGGTTTATTTTTAGGTGTATTGCTCATTAATAACTGTAACTTCTAAAGGAGCTGACTGAATGAAGATACAGCTTCTGGCTCCCCACCAGCTGTGCTGCCTTTCCTTTAATCCCAGCATGTTCAACTACATAGGCTCGTATGTAAACTTGCTTTGTGGATGGTGGATCCAGGGGGAAGGCAATTGTCAGGCAATGCAGGTCAGTGTGTGATCTTGCTCCTAAATATTCCCTTTGTTCTAATATTATAGATTAAGCATGGTAAGGAACATAACAATGAACACGCAAACCATCGCTTTATGGATGCTGAGGAATTGAAGAAACAAGTTAGTTACTTGTAACTATTACTGGTTAGTTTGTAACTATGACATTATTTATTAATCTTAATAGAGAACAGCCATTGCTGCAAACTGTAACAACATGAAACTGGCAACTGATTCTAGGGGCACAGATGTCTTTAGAAAATACCTTTGTAAATGCAATTGTTAGGTTATATCTTGAAATCAGGGTAAGGAACATAAGACACAGAGACCAATGTTTTACCCATGAGCCACATTAAACACTATACATTGTCGGGGAACCACACAAGCAATGGGGTTGCCAAATAAGGGCAGTGATTGGCTATTTTATAGCCCCATGTGGACTGGCATGAGATTCTGCGCTGAGATTCTGATTGGCAGTTACCTTGCGTCCTGATGAGTGACCTTGTGCTCATGAGCCACTGGTTAGGGAATCACTGGTCCAGAGATATGGTAGGCAATCATGACCTTTTCAGCACTGGTTAATAGACTTAGTAAGCTTCAATCATTTCTATACAAAAGATAGTCTATAGAGAACGTGTATTTGTAGTTGTGGTTACTCAATATAACCCAAACTATAACATAAAAATGAACTTACGGATCCATTTATATGGTATACATAAGATCAAAGTGCAGAGCAAAAGGAAATACACTCCCATGTCCTTACCCTCGACTCCAGCTGCTGCCATAAACATTTTGTAAGTGGTGTGTAAAAGCTGCCGACCCCTCAAAATATCTGTTAGGAAATATTATATGCATGTAAGACATAACCAGACCTGAGCAGAAGACACATATCCATAATAACCACTACAAAACACACATCCAATAAAAAAACATATTGGCAGAGAAACATTCACTTCAGAAGAATAATATACAGTGTACCCCAAACTACAAATGTTTATTTTTAAATTTAAGTCAGGGTTACCATTAAGGATTATAGTGGACGTTTATGGAAGTAAAGAGCAATTTTTAACCACAATGCAGCCTTCCCCCCCCCCACACACAATTCCAGTGTCATTGGAGGAAGTGGGAAGCAGCATCCAACAAAATTGTAGTCAATGAGTCAAAACTAATACAGTTGTGCTTGTCTTTTGATAAAAATCGGGTTTAAGTTGCAGCTAAAATATTAATAGTAGAGGTGCCATTCAGGCTCCAGGGTTCCCTAGTGTCAATTGGAACACTAATGCTCCATTCAGTAGAGAAGCCGGGGCAGGCTTCCTGGTGCTGAAGTGCAAGGAGCATGTTTGGATGCAAGTACTTTTAATAAATGGCATCAATGCATCCATTTTAGTGAGGTCACACTTGTAAATAAGCTGTTACACATCTTTTCACATAATTTTAGTTTGTGTAAAATTGTGTATCTCAAATGGCTTATATAGGCCTTACAAACATTGAACCCTGCATGTACTATACGCATCATAATGGGCTATGCTCACAGTAAAGCTAGACATTGCACTAGGCACATGCATTAAGTCACTCTCTACACAAACATTGTGTGTTAAGCTGGCCATAGATGTTAAGATTTTTAAAAGATCCGATCATCATCGCGAGACCACGATTATCTCGGCACGATCGTACGAACTGTCCATCAACTAAAAAGACCAATTTGTCAGGAAAACAAAGGGGAGCTGCCCGCTTGGCCCTGCAAACATAGATAGATTGCACTGGGACCGACAAAGATTTTTTAACCTCGCCGACCAATTTCTTGACAGATGTCGGCCGAAAAATCGCAAGAGTTTCGATCGTCGAATCCCACTAACCGCACGATAATTTAGAAAGAATTGGACGGACTTCGCTAAAATCGGTCGTTTGGCAAGTGAAATATTGGGGGGACCTTAAGTCACTCTCTACACACTATATACAGCAGTTCATTCACTTGAGTAACAAGATACTCACAGCCAAAATAACATGACAGCAGCAAGATGAGAATGAAGATTACAAGGAAGGTGATATCGGTCTCTAGGATCCCTGTTGAACACACAAAGAAACAGAATGTTGACCATAAAAGTGCAGCTTGGAAACGGTGTACTCTTCCAGTAGCCCCATGAGATTAATGCATGGTTGTCCTTGCAATGTTCAGTGTGATATTTTGCAAAGATAAATTGGCAGGTATGTTAAAGAACAAACCATGTACAGGTATAGAACCTGTTATCCAGAATGCTAGGTATCTGGGGGTTTCCAGATTACAGCTGTTTCTGTAATTAAGTCATGTAAATATGAAATAAACCCAATAGGCTGGATTAATTATACCTTAGTTTGGATCAAGTACAAGGTACTGTTTTATTATTACAGGGAAAAAGGAAATCATTTTCAAAAACTTTGGATTATTATGATGAAATGGAGTCTATGGAAGATGGCCATTCTGTAATTTGGAACTTTCTGGATAATGGATTTCTGGATAACAGATTCTATACCAGTACTTTTACTAAGACCTGTTGAGTGGCCAACGCTGCACTACAGTGCTTGATCGATACGAACCAGTTTGTCATACTTGTTCCCAAAAAGCAAAGAAGCCAGGGAAGTTGGTGGGTTCCCTATTCTAGTAATAAATATTGTCTTGTAAAGCATAGTCAAAGCTTAGAATGTGCAATAGAAGCCAGGTCCAGTGTGGGCCATAGCTTCCAAGACAGGATTAAGCAAAGCAAGGTGGCCAAACCTTCTGCTCTACTCTGCTTTTTGGAAACAAGTAAGATAAGTAAGACTCGTACAACCATCCAAATTGTTAAAACGCAAACTGAAAGATGGAAATACTTATTCAATTATTATCATACATATCAAGCGGACTTAATATTCTCTGTAAAGGCAATTACAATGGAAAGCAGTAAGAATTTGTTTAACTTCTTGCTGTTCTTTGGTTCTAACTTGTGAATCAACATAGCAACTGGTTGTTTTTTAAATCCATTAATCTGCTGGCTTGTGTTACAATGTTTTAAGACTAACAAGGTAGAGATTAAAAACAGCCAGACATATACTGCTTTCAGTAGCAATTGTATTTTAAAAAATAACTTTAAAACCTTTGAAAATGTAATGAAAGTATATTGGGATGCTGATGAGAATCCCATTTTCTTTCATTATTCAAAAAACAGTTTTTGTAGTCTAGATCCCCTTTAATAAATCAGGCTCATATTCTCAACAATGTCAGCGCTGGACAGCAACCAGTTCCCCAGTTAAGAACCATGGAGAGCTGTCTACTATTTGTTATTGAACACACACTACCTACAGGAATCCATTTATAGACCAGTCACAGGTGGTGGGGCTTTCTGGCTATATAAATTAGCCACAGCTGGTGGGTTCCATGCCTATATGATTAGCCACAGCTGGTGGGCTTCCTGGCTATGTAGATAAGCCACAGTTGGTGGGCTGTCTATTCCACATGTTGTAGCCATACTTGGGTATATAGTAAGAACAACATTAGCAGACTTATTACAGGATTAAAAATTGGCAGGCGTATATAAGCTTGGGGATTTTATGGCCAATACGTATCCATAAATTTAGAAATATTTCAGTCAATTTAGGATGTTCTGAAATGACCACAATGTCTTCTATTTTTGCCAGTTTTACCCCAACATATATTCAAACACATTATTCTGTTGTAAGAATTTGCATGTGCCCTCTCAGCAAAACAGGCTGCTGCCCAAGAGTGCAAGATACATGATGTTTATCCATTAAAGTGCTTTGATAGCCAGTACAGTATTAGGTTTGTTGAGGGGTTGAAAATGACAGGAGCCAAAAATAAAGGTGCAGATAAAGTATTCATTGGCAGCCGTAATGATACTTACCAAATTCATCTGCAGAAAAGTGCCGTGTCCAGAATGATTTGCCATTTGTGAGAGTCATCTCATATTCCAACTGCAGCCCCTCCCCCTACAGAAAGTGTGATAGTGTGTAAGAAATTGAGTAAGAATTTGAAATATGGGTCCCTCTATAGACAAATACCATCACAACATGGCTGCATTCTTGTGTAACAATGCAGAACCAGAGCCTATTGCCTTAAATAGAGACAGGCCACCCAAGCCACAGACCATTACCTTGTAAAGACAGAACTATAACTGCAACTTGTTCCCAAAAGAGGCAGAAAGAATCAAAACCACAGTCCTTCCCTAAGGGCAGAGACACATGTGAAGATTCGGGGAGATTTAGTCGCCCAGCGACTAATCACCTCTCCTTCTGGCGACTAATCTTCCTGGCGGCCAGAATCTAAATGGCGGGCAACTTGGGGCAACTTCGGAAAATGAAGTGCTCTTAGTGCCATCCCACCATTGATTTAGATTCTAGCCGACGGGAAGGCTTTTCGGGGAGATTTGTCGCCCGAAGGAGAGGCGATTGGTCACCGGGCGACTAAATCTCCTCAAATCTTCCCGTGTGTCTCTGCCCTTACATATGGAAACAGACAAACCAATCTCAAAACAAGGAGCCAAGAAAAATAATAAAAAACGTCTCTATCAATATAGATATTGTGTTTTTGTCTACACTGTGTTCCACTTACACCACACTTGCTGAGCGCAATATACCACCATCTCTCACGCACAGACCGGAAACTTCTTCCGCTATTACAGCTCAAATAACTCTGCCCGGCCTCCTTTATCACCTGTTGGGACAAGGCACAGAAACAGAAAAATAAGAAGTAGAAAGAAAACCAACAGAAGAGGCAATGCAACAAGAAAATGGATTAAACACAGTCAAGACTTATTCATGCATTAGTGTGCTGAGAGATAAGGAACAATAAGGAATTCATTACAGGTTACATAACAGTGTGTAATACCATGGCAACACAATAGCCTTACCTGACATCCAGACCAAACATACTGCGTTGTTAAATTAATGACCTGGTTGTTCTCTGGACGGATGACAGATTCCTTCATCAAACAATCCTGTAAACAGAAGGGGTATTTTTATCTTGAAGACATCCTGATATTCTATAACTCCTTTGTGGTGCTGATCAAACAATGACTTGTTTTATCTGTAGCACAAATCATAGCCAGTAACCTTGGCCTTAAGCTAAAATGGGTCACCACTGCCAGTGACAAATATGCCAAGTCATATTTCACCCAGCCCTTGAAAAGATCAATCCAACAGATCCAACAATGTTGGACCACTGGGTTTAAAGGAACAGTAATTCAACAATTATGCATCCGCACACACCAGTTTTTCTGCAGTGGGGAAACCCCCTTTCTTTTATTTATATTCACCACCAATATCAACGTTTCGGGGGGTACAACCTCCCTTCGTCAGGATATAAGTCCAAATGTGAAAAAACACCTTTAAAGGCTAAGAAGTGGAGTTAAAGGGAAAGAAAAAGAGAAATATAAGAAAGAGACACTATTAGCAAAGCATTTCTTTGATATTAAACATAACATATCGCAGTTAAGGTGGCAAATCTTGGAAGTGGTTCGAAAAGATGAAGGTAATGATTTTAAAAGGAGTCTTTTGAGGCGTGAGGCCTTTTGGATATGGCAACTCAAAACGCTAACTCCAAAGGGTCTCAACGAAAAACTACAGTTTAGCTTGCTTTTTATGATTAATTGCAAACATTTTCCCCCACATTGTTTTTTCCCCTAATTTATTCTTTCCATTTTCCATTTTCTATTTTTTTCACAGATAAGAAATGTCAGGTGATAGAGAAAAAGTATTATTAACAACAAAGGTAGAAAAAGACTTTATTGTAAAAATTGATTTTATTGTATGAAAATAAATGGTATGGGTCTAAGCACAGGAGTATATTAATTGAGGGTATAGTCACAACACTTCAAATAGTAGTACATGAAAACTCTTTTTATATAAAAAAAACTTTTTTAGATAATTTAAAACACTATTTATTGGCTATATACTATGAATATTATATAAAGATTGAAACCTGAAGGGGATATTAAGGCAAAATGTTAATTAGATCACATGTAATGTTGTAGGCGGAGCTAAGCCTATAAAGGTGTTTTTTCACATTTGGACTTATATCCTGACGAAGGGAGTTTGTACCTCGGTAAATAAAAGAAAGGGGGTTTCCCCACTGCAGAAAAACTGGTGTGTGCGGATCCATAATTGTTGAATTGCTGTTGCTGGAGGGCCTTGTCGGGTCGGCGGATAACCAGCACCACTAGAGCAGCGAAAGTGAGTAAATTTCCGGGTGTGCGGTGTAATCACTTTAATACTATTTTAAAGGAACAGTAACACCCAAAAATTAAAGTATATTAAAATAATTAAAATATAATGTACTTCCATGCATAGCCTGGGCCTCCTTGGCAGCTCCGCTCATCAAGGGGGGCCTCGCCCTACCCCACCTGTGTTACTACTTTCTTGCTAGCTTGCTGGTCATTGGAACTAACGGAGTATACAACAGTTTTTATTAAAAGTCATCTTGGGCAAGAAACAGAGAAAGTCCCTCAACTAAATATTTCCTATACATTTACTGGAGCTAAAGGTCATTTATACAGTATACAACAGAGACAGCTAATAATCTGACAATCTTAAAGGGGTTGTTCACTTTCAAACACTTTTTTCAATTTAGTTGGTTTAAGACAGTTCACCAGAATTAAATACTTTTTCCAATTACTTTGTATTTTCTATTTGTGGCCGTTTTTATAATATTGAAGAGCAAAGTTAAAGCAGCTCTTGGGGGAAGGGGGGTCGCCAACTCTTTAACTGTTCTAAGTTGATACATTTAGTTGAAACATTTGTTATCTTTGTCCCTGCTGAGCAGAATCCATGAGTTTTATTAAAGGCGGTCATTAGAATTGATACAATAGTTGCTAATATTCCACAGATACTCCTGAGAAATGTATCAACTAATTGTACCAACTACATGTAGCAAATTGTAACAGTTCAGAATCTGCTCCTGGATCACTGAGCTGCCAGACTGACACACTAGAGACGGGAACATTACAATTTAAACTTACATTTTGGGAAAGCGGTAAATAATAAAAGAAGGAAAAGCTGAAATAAGTCTGAAAAAACTGAAAAACAGTGTTTGGAAGGTGAACAACCCTATTAAGCAATAAAGTTGCAAGATAAGTAAATGTTTAGGAGAACATCTTAAATTGCACCAGAGTGCTGGGGTGCCGGTTATTAACACCAGATACTGATGCCACTGGGATACTGAGCCAGAAGGACCAATAACTTAAATAGAAAATCTGGGCAACTGCAAATTGTATACTGAAAAAAAAGAAAAGGATTCAAGATTGAGAACAAGTAAGTTAAATTAAGTCACTACAAAGCTGGTGAAGGACTGTAAAGCGCAGGAGACCTTTTTGGACCACTCCAGATAAGAAAAGAAAATAGAAAAAGTCAAGAATTCTGAGCCTGGAAAATAAAGCAGGTTTAGGATTCTATATTGATTTTTCATTTTACATTCCACAAAGATAAAGAGTCACAACATCGCATGGCAATTCAGGAGCTATCCATTATCATGACACCTGCATTTATTCTGGACTGGAAAATTTTAGAGGCTAAATAAGGGCAAGCCCTAAAGTTGCTACAAGATATATTGTGGGTTTTTAATATACTATTGGTGACATGTAAGAGAGAAGGGCAAACACCAGCAGTATTTAATAGAGACGCAAGCCAGAATCACAATGAGTATCCAGCTGTAAATCTTTGGTAAAACCTCATGTGAAACGCACAATGTAGTATATTTCTGATGGCTGCAAAAAGGCTTCATAGGTTTTCTATGGGACCTATAGTCTATCATGTCCTTAAAGGCAACTCTCAACCCTACTAATTTCATTTATTTCATGTATGCCTATAATGTAGAACAACAAATCATTTCCCATGTGAGGAAACGTTCAAAAACCCTGTTTTACTCACATTAAAATAACTGTTTACCAGGATGTCTAAAGGCAGTGAAAACTTTGCACAAGACACGCTCCATTAAGTAAAGAAGGCATCTATTATTAGTGAAAAGAGGATCTCACCTACAGCATGGGAGGTCAACGTATGCTGCTGAAAGTAAATTCTTTTTCTCTAATAATAGATGACCGCTTTTGTCTCTCTGCCTTGAACATGCATACACTGGACTATTTTCATGGAAGGATAAAAAGATACTCTCAGCACAAAAATGTTGCTTATTTTAATTTAATTTTGTTTGCACTTTTCTCAATGCCAGGCAGTTTCCTACTAAAACTCCCAGTTGTCATACAATGTCATTTCACTTGGCATTGTTTTCCTTTGTGTTATTAAACTCACCTATCTAAACCATTTTGGTAATTAATTATGTTAAGAGCTTAGACTCTTAAGCTGGCCATAGACGCAAAGATCTCATCGTACGAAACGAGGATTCGTACGATTTTCGAACCGCGTGTGGACAGTCCCGACATTTTTCGTCCGGCGGAGATCGGTCGTTTGGTAGATCGGACAGGTTAGAAAATTTCTGTCGGTTGCCGATAATATCTCTGCGTGTATTGCCGATCGTACGATTTTCAGTGGGAGACTGTCACTAGCTTTGTCTATCGTACGATTGCTGTCAGGGGCAGAACATCGGCTGATCTGTTCTTTAACTACTTTATTTGGTCGGAATGGTAAGACTTTGATCTGAATGGTTAATGGCAGGTCGGGAGATGGGAAAGTCTGATTCGTACGATCGGATCTTTGCGTCTGTGGCCATCTTTAGGGGCACATTTATCAAGGGTCAAATTTCAAATTCATGTGAGTTTTTTAAAACTCCCATAAACTCAACTAATCTAAATGTATTAATAAAATCAAATTTTTCCAACTTGGACAAACTGAAACGACCCAAAAACTTGAATCGAATGAATTATATCAAACTCGAATTTGAGTTTTTGCTCCGAAAAAAAAATGGAATGTAAGGAAGGCTGCAAATATCTCCAAATTGATCACTGGAGTTTGTTTTAAAAAAAAAACTCAAATCGAGTTTGGATAACTCCCTAGCCGAATTTGAGAGTTTTGACCAGAAAAAAAATTCGACCCTTAATAAATCTGCCCCTTAAAAGTGTCACGTTGGGTTGGATATCAATTCTGACCACTTTTGTCAGAATGCTCAATTAAATATGCTTTTTCCAAATAATATCTTGAAAACAGTTATATATAATAGCTATTACAGTCTATTAAAAGCACATGCAAAAATGTAAAATGTTGTACTAAAAGTAGAATGCATCAAATCCACTATTTTGGGATTCTGCTGAACCCCCAAATCATTTGTAAAAGATTCGGTTGAATGCCAAAGCAAATCGGAATCCCAATATGCATATGCACATCAGGGCCGTGAAGGGGAAAAAAAGAGAAGTTAAAATGTTTTTGCTTCCTTGTTTTCTGATGAAAAGTCATGTGATTTTAAGGATTTGGACTTGGTTCGGCCAGGCACAAGGATTCCTCTGAATCCTGACAAAAAAAGGCATAATCATGGCAGAATACCAAAACAAATCCTGGAGTTAGTGCATCCCTAACTAAAGGGGAGGCTGAACTGATGGGGTAAAATTTAAGATGATCTATTGACACAAGGGCAATTTTCAAGTTAGCACTGAGCATATATTAGCACTTACACACTGAGCATATTTAGAAACACTGGGCAAGTTTGCACATAGGCAGTAGCCCATAGCAACCAATCAATAATTAGCTAGCTGCAGCTACAACCATGAAAACAAATATCTTATTGGTTGCCAAGGGTTACTGCAAAGGTGCAAATTTGCTCAATGTTTATAAATTACCCTTATAGGCTAAGAGTGGACGTGGTAGCACTAACCTTGTTGTCCTTCTTGTACACAGCCGGCCACTGGGAAGGATCATCAAAATAAAGTAGTATGTTTTGACAGCATTTTGCCTGCATATGAAAAAGACATTCATGTTTTACCAACACAGCTCACCATTGTTTTATGTATAACAGAGACAGGGCTGAGAGTCAAAATAGACCCTGGCATTTCAGGTGCACAGAGTCTCAATCAGCCCACACAAAGGCCCAAACAGCCCCCACCAGCCCACTAAATACTGACTTTCTATGGCACCTTATAGCAGCCCCTCTGGCATTAGCCAGAACCCACAGATTGCCAGTCCGGGCCTGGACAAAGAATGCAAAGAACATAGAGAGGAAGGAGTATATAACACACAAGCAAAGACTCTCTGATAAGACCATTAGGGAGATAATGATCTATGAAATACCTGTTCCATGGAGATAGCTAGCCTAATACACCTAATAGCACATTTAATCATATGTGAAGTATAAGTGGACTTACCTCTGGATATTTAAATTTAAATTCCAGGCGACCAAAATCTGACAAGAAACAGAATCGTGTAAGAAATACCCAGTCCTATAAAAAAAAGGGATAAAAGTTATTTGTATAAATATTTTCCTATTTTTCGCCTACTGTAACTTCAAGCAGGTAGGCACATGTATTTTATTCACTGCCGGGTTTCCACAATAAAAATACAGTATATTTATATTCATTTATATGTGTGTCTATAAATGTAAAGGTAAAATACATTCAGCTTTTATATATCCTAATGGTTTGGTTTAAACCTTTCACTCCTAAAGGTGGCCATACACTATTAGATCCGCTCGTTTGGCAAGGTCACCAAATTAACCCGATATGCCCACTAACGGCGGGACGATATTGGATTAAAACAATGCGAATTGGCGCTGACGGGTCGCAGGACCTCATCAACTAGCCAATGCGGTCCTCAACCAAGGAAAAATCAAACCTGCCCGATCTATATCTGGCCTGATATCTATCAGGGGGACCTGTCAAAAGCCCCCACACAAGAGTAGATAACCTGCCGAATAGGTCTAAATGACTGATATCGGCAGCTTTAATCTTTTAAGCAATCTGGTTGCTAGGATCCAAATTACCCTGGCAACCATGCACTGATTTGAATACGAGAATAGGAGAGGGACTGAATAGAAAGATGAGTAATAAAAAAGTAGCAATAACAATACATTTGTAGCCTTACAGACCATTTGTTTTTTTAGAGGGGGGTCAGAGACGCCCATTTGAAAGCTGGAAAGAGTGAGAAGAAAAAGGCAAATAATGATAAAACTATTAAAAATATATAATGAAGACCAATTGAAAAGTTGCTTAGAATTGGCCTTTCTATAATATATAAACAGTTACCTTAAAGGTGAACCACCCCTTTAACTCAGGGTCTTCTAAATGATTATTTAACATGGAGGCACCAACTAAATGGTATATACGGCTTCAAAACCCACACGGCCTACTCTCATCACCTGTTTCAGTGACAGAATTTGTGGAATTGATTTAATCTATCTCTGAAAATGGAGTAGCTAAAATCCTTCCATGTGTTCACTACAATAACTACTCACTAATTCTGATTCCATTACAGCTGTTTAGCATACTCTCATGCCTATTGTACCAGGACTATAGGCTAAGAATGGGCCCGATTCTAGAAACAATGGTACACAAAAAGCACGCGGGCCTTGTCACTGTAGCATCTTACCTTTTCATGCTGCACCTAACACACCTATACCTTTGTGTCTGTAGTGAACAAGGCACAATAAAACCTGCAATAAACAACTGCCTGGCTTTCTATCTTGGCAAACAACATTTTTCTGAAAGTAGCTAAAGATTTATTTGTTGCCTTTGCTACAGGGGCTTTCTTTAGTACTGGCACAGCCAAGGTCAAGACAGAGCATGCAAGGTCTCACTATTTATATGAAGTAGGACTCTCAAACCTAATTCTCTTCAACTCCTATTAATGATAAAACATTCCGCATCCTCCACTAGAAAAAAGGAAATAGACATGTAGACACTGAAGCTAAAGCACCAGGGGTCACAAGTGTTTTGTTCACAGTTGCCCCTTGTTAATTATGTTAGCCTTGGCCTTCCATGCCAAAATCCTTTACTCCAATGTTTCACATGAAACCCAGCCAGCTAAATAGTAGCTCCTGCCAACAAAATTAACCTCTTTCTTATAACTACTATGGTCTCTTCTTCTCGCCATGGTAACCAACACATAAGAGTGACTGTCTATATTTTTAAACATGACATTCAACATCAAGAGATATTAAAATGTTTGTTACACTGAAATAAAAACCCCTAAATGCAGTCTACATATAACTACTTCTTCATCATTTCTATGAACTACAAGAAAAATGAAGAGGCTAAAGAATCAATAGAGAAAAGAAATGGGTAATTGTACAAAATATAACCACAAACCTTAACTTGTATTGTGTTAGAAAGTTAGTTCTCCATCATACAATCGAAGCACATCACATATTTCCACCAAGAACCAAAGCATATATCATTGGTTATACGTAACCGATAAACCGCATTATTAATAATGAACCCTACTCCTATATAATCACACGGAAGAAAATTAGTAGGAACAGCAAGATAACTTTAAGCTCTAGTCCAATTTCTTCTCCCAGTAAGTACACTCAGGAGAGCTAATCTTGCACAAAAAAAGATGTAATGTATGGGAAAATGATGGTTGAGAAGTAAATAAAGTTACAAAGAGAGTGTTGTGCACATTTTCCAAACATAGCCCTTTTTCAAAGGCATTAGAACACCAGATGATGATATGGAGATAGTGCTTAAAGAGATACTGACACCAGAAAATAACTTTTTTTTATATCCATCATAACATTATCTTTGCATGCTATTTACAATTTTGCCGTAAAAGTATTTGCCTGATGCTTTTACATTACTTTTCTTTCTCCCGTGTTCTTCTATGAGTCGGCTGCCATATTTGTGCAGCAGCAGTCGGTTAGATTACTATTCTGAAATTGTTCGTGTCAGTATCACTTTAAAGTCTCCTCGCTGTTTATAATTTGCTTTCCTACTAACTGTGATGATATAGAATAAAATGGGAAGGAAAAAATGATCATTTGGAATAAAGTTTTCTTAACCTCAGAATCCCAAATTTAATTAAAAGCTTTGAGCCAAGAATTGCCATGCTTCAGCTGACCCTTGAGTAATTTACCAGTGGCACTGGCAACAGCACCTTATTAAAAGCATACAGAAGTGTCTGTTGAGGAAGTCGCTGTTCGGAAGTTCCTCACCAGCACACCCAGGCCCCTCCATGTAATTCCATCCAGTGCTCACTAAACGGTGGGGTCCAGCACCCCCGCCAACACTTGAGAAAGACAAAAAGTACAGCAAAATGTGGCAATTACAAGCACGGCTCTCACCCTTCACGTGTTTATTTGCAGAAAAGTAGGAAATGAGTAAGTGCATAAGACGAGTGAAGGATGATGATGAATGAGATAGCCCTAGTTATATTTTTGAGGATGTTTGCTCAATAATAATTAAACTTGGAAAAAAAACAGATAATAAAATTTGGAGTTTTTAGGAATATCTCGAATTTTTTTTTATCTACTTTGTGGCCTAAATAAAGTTATTTTACTAGCCTGTTTGTAGAATCTGTGAGTGCCTGCCATTTTCTCTTTTGATCAGATACCTTCACCTTGAGCTGTGGGTCTGGGGCATGAGCACCCTGGCCCCACATATTACTGGTGAGATACTAACTTTTCTAAGTTTTTACATTGGGATTTTTCGTATATGTATTAAAACTACCTCGAATGTATTGAGTTTTCAAGTGAAAACCAGCTTCAAACACCCCAAAACTCGTGAAGGTTTAAAACATCTTCAAATGGTTAAAGGGACAGCTGCCATTGAGGTTTACATGAATTTCGACAAGGTTTAGAGTATTTTTGGGTTTTGACTTTTAGCAGATTCGGGGCATAATAAATCTTTTTCCTCTAAAAATTTGAGTTTTTTCTGAAAAAAACTTGCATTTTTAAAGAAAAAAAAATCAAGTTTTAATAAATAACCCCCAAAGTCTATGTCCAATAAATTTTGAGTTAATTCCGACTTTTATGCCTTGTATCTAACAGATTCTACAGACAAGTAGAACAGGATCTTGTTGTCCTTGATAATACTATTCTCCCTTCATCATAATCCTACAAAATCAGAAATACAATCCTTCAATAATTTAAGATCTGATGATTCCATCGTTATCCCATCATTTAGAAAATTCTTGTTAACACACAACCTTTTTGACCATAAATATTATCTCCAGAAGCAAGGGACTACCGGCAAACCTATACATAGTGAAAACATATGTAAAATAACAATAACATATAATAATCATTATATATATAACTATTCTATATTATTATAGAAACAATGTGTAGCAAACACAATCTTGCAGGTCACATCATCCCAATCTGAAACATTTGGTAAGTAATATTCCGGTAGGCTAGTTTTTACAACTGAGGCACCCATGTTCTGAGCTTTATGATACTGTGCTACAATCTTGTCACTTAATAGATAGATATGATGATATGTCCTTACTTATTTGGGAATTTAAAAAAACATTTTACGTACTTCTCTTCTTAAAAGATAATAGTAATTAGGGTCTGGGTAGGCCTAGAGTTGCATTACTATCACAAACACCAATGCGCTTTTTTTGATGTACTGGGCACAATGGTGGAAGAAACTGTGGAATTTGGAAAAGTTTGTTTGCATTTGCATTTTCCACACTACTCATTCGTTACTAAATTCCCTTTCAATATTTATTTTGTTTTGGTAATTGCTTGTATTTCCCACAGTAACTTACTGTCTATTTATCTGAAAAAGATGCCATGCAGCCAGAAACACTGAATTCCAAAAGTAATAATCTGACTGCACCATCATAGCAGCTCTTTTTTTTTAAAAGGTATTTATTTTTTTCCAACTTCCAGAAGCATACAAAATAAAGTGCATACAGGAAAAAAGTTATTACAGATATATTGCATTTCGTATCTCTGAAAGCCGTATTTTGATTTACAACCTTGGGATCCCCAACAAAGAGGTAGGTGACAAGAGTAGAGAAAGAAAGGAGAAGTAGAAAAAGAAGAACAGTGTAGAGAAGAAATAGGGGGGGGGGTGGACCAATCTGCACAGGAAAACCATATGCAGAGTAGGAATTGGTGTTTGGACAATCCAAATAATGCTAATCAGCCAGGGTTTAAGTGGGGGCTTCAAGCCAGTCCATTGGTTGGGTCGGAATAGTTACAGTTCTATTAGTATAAGATTCGTTTCGCAACAACCAAAGTGTCCAGATTTTATTGAATTTCGTAGGGCACCCCCTTGCATAATAAATCTGTTCCAGAGCGGGCAGTGTTTGCTCCACCTGAGCTATCCAGAAGTGTAGGGTAGGAGGACTCTCGTCTTTCCATTTTATGGCTATTGCCCGTTTTGCATGGAACAGGAGAAAGGTGAGCAGAGTCCTTTCTGTTCCTGAAGAGGTAGTATCCTGTAGGTAGTTGAGTAGTAAAACCGTAGGGTGGAACTCCACTGGCATAGCCATAAGCTGAGTTATATAATCAGCTATTTCTGTCCAGAAGTGCTGGATTTGGGCACATTCCCAGACCATGTGAAAAAAATCTGCATTAGGGCTATTGCATCTGTTGCACTTGTCCGGGAAATCCGGATTCATTTTATGTAGAGTGTAGGGGGTATAATAGGCCCGGTGCAAGTATTTAAATTGAATAAGTCGGTCCCTGGATCTGTCATAGCAGCTCTTTAGTGGTACACACCATCACAGACTGTTTCCTGCTTCTTTCAGTGATATCTGACCTGAACCTTAGGTAATTTAATAGGGAGGTTGAACTCAGCACTCTGTATCTTCAACTCCCGGTCTCCCTATCAGACAAAGGTCATAGCTGAGCTGCTCCGCTGTGTGGTGTCTTTACAAAGTGACAGTCGCAGAGCATGGTCCCACAGAATTCCAATCAGACTGGCAGGCATAGCTATTTTATTGTTATCAAGATATTTTCCTCCATAAAACAGTATTACGCTCGACTGCTACAGATTTTTTTTTAACACATACCGTGTGCATTTCAAGCCACATTGAGGGAATTAGCCGGAGGTGCAAGAATTGCCTGCTGGTAGATTCACAAAGGCATAAAAAAAGATTGAAATAAGGAAAATAAACCCCAAAAAATATTTTAATTTATTTGTACATTTTTTGTGTTCAATTATCCATCAATGCACCAGCTTTTGAAGCTGGAATAAGTTTTGCAAATCACACCAATTTGTCAGAACAGTTTACCGTAAACTGCAATGTGTTGCTTTAATAATATTAATCCATTTTCATGGATAAAGAATCCTCCAAAAAAGAATGTGATCTGCATAATCAAATTTTAAGGAATAATCAATTTTATGTGCCTGGAATCTGTCTAAATCCTGAACCAAACCCACATATAGTGAATAAAGTACCCCCTCTTGTAAAATATAAGGATATTATAAGTTACCGAGGAGTTTCATGACCATATAAAAACATGAGGCCGAGTGCTTTTATACAGGTCATGGAACTCCGAGGTAACTTCTAATATCCTCATATTTTGCAACTGGGGGTACTTTATTTATTATAATACACAAATTTAAGTGTCATGTGACAGAAATGACATCAGAACTCACCGTTTATAACTGATGACATCAGAACTCACCGTTTATAAGGATATATTTTACAGGATATTTATGGCTTTTGTGTATTATATAGTGCATAAAGTACCCCCTCTTGTAAAATATAAGGATATTATAAGTTACCGAGGAGTTTCATGTAAAAACCATATAAAACACGAGGCCGAAGGCCGAGTGTTTTTATACAGGTCATGGAACTCCAAGGTAACTTCTAATATCCTCATATTTTGCAACTGGGGGTACTTTATTTATTATAATACACAAGTTTCTGTGAGTCATGTGACAGAAATGACATCAGAACTCACCGTTTATAACTGATGACATCAGAACTCACCGTTTATAAGGATATAATTTTTTAGGCCAAGCTGGCGTATGGAACCTAGCGTTAAAATATTTGATTGTCGTTAGAGGATTTTCTAGAATATAATGGCATTTTACTCCATTTTAATTCCATAACTGCTTTATTGAACTCCCCCCTAGTGAGAGATAAGTCTGAAAAAGCAGAACTTTGAGGTTTCTCGTTGAAAGAGCAATGCAGGTTTGCTTGCTTAGTCAGTATTAAACAATTAGAATCAGCAGAATCAGAATTTTTATAGAGCTAACAGCTGACACATACACTTTAATTGTAATTACAGGACAGACGTGACATTAGTACTCTCTACTCTAGTAATGCACTACGTTATTGCACAAAGGTTCAGTTCACAGATCGGTGACAGGCTTGGCAATCCCCTTATAAGCAGTTACATGGGATAATGAAACTGAATAATAATAAATATCTGTCATACTGAAAATATGTTCCACAATACTACAATTAGCACTTGGGCTATACAAACAATACATACTTATACATATGGAGGAAATGGTGACAGCCATATTCCTGGCGCACTGGCTCTAATCTGCATCTTAAATCGGCCCAAGTATGGCCACCTTTAGATGTATTTCCAATCCAGTTTGAGTTGTAGAGTGCACCCCTTAGGGCTCCAGCACTTGCAGCTGTGATCATACTAAACAAGTTCAGGTCTTAAAAGACATGTCAAAGGCTGTGCCAAAGTGTTAGGAACCCCCAGTTAATTTAGCCAAAGTGTTAGGAACCCCCAGTTAATTTAATCGCTAACATGGACACTGGGCCGGTGCTCCTGCCAGTTAAAAGTGCCATCAATCAGAGTACTATTCATTTTCCTGATGCCCCAGAGATTCTCTTTGCTGTCATACAACATACATAGTTGAATCAAACTCTTAAATGTTAATAAAAGTATGATTCTTACTCTACAGGTAGGTTCACTATTTATCAGGAGCACCAGCCTAAGGTCTAAGGTCAGCATTTATATTCACTGGGGCATGCCTAGCACATTTGAACATCCCAGTGAATATCACCTGTCCATTCAAGTATCATAAAACAAAATGTAATGGTATTTTGTTTCTATGACGGGCTTGCCCTATATGCTCGTAATAGTTCACTATACCAAGGCTAAATATACTGTACCATGCCATTCTAGATGTGTCTACATCTGTGTCTGCAGACCAGAGCAGTCAGCATCTATGGACATCACCATGGGCATCACCCGGGGCATGCTGCTGTCTTGAACAAGCACAATCTTCAGGGTTTTCTCTAAAATACTCCCAGAATTCCACGGTAATAGTACCCACTGAAAACTGCCACCTGGCACAGGTATGCTAACTTGCACTTGTACATAACTCTCTTTGCCAGTTGTACTGTAAACCCAATTGCAGGCAATAGTAAAGGGATTCAGTAATATGTGCAACGGGGGCACTGACGACTATCAATCAATATAAAGGGAGAGACTCTGTCTATGGCCGACACTGGCGGTGACTACTCAAGATGTAACTCACATAAATGACAGGGTCTTTTAACCTTTTATTGCGATAAATCTATCGTTACCATTGGGCTTTACAGTCACCTATGTAGCACGGTGTGCAATCTCCATGAGCTCTGTCAGTTGAGAATACATTCATGGTCACGAGTGTACAACACTCACACTTCACATTTCTCCCACAGTATCTAGCATTGACCTAGAACGTCCTAAATTGAAATCGATATGGTATGATTTATTGCCCTGGATCTGCAGCTGAGAGATCTTGCTTGTAGTTCATCAATCATTCATGAAATCTTCTTCTTCCGCCATGATGAAGTCACCGGTGATACATTCACGCTTAGCAGCCATCCTAATGTCACAAAACTCATGTCACACAACAGAAGAGCCTTTCTATAAATCATCTGGTCTGACAGAGAGACTTCCACTGACAACATGATAATTATTTCTTAAATACTGGCCATTGTTTTATTCCTCTTTTCTCGATCGCCAGCAACCCCCCTGCTGTACTTTCAGCTTCCCTCCGTCAGGAGCTTTTACCCTTTTCAAAAAGGAAATTCGACATTAATAGGGGGTGTCTGCTTCTCCCTCTCCAATTATGTTTTTATGCTCCCCCCCCCCAAACTAGTTGCTATGAAACACGTTCCGGCTCACTGATTGCCATGGTAACGACACCATGAGACTGGGAAAGAACCCAAAAAAAGATAGTGAGGTTGAAAATTGCAAGGAGGAATGAGAGAGACAGATAAAGGGGAGGAATCTAAACCTCAGAGCGGCGAAAGTTAAGCAGATACATTCCAGCACCCAGTTATATTAGCAGCCACCATGAGCAGCACATTGACTACTAAGTTGGAAGGGTCGGAAGCAAAATAGTAATACTGTCCAGCCAATGCCCTTTACTGTTAATCCACAACATGCTGTTCAACAATAACTAAAGGTGACATGTTGGGAGGTAATAATGAGTTAGACAAATTAGTTCCCATCTTGTAGAGTCCTGCAGCAAAAAAAGTGGGTACCCTGCGGAAGGAGGGTAGGATTTTCAGGTGCGGGTATAGATGCGGGTCGCAGGTCTGCAGGTCGCGGGTCTCATCTAAATTTCTTATCTTGTGTTATTGTCTATATTTTACTCCTTTTAAAATTTTACAAAACTTGTTTCTGTGCCCACCCACTTTTGATGATGTTACTTCCAGGTTTGCAGCAACATCACTTCCTGTTTGATGAAGGTCGGCGGCATGCGGATAAGGCAGTTGTGGGTCTGGGTCGGGTAGCGCATCAAAGTGGGTAAATATGCAGGTTGCGGTTCGGGTCCTAGAAATTGGTTCCGTGCAGGACTCTATCATGATGTCTCACTATGGCCTTCTTGCTGTACTATAATACCTACCTGAAACTGCTGATCTTACTATACATGGAGCACTTGGTAATAATCATCCCTATTTCAACCCCAAAAATCCCAGATCTGAAATGGTGTCTAGACTTAGGGTGACTGCTCTTCTGGGGAGGGGTCCAACAGCCAGATCATCAGACCTACACAACAAGGACCACATCAATGCCCAGCTGGGTTTTTAAAACTGCCTGATAGATATCTTGCTAGTTTTTCAGTCATCTATTTGGTCAGGCTGCTGGGAGGCTCCCATACATGGGCCAATTATCTGCCAACTTGGTCTGGATGGGCGAGGTTGGCAGCTTATACCAGCATGTTTATGGCCAGCTTTAATCCATCCATATACCATTAAGGACTGACAGATTTTTCCAATTATCTAAATATAAAATAGATCCCTCATTAAATCAAGATCTGTATAAGAAATAATCCAGAAGAAATAATCCCTTCAGAAGGTTCCACTGAAAGGGTTCCTTTGGGCCAATCACACATTTAATTTTTTTTGGGAATGTTAATGACACATTGATTTGAATCTTTTTGTGACCATCTGTGGAGAAGATCCATCTATTTTATGAGGCACCTTATTACTAGTAATAACCTACGGAATAGATGCCAATATTATCAATAACGAGACAGTACAGTTATGTTGTACCAATTTTGTATCCTAAACTCGGTACCAGTTGCAGACCAGCAAATTTTAGCTGCTGTTTGGCATCTATGCTGCTATGAGTTACTAGACCTAGGGCAGACAAAGGAGAACTAAAGCTTAACTAAAGAAGTAGATAGAAATGTTGTACATTATGTTTTGTACTTCTGTTTTTATTCTGTTATTACTTTGACCTCAGGCAATGCTATTTCATCAAAAACTGCCTGAATGCAAATCGGTCTAATGGCAGCCTGCTAGGAATCATGTTGTTTTTTTCAATTCTCCAAATTTAGTTCATCTAATTAAAAAATGAGATGAGAGCATTACTGTGCTTAACTTTATCACCTACATAAAATATCATTATTAATACTTTGGCAGTTATTGCAATGCTAGGCAACTATGAGTACCCACAGGACACTTGCGAGGCTCTGAAGTATGTATTGGTACAATGGGGTAGATTTAGGGGTAGATATACTAAAGGGCAAAGTTACCGCCTGAAGGGATTTTCGCCAGTGTTACCGCCTGCAGGGACATTTCAATCGCCAATTGGACGCAGGCGCCAATTCGCTAGCGAAAGGGACAGGCTCTATTGTCTTAATTAAGGTTCTCTGGACATTTGTTTTAAAAAATTTAATTTGTAAGCATATGCACCAACTTTTAACATAAAGACATCCATACAACTTTAAAATTCCCACACTATGCAAATTGACCTGAGCGCAAACATCCCCAGCGAAGTTTCTATGCAGAAATTAACACTAGCGCATATTCACTATCAAATGCGTTTGACGCCCATGACGAAACTCCGAATTTTAGTGAATTAGCGCTGTCTGAGCGAATTTTCGTCTGGCAAAGTGTTGCAATGGGTGCGAAATGGACGCTGGTGACTTTTCGCTGGTTAGTAAATCTACCTTAAAGTCTTTCAATACCATAAAGGAACCCCCAGGTTGCCTGACAGTGAGCAAATAAGCACCACAGAAAGGGTAACAGTTTCTTGAGGGTACAAAGAAAGTCACCCAACACCAACATAATGTAACTCCCTCCTGGGAGAATATCTTACATTTAGATTTTACACAAACCCATTCCTTATGTTGGACTCAACAAAACAAAGCAAGGCTTTGCCCCTCAAGGAAAATTAGTATTCAGGATATAACAATGAGTGGCATGGGGCTGCCCTTTCCGAATAACAGCGGCACTGCGCTAAGAAACTCATATCATACACACAAGATTCTCAGGAGAATAACTAAGAATAACTAAGCACCCTTATCTCTGAAACCCAGCAGCTTTTCTTAGGAGAATATAATTTCCATGATTTAGAGCTGTATCAGCCCTTGCCAATTAACAATTAATGTCAAACAGATTGATATACTGTATGTGTCTTCTGCATACATTTATGTATTCACCATTTCCTTAGACTCAGCCAAGTGAGGAAGATATATTGTTATATACAAAAGTGACAGGATTAGAGGCCCTTCTTATGAAGCTACCCTCAAGAAGGGAAAGAAATAAATCACATCTGAGGGATAATGGGGGGAAAGGTCTTGATGGCCATATTGGATAAAAGACCTAGTGGCCACATTTGCAGTGGAGCAGAAGACAGTTGAGGTGCTAAGCCAGGGGATCCGAGCCAAACCAAGAGAGAATCATCTTAATCTATCCTACATAATAGAGCTGTGATGCAAAGTACCTATTTAAAGGATGTTAGATGGAAGAAATGCTAATTTTAAGGCAAGATTTAAACCCAATTAAAGCATTTTGCATAATAAAAAATAATTAAGCCACTTTCCATTATACATTTTCAATTATTTTAAAGTTAATTATGAAAGTAATTGCTACTGAATGCATCTCCTTGTCCCTGATTGGAGTGGGCCCCTTTATTGTGTTTAAATTCCTACACCTTGCTCTCTTGTTGTCAGATCCTGCTCAAGCCTTTCGTTACCTCTGTTGTTCATGTTCTGTTTATTGACTCCTGTCTGATTTTGACTATGATTCCTGATGCCTATCCTTGAATAAATATTGGGGGAGATTCACTAAGATCCGAAGTTGCGCCTGCGATAGCTTCGCCACACTTCGACAGCCGTAGTTTCACCAGTGCTACGCAAATTCACTAAAATGCGAAGTTGCGCTCAGGGAGGCGAACGGTAGCGATGTTGCGCTAGTGTTTATTCGGCAAGCAAACTGAAGTTACGCTAGCGATGCCTAATTTGCATTTAGCTCCAAATTAAAAGTACAATGGACGTATATGTAGCAGCAAATACATTACACTACACAAGCTGGGAAACCTTCATAAAATAAAATAGAGTTGTTATTTTGCCCTATACATGTGCCCACTGTATAGTTTAGGTGCCATATGTTAGGAAATGTAGGGGGGAAATAGGGTACCCCCAAAAAAATTAACAATCTTTTTCAGCCTATCACCCTTAAAAAAAGAAAAGACGCCAGCGTTTTTTGGGACTTTTTCGCCTGGTCTGAGGCGACGAAGGCAAGTCTGGCGCAAGAGGTAACGTTTAGTAAAATGCGCAAATTAGTGAATTAGCGTAGTTACGTCCCATTCGCCATAGCGCAACTTCGCCTGGCGTAAGGGTTCGAAGTAGTGCTAGAGTAGGTCCACTTCGCTAGCGAATTTACGCCAGCACCCGTTAGTGAATTGGCGAAGTTACGAAATGACGTCACGCTGGCGAATTTGCGCCAGCGTTAGTCACTTCGCCCTTTAGTGAATCTGCCCCATCATGTCTGTATTTTGACTGGTGTGGTCTTATTCTGTCCCTGCATAATGTCATTTTCCTTCTATAAAAAAAGACCATGCTTGGTATTGTGGCAATTCTGACCTGCCCGATGGACGAGCCTACAGATATCCTTGTCTTGGTTGTCTCATCTCCTGCCATACATGCACCAAATATTGTACGAAACATGGCCACCTTTATTTTCTAACAAAGTGATATAAGTGAATTTTATTTAGTAACACACAGGAATGTGCAGGGGACAAGATGTTTGAATGTCAAGGTTCTAAAAAGACTTCTGTTGTTATTTCCCAATGGAGGTTATTTTGCATTTTTAACATCTGGGATTTATTTAATTGTTCCAAAGCTGTATTTCGTTTTGCACAGCAATAAGCAAAATGACACAATACTATGACAATCAGAGGAAATCTAGCCACAGGGGCTAAAAGCTTGCAAGGTTGTTTTTTTTTTGTGGAAGCCAGTGCTGATTTTCTCACTAAAAAGAAAATGGCCCCTCTTTGGTGTAGTGGACGAAATTACCCCAAGGGCGGCCATGAGAATATTATTACGTACCCTACTGTTCTATGCTAGAAAATGTATCCTGAATTGGATGTCCCCCCAACCCCCAACATTTAAAGGGTGGCTGAAACTGTTGAAAGCAACACTCCCCCTGATACAATTTACCTATACCGCAAAAGGCTCTCCCCAGAAATATGACCTGGCGTGGCGGGAATGGTTGGATGCCACAGAGGAACCCTAACTTTATAGACGTCGAACTAGCAGGGACACAATCATATTTATCTATTGCTCTGACTTCTAGTGGGTAACAGACATAGTACCATAAATAAACACATCACATGAGGAGGAGGTAGCTAGAATTAAGGAAATAGCTGAGTAACTGAAGCGTAAACTAACATACGGGAATTCATAATGTAACGAACAGGCCTGTATACTAATTACGGAAGCATAAATGTTTTATTGTTTGTTTTAAAAATGCAAAATAAAAACCTTTAAAAAAAATTGCCTTTTGAATATGGTCAGATACTGGCCTGAAGTGGGTTATTTAAAAAAAAAAAGGAGCCAGGCTGGTAACTCTGCATGGCCGTCATAAACATTACCCCTGTAATGAAGCAAAGTAAAGAAGCAGCCGTGCGATCTGCTGCAATTCTAAGATGATTTTAACTACTTTATATGGGGAGTGATATAGGGATACCCTTCATTTATGATTGTAAACTCGCGTTTAGCAAGCAGCTGCCATGGCTTATTTTTACACCTAAACTGACATACATGGGATTAAGGTCTTACATTAAATTGCTGCTATTTAATTTATTTAATCAGAAGATTCTGTTTTTCCCTTCTTTGCTTTTAAGGGATCAAAATCACCTTATTAAAATTTCATGCAGTTCATAAAGTTAATTTGCTGCTGCAAGGTCTCCCTAGCAACTGGGTTTTTACTTGTCTGCTCAGCAGTGAAGGGGTAAAACCCCTTGATTCTCGTACTTGTCTACCCAGTGACCCATATATACTGCTTTTGCAGTCCTGCCAAAGCCCATTATTGGTTCTCTTAACAACAGCATTTTTTCCCTAGAAAAAAGAACAGCTGCCAGTTGTACTATGGGGTAGGAAACAATGCTACAGAAAGATTTATGTGGGTATCTAAGCAAAATATAAAATTTTAAAATTAAGCCCATTAGAAAAATATATGAAATAACCGGGGATGTACTTAATTCATAATTTTTTGGAATACCAAATCCTGCACAAAAGATCTGCATAAATATTGGACCAAAGCCTTGCACTAATTTTCATACTTACATTTTTTTTGAAGTGCAGTAATCACTGAACAAATTCAGAGTTTTCATGTGCTTTTAAGGTGGTTATTTATCAAAATTCAAAATTTTCTCACTATTTTCTGAAAACCACTCTGACCAAATCCACAATATTTTTTTTTTCCCCCTTATTTATCAATAAATTTTCATGGAAATTTCTTGTATGGGAAAAGACTCGATGAAAGCATGAAAAAATCGTAATCTTACGATTTTTACGGATTTGTTGCCGAAAACTGACTTTTCCGTATTTAACGGGGAAAAACTGACTTTTTCGGATTTTCGCTGAAAACCACAAAATCTTCAGATTACTGAACCAAACCCAGCACAGATCAGGATATCTTCAAAATGTCAACAGGACATCTGCCAATAACTTCTACATGATCTCGGCTGGTCTGAGTCGGAGTACTTTTTTATACAGACTTTTAACACCATCGGAGTTTAATAAATCACACAAAAATCTAGGTTTTTTTCTCCAAAAGATATATATTTTCCCATTTAAAAGTCCAACCAGAAAAAAATCAGACTTTAAAAACTATAAACAACTTAATGTTCAGTCAAACCATGGGAGTGATTCAATTCAGAGTGAAAAAGGTTTATCACATCAATCCAAAATGCAATTCAATTTAGAAAAAAACTTATCTCGCAGTTTATCACTTATAAACTCTATTGAAGTCTATGGGGAAAAAATTGAATTTGGAGAAACGTTTTTCTCCTCGAATTGAAACTCGTCCATGACATTTCACCTGATAAACTGTGAGATAACTTTTTCTCACTAAAAAGAATCTGGCCCCTAATCTGAAACTCAAAGATTTGTCTGAATCTAAATCCTGTGCCGAGATTTGCTCCCCCAGAAGCGAATCTTGGATCCAGTACAAAACAACATTCTTATTTAATGTACTTCAACCCTACCATGTAAAATCCTCCTGTGAATGCACTTGATGGTAATGCCCCAAACGAATACAGAGATTAATCTGTTTTGCCATTTACAGTCAGTTGCCACTATTTACAGCATGTCGGGCACTGTATTAAATTAAAGGTGCCTGATGACTTTCAATGGCAGAATGACTTTGGTCACTGTTTTTTTATGAAACTTTTAAGAAATAGAGCAATCTTCTATACTCTAGCTTTTGACAAAAAAAATGCACCATTGCTGTAGATTACCTGCAACTGGCCAGGTGTAAAGTTTAGGGCATCCTTTGCACCCTAAACACACACTGGAGGGCATTTAGGAGAAGCTCACTGAGCCCATTGACGTCCATAATGGGTATGATGCAATTTTTGCGGCGACAAGTGCAACATGTGTTATCTGTACTACTTCAAATTGCACAGATTTCGTTATTCACCTGATTTCTAGAAGTGCCTTTTAGAAGGTGACAAGTTGGGACAGAAATCTTCTCTATCTGCATAGTATAAAGGTGGCCATACACAGGGACATCGCCAGGGACATCGCCAAACAATCGTATCTCTCTCCAATATGCCCACATTGACGTGGGCAATATCGGGCTGATCCGATCGTTGGCCCTATGGCCCAACTATCGGATCAGAATGGAGGTATCGCAGGACTGCATAAAGGAACAGATGTGGTCGTGATCTGATGGGATTTTTTACCCTGACCTATCGACATCTGGCTGACTTATGACCAGATATTGAGCAGGGACGCCCGTCAGATGGCCTCACACATGGGCCAATAAGCTGTTGACTGGGTCTGTTGGCAGCCTTAACTGCTGAGTATGAAAGAATGGGCACCCATTGAAGGTACTACATCACCAGACCTTAACATTGGCAGGTTCTCGAAAATCAGTTTATACGATACCCCCATGGCCCATCAGCAGCTCACTTGACCCACAGAGGCTGTAAAAGTGTAGACTTAACTGGCCCCCTTAATCTTTACCTATCAGTACTAATACAACTTTTCGGTACTAATTATAGATTTCAGAAAACAGTTGAGGGAACAGAAGTGCTGTACTGCCTGAGCCCCCTCAATGGTTACACATATTATTCTGTTTGCAGCAATAAAATCCAAATCAGTTCCTGATAGCATCCCTGAGCTTAGCATTGTGGCTAGATTCCAATGCAGCAAGCTCCCAGTTTCATTAAGAAAAATGTATTACCGTTACCGATATCATTTCTATTTATACTGGATGTTCCCAAAAGGCCTCGGAATTTGGAACGCTTTGTCAATTTGAGAAGGATGAACGCAAGCACTTTCTCTCACTAGAGACTTCTACCCGCTTGAGTGCCAATTGTAAAATGGGCTCTATTTCATCAAATGCACAAATGATTTAAATTTCACACCTTCTCTACAAATCGTTAGAGGGTACTCTCATGCTATTTTATCATCAAAACAATTTATACTTGTACAATAAGGACATATAATTCTCCTGGCAAGCAGCAAACTCCGCCGAAATGCTCTGATGCTTATAATACATAAATAAAGAACATATATATTAGTTTCCATAATCACTATGTTGCCCTTCACAGTGCAGGAGCCTAGTTAGAGATATGTTTGGCTCCAAGCACTGCTGTAAGAGGGGGAGTTATTACATGAATAGTGGATATACAACCCGTGGATTACCATCTTTTGTTGAAACACCCAAAGCTCAGTGGGGCACCATATGATGCCATGAGACAGGAGCCATCGTTTCCAAAACAATAATGTCCTCCATCTGATCATGTGCTGCCCACACTCGCGGTGCAGATGAAAAACCTAGACATGAGAATTTTAGGCCCAGAAGGCCAAGAGAGTGACATTATTTCTTTTTAATGCAGCAATATCTGAGTCTGGATAAGGTTCCTACTAGAGACTCTCAGCCACCTTTTGAGACAACAACGTGTGTGTGGCTTCTGTCCCGTGCAATTTTAATGCACTGCAGCTAAAAAGATTTTTAACCAGCAATCACCTTCCCTTTAAATTTCTGAGCAAATTTTTCCTTTCATCTATGTCAGCTTTAATTCAAGCAATCCTGAACAAAGGAACTGCTGACGATTTACTACTGACAGCGAGATGCATCTGTTGTGTCAGGTATGAAACGCGTTTGCTCTCTGTCTGCTCTGCAGGTGAGTGAGAGCACAGACGAATGTTTTGTTTCTTGATACAAATGTACAATTTGCTCAGGTTTGAAGAGAAAATTGGTTAATGTCTAGAATCCGTAGCATTTTCTCACAGAGCAGAAAGACATGCAGCAGAGATTCTAGATTCCAGACAGCTGTATTATAAGGCAGCTGCCTCTAAATAAAATGCATTCTGTAGCACATAGCAGATAAATACAGAGACCTATATTCTGGACAAGAAGCAGATGCAAAATGTAAAAAAAAGGCAAAGCAGTATTTCCTTGCACTAGAGAGAGCTGTATTTACAGGGGCGTAACTACAGAGGAGGCAGACCCTGCGGCTGCAGGAGGGCCAGGAGGTATAGGGGGTCTCAATATATACTGGAAAAACAGGACAACCTCAGGATATGTTGGGGGCACTAAAATATATTTGCTGTGGGGCCCAGTAACATCTAGTTATGCAACTGTGTATTTGTATGGCATATTTACCAACAAAGGCACAAACAAAGCCACGGTGCAAAGTGTAAATGGATCAAGTTTTTGGTTCTAGGTTTGATTTTACCAGAGAGCTTTCAGACCCCTGACTCTTTGATCAAAATACACTCTTACTCTTAGGGGCAGATTTATCAAGGGTCGAATTTCGAAGTAAAAAATACTTTGAAATTCAACCATCTAATTAAAAAAAAAAAGATTTTTCACAGAATTAAGCCATCGAACGGTCGAAGTAAAATCGTTCGATCGCAAGATTAAATCGTTTGAATCGAAGATTTTACTTCGATGTGTAAAGACTTAGAAAAATGGTCTAGAAGGTCCCCATAGGCTAACATAGCACTTCGGCAGGTTTAATTTGGCGAAGTATTGAAGTCGAAGTTTTTTTTAAAGAGACAGTACTTCGATTATCGAATGGTTGAATAGTTGAACTATTTTTACCTTGAATCGAATTCGAAGTAAATTCAAAGTCGTAGTATCCTATTCGATGGTCGAAGTATCCAAATAAATTACTTTGAATTTCAAATTTTTTTAAATCTGCCCCTTAGTAAAGTTTATCAAATGTTTGCTATAATTGTTCTACCTGCAGCTGTAAAAAAGAATAACTGATTGGTTGCCATGGGTTACTGCCCAGGTGCAAATCTACCCAGTGTTGGTAAACCATAAAAATACATAGGTATGAGCTACAGTCTGGCCTCAACAGTGGACAGCACGCAAGGTAGTAGGCCAATCATGCCAGAACTACACATGCTGTCACCAGTCATTATCTAAAGCTTCACAAAGTAGTCTATTGGCATGAGGCTTAAGGGCTTAAGGGTGGTGGCTACTCGGGGAGATTAGTCGCACAGCAACAAATCTCCTCTTCTTTGGGTGACTAACCTCCCTAAAATGCCTTCCCGCTGCCTAGAATGTAAATCACCGGCGGGATGGCATTCGGATCGCTTTGTTTTTCCAAAGTCGTCCGAAGTTGCCTCATGAGAAAACATCGGGTGGCTTCGGAAAACCAAAACAATCGGGGGTTTGGCCGAATCCAAAATGGTGGATTTGGTGCATCCCTAATATTGGGACGTTGTTTAGAATTATTGAATAAGAATTTCCATCTTTCAGTTTGCATCTTAACAATTTGGATGGTTGTAAGAGTCTTCCTTATCTTACTTGTTTCCAAAAAGCAGAGTAGAGCAGAAGGTTTGGCCACCTTGCTTTGCCTTAATCCTCTCTTGGAAGCTATGGCCCACACTGGACCTGGCTTCTACAGCACATTCTCAGCTTTGACTATGCTTACAAAACAATAGTCATTACTAGAACAGGGAACCCACCAACTTCCATGGCTTCTCTGCTTTTTGGGAACACGTATGGCAAACTGGTGTGTATTGATTAAGCACTGTAGTGCAGTTTGGAGGATTGGCCACTCAAAAGGTCTTAATAAAAGTAAGGGTATAGGATCCATTATCCAAAAACCCATTATCCAGAAAGCTCCGAATTACAGAATGGCCATCATCCATAGACTCCATTTTATCCAAATAATACAAATTATTTTAAAATTTTTGTAAACATGTAATAATAAAACAGTAGCTTGTACTTGATCCAAACTAATATATAATTAATCCTTATTGGAAGCAAAACCAGCCTATTGGGTTTGTTATCTGGACTGAGAATCAAAATAGGCCCTGGCATTTCAGGTATACCGGGACCCAAACAGCCCTCACAGAGGCCCAAACAGCCCGTTACAAGCCAAATTAATAGTGAATGTCTATGGCAACATACAGCAGCCCCTCTAGCATTTGCCAAAACCCACAGATTTCCAGTCTGGGCCTGAATGTTTACATGATTTTCTAATAGACTTAGGCCATGAAAATCCAAATTACAGAAAGATGTTATCCAGAAATCCCAGGTCCCGATCATTCTGGATAACAGGTCCCATAACTGTATATAATATTTCATATTTTTAAATATTATATAACATTTTATCTACAGGACCTTCTTTCCATACCTTGATACTTTCTATTATTTCATCCAGTGACTCCTGGGTCCTGGAGAAATAAGTTTCTTGTATCTGCAGTCTAGACTCTGCTGCACACCACCCAATCCTATCTTTACCAAATTCTACCCTAAATCTATTCATTCGACCTCCTCCCCATATTTGCTGATCCTAAGCCCCACCTCCTGACTTCACCCTAAAAATACTGAAAAACCAGTGTTTCCAGATATAGTTGCATCTCAGTATATCTTCATTGACCTATGCATGATGGCTGCCATATTTCTTGCCTCACTTGGGATCCATACCATGATGTACCATGATGTAAATATGCAGAGATTGAATTTACCGTGCACAAAAAGCTATGTGCTCATATTTTAATGTCTATTAATAAAATTACAAATGACAGACAATGACAGTCGAAAATCGGATGCATTTTACATTTAATAGAATATAATAAAATAAAGATAAATATATTCTCCTAGAGAATATTAAAAATAAACAAATGTGTCCCATGAAGCCAATTTCAATATGCAAAATTGTTTTGATGAATCAACGACAAGCATCGGCATAATGGCTCTGGAACAACAAAGGAAAAAAAAGGAAAACCCCCATTATGTTCTACGAGGAAATAAAGAATGTTTAATATGCAAAAGAATGGCTGAAAATAAAAAACGCTCAGCACTTACCGAAAACGCATTTTGTAGAGAGTTATCTGTCACATTTAACTTCTCTACAGGCAGTCAGCATCCCGCCTTTGGGGATAGTAAATATCTGCTGGTACATTAGCTTGTTTGTTAACCCTAGTGGCTTCATCATGGATATAAAGCTTGCTGCAATACTCACCAGTCTCAGGGTTACTGGAGGGTGCCACAGAACTTTCTCCTTATACTGCCACATTCCAAATATATTATATTATTATATGTAATTATTGCTATTCCATTATAGTATATTCTATACACTTTAAGCTATATAAATGATACATCACACTGAAATGTCTTTACAAGTAGGTCTGGTGGTTATGCTATGGCTGTAGCCACATGAGCAAGTGTCAGCTGAGGCTTCTGCTCATTTACCCTACAAGCCCATATCCCCAGTAACACTGGACTGTCTTTGGGGTTTATGCTGCTGCTGCAGAAAGAGTAAGAGAGGCATTAGGACTTGCAGGCACCTTCCAAAAAATTTCCAAGCAGGCACTAGGTGCAGTCAGATCCATACCTTCCAACATTTTGGAAACAGAAATAGGGATAAAAAAAATTAGCCAAGCTGAGTGTGGCGGAAAAAAAAATTCCGCACACATTTTAGTGACCACACCCCCTAATTACTGTGTTGATTTTACAACATTTGGCAGGTTATGACAGTTTGAACACATTTCTGTGTTATTTTTTCAGTTATTACAGCTTTGCTAATAATGATGAATTGCCCTTTAATCTGCAATCACAGTTTCCCCAAGAGACCTGCTTATCTTAAATAGTTTCAATAGTTTCTTTGCTTATCTTAAATTTTTACAAAAGTACCTAAGTCCAACTGCCACGTATTCTGGGCTCTCTGCCAAAAGCCAATTGAGTTTTAGAAACTTTGTATCTTTTTCTGGCTGTTCAGTGCAGGAGATCAAAGAGAAAGTCGGAAGATTTCAGTAACAATCGGGGACTGCGGGCTGAGCTGTCAAAATCATGACTGTCCTGCGAAAAAGAGGACAGTTGGAAGGGAATGCAGATCACGGACAGAAGTGCTGTATAAATGAGTACAAGGGCAACATGTTTGTGCCCTTTAGGGAAAGGCCACACTGGGCGTTTTGGGGAGATTCGGTCGCCTGCCGACTAATCGCCTCGTCCTTGCGGCGACCAATCTCCCCAAACGCCTTCGAGCGACATTGGAAAACGAATCACCGCGTGTGATTAGCGCCAGCGATTTTTCATTTTAGCCGGCACAGAGTGAGGGAAGGCGTTTGGGGAGATTGGTCGCCGCAAAGACGAGGCGATTAGTCGCCAGGTCACCAAATCTCCCCAAAACGCCCAGTGTGGCCTTACCCTAAACAAGTTATCACTTGCATATTAGGGCCATAGTACATGAGCCTTTAGGGATGGGAATGGAAGGGATAAACTAACACAATTTCTAGTGGTAAGCCAGTATGAAAAGGATTTTGCATCTCTGTAAATAGGAACTGTTTTTAATCCGTTCTGCATTCATGGAACACCACCTTATGCAGATTCTGTCCATTTAATATCCAGTCTGCAGCTTCCTTCAGTAACTTAGAGACTGCCCTTTATGCAGGGGAGATCAAGTTACTCCTACCAATTCTGTATAACAATAAAAGCACTTTGGCATGACAGTCACAGTACAAGGCATCACTAGGAAACCAGTGCACAGGCCTGGAGATAACTTGGCAGCAGTCAGTTGCTTTTCACTAGAGAAAAAACACATTTACCAGTTCAGGTCTTAACCTGTAGTATTTGCCTATGGAGCACAGATACCCTATTCAAGTAACATTTTTTTTGTAAGAAAATAATGATGAGAAAAATGTAGTTGCCCATAGACTGCAATGCCTTTCGGTGAATTTTCACTGTTTTTGCGAATTTACAGGCAAAGAAATGAGTCAGAATCACTATAAGAGAATTCACCAAAGCCTCGCAGAAAGCCTGAAGGTATGAAATGAAGAATGGTGGATTTATATTCCCTAGGTCTTATAGCTTTTTAGGTTTGGAAACTCCATGGGGCCAATATGATAAAGCTCGTATTTTTTCTTGTTTCCCTGAATCAAACATTTTTAGCGCTAGAATTTTTTTTGATAATTATTTAAAGTGTAAACAGCACAAAAAACTTTAATGCAACACTTCATCTAAAAGCTGGCAAAGTAATGCAGAAGGCAATGGGAGCTGTTCTTATCAAATACCCTGGATCAACTGATCAACTTGGTACTATAAGGAATTTTCAGTAACCCTGTATTTTCACACTTACTAAAAAGCCATCCAACCCCTTTCTTAAAGGAACAGTAAAAACAAAAAATGAAAGTGTTTTAAAGTAATGACAATATAATGCAGTGTTGCCCTGCACTGGTAAAACGGGTGTGTTTGCTATAGAAACTCTACTATAGTTTATATAAAGAAGCTGCTGCGTAGCCATGGGGGCAGCCAAATTGGAATTTCAGCTGCTACCTGGGCTGAATTTTGGAAGTCAGAATGTAAAAGGGCCTGAAAAGAAACATAATCAATTAAAAAAAAAATTGAAAAAATAAATAAATAAACCAGGACAACCAGACAGATTTTCAATTGCTTGCTGGAGTTTAGCTGGCCATAGATGTTGAGATTTTCAAAAGATGCGATCCTCATCGTGAGACCACAATTTCTCGGGAACGATCGTAGGATCGTACGAATTGACCATCAACTAAAAAGACCAATTTGCCACGAAAACAAAGGGGAGCTGCCTGCTTGTCCCTGCAAACATAAATAGATTGCACTGGGACCGACAAAGATTTTTTGACCTGGCCGATCAATTTCCTGACAGATGTCGGCCGAAAAATCGTAAGATGTACGATCGTTCGAATCCCACTAACCGCACGATAATTTCTAAGGATTGGTCGAACTTCCCTAAAATCAGTCGTTCGGCAAGAAGGTTCGTCGCGTCTATGGGGAGCTTTAGGCAGACTAGGAATTCAAAACCGTATACAATAAATAATGAAGATCAACACAAAAAAAAGTTGTTTCAACTTGGTCCATCTATAACAAACAATATTTAGAGGGCTGTTCACCTTTAAGTATGATGTAAAGATATTCTGAGACAATTTGCAATTGGTTTTCATTTTTTTTTATTATTTGTGTTTTTTTTTAGTTATTTAGCTTTTTAATCAGCAGCTCTCCAGTTTTTCAATTTCAGCCTTCTGGTTGCTAGGGTCCAAATTACCCTAGCATCCATGCATTGATTTTAAATAACAGACTGTAATATAAATAGGAGAGGGCCCCTATACAAATATGAGTAATAAACTGTAGAAATAACAATAAATCTGTATCCTTACAAAGCATTTGTTTTTTTTAGATGGAGCCAGTGACCCCCATTTGAAAGCTGGAAAGAGTCAGAGGTAGACGGCAAATTCAAAAATTATAAATAAATAACGAAGACCAATTTAAAAGTTGCTTAGAATTGGCCATTCTGTAACATACCCAAAGTTAACATAAAGATAAACCAGTCCTTTAAAAGTGAAACTCCCCTACAAGATTTTTCTTTTTTATTTCGATCCTGCAGCAAAGAATGTCTACATATTCTGTAATGCCAGCAATTATGCCAATGCAGACATCCTTGAAAGCCGCTTTCTCAATGAAGAATGCAGTTTAGAAGTTGGGGAATAAATGTTAGCACTGGTGACCTATATATACGTACTGTACCCATACATGTCTGAGCACATGTATAAATGAGCAGCTCCTCGGATTCCACTCTTCCCTTCTCCGATTGCACAACACATGCCAAGCAGATGGCAGGGACCAACTTTGAGCCTTCCACCTAATAAATAAATGAGTGACCTCGGCACAGGCTCTGGGATCTAACGAGCCCGGTTCTGCCGGTGTGGAGGGCTTATTGTTTAAGAGCAGATAAATGACTGAAGGAAAACAGGTATGGAAGGCAGTTTCTCCTCAGGACCTAATCTCTTCTGTCAAACATGGTTCATGCACGGCTCAGAATACTGCAGAAGATTTTTAATCATTGTCGCTCAGGGGGATTTGATGAAGATAGTGATGGACAGGGAAAAATAGCTCACACATTCTATGTATGCCTCTGGCTGGGAGCAAGCTTCAATCAAAGGATCACAACTGCCGGGGTGCTGGTTATAAATTAAAGGGGAACTCCAAAAAAAACATAACTTAAGCTTTTTGAAAATTAAACATAATTTCAAGCAACTTTGCAATATACATCATTTAAAAAATATGAAAACTTTTCATGATTTTTAATGGTTTCTGACAGTTTCCTAACTGGAACTAGCCCCTACTAATCTGTCTGACTACTTTGCTGAGATGGCTGACTACTGTTACTTTGTATCAACAGTCAATTGTCCTTAGATCCTCCAATCCCCACAATTCCCTGCACACGTGATTTCAATAAGGAACAGAACATCACAGTGCAATGCATTGTGGGTTATGTAGTTCCTGCATGCTGTCTGTAAGCTGTGGAGTAGTTGTTACAATTTGTAACATCAGTGTTTAGACCCTCCTTCCCTGCCAGGATTTCAAATGATGCAGAAAGAGAAGAACTACCAGTATTAAACAGCTGGATTTCAGCATAGAAAATTGCATTTATTCATACTTTTTGAACAAACAGTTAAATGAGATGGGTATATTAGGGGTGTCTGTGTTATGTGGGCCTCTTAATCAAATTTTGGTGTGGAAGCCAGAGTACCCCTTTGATGTAAAGGTACAAAAAAGGAAAGAACAGCACTCACAGGTCTTTTATGAAAAATTCTGTGGTTTATTTTAACATTTCGGCTCCTAAACTCGAGCCGTCTTCAGGAAGTGAATGCCACACACAATCGGCCCTTTTAAACCCAAAAATGGTGCCAAAGTAAGATGTGATCATACGGTGTAAACACTGTGTATACACATAGTGCAAGTTTAACTGTGATCATCTGACTTAAAGGGGTGGTTCACCCTTAAGGTAGCTTTTATTATGTTATAGAACGACCAATTCTAAGCAACTTTTCAATTGGTTTTCATTATTTATTTATTTTTAGTTTTATAGTTATTTTCCTTTTTCTTCTGACCCTTTGCCGCTTTCAAATGGGCGTCACTCATTCCCTTCTAAAAAAACAAATGCTCTGTTAGGCTGCAAATGTATTGTTATTTTTTTATTACAGATACTTCTATTCAGGCCTCTCCTATCCAAATTCCAGTCGCTTATTCAAATCAAAGGGTAATTTGGGCCCTAGTTACTAGACTGCTTAAGATGCAAATTAAAGAGCTGCTGAATAAAAAGCTAAATAACTCAAAAACCTTAAATAATAAAAAATGCAAACCAATTGCAAATTGTCTCAGAATATCACTTTCTGCATCATACTAAAAGTTATCTCAAAGGTGAACAACCCCTATAACTAGGGTTGACACGTTTTCTGGAAAAAAATACCGGTCTTCCCATATTCTTGCTATTTTTTCCTATTAATAACATTGGCATCAAGCTTCATTTTTACCGGCCAGGCCGGTAAAATACTGGCCAGTTGGCAACCCTACCTATAACCCACAATGCTAGGTGATATAAGCGATTATAAGACACATATGGGGGAATGTAATAAAAGTCGGTAACAGAAAATCATTCACAATGCGAAAAGTTATGCCTCTCTGTGAACAAATTTGCCTTTGTGCGAATTTAATACAGCTTTTGCGAACCCGGAAACTGTTTAAGGACCACTTTCAACAGTGGAAAAAGGTATGCGAATTTTATAGTTAGCGCCAGTGCGCAGTGAATGTAATAAAACTTCTTAAAAAAAGCTGCTTAGGATTAAGCATTCTATAACATAGTAAAAATTAACTTAAAGGCGAACCACCCCTTTAAGCAAAATATATAGCTAGTGGAAGATACTGACAGCCTATAGCAGATAAATTAAAGGAGAACTAACCCTCCCCCAACCTCTGTTTGTCATAGAAAGTACACATGCCCAGAGACCCCTCCCCAAGCACATCTCTGGAAGTGTGTAAAAAGTCCAGTCCTGACTGATAACAGCACAACCGTACACTGGAGTTGGTGGCCTCCATCTTTGGCCTCCTCATATGCACGTCTCTCTGGAGGCAGATGGCCTCTGCTGTTATCCACTCAACCCCACCCTGATCCATGCAACCCAATGACGACTCACTGGAAACCATCCCTTTTGCAGGAAGCCTCTATCACAACATTCTGGACATCATTATTTGGACTGGCCCCCTGACAAGATTTGTGCCTGTCCCATCTTAGGGGCAAATTCACTAAGATGCGAAGTTGCGCCAGGCGCAACTTCGCCGCACTTCGCCAGGCGTAGTTTCGCCAGGGCTCCGCAAATTCACTAAAATCCGAAGTTGCGCACAGGGGTAGCGTAAGGTTGCGAAGTTGCGCTAGCGTTGATTCGCTATATAAAGCGAAGTTACGCTAGCGAAGGCTAATTTGCATACGGCGTGAAATTCAAATTTCAATGGAGAAACACGTATCTGCACTACAAATGCCTAGAAAACCTTCAAATCAGCAAATAAAAATTTTATTTTGCCCTACACATGTGCCCACTGTCTAGGTAAGTTGCCATGAGTCAGGAAATGTAGGGGGGAGGAAGGGGAGTCCCAAAAAATTTTCAATCTTTTTCAGCCTATCAGCCATCATGTAGAAAACACGCCAGCGTTTTTTTGTGACTTAGAAAAAAAATTGACTTTTTTTTAAACAATCCCTATCTACTCTATTGCGCTTCGCCAGGTCTGAGGTGACGAAGGAAGTCTAGCGTAAAAGGTAGCGTTCAGTACACTGCGCAAGTTAGTGAATTTGCGTAGTTTCGTCGCTAGCTACACTTCGCCTGGCGTAAGGTTGCGAAGTAACACTAGCGAAACTACGCCAGCGTTCGTTAGTGAATTTGCGCAGTAGCGAAAATGCCAAACGCTAGCGAATTAACGCTAGCGTTCGGCGCTTCGCGGCTTAGTGAATTTGCCCCTTAATGGTGACTCAACTTTTAACAGACTTTCATTGTAGTTCTAACTTCATAGATCCTCACTATAACACTATAGCACTCTTGTGCTTATCAGTACCCTTACCACAGGAGAGGATATGGTCTTTCAGGAAGGGAAGAGCACATAGAAAATCTTCTTTAAGCACATTAGTTTCCTTGTATAGTTTACCCTGAAATTGCAATGAATACAGTCTGCGCAACCTTGCAGTTGGCACTTTAATCATTTTGCCTCTTTTTAAAGGTGCCAGAGTCCATTACCCTAACATTCATTAAGCATATATTATTGGAAAGACAGATTTTTAATAGAAATAATTACATTTGTATTATTATTGACTGCTAATGTTTTCTTTTCAGTCAACTCAACTAAACTACTGCAAAGTTGTTTATAGTATTTGACTTTAGCAACTAGACAGCAGATTTGCCCTGTAGCATCAATTATTATGACAGAGTTAACATTTCTGCTTTCATCATTTCCAACAACCCCTAAGCTTAGCTTCTCAGTAGCAGCCCAGAGCACACTGAGCATGTGCAGTGCCGCTGACACACAAAAGATGGCATAACAAGATCCCAGAAGGGGAGCTCATTTGGACAATTTTGACAGACTGGATCATTACAACTATAGGGCTGCTGGACCTCTAGCCTTGTGCAATAACTTTGAATATAAAATACTGCAATTTTAGCCATACTCCTTTTTTAGGCTTTTGTTCTCCTTTAAATTCCAAATGATTAACTCAAACAATAATGTCTTATGTCGGTACCTATGCCACAGGAAAAGTTTTATCACAGATTTATATATTAGAGACCTTTATATTTGTATTAAAGGGCATGTAAATTCTAAAATAGAATAAGGCTAGAAATTCTGTAATTTGTATATTAAATAGAAACACGAACTTACTGCACCACAAGCCTAATCAAACAAATTATTTATGCTTTTAAAGTTGGCCACAGGGGGTCACCATCTTGTAACTCTATTAAACATCTTTGCAAGACTAAGACTGTGCACATGCTCAGTGTGGTCTGGGCTGCTTAGGGATCGTCATAAACAAAGCTGCTTGAGTTCTGCATGGCTGGGAAGTAAGGCGGGGGCTCCCCCTGCTGTTCATAAGTATGACTGTTTCCCTGCTCAGCAGTTAGGGACTGTCTGACAATTCCTATCCACAGCAGTAAATGAAGGGAGAATTTCACTGCATACAGTCATGTTTCTTATAAAAACTGTACACATTTTTTAATTAAAGTATATTGGAGATAGGTTTCTTTTTTATTAAAGAAAGTGAAATGGGATTTTATTTTTTTGCCTTTACATGCCCTTTAAAAGGAAGAGGGCAATACAATAAAATTCTGGATTCTTGGTGTAGAATAACATTCCATATATTCCATCTAACTTCCACTTTAGACAGACATCTGCGAGAAATCTTTGCTTTGTTTTGACAACTCTGATGAATAGATCCAGTGGCCCATTTATTAGGCCTGTGTTTTATGATTCTATAGAATGCCTTTGTACTTTGCTTCTGAATATTCATCTTAGATTTATCTTGAAGACAAATGCGCATAATTATGCAGTTTGATTAAACCCCCCCACATTCCACAGAAACGTCACCAGTGACCCACAAAAACAGATACATGTCAGCACAATACCTACGGCAATGACAGATTTGTAAGGGAGAACTATGGGACAGTTTACACCCATCTCTAATATGAGCTTGTAGGAAACATACTTTTTTGGCTACTGTTTAAATTAAGAAATATTTATGGTTTATGTTATGTCTTTGGCATATAATGTCAATGGCCATAAATAATAGCAATCTGCATAGATAATAGTTAAGTGGACAGCACAAGGAATATCCATGCCATTCAATTCAAAGGTAGACAAGTGCCAATAAGTTTGCAAAGCCTAATAAAGGCTACATCTTAGTATGTTTTTACAAAACTCATTATTTCTCTTTCAATAAATAACAATAGCAATTGTATTTTGGCTGCTAGGGTCATCTTGGCAAATAATTATAAGGGGTGCCAGGCACGGAAATCCAGACCTGAGTATATACAAGTTTATTTTGCCCCACAGTGACACAATCTGATCTCCTTAATATGTCATTATGCTTTACTATCAACACTTGGGTCATGCAAACTCCTTTGACTAACAGTTTTTCTGGCATACATACGGTCACCCAGACTAGGGTCATGTCCAATCTGTGATGTTCATAAATTTACCTGTGCACTTCAAAATGTAAAAATAACACCCATGCCAAGCTTATGAAGGTGATCAAAGATGGGGCATTAATGCAGGTAATTTAAAGTATGGAGGCCCACATTTGTACCTGGAGTTTCCATAAGAATAGGGGGTCACCTCCATCTCTCCTCCCTGCTAAGGACTTTCCTCCCTTTCATAAGATTCTCTCCATCCCTCCCACTCTTGCTACTCAGTGTCTCTCCCCAAAGCCCCATGGTACCGTGCCCAACATCGCCACAATATGACTTTGCCTCAGGCCCTGTTTACACAAGCTACAAATTCAATGTGATTACTGGGAATGTATTACATGTATTTGTTCCCAAGTGGTGAGAATGTCTGTACTGCAGAAATATAGTGGCTATACAAATTTTATCATCGACTGCCGATTCTTTAATGTGTCTGCACTGCTGCAAAACCAACAAGGTCTGATATTTAAACAGTTCCAAAAGGGGACCTCAAGGTTTTGGTCCTCACTCCCACACTCCCTCCGTCAATTGCTGCCGTTCGCTCACCACAGCACCTTCTGCTTGCAAACCCAAGACCCCACCACCTACATCCTTCCATTTGCTCACCCATTGCTCGCCCTTTTAGATATACTTGGATATATCCAGGCCCCTCTTAAGTGGAGCATGCCATGTGGGGGAAAGTAATATCAGTCGATAAAGCAATGAGAATAAATGTTCACAAAGTAAATAAATGTTCGCAAAGTGAACCTTTTTCTTAACCTTTGCGAACACTTTGCCCCTCACACGAGTCGACAGTAGGATAGCAATTGCGAATGTTGTAATAAAACTTCTTAATTGAAAAATTGTTATGCTTGCTCCAAAAGTTTCTGCCACCTTCAAGCAGGAGTTAAAGGTTCTCAATGTTTAATTAAAGAGATACTGACACCAGAAATTAAACCATTTTTACATCCATCATAATATTGGCTTTGCATGCTACTTATAATTTTGCCATAAAGTATTTGCTCAAAGCTTTTACATTACCCATGTGACTCCCCATGCTCCTGTATGAGGGAGCTGCCATATTTGTGCAGCAGGAGTCCTTTAGCATTAGAATCTCTAACTCACAGGCTGAGATGGGACAGTCAGGTTGGAAAACAGTCAGGTTTAGAAACTTCAACTAACAATTACTTACAAAAGTAAACCTATCAGCACAAAACGATCAACATGACCTATAGGTAACTTTTAATATACATTCATATAATTGTGCGTGGGGTCAAAACACAATGTGTGTGACCTCTGCTTCTTCTACCGACTGACTAAATAAATTGCAACATCATGCACTGTCATCTGTGTGTTACTAAGCATGAAAAAGTCATGTGAAAATGGAAAACTACAAACCACCCCATACCCGAAAATCGGAGTCTTCACCTCAAGGGTCGGCTTCCTTTTTACCCTAAAAATGGCAGCAATCAAAATTGAACAGAAGGTAACCAACTGCAACAAGCTCTATCTATACCTGCACTGGGACGAATGTTGGTAAATAACCTAAAATGTATGCACTTCACATTGTTATTGTTTTGCCCACTTCCCAAAACACCCCCAGACTTCCATGCATGGCCCTCCTCCCTTAAAAACACTTCCAAAATCACTTCCATACCTACGGAATGTGCTATCAAGCTTCCCACATGAAGGCCTGTGTAGCAGTGACATATACCTTCCCATATTCTGACTCTGTAGATCCTATTCCTTTATTGTTTCTCTTTCCCATTATTAAGCGACTCTTTCTCTGGAATGTGAAACTTTATCTCTCCCAGTAACCCTCTCCTGGTTTGTCCCTTTTAGCCAGGTATTCCTCAGCCAAGCTTGGGTTACACCACTAATGCTTGCCCTCGCCAGCCCCGAGAGATTTGACCCAAATCTGGCCTAGTCTGCATGGTGTCTGTGTCTTACAAAAAACTGCCCTCAGTCTCCCTCTGACTTGAGTCCTAAACTGGCCCTGTTATAGGGAACAGTCACCCAAGCAGAGTTTCACAATATTATATGCATCACTGGAACATCCGCAACAGAAATAATTCTGTTACAATGAAAGTAATACATACAAATTTCCCTTTATTTAGAAAAGAAATGTTAATACAGGCATGGGATCCGTTATCCAGAAACCCACTATTCAGAAAGCTCTGAATTACAGAAAGACCGTCTCCCATAGACTCCATTATAATCAAATAATTAAAATTTTTAAAAATGATTTCCTTTTTCTCTGTAGTAATGAAATGGTACCGTGTACTTGATCCCAACTTAGATATAATTAATCCATTTAATATTTAATGTTTATATGATTCTCTATTAGACTTAAGGTATGTAGATCTGGAAAGATCCCTTATCTGAAAAACCCCAGGTCCCGATCATTCTGGATAACAGGTCCCATACCTGTATCAGTAAAGATACTTTAAGGTCTTATACTCCAAATTAACCTCTTCGTTGAGATATGTATATAAGCATTTGTTTTATTATTGGGTAAGTGCAGACAAGGCAGCAATATTACACATACAGGTATGGGATCCATTATCTAGACACCCGTTATGCAGAAAGCGCTGCATTCCTGGATGGTCATCCCCCATCGACTCAGGAAGTGCTGTCATTGTAAACCAGAAGTGACATCATCGGAAGTAGGCTTCATGAGAAAAAAAGGAGTAAAACAGGAAGTGCTGTCATTGTAAACCGGAAGTGACATCATCAGAAGTAGGCGTGATCAGAAAATCACTATTGAGAAAGGTCCCAAGCATTCTGGATAACAGGTCCCATGCCTGTACACATAAGCCCATATTATTATTATCATTATTATTATTAAAGGGGTTGTTCACTTTTGAGTTAACTATTAAGTTTGATGTAGAGAATGATATTATGAGACAATTTGCAATTGTTTTTTATTTTTCATTATTGGCGGTTGTTGGATTATTTCGCTTTTTATTCAACAGCTCTCCAGTTTGCAATCAGGTTGCTATGTTCCAAATTACCCTAGCAACCATGCATTGATTTGAATAAGAGACTGGAATATGAATAGTAGAGGGCTGGTTAGAAATATGAGAAATAAAAGTAGCAGCAACACTACATTTATAGGCTTATGGAGCATTTTAAATGGGGTCAGTGACCCCCTCCCATTTGAAAGCATAAAAGCGTCAAAAGCAGAAGGCAAATAATTAAAAACTACAAATAATTGAGAACAAATGGAAAGCTGCTTAGTATTGGCCATTCTATAACATACTAAAAGTTAACTTAAAGGTGAACCACCCCTTTAAAAAGAGCACCATGCAAGGGTGCCAGTATAACGTAATACAATTATCTGTAATGCCTATAAATATTAAATAACTCTGGGAGCTGGTGGGGAGCACAGAAGATATGGCAGCACTGTGCGCTGGATATCAAACTATCTAGAAAGGCTAAAGGAAAATCAATATTAAAATACCTTGGGGAGTGTTTCAGGGATATCTAATAAAAAGTGAGAGGCAGAAGTAGATGATAAAGGCAGAGCCCTAATGCTATAGTATCAGAGCCCAAGAGATGAGGCACCGGGGCAATAAATGTATGTCTTTTACCAATTAAATGCCCATTTTCCTTCACTCCCCAATCATCTAAATATCATTAAGACAGCTTCAATGAAATGGTATGAGCTTCTGCACCTCTATACACTAAATCAATATTTAGTATATTTCTGCAATATGTGCATATTGGTACACCCCTATAAATTCAGATAGATGGTAAGAGGCAATGGCACATGGTACTGTTATGGGGTGCAGTCTTTTTAAGGGATTTTTATGTCATCACCCCATTATCCTGCATGGTTAATAAATAATTCATGCATGCAAAAGCATGCTGTGGACTGTGCTGGTTTCTGTGCAGTCTTGCAGCTAGTTTGATAGTTGGCCCACCGAAATGCGGATTTCATAGGTGACCCCAGTTGTAAAGGTGCATCTTTGATGGATTAATAATCACAAGCACCCCAAATCTAGCACCTTACAAGGTCATCTAGGTAGGCATGTGCACAGTCAGATCTTAAACATGACATTGTTTGGTTTGCCAATTTATTTCCCTTTAGGGATGAGGACTATCTTGTATGTAACACACAGAAAGAACTGGAGAGCAGCAAAATTGGCATCCCCCCACCATTTACATGGGAAGTGCTGCCAAGGAACGGAGCTGCTTCAGTACAGTTCTATCAGTGTTCCCGAAGCTCAGACATTACATAATGTTCTTCCATTCTGTAGCAACTTGTAGCTGCACACGGAGCACCTTCAGCTGAAATGAGCCAAAGAAAGAGCAGCTCATGGGGGGATAATGCCCACTGTTTTAAAGTCACATAACAAAGAGTTTGGATTGGGTTTATACATAACCCAACGTAGGTATAGGAACTGTTACGAAAACTTATCCAGAAAGCTCCGAATAGCGGTAAGGCCGTCTCCCACAGTCCTTAATATAATCAAATAATTAAAGGGATGATTTCCTTTTACTCTCTGATAATACAGCAGTGCCTCGTACTTGACCCAAACTAAGATACAATTATTCCTTATTGGTGTCAATACAAGCCCACTGCATTGATGTCAAGTTATGGAAACATCCCTTATCCGGAAAAACTTCTGGATAACAGGTCCCATGCCTGTGCTCAGAACATTTCCCACTTCTCATTATACTTACATTATATATTATATGATACTTATATATTACTTATATAAGTATTAATCTATTATATTTATATTACAGCTTATATGTGCTCCTCACTCTGTACATGGCACCCTCTGCTCAGTAATAGCCCACACATAAATATATAGTGAATAAAGTACCCCCTCTTGTAAAATATATGGATATTATAAGTTACCGAGGAGTTTCATGACCATATAAAAACACGAGGCCGAAGGCCGAGTGTTTTTATACAGGTCATGGAACTCTGAGGTAACTTCTAATATCCTCATATTTTGCAACTGGGGATACTTTATTTATTATAATACACACATTTCAGCAAGTCATGTGACAGAAATGACATCAGAACTCACCGTTAATAAGGATATAATTTACAAGATATTCATGGCTTTTGTGTATTATACATGAATATACACCAGCCAGTAATATATCCCCTCTTATTCAGTAACTGTCCACAGTACATTATATATATATATATATATATTCAGTTAGTATAAATAAAAGTGCAGCTGCTCAGTAATAATAGCCCATAGAGGATGGAGTATATGCCAGTAGAAGCCCTGCACTTTCTCTATAGTCTCTCTTCCAATATAAATTGCTGCAGCCATAGATACACACACATAGTTATACACATATAGATATATACATATAGTTATACAGATAGTTATACTCATATAGATATACAGTACATACAGTAGATACATATATATCTGGGGATTGTATGAGCCTCACTGTACATTACACGTGCCCTTCTCTTACCTCCTTGGTGCTGAGGTTTCCCCGCACATATTTGGCCGCACTGATCCGCAGGAAGCCGAGGAGAAGCAGTAACATCCCGGGGCCCGCGTGGGGCCCCATCACCGAGTGGGAGGCTGACAAGTGTGGCTCTAGGGAAGTCCGGAGGGCGGTGGTGGATTCCAGCAGTTGTTCAGATCAGGGAAGGAGCCGGCGGCCGGGGAAGGGACACAGTGGTGCACAGGCTCAGCAGCTGATGGATTGTACCACGGCGTGTAGGGGGGGGACAGGAGGCGGCACCACCGGGGGAACGGAGCACAGCGCGGGCACAGGAGGACACGGGGGCGAGCACTGCAGAGACACGGGATATGGGGAGAGGGGACTGGGAGCTGCACTTGTGCACGGGCTGAACCAGAAGGAGTGTGTGTGTGGGGGGCTCAGTTACTATGGGGTGCGTAGATGTGGGGGGTTCTTTATTGAGCCCCAAAACTGGTGGGAGGGAAACTAAACATTGGAATGGGGGACAGTCCACTAGAAACCTGGACGGGGGGTGTCTCTGTATTGGAAAGAGTGGAACCTGCTGCTGTGAGACTGGGCTGTCTGGTCTGGAACAAAAGGAATGTAAATATTGTAATAAAAGTGGGGATGTGGTGCAGGAATTGTGGGGTGTCTCGTCTCTGAGAGGAATGTTGTGTAGATTCTGGGACACAGGGGTATCTGTACTGAGCCAAATACTTATACCTGGGGATGGGCTGTATGTACTGGAATAAGAGCAACTGGGAAATTGTGATCTGCAGTGGCGCCTGTGCTGGATGCAGTGGATCTGGATATTGGGGTGTCTGCACTTAAAGATGGGAAATCTGGGTACTACGAGACGGGGTGTCAGGACAACCACCAAGGAAAGGGAAATCTGGATATTGGGATATGGGAGTGTATCAGGTCTGGACTGAGATTCAAAATAGGCCCCGGCATTTCAGCTACACAGAGGCCCAAACAGCCCCCACCAGCCCACTAAATAGTGCCTGTCTATGGCAACTTGCAGCAGACCCTCTGGCATTTGCCAGAACCCACAGATTGCCAGTCTGGGCCTGGAGTGTATGTAGTAGAATAAGAGGGATCTAGATATTGGGATACGGGAGTGTATGTAGTAGAAGAAGGGGATCTGAAGTAGGGAGTAGAAGGAAAAACTTTGGATGATGGCTCCTGATACTGGGAGATGTGGGTGTTTGTACTGGAGAATCAGTCTAGTGAGACACAGAGGTTTGTGAACAGTAGGAAGGGAAATCTGGGAGATATTTTTTTTTTTATTTAGCATTTTTAGAACATTTACATAGTAAAACAGGTTAGAAAAGAAGAAGGAAGGGAAAAACAAGAAGAAGAGAGCCCAGTTAATCATATTGAGCCCTATCATTCAGGGTCTAATCGGGTATGATGGGCCACTCCGGCCCTGGAGTGTTATGTTCAAGGCAAGTGCCCCGTATCCCTTCAAATTTTCCAGGGCAGCCCGTGCTATATATATATATATATATATATATATATATATATATATATATAATATATATATATAAAAGTTCAGAAAGTACCTGCACTCAATCCCTTGTGGTTTGTGGTGGGTGCTGGGTCAAGTTTATGACATACAATCTTCAAAATGAATCCGTACTCCAAATGGTTCAATCAAAGTAAATTTTATTAAATCATCACTCACGTGTCCAACGTTTCGGAAATTGGGGGTATATGTAGCAGGGTATGGGGCTTAGTGTATTTGGGAGAGGTGAGTTGTATTCCTAAAGAGGAGGTCTGTATTGTAGTCAATTTGGCAGTGGGTAAGAGGTTGGATGGCTAGTGGGGGATATACAGGGGATGTTAATATAATAGAATTTAAAACAATTGAACCTATTTAATGTATCACCAATATACAGTAATAAAGGGGATAAACACTGTGTGTGTGTTCACCTGGGTCAGAACATAGCTATTATGAATAACAGAGCCTCCTCAATTGCAGTCGACTCATTGGCTGTTTCATTCGAGTGATTCACTGCCCTGCTCTTAATTGTGAGAAAACCACTGCTCCCTGACAAAGGGGTTGTTCACCTAACAACTATTTTTTTTTTCAGATAGATCACCAGAAATAACGACTTTTTCCAATGACGTTGTATTTTCTATGTGTCACAGTTTTTCTAATATTGAATTGTAAAGTGTAATTTTTCACCTTCTAAAGCAGCTCCGGGAGGGTCACAACCCTGTAAACTGTTCTAAATTAATAAATTTATTTGATACCATCCAGTTACACTGCACTAACCATCACTGCACCAGCTCCCGTACAAATGGGCGGCATGCCTGCGCTACAGTGCATCAGAGACTTACACTGAATGGAGTTCGGTGCAGAGGAATTGATATTAACAATGAAATTTATGTCAGTGCTGTGCAAGATGATTTATATGTCAATTGTAGTGAGTGGAAGTGAGTGTAATGCGATTTGTGCCCTAATGCAGCGTGCCCTGGGTCTGGCTAAAAGGATTTAGAGCCCCATGCCGGCTCTCAGTGCAGAGGAAAGTAACTGAAATACAGAAATTTATATTGAGGGAAATAAAAGAAGTAAAAGTACATAATGTATTTGTGGTGCGGTGTTTAACCATCCACATTATTTTATTGAACACCAGCTACTGCCAGAGATATCTTTAGAAAAGGGGAACGCTTCACTGGGGATCATTCATCTTGAGGAGAAACTCAGTGGGGTATCACACATTTTCCTTGTGGCAGCAGTTGAGATAAGGACCAATGTATTTCATCCCAAATTTCTTCATGTGTCTTACCCCCCCCCATTAGGGTACAGAGCAGGGGCGTAACAATAAAGGAAGCAGACAGAGGATACACCTGAACTGGGGTTCATCATTTTCAAGCAAAATGAGGTACTTATCAGCCTATGACTAAGTGTTAGCAACACAAAATGCGTAAGGCTGAATTTATGGCTGTATTTATGACATAATAAACATCTGCTGCCTGGTGGAAGATTGCCTTTACTCGAATGCCTGCTCTACAATTTTCTGGTCTTAATATAACATACAGTAAGGACCCAAAATCATTGCACTGATACCAGTGGATCATAATAATAATAAATAAGAAGCACTGCAGAAGCTGCTTTTTTTTCGGTCCCAGGGAAAATGTGGTGTGGTGCATTTTGTCGAGCAGAGAGTGTTCCTGCTAATATTCCCCTGAGTAGTAATGTGTATACGTATAATCTGTGCTGCTCAGTTCTCCCTGTTCCTCTCAATATGTAACAAGATGGCAGGAAAGTTGGATTTCACCTGAGCAGTGCAGTGTATTATCAGCCCCGAGCTCTTCCTTTATTTTGTGCGGACTTGTCCCTACAGCAGCTCCGTGTGGAGAGATGACAGAATGCATTGGCAAGCCCTACTTAATCTCCGTACTGCAGATGGTGCATCATATCAACTGCTGAAAGGACACTGATCTGCCCATACATAGAGGCTGCCCAGCAGCCGCTCCAGACCTAGTTGGCAGAGAATGGGGACTGTCCAAAAATGCCAAACTGGGCCATTAATACAGTGCTATCCTGACAGGGTTACATACATACATTTACACTTACCTGCACTTACCAACTCCTGCCCTATGAAAAGGGTTAATCAGCTGGGAGGTGCCAATTTGTTATCAGTTACTTGGTAACAAAATTGCCATCCCCCAGTGATCAACCTTTCCTTTAATTGGCATGTATACCCTAACTTCTCACTGCAGGCAGCCATGACAATTTACTAATCCAGCCTACTGTGTTATAGAAATGAAAAGAAGTAAAACCCCTCTCTATTCAATTGACCACCAATTAAAGAAAATTCAAATATCAGTGCAGCAGTGTCAGAGTTTATTAACAGTTTCGTTAACGGTTACTAACCCAGTGTTGCTTCAATTATTGGGCAGCCATTGCTGGGTTACCCAATAAAGTGCTATGTGCTAGGTGCTAATAATTCATTAGCAATTAAAAATCATGTAACAGGATTAATTAATATTGTGCTATAAAGTGCTAGTGCTTCAAATGAAATTAAGAAGTTAACTTAAATAACCAGGATTAAATTGACCCAGGTGAGATTAAAGTTAATTCATTATTATATATCACACATTAAAATCCATTCATTATAGAAGATTGTAGATAACTGATTAACTATTAAAAAGTAAACTACTAAATTCATTAAAATTGCTGCAAATCAATTAAGGTAATCTTTGAAGACTGCATATAAATTGGTGAGTAATAATTAATCCATACACCCCCGTTAAAGTTATAGGGTGTTAAAAAACGTTTGCATAAAATTATTCAAAGGAGACCAGCATTGAAAGAGAAAGGAGGAATAGGAAAATTGTTAGAGGTGGAGAAGTCCCAAGCCTACTGCTTGAGTCACTGACTTGCTGGCTGCTATCACACCATATAAAGACGCCAGCTGAGAGTCAGACTGGGCACTGTATATATTGTCCTGCTTCTTCATCGTCATACATAGGTCTACATTATGTTCCAGTCTTTGGACAAGCAAATATAAATATGTTTGGTGACCTTGTGAAACAGCTTTACACGTATGCTAACTTTAAGCCTATGATTAAGAGAAGGTGTTCCCGAAACGCGTAAGGCCTATGTATTTCTACAGTACCCAGCAATAAAAACTTTTTTACCGGAGTGCCGTCCTCCTGTTCGTGTATTTACTCAATAAAAGATGGCTTTTTTTCATGCAGATTAAGTTTTTTCACATTTATCAAAATGACGGTTCCCCTGTTGATCCTCCCCCTTATCACCATGCCAGAGACACATGCCTTCCCTGCCTACCCTTGGTTTTGGCCCTGGCAAATGTATATGTTTCTCATTCTTGGCCACAAGATCATTGGTTCTGTTGCCCTAACAAATTTGCTCTGGGATTGACTTAACCATTCAAATCAATGAGAGTGGCAATACCACGGTTAAAATAAAAACTAGACATTTTACAAGAAGGTTCCCTTTACAGTACAGTGATCTAAATAACGGAAAATCCTCTTATCTGAAAAAACCCTGGTCTTAAGCATTCACTCCAAAAACTCCCATACCTGTATATTTCACGAGAAATTGTAACCCTGACAATCTGATGCCTAGCATGAAATGTGACAGCAGCTGAAAAAAAAGTTCTTGAGTTTTAGTAAATGTGGCTTATATGTTGCAAAATGGGCAGTTCACCTTTGAGTTCATTTTTAGTATGATGTAGAGTGATATTCTGAGACAATTTTATTATTTGCTGACCCTGACAATCCGATGCCTAGCATGAAATGCGACAGCAACTGAAAAAAAAGTTCTTGAGTTTTAGTAAATGTGGCTTATATGTTGCAAAACGGGCAGTTTACCTTTGAGTTCATTTTTAGTATGATGTAGAGTGATATTCTGAGACAATTTTATTATTTGCTTTTTGACTTATTTAGCTTTTATATTCAGCAGCTCTCCTGTTTGGAATTTTAGCAATCTGGTTGCTAGGAACCAAGTTACCCCAGCAACCATGCCCTGATTTGAATAAGAAACTGGAATATAAATAGGAGAGGACCTGAATAGACAGATGATTAATAAAAAATAGCAATGACAATAAATTTGCAGAGCATTTGTTTTTAAGAAGGGGGCAGTGACCCCCATTTGAAAGCTTGAAAGAGTCAGAAGAAGGCAAATAAATAATTAGTCATTCTATAACTTACTAAAAGTTAATCTCAAGGTGAACCTCCCCTCTAAATCATCTAAGGCTACGAATACACATGCGGATTTAACGAGCGGATGCAACACAGCTCGTGCTGCGTTTTTTTTAAAAAAAAAAAAACACTGCATAGATACGCTAGTGGTTTCAGCTTAGGCAATGGCACAATAATGGTAGCTTATACACAGCGGTCAGCACCACAATGCGGACCACGACAAAACCACTCGATAAATCATCATGTGTGTCTGTAGCCTAATAACTTCACTGAAAGATGAATTTGTTTTTAAACACATACCATGTAGGTTGTTCAGGAAAGAACTGGATATAATGTATATGAGTTTGCTGAACCCCCCTTTAATAAGCGCCAGTTGCCTACATGCAAAATGAATAAATATTCTGCTAAAAATAAAAAGTGATATGATCCTAAGGAAGGTTCCCATGAGAGATGTTGAGTCTTTATATACTTGACGTGTTTTATTCAACTCTTCTAAGTGCCTGCATTTCATCTCTAATAACATTCATTACCTATAATTAGAATATTATACAGGCAAGTGCATGTACAAAATCTTTCCTTTCAAGCAAAAATCCTTATTGCAGAATACCACGGCCATGTATTATCGGTTGGCTGCCCAAATCCTCCCAGAATATTGTGTTCAGTTGGAGTGATAATACATATTCAGGAATTCCCCCCCCCCCTCATCCCTACCAGAAACGCTACAGGTATTTCTACAAAGGGTGCCAGATTTTCGAAGTGTAAGACAAAATGAACACAATAAGGCTCATTTACTAAATATATGTATGCATAAGGAGCGGGCAGAGGTTAAACATAGGTGCCCCATCCTGCCCCGGCCCGTCCTTTAACTTGGGCATCATTCAGACACACAATTTACAGAGCACCAAAAGGTACAGGCTGCAGCAAAGCCCTGCATTTACCAACTCCGGCAATATGACTACTGAGGATGGGAAGGGTTAATCAGCTGGGAGGTGCAAATTTGTAATCAGTTATAATCACTTGGTGGTACCTAACAAATTGGCTTCCCTAGTGATCAGCCTTTCCTTTACCTTTAATTGGCACATACACCATAATTTATCACTGCGGGCAGCCATGACAGTTTAGTAATCCAGCCTACTGCTTGAGTCACTGACTTCCTGGCAGCTATCACGCCATATAAGGACACCAGCTGAGAGTCAGACCTGTCTTGGCACTGTTTGGATCGCCCTGCTACTTCACCATCACTTTTATTGATATGCATTATATTCTATATAAAAAGAACTTGAATTTAAATTTTGTCAGCTGAGGCACTTTTTTTGGGGATCTATGGCAAAGTGATGATCTGCATTGTTTCACAGTGGTTGGTATTGGCGGTAACGTGAACAATGTCTTGGGTTTGATTCCAACCAGGGCCCTATATGCATGGAGTTTGATGATGTTTTCATTTGGTGTTTCCATTTCCAGGGTCAGACTGAGCCAGCGGGACACCTGGAAAAAACCCAGTGGGCCCTAGCTCTTTTGGCCTCTGCCGGCCCAGACCCTCTGCCTGCACTTTCTCTCCTTCCCTCCCTGAACCCGGTCCCGTTGACGTGCATGTGTGTGCTCGCGCACACTCTGGGGGATGGGGGAGTGCAGGGAGGACTTTGCAGCTGGGGGGCCTGGGGGATGGGCCCTGTCCCCCCAGTCTGATGCTGTCCATTTCCATTAAGTATACTGGGCTTTTTATGACACTGACCCCAATGTGTGGACATTTGTGTTCCTGAGGTAGGGGAGTGAAGATTTTACAATCCATTGGGGGCCCGAATTAGGGTCTTGCAGGACAGGAGCTGAAAATTCTAGTTGGCCTGTTCTCCAGAGCACTTTAAATCAGTCAATGCTACACCTTCTATGTCCTCATCCAGTGTATCAGAAGCTGCAGGTAAACGCGACAAACAATCAACAGTAACATTTTTCAAACCTGTTTTGTATTGCATTTTGTAGTTGAAATTCAGTAGCCTTGCTGACCATCTAGCTATACGCATTCCAGCTCTTCCTAGTCCCTTTGTTGTAAGCATGTTGCCCAAACACATGCTAGAGCTTCTTTTTCAACAGTGGAATACTTAGGCTCAGTCTCTGTAAGTGTTCTGGATGCAAATGCAACAGTTTTCTCTGTATGATCAGCATGGCTCTATGTTAGAACTGCACCAACGCCATAGTCTGAAGCATCTGTAGTAACCATAGTGGGTAGTGCAGGATCAAATAAAGCTAGTGCTGGACTGTTCACAATTAGCTGTTTCACTATTTCAAAGCTATGTTGAGCAGACTCTGACCACACCAGACTTAAAGTTCCACATAGAAGTGCTCTAAGTGGCTCCACAACTGAACCATATAAACTGGGAATAAATCAGATGGAGGAGGTGCTTGTGTAACAGCATTGACATGGTCAGGGTCAGGCAGTAATCCATTTTGTGAGATTATATGACCCAGAAATGACAGCTGAGTTTGTCTGATGTGGCATTTGGAAAGGTTCAGTTTCAGTCCTGCAGAATCAATGCATTTCAGAACTTTTTCTAGTTACTTGTCATGAAGATCCATAGTTGGAGCATAGACATTTATATCATCCAAGTAGCATTCTACACCAGGTATGCCACATAGAGTATAGAAGACATCAGTTTTTGAAAACAACTCGGTGCTGAAGCCAGTCCATAAGGTACACGCTTGAACCGAAACAAACCATCATGGGTGATAAATGCAGTGAGGTCTCTGCTTTCCTCATGCAGTAATACTTGATGATAAGCACTCTGAAGATCCAGAGTAGAAAAGAATATTCTCCTCGGAGTTCTGAAAATATTTCCTCTACGTGTGGCAAGGGATGATTATCCATAACAAATGCTTTATTAGGTTCACGGTCCTCACGGAGATCAACACACAATCGAATACCTCCAGTTTTCTTCATTGTTACAACAATTGGTGAAACCCATTTAGAGGATTCTGATTTTTCAATCACATCTTGCTCTACCAGTTCCTTTAGTTCCTGTGAGACACTCTCCCTTATAGAGTAGGGCAATCGCCTCAATTTCTGGCGTACTGGTTCTACATCTGGTCTCAACTTAACTTTGTGTACAAAGTTCTTTGCACAACCCAGTGAAGTGTTGCTTTGTGGTGAAATTTTAGACACTGGCTGTGTGGCAGGCACTGGTGCTGTAGTAATGAGACCATAAACTAATTGTAGGTTTAATGCAGCAAAGAGATCCCTTCCAAGTATAGCAGTTCCCTTATTCACAATGTAAAAGTCACATGTTGCAGTATGTGATTCAAATTGTACAGTCACTGGCAAGCAACCAAGCACAGGGATTGGATCCTTTAAGTAACTGACCAGTTTCAGGGCAGGTTCAACAAGCGGATCTTTTGCAAAGTATTTCAAGAAAATATCCTTTGTAGTATAGAAACAGCTGAACCTGTATCTAGCATCAGGTTAATGGAGTGTCCCTTGTCAGCAGAAGCAGTACTGACACTGACATATAAACTTGTCTGGAATAAATGTATCAGCTTTATCCACACTTAATACTGTGACATTTGTAGTAGTGACTTCATGAACATCTTTAGCAGGACTACGGCAGATCTTAGCAAAATGTCCTACTTTTGTGCATTTGCGGCACCGTTTAACTTTTGCAGGACATGTAACATGATTTGCAGTGTGTTGTGTTGAACCACAGTGAAAGCAGTATTTTCTATTTGTATTTGCTGTATGGTTTTGCAGTGTAGGTGAATCCCTTTCTTAGCACTGTATTTTGCCAGTGACTGTGCATTATTAGGCCACAGTCTGTACATTCCCAGCAGTTCCCTGACTGAGAGTTTTAGCCTCTGCCACTGCTGTTTCAATTTGGCTAGCAACTGTCATAGCTTTTGCAAGGGTTAAATCCTGCTCTAGGAGCAGAGTCTCTCTCTAATGCGAGGTGAGTTAGTTTTTTCCACTATTTGGTCTCTTAGCATTTCATCTGTTAGAGTCCCAAACTCACAGGTAACAACCAGCTCTCTCAAAGCTGCTACAAATTGTTCTGTGGATTTGCCATTACGTTTATATTATATTTATATCTTTCAGCAACCACATTTACTCTTGGCACGAAAAAGTTCTTTATAACAGTAAGAGCAGTTTCATAAGTATCATCAGGTAATGGTAATGTAAGTATATACTCTGTCCCTCTGCTCTCAGGCAGTGAATAAGTAAAGCATGCTTTCTAGCAGCAGAAATCTCCCCTTGGTCAGCAGCAATAATGTATTTTTCAAACATACGGATCCAAGCAGTAAAAGGTATGGTAGGCTCACCAGGGTAGAAGAACCATCTCGTCATCAATTTGTTATGTTTTAGGTAGCCGAGGATGAGGAGAGTATAACAGTGCTTTATTAGCAGATTCATGCAGCCATTTCACAACAGTAACTTTCACTTTTAAGCTGTCAGGAAGTATGCACAGTATAAGTCTGGGCACAGTGACATCTACAGGCCATTTGTATAAACACCACAAGATCCTCCCTTGTTCCTTGGGGCAAGGGTTCTGGGAATGATTGGACATTCCCTGGTTCATTATATAGTATTATAACAACCTGTGTTTATAATTACTATTATATGAAAGATTCAGAATGCGCCGTCATGCAGTCATTAGAAATAATACAGGGTAACCTTGAGGTGCACCACAAGACACCTGCCATTTGCACCCACTGTGCACCCAGTTTAGCTGCAGACACATCATTTGAATAATTCAATTATATCTTATGTGATCGGGGAAACACTATTAACTTTGTAATATATTTACTCTTTGTTCAATCAAAATTCTCCCGCACAAGGAACATCTGCGGCTTGCTGTGGATAATATTTATGATTTGCTTTATGATCCTGTCTGGGATTCTTCTGAGTACAGATCCTGTGTCTGCTTTATTTATGAGCTACAGTGTATACTCATTCATACAAATCCATGTTCTTGCAGCCAAGATTTTAATGCCCATGTTAACAAGATTTATGCTTTTATAGCTTTCGCTTTTGGAAGGGTGTTCTCTTTTATGTACAGACATCATATATGACTCATTGACCTCCTGCAGTACGGCTCCATTCTTTTTCAATTTGTCCTACGACTACAGAATATATGGAGCAAACGCTCATTAAATGTTTAATGCTGGGAATTAGCAAAACCATCAGGTTTTATAATATGCCAAGGAAGATGGAACAAGCACAACCTATTACAGTTTTATTTACAAGCTTTTATTGATGTGCAAAAGTAATAACCTGGAGGCAAAATACCTTTAATGAAAGGAATAGCTTGATTTATTTGACTTCTTTATGAAGGTTAAACACTGGATTTCTGATACGAGTTTCCATTGTTAAGAAACAGTGGCACAAATGGCGTTTTGTACAAATATAAAAAATAAAATGGCAGGAAATGTGAGAATCAATCTGAGATAATTCATTTCTCTCACACTTTGCCTATGAAGGCTACGCCACACTCCACGCCACTTTGCCAGGCGTAAATTCGCTACCACTACACTAATTCACTAAAATGCAAAGTTGCGTCTCTGCAGCTGAGCGCTCGAGAAGTTTCACTAGTGGGAGCATTTCATAAAGAACCTTCGCTAATGTTCATTTCTGCCCAGCGACACTTTGTTAGTACTCTTACGCTTAGGTCATTTCTAATAGGGGATTACATGGCAATGTCCAAGGAAGCAAAATAAAGATAAAAGAGATCCTCAATTATTCTCTACGGAAAGGGGTAACATTCTGTAAAATTCGCACTAGTGAATTTGCGGCGTAACAATCGTTCACCTGAGTGAACATGCCCCTGGTGAAAGGGCACAAAACTGCAATAGCGATTGTCTCTTTCACTAGCAAATTGTCCTATACGCCTGTTAGTAAATTGGCAATATCCTTGCGGATTGGATTTCTGGGAATTTCGCTAGCAACGACCACTTTGTCCTTTAGTAAATTTGCTCCCATGTGCGGCTGGCAAGGAATGTGCTTGCAAATACAATGAGGAGAAGTTCAAAAGAGGATATTTTTGTTCTTGTTCCAAAAACATAACATAACCAAAGAAAAGTAGTCAACAGTCACGATTCACAGTAAAGCAGTTTGGGTAATTATGAGTATATTGACCAAGCATTGTTACATAGATTAATGTGGCCCACTGACAGGGTAGTATTAACAGAGCTAGACTAACCTTAAACTTTCCATAGCTAGATTAACCCGTAGACAATTAGAATTCAGACTTTCTATAGTTAAGCTCACCTGTAGCCAATAAGAATTTAGAACTTTCCACTAGCTAAACTAATCTGTAGCCAATCGGAACTTGAACATTTCTCTATTGATAACATTGGACTTTTACATAGCTAAATTAACCTGTTGCAACTTAAAAGCATTTCAGCTTTCAGAGGGAGCTTCCTCTGGATCAAACAGTATATGGACCCTATTCTGCTTGATCTTACCAGGGTCATACCAGGAGAAATAACAATGGGCTGCAGCTCTTTGTGTTTATCTGCCCACTGCCTGCAATCAGTCCCATGATGCCACACGGGGAGAAGGACATAGGCATTGGCAGGAGGCAGGTGAGAAGTCCAGTTCTCTGATATAACCAAGTATCCCATGGTTAGCAACACACTTTTAATAAACGTTTATGTTTATCACAATATTGTTTCCAAATACAATACTGCTAGAATGCCACATAAATATGAGAAGAGACTGTATACATCCACTCATCTGACTATTCTATCCTACAGGGAAGGCCTGCTTTTAATTAAGATCAATGTACAACAGTCAAAAATGTATTGGACTCTTTCATCCTAAGAGATGTGAAAATCTCTACTGATTGGTGCAAGGTAGCCAAGTCACAGACATGACAATACTGTTAGTGGCCCTGACCTTCATTATCTTGCTTATCCCAGGATTAACAAGTTACGGTTTTAGAAACTGCATCCAAAGCCCTGAAAATATCTATAGCTACAACTGTGTGTTTTGAGAACTGACAGATATTAAAAGTGCAGTAGGTGACCTTTCCAGTGATGTACAATATCTCAATGTATCACACAACAACATCCAGACTCTACACCAAGGAAGTTTCCGGCACATGATCTTTCTACTTACCCTACAGCTAAACCATAACTGCTTACAGCGTCTTGACCCAGGAGCCTTTGAGAACTTAACAATGCTAGAAATTCTGTACCGAACAAGATCTCTAATCTCTTGTGTTTCTTGGACTTCCAAAATCTACCATCCCAATTTCTCAATGATAACTTGTTGTCCTTCATTCATCCTGAAGCCTTCAGCCATCTAACAAACCTGCAAACCTTCAATCTATCGATGAATAACTTGCATAACTTTGAAAAGGTTGTCCGATCCATTCACTCCATGCAGAAAGCTCTGTACCATATCATCATCTGAAACACCACTAGTACGCTGCAGGGAGGTCCTGCTGTTTGAACTGTCAAATTATAAACTATATTAGCTAAGGAAACCATGGTGAAATTGCATATATTTAAATTGCTAAAATTGCAGATTTTTCAATTGCTAAAATTAATTAAAATGAATGATATACATATATATATTACATATCTGTAAGACTTTTTTCCATTGACTTTATGAATTTGTCATTATAGGGCCAATTTACAAATGGGGGAGGGGGAAACGTGCAAAGCTTTTTTTGAACCTAATATTTGGAAGACCTGCCCATCTGCAATGCTGTTTTTGGCACCTCTCCCTGGATAGTTTAATTAAGCATCATAGATCCAATCACGCTAATACAAACAACACCATACTTCCATGATGTCTCTGACCCCATGTTGGTTCTACTAAACAGATTATGCTGATTGGAGTAAGAAAAAAAAAAACACAGCAAATCCAACTTATTACTATAGATATCATTGCTAATGCTGAGCTGACAGCTTTTATTGGCTTACTGTATGTAGGAAGTTAGAGTGAACTCAACCTAAGCTTTGAGTAATACTGAATATGAAATAGGAGATCTTCATTTGCAGGGATTTGATTGGTCAGTCCAAAAAAAATTTAAAGTCATGTCTTATCTTCCTCTGTATAGCTCCTTCCCACATATCTATGTTTTCTTCTTCATTGCTGATTGCCCATTTTCCATGCTTTATCTTTCTGCTAATTTCTCTTTTTCTCCCCTTCATCTCTTCTCTTCCATCTCATTGCCCTTTCCCACATTTCCACATCTTCTCCTCCTTATTTTTCTTCATCTCTATATATACTATTCCTCTTCACTGCTCCTTCCCTCACCTTTATGTTTTACCTTCCTCCCAATTGCTGCTTCCCTTCATATCCATTCCCTTCTCCTCTTCCTTGTTCATTCACTCATCTCCATGCTTTATCTTCATCCTATTTTCTCCTTTTCTCATCTCTATTCTTTTTCTTTCTTATGACTGATCATTCCCTCCTCGCCATGCTTTCCTTTCTTTCTCATTGCTACTTCTCCATTTGTCTTTATTACTCATCTCCAAGCTTTCTCTTCTTCAGTGCTCCTTTCCACATCTCCATGCCATTTCTTTTTCCACATTGCTTCTCCCCTCAAGGCTTACTCAACAAACATTTTTTGTTTATAATGCTTTAACTGGAGGCTTTAAAGCCAACATTATTGTGTTGGAGACCAATAGCCCCCCCCCCCATGTTTGTTTACAGTGTAATATCATGAACACAAAATTACCCAATAAACTTCATCTGTAAGGTAACAGCAAGATACGTGACTTTGTGCTGGTAAGCAGGATTTAGTTAGTGAAGTTGGGCAAATCAGTTCAGTACAATCTGACGTGTGGCAGTGGTCATAAATCAAGCAGGAAAGGCAATAAATCCAATAGGCTGGCTCTGTGACATGCCAACTAAAGCATAGGCTGGGTAACTGGCACACGACTACTACACTAACAGTGAATGTGATGAGAGCAGGTTGTGTGCACCTGAATGCCCACAGCTGAACTATAAAAGTCTTGGATAGTCCTATGGAATCTGGAGTATATAATTTAAAAACAGCTAAATGTCTGTATTTTGGACATCCTAACATACAAATAAAAATAAAGTTACTGCAGAATATAATAGTTATGTTTATTTTTTATTCTGGGCATTTTTTGGCCAAGGCTCAATCTGTGGGCCCATGCCTTTTACTTCTTGACCTACATCAGACCCTGCCATCTACCTGAAAATGGTTAACACTAATGGTATCACCCAAACAGTTGTACCAACAGGGTCTGATAAGAAACTGCTTTGCATGAAGATTTTTATTGCCTGAAACTGGCCATACATAAGTCTCAACCGATGCAGCCCTCGACCAATGGCTCCCTGTAAGTCCACAGTATTGGATCAGCCCTGCATGTGGGTGGCCAAATGAGGTGGATCTTTAAATGTACGGCCGGCTTTACATTGTACATGAGTGTTATTAACATCAGTGGAGCCAGCTCTGGGAATGTTATCAAATGTCTGGCCTTGCTAAAATATGAGGTGAAAGTGCATGCGGCTTGAAGTCTTTCATAATGCAAATAAAAATAAACTTTTACAAAACAAAGGTGACCGAACAATACAAAAGCAGATGTCATTTGCATGCATTCTGAATGGCGTTTAATAATGACATCCAAATCAGACACAGAAATCACAAGAAGGAAGCATAAACTGCCTTACATTCTTTGCATGTTTCTATAGAGTAACACAGATTGGCACAGGGTCATGTGTACACTGAGGTTTAATTACCTGTTTATTTGGTTTAGTTCAATTAGTGCTGCTCTGTGGGGCCTCGCTTCGTACAAACCCCTGGCCAGTCACTATTTTCAATATTACACGTACCCACTTCTCTTTGCATAATTTGTAATATCATATTGTACCCCCTTTCTACATGCACATCTTGCAGATTCTTATGTAAGGAATATCTATTATGACCTTTAATGACTTTACAAAGTCAGTGTCTGAGGAAGAACTAGAGGAACTAAGTGTAATAGTCATATTCCTGCTGCTATAGAAACCAAACTAAATTCTTCTAATAAACCACACTAAAGACATTATTTAAGCCAACAAAAGTACTGTGTCTCTGTAAGATCTTAAAGGGATTATGTCATGATTTTTATGGGCTACTCTTTATTTCTAAATTACACTGTTTACACTGCAAATTATTCACTCTTCCATTTAAAATGTTATTCTTCTACCAACAAATGTATTTTTTTAGTTGTAATATTGGTGTGGAGGCGGCCATGTCAGTGCATTGTGCCTGATTCTGAGCTTTGAGAAGGAGCCAGCACTTTAGGATGGATCTGCTTTGAGACAGCTATTGTTTCTCCCCTTCCCTTTGTATTTTACCATGACCTAGGTTGTACCCCCTTGCCCCACCTAGTGGTAGACATAAGAATAGCTCCAAGCAGGAAAAGCAGGGTTTTTAGTACCTTTAGCAATGCAAACAAATCCTTCAGCAGAGGTGCGTCAGCGCACTGCTCAAGTTTAGATGCCGTGGTGCTTCTATGCTCTTAGACCTCACTGCTGTAACCATAAATAAGGAAAATGAGGAGAGCGATCCAGAAGCAGAATTCTGCTGCAAAGTGTTTTATTACTGACTACCAAATACACTTCATCAGAGGTGTCAGGTAGCTATGTGGTTAGCAACCCATTGTTCTGTTGATGGGCTCCTGATGGTCTTCTGGGGAGGGAAAGAGGGGTGATATCACTCCAACTTGCAGTGCAGCAGTAAAGAGTGACTGAAGTTTATCAGAGTCACATGACCTGAGAGCACCTGGGAAACTGACAATATGTCGCCCCATGCCAAATTTCAAAATTAAATATAACAAAAAATCTGTTTGCTCTTTTAAAAAACTGAGTTCAATGCAGAATTCTTCTAGAGCAGCGCTATTAACTGTTGCGTTCTAGAAAGAAACATGTTTTCCGGTGACAGTATCCTTTACAATGAATACAAAAAACAGCCAGGATACTTGTTTCCTGATAGAATTGGCCATAGCCATTGGCCGTATCAGCTCCACAGGGGCTGATAAGGTTTATGTATAGTTTCAGCAAAGTCTCATGCGCACTATCCTTTAAGAGGGAGGGGGCGATGGAGGACACTGGCCTTCGGGCACCCCCACAGCAAATCTGGCCCTGGCCAGGGGCCCAGAAGACCTTAGATCATGGGCCCACTCTCCAAACTATTTTTATTCCTCTCCTCACTCAACCTCTTTATTCTAGTCTTTTTTCTTTATATACTATAATCTATCAATCAAGATTGTCATCCCTATCCACCATGCTCCATTTAGCAGCAGAATGCAATGCCTATTAACTTAATAAATATACAAATGGATACAAGGAACCCTAATGTACAAACAAATACCCCCAGATCTGTGGATGGCAGGATATAATTGTCCTATAGCATAAAATACAAATTATATATATATCTGGACATGGCTTTTCGGTGCACAGCTGTCTTCCATACTGCATTAAGGCTGTATTGACTCTGCATATGTTTAGCCCAGTGAAGGGCATAATATGATTAAGAAGGCTGTATCCCTGCCAGCTATCAGCTCTGCAGTGGTTTTGGATCAAGGGTGTTGGACTGAAGTCTCTAATTGTTTATATTGTGCAGAACCTGGCTGACATACATCTCTAGTCTTTCTCTTGTAAAAAGGCCAATTCATTCCCTTCATAATCTGTTTTTATGTTCCAGGGAGGTTATTAAATGGGAAGTGTGTAACGTACAATTATGTTCCTCTTGTTTGATTTCCTCACTACAAAGTGGTTTAGGCTTACAGCATACAGGTATCACTTCTCTTATACGGGTGTCCAAACATCCCTGTCTATCTGTCCATATACTGCAGTGATCCCCAACCAGTAGCTCGTGAGCAACATGTTACTCTCCAACCCCTTGGATGTTGCTCTCAGTGTCCTCAAAGCAAGTGCTCATTTTTGAAATAAACAATTACAGCCCTTATATGGCACCCCAAGGGATTTTTTCATGCTTCTGTTGTTACCCAACTCTTTTTACATTTTAATGTGGCTCACGGGTAAAAAAGGTTGGGGACCCCTGATCTGTAGAGTAGAGTAGAGGTCTGCCTGTCTGCTTCACATGGTGTTAAAATATTTTATTGGATTTTCACAATGGACAGCAAAAAGATAACATAACGGCAGCTACTGTCCTGCAGTCTCGATCTGCTTCACATGGTGCTTCACAATCAGTAGCATTAGCTGAGTCATCCACCGGAGGGCAGCAGCAGTCAAAATGCCCATATACCATAGAGCAGTGATTCCCAACCAATGGCTTGTGAGCAACATTTTGCTCCCCGACCCACCGACCCAGGATGTTGCTCACAGTGGCCTCAAAGCAGAAGCTTATTTTTGAATTTCAGGCTTTGGGGCAAGTTTTAGTTGCATAAAAAATGTGCACTGCCAAACTGAACCTCCTGTAGGCTGCCAGTGCACATGGGACTTATTTTTCACCATCCAGGAACATTTGTCATTCTTGTATTGCTCCTCAGCTCTTTTTACATCTGAATGTGGCTCTCATGTCTTTTAAAAAGTTTGGGGACAGCCAATGTCAACTGCAATTTACCCCTTACAAATTCCTCTCCTTCTTAAGAAGTAGCAGTGGTGTAGCTGAGCAATTTTGGTGTGATGTCTTGTGGGGAAGAACCAGGTCAGCTGAAAATGGAATTAAAGTGTAATAATATTACTAGGAACATCCCCTAAATTTTCTTAAAGCCTGTCCAGAGGGTAACTAAAAGAAAAAGGACATTTGTTGGCAAGAAACAGTTCATTTGTAGGCGCCAGTTAAAACTATACAAACTTGTTGTATTTGCAGTTTCCAGCAAAAATGTGCAGTTTCCAGCAAGTGTGATGATATGAGAATGAAACCACAATTACAGAGAAAGTAGAATGTGGAACAGAAAGCCCTGTGCAATCTGTAGCAAGCGGAACATCAGGGCCCAGCAAGGAGCTGCTGTTTCATCTATATTTAGACTACGTGGAGATTTCCCTGGTGGGAGGTTCTGCCTTTAATGTGTCACAGTCACTATCCATAGCGAAAGAGAAATCTCCCTTGAGAATGGTTTGGCCCACACTGTCTTTCTCAAGTTTATCAAGGAAGCCCATGAGGACATGCCCTGGGGAGACATTAGCAGGACTGCTGGAGTCAACTGGATACTGTTGTTACCAAGTTTATAATGTACAGTGTGTCTTCTTTAACTTTACTAGCCCCAAAATCCTCTATCATTCCTGTATCATTGAGAGATCTATGGAGTTATGTAGTTGGAGGCATAATATCATGGCTGATCATCTTCATATTAGGCAGTCATCCCTCAGAGCAGTGTTGGACTGGGGTGTACAGGGCCCAACAGGGCTGTCACTTCAGGGCCCCCCATTCGTGAAACTTTGAGCCGGCCTACACTTACCCCCCCCCCATGCACCTTGTATCATGCTAACCTCCATAAAACAAATTTGCTGTGTGTCTGGCACGGTTTCAGAATTATTTAGGTTACAAAATATTTGCTCTCCCCACTCTTACTAACCTTCATTGTGGTCTTTCTTAAGAGCATAGGTGTGCAAATAGGCATTCCTGACAAAACTTTCCCTAACTGGTCTTTCGGGTCACTCAGGGGGGAGCTACATATTTTGGGGCAACCCATGATCGTTCCCATAGAAGGAACAATCTGTGGAGGCTGGAGGAACTACATGTGTAGGTTCTAATACAAAGAGCCCTCTTTAACTAGTACCCAGGGTAAGGGGGGGGGAGTTTTTTAAACTACGAATTCTCCTTTAAAAGAACTGCATAGGGTGCTGTTATGATCCAATATTTGGGCCAATGGGCAAGTGATTAGCTTGATTTGGTCTCTACCTTGGTGGCTGAATCAGAAAAATCAGCTTGTCTGCTGACCTCACCCAATGAGCAGGTCTTTACTCAAAAAGAATATTGATGAATACCAGTGAAAGGTCTCTCTGAATCTTCTATGGCTCCAGCCCCATGAGAGAGCAATGTGAAATAAACGAGAATATTTGCATATAATAATCATATCCCCAATAGGACACCACAAAAATGTTTAATTCTTATTTTTTTAATTCAGACTCCGCTTACTCACTCATTGTTTTATTGAAAACTATCACAGGTCAGAAGGGAATTACTGATTGTATAACCTAAAAGAAGGAGACAAACTGCTTCCTTGTTTCTAACAATTTTTTCCTAGTCTCTAAAAATATTTGTAACTCTTTGCCCATTGGACGCCTTTATCTTGCCAGACGACGAGTGATATGGTAAATAGATCGTAAAGAAACGGGAAATGCACCGGCAGTCGGAGACTTGAAAGATGGTACTGTAGGTACTGCAGGTAAGTGGTTAACAAGTAAGTGGTTAAGAGCCCCTGAGCCTTATTATTTCCAGCACCTGTTGCCCCAATTGGGCAGAGATCTCAAAGTACATCTCCAGCTTTAGGGCTCTTACAGACGAGCGTTTTTACCTGCGCTCCCCTGCGTTCCGTTTTTCTGCGTTTAGCCGCAGTGGAGCGCAGTAATAGATGCATTACATTTTTTCGAGTGGGGCTGTACTCACACAGGCGCGTGTAGGCGCCGAACGCAGGTTGAGACGCAACATGCTGCATTTTTCCTGCGTTCTGAGCCTACACGCGCCTGTGTGAGTACAGCCCCATTGTAAAAAATGTAATGCATCTATTCCTGCGCTCCCCTGCAGCTGAACGCAGAAAAACGGAACGCAGGGGAGCGCAGGTAAAAACGCTTGTCTGTAAGAGCCCTTAATTGGCAGCTTATTGTTTCGTTTATGGGCGCAAAATTGTCTTAAAAACAATGTTTTTTCGGTTGCTATCGAGAATGCCTTTGTTACCCCCTGTACTGCCTCCTCATTGCTTTGGCTGCCCAGGAAATCCCGTCCTAAAACTATGAGCCCTTGCTTGGCTTGTTCCTTACACGTATGGGATATAGTATCTCGTAAGCACCCATTTATTACACCTCATACTCCTGCAGCACCAATATTTGGGAACCCTGCTTTCTTAGCTGGTTTGCAAAAACACCTTTTTCATTGGTGGATATTAAATGGGCTAGTGTTTGTTAAATCCCTAATACACTCCAGAGGTCCCTACACTATCCAATATCTTTTAGATCACTATCAACTTCCAGATTCGGAGAGATTCAGAGCTTATCAGGTTTTACATTTTGTACAGAAATGTTGGAATTCTACCAAAACTCATGATTTATCTAGCTCGTTTTATGAACGTTGGTGTACAAAGGGTACAGCCCCTAAAGGAGCCATTTCAATTCTATACTTGCAATTCAATACGCCAGCCAGCTTGCTCGATCTACCTTATATCACTAAATGGGAAAAGGATATCGGAAAGTCATTGCCTGAACAGGACTGGTTCCGACTTTGGGACAATACGCGCAAAAGTTCTATCAACACAGTTATGCTGGAGGCTGGTTATAAGGTATTATTTCGCTGGTATTTGACCCCAGTACGATTAGCTAAATTTTATCCCGATTGCAACGATACATGTTACAGGGGTTGTTCTGCATCAGGGTCCCTGTTCCATATCTGGTGGACATGTCCCATAGCTGTGAGATTCTGGATACGGATTTATACCCTTATTTTTTCTGTGTTACATCTTAACTTACAACGGGACCCATATGTTGCCTTATTGGGAGCTGTCCCTCGTGATGTCCCCAGGAAACAGGTCCGCTTACTTAATCATATTTTCTTGGCCGCCAGACAGGTTATTGCTAAGGCGTGGAAATCTTCGTCCCTGCAGTACAATAATGTTAGAGTGAAATTGGATTGGATTCTCATTAATGAAAAGTTGACTAGTATCCACCTAGATAAATATCAGGCCTTTGTTGACGTCTGGCAACCTTGGATAGATTACAGATTCCACGGAACCCTACCGGTTTCTTCTCTTTCCTTATAAGGTCTGGGCAGGCAACCCCTTTAACATGGGACCCATCATAGTATTTTGTACCATATTCTGACTGAATTGACATGGCTCCTTTGTATGGCAATTGCTTGGAACTGCTGTGCTGATGTTTGATTCTGCTTATACTCCCCATATATATGCTGTAACTTACATTTGATACACTTGATTGTTTGATTTGTGTGATTACCTGGTGGTCTACCCTTTTATTTTCCTTTCTCCCCTCCCCCTTTTTTTTTATTTATTTATTTATTTATTTATTTATTTTTTCTTTTCTTTTCTTTCTTATTTTTTTTTGTTGACAAGTGTCTGTGATTTCTCTGTACCACGTTCATAAATATATGTAATGCAAGTTTGCTCTGTTTTAACGCTCACTGATGGACAGTCATTTGACTTATGTTGATCTTTTGTTTTTATTTACACCATCGTCTCGTTGTATTATGATTCCAGTATTTGATTGTATTTCCACAGAGGTGATGTAAATTCTTTTACATTGTATGTTACGCAAATTTCTTTTTATTTCTGTCAATAAACATATTGAAACAGAAAAACAATGTTTTTTCTTTATCATCCACTTGATTATTTATTATATATTTTATTATTTGTTTATATATTTACTTAATTACAGTCCTGTTTGCTAAATTACTGAAAATGTGTTGACTATCTGAATATTTTTCTTTTGTGTTCATTTTGAACTAGCACACCCAGTGTCGGACTCGGCTGGCGGGACACCGGGAAAACCCCGGTGGGCCCCGCCGGCCCAGATCTGCTACTTAGTTGGGCGTCGCGACCCGGTAGAATAGAAGATCTGCGCACGCGCACAAAGGTAGCGCTGCGAGCATGCGCACAAACGCAGCGCCGAGCGTATGCGCACTAGCCCAATGAAGCACGCCGAGCGGCAGCGTGGGCCGGAGTGTGGCCCTAGGACAGTAGCCCAGGTGGGCCCCAAGCCCCCCAGTCCGACCCTGAGCACACCTATTTGTTTCTTGTGAGACTGCAGGATCGTAGCCGTCATGTTGGTTTCCTCTTGCAGTTTATTGTGAAAAATCAAGTAAAATATTTGAACACAAACTGGCATTTCAATAAAAATCCACATAGATATTCACAAAGAAACAAAATCAGTCTGAGCACTCTTTGACAGTTGCCACGTAAATTCCCATTTTTAATTATTTTGTAGAATCAGAATTCCCAGAAACCTTGGAATTGTTTTTGAACCAGTGCTGGAAGTGACACCGGCTGAAGAGCCCTGTCCAGTCGTTACATATTTAAATGAACATACATTTTTAATTTGGGTGGTGTGTATTTATTTTTTCATTGTTTACTACATTTATGTTTATTTTCCAGTGTGTGAAGGCTTCCTGCACAGGGATACACAGCCTGCAGCAGAATAACTGGCTACTTTCCAGTATATCCCCTTTTGTCAATACAAGTTCTGGTTCTAAATAAATGAAATATTTATTATTTGTATTTCTTGCACTAAACATGGAAACCGTAACATTAAGGGGGTTATTTATTAAGCTCCAAATACCCGAAATCTGAACAATTCTGAATTTTTGGACTTTAAAAAATAAAAATCTGAATTTTTCAGGATTTATTAAAGTCCAATGGTATGAACACCCAGAAAACCCAGACTTTTTGGGAAAAGGTCCGCATTTTGCCCGAACGTATTTTTTGCATGATAAATAAGGTCCATTCGAGAATTCGGATTTGCTCAAAATTTTTATCTAAGAAATACCGATATACAGTAAACTCTGATCTTAGTTCTCCGATATAAACTCCAATCTGATTCTTGAGGGCAAGTGTTGGAGGAAAAGAATTCCTCCTTATCTGTAAGCCTGAGACCCATCTTACAGAATGGAGAGTTTTTTTTCATACAGGGCTATTTATTTAACCCTTACCTAATGTAGAGCCAGTAAACGTGCAGCAATCAGTCACATGACTCATGCAACCCATCACTAGTAACAGCTCTAGAATTGACTTGAATTTGCCGCATGTGCTTAAGGAACAATGGAAATATATGGGAATGTGAAGGTTTTGTCACTTGTATTCATAAACTTGTATTCATAATCTTTAGAGCATATGTGCAAATTATAGATGTCTCTGGGTTTATTGCTACATCTGGTATACATGGTGCAACAAGATGCAGCACACAGTCCATCCAGTGTTGTATTGTTTATGTCACAATCTCTGGCTAAAATAAATGGGTTAAACACCCTTTTCATGTATGTGACTCCTTTTTCATTACCAAGGGGCAGATTTATCAAAATTGAAAATTAAAAATGTTGAATTCAAATTTTGAGTTTATTTTAGTGTAATTTGTCTAGGGAATAGTCCAAATTCACCCGAATTGAAAAATGTTAATTTTTTTAATACATTTTGATTGGTCATTTTTTTCTAGTTTTTAGAAACTCCCATAAAATCAAAAACCCTTAATAAATCTGCCCCTCTCAGATTTATCAAAGGTCGAGGTGAATTTTAGAATGAAAAAAATTTTTGAGCTATTTTTTGTGTATGTCGACTAGGGAATAGTCCAAATTCAATTCGAATTTGAAAATAATTAGAAAATTTGAAAATCGAAATTTATCATGTACTGTCTCTTTAAAAATTAGACTTTGACCATTCGTCATCTAAAACCTGCCGAATGTTTTAGCCTATGGGGGACCGCCTAGAACCTATTTGGAGTCAATTGGTGGACTATGAAAAATCTACGTTTTCATGGGAAAAGCTGTGAATTTGATCGATTGTGCTATTCCTTCGATTCATACGATTCGACTTCAGCGGAATACGGACCTACTAGATCAAAAACAGACCTATTCGACAAAAAAAAAACTTTGACTTAATTTCGGTTGGTCTTTCTGAATTCGAATTTTAAAGTTTTTTCAATTCAAAATTCGACCCTTGTAAAATGTATATATGTACAACGTTCTGCAGTTCAAGGCTGCACAATATGTTTTTGCTTTATAATTCATTATTATTCATATGAACAATTCCATTAATATTTTCTGTTATTTAAGAGGCACATTTCCACTGCAGGCCTCACTAAACAAGTGTTCATGTCAGCTGATGCAAGAGCTTTGCTTATGGCATCGTTTTGGTCCAAGTATTAATTTATTATACAGACAGTAATGTCATCATTCCCTGTTCAAAAATAAAGATCTGGACAATAACTGGGACATTGTGTAACTGAGTGGATTTGTAATAAATTATGACAAAATGCAATGTATTTTATTATTATTATTCTGAATCAATAAAACTAAAGTATTTACCCTGTTTAATATTTTTTTATAATTATTGGGCCAGATTTAATTTTATGAGAAAACTTTATTTTATGGTTTATCAAATAAAATAAACTTGTAGGTGAGATTCAATTTGAGGAGAAGAAACTTTTCTCTTAATTCAGGATCAGTTTTTTTCCCATAGACTCCTGAAAATTGAGTCTCGCCCATAAGATTTCACATTAACCCATAAAATTAGCTTTTCTTATCAAATTGAATCTGTCCTATTATATCACTGTGATCACAATGACTGATTAATCACCGACTGATAAATACACATTTAAGAATCCCATAGGAATGAATAGAAAGTGGAAGAATTATTTTGCAGTGAGCTCTAATCTCCTATTCTGATAAATCTGCTCCTAAATTTTAAACATAAACTGTAGCGTAATTTGTAATTAACCGAACACAGCCATCTGCATTAGTTTATAACTGCCATCCAATCATATGTCACTTGCTAAGCCATGGGCTGCACATGTGACGTGTCATGCGGACTGCACATGTGACGTGTCATTGTGATGTCATAATGGACTGCAACTGTGACGTGCGATGTCATAATGGACACAGCCAAGGTGTCTAGCAGCAGCCCAGAATAGCTCATTCTTGATCAGGAATCTGAGGTGAGTGGAGCTCAGCATATTTGGTTGGGTAAATTAGCAAAAATAGTCATTTTATAATGGTACTGTGTGGGCTTAGAGACTGTTAGTGGTTTGTGGAATATGGTGAATAGGTTTTTGAATGTGGGAATTTAACTTTGAACTGGGATATAGTACTTGCTCCTCCTATTCTCACGTCATTCCCTGTGCTGATATCTTATTCATATAACTGAGTATTTCCTCTGCTGATTTCATATGCAATTGCTTTTCTATCAGCAAGGATCCATGCTAGCTCAGTTAATATCAGTTAATATCAGGTACAAGCCAATGTTGTATTCCCTATACTCTAAAAATTACTACTGGGTAGTCTCTGCAGTGATATATTATTGGTACAATGATGGCACAGTTCCTTCTACAGATATATTATGCTGTTCCCTATACTCATTTATCAGTTCAGGACAACATAATATTATAATTTCATTACTTTAAAACATTTACATTTTCAGTATTGCTGTTCCTTTAACATTTGTGCTGCATGTAATATCAATGTGATGTCATAATAGGCACTTTAGCCCACATTGTGACCATGGGCTGCACAGGTGATGTCATAGTGATGTCATAATAGACACAGTCAAAGTCTCTAACACCAGCCTTGCTTGACTCATTCTTGATCAGGCAACTGAGGTGAGCGGAGCTCAGGATATCTGGGTGGGAAAATAAGCAAAAATAGTCATTTTATAATGGTACTGTGTGGGCTTAGAGACTGCTAGTGGCGTGGGGAATATGAGAGCTTGTACTTGGCCCTACATACAACAACTGTGCCAACCCCTATGCTGATACTGTTTGGTCAAATTTTCATATAAAATTATGCAGGAAGGACCAGAACTCCATATTTTCAATCATCAAGTGTTTATTATCACATCACCGTGCATCCAACGTTTCGGCCCCCACTGGGGCCTTTATCAAGAATTATCCTTGATAAAGTCCACAGTGGGGGCCGAAACGTTGGATGCACGGTGATGTGATAATAAACACTTGGGGGCACATTTACTAAGCTCGAGTGAAGGATTCAAAGTAAAAAAAACTTCGAATTTCGCGGTACATCCTTCGACTTCGATATTCAAAGTCGAAGGATTTTACTTCGAGGGTCGAATATCGAGGGTTAATTAACCCTCGATATTCGACCCTTAGTAAATGTGCCCCTAGATGGAGTGGAGAAAATATGGAGTGCTGGTCCTTCCTGAATAAATATATATATTTATAATACACAAAAGCCATGAGTAAATTATATCTTTATAAACGGTGACTAGTGATGTCATCAGTTCGTGAGTAGTGATGTCATTTTAGTCACATGAATCACTAAAACTTGTGTATTATAATAAATAAAGTACCCCCTTCGGCCTCGTGCTTTTATATGGTCATGGAACTCCTTGGTGACTTATAATATCCTTATATTTTACAATAGGGGGTACTTTATTCACTATATGTCTCAAAGTATATCACTTAGTAGGAGTTATAAATCAAAATGATTTTATTTGAAGCCCAATGTGAAACAGTCATATTTCTTAAGGGTAACAAACCAAGAGAAAGGTCAATATTTGTGACCTGGTATTTATAGTATATAGATGCATTATAGTATAATAGTCCCAGTGTACATCTATATATAGTTATGGGACCTGTAATCCTAAATGCTTGGCACCTGGGTTTTTCCAAATCCTGCAATTTGGATCTGCATACTACTTAAAATGAATTTAAACATTAAGGGACAGATTTATTAAGGGTTGAATTTTGAGCTTATGGGAGTTTCTAAAAACTCTCATCAACTCCCATTAACTTGAAATTCGTAAAAAAAAAAAGGACCAATCGAAATTTATTTAAATATTTTTAAAAAATGACTTGAAATTGATTGCAGGATTTCCCCCGTAGGCTAAAACACCAATTTGGAAGGTTTTAGTCAGATAGTTTAATTCAAATTCTTAAAAGGACAGTACATGATAAATTTCAAAATTTAAACTTTACATTTTTTTAAATTCAAATTGAATTTGAACTATTCCCTATAGAATTCCACTGAAATAAACTCGAAATTCAAATTAAAAAATTCAGATTTTCAATTCGACCCTTGATAAATCTGCCCCTAAATAAACACAAATGGGTTGTGTTGCTTTTAATAAGGGTTAGTTTGCAACAAGTAAAAGGTACTGCTTATTATTATAGAGAGAAAGAAAATAATTTATAAAAAATTTGGATTATTTCGATAAATTGCGGTCTATCGGAGACATCCTTTCCAATCTGGATAATCAATTTCCGGATAATGGATCTCATATCTCTACTATAATGATAAATATGTGTATATATATTTATATATATAGAGAGAGAGAGAGAGAGAGAGATAGAGAGAGCCAGAGACAAAGTACCGCACATACTGGGACTTAAATAGTACTTTTTTTTTAATAATAAAACTTTTCCCAGTGTGTGTTGTACTCTGTCTCTATATTTATTTTATTGAGCAGCACCCAGGCAGTTAGGGTTGTGGTCCTCTTTGCGCGCACACACACACACACACACACACACACACACACACACACACACACACACACACACACACACACACACACACACACACACACACACACACACACACACACACACACACACACACACACACACACACACACACACACACACACACACACACACACACACTGACTAAAGTACCCCCTCTTGTAAAATATAAGGATATTATAAGTTACCGAGGAGTTTCATGACCATATAAATACGAGGCCGAAGGCCGAGTGTTTTTATACAGGTCATGGAACTCCGAGGTAACTTCTAATATCCTCATATTTTACAACTGGGGGTACTTTATTTATTATAATACACAAATTTTAGTAAGTCATGTGACAGAAATGACATCACTACTCACCGTTTATAACTGATGACATCACTACTCACCGTTTATAAGGATATAATTTACAGGATATTCATGGCTTTTGTGTATTATATATATATATAATAAAAGTCCTTGTTGCCGGCACTCTCGAAAGATAGTTTACATGCCTGGGGGCAGTTTTCAACATATTAATCCACTCGAAATCCAATGAGATCCGCACTCTCAGGGCTTATTGAATTAAAACAATTTTATTTTAAAGCTTCAGACTGACGTTTTGGCCAGGCCCCATTCATCGACTGCTGAGAAAGGCCTGGGATCAGGCCGAAACGTCAGTCTGAAGCTTTGAAATAAAACATTTTTTAATTCAATAAGCACTGAGAGTGCGGATCTCATTGGTTTTGGAGTGGAGATATATATATATATATATTATATATATATACATATATAAAATGTATATACACCTGGAATGTGCATAGAACATACTATTGCTAACAATTATACATTTTTTTGTCTCCACAGAAAGATTTTCCAAAATGTGGCGTTCCATCTGTAGATGTTTACCTTTCTTTCGAAAGGTAGGGACTTTGTTTTACTATAATATCACACATTTCATTCATTCTGTTCATAGAATTGCCTTGCTATATAATATATTGCAGTATAGCAGCATCTCCACTGGCAAATTGTTAAAGGGCATGTAAAGTCTAAAATGGAATAAGGCTACAAATGCTGTATTTTGTATATTAAATATAAACACGAACTTACTGCACCACAAGCCTAATCAAACAAATAATTGATGCTTTAAAGTTGGCCACAGGGGGTCACCATCTCGTAACTTTATTAGACATCTTTGCAAGACTAAGACTGTGCACATGCTCAGTGAGGTCTGGGCTGCTTAGGGATCGACATAAGCAAAGCTTCTTGAGTACTGCATGGCTGGGAAGTAAGGCGGTGGCTCCCCCTGCTGTTCATAAGTATGATTGTTTCCCTGCAGAGCAGTTAGGGACCATCTGACAATTCCTATCCACAGCAGTAAATGAAGGGAGAATTTCACTGCATACAGTCATGTTTCTTATAAAAACTGTACACATTTTTTAAATAAAGTATATTGGAGATAGGTTTCTTTTTTATTAAAGAAAGTGAAATGGGAATTTATTTTTTGCCTTTACATGCCCTTTAAAGGATTTGTTCAGTGTAAAAATAAAAACTGGGTAAATAGATAGGCTGTGCAAAATAAAAAGTGTTTCTCATATAGTTAGTTAGCCAAAAATGTAATGTATAAAGTCTGGAGTGATTTGATGTATATTATGTCAGTCAGATCACTACTTCCTGCTTTTCAGCTCTCTTGGTTTACCCTGACTGGTTATCCTGGCTACCAGGCAGTAACCAATCAGAGACTTGAGGGGGGGCACATGGGTCATATCTGTTGCTTTTGAATCTGAGCTGAATGCTGAGGATCAATTACAAACTCACTGAACAGAAATGTACCATGTGTCCCCCCTTCAAGTCGCTGACTAACTCAGAGTTAGAGAGCTGAAAAGCAGGAAGTTGGATTCTGGCTGTTTTATTAGACATCTGTTCAGTCCTGCCTTTATATATCACATTTTGGCTAACTAACTATATTAGAAACATTTTTTATTTTGCACAGCCTATCTATTTACACAGTTTTTATTTTCACACTGAACTGTTCCTTTAAGGAATGGAAGTGGATGGAGAATGAATTTGCTGCATAGGGCAATAAGGACACCATTTACTTCAATGCAAATATTCAGACAATATAAAAGGCTGTGTGATTCAATGGCATGGTCTAATGAATATTCAATTGAAAAAAAATTATATAAAATGTGATTTTTCTACTTTTACAATAGTTTATATTTATATGTATATATTAATCTATGTATTTAGACATTTCACATTTCACAGTTTGATTTGTATCGTTATCTATTTACTGACTTCTTTTTTTTTCTTCTAGAAACACTGCGTTGGAACATCCAATGAAATCGTTTTGGTAAGCAGCAAAAAACTGGTTAACACTATATGAAAAAACACAATTTGCTAACTATTTGTGCTTTTCAAACCATTTTATTTACAATTCGAGTTTGCTATTTTGCTAATTTATTTTGTAATAAAACATATTTTTGTTTTTCTCTAGAATTATATTGAGATCGTCGACATTCTTGCTTTGGTAAGTATCAATATGAACTAAACAAATCTCCTATCATTTCTCCTTTGAATAATAATCAGATTTGCCCCTGGATCTATAATCACGGCCACCTTCCCCCACTTTTAAACCCAGCTCCTATTGAAATTAAACTACAAATCACCCATTACCATTAACTTTATATGGAACATTCCTTAATATATATTTTTGGTGAAACCCTTTTAAATGTTTCCTAACCAGGAAAGTTGTGAAATCAACCCAGTTTCTAGTTAACGCCAGGAAATATACCTTATCCTTATAGTCTTCTAAGTATCAAATATATATCTGTGTGTTTATGTATATTTGGTACTTACATATTACATATATTTAATGCTTCCCTGTGCTCTGGAATTTGTAGCTATTGTTCACTTAGTTTATGTAATTTCAGTGTATTTTAGTTTAAATTTGCTATTTTTGCAAAGTACAGTTTTTTTACTGCATTTTATTTCCATCCAACTTTTGCTAAGATTATCTTACTGTATGACAGTAATAAACATGTCATGTTTACAAAAGTAAATCTGCTTTCCCCTCCTGGCAAGAGATTTCACCTTTGAATTAATATCAGAAGAAATCCCTATACTGACCCTGCATTTATTTATACACATGAATTAAAAGCACATTTTTCAAAATGAAATATATCTTTAGCAGTTACTCACCTTAAATTGATCTTGAAAGATGATTTCGTTCTATAAAGTAACACAACCTTTTTATCTTGTACCCAGCCTGAACCAGAGGACACAGAAATCTGCCTGGTAAGCAGAAGCGGCGTTGGTATCGTACATTATTATTATTCGCTTTCCCGTGTTGACTTTAAGAGGCAGATTTATCAAGGGTCGAATTTCGAATTGAAAAAACTTTGAAATTCGAATTCAAAAAGACCAACCAAAATTAAGTGAAAGTTTTTTTTTTGGGTCGAATAGGTCCATTTCCAATCGAATAGGTCCATATTCGTTCGAATTGAAGGAATAGCGCATTCGATCGAATTCGATTCAAAGTTTTTCCCAAAATTACTTTGATTTTTCAAAGTCCACCAAATGATCTCTAGGAGGTTCCCCATAGGCTAAAACAGCAATTCGGCAGGTTTTAGATGGTGAATGGTCGAAGTCAAATTTTTAAAGAGACAGTACATTTTTTTAAAAAATTCGTAACGAATTTTGACTATTCTCTAGTCGAAGTACACAAAAAATAGCTTGAAATTCTAATTTTTTTATTCAAAAATTCTCCTCGACCTTTGATAAATCTGCCCCCAACTGTTAATTTATCAAGTAACATTGTTCCTGACAGGCATCTTTGCACTATTACTATTATTAACAAAAAAAATTTACGAAATTGCACATCACACATTAAGTTGTTTTTTTTCTAAAACTCACTTTTTTCAAGTTGAGGTTTTTAAAGGGCATGTAAAGTCTAAAATATAATAAGGCTAGAAATGCTGTATTTTGTATACTAAATATAAACATGAACTTACTGCACCACAAGCCTAATCAAACAAATGATTTATGCTTTCAAAGTTGGCCACAGGGGGTCACCATCTTGTAACATTGTTAGACATCTTTGCAAGACTTAAGCTGGCCATAGATGTTGAGATTTTTAAAAGATCCGATCCTCATCGTGAGACCACGATTTTCTCGGAACGATCGTACGAATTTACCATCAACTAAAAAGACCAATTTGCCAGGAAAACAAAGGGGAGCTGCCTGTTTGCCCTGTAAACATAGATAGATTGCACTGGGACCGACAAAGATTTTTTGGCCTGGCTGATCAATTCCTGACAGATGTCGGCCGAAAAATCGTAAGATGTACGATCGTTCGAATCCCACTAACCGCACGATAATTTCGAAGGATTGGTCGGGCTTCCCTAAAATCGGTAGTTCAGCAAGAAGAATCGTCACGTCTATGGGGAGCTTAAGGGGCACATTTACTAAGGGTCGAATATCGAGGGTTAATTAACCCTCGATTTCGACCCTCGAAGTAAAATCCTTCGACTTCGAATACCAAAGTCGAAGAATTTACCGCAAATAGTTTGATCGAAGGAAAAATCAATTCGAAGGATTTTAATCCATCGATCAAAGGATTTTCCTTCGATCAAAAAAAGCTTAGAAAGCTTAACATTATAGCTCGGTAGGTTTAAACTGCCGAAGTATGTAGTCAAAGTTTTTTTTTAAGAGACAGCATTTCGACCATCGAATGGTCGAATAGTCGGACGATTTTTAGTTCGAGTCGAAGTCGTAGTTGAAGGTCGAAGTAGCCTATTCGATGGTCGAAGTACCCAAAAAAAACCTTCGAAATTCAACGTTTTTTTTACTTCGAATCCTTCACTCGAGCTTAGCAAATGTGCCCCTAAGACTGTGCACATGCTCAGTGTGGCCTGGGCTGCTTAGGGATCGTCATAAACAAAGCTGCTTGAGTTCTGCATGGCTGGGAAGTAAGGCTCCCCCTGCTGTTCATAAGTATGATTGTTTCCCTGCTCAGCAGTTAGGGACCATCTGACAATTCCTATCCACAGCAGTAAATGAAGGGAGAATTTCACTGCATACAGTCAGGTTTCTTATAAAAATGGTACACATTTTTTAATTAAAGTATATTGGAGATAGGTTTCTTTTTCATTAAAGAAAGTAATAATGGGATTTTTTTTTTTGCCTTTACATGCCCTTTAAGGGGAAAAAAACTTGAATTTCTACAGAAAAAACTTAAATTTTTCAAGATTATACCCTGAAGCTGCTAACAATTTGAATCTATAAATACTCAAGCTAAAAACTTTTGAAATTATGTAAAAATCAATTGCAGATGGTCCCTTTTTAACTTCGGAACATGTTTTATGCCTTCATAATTTTAGAAATTTTGGGCTGTTTACCCTGTTTTTTGCTTGAAAACTAGAGCAATTTTGTGAGTTTTTAGGGTGACAAACTTGAAAAGTTGCACAATTTTTTCTAGTTCTTTTTTTTTTTTTATATAGATTTTTCAATCTAATTTTTTAAACCTGAATTATTAGTAAATTAGCAAAATCTGTGTATGGGAGTTTGTTTTTATTAAAAAATGAGAATTGAGGTTTAGTAAATAACCCCTAATAGTGATGAGTAAATCTGTTGTGTTGTGCGAAAAATTTGCGGAACTGCTTAAAATTTTTCGAAACGACAAAAAATTCACAAAAACCATTGACGTTAAAAGGCGACAAAATGTTTTCTTATGTATGCATCTTTTTTTCCCCCCTCCAAATGCATCAAAGTCAGTGGGATTTTTCTTCCATTTACTATTTTGTCTTGGCAAATTTTTTGTCTCTGCAAACTTTTTGCACTGTTAATTTTTGCCAATGATTACGAAAATAATTTGCAGAAATGTGGAATTTCAGCAAAAATCCATGCCTGGCCAAAATAATTTGCTCATCACTACACATAATAATAATAACATTTCAAATCTCCCATATTACCAATAATGTTACATAAAAAAAGCTGATTTGATTTTATAACATGTCTTTTTATCTCTTAAACAGGAACCACCTCAATAAACTGGCCCCAATAACTGCCAGGTAAGTAGTAAAGAAACAGTTGAAGTTGAGCTTATTTGCTTAATGAATAAGGTATATTTTAGATATTAAACCACAGCACTATAACTATATGGGGCACATTTACTTAGCTCGAGTGAAGGATTAGAATAAAAAATACTTTGAATTTCGAAGTTTTTTTTTTGGCTACTTCGAAAATCGTTCGATCGATGGATTAAAATCCTTCGAAAAGGATTTAATCGTTCGATCAATCGATTGAGACATTTTATTTCTTATAACTTTTTTGAGTGGGGCTGAATTGACACAACTGAGTTTAATCCCTTTTTCTCACCTTTTCACCAGGAATTCCATCTAAAACCTGAGGAAAGCACTGAAGAGGTAAGCAGAAAAAAAACTTTGAAATATTTGTTTATCATCTTCTCTCTCTCTTCTAATGGTGCCCATACATGGAGAGATCCGCTCGTTTGGCGATCTCCCTCCGATATGCCCACCTTGACTGCATCAACGAATAGATGCGGCCGCGATCCGACGGGATTTTCTGTCCCATCCGATCGAGATCTGGCCGACTTTCGGCCAGATCTCGATCAGTGAATCCCGTCGCGGGGCCCCATACACGGGCCAATAAGCTGCCGACACAGTCTGTCTGGCCATACTAACTGAACTAAGTTGATCTTATACAATAATGTTTTCCCTTTTATTCAGGACAACAGCAGAGAAGAACCTGCTAGAGAAACATCTGAGGTAACCAGAAAAGACAATTCAATTAGAATAAAATATCTAACCCATCATTAGATTTTGCCCTACATAACATTTATTTGAGCTGTGACATATGTATTTATTATCTTCTCTCTGTTCTAACCAGGATGAACAAGTGAGTGAGCAGGATGAGACATCCAACAACACCTCCTGCCACTTCCAAGTAAGCAGAAAATAATCAATGACTACACAACTATAATTAAAGAATTTAAAGAAATTGGTTTTTATCATACTTTCTCCTGAACTCAGTTGATCTTATACAAAAATGTTTTCTCTTTTAACCAGGACAACAGCAGAGAAGAACCTGCTGAAGAAGCATCAGAGGTAACCAGAAAAGACAATTAAACTATAATAAAATATCAAACCCAGCATCAGATTGCCCTAAATATCGACGATTTGAGCAGTGAGATATGTATTTTTTTATCTTCTCTCTCTTCTAACCAGGATGAACAACAAAGTGAGCAGGAAGAAACACCCAGTAACACCACCTGCCACTTCTAAGTAAGCAGAAAATAATCAATGACTACACAATTATAATTAAAGAAATTACAGAGATTGGTTTTATTATACTTTCTCCTGAACTGAGTTGATCTTATACAATAATGTTTTCTCTTTAAACCAGGACAACAGCAGAGAAGAGCCTGCTGAAGAAGCATCTGAGGTAACCAGAAAAGACAATTCAACTATAATAAAATATCAAACCCAGCATCAGATTGCCCTACATAACAGTGATTTGAGCAGTGAGATTTTTATCTTCTCTCTGTTCTAACCAGGATGAACAAATAAGTGAGCAGGATGAGACATCCAACAACACCACCTGCCACTTCCAAGTAAGCAGAAAATAATCAATGATAATTAAAGAAATTAAAGAAATTGTTTTTTATCATACTTTCTCCTGAACTGAGTTGATCTTATACAAAAATGTTTTCTTTTTTAACCAGGACAACAGCAGAGAAGAAACTGCTGAAAAAATATCTGAGGTAACCAGAAAAGACAAGTTATGACAAGCATCAGATTGCCCTACATATCGTCAATTCGAGCAGTGAAATTTGTATTTTTCATCTTCTCTCTGTTCTAACCAGGATGAACAAATAAGTGAGCAGGATGAAACTTCCAATAATACCTCCTGCCACTTCCAAGTAAGCAGAAAATAATCAATGACTACACAACTATAATTAAAGAAATGACAGAGATTGGTTTTATTATACTTTCTCCTGAACTCAGTTGATCTTATACAATAATGTTTTCTCTTTTAACCAGGACAACAGCAGAGAAGAGACTGCTGAAAAAACATCTGAGGTAACCAGAAAAGACAAGTTATGATAAAACATCAAACCCAGCATCAGATTGCCCTACATATCGTCAATTTGAGCAGTGAAATATGTATTTTTCATCTTCTCTCTGTTCTAACCAGGATGAACAAATAAGTGAGCAGGATGAAACATCCAATAACACCTCCTGCCACTTCCAAGTAAGCAGAAAATAATCAATGACTAAACAGCTATAATTAAAGAAATCACAATTTTTCAAATATAAAATGTAATAATAAATAAACATAAAAAACCCGAGCGGATTGATCAGAGTTTGTACCAGAAAATATTGAGATAAATTCGGACTTTGATAAATAACCCCCTTATTTTAGCATTAGAGCTGAGTTAATGTAAAAAAGTGTTTTTAATTAATGTAATCACCTCAAATAGATTTTTGACCAATGTCGCCTCTGTATTGCAGAATTTTGAAGATGAAAAGAAGCAGACGAAAAGCTCTGGAACATCGAGCAGTGCAAATAGACAGGCACAACCTGCAACTATTAATAAGGTTTCAGCTTTACTTCCCTAATAAAATCATTCTCTCAAGGAGAATGAAACCCTTTTAAACATAATTAGGCCCCTGCAGACCCCCCTTTTCTTACTAGATCCCTCAAACTCCTATATAAGCCCTATTCCACCAATACTAATAGCCAAATGGATCCATTATATATATTAGGGGACAGATTAATTAAGGGTCAAATTGAAAATATGGTAAAAACTCTCAAATTCAAATTGTGAATAATCCAAACTTGATTCGAATTTTAATTAAAATTTTGATATCTATCAAACCTTGCCCCTTTAAAAAATCGAATTTGACTATTCCCCACCTAAAACCTGCCCAGTTCAAGTATAAGTTAATGGGAAAGTCCATTTTGAAGATGTCATAATCCATCATGAACTGACGCCCAACAATATAATACTAACAGCTGACGCAGATGTAAAAATAAGTAAGTGACACTTACAGATTTATCATGGGTCTAATTGAAAATTTGAAAATTTGAGTTATTTTATGGTCAAAACTGGCAAATTCAACTAGGAAGTTATTCAAATTAGATTCGAGTTTTTCAAAAAAATTTGAATTCGATTTTCGAGGTTTATCATACTCTGGCTCTTTAAGAACTCGAATTTGGCTATTCGCCACCTAAAACGTGCCAAATTGCTGTTTGAGTCAATGGGGGACGTCCAGGGATCTATTCTGAGTTGTTAGCAGCCTTCCTGACATTCAAGTTTTTTTTCAAAGAAAAAACTCTAATTGAGTTTTTAAAACTCCAATCGAATTCGATTCGAGTTTTCGGGTAGATCCTATTCACCCTAGTTTAAAAAATTACATTTTTATAATGAACTTCGATTGGTCGAATTTCGAGTTAATGGGAGTTTATGGGAGTTTTAAAAAATTTACGTGAATTTGAAATTCGACCTTTGATAAATGGGCCTCTTAGCTTTATGGGAAGTGTTCACAAATAAAATCATAAATGCATTGTATTCACAAATATTTTTCTTACATTATACTTCTTACTTATATTTATTCTTCTTATAATTTCAGTTAATTTAAGCCTTGCCACGATGGGTGAAAAGAGTAACAGCCCTGCCGGAATAACCGAATACATGGCAATTGTTCTTCAAGTTCTTGCCTGTAATTACAAGAACGGGGCTGAATATGACAATAAGGTATTGTTGTCTCTCTTCTCTTTTTATTTTATAGCGAATTTGAAGTCATTTAATATGTATGCAGGTGGGTGAGTAAGTAGCTGCCTTGCACTTGGTCTTCTTGCTGGCTGTTTTTGCAAGCACTCATCAATAAAGAAGTAGAAGTTATTACTCCTAGAAAATAAAATACAAACAAAATTATAAATGTTCATGTAATAAATATAATATCAAAAAAATGTCACCAACATCTGGGGTGAGGGTGGCATAAGAAAGAACATTATAAAACACCTACAAAGAAGTAAGGAAATTGCTCTTTTTTTTGCTCATATAACAAAAGCAAATTTCAGAATTATTATAAGCAAAGTGAATCCATGTCTAACTCTGACCATTCTTTCCTTAGCATTGAGACGTTGAAGAGCCAGAACTACCACCAAGGCGTTAAAGGACCAGTAACATCAAAATTATTTTTTAAAAAAACATAGAAAACATAGAAGAAAAAAAAATACCAAGATAAATTAAACTTTAAAATCGAGAAGCCTTTATTAAGAAACAACTTACTGAAACTCTGCTTCCGATCCTCTTTAGAAAAGGTGATGATCCATCGTGTGGCGCTCTATTTCTCCTCAATGTATACTATTTAAATATAATTTTTTTTTTGATGTTACTGTGGACAAAAAAAAAAACCAGGACTACCATCGGGGGGAGGGACAGGGGCATAAATCTAGGGGCCCATTTGTCATTCTGGTACTGGGCCCCAGAAGAAACATCGGTCCCCGATGGAAGTCCTGGAACCACCATTAATAAACAATAAATTTTCCACCTTTATTAATGACCTGCTGTGTTTGCTTATTAGGGAGACAGGGTGGTTTTTTATATTTGTGTATTTATTCATTTATACTTTGAACTGAAGAAATATGTTATAAGCTCTTCTTGTAATACAACATTATAAGAAAACAATTTGATATTAAATATTGACACTATTATCCTTTATATAGTGCTGACATGTGTTTGTCAAGAGGGCAGCTGCATTCATTTTGGGGAATTGGATGCAATTACTGTAGGTGCGTCCAGCGTATATTACGCAAGGGCCTATGTCTAGGTTAGCAACTTTGACGGAGGTGGGGGGAGCAGAATGGAAAAATGTATTTGGCATTTAGGCAATTGAGAGCTGTCCCCAAGATCTTGGAACCCGTACCCTGCAATCTGCAACCCGGACCCGCATTCTTACCCGTTTGGACCCGCTACCTGACCTGACCTGCAAGTACCTTAACCGCAACTTGAAACTGCGACCCGCTGACCATCAAGAATCAGGAAATGTCACTGTAAACCAGAAGTGACATCATCGGAAAAAACGCTATTGAGAAGATCTGCGGCCCGACCCGCTACACACAGAACCGTGTCCACACCTGCACCCGGAACTTCTACCCGCAACCTGCAGGGTGCCTCAGGTTTTTTCGGGTAACCCACGGGTACCCGACACGCTGCAGGACTCTACTCCAAGACACTTCTTCACTAAATCCCACTGGCGGAGGAGGGTGTGTGGGGGTAGTGGGTAGCATTTGTGATAACCCGGTGCAGGGTGTTGTGGAACTGGAAGAATGCACACAGAGATGCCAGACTGCAGGGTAGAAGTCAGTTTTTATTCTGTGCGGATTTGATCAGAATGGTTTTTAGAAAATAGTGAGAAAATTTGGGATTTTGATAAATAACCTCTTAATTGTGGGAGAAAACAGACTGAAATGGGGTGATCTAGAGATGCAAACTGAAATGGTCAGATATGACAGGTGAGATCTCTGAGAATACATTCCATTTTGATATAAAGGCTCTAAATGCTGCAAATTAATAAAGTGTGTAAAATGGTATTTGGACAGTTGTAGCCCACCCAAACAAAAATGTTACCCTGCTCTACTGTTAAAAAACAGAAATGTCCCAGTATAGGTATGACTTCTCTAAAGGTGGCCCATATACCGGCAGATTTTGTCTAACATTACATTGATGGGGTTCACACGATTGTATCGCTTCAACAACATCCTCCCAACAGATGATCAGACAGGTTTAAACGTTTTATTTGTGAGTTGATGAAATTGGTGAGTGGATGTTACTTTGAGATAATCCTCATTAAATGATCATTCAGTGCTCAAGTCTTTTGAGAACATAAACAAAGGGTTAAAATATGTGAGATCTTGCAGCCAACACAACCAAAGTCTCCTCATATATTGTTTACCATTGATGGGTTAAATGTTCATTCAAGTGATTGTGGAGACAACAGATCATTCACAGAAGACCAACTACAGTGGCAGCTTAACAGCCTTGAAAGCTTGAAAGTTCCTGCTTACTGAATGAACCTGCCCAGCAGTTTGTTGGTTGCCATTGTTATAATTATCCTTGGATTGTATCCAGATGTAGGACCTTTGGTAAAGCTGATCATCAAACAATGAAGTGGTAATAACTACTGAGCACAAACGTTGGCGCGCCTAGCGCAGTGAATTTTGTTGACCACACCCATTTTTGTGGCCACACTCCCTAATTAACATGTTCATCAAAATTTGGCAGGTTATGAGTTTTAGGGTTTGGGCTGCCTGGAGAAGAATTGTATAATATTCAGTGGTGTGCCTGCAGCCGGAGAGTTACATTACACCAAGGGGGTTATTTATTAAAGTCTGATCTTTTTCTGGTTAGAGTTTTAAAGGGGAAAACACCATGTTTTCATGTGGAAAAAATAGAATTTTTCATGATTTCTTAAAACCCAAGGCTGTTAAAAGTCAGACTAAAAAAGTACTCCATCTCAAACCTGTCGAGGTCATGTAGAAGTTAATGGCAGATGTCCCATTGACATTTTGAAGATATCCTGATCTGTGATGGGTTTCGTACAATAATCTGAAGAGTTTTCGGTTGTCAAATCCGATTTGGATTTCTTGACAATTTTATAGAGTCTTTTTTCCGCACCAGATTTTTTTATTTTTGGTTAATTTATCGATAAAAAAAAAGGTAAATATGTGCACAGGAGTTTGGTCAAAGTGGTTTTAATAAAATAATAACACTTTTTTTGGCTTTTAGCAAAAAACCCCCCAAATGTATGGTATATATACATATAAATATCAACGTTTTTGAGAACTTGACTTAATTGAAATACCTGGACCTGCGCAAATGCCCCCTTAGCTGCACCTGCAACAATGCTGAACTGCAAATGTGGTTTAGAAAGGCCCCTCTGCAGATTGTCCATCCTTATAACCTGACATGTCCTGGCAATGAAAACTCTTACTTTCATGACTTTGACACCCATGTCTGTGATAAGGAATTTAAACTAAAGCTCTTTTGCTCATCCTTTCCCAGCATTTTGCTCTTGATCATCATTCCCATTGTATACAGCAAGTTCTACTGACGGATCAAGTACAATTACTTTCTCTTTGTTGCCTGGCTACATGAACGATGGAAGTCAGAAAAAGAACTCTATAAATATGATGCTTTTGTCTCTTACAATACCCATGATGAGGAGTGGGTATATAAAATGATGCTACCTATGCTAGAGACCTCAGCTCTTCGTCTCTGCCTCCATCACCGGGACTTCTAGCTTGGTAGAGACATCATAGACAATATTGTGGACAGTATACACAACAGCTGTAAAACCATTTGTGTTGTGAGCCGGAGCTACCTGCAGAGTGAGTGGTGCTCCCTAGAGATGCAGCTCGCCAGCTACAAACTCTTTGATGAGATGAGGGATGTCCTTGTACTTATCTTATTAGATGATATCCCAGACAGAAAGCTTTCCACTTATCACAGGATGAGGAAGCTGATGCTGAAGAAAACATATATTACCTGGTCAGCTGAACCTGAAGCACAAGAGTTGTTTTGGGCTAAAGTTGAAGAAGCAGTGTTGGGCAGAAGGCCCTCAGAAGTTGTAGTGGGAGCAAAAATTAGAAAGCTTAACCATTGTTCAGCTGAGGATCTATACCTGCTATCCCACAGCCACAGTCCCTTCCCAGAGACTATTATCCCACTGTTACTATAGGCACCATCTCTCCCTACTATACCTGCTATCCCACAGCCACAGTCCCTTCCCAGAGACTATTATCCACTGTTACTATAGGCACCATCTCTCCCTACTATACCTGCTATCCCACAGTCACAGTCCCTTCCCAGAGACTATTATCCCACTGTTACTATAGGCACCATCTCTCCCTACTATACCTGCTATCCCACAGCCACAGTCCCTTCCCAGAGACTATTATCCCACTGTTACTATAGGCACCATCTCTCCCTACTATACCTGCTATCCCACAGCCACAGTCCCTTCCCAGAGACTATTATCCCACTGTTACTATAGACACCATCTCTCCCTACTATACCTGCTATCCCACAGTCACACTCCCTTCCCAGAGACTATTATCCCACTGTTACTATAGACACCATCTCTTCGTACTATACCTACTATGCCACAGTCACAGGCTATTATTCCAAGTGTTATTATAGGCTCTGCTGCTCTGTCTAAATAGTCAAAAGGCAAGAGCACAGCTGAACTTTTTCATAGTATTCCTACTAGGGATGCAGCAAACCTACTATTTTAGTATTTGGACAAATCCTGAATCCTTTGCAAAAGATTCAGCCAAATACTGATCCATATGCAAACTAGGGAAATCAGGGAGAAAGTGCGACAAAAACTCAGGTGATTATTTGGATACGGTGCAAATACTAGATTTGATGCATCCATAATTCCTACCTCAAACTGCTGCTCTGTGGGCCCCCAAAGTACGTGCGATGCCCCTGTTTAGACCCCCATAACGTAAGCTCTGTACCATATCATCATCTGAAACACCACTAGTACGCTGCAGGGAGGTCCTGCTGTTTGAACTGTCAAATTATAAACTATATTAGCTAAGGAAACCATGGTGATCCTTTACTGTATGTGATAAATTGTTTATATTTAAATTTCTAAAATTGCAGATTTTTCAATTGCTAAAATTAATTAAAATGAATGATATACATATATATTACATATCTGTAAGACTTTTTTCTATTGGCTTTATGAATTTGTCATTATAGGGCCAATTTACAAATGGGGGGGGAAACGTGCAAAGCTTTTTTTAAACCTAATATTTGGAAGACCTGCCCATCTGCCACATACAATGCTGTTTTTGGCACCTCTCCCTGGACAGTTTAATAAAGCATCATAGATCCAATCATGCTAATACAATCAACACCATACTTCCATGATGTCTCTGACCCCATGTTGGTTCTACTAAACAGATTATGCTGATTGGAGTAAGAAAAAACAAACCCACAGCTGACAGCTTTTATTGGCTTACTGTATGTAGGAAGTTAGAGTGAACTCAACCTAAGCTTTGAGTAATACTGAATATGAAATAGGAGATCTTCATTTGCAGGGATTTGCTTGGTCAGTCCAAAAAACATTTATAGTCATGTCTTATCTTCCTCTGTATAGCTCCTTCCCACATATCTATGTTTTCTTCTTCATTGCTGATTGACCATTTTCCATGCTTTATCTTTCTGCTCATTTCTCTTTTTCTCCCAATCATGCCTTCTCTTCCACCTCATTGCCCTTTCCCACATTTCCACATCTTCTCCTCCTTATTTTTCTTCATCTCTATATATACTATTCCTCTTCACTGCTCCTTCCCTCACCTTTATGTTTTACCTTCCTCCCAATTGCTACTTCCCTTCATATCCATTCCCTTCTCCTCTTCCTTGTTTATTCACTCATCTCCATGCTTAATCTTCATCCTATTTTCTCCTTTTCTCATCTCTATTCTTTTTCTTTCTTATGACTGATCATTCCCTCCTCGCCATGCTTTCCTTTCTTTCTCATTGCTACTTCTCCATTGTCTTTATTACTTATTCTCTCATCTCCAAGCTTTCTCTTCTTCAGTTTTCCTTTCCACATCTCCATGCCATTTCTTTTTCCACATTGCTTCTCCCCTCAAGGCTTACTCAACAAACATTATGTGTTTATAATGCTTTAACTGGAGGCTTTAAAGCCAACATTATTGTGTTGGAGACCAATAGCCCCCCCCCCATGTTTGTTTACAGTGTAATATCATGAACACAAAATGACCCAATAAACTTCATCTGTAAGGTAACAGCAAGATACGTGACTTTGTGCTGGTAAGCAGGATTTAGTTAGTGAAGTTGGGCAAATCAGTTCAGTACAATCTGACATGTGGCAGTGGTCATAAATCAAGCAGGAAAGGCAATAAATCCAATAGGCTGGCTCTGTGACATGCCAACTAAAGCATAGGCTGGGTAACTGGCACACGACTACTACTCTAACAGTGAACGTGATGAGAGCAGGCTGTGTGCACCTGAATGCCCACAGCTGAACTATAAAAGTCTTGGATAGTCCTATGGAATCTGGAGGATGTAATTTAAAAACAGCTAAATGTCTGTATTTTGGACATCCTAACATACAAATAAAAATAAAGTTACTGCAGAATATAATAGTTATGTTTATTTTTTATTCTGGGCATTTTTTGGCCAAGGCTCAATCTGTGGGCCCAAGCCTTTTACTTCTTGACCTACATCAGACCCTGCCACCTGCCTGAAAATGGTTAACACTAATGGTATCACCCAAACAGTTGTACCAACAGGGTCTGATAAGAAACTGCTTTGCATGAAGATTTTTATTGCCTGAAACTGGCCATACATAAGTCTCAACCGATGCTGCCCTCGACCAATGGCTCCCTGTAAGTCCACAGTATTGGATCAGCCCTGCATGTGGGTGGCCAAATGAGGTGGATCTTTAAATGTACGGCCGGCTTTACATTGTACATGAGTGTTATTAACATCAGTGGAGCCAGCTCTGGGAATGTTATCAAATGTCTGGCCTTGCTAAAATATGAGGTGAAAGTGCGTGCGGCTGGAAGTGTTTTATAACGCAAATAAAAATAAACTTTTACAAAACAAAGGTGACCGAACAATACAAAAGCAGATGTCATTTGCATGCATTCTGAATGGCGTTTAATAATGACATCCAAATCAGGCACAGAAATCACAAGAAGGAAGCATAAACTGCCTTACATTCTTTGCATGTTTCTATAGAGTAACACAGAGTGGCACAGGGTCATGTGTACATTGAGGTTTAATTACCTGTTTATTTGGTTTAGTTCAATTAGTGCTGCTCTGTGGGGCCTCGCTTCGTACAAACCCCTGGCCAGTCACTATTTTCAATATTACACGTACCCACTTCTCTTTGCATAATTAGTAATATCATATTGTACCCCCTTTCTACATGCACATCTTGCAGATTCTTATGTAAGGAATATCTATTATGACCTTTAATGACTTTACAAAGTCAGAGTCTGAGGAAGAACTGTCACTAGAGGAACTAAGTGCAATAGTCATATTCCTGCTGCTATAGAAACAGAACTAACTTCTTCTAATAAACCACACTAAAGACATTATTTAAGCCAACAAAAGTACTGTGTCTCTGTAAGATCTTAAAGGGATTATATCATGATTTTTTGGGCTACTTTTTATTTCTAAGTTTACACTGCAAACTATTCACTCTGCCATTTAAAATGTTGTTCTTGTACCAACAAATGTATTTTTTTAGTTGTAATATTGGTGTGGAGGCGGTCAGTGCATTGTGCCTGATTCTGAGCTTTGAGAAGGAGCCAGCACTTTAGGATGGAACTGCTTTGAGACAGCTATTGTTTCTCCCCTTCCCATTGTATTTTACCACGACCTAGGTTGTACTCCCTTGCCCCACCTAGTGGTAGACATAAGAATAGCTCCAAGCAGGATAAAGCAGGGTTTTTAGTACCTTTAGCAATGCAAAAAAATCCTTCCGCAGAGGTGCTCCAGTTTAGATGCCGTGGTGCTTCTATGCTCTTAGACCTCACTGCTGGTCTTCAATGTAACCATAAATTAGGAAAATGAGGAGAGCGATCCAGAAGCAGAATTCTGCTGCAAAGTGTTTTATTACTGACTACCAAATACACTTCATCAGAGGTGTCAGGTAGCTATGTGGTTAGCAACCCACTGTTCTGTTGATGGGCTGCTGATGGTCTTCTGGGGAGGGAAAGAGGGGGTGATATCACTCCAACTTGCAGTGCAGCAGTAAAGAGTGACTGAAGTTTATCAGAGCACAAGTCACATGACCTGAGAGCACCTGTGAAACTGACAATATGTCTAACCCCATGCCAAATTTCAAAATTAAATATAAAAAAAATCTGTTTGCTCTTTTAAAAAAACATTGAGTTCAATGCAGAATTCTTCTAGAGCAGCGCTATTAACTGTTGCATTCTAGAAAGAAACATGTTTTCCGGTGACAGTATCCTTTACAATGAATACAAAAAACAGCCAGGTTACTTGTTTCCTGATAGAATTGGCCATAGCCATTGGCCGTATCAGATCCACAGGGGCTGATAAGGTTTATGTATAGTTTCAGCAAAGTCTCATGTGCACTATCCTTTAAGAGGGAGGGGGTGATGGAGGACACCGGCCTTCGGGCACCCCCACGGCAAATCTGGCCCTAGCCAGGGGCCCAGAAGACCTTAGATTATGGGCCCACTCTCCAAACTATTTTTATTCCTCTCCTCACTCAACCTCTTTATTCTAGTCTTTTTTCTTTATATACTATAATCTATCAATCAAGATTGTCATCTCTGTCCTCCATTGAAACATGCTCCATTTAGCAGCAGAATGCAATGCCTATTAACTTATATTAATAAATATACAAATGGATGCAAGGAACCCTAATGTACAAACAACCCCCCCCCCAGATCTGTGGATGGCAGGATATAATTGTCCCATAGCATAAAATACTAATTATATATATATATATATATATATATATATATATAGCAAATTTGAGTACAGTGCACACGGATAACCGAAAAAAGCAATGCCTGTGTGCTGGTTACATGTGTCAATAGTCATAGGCAAGAGAGAAAAACCGCACCAACAGGTCTTTATACAAAAATAGAAAACCTTTTATTCAACGTTTCGGCTCAAACCGCTGGAGCCGTCTTCAGGAACAAAAAAATTGTGCATACCACCAAACAAACTTAAATACCCCCATTGCACACCAAAAGGGAAGTGACAAGGAGTGGGAGTGTGTACTCTGTAACCAATCAGTGCCCCAATGCTCATCATCATAGTTAAAAAATAAATAATACATAAATAACCATCCAGTGTGTATATATACTCCGTGACCTGTGTGCCATAGTGCCACGTGCAAAGTTAAAAATCATTAAAAACATTGAAGATCGCCGTGTATATTAACTACACATATCTAAGTGAAGCTTACACTGACTGCACCCCGCCGGCAGGAAAGACGGCTCTTACATACCTCCATAGCCATGTCGCCTCAGATTAACAGGTACAGAGCGGTGTATGGAAGCAGCAGAGTAATCCGTCTCAGCAAACTTTTAAAACCGCAACAGATCCTCTCTGATCCCTGACAGCAGCTCTACAGAGTTTCCTCACTATCCCTTGCGACTCACACTGCTAAACACGCCCCCATTCACCATATATGGAATGCTACTCTTGTGCCAAACTATTTTTAACCCTCCATGGGTTGGTTGGATGTGCTGTTAGGTTGTTCACTCTGGTAGTCCTCAACCAGTCATCCCATGTGGTAACAGCGCTCATAAAATATATGGTCCCGCTGTCCCACAAAGATATATCCCGGAATTTACCTGAAACCAACAGCTTTAACATCCAGTATTCACTCCTGCTATTGCAACTCGGGCTGTTAAGGATAGGAATACACTCTGATCATAGAGGTTAGCTGTGTTGGACCACTTGTTAGCGAGTCGGACTGCTCATGCCGCACACCATCTGAACCCTGCCTTGGGCCAATATCCCATTAAGGGCCGAAGTCCTCTGACCGGCTAGGGGTGCTCGTCACCTGAAAAACAGTCATAGCATATATAAATAATGAAGCTCTATAAGTATAATACATGGCCCAATTTCATATAAAATATGCAGGGTACAGTCTTAGACACTGGTCGCTGTGTATTCGTCCCTTTTAGGTATGGTGAAGCTGCCCCTACAGAGTGATATAACACCCTGCAAATGTCCTGTCACTTAGTATGGAGAATCTTAGCACAAACACAATCGCAACAAAGTATCCTTCACCGCTCAAGATGGTTACAATTATTCAAGATTGAGCATATGTCAACAGAGTCACCAACAGTTCACATGAAAGGGGACATCGGCAGTGTTTCATTTAGTCCCTTTGGGGCCAGGACATCCAATTTATAGATCCACCTGGATTCCCGTTGCAGTAATAGTAAATCCTTGTCACCACCTCTCCTGAGGGGGGGCACATGGTCAATCACCATGTGCCTAAACTCCGGTAATGTGTGTCGACATTTCAGCCAATGTTTCGCCACGGGCTGATCAGCTTTCCCTGTGGCTAGAGCCCCCCGAATGGCACTCCTATGATTGTTCATCCTTTCCCTATATGTTGTCGACGCCTTTCCCACATAGTGTAGGCCACACGGACACCATGCCATGTAGACAACATATACGGACGTACAGGTCACTCTATGCTTTAATGTGAACTTATATCCAGTCCGTGGATGTACAAAGGAAACCCCTTGTGTCATTCCACTGCAGGTAAGACAGCCGGCACATCTGTAGCAACCGTTCTTTAATGGCCTATTCAGCCAAGTTCCCTTCTTCTGGGCTGGAAGAACATCCTTGACCACCAACATGTCCGCCAGATTTCTTCCCCTTCTATAGGCAATCATTGGTCCCTTCTTGTTCCAGAAGGGAAGATGGGGATCTGTATTAACAATGTCCCACCTCTCACCCAAAGCCTTTTTGAGCGATACACTGGTGGTGCTCCAATCGGTCGTAAAAAAAAGATCAGTACGCAGACTGTACGCAGAAATAAACCGAGCTCCCTCTTGACGGTAGACAGTTCAGGAGACTCCACTGATTCCGACGCAGGGGTTCGTCCCAGTAACACACAACCTTTTTTAGGGATAACCCCCCCAGCTCAGGTGCCCCAGGAACAAAGGGGAGACGTAGGACCAGACGGGGGGGGAAGAAATTTACGAGACAAACCACCAAGGAGGGGCAGGAGGAAAATGTAGTGATCAATTTGTCCCGACATGAATTAACAAATGGGGAATTGAAGTTGCTTAATAAAGGTCTTAAGTTTGTGCCCACCAATCATTCAGAGTCATTTGACGTATACAAAGACATATTTAAGTTCAAGCGACAACTTAAGTTACGAGACCACTTCAAAGACAAACCTCCCACTGAGAAATTACCATTTGCCAAAAAAAGTGTGTTTGATCCACCCAACACTGCCCAATCTATTTCAACGTTCACCCGATTGATTGCGAATGATTCAGAAAGAATACACAAAAAGTTGCCTATTAAACATTCTAATCTGTCTAGAGCAGAAAAAGAAGCAGTGAAAACACTGAAAACTGATCAAGATATCATCATAAGACAGGCGGATAAGGGTGGTGCCATCGTCGTATTGGATAAGGCTTATTATATACAGGAGGTACTGACGCAACTATCTGATACAACCACATACATCAAACTGAGGTCTGACCCCACAGCTAAGTTTAAGACTGAATTGGACAACCTAATAGAGATGGGAGTAGCAGGGGGGTGGATTGACGTATCGACGGGACAATTTTTGACTACCACTCACCCTAAGGTACCATTTATATACACCTTACCGAAGGTGCATAAGTCACTGACAGCTCCACCAGGACGCCCTATCATCTCAGCAATGGGCTCTTTGTTTCAACCAGTGGCCAAATATCTAGACTACCACTTACAGCCGTTGGTACAGACTATGGACTCGTATGTCCGGGACACTAAACATTTACTTATTATGCTAAGTGAGATTAATATTCCCCCTGACACCATTCTAGTGACTATGGACGTTTCTAGTCTCTACACGGTTATCCCCCATGACATGGGGGTGACAGCATGCAAGAAGGCACTGCAGGATAAGTACAAAGGCCCTCCTCCAGCTGAGTTTTTGGTGACTCTACTTGATTTTACCCTGTCGCATAATTATTTTTTGTTCCAGGATACTTTCTATTTACAGAAGGCGGGGACGGCGATGGGATCGAATGTAGCTCCCTCTTTTGCGAATATTTTTATGGAACAATTTGAGAGGGATTGCTTTTTGCCCTTAGGGGGGAGCCACATTCTTTTCTATCGCCGCTACATTGACGACCTGTTAGTGTTCTGGGGGGGCACGGAGACTGAATTATTAGCATTTGGTGAGAAACTTAACTCCTTAGACACTCCCATTAAATTCACTATGGCCTTTGATAGGCAGACCATTAATTACTTAGATGTGACCATATACAAACAAGGGGATGGGATAGGCACCACTCTGTTTAAGAAACCGACCGATCGGAATAGCCTTATCTATGCTAGTTCCCACCATCCCCCGCACATGTCCCGGGGGGTCCTTTTCTCGCAGTTCCTCCGGGTGATTAGGAATAATTCCAACCGAGAGAAGGCGGAGTTACAGCTGGGTCAACTGGCGGAACAGTTTGAGTCCAGAGGCTACGCGACTGGACTGGTGAATGAACAATTACAGAGAGCCAGGCAAACCACACAGAAGGAATTGCTACAGGATGATCGCTTTGCAAGGCCGACACCTGATCTTATTTTTACGACCGATTGGAGCACCACCAGTGTATCGCTCAAAAGGCTTTGGGTGAGAGGTGGGACATTGTTAATACAGATCCCCATCTTCCCTTCTGGAACAAGAAGGGACCAATGATTGCCTATAGAAGGGGAAGAAATCTGGCGGACATGTTGGTGGTCAAGGATGTTCTTCCAGCCCAGAAGAAGGGAACTTGGCTGAATAGGCCATTAAAGAACGGTTGCTACAGATGTGCCGGCTGTCTTACCTGCAGTGGAATGACACAAGGGGTTTCCTTTGTACATCCACGGACTGGATATAAGTTCACATTAAAGCATAGAGTGACCTGTACGTCCGTATATGTTGTCTACATGGCATGGTGTCCGTGTGGCCTACACTATGTGGGAAAGGCGTCGACAACATATAGGGAAAGGATGAACAATCATAGGAGTGCCATTCGGGGGGCTCTAGCCACAGGGAAAGCTGATCAGCCCGTGGCGAAACATTGGCTGAAATGTCGACACACATTACCGGAGTTTAGGCACATGGTGATTGACCATGTGCCCCCCCTCAGGAGAGGTGGTGACAGGGATTTACTATTACTGCAACGGGAATCCAGGTGGATCTATAAATTGGATGTCCTGGCCCCAAAGGGACTAAATGAAACACTGCCGATGTCCCCTTTCATGTGAACTGTTGGTGACTCTGTTGACATATGCTCAATCTTGAATAATTGTAACCATCTTGAGCGGTGAAGGATACTTTGTTGCGATTGTGTTTGTGCTAAGATTCTCCATACTAAGTGACAGGACATTTGCAGGGTGTTATATCACTCTGTAGGGGCAGCTTCACCATACCTAAAAGGGACGAATACACAGCGACCAGTGTCTAAGACTGTACCCTGCATATTTTATATGAAATTGGGCCATGTATTATACTTATAGAGCTTCATTATTTATATATGCTATGACTGTTTTTCAGGTGACGAGCACCCCTAGCCGGTCAGAGGACTTCGGCCCTTAATGGGATATTGGCCCAAGGCAGGGTTCAGATGGTGTGCGGCATGAGCAGTCCGACTCGCTAACAAGTGGTCCAACACAGCTAACCTCTATGATCAGAGTGTATTCCTATCCTTAACAGCCCGAGTTGCAATAGCAGGAGTGAATACTGGATGTTAAAGCTGTTGGTTTCAGGTAAATTCCGGGATATATCTTTGTGGGACAGCGGGACCATATATTTTATGAGCGCTGTTACCACATGGGATGACTGGTTGAGGACTACCAGAGTGAACAACCTAACAGCACATCCAACCAACCCATGGAGGGTTAAAAATAGTTTGGCACAAGAGTAGCATTCCATATATGGTGAATGGGGGCGTGTTTAGCAGTGTGAGTCGCAAGGGATAGTGAGGAAACTCTGTAGAGCTGCTGTCAGGGATCAGAGAGGATCTGTTGCGGTTTTAAAAGTTTGCTGAGACGGATTACTCTGCTGCTTCCATACACCGCTCTGTACCTGTTAATCTGAGGCGACATGGCTATGGAGGTATGTAAGAGCCGTCTTTCCTGCCGGCGGGGTGCAGTCAGTGTAAGCTTCACTTAGATATGTGTAGTTAATATACACGGCGATCTTCAATGTTTTTAATGATTTTTAACTTTGCACGTGGCACTATGGCACACAGGTCACGGAGTATATATACACACTGGATGGTTATTTATGTATTATTTATTTTTTAACTATGATGATGAGCATTGGGGCACTGATTGGTTACAGAGTACACACTCCCACTCCTTGTCACTTCCCTTTTGGTGTGCAATGGGGGTATTTAAGTTTGTTTGGTGGTATGCACAATTTTTTTGTTCCTGAAGACGGCTCCAGCGGTTTGAGCCGAAACGTTGAATAAAAGGTTTTCTATTTTTGTATAAAGACCTGTTGGTGCGGTTTTTCTCTCTTGCCTATATATATCTATCTATCTATCTATCTATCTATCTATCTATCTATCTATCTATCTATCTATCTATCTATCTATCTATCTATCTATATATCTGGACATGGCTTTTCGGTGCACAGCCGTCTTCCACACTGCATTAAGGCTGTACTGACTCTGCATATGTTTAGGGCATAATGTGATTAAGAAAGCTGTATCCCTGCCAGCTATCAGCTCTGCAGTGGTTTTGGATCAAGGGTTTTGGACTGCAGTCTCTAATTGTTTATATTGTGCAGAACCTGGCTGTCACACATCTCCAGTCTTTCTCTTGTAAAAAGGCCAATTCCTTCCCTTCATAATCTGTTTTTATGGTCCAGGGAGGTTATTAAACAGGAAATGTGAAACGTACAATTATTTTCCTCTTGATTGATTTCCTCCCTACAAAGTGGTTTAGGCTTACAGCATACAGGTATCACTTCTCTTATACGGGTGTCAAAACATCTCCGTCTATCTGTCCATCTACTGCAGTGATCCCCAACCAATAGCTCGTGAGCAACATGTTGCTCTCCAACTCCTTGGATATTGCTCTTAGTGTCCTCAAAGCAGGTGCTCATTTTTGAATTCCAGCATTGAAGCAAGTTTTAATTGCATAAAAATGAAGTATAGTGCCAAGTAGAACCTCCTGCAAGCTGCAGGTCACATAGGGGCTACCAGATAACCAATTACAGCCCTGATTTGGCACCCCAAGGGATTTTTTCATGCTTCTGTTGCTCCCCAACTCTTTTTACATCTCGATCTGCTTCACATGGTGCTTCACAATCAGTAGCATTAGCTGAGTCATCCACCGGAGGGCAGCAGTCAAAATGCCCATATAGCATAGAGCAGAGATTCCCAACCAGTGGCTTGTGAGCAACATTTTGCTTACCAACCCCTTGGATGTTGCTCCCAGTGGCCTCAAAGCAGAAGCTTATTTTTGAATTTAAGGCTTTGGGGCAAGTTTTAGTTGCATAAAAAATGTGAACTGCCAAACTGAACCTCCTGTAGGCTGCCAGTGCACATGGGACTTATTTTTCACCATCCAGGAACATTTGTCATGCTTGTATTGCTCCTCAGCTCTTTTTACATCTGAATGTGGCTCATGTCTATTAAAAAGTTTGGGGACAGCCAATGTCAGCTGCAATTTACCCCTTACAAATTCCCCTCCTTCTTAAGAAGTAGCAGTGGTGTAGCTTAGCAATTTTGGTGTGATGTCTTGTGGGGAAGAACCAGGCCAGCTGAAAATGGAATTAAAGTGTAATAATATTACTAGGAACATCCCCTAAATTCTCGTTAAGCCTGTCCAGAGGGTAACTAAAAGAAAAAGGACATTTGTTGGCAAAAAAAACAGTTTATTTGTAGGCGCCAGTTAAAACTATACAAACTTGTTGTATTTGCAGTTTCCAGCAAAAAATTGCAGTTTCCAGCAAGCGTGATGATATGAGAATGAAACCACAATTACAGAGAAAGTAGAATGTGGAACAGAAAGCCCTGTTCAATCTGTAGCGAGCGGAACATCAGGGCCCGGCAAGGAGCTGCTGTTTCATCTATATTTAGACAACGTGGAGATTTCCCTGGTGGGAGGTTCTGCCTTTAATGTGTCACAGTCACTATCCATAGCGAGAGAGAAATCTCCCTTGAGAATGGTTTGGCCCACACTGTCTTTCTCAAGTTTATCAAGGAAGCCCATGAGGATATGGCCTGGGGAGACATTAGCAGGACTGCTGGAGTCAACTGGATACTGTTGTTACCAAGTGGATAATGTACAGTATGTCTTCTTTAACTTTACTAGCCCCAAAATCCGCTATCATTCCTGTATCATTGAGAGATCTATGGAGTTATGTAGTTGGAGGCATAATATCATGGCTGATCATCTTCATATTAGGCAGTCATCCCTCAGAGCAGTGTTGGACTGGGGTGTACAGGGCCCAACAGGGCTGTCACTTCAGGGCCCCGCATTCGTGAAACTTTGAGCCGGCCTACACTTACCCCCCCCCCATGCACCTTGTATCATGCTAACCTCCATAAAACAAATTTGCTGTGTGTCTGGCACGGTTTCAGAATTATTTAGGTTACAAAATACTTGCTCGCCCCACTCTTACTAACCTTCATTGTGGTCTTTCTCAAGAGCATAGGTGTGCAAATAGGCATTCCTGACAAAGCTTTCCCTAACTGGTCTTTAGGGTCACTCAGGGGGGAGCTACACCTTTTGGGGCAGACTAGAACACATGTACACAGGGAATTTTGATGTATCTGCTATCCTGGCAGTGATGATCAAAACATTCGATACTCATCACCATCTCACATTTTCAGGTGATAATCTCCTGCGAAAGGCAACCCATGATCCTTCCCATAGAAGGAACAATCTGTGGAGGCTGGAGGAACTACATGTGTAGGTTCTAATACAAAGAGCCCTCTTTACCTCCTGTATACTGGCATTTCAGGTATCTATTTGCCCCAATCCAAGAGCAGGAGATGTGGAAGAGGAGCCAAACAGTCTATAATGTGCCATGAAATGCTGTTGGTGCTAATACCAGGGACAATCCCCGTTGTACTTGAGACCTTTTACTATTGCTGACCAGGCTACTATAAAATATATTTTGCTTGGCAGAGATCAACAAGCATTTAGTCATTTTTCCTAATAAGCTGAAGGGCACTTTTTAAGAGGTCATCAGAGTCTGAAAATGAGATTACTAATCATGGCTTCTCCTAATTATATGAATTACAATCAGTAAACAGGTGAGTCATTTCCTTGGGAATAACCCAAATTCAAAACGTAGAAATGCTGTATAGTGTCCCTTTTATATTCGGGGTGTAATGTAAGGATGGAGCCTGGTATGATATGAATGATGGGTAATCTCATAGGAATCATCTTGGTGCTGTACAGAACTAGTACCCAGGGTAGGGGGGGGAAGTTTTTTAAACTACGGGTTGAATTCTCCTTTAAAAGAACTGCATAGGGTGCTGTTATGATCCAATATTTGGGCCAATGGGCAAGTGATTAGCTTGATTTGGTCTCTACCTTGGTGGCTGAATCTGAAAAATCAGCTTGTCTGCTGACCTCACCCAATGAGCAGGTCTTTACTCAAAAAGAATATTGATGAATACCAGTGAAAGGTCAGTTAAAATTCTCTCTGAATCTTCTATGGCTCCAGCCCCATGAGAGAGCAATGCAAAATAAACTTGAGAATATTTGCATATAATAATCATTTCCCCACTAGGACACCACAAAAATGTTTAATTCTTATTTTTTTTAAATACAGACTCCGCCTATTCACTCATTGTTTTATTGAAAACTATCACAGGTGAGAAAGGAATAACTGATTGTATAACCTAAAAGAAGGAGACAAACTGCTTCCTTGTTTCTAACAATTTTTTCCTAGTCTCTAAAAATATTCGTAACTCTTTGCCCATTGGACGCCTTTATCTTGCCAGGCGACAGGTGACATGGTAAATAGATCATAAAGAAACGGGAAATGCACCGGCAGTCGGAGACTTGAAAGATGGTACTGTCGGTACTGCAGGTAAGTGGTTAACAGGTAAGTGGTTAACAGCCCCTGAGCCTGATTATTTCCAGCACCTGGTACTCCAATTGGGAAGTACATCTCCAGCTTTAATCGGCAGCTTATTGTTTCGTTTATTGGCGCAAAATTGTCTTAAAAACAATGTTTTTTCTTTATTATCCACTTGATTATTTACTTATATATTTTATTATTTGTTTATATATTTACTTTATTACAGTCCTGTTTGCTAAATTACTGAAAATGTGTTGACTATCTGAATATTTTTCATTTCATGTTTTTGTTCATTTTGAACTAGCACACCCAGTGTCGGACTGGGCTGGGGGGACAAAGGTAGCACAAAGGTAGCGCCGAAAGCATGCGCACTAGCCCAATGAAGCACGCCCAGAGTGTGGCCCTAGGACAGTAGCCCAGGTGGGCCCCAAGCCCCCCAGTCCGACCCTGAGCACACCTATTTGTTACCTGTGAGACTGCAGGATCGTAGCCGTCATGTTGTTTTCCTCTTGCAGTTTATTGTGAAAAATCAAGTAAAATATTTGAACACAAACTGGCATTTCAGTAAAAATCCACATAGATATTCACAAAGAAACAAAATCAGTCCGAGCAGTCTTTGACAGTTGTCACGTAAATTCCCATTTTTAATTATTTTGTAGAATCAGAATTCCCAGAAACCTTGGAATTGTTTTTGAACCAGTGCTGGAAGTGACACCGGCTAAAGACCACTGTCCAGTCGTTACATATTTAAATGAACATACATTTTTAATTTGGGTGGTGTGTATTTATTTTTTCATTGTTTACTACATTTATGTTTATTTTCCAGTGTGTGAAGGTTTCCTGCACAGGGATACACAGCCTGCAGCAGAATAACTGGCTACTTTCCAGTATATCCCCTTTTGTCAATCCAAGTTCTGGTTCTAAATAAATGAAATATTTATTATTTGTATTTCTTGCACTAAACATGGAAACGGTAACATTAAGGGGGTTATTTATTAAGCTCCAAATACCCGAAATCGGAACAATTCTGAATTTTTGGACTTTAAAAAAAAAAAATCTGAATTTTTCAGGATTTATTAAAGTCCGATGGTATGAAAACCCACACAAGACAGACTTTTTGGGAAAAGGTCCGCATTTTGCCCGAACGTATTTTTTGCATGATAAATAAGGTCCATTCGAGAATTCGGATTTGCTCAAAATTTTTATCTTAGAAATACCGATATAAACTCCGATCTTAGTAAATAACCCCCCTATAAGTGCTTTAATTTTGTAATTTCCTGATTCTTGAGGGCAAGTGTTGGAGGAAAAGAATTCCTCCTTATCTGTAAGCCTGAGACCCAGCTTACAGAATGGAGAGGTTTTTTTCATACAGGGCTATTTATTTAACCCTTACCTAATGTAGAGCCAGTAAATGTGCAGCAATCAGTCACATGACTCATGCAACCCATCACTAGTAACAGCTCTAGAATTGACTTGAATTTGCTGCATGTGCTTAAGGATCAATGGAAATATATGGGAATGTGAAGGCGTTGTCTCTTGTATTCAGAATCTTGTATTCAGAATCTTTAGAGCATATGTGCAAATTATAGATGTCTCTGGGTTTATTGCTGCATCTGGTATACAAGGTGCAACAAGATGCAGCACACAGTCCATCCAGTGTTGCATTGTTTATGTCACAATCTCTGGCTAAAATAAATGGGTTAAACACCTTTTTCATGTATGTGACTCCTTTTTCATTACCAAGGGGCAGATTTATCAAAATTGAAAATTAAAAATGTTGAATTCAAATTTTGAGTTTATTTTAGTGTAATTTGTCTAGGGAATAGTCCAAATTCGATTTAAGTTTAAAAAAAAATTGAAATTCGAATTTCAAAATTTATCATGTACTGTCCCTTTAAGAATTTGAGTTCAACTATTCGCCATCTAAAACTGGTGAATTGGTGTTTTAGCCAATGGGGGACCTCCTACAATCAATTTCTAGTCATTTGGTGGACTTTTGGAAAAAACTCTAATTTGATTCAAATTAGATTCGACTTTGCAGGTCAATCCTATTCACCCGAATTGAAAAATGTTAATTTTTTAATACATTTTGATTGGTCGTTTTTTTCGAGTTTTTAGAAACTCCCATAAACTCGAAATTCAACCCTTGATAAATCTGCCCCTCTCAGATTTATCAAAGATCGAGGTGAATTTTAGAATGAAACTAAATTTGAATTTTGAGCTATTTTTTGTGTATGTCGACTAGGGAATAGTCCAAATTCAATTTGAATTTGAAAATAATTAGAAAATTCGAATATCGAAATTTATCATGTACTGTCTCTTTAAAAATTCGACTTTGACCATTCGTCATCTAAAACCTGCCGAATTGCTGTTTTAGCCTATGGGGGACCTCCTAGAACCTATTTGGAGTCAATTGGTGGACTATGAAAAATCTAAGTTTTCTTGGGAAAAGCTGTGAATTTGATCGATTGTGCTATTCCTTCGATTCATACGATTCGACTTCAGCGGAATACGGACCTACTCGATCAAAAACAGACCTATTCGACAAAAAAAAACTTTGACTTAATTTCAGTTGGTCTTTCTGAATTCGAATTTCAAAGTTTTTCCAATTCAAAATTTGACCCTTGTAAAATCTATATATGTACATCCTTCTGCGGTACAGGGCTGCACAATATGTTTTTGCTTTAAAATGGTTATTATTAATTTGAACAATTCCATTAATATTTTCTGTTATTTAAGAGGCACATTTCCACTGCAGGCCTTACTAAACAAGTGTTCATGTCAGCTGATGCAAGAGCTTTGCTTATGGCATCGTTTTGGTCCAAGTATTAATTTATTATACAGACAGTAATGTCATCATTCCCTGTTCAAAAATAAAGATCTGGACAATAACTGGGACATTGTGTAACTGAGTGGATTTGTAATAAATTATGACAAAATGCAATGTATTTTATTATTATTATTCTGAATCAATAAAACTAAAGTATTTACCCTGTTTAATATTTTTTTAAATTATTGGGCCAGATTTAATTTTATGAGAAAACTTTATTTTACGGTTTATCAAATAAAAAAACTTGTAGGTGAGATTCAATTTGAGGAGAAGAAACTTTTCTCTTAATTCAGGATCAGTTTTTTCCCCATAGACTCCTGAAATTGAGTCTCGCCCATAAGATTTCTCATTAACCCATAAAATGAGCTTTTCTTATCAAATTGAATCTGTCCTATTATATCACTGTGATCACAATGACTGATTAATCACCGACTGATAAATACACATTTAAGAATCCCATAGGAATGAATAGAAAGTGGAAGAATTATTTTGCAGTGAGCTCTAATCTCCTATTCTGATAAATCTGCCACTAAAATTTAAACATAAACTGTAGCGTAATTTGTAATTAACTGAACACAGCCGTCTGCATTAGTTTATAACTGCCATCCAATCATATGTCACTTGCTAAGCCATGGGCTGCACATGTGACGTGTCATGCGGACTGCACATGTGACGTGTCATTGTGATGTCATAATGGACTGCACATGTGACGTGCGATGTCATAATGGACACAGCCAAGGTGTCTAGCAGCAGCCCAGAATAGCTCATTCTTGATCAGGAATCTGAGGTGAGTGGAGCTCAGCATATTTGGTTGGGTAAATTAGCAAAAATAGTCATTTTATAATGGTACTGTGTGGGCTTAGAGACTGTTAGTGGTTTGTGGAATATGGTGAATAGGTTTTTGAATGTGGGAATTTAACTTTGAACTGGGATATAGCACTTGCTCCTCCTATTCTCACGCCATTCCCTGTGCTGAAATCTTATTCATATAACTGAGTATTTCCTCTGCTGATTTCATATGCACTCGCTTTGCTATCAGCAAGGATCCATGCTAGCTCAGTTAATATCAGTTAATATCAGGTACAAGCCAATGTTGTATTCCCTATACTCTATAAATGACTACTGGGTAGTCTCTGCAGTGATATATTATTTGTACAATGATGGCACTGTTCCTTCTACAGATATATTATGCTGTTCCCTAAACTCATGCCCTATAAAAACACACATTTTAAACTTATTTGGAACAAACACAACCCACATATCTGCATTATTTTATACCGGCCCTCCAATCATTATCTAATTGCTAATCCACATATTCATCCATTGGCTGCACATATGAGGGCACAATGATGTCAACCTCTTAGTAAGAATAAATAGAATTTCCATTAAAGGAACAGCAACACCAAGAAATTAAAGTAAATTAAATATGATGTTTTGTTGCTCTACACTGGTGTGTTTGCTTCAGAATCATATAACTACACTGCAGATTATTTATATAAACTATAGTAGTCTTTCTGAAGCAAATACATCATTTTTATCAGTTCAGGACAACAATACATTATAATTTCATTACTTTAAAACATTTACATTTTCAGTATTGCAGTTCCTTTAACATTTGTGCTGCATGTAATATCAATGTGATGTCATAATAGGCACTTTAGCCCACATTGTGACCATGCACAGGTGATGTCATAGTGATGTCATAATAGACACAGTAAAAGTCTCTAACACCAGCCTTGCTTGACTCATTCTTGATCAGGCAACTGAGGTGAGTGGAGCTCAGGATATCTGGGTGGGAAAATAAGCAAAAATAGTCATTTTATAATGGTACTGTGTGGGCTTAGAGACTGCTAGTGGCGTGGGGAATATGAGAGCTTGTACTTGGCCCTACATACAACAACTGTGCCAACCCCTATGCTGATACTTTATACATATAATTGCGCCATCCCCTAGGCTAATTTACAATATAATATGCATACTGTAATGGCATTTACTCATATTATGTACATACAATAGCAGCATATAGATAGATAGATATTTGTTTAGACTCTTCCCAAATGTTTCTATGATGGGTGCTTGGTCAAATTTTCATATAAAATTATGCAGGAAGGACCAACACTCCATATTTTCAATCATCAAGTGTTTATTATCACATCACCGTGCATCCAACGTTTCGGCCCCCACTGGGGCCTTTTTCAAGAATTATCCTTGATAAAGTCCCCAGTGGGGGCCGAAACGTTGGATGCACGGTGATGTGATAATAAACAATTGGGGGCACATTTACTAAGCTCGAGTGAAGGATTCAAAGTAAAAAAACGTTGAATTTCGAAGTTTTTCACTGAGTACTTCGACCATCAAAGTATTTGCGGTAAATCGTTCGACTTAGATATTCAAAGTCGAAGGATTTTACTTTGAGGGTCGAATATCTATTTTTACCCTCGATATTCGACCCTTAGTAAATGTGCCCCTAGATGATTGAAAATACGGAGTGCTGGTCCTTCCTGAATAAATATATATATATATATATAATACACAAAAGCCATGAGTAAATTATATCTTTATAAACGGTGACTAGTGATGTCATCAGTTATAAATCGTGAGTAGTGATGTCATTTTAGTCACATGACTCACTAAAACTTGTGTATTATAATAAATAAAGTAGCCCCTTCTGCCTCGTGCTTTTATATGGTCATGGAACTCCTTGTGACTTATAATATCCTTATATTTTACAATAGGGGGTACTTTATTCACTTTATATCTCAAAGTATATCACTTAGTAGGAGTTATAAATCAAAAGGATTTTATTTGAAGCCCAATGTGGAACAGTCATATTTCTTAAGGGTAACAAACCAAGAGAAAGGTCAATATTTGTGACCTGGTATTTATAGTATATAGATGCATTATAGTATAATAGTCCCAGTGTACATCTATATATAGTTATGGGACCTGTAATCCCGCATGCTTGGCACCTGGGTTTTTCCAAATCCTTCTGTAATTTGGATCTTCATACTACTTAAAATTAATTTAAACATTAAGGGACAGATTTATCAAGGGTTGAATTTTGAGCTTATGGGAGTTTCTAAAAACTCCCATCAACTCCCATTAACTTGAAATTCGCAAAAAAAAAATGACCAATCGAAATTTATTTAAATTTTTCTAAAAAATGACTTGAAATTGATTGTAGGATTTCCCCCATAGGCTAAAATACCAATTTGGAAGGTTTTAGTCAGATAGTCGAATTCAAATTCTTAAAGGAATTCTTGAATTCTTGAATTCAAATTCAAATTCGTACATGATAAATTTCGAAATTTAAATTTTAAATTTTTTTAAATTCTAATTGAATTTAGACTATTCCCTATAGAATTACACTAAAATAAACTCGAAATTCAAATTAAAAAATTCAGATTTTCAATTCGACCCTTGATAAATCTGCCCCTAAATAAACACAATTCGGTTGTGTTGCTTTTAATAAGGGTTAGTTTGCAACAAGTAAAAGGTACTGCTTATTATTATAGAGAGAAAGAAAATAATTTATAAAAAATTTGGATTATTTCGATAAATTGCGGTCTATCGGAGACATCCTTTCCATTCTGGATAATCAATTTCTGGATAATGGATCTCATATCTCTACTATAATGATAAATATGTGTATATATATTTATATATATATATATATAGAGAGAGAGAGATAGAGAGAGCCAGAGACAAAGTACCGCACATACTGGGACTTAAATAGTACTTTTTTTTTTTTAATAATAAAACTTTTCCCAGTGTGTGTTGTACTCTGTCTCTATATTTATTTTATATGAGCAGCAACCAGGCAGTTAGGGTTGTGGTCCTCTTTGCAGACACACACACACACACACACACACACACACACATATATATATAGTGAATAAAGTACCCCCTCTTGTAAAATATAAGGATATTATAAGTTACCGAGGAGTTTCATGACCATATAAAAACACGAGGCCGAAGGCCGAGTGTTTTTATACAGGTCATGGAACTCCAAGGTAACTTCTAATATCCTCATATTTTACAACTGGGGGTAATTTATTTATTATAATACACAAGTTTCAATGAGTCATGTGACAGAAATGACATCAGAACTCACCGTTTATAACTGATGACATCAGAACTCACCGTTTATAACTGATGACATCAGAACTCACCGTTTATAAGGATATAATTTACAGGATATTCATGGCTTTTGTGTATTATATATATATAACCCCTTGTTGCCGGCACTCTCGAAAGATGGTTTACATGCCTGGGGGCAGTTTTCAACATATTTATCCACTCGAAATCCAATGAGATCCGCACTCTCAGGGCTTATTGAATTAAAACAATTTTATTTTAAAGCTTCAGACTGACGTTTTGGCCTGGCCCCATTCATCGACTGCTGAGAAAGGCCTGGGATCAGGCCGAAACGACAGTCTGAAGCTTTGAAATAAAACATTTTTTAATTCAATAAGCACTGAGAGTGCGGATCTCATTGGTTTTGGAGTGGATATATATATATATATATATATAAAATGTATATACACCTGGAATGTGCATAGAACATACTATTGCTAACATTATACATTTTTTTGTCTCCACAGATAGATTTTCCAAAATGTGGCGTTCCATCTGTAGATGTTTACCTTTCTTTCGAAAGGTAGGGACTTTGTTTTACTATAATATCACACATTTCATTCATTCTGTTCATAGAATTGCCTTGCTATATAATATATTGCAGTATAGCAGCATCTCCAATGGCAAATTGTTAAAGGGCATGTAAAGTCTAAAATAGAATAAGGCTAGAAATGCTGTATTTTGTATACTAAATATAAACATGAACTTACTGCACCACAAGCCTAATCAAACAAATAATTTATGCTTTTAAATTGGCCACAGGGGGTCACCATCTTGTAACTTTATTAGACATCTTTGCAAGACTAAGACTGTGCACATGCTCAGTGTGGTCTGGGCTGCTTAGGGATCGTCATAAACAAAGCTGCTTGAGTTCTGCATGGCTGGGAAGTAAGGCGGGGGCTCCCCCTGCTGTACATAAGTATGATTGTTTCCCTGCTCAGCAGTTAGAGACTGTCTGACAATTCCTATCCACAGCAGTAAATGAAAGGAGAATTTCACTGCATACAGTCATGTTTCTTATAAAAACTGTACACATTTTTTAAATGAAGTATATTGGAGATAGGTTTCTTTTTTATTAGAGAAAGTGAAATGGGATTTTATTTTTTTGCCTTTACATGCCCTTTAAAGGATTTGTTCAGTTTAAAAATAAAAACTGGGTAAATAGATAGGCTGTGCAAAAGAAAAAGTGTTTCTAATATAGTTAGTTAGCCAAAAATGTAATGTGTAAAGGCTGGAGTGAATTGATGTGTAACATGTCAGTCAGAACACTACTTCCTGCTTTTCAGCTCTCTTGGTTTACACTGACTGGTTACCCTGGTTACCAGGCAGTAACCCATCAGAGACTTGAGGGGGGGGCACATCGGTCATATCTGTTGCTTTTGCTGAGCTGAATGCTGAGGATCAATTACAAACTCACTGAACAGAAATGTACCATGTGGCCCCCCTTCAAGTCGCTGACTAACTCAGAGTTAGAGAGCTGAAAAGCAGGAAGTTGGATTCTGGTTGTTTTATTAGACATCTGTTCACTCCAGCCATTATATATCACATTTTGGCTAACTAACTATATTAGAAACATTTTTTATTTTGCACAGCCTATCTATTTACACAGTTTTTATTTTCACACTGAACTGTTCCTTTAAGGAATGGAAGTGCATGGAGAATGAATTCGCTGCATAGGGCAATAAGGACACCATTTACTTCAATGCAAATATTCAGAGACAATATAAAAGGCTATGTGATTCAATGGCATGGTCTAATGAATATTCAATTGAAAAAAAATTATATAAAATGTGATGTTTTTTACTTTTACAATAGTTCTTATATTTATATGTATATATTAATCTATGTATTTAGACATTTCACTTAACTGAGGCAAGTTTGATTTGTATCGTTATCTATTTACTGACTTCTTCTTTTTGTTTTTTTCTAGAAACACTGCGTTGGAACATCCAATGAAATCGTTTTGGTAAGCAGCAAAGAACTGGTTAACACTATATGAAAAAACACAATTTGCTAACTATTTGTGCTATTCAAACCATTTTATTTACAATTCGAGTTTGCTATTTTGCTAATTTATTTGTAATAAAACATATTTTTGTTTTTCTCTAGAATTATATTGAGATCGTCGACATTCTTGCTTTGGTAAGTATCAATATGAACTAAACAAATCTCCTCTCATTTCTCCTTTGAATAATAATCAGACTCGGCCCTGGATCTATAATCACGGCCACCTTCCCCCACTTTTAAAACCAGCTCCTATTGTAATTAAACTACAAATCACCCATTACCATTAACTTTAGGCCTATGTATTTCCACATTGCCCAGTAATAAAAAGCCTGTTTTTTATCGGAGTGCCGTTCATCTGTTGGTGTACCATTAACTTAATATGGCACATTCCTTAATATATATTTTTGTTGAAACCCTTTTAAATGTTTCCTAACCAGGAAAGTTGTGAAATCAACCCAGTTTCTTATCAATGCCAGAAAATATACCTTATCTTTATAGTCTTCTAAGTATCAAATATATATATATATATTTATGTGTGTTTATGTATATTTGGTACTTACATATTACATATATTTAATGCTTCCCTGTGCTCTGGAATTTGTAGCTATTGTTCACTTAGTTTATGTAATTTCAGTGTATTTTAGTTTAAATTTGCTATTTTTGCAAAGTACAATTTGTTCTACTGCATTTTATTTCCATCCAATTTTTGCTAAGATTATCTTACTGTATGACAGTAATAAACATGTCATGTTTACAAAAGTAAATCTGCTTTCCCCTCCTGGCAAGAGATTTCACCTTTGAATAAATATCAGAAGAAATCCCTATACTGACCCTGCATTTATTTATACACATAAATTAAAAGCACATTTTTCAAAATGAAATATATCTTTAGCAGTTACTCACCTTAAATTGATCTTGAAAGATGATTTTGTTCTATAAAGTAACACAACCTTTTTATCTTGTACCCAGCCTGAACCAAAGGACACAGAAATCATCCTGGTAAGCAGAAGCGGCGTTGGTATCGTACATTATTATTATTCGCTTTCCCGTGTTGACTTTAAGGGGCAGATTTATCAAGGGTCGAATTTCAAATTGAAAAAACTTTGAAATTCGAATTCAAAAAGACCAACCAAAATTAAGTGAAAGGTTTTTTTTGGGTCGAATAGGTCCATTTCCAATCGAATAGGTCCATATTCCTTCGAATTGAAGGAATAGCGCATGCGATCGAATTCGATTCAAAGTTTTTCCCAAAATTACTTTGAATTTTCAAAGTCCACCAAATGATCTCAAGGAGGTTCCCCATAGGCTAAAACAGCAATTCGGCAGGTTTTAGATGGCGAATGGTCGAAGTCAAAATTTTAAAGAGACAGTACATGATAAATTTCGATATTCTAATTTTCTTAAAATTCGTAACGAATTTTGACTATTCTCTAGTCGAAGTACACAAAAAATAGCTTGAAATTCTAATTTTTTTATTCAAAAATTCACCTCGACCTTTGATAAATCTGCCCCCCAACTGTTAATTTATCAAGTAACATTGTTCCTGACAAGCATCATTGCACTATTACTATTATTAACAAAAAAAATTTACGAAAATTGCACATCACACATTAAGTGGGTTTTTTACTAAAACTCACTTTTTTCAAGTTGAGGTTTTTAAATGGCATGTAAAGTCTAAAATATAATAAGGCTAGAAATGCTTTTGCATACTAAATATAAACATGAACTTACTGCACCACAAGCCTAATCAAACAAATAATTTATGCTTTCAAAGTTGGCCATAGGGGGTCACCATCTTGTAACGTTGTTAAACATCTTTGCAAGACTTAAGCTGGCCATAGATGTTGAGATTTTTAAAAGATCCGATCCTCATCGTGAGACCACGATTTTATCGGAACGATCGTACGAATTGACCATCAACTAAAAAGACCAATTTGCCAGGAAAACAAAGGGGAGCTGCCTGCTTGGCCCTGTAAACATAGATAGATTGCACTGGGGCCGACAAAGATTTTTTGGCCTGGCCGATCAATTTCCTGACAGATGTCGGCCAAAAAATCGTAAGATGTACGATCGTTCGAATCCCACTACCGCACGATAATTTCGAAGGATTGGTCGGGCTTCCCTAAAATCGGTTGTTCGGCAAGAAGAATCGTCGCGTCTATGGGGAGCTTAAGGGGCACATTTACTAAGGGTCGAATATCGAGGGTTAATTAACCCTCGATATTCGACCCTCGAAGTAAAATCCTTCGACTTCGAATACCGAAGTCAAAGGATTTACCGCAAATAGTTTGATCAAAGGAAAAATCGATTCGAAGGATTTTAATCCATCGATCAAAGGATTTTCCTTCGATCAAAAAAAGCTTAGAAAGCTCATGGGGAATTTCCCCATAGGCTAACATTGTAGCTCGGTAGGTTTAAACTGCCGAAGTATGTAGTCAAATTTTTTTTTAAAGAGACAGTATTTCGACCATTGAATGGTCAAATAGTCGAACGATTTTTAGTTTGAATCGTTCTAGTCGTAGTCGAAGGTCGAAGTAGCCTATTCGATGGTCGAAGTACCCAAAAAAAACCTTCGAAATTCAAAGGTTTTTTTACTTCGAATCCTTCACTCGAGCTTAGTAAATGTGCCCCTAAGACTGTGCACATGCTCAGTGTGGTCTGGGCTGCTTAGGGATCGTCATAAACAAAGCTGCTTGAGTTCTGCATGGCTGGGAAGGCGGGGGCTCCCCCTGCTGTTCATAAGTATGATTGTTTCCCTGCTCAGCAGTTAGGGACCATCTGACAATTCCTATCCACAGCAGTAAATGAAGGGGGAATTTCACTGCATGCAGCCAGGTTTCTTATAAAAACGGTACACATTTTTTAATTAAAGTATATTGGAGATAGGTTTCTTTTTCATTAAAGAAAGTAAAAATGGGATTTTATTTTTTTGCCTTTACATGCCCTTTAAGGGAAAAAAAACTCGAATTTCCAGAGAAAAACCTCAAATTTTTCAAGATTATACCCTGAAGCTGCTAACAATTTGAATCTATAAATACTCAATCTAAAACCTTTTGAAATTATGTAAAAATCAATGGCAGATGGTCCCTTTTTACCTTCGGAACATGTTTTATGCCTTCATAATTCTAAAAATTTTGGGCTATTTACACTGTTTTTTGCTTGAAAACTAGAGCAATTTTGTGAGTTTTTTGGGTGACAAACTTGAAAAGTTGCACAATTCAAATTTTTGCTAGTTCTTTTAATTTTTTTTTTTTTTAGATTATTCAATCTAATTTTTTCAACCTGAATTATTAGTAAATTAGCAAAAATTTGTGTATGGGAGTTTGTTTTTATTAAAAAATGAGAATTGAGGTTTAGTAAATAACCCCTAATAGTGATGAGTAAATCTGTTGTGTTGTGTTTTGCGAAAAATTTGCGGAACTGCTTAAAATTTTTCGAAACGACAAAAGATTAACAAAAACCATTGACGTTAATAGGCGACAAAATGTTTTCTTATGTGTGCATCTTTTTTCCCCCTCCAAATGCATCAAAGTCAGTGGGATTTTTCTTCCATTTACTATTTTGTCTTGGCAAATTTTTTGACTCTGCAAACTTTTTGCACTGTTAATTTTTGCCAATGATTGCGAAAATAATTTGCCGAAATGTGGAATTTCAGCAAAAATCCATGCCTGGCCAAAATAATTTGCTCATCACTACACATAATAATAATAACATTTCAAATCTCCCATATTACCAATAATGTTACATAAAAAAAGCTGATTTGATTTTATAACATGTCTTTTTATCTCTTAAACAGGAACCACCTCAATAAACTGGCCCGAATAACTGCCAGGTAAGTAGTAAAGAAACAGTTGAAGTTGAGCTTATTTGCTTAATGAATAAGGAATATTTTAGATATTAAACCACAGCACTATAACTATATGGGGCACATTTACTTAGCTCCAGTGAAGGATTAGAATAAAAAATACTTTGAATTTCGAAGTATTTTTTTTGGCTACTTCGACCATCGAATTGGCTACTTCGACCTTCGAATACGACTTCGAATCGAACGATTTTCGTTTGACTATTCAACCATTCGATAGTCGAAGTCCTGTTTCTTTAAAAAAAACTTCGACCAACTTCGGAAGGTCCCCATAGGCTTTCCTAGCTTTTTTTGAACGAAGGAAAATCGTTCGATCGATGGATTAAAATCCTTCGAAAACAGAATTTAATCGTTCGATCAAGCGATTTTTCCTTCGATTGTTCCAGACATTTTATATCTTGTAACTTTTTTGAGTGGCTGAAATGACACAACTGAGTTTAATCCCCTTTTCTCACCCTTTCACCAGGAATTCAATATAAAACCTGAGGAAAGCACTGAAGATGTAAGCAGAAAAAAAACTTTTACAAATTGTACATTCATTTGTGCTGTGAAATATTTATTTATCATCTTCTCTCTCTCTTCTAACTGAACTAAGTTGATCTTATACAATAATGTTTTCTCTTTTATTCAGGACACCAGCAGAGAAGAACCTGCTGAAGAAACATCTGAGGTAAGCAGAAAAGACAATTAAATTAGAATAAAATATCTAACCCATCATTAGATTTTGCCCTACATAACATTTATTTGAGCTGTGACATATGTATTTATTATCTTCTCTCTGTTCTAACCAGGATGAACAAGTGAGTGAGCAGGATGAGACATCCAACAACACCTCCTGCCACTTCCAAGTAAGCAGAAAATAATCAATGACTACACAACTATAATTAAAGAAATGAAAGAGATTGTTTTTTATTATACTTTCTCCTGAACTCAGTTGATCTTATACAAAAATGTTTTCTCTTTTAACCAGGACAACAGCAGAGAAGAGCCTGCTGAAGAAGCATCAGAGGTAACCAGAAAAGACAATTCAACTATAATAAAATATCAAACCCAGTGTAACGTTCACAACTAGGAACTGTTGTGACCGAGGATAGCCACTCCAAGGGGAGTGGATATGGTGGACGCCCAGGGGTGTAGCCATAGGTAATAGTAGGCAAAAACATGATGGTGATGAAGTTATAGCAGGTTTATTGCAGACGGAACACAGAAACACAAAAGGCAGGAACAAGCAGAATGGCTGATCGAGGAATCCACATGGTGAGGGAAAAAAGGGGAACACAGGAACAAAAGTACTCACTCAGGAAACAAGGTAACAAGGTTTTCAGGAACAAGACAAACAAGGTTTTCAAGGTTCAGGTTCAGATTCAGGTTCAGGTTCAGATTCAGATTCAGATTCAGATTCAAAATAGCAGGTCAGGAACAAACAGGATACAATCAATGACTCAGCACTGAGCAAAGCTCAGGGCGGGGTTTATAAAGGGAAGGTGATTAGGAAATGGGAAACACATGAGGGTAAACGAGGTGGGTGGAAAACACTGTGAACAGGCATATAACAGAAAACAATACACACCAAAGTTCAGAATCAGCCCTGAGAGCCCCCAGTGGCTCATCAGGTAAGTGCTGCAATGAGCAGAACAGCACCACCAGAGTTCAAGTCCCGGGCTGATCCTGACATTACCCCCCCCTTGAGGATCGACCTCCGGGCGATCCCAGGATCAAATGGTCCCCCATCCATTTTAGTCCAAACCCTGGGGAAATGGGCCGAAGCCTCGCCAGAAACGAGAACAGGAGCTTCTTGAGGATTGGAAAACAAAACAAAGAAATTGCTGGGGTCAGGAGCCAGAACAGGAACATTGGCAGAATTAGGAGCCAAGATATCACAGCCAGAGTCGGAAACCAGGACATGAAGACAGACAAAATCAATACAGGCACCCATTACAGGTGGCGGACCAGGAGCTTGGACACCCATCACGGGTGGCAGACCAGGAGTTTGGACACCCATCACGGGTGGCGGATCAGGAATACAGGCACCCATCACGGGTGGCGGATCAGGAGTTCGGACACCCATCACGGGTGGCGGATCAGGAGTTTGGACACCCATCACGGGTGGCGGACCAGGAGCACGGGCACCCATCACAGGTGGCGGACCAAGAGCACGGGCACCCATCACAGGTGGCAGACCAAGAATACAGGCACCGATCACGGGTGGCGGATCAGGAGTTTGGACACCCATCACGGGTGGCGGACCAGGAGCACGGGCACCCATCACAGGTGGCGGACCAAGAGCACGGGCACCCATCACAGGTGGCGGACCAAGAGCACGGGCACCCATCACAGGTGGCAGACCAAGAATACAGGCACCGATCACGGGTGGCGAATCAGGAGTTTGGACACCCATCACGGGTGGCGGACCAGGAGCACGGGCACCCATCACGGGTGGCGGACCAAGAGCACAGGCACCCATCACAGGTGGCAGACCAGGAGCACAGGCACCCATCACAGGTGGCGGACCAGGAGCACAGGCACCCATCACAGGTGGCGGACCAGGAGCACAGGCACCCATCACAGGTGGCGGACCAGGAGCACAGGCACCCATCACAGGTGGCGGACCAGGAGCACAGGCACCCATCACAGGTGGCGGACCAGGAGCACAGGCACCCATCACAGGTGGCGGACCAGGAGCACAGGCACCCATCACAGGTGGCGGACCAGGAGCACAGGCACCCATCACAGGTGGCGGACCAGGAGCACAGGCACCCATCACAGGTGGCGGACCAGGAGCACAGGCACCCGTTAGAAATAGGAAGAGGCAAGCCAGGACAGCAATACCAACACCTACAGCAATAGACCTGATAGAGACAGGATTAACCGCCCTACCAGGTCCAGTAGCAGGGAAAGTGGCACTATCCAGGGCAGGCAGGTCCTCAGGCCCGGAGGCCAGGGCAGGCAGGTCCTCAGGCCCGGAGGCCAGGGCAAACAGGTCCTCAGGCCCGGAGGCCAGGGCAAACAGGTCCTCAGGCCCGGAGGCCAGGGCAAACAGGTCCTCAGGCCCGGAGGCCAGGGCAAACAGGTCCTCAGGCCCGGAGGCCAGGGCAAACAGGTCCTCAGGCCCGGAGGCCAGGGCAAACAGGTCCTCAGGCCCGGAGGCCAGGGCAAACAGGTCCTCAGGCCCGGAGGCCAGGGCAAACAGGTCCTCAGGCCCGGAGGCCAGGGCAAACAGGTCCTCAGGCCCGGAGGCCAGGGCAAACAGGTCCTCAGGCCCGGAGGCCAGGGCAAACAGGTCCTCAGGCCCGGAGGCCAGGGCAAACAGGTCCTCAGGCCCGGAGGCCAGGGCAAACCGTACAGAAACTGGCTCGGGAAGAAGCAGTCTTCTGCGAGCTGACACGGGAACGGAGTCTGGCTGGGCTGCTGGCACGGAGACTGGAACCGTCTGGGCTGCAGGCACGGAGACTGGAACCGTCTGGGCTGCAGGCACGGAGACTGGAACCGTCTGGGCTGCAGGCACGGAGACTGGAACCGTCTGGGCTGCAGGCACGGAGACTGGAACCGTCTGGGCTGCAGGCACGGAGACTGGAACCGTCTGGGCTGCAGGCACGGAGACTGGAACCGTCTGGGCTGCAGGCACGGAGACTGGAACCGTCTGGGCTGCAGGCACGGAGACTGGAACCGTCTGGGCTGCAGGCACGGAGACTGGAACCGTCTGGGCTGCAGGCACGGAGGCTGGAACCGGCTGGGCTGCAGGCACGGAGGCTGGAACCGGCTGGGCTGCAGGCACGGAGGCTGGAACCGGCTGGGCTGCAGGCACGGAGGCTGGAACCGGCTGGGCTGCAGGCACGGAGGCTGGAACCGGCTGGGCTGCAGGCACGGAGGCTGGAACCGGCTGGGCTGCAGGCACGGAGGCTGGAACCGGCTGGGCTGCAGGCACGGAGGCTGGAACCGGCTGGGCTGCAGGCACGGAGGCTGGAACCGGCTGGGCTGCAGGCACGGAGGCTGGAACCGGCTGGGCTGCAGGCACGGAGGCTGGAACCGGCTGGGCTGCAGGCAGCTTTCGGGGAGCAGGCACAGGCAGCTTTCGGGGAGCCGGCACAGGCAGCTTTCGGGGAGCCGGCACAGGCAGCTTTCGGGGAGCCGGCACAGGCAGCTTTCGGGGAGCCGGCACAGGCAGCTTTCGGGGAGCCGGCACAGGCAGCTTTCGGGGAGCCGGCACAGGCAGCTTTCGGGGAGCCGGCACAGGCAGCTTTCGGGGAGCCGGCACAGGCAGCTTTCGGGGAGCCGGCACAGGCAGCTTTCGGGGAGCCGGCACAGGCAGCTTTCGGGGAGCCGGCACAGGAACAAGGTCTGGCTGGGAAGCCGGCACAGGAACAAGGTCTGGCTGGGAAGCCGGCACAGGAACAAGGTCTGGCTGGGAAGCCGGCACAGGAGCAAGGACTGGCTGGGAAGCCGGCACAGGAGCAAGGACTGGCTGGGAAGCCGGCACAGGAGCAAGGACTGGCTGGGAAGCCGGCACAGGAGCAAGGACTGGCTGGGAAGCCGGCACAGGAGCAAGGACTGGCTGGGAAGCCGGCACAGGAGCAAGGACTGGCTGGGAAGCCGGCACAGGAGCAAGGACTGGCTGGGAAGCCGGCACAGGAGCAAGGACTGGCTGGGAAGCCGGCACAGGAGCAAGGACTGGCTGGGAAGCCGGCACAGGAGCAAGGACTGGCTGGGAAGCCGGCACAGGAGCGAGGACTGGCTGGGAAGCCGGCACAGGAGCGAGGACTGGCTGGGAAGCCGGCACAGGAGCGAGGACTGGCTGGGAAGCCGGCACAGGAGCGAGGACTGGCTGGGAAGCCGGCACAGGAGCGAGGACTGGCTGGGAAGCCGGCACAGGAGAGAGGACTGACTGGAGAGCCGGCACCAAAGCTGGAGACTGGAGAGCCGGCACCAAAGCTGGAGACTGGAGAGCCGGCACCAAAGCTGGAGACTGGAGAGCCGGCACCAAAGCTGGAGACTGGAGAGCCGGCACCAAAGCTGGAGACTGGAGAGCCGGCACCAAAGCTGGAGACTGGAGAGCCGGCACCAAAGCTGGAGACTGGAGAGCCGGCACCAAAGCTGGAGACTGGAGAGCCGGCACCAAAGCTGGAGACTGGAGAGCCGGCACCAAAGCTGGAGACTGGAGAGCCGGCACCAAAGCTGGAGACTGGAGAGCCGGCACCAAAGCTGGAGACTGGAGAGCCGGCACCAAAGCTGGAGACTGGAGAGCCGGCACCAAAGCTGGAGACTGGAGAGCCGGCACCAAAGCTGGAGGCTGGCGAGCCGGCACAGGAGCAGGTGACTGAAGAGCCGGCACACGAGCTGGAGACTGGAGAGGGTGCTGGGAAACTGTAGAAAAACTAATAAACTGGGGTTCAGGTCTGAGAGAAAAAGAGGGTGACCTGGGTTTGGCAGCTGCCACAGGAGCAGAAGGTTGTGGAGGAGACAAGGGCCCAAAAACTGGAAGTGGCCGATCTGACACAGGCCAGATAGCGGTTTGTAGTTCATCTTCATCCGAGTCTAGATCCTCCCAGTCCTCATCGAAGGCTGAATCCTCCCACTCATCATCGGAGACAAAATCCTGCCAGACATCATCAGTGAAATGGATGGCGTCTTCTGCCTTACCCTCTCCATCCCAAGGGAGTTGCAGTTTAACAACAGAGTCAGAAGGCATGGAGGGCTTTCCCAAAGGCTTCCTGTAGTTGGGCTGAGTCATTCTGTAACGTTCACAACTAGGAACTGTTGTGACCGAGGATAGCCACTCCAAGGGGAGTGGATATGGTGGACGCCCAGGGGTGTAGCCATAGGTAATAGTAGGCAAAAACATGATGGTGATGAAGTTATAGCAGGTTTATTGCAGACGGAACACAGAAACACAAAAGGCAGGAACAAGCAGAATGGCTGATCGAGGAATCCACATGGTGAGGGAAAAAAGGGGAACACAGGAACAAAAGTACTCACTCAGGAAACAAGGTAACAAGGTTTTCAGGAACAAGACAAACAAGGTTTTCAAGGTTCAGGTTCAGATTCAGGTTCAGGTTCAGATTCAGATTCAGATTCAGATTCAAAATAGCAGGTCAGGAACAAACAGGATACAATCAATGACTCAGCACTGAGCAAAGCTCAGGGCGGGGTTTATAAAGGGAAGGTGATTAGGAAATGGGAAACACATGAGGGTAAACGAGGTGGGTGGAAAACACTGTGAACAGGCATATAACAGAAAACAATACACACCAAAGTTCAGAATCAGCCCTGAGAGCCCCCAGTGGCTCATCAGGTAAGTGCTGCAATGAGCAGAACAGCACCACCAGAGTTCAAGTCCCGGGCTGATCCTGACACCCAGCATCAGATTGCCCTAAACAACGTCGATTTGAGCAGTGAGATATGTATTTTTTTATCTTCTCTCTGTTCTAACCAGGATGAACAACAAAGTGAGCAGGAAGAAACACCCAGTAACACCACCTGCCACTTCTAAGTAAGCAGAAAATAATCAATGATAATTAAAGAAATTGGTTTTTATCATACTTTCTCCTGAACTGAGTTGATCTTATACAAAAATGTTTTCTTTTTTAACCAGGATAACAGCAGAGAAGAGACTGCTGAAAAAACATCTGAGGTAACCAGAAAAGACAAGTTATGACAAGCATCAGATTGCCCTACATATCGTCAATTCGAGCAGTGAAATTTGTATTTTTCATCTTCTCTCTGTTCTAACCAGGATGAACAAATAAGTGAGCAGGATGAAACTTCCAATAATACCTCCTGCCACTTCCAAGTAAGCAGAAAATAATCAATGACTACACAACTATAATTAAAGAAATGACAGAGATTGGTTTTTTTATACTTTCTCCTGAACTCAGTTGATCTTATAAAATAATGTTTTCTCTTTTAACCAGGATAACAGCAGAGAAGAGACTGCTGAAAAAACATCTGAGGTAACCAGAAAAGACAAGTTATGATAAAACATCAAACCCAGCATCAGATTGCCCTACATATCGTCAATTTGAGCAGTGAAATTTGTATTTTTCATCTTCTCTCTGTTCTAACCAGGATGAACAAATAGGTGAGCAGGATGAAACATCCAGCAACACCTCCTACCACTTCCAAGTAAGCAGAAAATAATCAATGACTATACAGCTATAATTAAAGAAATCACAATTTTTTAAAATATAAAATGTAATAATAAATAAGCATAAAAACCCGAGCAGATTGATGAGAGTTTGTACCAGAAAATATTGAGATAAATTCAGACTTTGATAAATAACCCCCTTATTTTAGCATTAGAGCTGAGTTAATGTAAAAAAGTGTTTTTAATTAATATAATCAGCTCAAATAGATTTTTGACCAATGTCGCCTCTGTATTGCAGAATTTTGAAGATGAAAAGAAACAGACGAAAAGCTCTGGAACATCGAGCAGTGCAAATAGACAGGCACAACCTGCAACTATTAATAAGGTTTCAGCTTTACTTCCCTAATAAAATCTTAAACATAATTAGGCCCCTGCAGACCCCCCTTTTCTTACTAGATCCCTCAAACTCCTATATAAGCCCTATTCCACCAATACTAATAGCCAAATGGATCCATTATATATATTAGGGGACAGATTAATTAAGGGTCAAATTCAAAATATGGTAAAAACTCTCAAATTCAAATTGTAAATAATCCAAACTTGATTCAAATTTTAATTAAAGTTTTGATATCTATCAAACCTTGCCCCTTTAAAAAATCGAATTTGACTATTCCCCACCTAAAACCTGCCCAGTTCATGTATAAGTTAATGGGAAAGTCCATTTTGAAGATATCATAATCCATCATGAACTGACGCCCAACAATATAATACTAACAGCTGACGCAGATGTAAAATTAAGTAAGTGACACTTACAGATTTATCATGGGTCTAATTGAAAATTTTAAATTTGAAATTTTGAGTTATTTTATGGTCAAAACTGGCAAATTCAACTAGGAAGTTATTCAAATTAGATTCAAGTTTTTCAAAAAAATTTGAATTCTATTTTCGAGGTTTATCATACTCTGGCTCTTTAAGAACTCGAATTTGGCTATTCGCCACTTAAAACGTGCCAAATTGCTGTTTGAGTCAATGGGGGATGTCCAGGGATCTATTCTGAGTTGTTAGCAGCCTTCCTGACATTCAAGTTTTTTTTCAAAGAAAAAACTCTAATTGAGTTTTTAAAACTCCAATCGAATTCGATTCGAGTTTTCGGGTAGATCCTATTCACCCTAGTTTAAAAAATTACATTTTTATAATGAACTTCGATTGGTCGAATTTCGAGTTAATGGGAGTTTATGGGAGTTTTAAAAAATTTACATGAATTTGAAATTCGACCTTTGATAAATGGGCCTCTTAGCTTTATGGGAAGTGTTCACAAATAAAATCATAAATGCATTGTATTCACAAATATTTTTCTTACATTATACTTCTTACTTATATTTATTCTTCTTATAATTTCAGTTAATTTTAGCCTTGCCACGATGGGTGAAAAGAGTAACAGCCCTGCCGGAATAACCGAATACATGGCACCTGTTCTTCAAGTTCTTGCCTGTAATTACAAGAACGGGGCTGAATATGACAATAAGGTATTGTTGTCTCTCTTCTCTTTTTATTTTATAGTGAATTTGAAGTTATTTAATATGTATGAATGTGGGTGAGTAAGTAGCTGCCTTGCACTTGGTCTTCTTGCTGGCTGTTTTTGCAAGCACTCATCAATAAAGAAGTAGAAGTTATTACTCCTAGAAAATAAAATACAAAAAAATTTATAAATGTTCATGTAATAAATATAATATCAAAAAATGTCACCAACACCTGGGGTGAGGGTGGCATAAGAAAGAACATTATAAAACACCTACAAAGAAGTAAGGAAATTGCTCTTTTTTTGCTCATATAACAAAAGCAAATTTCAGAATTATTATAAGCAAAGTGAATCCATGTCTAACTCTGACCATTCTTTCCTTAGCATTGAGACGTTGAAGAGCCAGAACTACCACCAAGGCGTTAAAGGACCAGTAACATCAAAATTATTTTTTAAAAAAACATAGAAAACATAGAAGAAAAAAAAAATACCAAGATAAATTAAACTTTAAAATCGCGAAGCCTTTATTAAGAAACAACTTACTGAAACTCTGCTGCCGATCCTCTTTAGAAAAGGTGATGATCCATCGTGTGGCGCTCTATTTCTCCTCAATGCATACTATTTAAATATAATTTTTTTTTTGATGTTACTGTGCTTCAAAAAACCAGGACTACCATCGGGGGGAGGGACAGGGGCATAAATCTAGGGGCCCATTTGTCATTCTGGTACTGGGCCCCAGAAGAAACATCGGTCCCCGATGGAAGTCCTGGAACCACCATTAATAAACAATAAATTTTCCACCTTTATCAATGACCTGCTGTGTTTGCTTATTAGGGAGAGAGGGTGGGTGGAAAAAGGAGGGATATTTCTTGACACACCAGAAAAGTCTGTGTTTTGACCTGCAACTCACATGCTCCTTTTAGTAGGAACATGGTTGCATTTTAGCTCATGATCCTGTATTGAGACTTCAGCACTGGGAATAATCTAGAAGACAAGACAAGTGAAAAGTTACCTGCTAATGAGATCTGCAGGGAAAACATGTCCATGGAAGGGATCCTATTTAGAAATACAACAATAATCTCCTGCATTATTTTATGGAAGCCTTCCTCAAACAATTATACTTATCATTATGTGGAAATAGAAGGTCCTGTTTATATGAAATAAAAAAGTTTTTACATTTGTGTATTTATTCATTTATACTTTGAACTGAAGAAATCTGTTATAAGCTCTTCTTGTAATACAACATTATAAGAAAACAATCTGATATTAAATATTGACACGATTATACTTTATATAGTGCTGACATGTGTTGCAGAAATGTATACAGTTGTGCAATTGCGCTGAATTTGTCAAGGGGGCAGCTGCATTCATTTTGGGGAATTGGATGCAATTACTGTAGGTGTGTCCAGCGTATATTACGCAAGGGCCTATGTCTAGGTTAGCAACTTTGACGGAGGTGGGGGGAGCAGAATGGAAAAATGTATTTAGCATTTAGGCAATTGAGAGCTGTCCCCAAGATAGAATCCTGCACGGGTCCATTTTTTGGAACCCGTACCCTGCAAACCGCAACCCGGACCCGCATTCTTACCCGCTTGGACCCGCTACCTGACCTGACCTGCAAGTACCTTAACCGCAACTTGAAACTGCGACCCGCTGACCATCAAGAATCAGGAAATGGTGTCACTGTAAACCAGAAGTGACATCATCAGAAAAAACGCTATTGAGAAGATCTGCGGCCCGACCCGCTACACGCAGAACAGCGTCCACACCTGCACCCGGAACTTCTACCCGCAACCTGCAGGGTGCCTCAGGTTTTTTCGGGTAACCCACGGGTACCCGACCCGATGCAGGACTCTACCCCAAGACACTTCTTCACTAAATCCCAGTGGCGGAGGAGGGTTGGTGGGGGTAGTGGGTAGCATTTGTGATAACCCGGTGCAGGGTGTTGTGGAACTGGAAGAATGCACACAGAGATGCCAGACTGCAGGGTAGAAGTCAGTTTTTATTCTGTGCGGATTTGATCCGAATGGTTTTTAGAAAATAGTGAGAAAATTTGGGATTTTGATAAATAACCTCTTAATTGTGGGAGAAAACAGACTGAAATGGGGGTGATCTAGAGATGCAAACTGAAATGGTCAGATATGACAGGTGAGATCTCTGAGAATACATTCCATTTTGATATAAAGGCTTTAAATGCTGCAAATTAATAAAGTGTGTAAAATGGTATTTGGACAGTTGTAGCCCACCCAAACAAAAATGTTACCCTGCTCTACTGTTAAAAAACAAAAATGTCCCAGTATAGGTATGACTTCTCTAAAGGTGGCCCATATACCGGCAGATTTTGTCCAACATTACATTGATGGGTTGCACACGATTGTATCGATTCAACAAAATCCTCCCAAAAGATGATCAGACAGGTTTAAACGTTTTATTTGTGAGTTGATGAAATTGGTGAGTGGATGGTACTTTGAGATAATCATCATTAAATGATCATTCAGTGCTCAAGTCTTTTGAGAACATAAACAAAGGGTTAAAATATGTGAGATCTTGGAGCCAACACAACCAAAGTCTCCTCATATATTGTTTACCATTGATGGGTTAAATGTTCATTCAAGTGATTGTGGAGACAACAGATCATTCACAGAACACCAACTACAGTGGCATCTTAACAGCCTTGAAAGCTTGAAAGTTCCTGCTTACTGAATGAACCTGCCCAGCAGTTTGTTGGTTGCGATTGTTATAATTATCCTTGGATTGTATCCAGTGATATCCAGATGTAGGACCTTTGGTAAAGCTGATCATCAAACAATGAATTGGTAATAACTACTGAGTACAAACGTTGGCACACGTAGCGCAGTGATTTTTTTTGACCACACCCCTTTTTGTGGCTACACCCCCTAATAACCACATTCATCAAAATTTGGAAGGTTATGATTCGGCTTTTTTCAGCAGGATTCGGATTCGGCCCGAATCCTTCTGCCAGGCTGAACCGAATTTGCATATGCAAAGTAGGGGCGGGAGGGAAATTGTGTGACTTTTTGTCACAAAACAAGGAAGTAAAAATTGATTTGCCCTTTTTGCATATGCAAATTAGGATTTGGTTCGGTATTCGGCTGAATCTTTCGCAAAGGATTCGGGGGTTAGGCCAAATCCAAAATAGTGGATTCGATGCCTCCCTACTAAATTGCCTAATTTAGTGTTGTTATTGCTGCTGTTTTACTTTTCTGTTACCAGGACATTGTCTGACAGCAGGAACCAGAAATAACCACTGATTTTATATTACAGGTATGGGATCTGTTATACAGAAACCCATTATCCAAAAAGATCCAAACCACTGATTTTATATTACAGGTATGGGATCTGTTATACAGAAACCCATTATCCAAAAAGATCCAATTTCCTTTTTCTCTGTAATAATAAAACAGTACCTTGTACTTGATCCAAACTAAGATGTAATTAATCCTTTTTGGAAGCAGAACCAGCCTATTGGATTTATTTAATATTTATATGATTTTCTAGTAGGTATGAAGATCGAAATTACGGAAAGATCCGTTATCTGGAAAGCCCCAGGTCCTGAACATTCCAGATAACAGGTCCCATACCTGTACATGATTATCTATACTATTCCTACAAAGAAATAGCAGTAGTAAATGGGAGCAGATTACACTATGGAACCTGTAATGATACGTTCATAAGTATTTGGTACTTGGGCACCTGCATTTAAAAAAAAAAAAAAGATTTGTGGTTGCTGGAGTGTCAATCAAGAAAAAACAGTCTGATTCAAAATTCATGAAGCAGAAATGTATTGTTTTGGAAGTTCTGCATTGTATCTGTATATTAATTTTCTAGTAAGCCTCCTGAGTGCAAGTTGAGTGAAGCTATAATGAGATCCAGTAAAGTGTCTTGTTTATTTTTTTATTTCTTTTCTTGTAAGTGTGTGTGAGGGATATTACCTACCGGTACTCTGTCCTGTGTGTTGACGCCATCTGCAATTTCATAATAATTCAGTTTCCTACTTTTTCCTGGCCAGGCACATTGGTGTTATGTATGATTGTAATATCAGTCTGAGAGCTTGCACTGTAGCAGGGATTTTCATTCTCCATAGCAGCTTACATGGACAATATTATGCACCATGTTGTTATGTCTAAGGATATCAGAGGTCACAAAACAGTTCCACAGTAAAGGTGCCCAGACTTGCACCAATATTATCAATATAGATAGAAAAGAGAAAACCGTTTCAGAGAGGCAATCAAGCTGACCTGGTCTCTTTATTTTTACTTTTTGTAAAAGAGTGAGAGCTGCCACCAAATACAAGCAAATCCTTTGGGTTGTGTCCATTGACAAACACATGTTGTTTTACCCCAGTGATGATCATAGCTAAAGTAAGTGAGTGTAATAACCCAGTGTCAGGTGCAAGTGGATGAGAAATGACAGACCACCAAGTGTTCTCTGGGCTTTTAGAGGCAGCATTTGTTTGCTGTGCCTGGAACAGGAGGATAGAGTAACACTTAGGGGCTTATTTACTAAAACTCGTTTTTTTTTCTCTTTCGTATTTTACCTGAAACAAACTCGACAAAACTCCCATCCATGAACTTGGCTCATTTACTAATATTTCAGGTTGAAAAAAATTGGATTATAAAAATTCGATTTATGTTTTTTGCGTTAACAAACAAATAATTCGAATCGTACGACTTTATCAAATAGCCACCTGAAAAACTCAAATGTATCAAATTTTCAAGCGAAAACCAGCGTCAAACACCCCAGGACATCTTCAACTAGTTAAAGGGACAGCTGCCATTGACTTTTATGTGAATTCAACAGGTTTTCAGATTCCAATTTTTTCAGCTTCAGGGCATAATACATCTTTAAAATTGTATTTCTAATAATTTGAGTTTTTTTCATGAAAAAAATAAACTAGAAAATATAGATTTTTCATAAATAACCCCCTTAGGGTTTGGGCTGCCTGGAGAAGAATTGTATAGTATTCAGTGGTGTGCCTGCAGCCGGAGAGTTACATTACACCAAGGGGGTTATTTATTAAAGTCTGATTTTTTTCTGGTTAGAGTTTTAAAGGGGAAAACACCATGTTTTCATGTGGAAAAAATAGAATTTTTCATGATTTCTTAAACCCCAAGGCTGTTAAAAGTCAGACTAAAAAAGTACTCCATCTCAAACCTGTCGAGGTCATGTAGAAGTCAATGGCAGATGTCCCATTGACATTTTGAAGATATCCTTAACTGTGATGGGTTTCGTACAATAATCTGAAGAGTTTTCGGCTGTCAAATCCGATTTGGATTTCTTGACAATTTTATAAAGACTTTTTCCTGCACCAGATTTTTTTTGGGTTAATTTATCGACAAAAAAAAGGTAAATATGTGCACAGGAGTTTGGTCAAAGTGGTTTAAATAAAATAATAAGACTTTTTTTGGCTTTTAGCAATAAAAAACCCAAATGTATGGTATACGTATATACATATAAATATCAAAGTTTTTGAGAACTTGACTCAATTGAAATACCTGGACCTGCGCAAATGCCCCCTTAGCTGCACCTGCAACAATGCTGAACTGCAAATGTGGTTTAGAAAGGCCCCTCTGCAGATTGTCCATCCTTATAACCTGACATGTCCTGGCAATGAAAACTCTTACTTTCATGACTTTGACATCCATGTCTGTGATAAGGAATTTAAACTGAAGCTCTTTTGCTCATCCTTTCCCAGCATTTTGCTCTTGATCATCATTCCCATTGTATACAGCAAGTTCTACTGGCGGATCAAGTACAATTACTTTCTCTTTGTTGCCTGGCTACATGAACGATGGAAGTCAGAAAAAGAACTCTATAAATATGATGCTTTTGTCTCTTACAATACCCATGATGAGGAATGGGTATATAAAATGATGCTAAATATGCTAGAGACCTCAGCTCTTGGTCTCTGCCTCCATCACCGGGACTTCCAGCTTGGTAGAGACATCATAGACAATATTGTGGACAGTATACACAACTGCCATAAAACCATTTGTGTTGTGAGCCGGAGCTACCTGCAGAGTGAGTGGTGCTCCCTAGAGATGCAGCTCGCCAGCTACAAACTCTTTGATGAGATGAGGGATGTCCTTGTACTTATCTTATTAGATGATATCCCAGACAGAGAGCTTTCCACTTATCACAGGATGAGGAAGCTGATGCTGAAGAAAACATATATTACCTGGTCAGCTGAATCTGAAGCACAAGAGTTGTTTTGGACTAAAGTTGAAGAGGCAGTGTTGGGCAGAAGGCCCTCAGAAGTTGTAGTGGGAGCAAAAATTAGAAAGCTTAATCATTGTTCAGCTGAGGAGTACTAAGTGCTGAGAGTGGATAGATGAAGGCCAGTGCCTAACCCTGAGTATGCAATGCAGTCCTTTCCCACATGATATTACCCACTCTGCTGCTGTAAACGCAACCTACTATACCAATAATCTCACAGCCACAGATGCCTTCCCAGAGGCTATAATTCCCACTGTTACTATAGGCACCATCTTTTCCTACTATACCTGCTATCCAACAGCCACAGTCCCTTCCCAGAGACTATTATCCACTGTTACTATAGGCACCATCTCTCCCTACTATACCTGCTATCCCACAGTCACACTCCCTTCCCAGAGACTATTATCCACTGTTACTATAGGCACCATCTCTCCCTACTATACCTGCTATCCCACAGTCACACTCCCTTCCCAGAGACTATTATCCCACTGTTACTATAGGCACCATCTCTCCCTACTATACCTGCTATCCCACAGTCACACTCCCTTCCCAGAGACTATTATCCACTTTTACTATAGGCACCATCTCTCCCTACTATACCTGCTATCCCACAGTCACACTCCCTTCCCAGAGACTATTATCCACTGTTACTATAGGCACCATCTCTCCCTACTATACCTGCTATCCCACAGTCACACTCCCTTCCCAGAGACTATTATCCCACTGTTACTATAGGCACCATCTCTCCCTACTATACCTGCTATCCCACAGTCACAGTCCCTTCTCAGTAGGGATGGGCGAATAAATTCGCCATGGTTAAATTTGCGGCGAATTTCTGCGTTTCGCCGCGGGCGAATTTTTCGCGAAATTGCGGCAAAAATTCGCCTCGCGACTCGTTTCGCTGCGCGTCGAAATTTTCGACGCGCGACAAGCCGCGACGCCGCTAATGTGCGTCAAATAAAAAAGACGCGCGACAAACTGAACGTCACCCACAGCAGCCAATAAGATGTGAGCCATCCCTGAGCCATCCCACTGGCTATATAAGGATCTGCAGAGGCGGCCATTACTCGTGGCGTTTCTGGTAGAGGTAGAGAGAGCAGGATAGTGAGAGATTTGTGTGTGATTTAGCTAGTGGAGTTTGTGTAGAGAGCTTTTTTTCAGTGCAAGTGGAGGTTGTGGATTTCAGTTTACTGTTTTCCCTCTTCTGCTTGCCTGCTCACCACCCAATAGCCCTTTTTAGGGCTAACTGTCTTTGTCTTTGTCTGTGCTGGTGTGTGTACTCCTTGTGGGGACACACTTCTGCTGAGGGGATTTAGTTGAGGGTTTTATTTTTTTCTCCTTTCCTTCCCCGAAATATCCAAACCCCCCCCTTATATATATATATATTTTTTTTTAAGTTTAGTTGCCCAATATGACGGGCCGTGGGAGAGGGGGGAGGGGTGGTGGTGGTGGTGGTGGTGGTGGGAAGAAGGGTGGGATAGGGAGGCGTGGCCGAGGAAGAGGCCGTGGTGCTGGCCGCGGGCATCCAACCCCACAACAGCCCAGCCCATGTGCCATGCCCAGTCTGGGCACTGTAAATCAGTCGCAGCACAAGCTGCCATCAAAGCAGCTGCCATCACAGCAGCAGCTGCAACAACAACAGCAGCAGCTGCAACAACAACAGCAGCAGCCGCAACAACAGCAGCAGCAGCAAATGCCACAGCAGCAGGTGGCTGTGGGTCGCAGCAGCCGGGCAACTGGTCCACGTAGGACTGTGCCCGATTTTTTTGCCACTGCTTCGCGACCCATACGCTCGCAGCAGGCAGAGGCAGTGGTAGACTGGCTGACCCAGGCTACCTCGTCTGCAGCGGGCACCAGTGAGCGGCAGGAGGTGGCATCACCTGCTAGCTCAGTGTGGGATGACACCCCATCCCTCTTATTTGATCCTGAGGTGGACTTGGGCCCAGACACCCTGGATCTTTTTGATGATCAGGCAGGAATGGGGGGGGCCATGTCACAGCCCACATCAGTAGGGGATATTGGGCAGGGTCCCCTTATGGCAGGGCAGCAAGTTGCTGGTGTGGGGTCAGACACCAGCATGCTGGATGTGGGTATTGATGCCATGTATGAGGCAGGGTCTGGTCTGGGGGAGGACGATGACAGGGACAGACCCTGGGAGCCGGCTCCAGAGGATAACAGCAGGATAACACAACGATGACTATTCTTAATCGGAGTCATTAAAATTACATTACATAGTATTTCAGAATCATTACAATTACATGATGTAAATATAAGGTTCATTCACATAAACATATGGTTTATTCATTTTTATCTGCGATACAAAGCATCCAGATACTATCTGTTCAGATTTATTAGTTGTACTTGTGTTAGTAATCTACTATTAGATATATGAAGTACAGATGGTACTTTTTGGTTAAACAGTGATATAGAGTAGTAGTAGATACCATTACCAGTTGACCAGAGGTAATGTGAAAAAATCCACAAACGTTAAAAGTTTAAGAAACTTGCAAAATGGGAGCCATTTTTTCAAGATAGGAGTCCTCTAACAATGCAGGGCATGTGTGTAGCAGTATACTAAGTGAAACACGCATGTGTATTGGTCTTCCCATGGAGTCCAATCCAATTCAGCACATTCAGACACAAAGCAAAAGATACCATGTTCATTTATCATCACAGACTGCAAAGCTTGAAACTAAGGGGAAAATTTTTATTTGTAGGCCCAAAGGTGAAAAAAGGTTATACAAACAAAACATCCATAGAAGATGGGCTTCATCAAATTGCACTGCGCGTCAAAAACAACGTTGCGCGTTAAAACACTTACTTGCGTCCGCGACAAAATCGGGCCGCGCGTCTCGTTTCGCGAATTTTTCGCCGTTTCGCGAATTTCGCTGGAAATTCGCGAATTATTCGGCGAAACGCGACAGATTCGCCCATCACTGCTTCTCAGAGATAATTATACCACTGCTACTATAGACACCATCTCTCCCTACTATACCTGCTATCCCACAGTCACACTCCCTTCCCAGAGACTATTATCCACTGTTACTATAGACACCATCTCTCCCCTACTATACCTGCTATCCCACAGTCACACTCCCTTCCCAGAGACTATTATCCACTGTTACTATAGACACCATCTCTCCCCTACTATACCTGCTATCCCACAGTCACACTCCCTTCCCAGAGACTATTATCCCACTGTTACTATAGGCTCCATCTCTCCCTACTATACCTGCTATCCCACAGTCACACTCCCTTCCCAGAGACTATTATCCCACTGTTACTATAGGCTCCATCTCTCCCTACTATACCTGCTATCCCACAGTCACACTCCCTTCCCAGAGACTATTATCCACTGTTACTATAGACACCATCTCTCCCCTACTATACCTGCTATCCCACAGTCACACTCCCTTCCCAGAGACTATTATCCCACTGTTACTATAGACACTATCTCTCCCTACTATACCTGCTATCCCACAGTCACACTCCCTTCCCAGAGACTATTATCCACTGTTACTATAGGCACCATCTCTCCCTACTATACCTGCTATCCCACAGTCACACTCCCTTCCCAGAGACTATTATCCCACTGTTACTATAGACACCATCTCTCCCTACTATACCTGCTATCCCACAGTCACACTCCCTTCCCAGAGACTATTATCCCACTGTTACTATAGACACCATCTCTCCCTACTATACCTGCTATCTCACAGCCACAGTCCCTTCCCAGAGACTATTATCCCACTGTTACTATAGACACCATCTCTTCGTACTATGCCACAGCCACAGGCTATTATTCCCAGTGTTATTATTGGCTCTGCTGCTCTGTCTAAATAGTCAAAAGGCAAGAGCACAGCTGAACTGTTTCATAGTATTCCTACTAGGGATGCAGCAAACCCACTATTTTAGTATTTGGACGAATCCCGAATCCTTTGCAAAAGATTCAGCCAAATACTGATCCATATGCAAATTAGGGAAATCAGGGAGAACGTGTGACATTTGGATACGGTTCGAATCCTAGATGTGGTGCATCCATAATTCCTACCTCAAACTGCTGTTTTGTGGGCCCCAAAGTATGTGCGATGCCCCTGTTTAGACCCCCATAAGGTAAGCTCTGTACCAAACCATCATCTGAAACACCACTAGTACGCTGTAGGGAGGTCCTGCTGTTTGAACTGTCAAATTATAAACTATATTAGCTAAGGAAACCATGGTGATCCTTTACTGTATGTGATAAATTGTATATATTTAAATTGCTAAAATTGCAGATTTTTCAATTGCTAAAATTAATTAAAATGAATGATATACATATATATTACATATCTGTAAGACTTTTTTCCATTGGCTTTATGAATTTGTCATTATAGGGCCAATTTAAAAATGGGGGGGGTAAACATGCAAACCCATTTTTTAAACCTAATATTTGGAAGACCTGCCCATCTGCCACATACAATGCTGTTTTTGGCACCTGGACAGTTTAATAAAGCATCATAGATCCAATCATGCTAATACAATCAACACCATACTTCCATGATGTCTCTGACCCCATGTTGGTTCTACTAAACAGATTATGTTGATTGGAGTAAGAAAAACAAAAACCCACAGCAAATCCAACTGACTTATTACTATAGATATCATTGCTAATGCTGAGCTGACAGCTTTTATTGGCTTACTGTATGTAGGGATTTGCTTGGTCAGTCCAAAAAACTTTTCTAGTCATGTCTTATCTTCCTCTGTATAGCGCCTTCCCGCTCTATGTTTTCTTCTTCATTGCTGATTGCCCATTTTCCATGCTTTATCTTTCTGCTCATTTCTCTTTTTCTCCCCTTCATGCCTTCTCTTCCATCTCATTGCCCTTTCCCACATTTCCACATCTTCTCCTCCTTATTTTTCTTCATCTCTATATATACTATTCCTCTTCACTGCTCCTTCCCTCACCTTTATGTTTTACCTTCCTCCCAATTGCTACTTCCCTTCATATCCATTCCCTTCTCCTCTTCCTTGTTTATTCACTCATCTCCATGCTTTATCTTCATCCTATTTTCTCCTTTTCTCATCTCTATTCTTTTTCTTTCTTATGACTGATCATTCCCTCCTCGCCATGCTTTCCTTTCTTTCTCATTACTACTTCTCCATTTGTCTTTATTACTCATCTCCAAGCTTTCTCTTCTTCAGTGTTCCTTTCCACATCTCCATGCCATTTCTTTTTCCACATTGCTTCTCCCCTCAAGGCTTAGGGTAGGGACACACTGGGCGATTTGGGGAGTTTTAGTCGCCTGGCGACTAATCGCCGCGACTTTTCTCCCCGAATGCCTCCCCTCGCTCTGCGCCTGGCTAAAATGAAAAATCGCCTGCGCTAATCACACGCGGCGATTCGTTTTCCGAAGTCGCCCGAAGTTTCCTCGTGAGGCAACTTCGGGCGATTTCGGAAAATGAATCGCCGCGTGTGATTAGCGCAGGCGATTTTTCATTTTAGCCAGGCGCAGAGCGAGGGGAGGCATTCGGGGAGAAAAGTCGCGGCGATTAGTCGCCAGGCGACTAAAACTCCCCAAATCGCCCAGTGTGTCCCTACCCTAACTCAACAAATATTATGTGTTTATAATGCTTTAACTGGAGGCTTTAAAGCCAAAACTATTGTGTTGGAGACCAATAGTCCCCCCCATGTTTGTTTACAGTGTAATATCATGAACACAAAATTACCCAATAAACTTCATCTGTAAGGTAAGAGCAAGATACGTGACTTTGTGCTGGTAAGCAGGAATTAGTTAGTGAAGTTGGGCAAATCAGTTCAGTACAATCTGACGTGTGGCAGTGGTCATAAATCAAGCAGGAAAGGCAATAAATCCAATAGGCTGGCTCTGTGACATGCCAACTAAAGCATAGGCTGGGTAACTGGCACACGACTACTACACTAACAGTGAACGTGATGAGAGCAGGCTGTGTGCACCTGAATGCCCACAGCTGAACTATAAAAGTCTTGGATAGTCCTATGGAATCTGGAGGATGTAATTTAAAAACAGCTAAATGTCTGTATTTTGGACATCCTAACATACAAATCAAAATAAAGTTACTGCAGAATATAATAGTTATGTTTATTTTTTATTCTGGTCATTTTTTGGCCAAGGCTCAATCTGTGGGCCCATGCCTTTTACTTCTTGACCTACATCAGACCCTGCCACCTGCCTGAAAATGGTTAACACTAATGGTATCACCCAAACAGTTGTACCAACAGAGTTTTATGAGAAACTGCTTTACATGAAGATTTTTATTGCCTGAAACTGGCCATACATAAGTCTCAACCGATGCAGCCCTCGACCAATGGCTCCCTGTAAGTCCACAGTATTGGATCAGCCCTGCATGTGGGTGGCCAAATGAGGTGGATCTTTAAATGTACGGCCAGCTTTACATTGTACATGCGTGTTATTAACATCAGTGGAGCCAGCTCTGGGAATGTTATCAAATGTCTGGCCTTGCTAAAATATGAGGTGAAAGTGCATGCGGCTGGAAGTGTTTCATAAGGCAAATAAAAATAAACTTTTACAAAACAAAGGTGACCGAACAATACAAAAGCAGATGTCATTTGCATGCATTCTGAATGGCGTTTAATGATGACATCCAAATCAGACACAGAAATCACAAGACGGAAGCATAAACTGCCTTACATTCTTTGCATGTTTCTATAGAGTAACACAGATTGGCACAGGGTCATGTGTACACTGAGGTTTAATTACCTGTTTATTTGGTTTAGTTCAATTAGTGCTGCTCTGTGGGGCCTCGCTTCGTACAAACCCCTGGCCAGTCACTATTTTCAATATTACACGTACCCACTTCTCTTTGCATAATTTGTAATATCATATTGTACCCCCTTTCTAGATGCTGATCTTGCAGATTCTTATGTAAGGAATATCTATTATGAACTTTAATGACTTTACAAAGTCAGAGTCTGAGGAAGAACTAGAGGAACTAAGTGTAATAGTCATATTCCTGCTGCTATAGAAACCAAACTAAATTCTTCTAATAAACCACACTAAAGACATTATTTAAGCCAACAAAAGTACTGTGTCTCTGTAAGATCTTAAAGGGATTATGTCATGATTTTTATGGGCTACTCTTTATTTCTAAATTACACTGTTTACACTGCAAACTATTCACTCTTCCATTTAAAATGTTATTCATCTACCAACAAATGTATTTTTTTAGTTGTAATATTGGTGTGGAGGCGGCCATGTCAGTGCATTGTGCCTGATTCTGAGCTTTGAGAAGGAGCCAGCACTTTAGGATGGAACTGCTTTGAGACAGCTATTGTTTCACCCCTTCCCATGGTATTTTACCATGACCTAGGTTGTACTCCCTTGCCCCACCTAGTGGTAGACATAAGAATAGCTCCAAGCAGGATAAAGCAGGGTTTTTAGTACTTTTACCAATGCAAACAAATCCTTCCACAGAGGTGCTTCAGTGCACTTCCCAAGTTTAGATGCCGTGATGCTTCTATGCTCTTAGACCTCACTGCTGGTCTTCAATGTAACCATAAATTAGGAAAATGAGGAGAGCAATCCAGAAGCAGAATTCTGCTGCAAAGTGTTTTATTACTGACTACCAAATACACTTCATCAGAGGTGTCAGGTAGCTATGTGGTTAGCAACCCACTGTTCTGTTGATGGGCTCCTGATGGTCTTCAGGGGAAGGAAAGAGGGGTGATATCACTCCAACTTGCAGTGCAATAGTAAAGAGTGACTGAAGTTTATCAGAGTCACATGACCTGAGAGCCCCCGGGAAACTGACAATATGTCTAGCCCCATGCCAAATTTCAATGCAGAATTCTTCTAGAGCAGCGCTATTAACTGTTGCGTTCTAGAAAGAAACATGTTTTCCGGTGACAGTATCCTTTACAATGAATACAAAAAACAGCCAGGTTACTTGTTTCCTGATAGAATTGGCCATAGCCATTGGCCGTATCAGCTCCACAGGGGCTGATATGGTTTATGTATAGTTTCAGCAAAGTCTCATGTGCACTATCCTTTAAGAGGGAGGGGGCGATGGAGGACACCGGCCTTCGGGCACCCCCACGGCAAATCTGGCCCTGGCCAGGGGCCCAGAAGACCTTAGATCATGGGCCCACTCTCCAAACTGTTTTTATTCTTCTCCTCACTCAACCTCTTTATTCTAGTCTTTTTTCTTTATATACTATAATCTATAAATGAAGATTGTCATCCCTGTCTTCCATGCTCCATTTAGCAGCAGAATGCAATGCCTATTAACTTATATTAATTAATATACAAATGGATGCAAGGAACCCTAATGTACAAACAAAACCCCCCAGATCTGTGGATGGCAGGATATAATTGTCCCATAGCATAAAATACTAAATATATATATATATATATATATATATATATATATATATATATCTGGACATGGCTTTTCGGTGCACAGCAGTCTTCCATACTGCATTAAGGCTGTACTGACTCTGCATATGTTTAGCCCAGTGAAGGGCATAATGTGATTAAGAAGGCTGTATCCCTGCCAGCTATCAGCTCTGCAGTGGTTTTGGATCAAGGGTGTTGGACTGCAGTCTCTAATTGTTTATATTGTGCAGAACATGGCTGACACACATCTTTAGTCTTTCTCTTGTAAAAAGACCAATTCATTCTCTTCATAATCTGTTTTTATGGTCCCGGGAGGCTATTAAACGGGAAGTGTGTAACGTACAATTATTTTCCTCTTGTTTGATTTCCTCATTACAAAGTGGTTTAGGCTTACAGCATACAGGTATCACTTCTCTTATACGGGTGTCCAAACATCCCTGTCTATCTGTCAATCTACTGCAGTGATCCCCAACCAATAACTCGTGAGCAACATGTTACTCTCCAACCCCTTGGATGTCCTCAAAGCAGGTGCTTATTTTTGAATTCCAGCATTGAAGCAAGTTTTAATTGCATAAAAAAAAAGTATAGTGCCAAGTAGAGCCTCATGTAGGCAGCACCGTTCCTGTGTATACTGCTGCCTGAGGCAGCTCCAGTAATGCCGCCCCCCCCAGCCGGAATCCTTTTCCGGGGGGAGGCAGTAACGCTAGTGCGGAGAGTGCAATTGGGCTTTCTCGCCCTAGTAAAGCCGAATTTCCGGTTTAAAAACCGGAAATTCGTCTCTTAAAGGCACCAGGAGCGGCTTTTTGCTGCCCCTGGAAACCTAGCTGGCGATGCCCCCTGAGGCGAGCGCCTCGGCTCGCCTCATTGGCGGATCGCCCCTGCCTGTAGGCTGCGGGTCACATAGGGGCTACCAAATAACCAATCACAGCCCTTATTATTCAAATATTTTATTGGATTTTAACAATGGACAGCAAAAAAATAACATAACGGCAGCTACTATCCTGCAGTCTCGATCTGCTTCACATCGTGCTTCACAATCAGTAGCATTAGCTGAGTCATCCACCGGAGGGCAGCAGCACTCAAAATGCCCATATACCATAGAGCAGAGATTCCCAACCAATGGCTTGTGAGCAACATTTTGCTCACCGACCCACCGACCCAGGATGTTGCTCCCAGTGGCCACAAAGCAGGCGCTTATTTTTGAAATTCAGGCTTTGGGGCAAGTTTTAGTTGCATAAAAAATGTGTACTGCCAAACTGAACCTCCTGTAGGCTGCCAGTGCACATGGGACTTATTTTTCACCATCCAGGAACATTTGTCATGCTTGTATTGCTCCTCAGCTCTTTTTACATCTGAATGTGGCTCATATCTATTAAAAAGTTTGGGGACAGCCAATGTCAACTGCAATTTACCCCTTACAAATTCCCCTCCTTCTTAAGAAGTAGCAGTGGTGTAGCTTAGCAATTTTGGTGTGATGTCTTGTGGGGAAGAACCAGGCCAGCTGAAAATGGAATTAAAGTGTAATAATATTACTAGGAACATCACCTAAATTCTCTTAAAGCCTGTCCAGAGGGTAACTAAAAGAAAAAGGATATTTGTTGACAAGAAACAGTTCATTGTAGGCGCCAGTTAAAACTATACAAACTTTTTGTATTTGCAGTTTCCAGCAAAAATGTGCAGTTTCCAGCAAGCGTAATGATGTGAGAATGAAACCACAATTATAGAGAAAGTAGAATGTGGAACAGAAAGCCCTGTGCAATCTGTAGCGAGCGGAACATCAGGGCCCGGCAAGGAGCTGCTGTTTCATCTATATTTAGACTATGTGGAGATTTCCCTGGTGGGAGGTTCTGCCTTTAATGTGTCACAGTCACTATCCATAGCGAGAGAGAAATCTCCCTTGAGAATGGTTTGGCCCACACTGTCTTTCTCAAGTTTATCAAGGAAGTCCATGAGGACATGGCCTGGGGAGACATTAGCAGGACTGCTGGAGTCAACTCTATACTGTTGTTACCAAGTGGATAATGTACAGTATGTCTTCTTTTACTTTACTAGCCCCAAAATCCTCTATCATTCCTGTATCATTGAGAGATATATGGAGTTATGTAGTTGGAGGCATAATATCATGGCTGATCATCTTCATATTAGGCAGTCAACCCTCAGAGCAGTGTTGGACTGGGGTGTACAGGGCCCAACAGGGCTGTCACTTCAGGGCCCCCCATTCGTGAAACTTTGAGCCGGCCTACACTTACCCCCCCCCATGCACCTTGTATCATGCTAACCTCCATAAAACAAATTTTCTGTGTGTCTGGTACGGTTTCAGAATTATTTAGGTTACAAAATATTTGCTCGCCCCACTCTTACTAACCTTCATTGTGGTCTTTCTCAAGAGCATAGGTGTGCAAATAGGCATTCCTGACAAAGCTTTCCCTAACTGGTCTTTAGGGTCACTCAGTGGGGAGCTACACATTTTGGGGCAGACTAGAACACATGTACACAGGGAATTTTGATGTATCTGCTATCCTGGTAGTGATGATCAAAACATTCGATACCCATCACCATCTCACAATTTCAGGTGATAATCTCCTGTGAAAGGCAACCCATGATCCTTCCCATAGAAGGAACAATCTGTGGAGGCTGGAGGAACTACATGTGTAGGTTCTAATACAAAGAGCCCTCTTTACCTCCTGTATACTGGCATTTCAGGTATCTATTTGCCCCAATCCAAGAGCGGGAGATGTGGAAGAGGAGCCAAACAGTCTATAATGTGCCATGAAATGCTGTTGGTGCTAATACCAGGGACAATCCCCGTTGTACTTGAGACCCGTTACTATTGCTGACCAGGCTACTATAAAATATATTTTGCTTGGCAGAGATCAACAAGCATTTAGTCATTTATCCTAATAAGCTGAAGAGCACTTTTTAAGAGGTCATCAGAGTCTTGAAATTAGATTACTAATCATGGTTTATCCTAATTATATGAATTACAATCAGTAAACAGGTGAGTAATTTCCTTGGGAATCACCCAAATTCAAAACGTAGAAATGCTGTATAGTGTCCCTTTTATATTTGGGGTGTAATTTAAGGATGGAGCCTGGTATGATATGAATGATGGGTAATCTCATAGGAATCATGTTGGCGCTGTACAAAACTAGTACCAAGGGTAGGGGGGGTGCAGTTTTTAAACTACAGGTTGAATTCTCCTTTAAAAGAACTGCATAGGGTGCTGTTATGATCCAATATTTGGGCCAATGGGCAAGTGATTAACTTGATTTGGTCTCTACCTTGGTGGCTGAATCAGAAAAATCAGCTTGTCTGCTGACCTCACCCAATGAGCAGGTCTTAACTCAAAAAGAATATTGATGAATACCAGTGAAAGATCAGTTAAAATTCTCTCTGAATCTTCTATGGCTCCAGCCCCATTAGAGAGCAATGTGAAATAAACGAAAATATTTACATATAATAATCATATCCCCGCTAGGACACCACAAAAATGTTTAATTCTTATTTTTTTAATACCTACTCACTCATTATTTTATTGAAAACTATCACAGGTCAGAAGGGAATTACTGTATAACCTAAAAGAAGTTGGAGACAAACTGCATCTGGTATACATGGTGCAACAAGATGCAGCACACAGTCCATCCAGTGTTGTATTGTTTATGTCACAATCTCTGGCTAAAATAAATGGGTTAAACACCTTTTTCATGTATGTGACTCCTTTTTCATTACCAAGGGGCAGATTTATCAAAATTGAAAATTAAAAACGTTGAATTCAAATTGTGAGTTTATTTTAGTGTAATTTGTCTAGGGAATAGTCCAAATTCGATTCAAGTTTAAAAAAAATTGAAATTCGAATTTCAAAATTTATCATGTACTGTCCCTTTAAGAATTTGAGTTCAACTATTCGCCATCTAAAACTGGTGAATTGGTGTTTTAGCCAATGGGGGACCTCCTACAATCAATTTCTAGTCATTTGGTGGACTTTTGGGAAAAAAAAAATTTTGTTTGTGAAAAAACTCAAAAACTCGAATTTGATTCAAATTAGATTTGACTTTGCAGGTCAATCCTATTCACCCGAATTGAAAAATGTTAATTTTTTAATACATTTTGATCGTCTTTTTTTCGAGTTTTTAGAAACTCCCATAAACTCAAAATTCAACCCTTGATAAATCTGCCCCTCTCAGATTTATCAAAGGTCAAGGTGAATTTTAGAATGAAACAAAATTTGAATTTTGAGCTATTTTTTGTGTATGTCGACTAGGGAATAGTCCAAATTCCATTCGAATTTGAAAATAATTAGAAAATTCGAATATCGAAATTTATCATGTACTGTCTCTTTAAAAATTCGACTTTGACCATTCGCCATCTAAAACCTGCCGAATTGCTGTTTTAGCCTATGGGGGACCTCCTAGAACCTATTTGGAGTCAATTGGTGGACTATGAAAAATCTACGTTTTCTTGGGAAAAGCTGTGAATTTGATCGATTGTGCTATTCCTTCGATTCATACGATGAGACTTCAGCGGAATACGGACCTACTCGATCAAAAACAGACCTATTCGACAAAAAAAAACTTTGACTTAATTTCAGTTGGTCTTTCTGAATTCGAATTTCAAAGTTTTTCCAATTCAAAATTTGAACCTTGTAAAATCGATATATGTACATCCTTCTGCGGTACAGGGCTGCACAATATGTTTTTGCTTTATAATTCATTATTATTCATATGAACAATTCCATTAATATGTTCTGTTATTTAAGAGGCACATTTCCACTGCAGGCCTCACTAAACAAGTGTTCATGTCAGCTGATGCAAGAGCTTTGCTTATGGCATCGTTTTGGTCCAAGTATTAATTTATTATACAGACAGTAATGTCATCATTCCCTGTTCAAAAATAAAGATCTGGACAATAACTGGGACATTGTGTAACTGAGTGGATTTGTAATAAATTATGACAAAATGCAATGTATTTTATTATTATAATTCTGAATCAATAAAACTAAAGTATTTACTCTGTTTAATATTTTTTTATAATTATTGGGCCAGATTTTATTTTATGAGAAAACTTAATTTTATGGTTTATCAAATAAAAAAACTTGTAGGTGAGATTCAATTTGAGGAGAAGAAACTTTTCTCTTAATTCAGGATCAGTTTTTTTCCCATAGACTCCTGAAATTGAGTCTCGCCCATGAGATTTCACATTAACCAATAAAATGAGCTTTTCTTATCAAATTGAATCTGTCCTATTATATCACTGTGATCACAATGACTGATTAATCACCGACTGATAAATACACATTTAAGAATCCCATAGGAATGAATAGAAAGTGGAAGAATTATTTTGCAGTGAGCTCTAATCTCCTATTCTGATAAATCTGCCCCTAAATTTTAAACATAAACTGTAGCGTAATGTAATTAACTGAACACAGCCGTCTGCATTAGTTTATAACTGCCATCCAATCATATGTCACTTGCTAAGACATGGGCTGCACATGTGACGTGTCATGCGGACTGCACATGTGAGGTGTCATTGTGATGTCATAATGGACTGCACATGTGACGTGCGATGTCATAATGGACACAGTCAAGGTGTCTAGCAGCAGCCCAGAATAGCTCATTCTTGATCAGGAATCTGAGGTGAGTGGAGCTCAGCATATTTGGTTGGGTAAATTAGCAAAAATAGTCATTTTATAATGGTACTGTGTGGGCTTAGAGACTGTTAGTGGTTTGTGGAATATGGTGAATAGGTTTTTGAATGTGGGAATTTAACTTTGAACTGGGATATAGCACTTGCTCCTCCTATTCTCACGCCATTCCCTGTGCTGAAATCTTATTCATATAACTGAGTATTTCCTCTGCTGATTTCATATGCACTCGCTTTGCTATCAGCAAGGATCCATGCTAGCTCAGTTAATATCAGTTAATATCAGGTACAAGCCAATGTTGTATTCCCTATACTCTATACATGACTACTGGGTAGTCTCTGCAGTGATATATTATTGGTACAATGATGGCACCTTTCCTTCTACAGATATATTAAACATGCTGTTCCTTATAATAAGCATTCATGCCCTATAAAAAAAGTATTTGGAACAAACACAAACACAACCCACATATCTGCATTATTTTATACCTGCCCACCAATCATTATCTAATTGCTAATCCACATATTCATCCATTGGCTGCACATATGAGGGCACAATGATGTCAACCTCTTAGTAAGAATAAATAGAATTTTCATTAAAGGAACAGTAACACCAAGAAATTAAAGTAAATTAAATATGATGTTTTGTTGCTCTACACTGGTGTGTTTGCTTCAGAATCATATAACTACACAGCAGATTTTTTATATAAACTACAGTAGCCTTTCTGAAGCAAATACATCATTTTTATCAGTTCAGGACAACAATATATTATAATTTCATTACAAATAACGTTACAAATAACATTTGTGCTGCATGTAATATAAATGTGATGTCATAATAGGCACTTTAGCCCACGTTGTGACCATGGGCTGCACAGGTGATGTCATAGTGATGTCATAATAGACACAGTCTCTAAGTCTCTAACACCAGCCTTGCTTGACTCATTCTTGATCAGGCAACTGAGGTGAGCGGAGCTCAGGATATCTGGGTGGGAAAATAAGCAAAAATAGTCATTTTATAATGGTACTGTGTGGGCTTAGAGACTGCTAGTGGCGTGGGGAATATGAGAGCTCGTACTTGGCCCTACATACAACAACTGTGCCAACCCCTATGCTGATACTTTATACATATAATTGCGCCATTTGCGCACATTTACTAAGCTCGAGTGAAGGATTCAAAGTAAAAAAACTTCGAATTTCGCGGTACATCCTTCGACTCCGATATTCAAAGTCGAAGGATTTTACTTCGAGGGTCGAATATCGAGGGTTAATTAACCCTCGATATTCGACCCTTAGTAAATGTGCCCCTAGATGATTGAAAATACGGAGTGCTGGTCCTTCCTGAATAAATATATATATTTATAATACACAAAAGCCATGAGTAAATTATATCTTTATAAACGGTGACTAGTGATGTCATCAGTTATAAATCGTGAGTAGTGATGTCATTTTAGTCACATGACTCACTAAAACTTGTGTATTATAATAAATAAAGTACCCCCTTCGACCTCGTGCTTTTATATGGTCATGGAACTCCTTGTGACTTATAATATCCTTATATTTTAAAATAGGGGGTACTTTATTCACTATATATCTCAAAGTATATCACTTAGTAGGAGTTATAAATCAAAAGGATTTTATTTGAAGCCCAATGTGAAACAGTCATATTTCTTAAGGGTAACAAACCAAGAGAAGGGTCAATATTTGTGACCTGGTATTTATAGTATATAGATGCGTTATAGTATAATAGTCCCAGTGTACATCTATATATAGTTATGGGACCTGTAATCCTAAATGCTTGGCACCTGGGTTTTTCCAAATCCTGCAATTTGGATCTTCATACTACTTAAAATGAATTTAAACATTAAGGGACAGATTTATCAAGGGTTGAAGTTTGAGCTTATGGGAGTTTCTAAAAACTCTCATCAACTCCCATTAACTTGAAATTCGTAAAAAAAAATGACCAATCGAAATTTATTTAAATATTTTTAAAAAATGACTTGAAATTGATTGTAGGATTTCCCCCGTAGGCTAAAACACCAATTTGGGAAGGTTTTAGTCAGATAGTTTAATTCAAATTCTTAAAGGGACAGTACATGATAAATTTCAAAATTTAAACTTTACATTTTTTTAAATTCTAATTGAATTTGAACTATTCCCTATAGAATTCCACTAAAATAAATTAAAAAATTCCGATTTTCAATTCGACCCTTGATAAATCTGCCCCTAAATAAACACAATTGGGTTGTGTTGCTTTTAAAATAAGGGTTAGTTTGCAACAAGTAAAAGGTACTGCTTATTATTATAGAGAGAAAGAAAATAATTTATAAAAAATTTGGATTATTTCGATAAATTGCGGTCTATCGGAGACATCCTTTCCAATCTGGATAATCAATTTTCCGGATAATGGATCTCATATCTCTACTATAATGATAAATATGTGTATTTATATTTATATATATATATATATATATATATATATATATAGAGAGAGAGAGAGAGAGAGAGAGAGAGAGAGAGAGAGAGAGAGAGAGAGAGAGATAGAGAGAGCCAGAGACAAAGTACCGCACATACTGGGACTTAAATAGTACTTTTTTTTTTTAATAATAAAACTTTTCCCAGTGTGTGTTGTACTCTGTCTCTATATTTATTTTATTGAGCAGCACCCAGGCAGTTAGGGTTGTGGTCCTCTTTGCACACACACACACACACACATATATATATATATATATATATATATATTATGTCAGTACAGTGAACGCACTCCTCCCGGATTCAATTCTGATGATGGTGGTGCGTTGGTCAAAGTTTCATATTACAATCCAGTAAATGGACCCGCACTCGTTCTGAATAGTGAAATAAATGTGCTTTTATTCACAGGTTCATTTCCAACGTTTCGGTCCTCTCTGGGACCTTTTTCAAGGATTGAAAAAGGTCCCAGAGAGGACTGAAATGTTGGAAATGAACCTGTGAATAAAAGGTTCAGAACGAGTGCGGGTCCATTTACTGGATTATATATATATATATATATATATATATATATATATATATATATATATATATATATATATATATATATATATATATATATATATATATATATATATAACCCCTTGTTGCCGGCACTCTCGAAAGATGGTTTACATGCCTGGGGGCAGTTTTCAACATATTTATCCACTCGAAATCCAATGAGATCCGCACTCTCAGGGCTTATTGAATTAAAACAATTTTATTTTAAAGCTTCAGACTGACGTTTTGGCCTGGCCCCATTCATCGACTGCTGAGAAAGGCCTGGGATCAGGCCGAAACGACAGTCTGAAGCTTTGAAATAAAACATTTTTTAATTCAATAAGCACTAAGAGTGCGGATCTCATTGGTTTTGGAGTGGATATATATATATATATATATATATATATATATATATATATATATATATACATATATAAAATGTATATACACCTGGAATGTGCATAGAACATACTATTGCTAACATTATACATTTTTTTGTCTCCACAGAAAGATTTTCCAAAATGTGGCGTTCCATCTGTAGATGTTTACCTTTCTTTCGAAAGGTAGGGACTTTGTTTTACTATAATATCACACATTTCATTCATTCTGTTCATAGAATTGCCTTGCTATATAATATATTGCAGTATAGCAGTATCTCCACTGGCAAATTGTTAAAGAGCATGTAAAGTCTAAAATAGAATAAGGCTAGAAATGCTGTATTTTGTATACTAAATATAAACATGAACTTACTGCACCACAAGCCTAATCAAACAAATAATTTATGCTTTTAAAGTTGGCCACAGGGGGTCACCATCTTGTAACTTTATTAGACATCTTTGCAAGACTAAGACTGTGCACATGCTCAGTGTGGTCTGGGCTGCTTAGGGATCGTCATAAACAAAGCTGCTTGAGTTCTGCATGGCTGGGAAGTAAGGCGGGGGCTCCCCCTGCTGTACATAAGTATGATTGTTTCCCTGCTCAGCAGTTAGAGACTGTCTGACAATTCCTATCCACAGCAGTAAATGAAAGGAGAATTTCACTGCATACAGTCAGGTTTCTTATAAAAACTGTACACATTTTTTAAATAAAGTATATTGGAGATAGGTTTCTTTTTTATTAGAGAAAGTGAAATGGGATTTTATTTTTTTGCCTTTACATGCCCTTTAAAGGATTTGTTCAGTTTAAAAATAAAAACTGGGTAAATAGATAGGCTGTGCAAAAGAAAAAGTGTTTCTAATATAGTTAGTTAGCCAAAAATGTAATGTGTAAAGGCTGGAGTGAATTGATGTGTAACATGTCAGTCAGAACACTACTTCCTGCTTTTCAGCTCTCTTGGTTTACACTGACTGGTTATCCTGGCTACCAGGCACTAACCAATCAGAGACTTGAGGGGGGGCACATCGGTCATATCTGTTGCTTTTGAATCTGAGCTGAATGCTAAGGATCAATTACAAACTCACTGAACAGAAATGTACCATGTGGCCCCCCTTCAAGTCGCTGACTAACTCAGAGTTAGAGAGCTGAAAAGCAGGAAGTTGGATTCTGGCTGTTTTATTAGACATCTGTTCACTCCTGCCTTTATATATCACATTTTGGCTAACTAACTATATTAGAAACATTTTTTATTTTGCACAGCCTATCTATTTACACAGTTTTTATTTTCACACTGAACTGTTCCTTTAAGGAATGGAAGTGGATGGAGAATGAATTCGCTGCATAGGGCAATAAGGACACCATTTACTTCAATGCAAATATTCAGAGACAATATAAAAGGCTGTGTGATTCAATGGCATGGTCTATTGAATATTCAATTGAAAAAAAAATTATATAAAATGTGATGTTTTTTACTTTTACAATAGTTTATATTTATATGTATATATTAATCTATGTATTTAGACATTTCACTTAACTGAGGCAAGTTTGATTTGTATCGTTATCTATTTACTGACTTCTTCTTTTTGTTTTTTTCTAGAAACACTGCGTTGGAACATCCAATGAAATCGTTTTGGTAAGCAGCAAAGAACTGGTTAACACTATATGAAAAAACACAATTTGCTAACTATTTGTGCTATTCAAACCATTTTATTTACAATTCGAGTTTGCTATTTTGCTAATTTATTTGTAATAAAACATATTTTTGTTTTTCTCTAGAATTATATTGAGATCGTCGACATTCTTGCTTTGGTAAGTATCAATATGAACTAAACAAATCTCCTCTCATTTCTCCTTTGAATAATAATCAGACTCGGCCCTGGATCTATAATCACGGCCACCTTCCCCCACTTTTAAACCCAGCTCCTATTGTAATTAAACTACAAATCACCCATTACCATTAACTTTAGGCCTATGTATTTCCACATTGCCCAGTAATAAAAAGCCTGTTTTTTATCGGAGTGCCGTTCATCTGTTGGTGTACCATTAACTTAATATGGCACATTCCTTAATATATATTTTTGTTGAAACCCTTTTAAATGTTTCCTAACCAGGAAAGTTGTGAAATCAACCCAGTTTCTTATCAATGCCAGAAAATATACCTTATCTTTATAGTCTTCTAAGTATCAAATATATATATATATATTTATGTGTGTTTATGTATATTTGGTACTTACATATTACATATATTTAATGCTTCCCTGTGCTCTGGAATTTGTAGCTATTGTTCACTTAGTTTATGTAATTTCAGTGTATTTTAGTTTAAATTTGCTATTTTTGCAAAGTACAATTTGTTCTACTGCATTTTATTTCCATCCAACTTTTGCTAAGATTATCTTACTGTATGACAGTAATAATCATGTCATGTTTACAAAAGTAAATCTGCTTTCCCCTCCTGGCAAGAGATTTCACCTTTGAATAAATATCAGAAGAAATCCCTATACTGACCCTGCATTTATTTATACACATGAATTAAAAGCACATTTTTCAAAATGAAATATATCTTTAGCAGTTACTCACCTTAAATTGATCTTGAAAGATGATTTTGTTCTATAAAGTAACACAACCTTTTTATCTTGTACCCAGCCTGAACCAGAGGACACAGAAATCATCCTGGTAAGCAGAAGCGGCGTTGGTATCGTACATTATTATTATTCGCTTTCCCGTGTTGACTTTAAGGGGCAGATTTATCAAGGGTCGAATTTCGAATTGAAAAAAGTTTGAAATTCGAATTCAAAAAGACCAACCAAAATTAAGTGAAAGGTTTTTTTTGGGTCGAATAGGTCCATTTCCAATCGAATAGGTCCATATTCGTTCGAATTGAAGGAATAGCGCATGCGATCGAATTCGATTCAAAGTTTTTCCCAAAATTACTTTGAATTTTCAAAGTCCACCAAATGATCTCAAGGAGGTTCCCCATAGGCTAAAACAGCAATTCGGCAGGTTTTAGATGGCGAATGGTCGAAGTCAAAATTTTAAAGAGACAGTACATGATAAATTTCGATATTCGAATTTTCTTAAAATTCGTAACGAATTTTGACTATTCTCTAGTCGAAGTACACAAAAAATAGCTTGAAATTCTAATTTTTTTTTTATTAAAAAATTCACCTCGACCTTTGATAAATCTGCCCCCCAACTGTTAATTTATCAAGTAACATTGTTCCTGACAAGCATCATTGCACTATTACTATTATTAACAAAAAAAAATTACGAAAATTGCACATCACACATTAAGTGGGTTTTTTACTAAAACTCACTTTTTTCAAGTTGAGGTTTTTAAATGGCATGTAAAGTCTAAAATATAATAAGGCTAGAAATGCTTTTGCATACTAAATATAAACATGAACTTACTGCACCACAATCCTAATCAAACAAATAATTTATGCTTTCAAAGTTGGCCACAGGGGGTCACCATCTTGTAACGTTGTTAAACATCTTTGCAAGACTTAAGCTGGCCATAGATGTTGAGATTTTTAAAAGATCCGATCCTCATCGTGAGACCACGATTTTATCGGAACGATCGAACTAATTGACCATCAACTAAAAAGACCAATTTGCCAGGAAAACAAAGGGGAGCTGCCTGCTTGGCCCTGTAAACATAGATAGATTGCACTGGGACCGACAAAGATTTTTTGGCCTGGCCGATCAATTTCCTGACAGATGTCGGCCAAAAAATCGTAAGATGTACGATCGTTCGAATCCCACTACCGCACGATAATTTCGAAGGATTGGTCGGGCTTCCCTAAAATCGGTTGTTCGGCAAGAAGAATCGTCGCGTCTATGGGGAGCTTAAGGGGCACATTTACTAAGGGTCGAATATCGAGGGTTAATTAACCCTCGATATTCGACCCTCGAAGTAAAATCCTTCGACTTCGAATACCGAAGTCAAAGGATTTACCGCAAATAGTTTGATCAAAGGAAAAATCGATTCGAAGGATTTTAATCCATCGATCAAAGGATTTTCCTTCGATCAAAAAAAGCTTAGAAAGCTCATGGGGAATTTCCCCATAGGCTAACATTGTAGCTCGGTAGGTTTAAACTGCCGAAGTATGTAGTCAAATTTTTTTTTAAAGAGACAGTATTTCGACCATCGAATGGTCAAATAGTCGAACGATTTTTAGTTTGAATCGTTCTAGTCGTAGTCGAAGGTCGAAGTAGCCTATTCGATGGTCGAAGTACCCAAAAAAAACCTTCGAAATTCAAAGGTTTTTTTACTTCGAATCCTTCACTCGAGCTTAGTAAATGTGCCCCTAAGACTGTGCACATGCTCAGTGTGGTCTGGGCTGCTTAGGGATCGTCATAAACAAAGCTGCTTGAGTTCTGCATGGCAGGGAAGGCGGGGGCTCCCCCTGCTGTTCATAAGTATGATTGTTTCCCTGCTCAGCAGTTAGGGACCATCTGACATTCCTATCCACAGCAGTAAATGAAGGGGGAATTTCACTGCATGCAGCCAGGTTTCTTATAAAAACGGTACACATTTTTTAATTAAAGTATATTGGAGATAGGTTTCTTTTTCATTAAAGAAAGTAAAAATGGGATTTTATTTTTTTGCCTTTACATGCCCTTTAAGGGAAAAAAACTCGAATTTCCAGAGAAAAACCTCAAATTTTTCAAGATTATACCCTGAAGATGCTAACAATTTGAATCTATAAATACTCAATCTAAAACCTTTTGAAATTATGTAAAAATCAATGGCAGATGGTCCCTTTTTACCTTCGGAACATGTTTTATGCCTTCATAATTCTAAAAATTTTGGGCAATTTACACAGTTTTTTGCTTGAAAACTAGAGCAATTTTGTGAGTTTTTTGGGTGACAAACTTGAAAAGTTGCACAATTCAAATTTTTGCTAGTTCTTTTAATTTTTTTTTTTTTTTAGATTATTCAATCTAATTTTTTCAACCTGAATTATTAGTAAATTAGCAAAAATTTGTGTATGGGAGTTTGTTTTTATTAAAAAATGAGAATTGAGGTTTAGTAAATAACCCCTAATAGTGATGAGTAAATCTGTTGTGTTGTGTTTTGCGAAAAATTTGCGGAACTGCTTAAAATTTTTCGAAACGACAAAAGATTAACAAAAACCATTGACGTTAATAGGCGACAAAATGTTTTCTTATGTGTGCATCTTTATTCCCCCTCCAAATGCATCAAAGTCAGTGGGATTTTTCTTCCATTTACTATTTTGTCTTGGCAAATTTTTTGACTCTGCAAACTTTTTGCACTGTTAATTTTTGCCAATGATTGCGAAAATAATTTGCCGAAATGTGGAATTTCAGCAAAAATCCATGCCTGGCCAAAATAATTTGCTCATCACTACACATAATAATAATAACATTTAAAATCTCCCATATTACCAATAATGTTACATAAAAAAAGCTGATTTGATTTTATAACATGTCTTTTTATCTCTTAAACAGGAACCACCTCAATAAACTGGCCCGAATAACTGCCAGGTAAGTAGTAAAGAAACAGTTGAAGTTGAGCTTATTTGCTTAATGAATAAGGTATATTTTAGATATTAAACCACAGCACTATAACTATATGGGGCACATTTACTTAGCTCGAGTGAAGGATTAGAATAAAAAATACTTTGAATTTCGAAGTATTTTTTTTGGCTACTTCGACCATCGAATTGGCTACTTCGACCTTTGAATACGACTTCGAATCGAACGATTTTCGTTTGACTATTCAACCATTCGATAGTTGAAGTCCTGTTTCTTTAAAAAAAACTTCGACCAACTTCTGAAGGTCCCCATAGGCTTTCCTAGCTTTTTTTGAACGAAGGAAAATCGTTCGATCGATGGATTAAAATCCTTTGAAAACAGAATTTAATCGTTCGATCAAGCGATTTTTCCTTCGATTGTTCCAGACATTTTATATCTTGTAACTTTTTTGAGTGGCTGAAATGACACAACTGAGTTTAATCCCCTTTTCTCACCCTTTCACCAGGAATTCAATATAAAACCTGAGGAAAGCACTGAAGAGGTAAGCAGAAAAAAAACTTTTACAAATTGTACATTCATTTGTGCTGTGAAATATTTATTTATCATCTTCTCTCTCTCTTCTAACTGAACTAAGTTGATCTTATACAATAATGTTTTCTCTTTTATTCAGGACACCAGCAGAGAAGAACCTGCTGAAGAAACATCTGAGGTAAGCAGAAAAGACAATTAAATTAGAATAAAATATCTAACCCACCATTAGATTTTGCCCTACATAACATTTATTTGAGCTGTGACATATGTATTTATTATCTTCTCTCTGTTCTAACCAGGATGAACAAGTGAGTGAGCAGGATGAGACATCCAACAACACCTCCTGCCACTTCCAAGTAAGCAGAAAATAATCAATGACTACACAACTATAATTAAAGAAATGACAGAGATTGGTTTTATTATACTTTCTCCTGAACTGAGTTGATCTTATACAATAATGTTTTCTCTTTTAACCAGGATAACAGCAGAGAAGAGACTGCTGAAAAAACATCTGAGGTAACCAGAAAAGACAAGTTATGATAAAACATCAAACCCAGCATCAGATTGCCCTACATATCGTCAATTTGAGCAGTGAAATTTGTATTTTTCATCTTCTCTCTGTTCTAACCAGGATGAACAACTAAGTGAGCAGGATGAGACATCCAGCAACACCTCCTGCCACTTCCAAGTAAGCAGAAAATAATCAATGACTATACAGCTATAATTAAAGAAATCACAATTTTTTAAAATATAAAATGTAATAATAAATAAGCATAAAAACCCGAGCGGATTGATGAGAGTTTGTACCAGAAAATATTGAGATAAATTCAGACTTTGATAAATAACCCCCTTATTTTAGCATTAGAACTGAGTTAATGTAAAAAAGTGTTTTTAATTAATATAATCAGCTCAAATAGATTTTTGACCAATGTCGCCTCTGTATTGCAGAATTTTGAAGATGAAAAGAAACAGACGAAAAGCTCTGGAACATCGAGCAGTGCAAATAGACAGGCACAACCTGCAACTATTAATAAGGTTTCAGCTTTACTTCCCTAATAAAATCTTAAACATAATTAGGCCCCTGCAGACCCCCCTTTTCTTACTAGATCCCTCAAACTCCTATATAAGCCCTATTCCACCAATACTAATAGCCAAATGGATCCATTATATATATTAGGGGACAGATTAATTAAGGGTCAAATTGAAAATATGGTAAAAACTCTCAAATTCAAATTGTAAATAATCCAAACTTGATTCAAATTTTAATTAAAGTTTTGATATCTATCAAACCTTGCCCCTTTAAAAAATCGAATTTGACTATTCCCTACCTAAAACCTGCCCAGTTCATGTATAAGTTAATGGGAAAGTCCATTTTGAAGATATCATAATCCATCATGAACTGACGCCCAACAATATGATACTAACAGCTGACGCAGATGTAAAAATAAGTAAGTGACACTTACAGATTTATCATGGGTCTAATTGAAAATTTGAAATTTGAAATTTTGAGTTATTTTATGGTCAAAACTGGCAAATTCAACTAGGGAGTTATTCAAATTAGATTCGAGTTTTTCAAAAAAAATTGAATTTGATTTTCGAGGTTTATCATACTCTGGCTCTTTAAGAACTCGAATTTGGCTATTCGCCACCTAAAACGTGCCAAATTGCTGTTTGAGTCAATGGGGGATGTCCAGGGATCTATTCTGAGTTGTTAGCAGCCTTCCTGACATTCAAGTTTTTTTTCAAAGAAAAAACTCTAATTGAGTTTTTAAAACTCCAATCGAATTCGATTCGAGTTTTCGGGTAGATCCTATTCACCCTAGTTTAAAAAATTACATTTTTATAATGAACTTTGATTGGTCGAATTTCGAGTTAATGGGAGTTTATGGGAGTTTTAAAAAATTTACATGAATTTGAAATTCGACCTTTGATAAATGGGCCTCTTAGCTTTATGGGAAGTGTTCACAAATAAAATAATAAATGCATTGTATTCACAAATATTTTTCTTACATTATACTTCTTACTTATATTTATTCTTCTTATAATTTCAGTTAATTTTAGCCTTGCCACGATGGGTAAAAAGAGTAACAGCCCTCCCGGAATAACCGAATACATGGCACCTGTTCTTCAAGTTCTTGCCTGTAATTACAAGAACGGGGCTGAATATGACAACAAGGTATTGTTGTCTCTCTTCTCTTTTTATTTTATAGCTAATTTTTTTTTTTTTTTAAAACTTGTTTTTATTGAAGGTTTTCACACAAAAATTACATTGTCATGTATGATTAACATTATCTATCATTAATTCTAAAGTACTGTGTTCTGAGGTTGGTTATGGTTTGTAAATGGAAAAACAGTAACAATTGAACTTTCAGCTCAGATAAGAGATTAAGTTAAGGTGGCCATACACGGGCCGATAAAAGCTGCCGACAGACCAAGTCGGCAGCTTATTGGCCCGTGTATGGGGGCCCCCGACGGGCTTCCCCGATCGAGATCTGGCCGAAAGTCGGCCAGATCTCGATCGGATGGGGTTAAAAATCCCGTCGGATCGCGGCCGCATCTGTTCGTTGATGCGGTTCCGCGATCCGACCGCCCGTTTGGCGAACGCTAGGATCCGATCGTTGGGCCCTAGGGCCCACGATCGGATCAGCCCGATATTGCCCACCTCAAGGTGGGCATATCGGAGGGAGATCCGCTCGTTTGGCGACATCGCCAAACGAGCGGATCTATCCGTGTATGGCCACCTTTAGTTGAATAAGTCTCTACATAGGATTTGACGAATAAGAACTTAACAATCTGTTGGTTTGGTGGCTCCTGGGGGGTGTTTGACTCGGTTGTTGTCGGTTTAATGGTTGGTTTCCAAGGTGCTGGGATGACTCCATGACCATCGGGTGTCCCGTGAGCAACGCTGTGTTATAGCTAATTTTAAGTCATTTAATATGTATGCAGGTAAACTGCATGGTATTTCACTCACATACTTATGAGAGGGGTTATGCAGAGAGACTGAGGGACATTTATTCTAAGTGAAAGGAATAAAAGTTTCAGAATCCATCCGTATTCAAAGTGCCATTTCTCTAATTTATGTGTTATTCTGCCCTCAATATAGACGGGCTTTGAGGATATATATTAATAGATAGCAGTAATATCTCAATTATCTGTAACTGGAATTCTTTCATGTGCTCTGTGTATATCCTTCTCTAATACTTGTCATTTTCCCAACATTCTTATTTCTAGGCTGACGTATGGTCCTTGGGCATCACAGCCATCAAAATGGCCGAAGGATATCTTCGTAAGTAAATAATCTTGTCCCCTATGCAAATTAAACAATCATTGAATATTAAATAAGTGTACTTGTTAGTCAGCAGATTCTTATATCGTATTCCCTTACAACCTAGCATACAGTCAACTACCCATCAAAAAGCTCATCAAAGAAGTCATCTATGGTCCCCCTCCAGCATTGACAAGGGATGGATGGTAAGTAACTTATGGGATATTATGTTTTAAAAAATTTGTTAGAATACATTGGAAAAAAACACCAAGACAAATTAAAAGTTAAAATCGCAAAGCATTTATTAAGAAATAACTTTCCAAAACTCAGCTTCCACTCCTCTTCAGAAAAGGTGACACAGCGATGATCCATTGTGCGGCTCTCGATTTCTCCTCCCTGGCTATTTCCTATAAAGAAGGCAGGGAGGAGAAAGTGAGCGCTGCACAATGGATCGCCCGAACGCTTTCTGAAGAGGAGCGCAAGCGGGGGTTGCAGTAAGTTATTTCTTAATAAAGACTTTCTGATTTTAAAGTTTAATTTGTCAATGTATACTAACAAATTTTTTTAACATTTTTTTGATGTTATGTTTATTACATGAACATTTATAATTTTGTTTGTATTTTATTTCCTAGGAGTAATAACGTCTACTTCTTTATTGATGAGTGCTTGCAAAAACAGCCAGCAAGAAGACCAAGTGCAAGGCAGCTACTTACTCACCCATTTATCACCAACATCTGGGGTGAGGATGGCATAAGAAAGAACATTATAAAACACCTACAAAGAAGTAAGGAAATTGCTCTTTTTTTTTGCTCATATAACAAAAGCAAATTTCAGAATTATTATAAAAAAAGTGAATCCATGTCTAACTCTGACCATTCTTTCCTTAGCATCAAGACGTTGAAGAGCCAGAAGTACCACCAAGGCATTAAAGGACCAGTAACATTAATGATTTTTGATGTTACTGTGCTTCAAAAAACCAGGACTACCATCGGGGGGAGGGACAGGGGCATAAATCTAGGGGCCCATTTGTCATTCTGGTACTGGGCCCCAGAAGAAACATCGGTCCCCGATGGAAGTCCTGGAACCACCATTAATAAACAATAAATTTTCCACCTTTATCAATGACCTGCTGTGTTTGCTTATTAGGGAGACAGGGTGGGTGGAAAAAGGAGGGATATTTTTTTTCTTGACACACCAAAAAAGTCTGTGTTTTGACCTGCAACTCACATACTCCTTTTAGTAGGAACATGGTTGCATTTTAGCTCATGATCCTGTATTGAGACTTCAGCACTGGGAATAATCTAGAAGACACGACATGTGAAAAGTTACCTGCTAATGAGATCTGCAGGGAAAACATGTCCATGGAAGGGATCCTATTTAGAAATACAACAATAATCTCCTGCATTATTTTATGGGAGCCTTCCTCAAACAATTATACTTATCATTATGTGGAAATAGAAGGTCCTGTTTATATGAAATAAAAAAGTTTTTACATTTGTGTATTTATTCATTTATACTTTGAACTGAAGAAATCTGTTATAAGCTCTTCTTGTAATACAACATTATAAGAAAACAATTTGATATTAAATATTGACACGATTATCCTTTATATAGTGCTGACATGTGTTGCAGAAATGTATACAATTGTGCAATTGCGCTGAATTTGTCAAGAGGGCAGCTGCATTCATTTTGGGGAATTGGATGCAATTACTGTAGGTGCGTCCAGCGTATATTACGCAAGGGCCTATGTCTAGGTTAGCAATTTTGACGGAGGTGGGGGGAGCAGAATGGAAAAATGTATTTAGCATTTAGGCAATTGAGAGCTGTCCCCAAGATAGAATCCTGCAAGGGTCCATTTTTTGGAACCCGTACCCTGCAAAACGCTACCCGGACCCGCATTCTTACCCGCTTGGACCCGCTACCTGACCTGCAAGTACCTTAACCGCAACTTGAAACCGCGACCCGCTGACCATCAAGAATCAGGAAATGGTGTCACTGTAAACCAGAAGTGACATCATCAGAAAAAACGCTATTGAGAAGATCTGCGGCCCGACCCGCTACATGCAGAACAGCGTCCACACCTGCACCCGGAACTTCTACCCGCAACCTGCAGGGTGCCTCAGGTTTTTCGGGTAACCCACGGGTACCCGACCCGCTGCAGGACTCTACCCCAAGACACTTCTTCACTAAATCCCACTGGCGGAGGAGGGTTGGTGGGGGTAGTGGGTAGCATTTGTGATAACCCGGTGCAGGGTGTTGTGGAACTGGAAGAATGCACACAGAGATGCCAGACTGCAGGGTAGAAGTCAGTTTTTATTCTGTGCCGATATGATCGGAGAGGTTGTTAGAAAATAGTGAGAAAATTTTCGATTTTGATAAATAACCTCTTAATTGTGGGAGAAAACAGACTGAAATGGGGTGATCTAGAGATGCAAACTGAAATGGTCAGATATGACAGGTGAGATCTCTGAGAATACATTCCATTTTGATATAAAGGCTCTAAATGCCGCAAATTCATAAAGTGTGTAAAATGGTATTTGGACAGTTGTAGCCCACCCAAACAAAAATGTTACCCTGCTCTACTGTTAAAAAATAGAAATGTCCCAGTATAGGTATGACTTCTCTAAAGGTGGCCCATATACCGGCAGATTTTGTCTAACATTACATTGATGGGGTGCACACGATTGTATCGATTCAACAAAATCCTCCCAACAGACGATCAGACAGGTTTAAACGTTTTATTTGTGAGATGATGAAATTGGTGAGTTGATGTTACTTTGAGATAATCATCATTAAATGATCATTCAGTGCTCAAGTCTTTTGAGAACGTAAACAAAGGGACAGCGTTGGGTTAAAATATGTGAGATCTTGGAGCCAACACAACCAAAGTCTCCTCATATATTGTTTACCATTGATGGGTTAAATGTTCATTCAAGTGATTGTGGAGACAACAGATCATTCACAGAACACCAACTACAGTGGCATCTTAACAGCCTTGAAAGCTTGAAAGTTCCTGCTTACTGAATGAACCTGCCCAGCAGTTTGTTGGTTGCCATTGTTATAATTATCCTTTGATTGTATCCAGTGATATCCAGATGTAGGACCTTTGGTAAAGCTGATCATCAAACAATGAATAACTACTGAGTACAAACGTTGGCACACGTAGCGCAGTGAATTATTTTGACCACACCCGTTTTGAGGCCACACTCCCTAATTACCTCGTTCATCAAAATTTGGCAGGTTATGATTCGGCTTATTTCAGCAGGATTCGGCCAAATCCTTCTGCCAGGCCGAACTGAATTTGCATATGCAAATTAGGGGCGGGAGGGAAATTGTGTGACTTTTTGTCACAAAACAAGGAAGTAAAAAATGTTTTCCCCTTCCCAACCCTAATTTGCATATGCAAATTAGGATTTGGTTCGGTATTCGGCTGAATCTTTCGCAAAGGATTTGGGGGTTAGGCCGAATCCAAAATAGTGGATTCGGGGGAATCCCTACTAAATTGCCTAATTTAGTGTTGTTATTGCTGCTGTTTTACTTTTCTGTTACCAGGACATTGTCTGACAGCAGGAAATAACCACTGATTTTATATTACAGGTATGGGATCTGTTATACGGAAACCCATTATCCAAAAAGATCCAAACTACGGAATGGTGATCTCCATAGACTTCATTTTATCCAAATAATTAAAATTTCTAAAAATTATTACTTTTTTCTCTGTAATAATAAAACAGTACCTTGTACTTGATCCAAACTAAGATATAATTAATCCTTATTGGAAGCGAAACCAGCCTATTTGGTTTATTTAATATTTATATGATTTTTTAGTAGGTATGAAGATCCAAATTACAGAAGATCCATTATCTAGAAAGCCCCAGGTCCCGAATATTCCAGATAACAGGTCCCATACCTGTACATGAATATCTATACTATTCCTACAAAGAAATAGCAGTAGTAAATGGGAGCAGATTACACTCTGGAACCTGTAATGATACGTTCATAAGTATTTGGTACTTGGGCACCTGCATTTAAAAAAAAAAAAGATTTGTGGGAACTGGAGTGTCAATCAAGAAGAAATAGTCACAAATGTGGAGGGCTCACCTCCCAGAATAGACCATTGTTGTTGTGTCAGGTGCTGAACTGGAAGACCCTATCCTGTCCTAGGGTCACATCAGTACATCGAAAAATCACCAGCAACACATTGTTAGGTTTGCAAAAAGTGCTCAAGTGTAAAATTTATTTAGCCCATAGCATACAAAAAGACAATGTTTCGGGCCTCCCAGGCCCTTTATCAAGCTGGATACGTTGCCTTTTTGTGTATTAGGCCAACAACCATAGCCACCAGACTGTTTTTTATATGGCAAATTTGGTTATATTCATTTTCAAAATATTAAACATAACATTTATTGTCCAATGTTCCAATTTCTAATCAGTTGTCTGAACATGTGTTACCATCCGAAATGTTACATGTTACCAGTTTCCCAAAGAAAAAATAGGAAGCTGGCACCCATTTCAGAACATGTTCCAGGTTCCCGTTCCCGTCCTAAAAAAATCAAAGCCCTCCTCCTGCAGAATCGGTAGGCAAATTGCACTATGAAATTAACTGTCCAGCATTCTTTAAGGGTAAGGGCACACCTGGCGATTTTGGGGAGATTCGAAGTTGCCTCACGAGGAAACTTCAGGCAACTTCGGAATACGAAACGCCACGTGTGCCATGCCGCAAGAGACTTTTCATTATAGCTGGCGCAAGACAGAGGGAAGGTGTTCGGGGAGATTAGTCGCCCCAAAGAAGAGGCGATTAGTTGCTAGGCGACTATATCTCACCAAATTGCCAGGTGTGACCTTACTCTTAAAGCATCTCTGCATTTGTGATACAGAAGAGAAAACATCCTCAATTCCCTGTGCAATAAAATTCCAGCTGTTATGGTGACACCTAGTGGTTACCCTACATACATATGAATACATTCACGGCAAATTATTGCTCCATTGTATATAGATGTTTGTTACTTTCAACAATACGACTGAAGCAAGGTTTTCAGTTTAAGGGCCTTATTTATCAAAATCCAAATTCTTCTGACAACTTAAATAAAAAAAGTCAGACCAAACTAGAGTCCACTATTGGACCTTATTTATTATTAAAAAAACAGGATTTAATCGTATCAGGGACAAATACGAAATATTCAAGTGAAAATCTAAATTGTGTGATTTTTTCAGAGTTTTTTCCAGAATCGCTCAATTTTTTCATGCTTTTTCTTGAAAATCCCAAATATTTAGGATTTTTGCCCGAAAAAGTCGGATTTTCAGTCTAATTCCAGCACAGACCACAGAAAGTTCCAAATAGGATAGGGACCTCTCCTATTGACTTATATACAACCTTGGTAGGTCTGAGATGCTGGATTTTCAGATACAGATTTTTTCCATCCTCGGGGTATAATAAATCTTTAAAAAATCAAAGTTTTTTTCCCCACAAAAAATTCGGATTTTTAGTGGAAAAAAAAACCTTGATTTTTAAAGACCTACTGAATATTTTGGAGACAATAGATATGCAATATTCTGATGATTCCTGTTATAATTTACCCTTCCCCTTCTTTTTTTCTGTACCCCTTGTTAATATGAAAAGCAAAATAAAGACTTACAAAAAAAAACCTCAACTTTTTCAAATTTTTGGCATTTGGACTACAATAAATAACCCCCTTATTGTCAGTGATGCTTTGCATTATGCTACAAAGCAAATAGATAAAATCTATTTATATACACAGTAATAACCTTGCACAGTAATAATTGTCCCCAGTCCCACAATCGTCTGCCGAAAACAATAAGACACATTCTCACACTAAATTCCAGTTCACATCCAATTCATGTTGAAGCACAACTCTATTAGTTTTGATGCCTTGTCCAATAGTGAGTCAAGCACAACGCCCCCTGGTGACCACAATGACACTGGAATTATGGGGGAAAAGCTGCATTGTGGGTAAAAACATGGTATTTTTCTTTCTACAGTTCTGTTGGAGAACCAAAGCTTCTCTCCTTTGTGAATAAACCACTATCATGGAAAAAGAGCAGAATACTGTCACCATATGGCACATTAACATGGTTATTTAGCATCACAATGTAACTGACCAGAAAAGGGAGACTGAGAAAATCCAAGAAACAGTTTATGGGGCTCAGAGTGGACCCATCACAGGGAATAGGTGCAGCAGCTTGTTGGCTGTAGGTATGAATGTCTCTGTATTTTGAAGGGGGTTAATATAAAAAACATAGATGGTAACTAAAGCTCAAAGGCAAGTAGTCTGTGCCAAAATCATTTCCCATCCAACATATAAGGAGTGAGGTCCATAGGACTATCCTGAAATAACAGAAAGCACAAGCTTAGCATGTACTGCAGTGGGATTCACATTCAGTGACCAAATAACAAAATGAACCCCAATTATAAAAATGCCTGCACTCTGCGTATAATAAAATGCTTTAATTATATATACACTAATTCTGCTGCTATTTTGAGTAAGGTCAGTAGCAATCCATCAGAATATATATTATCCCTGCTGTTATGCTGGACCCAGTTCTGCACAGGGTATCATTACAGAATTCAAACTCTGCTATCCCAGAATACTGTATTCCTTCGAGATGCCGTTTGATGTTTTGGAAATAAAAATAGGCTGAATCTGCATAAATGCTTTGCACTAATAAATCTGCACTAAAATATCTAATGTAAACTGTCTAAATGATGGAAATGAATGAAAAATCCCTCTTTACTGGCACGTCTGTTTACTTGGATTGTATTTTAGCTTCTGTTGGACTGCACTGAGCAGAACAGCTGCATGAGTTAAATATAAATATTCAGATTTTCTGTCAATAGGAACTTTCCTTACTTATAATGAGAGAGATTTATAGGTATATACTGTAGCACAATGGGGCTTTCCCCAAGATTATATGCTTAGTCTCTCTCAGTCAATAACAAGGGTTTTCACTGGACCAACCACAACAAAGGCCCTAAGGGTCAGGCCACACGAGCAGATTCAGGGAGATTAGTCGCCCCAGCGAAAAATCTCTTTTTTGGGGCGACAATCTCCCCGAACTGCCTTTCCCCTGCCCTCCGCCGGCTAAAATGAAAATCGCCTGCCACAATACACACGCGGCGATTCGATTTCCGAAGTCGCCTGGAGTTTCCTCCTGAGGCATCTTCGGAAAACGAAACACCGCAGGCGACTCTTCATTATAGCTGGCGCAAGACAGGGGGAAGCCGTCACCCCAAAGAAGAGGCGATTAGTCGCAAGGCGACTAAATCTCCCCGAATCGCCAGGTGTGCCCTAACCCTAAATGACTGTGGGGAAAATTGCAAGAGTGCAACTGTGCTTATGGTCATAAAATGATCCCTTTTGTCTCAAACTGCATGTTACCAGCGGTGAAATAGGCTGCCCCTCTGGTAACTGGTTCTCTACATTATTGATCAAGTTGCTCCCGCAATGAAAAGATAAGTAGTCAGTATGTGCAGGTGGCAGTATTGATTTTGCAGCCTCAGAAGCTGGGAGGCTGTGCTATGCATTATAAAGATGTAGTACAGATGAAAAACTACAACTGCAGTCCAGCCTATCGAGACACTGTGCTACTGCCTACTTAGTTTAACAGAGGATGTGCAACGAAAACAGAATAGTTGTTCACCAAAAAATATCACATGGACAAGAAGGAGGGGGGGGGGGGGGGCTTGGAAGAAAGGCAAATTGAGCCCAATGGCAACTGGAGAGGTGAAATCATATAGCATAAAGCTGAAAAGCGCCATTATACTATAATTTCCGTTTGTTTTATTGAATTAAAAGTATGGCACTTTAGCCCAGCAGCCTTACCTCTGTGGCTATTATTCAGTTTCCTTAGTAAAGATAATGGTGACAAGTTCGTTCCCAACATACACTGCTGCTGCTTTGCCAAGAAAGATTTTTTTGTCTCAGTCACCAAGTTCCTGCCTGGAAATAATGAGTGTGAATTTAGCAGTTTAAATATTGTCTCAGCTGCCTCCACAACTGGAATGCTTTGCCTTTGGCAGTTTGGGACTTTAGGCTGATGGGAAGTCAGAGGACACTGGGCACTTGATCCTTGTGTACATGGGTGCAGCTCTCCTTTGTCTTATTCTGAGATAAGAGTGGCCTTGAGACCAACAATTGGGTTTCTGGTGCCGTGTGTTTGATGGATGCTGCTCCCCCCTGATACTCCAGTACAGTTATTGGAGTAAGATCAAGTCTGGAGGCCACACTTCCCTCATCTGTGTCTGGCTGAGCTATTTTATCAGGCTGCAATTCCTTGGCAGCGTCTTTTACCAAGTCCAATCTTTTAATGTCGATAGATTGAAACAGACCCGTATGATGAGTTAATCTGCCCTTAATTATAATGGGGTTTGAGTTGCACGCACCCCTTATAGCAAATGGGGGAACAATCCTCACAAAGCTAGAACGAGCACGTAGGTCTTTTTTTCTTACAAAGGGACATTTGGACCCCCTGACCAGGAATCGTTCTCCTTCTGATTGGTTAAACCTGGCTGAGTTACGCTCCTTTTTGGTTTTTATCCTCTTCCCCCTTCAAATGTGGATCTGCAGTATTCTGATTATTCTGCTGCCTGTGAACTACTGGGGATTTTGGATCTGATCCGGTAGAGCTGGAAGCTTAGCCAAATGGGCAGCCATTGCCTTGGTTCATTCTGACAGCAATATAAAATCATCCCCTGTAAAAAAAAACAAACAATAAATTAACTGAACGAGGCATGCTAGTACATAAAAAGAAATACTGTCATGGCAAGAAATGTTTTTTTTCAAAATACATCAGTTAAAGTGGACCTGTCACAAAAATCTGTATAATAAAAGTCCTTTTCAAATTAAACATGAAATCCAATTTCTATTTTTTATTAAAGCATTCATAGCTGTTATAAGCGCATTTAAAAATCTCAGCTGGCAATCAAATATTATCTGACCCTCCTCTATGCCTCAGGCGGGGCAGACAATTACTTTCACTTTCCATTCAGCACTTCTTAGATGTCACAGCTCTCCACATATTCCCCAGTTCTCTTTACCATTTAATTGGGAAGCCAGGGCATGGGGATGGACATCAGGTCCCCCATTCTGGTGCAAAAACAAGATTTTGAGATGATACAAGGCTTGTCTTAATAACAGTGTCCATAAAATGGTGTCTGCCTGCTTGTTATAATTATGAATTCCCGGACTGAAGGAAACAAGATTCAAATAATTTATATAGTGTAATTAAAGTTCATTTTGCTTGAGTAACATAATAAAATAGGGGTTTGAATAATTTTTTTGGGTGACGAGTCCCCTTTAATAGTGCTGCTCCATCTGAATTCTACACTGAAATCTGTTTCTCAAAAGAGCAAACATATTTTTTTATATTTAATTTTGAAATCTGACATGGGGCTAGACATATTGTCAGTTTCCCAGCTGCCCCCATTCATGTGACTTGTGCTCTGATAAACTTCAGTCATTCTTTACTGCTGTACTGCAAGCTGGAGGGATTTCACCCCTCCCCCCCAGCAGCCCATCAGCAGAACAATGGGAAGGTAACCAGATAGCAGGCCCCTAACACAAGATAACAGCTCCCTGGTAGATCTAAGAACACCACTCAATAGTAAAATCCAGGTCCCACTGCGACATGTTCAGTTACATTGAGTAGGAGAAACAACAGCCTGTCAGAAAGCAGTTCCATCCTAAAGTGCTGGCTCTTTCTGAAAGCACATGACCAGGCAAAGTGACCTGAGATGCCGCCTACACACCAATATTAAAAATGTAAAAAATATACACTTGCTGGTTCAAGAATTAAATTTTATATGGTAGAGTGAATTATTTGCAGTGTAAACAGTGTCATTTAGAAATAAAAACGACACCATAAAAATCATGACAGAATCCCTTTAAAGACAAATATTACTGGTGTGTGGTAATGAGTGCCAGCAGAAAGTATATCCCAGTGGGCAAAACTTTCAACCATCAATTATTATACATGATCAGGTTTTTCTTCATGTGGAAGGAAATATATCCAGTTTATACTATATTGCTATGCCATATATTATGCACCCCATATAGTCAAGTGGAAACACCCCAGAATCAATATAGAACAAGTCTTAACATTTTATTTATGACTCCTACATTTTGGGATGGTTTCTATTACATAAAGTGAACAAATAAACAGGATTTTAAAGCGATAGTGACATGGCAGTATAATTGCCTGCCAGCAAAACCAGCAACCTTCCCAATCCAGGAGCAGCTAATCTGCTCCCGACAAAAAACAAGGTGCAGGGGATTAGTGGGATTTCGAGGTTAAGCCTCTCTACAATTAGTTGGTGTAATTGGAGTCATAAATGAAGCCACTGATACACACTGGCAGATCCATCATCTTTAGACAAATCCAGGAAGACACACCCTGCAACTGTGGACTGAGGAACTGACACTTGCATAGACACAGAGCTACAGTCTGGGAGATGTCTTGCAGTCAGCAGTAGTAGCTTATAATCATTTTTTAGATTGTAAGATCTTTTAGGCAAGGCTCTCTTTAAATCGTGTATCGGTTATCCTTTTTTTTTTCATGTATACACCCATTTACTCTAAAGTGCTGCAAAATATGTTAATAATCATTCTGCAGCATGGCCTCCCCATTTCTCTATAGTTGGTATTCTAAGGGAGTTCAATTTTTCCACTGAAAGGTTGTTCCCTGTCTGCTGTCATCCGGCGCTCTCTTGCCATTCATCTCGTACTGCTTGTTATTGGCTATTGTTGTGTGTGAATTATTCCTATGGGTCGTGCCTCAACAGACAGCTTGGCCTATGAACCTACATTGTGCCTAAAGCCACAACCATCAAAACTGACAAACTGACTGTTATTTCTCCAGCTCTGCAGGAACAGTCAAACTGCACAATATCTGACAGTATCTATTTAGATGGATAACAAGCCAGCCCCAATATGGTCGCCTGAACTCAAACTGTCTGGTACCCCTATTCCATTCTTTCCACACAGCTTTATGTTGTGTCCTCCACGCCAACCGCTCAGTTTAAAACTCAGGATACTCCCTTCCTTCATTCACAAATTCTAGTAAATTAGGGATGCACCACATCCCCTATTTTGGATTCGGCCAAACCCTCGAATCCTTTGTGAAAGATTCGGACGAATACCGAACCGAATCCTAATTTGCATATGCAAATTAGGAGTGGGACAGGGAAAACATTTTTTACTTCCTTGTTTAGTGACAAGTCACCCAATCTCCCTTCCTGGCCCTAATTTGCATATGCAAATTAGGATTTGCTTCGGCCGGGCAGAATCCGAATCCTGCTGAAAAAGGCAGAATCCCGAAGCAAATTCTGGATTTGGTGCATCCATATAGTAAATACAGACATATTTTATTGGTACATTTAAGGCCAGCTTTACACAGTACACATAGAGGCACATTTATCAAAGGTCGGCCTTTCGAATTCATGTGAGTTTTTAAAAACTCCCCTAAACTCGAAATTCGACCAATCGAAATGTGTTAAAACAATTGATTTCCTTTAAACTCAGATGAAAGGAATCGTACCGAAAAGGTGAATCAAACTCGATTTGAATTTTAAAAACTCTATTTGAGTTTTTTCTCTGAAAAAAACTTGAATGTCAGGAAGGCTGCAAACAACTCCAAATTGATCCCTGGACCTCTCCCATTGACTTAAACAGCTATTCAAAGGTTTTAGGTGACGAATAGTCGAATTTGAGTTCTTAAAGGTCCAGAGTATGATAAATCTCGAAAATCAAATAAGAATTTTTTAAAAAACTCAAATCGAATTTGAGTAACTCCCTAGTCGAATTTGACAGTTTTTACCATGAAAAAATTTGATTTTTCAAATCGACTTTTGATAAATCTGCCCCATAGGAATGTTCTAGGTTTAAAACGATTTCTAAATTCCTTTTAAGCTGATAAAACAACAAATCAAAGAAAGATCAGACCCCTAAGGCAGGTGGCACACAGTAAGATTCGGGGGAGATTAGTCGCTCAGCGACAAATCTCCTCTTCTTCGGTCGACTTATCTCCCCAAATGCCATTCCTACCAGCAAGAATTTATCGCCAGCGGTATGGAATACGTAGTGCTTTGATTTTTCCGAAGTTGCTTCACGAGGAAACTTCAGGCGACTTTGGAAAACCGAAGCAATTCGTATGCCATCCAGCCGGCAATTCACATTCTAGCTGGCAGGAAGGTTTTATCAACTTGAACAGCAGTTGAACAGGCACCTCCCATCCCACAGCCATGTGAAACAGCCAACGGCAAAACACCATATCTCTATGAGCCACTAAACCCCTTTATGTGCCCATATTGAGTCATTCTATTCTGTATGGTTAGATCACCTTCTAAATTACATTTGTGGTGCAATGTCCTGTGATTTCATTAATGTCCCTGCTCCACCCTGCCCATGTAATTCACCTGTGTTCCCTATCTGTTCTGTTAGGACTAACTTTTCTCACTTCTTTTGTTTCTAATACAAAAGGCCAGTTGAGCGCTAGCGGCTAATGAGTTACACAATCCTAAAAGTTACTTAGTGACAATGGCAAAGTTGTCACAGTATAATGGAGCTTTCATTCCGGTATTATTTAGACTTTGTTTATAGATCCTATCAAATAGTAGATAACATGCATGAAATTATAACTTAATGGGTTGGTTCACCTTTAAGGGCTTTAGCACACGAGCAGATTTAGTCGCCTGACAACTAAACGCCTCTTCTTCGGGGCGACAATCTCCCCGAACTGCCTCCCGCCTGCTAAAATTAAAAATCGTCTGCGGCATTGCACTCACGGCGATTCGATTTCCGAAGTTGCCCCGAATTTGCCTCAGGAGGAAACTTTGGGTGACTTCGTAAATCGAATCGCCGCAAGTGCAGTTCAGGGAGATTGTCGCCCCGAAGAAGAGGCGATTAGTCGCCAGGCGACTAATGGTGGCCATACACGGAGAGATCCGCTCGTTTGGCGATATCACCAAACGAGTGGATCTCTCCCTGATATCTCTCCCCAATATTGAGCTGATCCGATCGTGGGCCCTAGGGCCCATCGATCGGATCCTAACGATGGGTAACGGGCGGTCGGGTCGCAGGACCGCATCAACGTACAGATGCGGCCGCGATCCAACTGGATTTTTAGTCCCGTCCGATCGACATCTGGACAACTTTCGGCCAGATATCGATAGGGGAAGCCTGTCGGAGGGCCCCATAAACGGGCCAATAAGCTGTCGACTCGGTCTGTCGGCCTGTGTATGGCCACCTTAAATCTCCACAGATCTGCCTGTGTGCTAAAGCTTTTAGTATGTTATAGAATGACCAATTCTAAGCAACTTTTAAATTGGCCTTCATTTTTTTTTTTCTTTTTAATGATTTGCCTGCTTCTGTTTCTTTCCAGCTTTCAAATACGGGGTCAGTGTAAAAACAAATGCTCTGAAAGACTACACGTGGTTTTAGCTACTTTTTATTGCTCATCTTTCTATCCAGGCCTCTCCTATTCATATTCCAGTCTCTTATTCAAATCAGTGCATGGTTGCTAAGGTAAACTGGACCCTAGCAACCAGACTGCTGAACCAACAAACTGGAGGGCTAAATAAAAAGCTAACTAACTCAAAACCCACAAATAAAAAAAAAATTAAAACCAGTTGCAAATTGTCTCTCAACATCATCATACTAAACGTTAAAACAAAAGGTGAAAAGCTCTATAAAGCCAATATCTCCCTGAGGATTGTGACTGTAAATAGGACCATCTAATTGTAGCTTTCATAAGATATTTCACTTTTCCACAGCTGCGCTCAACATACTGGCGCTTTACGACTACAAGACGACACGGCAGGAGACCAAAAGCGCATCTCCCTCTGTCTCACCTGTAAAGACTGCCTAATGCTCAACCACGTGACTTTCCCTTTACTACGTCACTTATTAAGTGCACCCACACCTCTCTTTTGAAATTGGTGCGCCCCTTCCTTTGTTATTCCTATGGAACGGGGCGGCTCATTATTAAAGAACAGGGTGGAGGAAGGTTCGCGGCGCGGAAAAACAACAATTGGCTGAGCAAACTGCGCTGCGAACACCCACAGGCCAATCAGATTCCCAAAAGTCGGGGAGGAGAGTTGGGATGAGTTCCGGGTGCGCCGTGCCAGTAACCCAGCGAATACCAACTGCGGGGAGATCTCTGCCGAGGGCTTGCATTACAGCTAGATCAGACGAAGGGCGGGGTTCCCCTTCCAATCGAGGTGGAATGGTGCAGGCCAAGAGGGAGGATTCTTTCATTGGAGAAAGAGCAAGTGAAAAGGGAGGTGAGTTTAAGTGGAAGCGCTTTGCGCCTGTGTTTCTTCAGTATGGAGCAAGTTTACTGTTATTATCTGTGTGGCTATCGTACAGCAAATAATCACGTGTCATGCTATAAAGATATTTAATCGTATTCACAGTGGGGCTTGTTGTCTGATGCCCCGCCCATCTCCTTGTGCTGAAGCAGTTTCCTAGCACTGACCTGAGAGTGACTGACACACATACACACCCCATACAATCCCTATATATCTGTACCTGAGGCTGAGCTGCTAATCTGGAAGTCACACATACACACCCCATACAATCCCTATATATCTGTACCTGAGGCTGAGCTGCTAATCTGGAAGTCCATAGTACAGGTAATTATGGACCTGTTATCCAGAATGCTCAGGAACTGGGACTTTCCCAGTCTTTCCATAATTTGGATCTCTATACATTAAGGGGGTTGTTCACCTTTGAATTCATGTTAAGTATGACGTAGAGAGTGAGACAATTTACAATTGGTTTTTATTTTTTTGTGGTTTTTGAGTTATTTAGCTTTTTATTCAGCAGTCTGGTTGCTAGGGACCAAATGACCCTAGCAACCATGCATTGATTTGAATAAGAGACTGGAATATGAATAGGAGACGCCTGAACAGAAGGATCAGTAGTAAAAAGTAGCAATAACGATACATATTTAGCCTTACAGAGCATTCGATTTTTAGATGGGGTCAGTGACCCCCATTTCGAAGCTGGAAAAAGGCAAAAAATTAAAAAACTATAGAAAATAAATAATGAAGACTAACTGGAAAGTTGCTTAGAACTAGTCATTCCATAACATACTAGAAGTTAACTTGGTGAACCACCGCTTTAAGTCGACAAAAAAATCCTTTAAAGGGGTGTCAGCTTCAAGTTAACTTTTATAGTGAATAAAGTACCCCCTCTTGTAAAATATAAGGATATTATAAGTGACGAAGGCTGAGTGTTTTTATACAGGTCATGGAACTCCGAGGTAACTTCTAATATCCTCATATTTTGCAACAGGGGTACTTTATTTATTATAATACACAAGTTTCAGTGAGTCATGTGACAGAAATGACATCAGAACTCACCGTTTATAAGGATATAATTTACAAGATATTCATAGCTTTTGTGTATTATAAGGATATTATAAGTTACCGAGGAGTTTCATGACCATATAAAAACACAAGGCTGAAGGCCTTCTAATATCCTCATATTTCCCAACAAGGGCTACTTTATTTATTATAATACACAAGTTTCAGTGAGTCTTGTGACATCACTACTCACCTTTTATAACTGATGACATCAGAACTCACCATTTATAAGGATATCATTTAGAAGATACTCATGGCTTTTGTGTATTATAGTATGTTATAGAATGGGCAATTCTGAGCTACTTTGCAATTGTCTTTATTTTTATTTATTTATTTTTTACAGTTTTTGAATTATTTTTGAATGACTCTTTCCAGCTTTCAAATGAGGGTCACTGACCCCATCTAAAAAAACAAATGCTCTGTATATTGTTAATGCCATTTTTTATTACTCCTCTTTCTATTTAGGCCTCTCCTATTATTATTATTCCACCCTCTTATTCAAATCAATATATGGCTGATAGGGCATTTTGGACCCAAGCAACCATATTGCTAATTCTCTCAGGATATCACTCTCTACATCAGTGATCCCCAACCAGTATCTCAACATGTTGCTCTCCAACCCCTTGGATGTTGCTCTCATGGTCCTCAAAGCAGGTGCTTATTTTTAAATTCCAAGCTTAAAAGCAAGTTTTAATTGCATAAAAACTAATTATAGTGTCAAGTAGAGCCTCCTGTAGGATGCCAGTCCAAATAGGGGCTACTAAACAGCCAATCACAGCCCTTGTTATCCAGAACGTTCAGAATTACGGAATGGCCGTCTCCCATCGACTCCAATATAATCAAATAATCCACATTTTTAAAAATTATTTCCTTTTTCTCTGTACTAATAAAACAGTACCTTGTTCTTGATCCCAACTAAGATATAATTAATCCTTATTGGAAGCAAAACCAGCCTATTTTAATTTTAATGTTTTAATGTTTAATATTTAATGTTTGCATGATTTTCTAGTAGATTTATGGTGTGAAGATCCAAATTACGGAAAGATCTGTTATCCGGAAAATCCCAGGTCCCCAGCATTCTGGATAACAGGTCCCATACCTGTACAAGGTACTGTTTTATTACTGCAGAGAAAAAGGTTTTTTTGTAATTTGAATTATTTGATTAAAATGGAGTCAATGGGAGATGACCTTCCCTTAATTTGGAACATTCTGGATAACTGGTTTCCAGATAATGGATTCCATACCTGTAGTAAACGTCAGGAGTGAGTGCATTATCATTCATAAGGGAAAGTTCCCATGTGTTAAAGGGCTTGTTCACCTTTGAGATAACTCTTAGTATGATGTAGAGAGGGATATTCTGAGACTCACGGTCAGAAAACGAAGTGCTCCAAGTGCCATACTGCGGGCGATTTATATTCTAGCTGCCGGGAAGGCAGTTAGGGGAGATTGTCGCCCGGAAGCAAAGGAGATTTGTCGCCGGGCGACTTAATCTCCCCTAATCTGACCGTGTGCCTCTGCCCTTAAGGCAGGATCCCCAACCAGCAGCTCGCAAGCAAGATGTTGCCCTCCGACCCCTCTGATGTTGCTCTCTGTGTCCTCAAAGCAGGTGATTATCTTTGAATTTCTGGCTTGGAGGCAAGTTTTAATTGCATAAAGACTATGTATAGTGCCATGTAGAGCCTCCTGTAGGCTTCAAGTCCACATATGGGCTACCAAATAGCCACAGCCTTTATTTGGCACCCCATGGGACTTTTACATGATTGTGTTGCTCCCCAACTTGTTTTACATTTGTATGTGGCTCACGGGTAAAAAAAGGTTGGGGACCCCTGCCTTAAGGTTTCAATATGAAAATGATGGCAGGCTTGGAAGCCGACCAGACCAGAATATTTAGCTCTGACTAGTTGTATTCTATAATTATATAAAGGAAGGTGAAGGACAGGTGTCCTTTATAGAGAAGAGACAGTGATACCATTCCTTGTGCTTCGGGCCGGATCATATTTAAGCTGGCGCAAGATAAAATTCTTTCCAGCCCTCATAGTGGGAGTACAGGTGAGCACAGACCCACAGCGTCCCCCCTTAGGAATGCTCTGGCCCACAAGCAGGCAAATGCTTCTGAATGATTACATTGTGACAAGTCTGGAATGTCTCTAACAACTCCTGGGAGTCTTATATGTTTTACATCCCCTTTGCACAGAACCTTCACAGCCCTAAATTACTGTTGTTTTTATATATATATATATATATATATATATATATATATATATATATATATATATATATATATATATATATATATATATATATATATATATATATATATATATATATATATATATATATATATATATATATATATATAAAATCCAGAAAGGTAAGGTGCACACTGGGATCCTTTGTAGCTTTTTTTTTTTGGATTTTGTATGCAGCTGCAATTGGTAGCACCTGGGTCAATTGCTCCAGTGGTGTGCTGAACCGTTTGGATTGTAATCTATCTATCTATCTATCTATCTATCTATCTATCTATATATATATATATATATATATATATATATATATATATATATATATATATATATATATATATATATATATATACACACTAAATAACTATACTAACTAACATAATGTTTCCTCTCTGCAGTGCAGGATGAGTGAAGAAGAGCAGAACCCAGCTGCCGTTCCCACTCCTATGTCTGATGTCCAGGGTGATGGGCGCTGGATGTCTATGGTGAGTCGGGACCTGGGTGTTTCCGGATAACAGATCTTTCTTCATACCTTAGATCTTTCTTCATACCTTAAATCTACAAGAAAATCATGGAAACATTAAATAAACCCAATAGGCTGGTTTTAATAAGGATTAATTATATCTTAGTTGGGATCAAGTACAATCTATTATAGTTTTATTATTACAGAGAAAAAGGAAATCTATGAAAATAGAGAAAATGGAGTCTAAGGGAAATGGCCTTTCCGTATTTTGAAGCTTTCTGGATAACGGATCCCATACCTGTATTTAATATATTTAGCATGATGAAGAGCAGCGGTCCCCAACCTGCTGCTATCCTAAACAAACAGAGAGCTTCTAGAGCTTTTACTCAGGTAAAGCATTCTACAGAACAAATATAGCATTCTAGTTTGCACTATTGCAGCTAATCTATTGGCAATAAACTGCCTCCTTAGCTTTCCTTCTCCTTTAAATTATTTAGCTTTTTTTTCAGCAGCTCTCCAGTTTGAAATCTTAGCATTTAACTGGTTGCTAGGGTTTAAATTACCCTAGCAATGAGGCAGTGAATTAAATAAGAGACTGGAATATTAATAGGAGGGGGCTGAACGGAAAGGTAAGCAACAAAAAGTAATAATAATAATAAAATTGTAACCTCAAAGAGCAGTGGTTATTTTTGGCTGGTGGTGGAAAGAAAATAAATAAATAAAATACCAATGAATAAAAATGAAGACCAATTGCATATTGGCTACTCTATAACATAGTAAAAGTAAACTTAAAGATGAACTACTCTTTTAAAGTTAAAATGATATATATATATATATTTTATTGGTAAGTGATTTTGGGTGTACAATTTCCTAGAGGTGGTACATTCGTTGTGTTTATGCAGAACTGACACTTTTGCCTGTATTTTGCCTTTTCTCTGTTCTCCAGGTTCTCGTGTTCTGTTTTGTGGATCATAACTGACAGTGTAGCACAACTCAAATTGAGTTATCAATAATAATAGTTATAAAAAAAGCAAATATCAGTGAGAAGCCCTAATAATCTGTGTTTGGGTCTGTTTCAGCACAATCATTTTGTGTCCAGCAGCAAAGACAAGGAGCCTGAAGTAGTGTTCATGGGAGACTCCAACGTCCAGATAATGCACCAGTTTGAGGTAAGAGTCTGATTGAGTATCTGCATTAGGACTTTGTTTTCTGCAGACTCACATCTGAAATCCAACTGGCTGATCTTATTATAGACTTTACCTCCTCTATGAATCACATACTCACAATCTTCCTGTGTCCCTTAGGTGAAAATACATCCTTCCTGTGTATTGATGTTATCCACTTTCCTGTAATTGCATCCCCTACCTCCCAGTTTATAGTGGGATCTCTGCCTGGGGAGGATCCGCAAGCTGGAAAGCCTGTGAGGTTTAACATTGGGTTTATTTAAAGGGGATGTTCACCTTTCAGTTAACGTTTAGCAGGTCCGGACTGGCATTTCAGGTACATAGAGGCCCAAACAGCCCCCATAGAGGCCCAAACAGCCCCCATAGAGGCCCAAACAGCCCCCATAGAGGCCCAAACAGCCCCCATAGAGGCCCAAACAGCCCCCATAGAGGCCCAAACAGCCCCCATAGAGGCCCAAACAGCCCCCATAGAGGCCCAAACAGCCCCCATAGAGGCCCAAACAGCCCCATAGAGGCCCAAACAGCCCCCATAGAGGCCCAAACAGCCCCCATAGAGGCCCAAACAGCCCCCATAGAGGCCCAAACAGCCCCCATAGAGGCCCAAACAGCCCCCATAGAGGCCCAAACAGCCCCCATAGAGGCCCAAACAGCCCCCATAGAGGCCCAAACAGCCCCCATAGAGGCCCAAACAGCCCCCATCAGCCCACTAAATACTGACTTTCTATGGGACCTTATAGCAACCCCTCTGGCATTTGCCAGAACCCACAGATTGCCAGTCCAGGCCTGATGTTTAGTATGACGTAAAGAGTGATATTTTGATATTATTTGCTGTTGGTTTTCATTTTTTATTATTTGTGGATTTTTGAGTTATTTAAATTTGTATTCTGCAGCTCTCCAGTTTGCCCTTTCATTAGTCTGGTTGCTAGGGTCCAAATTCCCCTAGCAACCATACGTTGATTTGAATAAGAGACTGGAATATGAATAGTAAAGGACTAAATTAGTAATAAAAAAAGCAATAACAATAAATATGTAGCCTTACAGAGCATCTGTTTTTAGATGGGTCAGTAACGTCCCTTGTGAAAGCTGGAAAGAGTCAGAAGAAGTAGGCAAATAATAAAAAAACGACAGAATATAAATAATCATGTCCAACTGAAAAGTTGCTTATAATTAGCCATTCTATAACATACTAAAAGTTAACTGAAAGGTGAACTACCTCTTTAACTGTATACGGATATGTCTGGTGACCTATCAATCCTGATCATTATCCTTGTACCGGTCTATTCAGAGATCTAAATCTAATCTGATGATTCACAGTACAGGTATGGGACCTGTTATCCAGAATGCTTGGGACCTGGGTTTTTCTGGATAACAGATCTTTCCATAATTTGGATCTCTACACCTTAAGTCTACTAGAAGGGTTGTTCACCTTTGAGATACTGTAACTTTTAGTATGATGCAGAGAGAGATATTCTGAGACAGTTTGCAATTGGTTTTCATTTTTTTTTTTATCATTGAAGGTTTTTATTATTTAGCTTTTTATTCAGCAGCTTTTCAATCTGCATCTTAAGCAATCTGGTAACTAGGGTCCAAATTTCTCTAGCAACCATGCGCTTGAATAAGAGACTGGAATATGAATAGGAGAGGCCTGGATAGAATCAGTAATAAAAAGTAACAATAACAATAAATGTGTAGCCTTACAGAGCATTTGTTTGTTAGAAGTGAGTCAGCGACGCCCATTTGAAAAGAGTCAGGAGAAAAAGGCAAATCACTATAAAACTATAAAAAATAAATAATGAAAACCAATTGAAAAGTTGCTTAGAATTGGCCATTCTATAACGCACTAAAAGTTACCTTAAAGGTGAACAAACCCTTTTAGTCTACTAGAAAATCATGTAAACATTAAATAAACCCAATAGGCTGGTTTTGCTTCCAAAAAAGGTCCAGGTACGGGACCTTTTATCCAGAATGCTCTGAAACTGGGGCTTTCTGGATAATGGATCTTTCCATAATTTGGATCTTCATGCTTTAAGTCTACTAGAAAATCAGGTAAAAATTAAATAAACCCAATAGGCTGGTTTTGCTTCCAATAAGGATTAATTATATCTTAGTTGGGATCAAGTACAAGCTACTGTTTTATTATTACAGAGAAAAAGGAAATCCTTTTTAAAAATTTGGATATAATGGAGTCTATGGGAGACGGCCTTTCCGTAATTTGGAGCTTTCTGGATAACGGGTTTCCGGGTAACGGATCCCATACTTGTATATGCTAGAGCAAGTAAAATGAATCAGGCAGAGGAAATTCATCAGGCCAAGGGTCCTTGTGCCTCCCTTGAAGGCGATGTCCTAATATTCTGAGGACAAATGTCCCAGCCTACCACGTTGCCATCAGCCCCACCATATAGTTGCCCTTCTCATACTGGAGCCGTTGGTACTTTTTAGAGGAGTGACAGGTTTTTAAAAAAACTTCATGTGCTGTTGCACTCATGTTGGTAGGTGCATGGACAGATGAGGAGGTGAAGGAGTGCTGCAACTACACTTCTGATCATCTGGGCTGTTGGTTTGGATTAAAGGAACTACAGGAAGGAGACCAATCATGTGTATGACTCGTACAGCATCCATCATTTGGCCAGCGGAACAGTTAGTCCAATACATTTGTGGATCAGGCAGTGTATGGCCACTATTGATGTTGGGCTTTTCCTGATCTGCACCCACCCGCAACCCGATTTCCGGGTCTCTTTTATAGACCCGCGCCGCCCTGCCGATGATGTCACAAATGGGGCGGGGCGAGAGGCACATGTCTATAAAAATTCAACCCGGAAGTCGGAAGCTCGCATTTGGAAGGTCGCCGGAAAAGAGCGTGCAAGGTCGGCCCGAACTTGCAGGTATCGGGCCGGCCCGTGCATCACTAATGGCCACCATTAGAATAGTGGGGATTGTACAGCTGGAATCTTTCTCAGTAAGAAGCACATACACTGGTCTGAGCAGACACACCAAGGGATCAAGCTGTATGGTTTTTTTTTTCTGTCTTACTTATGGTACAGTCCTGCATCGGGTAGGGTACCCGCAGAATGTGATCCGGTCTCGGCTGGATTACACTTCATGTGCCCACTGATACCCGATCCGCTGCAGTGGGATGGGCTACAGATGGGCATTCCAGGTGCAACGGAGAATGATAAAGGAAAAAATGATAAAGATCTGAAAATAAATTCTTCCGGGCAGTGTGACGTCACTTCTGGTCGGTGCTGCTGCAATCACTGTGGGGGAACGGGTGGAGTGGACATCTATGGGATTGAGAAGTGGGGAGCAGGTCTGTAACTTATGGCTCCTGATTTTCCACTTATAAGGCCATGAAATGTAAAGAGCAACTTGCTGAAATATAAAAATGCATTTGTTTTGTGCTCAAATATTTAAGTTCTGAAAGTGTAATGGAAGTAGTTTGGCATTGTATATGTTTCTGTTATCCAATGTGAGAGGAACCTCCATATTATCCAGTTAAACCAATGGCTGGCTGTAGAGCTGCTCTCAATCAGTGCTGAGTCAAACAAGTAAAAGAGCATTAAAAGAAATACAGGATATAATTTTTCTAGCGATAACTGGAATCCCAGCCACAAACATGATTGAGCTTTTTTTTTTCCTGTTTCTGGATTTTTTTTTCAGAGGAAAGATATAGAGCAGAAGTTGCCAAAATCAAGCTTGGTCCCCAGTGGGGCAGGGAGGGCTTAGGCAAAAGGCCAGCTTGGGTAAGGTTTGGACTCAATCCCTGTTTTGTGTCCTAGAGTTTCTCTAAATGTCCCTTAGGGTGAGATCCTGGGTGATAACGTACACCCCATTGTAGATATTCTTGGAATTACGACTAAAGGCTGAGTTGGCAGCTTATTGGCCCGTGTGGGGGGCCATCCGACGGGCGTCCACGATTGATATCTGTCCGAAAGTCGGAACAGGGTAAAAAAAATCCAGTTGGATCGTGGCTGCATCTGTTCCTTGCCCCGCTATCTGACTGCCCATATTGCCTCTGTTCTGATCGGTTTGTTGGGCTTTAGGGCCCACAATCGGATCAGCCCGATATAGCCCACCTCAATCTGGGCATATCTGGGAGAGATCCACTCGTTTGGCAACATCGACAAACGAGAGGATATCCCTGTGTATGGCCACCTTTTCACAAAATTGCTTCCATGTGTCTTGCTACAGAGGTGATGGAAAATGCGGGAGTGCAATGTCTTTAAAGGAGAATTAAACCCTAAAAATGAATGTGGCTAAAAATGACATTTTATATACTGAACTTATTGCACCAGCCTACAGTTTCAGCTTGTCAATAGCAGCAATGATCCAGGACTTCAAACTTGTCACAGGGGGTCTCCATCTTGGAAAGTGTCTGTGACACTCACATGCTCAGTGGGCTCTGAGCAGCTGTTGAGAAGCTAAGCTTAGGGCTCGTCACTAATTATCCAGCAGAAAATGAGGTTGGTCTGTAATATAAGCTGATGCTACAGGTTTGCTGATTATTAAATTCTGATGCTAATTGCACTGGTTTCTGTGCTGCCATGTATTAATTACTAATCGGCCTTATATTGTGACATTTCTATTCTATGAGTACTGTATATTGTGAGTGGGTCCCTAAGCTCAGTAAGTGACAGCAGCACAGAGCATGTGCAGTGAATCAGCAGAAAAGAAGATGGGGAGCTACTGGGGCATCTTTGGAGACACAGATCTTTACTGCTAAAGGGCTGTGGTTGCCTTGGGCTGGTACAGATGCACAAAACATAACGTACAATATTTCTAGCTACTTCTTTAGTTAGGCTTTAGTTCTCCTTTAATTGTTTAGTTTGCAAACCACTGATACAGTTTTGTTATCTTTCCTGTTAGGTCTGGAGGGAGCTTTTCTCCCCACTCCATGCTCTGAATTTCGGTGGGTTAAGTGATGGAACACAACATGTTTTGTGGAGACTGGAAAATGGAGAACTTGATCACGTCAAACCCAAGGTGAGGGTTAAAAGAGCCATATGGAGGGGGATAAATATTCATCATGTTGGGGGCTAACTGAATATGGGGAGGTGTGGGTGTTAGAGTCTCCTCCGTGGAAATATTCTGCAGTATAAGAACAGTAACATGGAGAGGCTCAGTATTCAGTATGTTGTTTTCCTTAATTCAGATCATAGTCCTGTGGGTCGGCACATATAACCAAGGGCACAGTGCTGAACAGATTGCAGGAGGAATTATTGCCATCATCCGGTGTATCAATCAGAGGCAACCGCAAGCCAAAGTCATTGTAATGGTAAGAGCTTTTTTACCCCATTATTGTCTGAGCCTCGATTTCCATAAAGCTCAGTGGTTTGGCTGCAGTTCTATTGGTTCTCAGCAAATTAGAGAGAACAGTGTGACACTTGTAAGGTGCAGGATCTTAGGTCTGTGTTGTCTTTATCACAGAATAATGTCTTGTTTTCCTTCTGTAAAAGAAAAAACACCTATTGCACTTAGATAGTAATAGGCTATTGTTGAAACCTGAACAAAACCCATCTCCCAAGAAACAAAGATACTGATTACTTTGATAATGGCCGCTTCGAAGAAAGCACTTTAATTATTGGCTAAAAAAGGAATCTCCTTCAATAACAGAGATCACTTCTTACCTTAAAGGAGAAACAAACCCTTAATAAAAAAAATCCCCTCCCCCCCAGCCTTGCTGCCCCCCGGGCAAATGCCCCTAACTCTTTACTTGCCCCTCATGCAGATAGGGTTGCCACATTTTCTAGAAAAAAATACCGGCCTTAGCCCCGCCCAAAGCCACACCCCCTGTGCCTAGCTATTAAAGCCCCAGTCACGCTGACGCCGCCCACAAATCAGCAGCACAGCCCGCATAGCTGAGTAGGGGGATTTGGAGCAGGGAGGGAGGAGGGAGCAGCGAAGCTGCTTAAAAGTAAGTGGCATTTCTCCCCACAAAAAATTACCGGCCATTGTAATTGCCGGTATTATCTTAATAACGGCACCGGCCTCCATACCTGTTTTAGCAGCTGGGCCGGTAATTTACCGGCCAGGTGGCAACCTTACATGCAGATTCTGTCCAGCGGAGTTCACGGGCGCCATCTACAGCCTCTTCCGTAATCTTTGGAATGAGATCGGTGAAGTGGCTCATGCGCAGTTGAAGCAATTTTCTATTTCATGCATGCACCGAAACTCAGGAAAATTGCAGAAGCGCCGGTGTCATTGTGAAGATTACGGAAGCGACTGAAGATGGCGCCTGTTAACTCCGCTGGACAGAATCTGCATGAGGGGTAAGTAAAGGGTTAGGGGTATTTGCACGGGGGGCGTCGATGTAGGGGAGGGAGGGTAGGGATTTTTTTTTTTTAAATTAAATCAGAGGGAAACAGATTTAGAGAGTCTTTCAAGTAGGGATGCACTGAATCCACTATTTTGGATTCAGCCGAACCCCCAAATCCTTCGCAAAAGATTTGTCCGAATACCGAGCCAAATCCTACTGTGAATATGCAAATTAGGGGTGGGAAGGGGAAGATATTTTTGACTTCCTTGTTTTGTGACAAAAAGTGACGTGATTTCCCTCCCCACCCCTAAGTTCAGCCGGGCAAAAGGATTCGGCAGAATCCAAATCCTGCTGAAAAAGGCCGAACCGAATCCGAGATTCAGTGTATCCCTACTTTCAAGCTTACATGGTCTCTCTATTTTTTTGAGCCTTGTGATTCTAGAAATCAAATACTCAGGTTTCTCTGAATGTAGTACAGGTATAGGATCCGTTATCCGGAACGGCGTTATCCAGAAAGCTCCTAATTACAGGAAAGTCGTCTCCTGTCTCTCCGTCATTTTATACAAATAATCCAAAATTTTTAAAAATGATTTCCCTTTTTCTCTGTAATAATAAAACAGAATCTTGTACTTGATCCCAACTACGATATAATTAATCCTTATTGGAAGCAGAACCAGCCTATTGGGTTTATTTAATGATTATATGATTTTCTAGTAGATTTAAGGTATGAAGATCCAAATTACAGAAAGATCCATTATCTGGAAAGCCCCAGGTCCCGGTCTGCATTACAGATCCCATACCTGTACATATGCCAATCTATGAGAATCAATTTTTTTCCCCTGTACCTAATATATTCACTTAGTTACTGCTCTGTTTGGTAACCAATTTAAAATGTGTTTATTATTCGAACATTTTTCACTTCATATTCTTGTTCATTTTGAACTTACGCGTTACTTGTAACTGGAGGATCGTAGCCGTCATGTTATCTTCTTACTGAAGAAATCCAATAAATTATTTGAAAACAGAAAAAGCATGCACGGGTAGCTGCGCCCTAGATGCTGAAATATGAGCGAGTGCTGCAAAGAAATGGCTCGGATATCTTGGGCTGCTGCAATTGAAGTGCATGGGTTGTTGTCTGCTCATTTTAGGTATTTTTGGTAGCATTACAATTAGGGGCAGATTTATCAAAGGTCGAATTTCAAAGACTTCGAAATTCAAAAAGACCAACCGAAATTAAGTGTTTTTTTTTTTTGCTGAATAGGTCAGTTTTCGATCAACTTAGAATTTTTACGAATTAAAGTAATAGGAATAGCGCATTCGAAATGGTATGATTCAACGTTTTTCCAAAAAAAACAAAAAACTTTTTGACTTTTCTAGGAGGATCACCAAAGGCTAAAACAGCAATTAGTCAGGTTATAGATGGTGAATGGTTGAAGTCGAATTTTTAAAGAGACAGTACATGATAAATTTTGAAATCCGATTTTTTTTCAAATTTGAATCTAATTTGGACTATTCCCTAGTCAAAGTACACAATTAGCTAGAAATTTTAATTTTCACTTCGACCTTTGATAAATCTGCCCCTTAAAGAAAAAATCCCAATTTAAAAACCTAAAAGTTTTTGTAATATGTGGGGTCTGGGTGTTCATGCCCCAGACCTACATTTCTATTAGCCCGCACCTTTGGTTGGCGAGAACATTTTTACCCAACAGGTGCCCTTTAAGAGTAAGGCCACACGAGAAGATTGGTGAGAATTTGTCGCCTGGCGACTAATCGCCTCGTCTTTTGAGCGACTATCTCCCCGAACTGCCTCAGCGTTTTTCCCCATAGGTTGCAATGAAAAGTCGCCGCGTGTGCATTAGCGCAGGTGACTTTTCATTGCAACCTATGGGGAAAAACGCTGAGGCAGTTCGGGGAGATAGTCGCTCAAAAGACGAGGCGATTAGTCGCCAGGCGACAAAATCTCCCCGAATCTCCTCGTGTGGACTAGCCCTAAGTGCCTACTGGCACAAAACGCGTAAGGCGTGTGAGTAGCTGCCGTTTTCTTCTATGATTGTTGGTAGCATTGTCTTGTATCTCTCTTTGCAGGCCTTGCTCCCACGCGGAAAGAACCCAAACTGTTTACGGAACAGGAATCTACAAGTGAACAAATTACTGGAGAAAGATCTGCCCTCACTGCCCAACGCATTCCTGTTAGATGCTGACCCGGGCTTCGTGCATTCCGACGGCACCATCAGTCACCATGACATGTATGATTATCTGCACTTGAGCCGGCACGGCTACGCCCGAGTGTGCCCCACGTTGCACCGTACACTTCTGCAGCTTCTGGAAGGCACGGGCACCCCCCCTGATCAGTAAGCACCAACCAGCAAGGGGGGGGGAATCAGGAGTGATGGTACCGGAGATGGTGTAAGTTCCTTACATTGGGGCAGAAGGCAAGTACGGCAAAAGAGTCTCCTGGAATAGTGGATCAGGCGCATTAGTAGCTAGTCATTTCCCTAGAAGAGTAGGATTGAACCAACTAACTGCCTCAATTACATCCAAAACTGCCCCTAGGGAGGGCAGCACAGACTCTCTTTTTCCCTTTTCTTGGCATGTGGTTCTGCGGCATCTCGTTGTTTTATTTCCCTTGTATTGTGTCATATTTGTGTATTTGTATCCCAAGTCTATCACTCTATCGCTCTATCACTTGCACTCAGAGCCATATAATAAACCTGTTTTTTTTTACTTTACATGTGAGTGAGTATAATGTCTCCAGGGGTAACGGGCAGAGGGGAAAAGCCCCAATATTATACTGAGCTCATCCGTTGGGAACAGATCCACATGCTGCTGACCCGGCTCTTAAATACACTGTATGCAAACACAATATGAAAGGGGAACTATTGTGAAAATGTAATATAAGCTTCATCACACTGAAATAAGAAACTTTATAAATTCAATCAATTAAAAATTCTGATTTGTTTCTGTAATAATCACATTTATCTTCACTATTCCTCTCTCAGCATCTGTTTCTCTTCATTCTGTCTTCATGCAGCAGTTGGGTGGCAGTTGGCAGTTGGTCCAATATATCTTATAGGGGGGGCTTACTTTCCTAGCAGATGTATTAGAGCTCACTCAATTAACTGATTCCAGTTACAAACAAAATCTAACAAAATAACTGCCTTTTGCACAAATTCTGCATGTAGAGAGACATGATGATTTTAATAGAGTGAGCTCTAATACATCTTCTAGGCAAAAGGAGCCCCCCTATAAGATATATTGGATCTAACTGTCAATCAATATCCGACACCCAACTGCTGCATGAAGAGAGAATGAAGAGAAACAGATGCTGAGAGAGAAGAATAGTGAACATAAACTTGATTATTTCAGAAACAATGCAGAATATTTAACTGTATTTAGAAAGTTTATTTTAGTATGAGGAAGCTTATATCAAATTTTAATTTTCGTGATAGTTCCCCTTGCCTGAAAATTAAAGGAGTGGTTCACCTTTGGGTTAACATTTAGTATATTATAGAATGTCTAATTGTAAGCAAATTTTCAAGGCCTTCATTTTTTCTTTTCTATAGTTTTTGAGTAGGATTGGTTGAATTTGACCCACTTCGCTACGGCAAAAATTTCAGCCACGGCAAAATTGACGCGCCTCTTTTTTTTTTTTTAACGCACAATGCCATACAAGTCTATGGGCATCATTTCCACATGAAACAAAAAAATTTGCCCATCCCTATTTTTGAGTTATTTGCCTTTCTCTAACTTTCAAATAGGGGTCACTGACCCCATTTCAAAAAACAAATGCTCTGTAAGGCTACAGAAATTGCAAACTGGTGAATATAAAGCTAAATAACTCAAAAACCACAAATCATAAAAAAGAAAACCACTCTCTATCATACTAGAAGTTAATTTAAAGGGGAACAATCCCTTTAAAGCCCAGGCTAGTTACATTTTTTTTCATTTTTGGTTGTATGAAAATGGTGAAATACTGGTGATATTAGGAATGAATAAAACTGGGATGTTGAAAATGAGATGGGGGGGGGTAGAAAAATGACATTGGAGAAGTCCTGCTCTAATGATCAGCTAAGCTTTCCAGTAAAACTTTACCAGTGTTAAAAGGGTTATTTCACCTTTAAATTAACATTTAGTACGATGTGGAACGCGATATTCTGAAATATTATTTGTGGTTTGAGTTATTTAACGTTTTATTCAGAATTGTCTCAGAATATCACTTGCGACATCATACTAAGGGGCATATTTATCAAGGGTCGAATTTCGAATTGAAAAAAAGATTAAAAATTAGAATTCAAAAAGACCAACCAAAACTAAAGGTGGCCATAAACAGAGAGATCCGCTCGTTTGGCGATGTCGCTAAACGAGCGGATCTCTCCCCTACATGCCCACCCCTAGGGCCCAATGATCGGATTCTAACGATGGGCAACAGGTGGTCGGATTGCAGGACCGCATCAACAAACAGATGCGGCCACGATCCAACGGGATTTTTAGTCCCGTCCGATCGACATCTGGCCGACTTTCGATCGGGGAAGCCGTCGGGGGGCCCCATACACGGGCCAATAAGCTGCCGACTCGGTCTGTTGGCAACTTTTATCGGCCCGTGTATTGCCACCTTAAGTCAAAGGTTGTTTTTTTTTGTCAAATAGGTGTTTTCGATTGAATAGGTTCATATTCGGCCGAATTCGAATCATATGAATCAAAGCAATAGCGCATTCGATCGAATTCGATTCGAGGGTTCCCCCAAAAAAACTAGGATGGTAACTTTCAGCAAAACGCTTCCGCATGGACCTCAGCAGAGTATGAACCTCAGCCCTTCTACCAGCAACAGGAACTCTAGGGAGACAAGATTCTTCTTCCAAGCAGGCCTGGACTGGCAATCTGTGGGTTCTGGCAAATGGCAGAGGGGCTGCTGTAAGATGCCAAAGAAAGTCACTATTTTTTGGGCTGTTTGGGCCTCTGTGTAAGTGGAATGCCAGGGCCTATTCTGAAGCCCAGTACAGACCTGCTTCCAAGTATTATTATTATTATTAGCACATATTTATAAAGCATCAGCTTATTCTGCAGTGCTGTACAATAAATACAATGAACAGCATCTGATGTTAGTACAGGTATGGGCCCTATTATCCTGAATGTGCGGGACCTGGAGCTTTCCGTAATGTGGATCTTCTTACCTAAGGTCTACTATAAAATCATGTAAACATTAAATAAACCCAATAGGCTTGTTCTGTTTCCAATAAGGATTAATTATATCTTAGTTTGGATCATGTACAGTACAGTTTAACATGGAACTCGATACTGTTTCACTGATAATTCACATGTTATTACAGGTATGGGACCTGTTATCCAGAATGCTCGGGACCTGGGGTTTTCCGGATAAAGGATCTTTCTGTAATTTGGATCTTTGTACCTTAAGTCTACTAGAAAAGCATGTAATCATTAAATAGACCCAATAGGCTGGTTCTGTTCCACTAAGGATTCATTATATCTAAAGGTGCCGTCTACAGCTTATTAGCCTGTGTGTGGGGCCATCCAACGGGCTTCCCCAATTGATATCTGGCATCTCAATTGGGCAGGTTAAAAAATCCCGCTGGATCGCAGACCGCATATGTGCTTCTGTGCAGTCCCACGATCTGAACGCCTCTATTTTGATCCGATCGTTGGGCCCACAATCGGATCAGCCCAATATCGCTTACTTCAACGTGGGTATATCAGGAAGAGTTGCCAAACAAGCGGATCTCTACATCTATAGCCACCTTTAGTTGGGATCAAGTACAAGCTACTGTTTTATTATTACAGAGAAAAAGGAAAAAATCAATTTGGATTATTTAATTATAATGGAGTCTAGGGGAGACGGTCTTTCCGTAATTCAGAACTTTCTGGATAACGGGTTTCCGGATAACGGATCCCATACCTGTACAGCTATCCCATTGTGCTAACATTAAAAAGGCAGATTCCCCTCCCACAATAAATCCGACAATCTATACGTTCAGATATACAATATGGTACAACCTATAAACACTAAAAGAACACCCACTGGTCATGGAATCGTCCCAATAGCTCAGAACAACCAGACAATGTCACCAACTTAAAGGACCAGTAACACATTTTTTTTTTTTTAATTCATTTGTATACATTAAAAAAAAAAAAAAAAGAAGAAAAACACCAAGACAAATTAAACTTTAAAATCGCAAAGCCTTTATTAAGAAATCACTTACGGAAACTCCGCTTCTGCTCCTCTTCAGAAAAGGCAACAGGGCAATGATCCATCATGCGGCGCTCGATTTCTCCTCCCTGGCTATCTCCTATAAGGAAGGCATGGAGGAGAAATTGAGCACTGCACGATTGATCGCGATCGTCTTTTCTGAAGAGGAGCGCAAGCGGAGTTTCTGTAAGTTATTTCTTAATATAGACTTTGCGATTTTAAAGTCTAATTTGTCTTGGCGTTTTTTATTTCTTTTTTCCAATGTATACTAACGAATTTTTTTAAAAAAAATGTTGATGTTACTGGTCCTTTAACAACAGATTTATGGCTTCTTATCAAATATAAGGTCTCTATAATAACTTAAGAGCTGAAAGTTATAAATATTATTAATGATATTATATATTGTTGATTTCATTACATGAATCTGTATCACTATTTGTTAAAAGATTTGTTAAAAGAATTTTATGCTATAACAAATAAATAAAAACAAGTTTGGAGAAATAAAAGGCAGGTTCCTATCCATTCAGTAGTAAAAGGAGAAAGACAACGTTTCCTTTCCTTCCGTATTTGGAGAAAAACCTTTGTAAAGAGGATAGACAAAGCAACGTCTGATCGTTTTATTTTTATTACAGTAAGAAATATTGCACATGATCAACATGTCGGTTCAGTCTCAGTCCTCTTTCAGAACAAAACAAAATATAAAGCACAAGAAGTAGCCATGTTGATCCTCAGTGTGGCGGCAGGAGAGCAAACATGGCTGTTGCCTCTATTCCTGTGGCCTAGTCGTAACGGCCTAAAGCGACTGGATCCGCACTGAGATTAAAGGGATTCTGTCATGATTTTTATGGTGCAGTTTTTATTTCTAAATGACACTGTTTACACTGCAAATAATTCACTCTACAATATAATATTTCTTTCCTGAACCAGCAAGTGTATTTATTTAGTTGTAATATTGGTGTGTAGGTGCATCTCAGGTCATTTTGCCTGGTCATGTGCTTTCAGAAAGAGCCGGCACTTTAGGATGGAACTGCTTTCTGGCAGACTGTTGTTTCTCCTACTCAATGTAACTGAATGTGTCTCAGTGGGACCTGGATTTTACTATTGAGTGCTGTTCTTAGATCTACCAGGCAGCTGTTATCTTGTGTTAGGGAGCTGCTATCTGGTTACCTTCCCATTGTTCTGTTGTTAGGCTGATGGGGAAGGGAGGGGGTGATATCACTATCAGAGCACAAGTCACATGACTGGGGGTAGCTGGGAAACTGACAATTTGTCTAGCCTAGGGATGCCACCTGGCTGGTATCTTAAATGAAAAAATGATGATGGTTGATCCCAATGTTATTAATAGGGAAAAAAGATAAATATATAGGAAGCCTGGTATTTTTTTCCAGAAAAGGTGGCAACCCTAGTCTAGCCCCATGTAAGATTTCAAAATTAAATGTAAAAAAAAAAAATCAGTTTTCTCTTTTCAGAAATGGATTTCAGTGCAGAATTCTGCTGGATCGGCACTATTAAAGGGGTGGTTCACCTTCAAGTTAACATTTAGTATGTTATAGAATGACCAATACTAAGCAACTTTTCGATTGGTCTTCATTATTTATTTTATTTTTTAATTATTTGCCGCCTTCTGATTCTTTCCAGCTTTCAAATGGGAGTCACTGACCCCATCTTAAAACAAATGCAAATTAACTACCAATCTTTCTATTCAGGCCTCTCCTTACTCATATTCCAGTCTCTTATTAAAATCAATGAATGGTCGCTAGGGTAATTTGGACCATAGCAACCAGACTGCTAAAACTGCAAACTGGAGAGAGGTGCTGAATAAAAAGATAAATAACTCAAAAACCACAGATGATAAACAATTAAAACCAATTGCAAACTGTCTCAGAATATCACTAATATATCATACTAAAAGTTAATTTAAAAGTGTACAACCCCTTTAACTGATGCATTTTGAAAAAACAAAATTTTTTTCCCATGACAGTATCCCTTTAAGAAGCAGTCCGACTCTATATAAAGCAAGCATACTGTATTATACATAAGAAATACAATTGCATGTATCACTATGTGTACTTAAGCCCTTTTGTCCAAAAAGACTCACGGGTTCATCCAACACTCTGGCACTGGTCAAAGCAGCTGTATAAAAACAAGTAGCATGCACTAAATACCCATATAAGGTAAGAAGGAGGCAAAGAGAAGAGAATACAAAGCAAACAGTCAAAATCTCTATATAGCTACTCCGTCTCTCTGTATAGCTACTCTCTCTCAGTTTAGCTACTCCGTCTTTCTGTATAGCTACTCCGTCTCTCTGTATAGCTACTCCGTCTCTCTGTATATCCATCTCTCTGTATAGCTACTTTCAGTTTAGCTACTCTATCTCTCTGTATATCCACTCTCTCTCTCAGTTTAGCTACTCTCTCTCTCTGTATAGCTACTCTCTCTCTCTCTGTATAGCTACTCCATCTCTCTTCATAGCTACTTTCTCTCTCTGTATAGCTACTCCATCTCTCTGTATATCCATCTCTCTGTATAGCTACTCCATCTCTCTGTATATCCATCTCTCTGTATAGCTACTCCATCTCTCTGTATATCCATCTCTCTGTATAGCTACTCCATCTCTCTGTATAGCTACTCCATCTCTCTGTATAGGTACTCCATCTCTCTGTATAGGTACTCCCTCTCTCTGTATAGGTACTCCCTCTCTCTGTATAGCTACTCCATCTCTCTGTATAGCTACTCCATCTCTCTGTATAGCTACTCCATCTCTCTGTATAGGTACTCCATCTCTCTGTATATCTACTCCATCTGTATAGGTACTCCCTCTCTCTGTATAGCTACTCTATCTCTCTGTATAGCTACCCAATCTATCTTACTGCCTCTCAGCACGTGGGGTTCATTCATAGTGCAGCAATTCTCCAATGGAGAGGCTCTAAATCTGAGCATTGCACCAGCTTCTGGAAATGCCAGTTATCACTGTATAATGCAGTATGCTTGAATGGAGGAGGACTGCACACAGATACAGCATTAAAAATTCATAAGCAATGTGATTGAGAGGCCCACCCCTTTTAGTAAAAAGAGTCCCATCGGGGGGGGGGGCAGAAGTGGAATTGACACCTACAGGCAGATTTATCAAGGGTCGAATTTCAAGTTAGTGAGAGGTTTTTTTTTTTTTGGTTTTTTTTTTAACTCCCATGAACCCTAAATTGAATAAAAAAAATTGAAATTTTCAAAGTCAGGTGAATACTATGGACCCAAAAACACGAATCGATTCGAGTTTTTCAAACTCAATATGAGTTTTTCTGTGCAAAACACTTGAATGTCAGGAAGGCTGCAAACAACTCCAAAGTGATCCCAGGACGTCTTCCATTGGCTTCCAATTCGGCAAATTTTAGGTGGCAAATAGTCGAATTCAAGTTCTTAAAGGGCCAGTGTCCAATCTCGAAAATCAAATTCAAATTTATTTAAAAACTCGAATCAAATTTAAGAATTGACTAGTCGAATTTGACAGTTTTGGCCATAAAAAAAATGTAAAATTTCTAATTTTCACTTTGACCCTTGATAAATCTGCCCTGTGTACTTAGCAGTATGGATTATTTCTAACTATAACACTGTGTACTGATGTACACTAACAAATCCCTCCTCCCACGCAAGGTGCTCCGTAGTTTCATTGCTATAAAAACCTTCTTTCAATGGCACTGAGGTTTCTCTTGCAGTGGAACACACACACTCTCTGCATGTTGCACAGCTTCCCTTTCCATACAGGTATCACACAATTTATTTAAAAAAAAAAAAGGCAACGAGGGATGGTGCCGGAGAACTGGGGACCCCTGGCAATGCAGGGAGGCCGAGACCACCCCCATACAAAGAGGGGAAGTTACATATATCAGACATTTTCAACCTGCAACCCACCAGCTCTTCTTGAACTGCAACTCTCAGCATTTGCTTCGACTTAAAAAGTTATTGCCCAGTCTGTGAAAGAACAAAAAGAATCTGGGGTTCATCTTCTCAATCAATGCTGGATTCTTTGCATTTCTAGCTTTTAAGCTATATCATCTGGCTTTAAGACAAGGCTGGGAGTTGTAGCTCAGTACAAATCCAGCTACAAATCTCCTTTTCTGCGGGGGACTAATCTCCCCGTACTGCCTTCCTGCTGGCTAAAATATGAACCGCCAACGGAATCGCTTTGCATTTGCGAAGTTGACTCATGAGGCAACTTCGGAAATCCGAAGCGATCCCGCCGGCTAGAATACGAATCGGCGGCGGGATCGCAGTACAGGGAGATTAGTCGCCCACAGAAGGGGAGATTTGTCGCTGGATTTGTTGTCTGCCACCACCCTAAAGGTGAGAGAACTGCAAGTTTTATGTCCCCTTTGTTTCCTGATTTTTTTTCCTACCATGATGCACAAAAAGATCACATGCTTTGTCCCCCTATAAATGTAAGTACCTCAATATATAGACCCACCTAAGAAATAAAAGCTTAAAAACTCCTGCATTTCGAGAGAAATGTTAAATGTGCGAAGCATAGCAAACATGATGTGCAAAAAGGGGTGTGTGTGTTGTCTGCTTGTCCATTGGGACACACAGAGTGTGTGTATATGTGTGTGTATAAATATACAGGTATGGGACCTGTTATCAAGAATGCTTCGGACATGGAGTTTTCGGATTACAGAACTTTCTCTAATTTGGATCTTCATACTTAAGGGCAGAGACACATGGCCAGATTCAGAAAACGAAGCGCTCTGAGTGCCATCCCGCCGGCGATTTTCATTCTTGCCGGCGGGAAGGCAGTTTGGGGAGATTAGTCGCCCTGAAGAAGAGGAGATTTGTCGCCGGGCGACTAATCTCCCGAATCTGAGCGTGTGTCTCTGCCCTAAGTCTACTAGAAAATCATGTAAACATTAAATAAACTCAATAGGCTTTTTACAGAGAAAAAGGAAATAATTTTTTAAAAATGTGGATTATTTGGGTAAAACGGAGTCTATGGTAGATGGTCATTCCATAATTCGGATGGTTTCTGGATAATGGGTTTCCGGATAACGGATCCCATACCTATATGTACACGCACATACATTGTGTGTGTGTGTATCAGTGTGTTGTGAACTGTAATGTCCTCGGGTGATCTGATAAGACTGAATTTAAACATCACTCATCTTGCATAAAAATGTCTATATATATATATATATTTATATATTTGTACAGCTCTCCACAGTGCAGCTGCTTCTTTTTAGAACTAAAGTGTCATAAGAAAATATGATTTACTGCTAAAAACCCCTCCCTCCCCCATGACGGCACTTGTATTCACAGCTGCAGAACACAGACTGTAATAGTCGTGGCCCAGCTTCTTATTTAGTGCCCTCCATTACTGCACTGTACAGTTCCTTCTTTCTCCTTGGCTAGTGCAGACTCATGCAGAGCTGTTACTGCACTGAAATTCATTTCTGCCCCTCGTGTGCTCCACTTACACCAGTGCAGGGTCCTGTAACACAGCCATTGTGTTTCACATCATTTCATGTTGTGCACGGAGGATTCTGCACGGAGGATTCTGCACGGAGGATTCTGCACGGAGGATTCTGCACGGAGGATTCTGCACGGAGGATTTTGCACAGAGCCCAGGGCTTTGTCCTCACATTCTGCAATGCCTCCTCTGCCTCTAGACTGCTGCTTTCAGTACTTCAGCGTTTAAGGGTGTATGGGAGTATACAGTATATCAGTACAGTGAAGGACTGCCTGAATGAGCCAGTAATAGACCGCAGCTCACAATTTGCACTGCCTTTGCCTCTTGACTGATTGAGGACACACTTACCCATTATCTGTCAGCTGTGTGCTACTTTCTAGCTGTCAATTCCTCTAGAGGATGAGACTGCCCACAAAATCTGTCCGGGAGTGGGTGGATTGTCTGTGCATGTGGGGCTAAGTTTTATATGGGGGGCATAGAGCGCAACCCCTCAATGCTGAGCCCAGATAACCCTAAAGGAGGGTGCCCCAGCAGTCTCTGGGTCGAGCAAGTGGCAATACATTCTGATCTCTCCTGTGAACACTCATCTGCTCCTGGAAGTTTCAGGAGGCTCCTGACCTTCCTCCCAGGAGGTTTCAGCGGGCTCACTTGATCGTAGTGCCGGGTCCTGTGGGGGTTGCATGTCGGAGGGTCCAGCCTCAGAAGTGCTGGGGGAAGGATGCTCAGCAAACAGACATTCTGTGGGAGTAGCTGTCTGCATAATCTTCTGTCTCACCTCACGGATCTTCAGCTGCAAACAAACCTTGGTGGGAAAGATGTCGGAGTATCGTGACTGGAAGGCGGCAGTGGACTGAGCTGGGAAGGTAGAGAAATAAAGGTCAGTATGTTGACAGTGGCAAACAAACTAGACTTACAACAAACATCAGCCGATCCCTATCAATCTGTTATGGAGGGAAAGCATATATAAGTAATGAGTTGAAACAAGACCAGTAAAATCAGATGGAATGTACACATACTACATGTAGTGGGAGAGTTGGCAGTTGATTAAGAATATACGGAAAAATTCGTCAGTAAAACCAGATAGATTCTGTCATGAAGGGATATTACTATATTACTCACATACTGTGAATATACTGCTAGTATATCAAGGGCCTATACAAACCGTTGACTTTGCCCCTCTAGAGTTGGCAGGCTGTTGTGTATGGGGCCCTTCCTGATCAATATCTGGCCATGAATTGGCAAAATCTCGATGGGGCAGGTGTAAAACTCCCATTGGATGGCGTTGGTGCAGTCTTCTTCATAGGAGTCTCCATAAGCTCCCATTATGATCTGATTGTTGGCCTGTGGGCCAAATGACTGGATCATCCTGATTTGGGCCATCGCAATGCTTGTTTGGGATACCCGCCAAATGAGATGGAGTTACCCTGCATACCCAGCGATACTCACATTTGTAGATTTGGCAGCGATTAACTAAAAAAATAATTGGGGTTTTGACTTATGTGACTTTGTTATTCAATTACAGCAAGGATGGTGCCAATACTCCCATTACTGAGCACCAGGCTAGGGAGTGGATTTTTTCTTTCTAGAGTTGCCAGTAAAGCCAGGTGGGATATGAGTACATTGTTACTCATATCCAGATGGGATGTCGGGTAATTAGTGGGCCAGTGTTTCTGTTATGGAGTGTCAAGCTCACTTCTGCAGAGGTAGAGGTTCTGCTTCTTTCAGGTATTTGTGATAGACTCACAGCAAATGTCATCACTCACCTATTTCACCATCTTTTGTTTCCTCTTGCCCATTCTTTCGTATTCTAATTACCGTAAGTATACATCTCTTCCCCCTCTCCTTCCTTTTGCCCCCTACCATTGTTTGCTTCCTCCTTTGAGCTTCCCACCCCATTCCTTAATGTAACAAAATGGATTCTCACAGGATGGGAAGAAACCATGTTCCTGGAAAAGTTGCATGACCAATGCCCTTCTCTGATCCAAAGTTCGGCGCAGCGAAGAGTACGGGGCCTTATCGTATTCCATTTCACCCAGTAAGTCTTCCGCCTCACTGCCTGCAAGGGATGTAACAGCAAGATTTTACCACTAAGAGTAAAGCTTGGGGAAGGTGAAAATGAAATGCCAAGAGGAAGACCTGTGAGCAAGGATCTGGCACTAAAGTAGCAGAAGAAGCCTTCCTTACCTGTCCTTTCAAAGGTGAAAATGTCACCTTCGCATTTTGCACTTTTAGGTGTGTTGGGCTCAGAGCTGCAGCTGGAACGCCTCCGCATTTTTCTTTTTGGAGAGACTGGATCTTCGGTTGAAGAGTCCAGATCTAGGTTGGGAGACCAAACTGTTATAGATACTCCCATAAGAGACATTTCAAGAATAATTCACCAAAGCCCACATAAGCATACACTAATCTGACACCTAATACATAAGCCATAGACTGCACTTAACAGTAAAAATATCCATGCTTATTCTGTATAGGCAAATGTTGATACCTGTTGAGTTCTTGCGTTTCCTTCGGTAAGATCCTAAGATAGCACGAGGAGAAGTGGCAAGAGACTGGAGTGTGGGCGAAGGAAGCACTTCCTCTGGCTTAAACTCCGGTAGCTCAGCAAAGCGCTCCTCAAAATCCACTTCAGACAGGACCCTGCTAATAAAAGACCAGTAACCATTAAATGGGTTAGTAGTTAAAGGGATTCTGTCAAGATTTTTATTATGTCGTTTTTATTTCTAAATTACATTGTTTACACTGCACATAATTCTCTCTACAATATAAAATTTAATTCCTGAGCCAGCAAGTGTATTTTTTTTTAGTTGTAATATTGGTGTGTATATAATGTATTTTTTATTTCTAAATTGCACTGCAAATAACTCACTCTACAACATAGCATTTAATTCCTGAAGCAGCAAGTGTATTTTTTTTACTTGTAATATTGCTGTGTAGGAGCAATCTCAGGTCATTTTGCCTGGTCATGTGCTTTCAGAAAGAGCCAGCACTTTAGGATGGAACTGCTTTCTGGCAGGCTGTTGTTTCTCCTACTCAATGTAACTGAATGTGTCCCAGAGGGACTTGGATTTTTACTATTGAGTGCTGTTCTTAGATCTACCAGGGAGCGGTTATCTTGTGAGCTGTTATCTGGTTACCTTCCCATTGTTCTGTTGTTAGGCTGCTGGGGGGAAGGGTGGGGGGCGGGTGAAATCACTCCAACTTGCAGTACAGCAGTAAAGAGTGACTGAAGTTTATCAGAGCACAATTCACATGACTGGGGCAGCTGGGAAAAAGACATTATTTAGAACCGAATGTCAAGAATTCAAAATTAAATTTAAAAAAATCTGTTCGCTCTTTTGAGAAACGGATTTCAGTGCAGAATTCTGCTGGAGTAGCACTATTAACTGATGTGGTTTGAAAAAAAATACCTTTTCCCATGACAGTATCCCTTTAATTTGTAGAGATTATATTTAGCATTAAAATAAGGGGGTGGAAAATGAAAAAAAGAGCAAAGAGTACAGATGATGTGAAGAAAAAAAGCACTGAGAAATAAGCTAGTAGTATAGCAATATCTTCTCTAATACTGCAGGAAAGATCTTTTTCATGCACATAATAAGCTACTGCCTATGAATGGACCCGGCTTAGTAGAGAGGACAAAACTTCCTGCAAAACTCACTTATCCACAGAGTCAAAGGTTTTCTTGAGAGGTGGAGGGCGCACTTTCACTTTCTTCACAGGCCCATCCTTCCTTTCTGAAGCCTCAGAGAGAGATGTGCCGGCCTTTGCAGCCTCTCCAGACTGGGCTGGGGGCAGGGGAACAGGGGAAGAGGGAGTAGGGAGTCCTGTAGGAGGATTGGAGTCTAAACGAGTCTCTGTGACTTTAAAATCTGAAGAACACTGATAGAGAGAAAGAGAGCGACGTATTAGAGACCCCTTTTTCAGATGAACTATATATGCTGCAAGATCACTGCCTGTATAAATAAATGCCAGCAGAGAGGAGAGGAATCCTTGAGTGTTATACTTCTGTCCTGTGTATTCATTATAGAGATATCAGGGGACTGGTGGAGTGACTAAAACTAATTGACTAGATTGTAGATTCTAACCTACAGTCATACTACAGACACATAGAAGTTGCTATATGGGATGGAACTTTGTAAGGTTCCAGTTGCTAACATCCGCTTCACTACTGACAATTGTTTATCTAAAATTTTTCTTTTTCTTATCTTGGCTGCCTACCCTCAAAAGCAGCCAATGATTAAGTGCCCTGGTTGGGACGAAACGAGTAGGGTGGATGGAGATGCAAGTATACATTTTTTAACTTTGTAAAATAAAGATATATTTTTTAACTTAAACTTTTCTGGTCCTGTGGATCCATTTGAGTGCCGGACAGCCCTGTTTTTACTTCAAATTTTCTACCCTCAAAAGCACACATGTTCATTAGAGTGACCAATGCACATTCGCTCCTGTAACCTATAAATGCTCTATATACAGGGTAAATATTTCTATAAGAGGGGGGCCGTGGGTGCACTCCCAAGGCCATACAAAAAATATTTAAATACAATAATCCCCTGTCTAAAAAGAGAAAAACAGGGTTTTTTGTTACAAAGTTATGATCATAAAATTGGTATGCGGCTTTTGAAGGGGAGACTGCCCAGACCAACGCCCATTTAAAAAATTTTTTTTTAAATGGGCGTTGGTCTGGGCAGTCTCCCCTTCAAAAGCCGCATATGCAGGTGGCGGGGGAGGATCTAGTCCAGATTGAAACCAAGGTTTTAAATTTTGATCGCAGGTAAACAGGTTAGGGACCGCCGTATGGGGTTTACCTTGACGTGGTATGGCGGCTTACCAATTTTATGATCATAACTTTGTAACAAAAAACCCTGTTTTTCTTTTTTTTTAGACAGGGGATTATTGTATTTATATATTTTTTTATATGGCCTTAGGAGTGCACCCACAACCCCCCTCTTGTACCTAAATATTTCTATAATTTTTCCTAATTTATTAATGGTCACAAAGCTTATCTTTCTATTTATGAATTACAATTAATTTGGGAAGAGAATCTATTTATTCCACTGCAGCTTAGATGAATTGATTTTCATTAAGCCAGTTGATGAATTTTGAATGAATTGATACATGCACTTTATGCACAGATAATAACCTTTTAATTTGTAAACATGTAAGGTTGTTTCTTATAAGTGGCGATAAATTAGTACCATTTGTATATGATAACTTGCTATAAGCGGGGTACTTTTCTTTTTTATAGAATCTTTTCGTAACATATAAATGTATAATGCACAAAAGCAAGGGCAAGCTCGCTGACTGTGTCCCCTGGAGAAATGTCTTACAAAGTGGCACTTCCTGAATCTTTTAACTTTGGGCTTGCTTGTCCCAATACTGTATCTAAAATCCCTATAATAAAACAGGGCTGCAGTTATCATAACCCATGTTGTCTCTCTAATAAGGCAACTGCTATGCTGTTATGTTAGTGATCATCATGTTAGTGATGATAAATTATTATGAAGATGCTAGTTACCCCAGGTTCTTTCTTAATACTTGGTGAGTGAGGAGGTTCTCTTTTGTCGTCAGGAAGAGGAGGTGCGGAACTTCTATCATCAGTCATGTTCTTTGCCCAGATTTCCCTGGATGCCCGATCTTCAGCTGTAGACAGTCTCTGTTTTGCCTGCGCTGGTTCTCGGACGTGTGCAGGAGGGAAGGGGCTGACTGAGTAGGACTCTGTAGAGGGTTCACGCCCCATCGATGACCCACGAGACTCTGCAATATACCTGATGTAAAAATATACATATTCGTGAGCCAGTTTATTGTCTACAGGACAGCTACAGTTAATGCCATCTTTTACAGCATTAAAGGAGTAGGAAAGCTACCAAAGTAGTTTAATGGCAATAGATTAGCCACAATAGTACAAGCTATAAGACTATATTTATTGTAGAATGCTTTACCATACCTGAGTAAACAACTCTAGAAGCTCTCTCTGTTTGTTTAGGACAGCAGCTGCCATATTAGCTTGGCATGACATCACTTCCTGCTTGAGTCTCTCCCTGCTCACTAATAGCTCTGGGCTCAGATTACAGCAGGGAGGGAAGGAGGGGGGGGGAGGGAGAGGGGAGCAAACTGAGCATGCTCAAGCCCTAGCCCTGGAGGTTTAAGATGAAAACATGATACAAAAGCCCATGTGTACACAAGAGAAGGAAAGAAATAGTGTTTTTTTTGACAGAGGACTCAGAGCAGCATTACTTAAAGGAATTGTTCAGTGAAAAAATAAAAACTGGGTATATAGGCTGTGCAAAATAAAAAAAAATTTCAATATAGTTAGTTAGCCAAAAATGTAATGTATAAAGGCTGGAGTGACTGGATGTCTAATATAATAGCCAGAACACTACTTTCTGCTTTCCAGCTCTCTTGGTTTCCGCTGATTGGTTACCAGGCAGTAACCAATTAGTGACTTGAGGGGGGGTCATGTGGATCATAACTGTTGCTTTTGAATCTGAGCTGAATGCTAAGGATAAATTGCAAACTCGCTGAACAGTTTTGTCCCATGTGGCCCCCCTTCAATTCACTGACTAACTCAGAGTTAGAGAGCTGAAAAGCAGGAAGTTGGATTCTGTTTTGTTCTGTTATACATCCAGTCACTCCAGCCTTTATAGATTACATATTTGGCTGTTTTATAACATAATAAAAGTTACCTTAAAGGCGAACCATTCCTTTAAGTCTACAAGACTACAAGGTACTGTTTTATTATAACAGAGAAAAAGGAAATCATTTTTAAAAATTTGGCTTATTTGGATAAAATGGAGTCTATGGGGGATGGCCTTTTCATAATTCGGAGCTTTGTGGATAACGGGTTTCCAAATAACCGATTAACATTTCACTTTATGCAGTCATAAAAGCGTTGCTGACCCCATCGAAAAAAAAACAAATGCTTTGTAAGTCTACAAATGTACTGTTATTGCTACTTTTTATTATTCATCTTTCTAGGCCTCTCCTTTTCAAAAAAAGGATCCCGTTCTCAGCCTCAAAACTATAGGCCAGTTAGTCTGACGTCAGTATTAGGAAAGCTTTTCGAAGGGTTAATAAAGGATAAGATACTGGACTTCATAGCAAATCATAATACTATGAGTTTGTGCCAGCATGGTTTTATGCGTAATAGATCTTGCCAGACTAACTTAATTTCTTTTTACGAGAATGTAAGTAGAGACCTCGATTCTGGGATGGCAGTGGATGTGATTTACTTAGACTTTGCTAAAGCATTTGATACAGTGCCACACAAAAGGTTACTGGTTAAATTAAGGAATGTTGGCCTGGAACATAGTATTTGTACCTGGATAGCGAACTGGCTAAAAGATAGACTACAAAGAGTGGTGGTAAATGGAACATTTTCTAATTGGACCAGTGTTGTTAGTGGAGTACCGCAGGGCTCTGTACTAGGTCCCTTGCTTTTCAACTTGTTTATTAATGACCTGGAGGTGGGCATTGAAAGTACTGTTTCTATTTTTGCAGATGATACTAAATTGTGCAGAACTATAGGTTCCATGCAGGATGCTGCCACTTTGCAAAGTGATCTGTCTAAACTGGAAAACTGGGCAGCAAACTGGAAAATGAGGTTCAATGTTGATAAATGCAAGGTTATGCACTTTGGCAAAAATAATATAAATGCAAGTTATACACTAAATGGCAATGTGTTGGGAGTTTCCTTAAATGAAAAGGATCTAGGGGTCTTTGTAGATAACACGTTGTCTAATTCTGGGCAGTGTCATTCTGTGGCTACTAAAGCAAATAAAGTTCTGTCTTGCATAAAAAAGGGCATTAACTCAAGGGATGAAAACATAATTATGCCTCTTTATAGGTCCCTGGTAAGGCCTCATCTGGAGTATGCAGTTCAGTTTTGGACTCCAGTCCTTAAGAGGGATATAAATGAGCTGGAGAGAGTGCAGAGACGTGCAACTAAATTGGTTAGAGGGACGGAAGACTTAAATTATGAGGGTAGACTGTCAAGGTTGGGGTTGTTTTCTCTGGAAAAAAGGCGCTTGCGAGGGGACATGATTACACTTTACAAGTACATTAGAGGACATTATAGACAAATGGCAGGGGACCTTTTTACCCATAAAGTGGATCACCGTACCAGAGGCCACCCCTTTAGACTAGAAGAAAAGAACTTTCATTTGAAGCAACGTAGAGGGTTCTTCACAGTCAGGACAGTGAGGTTGTGGAATGCACTGCCGGGTGATGTTGTGATGGCTGATTCAGTTAATGCCTTTAAGAATGGCTTGGATGATTTTTTGGACAGACATAATATTAAAGGCTATTGTGATACTAAACTCTATAGTTAATATAGGTATGGGTATATAGAATTTTAATTAAAAGTAGGGAGGGGTGTGTGTAGGGATGCTGGGTTTTCATTTGGAGGGGTTGAACTTGATGGACTTTGTCTTTTTTCAACCCAATTTAACTATGTAACTATGTAACTATGTAACTATATTCCGGTCTCTTATTCAAATCAATGCATAGTTGCTTGAGGAATTTGGGTCCTAGAAACCTGATTGCTTAAAATGCAAATTGAAGAGCTGCTGAACAAAAAGCTAAATAACTCAAAAACCACAAATAATAAAAAATGAAAACCAATTGCAAATTGTCTCAGAATATCACTCTCTATGTCATAGTAAAAGTTATCTCAAAGGTGAACAACCCCTTTAAGTTACCATCTGTTTAATAACTCATCCCAATATTCAGGATTCAATGCAAAAGAAAGGTTGGTGAAGCCACATTAAATAAGATCATATGAAAGAGATACCTTGGTTCTGGAGTCTCCTCGCAGGGGGGTAAAGGTGAGGGTCGGGCAGTGTTGCGCACACACGGGGAAGGCGACGTTGCTTCATAGGACCCTACAGGGATGCTAGCTATGGTAGCTTTGACTTTCTGAGGAGGTTTTGGAAGGTTCCGTGGTGACTTTGAGGTTACCAGACTGAACGTGACAGAGGCAGCTAAAAGGGACAACGTAAGGGTACCATATAGTCCGGTTATTAATAAAAATATGGGGTGGAAATATAAACACACTTATCAATCTCTGACAATTGGTTCCATAGTATTGTGATTTAGCTGATATATTGGCTTATTCTGACAACTGAAAGCTAAAGAGCTGTAAAATAGGCCTTATGCTTTTTCTTAAAGATTTTTATTTTACATTTTTCAAAAACCACAAACAATTACAACAGAAAAAAGGAGAGGGATAGAGATAAAAAAGGAACAACAAAAAAAGGGAGGAAGTGAGCAAAGGGAACAGGACATTTATATATTTATATATTATTAACATGATTAATTATTCTGTAAGTCAAGCTAAGCGGCCCAGATAGCATCAAACTTCCCAGGGCAACCTCTAGCTAAGTAGGTGAGTTTCTGGCTCGGGAGGGAGTCGTTCACTAATTTCTGGCACAATTGTAGCGTGGGGGAGTCTAGGGATTTCCATCTCATTAAAGGACCAATAACAGCGAAAATTTCCTAAATAAAATTCGTTCGTATGCTATGAAAAAAAGACGGCAACACATATTAAACTTTAAAATTGCTTAGTCTTTATCAAGAAATAACTTACCGAGACTCCACTTGCGCTCCTCTTCAGACACGGCCACAGGGCGACGATCCATCGTGCGGCGCTCGATTTCTCCTCCCTGGCTATCTCCTATAAGGAAGGCAGGGAGGAGAAATGGAGCGCCGCGCGATGGATCGCCTTTTCTAAAGAGGAGCGCAAGCTGAGTTTCAGTAAGTTATTTCTTAACAAAAGACTTAGCGACTTTTAAGTTTAATATGTGTTGGGGTCTTTTTTTCGTAGCATACTAACGAATTTAACATTTTTTTTGCTGTTACTGGTCCTTTAAGATAGCCTTTTTTGCGTAGTAAAGCATCTGCAAATAGCGTATTCTGGAGTATGACCGAAGTTGAAGTGTCCCTGTTATTACCAGCAAGCAGATTCCTGGGGAGTGAATGTTTGGCAGGGTGAGCTTCTCCTTAATGAATTGAAGAAACAATACAATTGCATTACCAGGCAGGACCAAAACACTTAAAACAGGGAGCCTATATCAAGCCTACATTTGAGACATTGGTCATATATTTTCACTAAGCGATAGGGGGTTAGATATGTCCTGTTCAGAAATTTTACTTGTATATATCAACCCCTCATAGAGATTGACACCTCTAGAGGCCTTATGCTTTATTTCAGATTAATCTGTTAGAATCTCAGCCATATTAATGTTTATTCTCTTGGTGTAATTAAACCATGTATCCGTACCTGTTGCAGGGGTAGAGCTGCTTCCTGCTATACACGGTGCTGGTGGAGAATTGATTGTCTGGGGGGAGGTAATGGCTTTAGGCAAGATAGTGGCAGGAATTGTAGAAATAGGACTTGTGCTGGATACAGTGTATACCACACTCTGGGCAGCAGGGGGTGCTGGCACAGTCAGTGCGTTGGACCCAACTGAGGGATATATTGCTGTCAGGACTTGGCCGCTGCATGTTTGCGGCACAGGAGGTGTGGAAGCTGGAGAAACTGCTAATTGTCCCTGGGCAAGTAGCTGACTCTGGCCTAAAATAAGAAAGAGAAATAAAACATCAACCTTTTAAAAACAAAAATATAAAACAAACAACTTCACAAATATATCAGACTATTAGACTACTAATTGAAATTGAAGAAAGATCTAGTTTCACATGGAGCACTGAAATCCCAAACACCACAAATCTTAAAAAAACATACATACCAGCAGGCAGATACCAAGATATGGCTCTCCAAATTCTTTATAATTCATATCTTACCCCAATTAGAAGACATAAAATGGGTAAGCACACGTGGAGATTTGGGGAGATTAGTAGCCCAGCGTCAAATCACCTCTTCTTCGGGCGACTAATCTCCCCAAACTGCCTTCCCGCCGGCTAGAATCTAAATCGCCAGTGGGATGGCACTTGGAGCTTTTCATTTTCTGAAGTCACCCGAAGTTTCCTTGTGAGGCAACTTCGGGCGACTTCGGAAACCGAAGCGATCCGAGTGCCATCCCGTCGGCGATTTAGATTCTAGCCAGCGGGAAGGCAGTTCGGGGAGATTAGTCGCCAGAAGAAGAGGTGATTAGTCGCGAGGCGACTAAATCTCCCCAAATCACCCAGTGTGCCCCTACCCTAAAGCTAACTTTATACATAATTTGCTGCCGGGCGACTAATCTCCCTGAATTTCCGCGGGTGTCTCTGCTCTAAGGGTAGGGGCACATTGGGCGATTCGGTGATATTTAGTCGCCTTGGCGCTTCATATTCCGAAGTCGCCCGACGTTGCCTCACAACTTTGGGCTACTTCGGAATATGAAGTGCCGCGTGTGCAATGCCACAGGCGATTTTTCATTAAAGCCGGTGCCAGACAGAGGTAAGGCGTTCGGGGAGATTGGTCGCTGCAAAGACGAGGTGATTAGTCGCCAGACGACTAAATCTCCCCGAATCACCCAGTGTGCCCCTACCCTAGCTAAGCTAATTTAATAATCTATGGTCCTACTCCCTAACTTTTTGGCAAGAAGTGATCTCATAGGGGGCACAGATGGCTAAAAAAAGCACTCCACAAATGGAATGGGCTTTATTTAGCAACACTACAGCATATACACAATTTACGGGCTTTATTTAGCAACACTACAGCATATACACAATTTACGGGCTTTATTTAGCAACACTACAGCATATACACAATTTACGGGCTTTATTTAGCAACACTACAGCATATACACAATTTACGGGCTTTATTTAGCAACACTACAGCATATACACAATTTACGGGCTTTATTTAGCAACACTACAGCATATACACAATTTACAGGCTTTATTTAGCAACACTACAGCATATACACAATTTACAAAACCAGTAAAAATTATGATGGGAAGACTAGCCGCAGCAGCTAGGAAAACTATACTACAACTCTAACCCGAAAAAAGCAAAATACTACAAAATCCATATTCAGATATAGAACATGGTATGATCTCAAAACATTAAAGGGGTTGTTCACCTTCAAGTTAACTTTTAATATGATGTAGAGAGTGATATTCTGAGAAAATTTGCAATTGGTTTTCATTTCTTATTATTTAAGATGTTTGAGTTATTTAGCTTTTTATTCAGCCACTCTTTAATCTGGTAGCTATGGTCCCAATTACTCTAGCAACCATGCAGTGATTTGAATAAGAGACTGGAATATGAATAGGAGAGGCCTGAATAGAAAGATAAGTAATAAAAATTAGCAATAACAATACATTTGTAGCCTTAAAGAGCATTTGCTTTTTAGAAGGGGTCAGCGAAAGCTTCAAAGAGTAAGAAAAAAGCAAATAATTATAAAACTATAAAAAAGAAATAATGAAGACCAAGTGAAATGTTGCTTAGAATTAGCCATTCTATGACAAACTAAATGTTACCTTAAAGGTGAATCACCCCTTTAAGAGACCACCCATTGGTCATGGAATCGTCCCAATACCTCAGAACTTTACAGCACGAACGAGAACAACCAGACTACGCAACCCCCAGGAGTCATCAAATTAACAGATTGTTGTCTTTTTATCAAATATAATTCCTTATAGGGTCTTTATAAGAACTTTAGAAGAGCTGAAAGTTAGAAATATTAAAATTTTCTATTTAGGATTACCCAATGGCACATACTACTAAAAAAAGTATATTATTATGAAAATGGTTAATTTACAGTACATGAAGCAGGGTTTTACATATGAGCTGGTTTATACAATATCTTTTTATAGAGACCTACATTGCTTGGAGGGCATAGTTTTCCTTTAAAAGAGAGACCAAGACCACTCACTCAACTAGCCAATGAAAAGAAAATGGTGTTGATCTATATATCTATATATTACAATCCCCTCACATCCCGAAGATTTAGCAAAGAAGGAACTAAATTAAATTACAAGCTAAAAATGTATGACAGCACCTGCGCAAGTCACTCTCTCTTACCTGTAATCAGAGGCTGCACGATTGTCTGGCCATTTGGACCTATAGCCGTGAACCCGAGGGCCATAGACTGCACACATGGGGCAGAGCCTGAAGGTGCTGTGTGAGAATGAGAGCTGCTGGTCACCAGAGGGACAGTGGGAACCCCTGCGGAGGACACATAGGTGATCCTGTTTCAAAGGAAAAAAAGAGCACTTTGAGTAAGACTCCAATACAGCTGGCAGGGTGTACAACTTCTATAGCTCATGTCACAACAGGTATGGGTGTTTATTAACTTAAAATAACAAAAAAATGAAAGGATTTTAAAAGAATGACCATATAATGTAATGGTGCCCTACAACAAGCTGTGTAGAATCCCATTGTTTGCTACCGAGCTTATCTGTTAAGTATCCTGTGCCTTTTATCCCTTTTCAGCTTTGAATGGCTGCCCCCATGGCTACACAGCAGCTTGTTTATATAAACTATAGTGGTGTTTCTGAAGCAAACACACTAGTTTTACAAAGGCAGGGCAACAGTATATTATATTTAAATTACTTTAAGACACCTTTTTGTTGTTATTGCTCCTTTAAGATATGCAGCAGTGAGAATCTGCAAACCAGTGGCTCTCCAGCTTTAGCTACAATAAAACTTACAGGGATGGTTGGGGATGTTGGAAATTGCCCCTTGGCATCAGCTGGAGAGCTGCATAGCCAAACCCAAGCAATATCATTCTGTGGGTAACATTTACTAACGTTTTTTGTGCAAGTTATCCTTTACCTGGTTGATGATGGCAAAACAACCTTTTGAGGTTGTGAAGTTGCTGCCATTACAGCTGCTGTTGCCATGGTGACAGGGATGGCATTCTGGAGTGGAGAATTGCCTGGTGGTACTAAGGCACTCTGGGCTGGAGCCGGTGATTGCACCATTGGCATTGGAGTGATTTGTATTATCTGCAAGAGCAAAAGGCAGGGGATTAATGAAAACTCACTGGGGTTTGGGTGCTGGAAAAATATAGTTGAACATTTGGAGGAACGCAGGTTGTCTATGCCTGATTTCAATCCAGGCATGAAGGTGGCCATACAAGTGCAGATCTAAACTGCCCATTTGGTTCCTCCAGATTCTTATCTACCCGTGTATGGAGCCAATGGCCTGCACGACTGATATCTGAGTGAAAATCCTGTAGAATTGGCACATTTATGTGGCTCTCATCCGATGAGTCTCCCAAATGATGATTCAATTGTTGCCCTAATTGGTGGCCAAATCAGCCCGCTCATTTGGTTACCTCTCCAAACAAGTGGATCTGGCGGTGTATGGCTGCCATAATACAGAATTCAGATACAAACACAGGTTCTGGACCTGTTATTTTAAATTAACTAAAATAAAGTATTAACATTTATAACATATATATATTTATATTGTCTGCCTTGTAGAGAGTGAGTGTGTGTTTGTGTGTGTCTCTCTCTGTTGGACAGTTATGCATGGGATTGCCGGGATATTTAGTTCTCTAGTTTGGAACACAAATAGCTGTCAATCTTGTATAGCATAAATTTCATGTGTTATCTTACTTTGTTGGTGGGCTGAGCCCCGTTCTGCATTGGAAATGGAGGGGTGACAAGTGGTATTGGTGCAGCAGAGCCGGTCCGCACTGTCACATGAGGAGTACCCATAGGAACTAGCATCTTGCCCTGAACCTGAGCGTTAGGAGAGAGAATTCCAGGACCGGAAAGCAATTGTGTGGAACTCCCGGACAATGGGGCAGGTGACACAGATTGAGCTGCAGAACAGAGAGAGTGTCAGGAACAACAGTTGAAAGATTTTTTTGGAAAAAGTTTAACGCAACGGTTAATGGAAAGAGGAGACAGAAAGGAATGAACCATATTCTACCTTTTCCAGCAGCTGACACAATGCCGAGAGAGGGGCTTGCAGGAGGGCCAGGCTGAACGATTGGAAGGGCCTGAGGCGTAGCAATCATCTTTGCATTGGCAGATGGAAGGGTGAAATGAATGCTTGCAGCAGTGCCCCCTGGCAGTTGCTGTGGGATTGTGGGTAATATGTACTGCACTTGGGTGATGCTTCCCCTCTTGCTAGCTGCTGCAGGAAGCAACTCCTGAGGTTGCAGGATTCGTAGAGGCACCGCTCCGTTGGAATTCCCTGCAGGATTCTGAGTTATAAACTGCAGGGCTGTGACAGGAGCATGGGCGGTTCCATTGCCAGTAGTGGGTGCTGGCTGCCCATAGCTTGACGCTCCCACTACTAAGTTGGTTACTATTCCACCAGCTGGCTTGCTTTGTGAGTGAGGAGAATTGGCTGGAGATGGTAGTTGCTGCATTGGCTTTCTGTCATGAGCATAGAGCACCCCAATTCCCACATGTGATCCAGGTATTCTGCTCTCACTCAAATCGCTGCTGCTTCTGCTGACAGGCAGTGGTTTGCTTGCTATGGGCACAGGTGTGCTGCTAACAGGTTTCACTACATTAGTGACGACTGTGGATGCTGGTTTTAGACCAGAAGGAAGAATCCCCTGGGGACCCGACACTAGCACTGTGCCTAAAGTGGGAAGAGGAGGGCGGCTGTCAGGCATTCCTCTGTGCCCTTCATAGGACATTGGTGCAGATGAATACATGCTACTGGAAGGGTGATTAAATGGTAAACTAGGTAGAACCAGCGGCTGAGGAGGCCCACTTGAGATAACAGACTGAGTACTGTATTGGACAGTGGTGCTGTGCTTGCGCTCGTAGCTGGCAATAGGGTCCACCAGAGTAAAGCGTACTTCTGGATTTCGTTTGGTTTGATGTTGAGTGGAAGGACGAGGAGGAGGTTTGGCAGGTGGTAAAGGGGGGTATCCATGGGGGTAAGAAGTCTGTGGATGGTCACTGGACTTTGGGGACTCTGCCATATTCTGTTGTCTTTCTGACTTCAGGCCTTCATTTGAGACAGGGAAAGTCCCTGACACGGATGATGTTCGAATGACAGGTGAGAAAACACGCTGGGGTTGCACCTAAAGTGTAATCAAGATATAAAGAAATTAATATAGTGCACCTTAATCTTTTCTCCCAACAGAAACTTTGGTTTTACATGTTAAATGTGTGCCCTATGTCATAATAATGTGCAATACCAAAGGTATGAAAAACATTGTCTGCCTTGCTGTTGCATTACCTATTCCTATTATCCACCTCTAGTAAGTAATCAAATAATTTCTTTACATTCTTAAAAAAAAAATACTCCCATTAAATGAACACTCACCTTGTCCTCTACTTCATCTCCAGATCTGCCATCACTATCGCTGTCTGTCACCCGCTCCTTACATTTCAAGTCAATATCAGGACATCCAAAGCCATCATCAGCTGTAAAACAGGAGAAAAGATTGGAGAAAACAATAGGACAGAGATGGACAAAAAAATGTACCTCTTTTGGAAATGAAGTATAGCGGTGTGCAAGCTTACCTATTACATCATCATCCCCATCTTCTTCACAGATTACCATCCTCTCCTCATCACTGGTCATGTCCTCGCTTGCTGTACGTTGGGGGTGGTAGGAGCCAGGCAGGGAAGAGCAGGCTCGGGAAGCTGGGCATGTGGGGGACTCACTGTGAGCTGGGACTGAAAATGATGTGGAGTCTGGGCCCCCAAATGCTGTTTTCTGCACCGGATAGGGGGGGCGATTTGAGCACATCTGCAGACAAATGCAAACATTAGCTTCAACAGTTATAACAATAAGCCTCTTAATGTCACCATTATACCGAAAAGTAGTGCAAATCTGACCCAATCTTGTAACCCATGGAAACCAATAACAATTTGTTTACATCTGTCCAACTGGGCTACACTAATCTACTACTACTGCTACTACTTACTACTGCTGCTGTTGCTGCTACTACTACTACTACTCATAGGTCACCAAATTTACAACATAGTGCCAAAGTCATCAAGCTCTGTTGGGTAAGACACTCCTGGTCTTACCCCTGGGCAAGACTAGAATATATGAAAGCATAGTATAATAAATGTTTTTATGCAGACATATTCAGATTGATTTAGCCATAACAAACAACATGGCTAGTGCTACATCTGCAGACAGTCTAGAGAAATAGGCTACACTCACTTACTGGTATGTGAAAATAGAGAATTTTGACCACTGGTAGCTACTACCTGTGGCTCAAGTTAATGGGAAGAAATTCCATGGTGGGTAGTGGCATTTTGACTGTCGGTACAAGTAGCAGAATTCAGAAACTTGTACTTACCACAGTAGTTTTGCTATCATACAATAAGTTTGAGTCAAGCAAAACATGGGTGTCCGAGATGATTAGACATTCACTAATTTGTCTTACTCCACTGTGGGCCCAGTGAAACATTTAGTGGTAGCTATTAGTACTATTGTATTGATGGTTCGCTCATGGTCTATACCTGTTTGAGCTCCTGCAGAGCCTGGCTGTCGTCTCTGTGCTCTATGCTCTGCACGGCGCTATGAGAAAAAGCTCGTGGCCGGGATATTTGAGTAGAAGAGCTTGATGAAGTAGGCAGGCCAGTTGCCAGAGCTGAGGTGGAGGCTCCAAGCTTTGACTCAGATCCCAAAAGGAGCCCTGAAGGTGGAACCTCAGCAGCAGCTGTAAGGTAACAAAGACCAGCCATAAAATGTATGAGGATGTGGAAAAATGTCAGTAAGGTTTATTATGCAATGACGCTTATAGTATGTGTATCCTTATATCCTTAACTACCTCCAGCGGCAATCATGGTTCCAGTCTCTGACATGCTTCTCTCTCTCATCTCCTTGTGCACTCCCCATGGACCTGGCATGACCTGTTTTACATCAGAGCTGGACTTCTTACGGTCCTTGTTACACCATTTCCAATCTGGGTGAGCTTTAAAGTGCGCTTCTTTGACCTGTTACAAATAAAGAACAAACTTTATACAAAATGGAAAATTAGTGCGATGTACATAAATTCAGCTTATAAATATTAAATGTATACTATATGTATTGTATTCTTCTATTAAATGCCAAGATATAAATGAGAAGCATATTGTTTACTTAGAGTGATGCTTCTCTGTCTATTGTGAAGTTCTATATTTTTTGCCTCAGATGAGTTAAACCTCAAAAAAACTGCAACATCTGGTTTTAACTGAAATACTAATATCATTATGGTTTATAACTTCAATGAGGCAAGAAATCTGACACTACAAGTCATATTTATAAAGAAATTGATAAAAATGTTGTGGTAGAATGTCCACTGAGAAGTGTAAAAAGGTGTTTTTTGCCTTTAATTTCTCCCCCGTAGAAGTTGAAAGCTGTGTCTAAACAGAGAAGGTTTCTCTGCTTAAAGGAGAAATATTGCATATTATGTTTTGTGCTTCTGTGCCAGCCCAAGGCAACCAGAGCCCTTTAGCAGTAAAGATCTGTATCTCACATACCAAACCTTACGGAAGAGTTGTGGGAGGAAGCCCTGAAACAGATACCAGACTTAACAATATCTATCAAAGACAGATATATTCAAATAAAATTTCTAAACCGGGTATATCTCACTCCGTACAGGATCTCCAAAATATTCCCCCAGGCATCTGATCCATGTGTAAAATGTGAAAGGGATATTGGTTCTTATATGCATGTGTTTTGGCACTGCCCATCAATCCAGTCCTTCTGGAGAGATATTGCGTATTACATATCAGATGTTCTAGAGTTACCAAGAATATTGTCACCTCTGATTTGCCTACTTGGGAGTACAGGAAGATATGGACATTAATAACCACACCAGACTATGTTACCTTCAACTTCTTTATTATGCTAAAAAAGCTATTCTTCTTAATTGGAAAGCAACAGCCCCACAATGATACAATTCTGGTGCAACCAGAACAACTCCCTGTCAAACCAAAAACTAGGGATGCACCAAATCCACTATTTTGGATTCGGTCCGAACCCCCGAATCCTTCGTGAAAGATTCGGCCGAATACCGAACCCTAATTTGCATATGCAAATTAGGGGTTGAAAGGGGAAAATATTTTTTACTTCCTTGTTTTGTGACAAAAAGTCACGCGATTTCCCTCCCTGCCCCTAATTTGCATATGCAAATTAGGATTCGGTTCAGCCGGGCAGAAGGATCCGGCCGCATCCGAATCCTGCTGAAAAAGGCCGAATCCTGGATTCGGTGCATCCCTACCAAAAACTGACATATCTTGCCAGGAGTTGCCTGCAGAAATTTGATGCAGTCTGGGGTACTTGGGTATCATTCCATGATGCAAAAACAAACTCCACGGAATGTTCACAAAGTTGACATGTGAACTGTTTGAACCCTTTCTCCTCCTCTCTCCGCTCCAAACTCTCCCTTCTCGCCTTTCCTCTTCTTTACAACAAGTGTTAGGAAGGTCTCTCAGAGCAGGGCACAAAACAGGAGAGGTTACCTGTCTGTGTTAGGGACTCCCAAAGGGTTGGGGGTGCTGCCTGCCACTGCAAAGAGCAGATGGAGACATGAACAGGTGATTGAGATTGAGTCTAAAGTGATTGAGGTACTGCCAGAAGATGAGCCAGGCCAGAGGCTTGTGAATTTGTATCTCTGGAGGGGAGAGTCAGAAGAATTATTCCAGAATGTGGAAGCCACCCTGTATTGCGAGAACCCCAGTGTGGGGAAAAGTTTTAAATGCGTGCTGTCAAAACGCTAATAATGAACTCTGTTCCAGTGACTTTATGATGGGCAAAGTTTGCCTAAATAAGTTTTTGCCTGAAGACGCTGTATCTCTGTCTTTATGCTCCTGATCCTCTGCTTACCTGCCTACCATAGCTAATTTCCCCCAAAAATTGCATGTACAAGAAGCCAGCTTGTCACAGTGTGCACAGCAACCTCTACCCTAATTCTTTATGGTCTAATTAAGGAAAATAAATAGAAAATGCAGATGTCTATAAATATGGATAGCAGCCTGCAGTCTCCTATTCATCAATGATTTAGAATATTGTGAAATGATACGAGGTACCTGGAAGGCAAGGTCATGGTACTTCTGCTTCTCCTTCGGTCCTAGTGCATACCACCATTCTCCCAGGATTTTGCTGACTGTACGGTTGTCCTGGTTTGGGTGGCGCTGATGTACAAGCGCCCGATGCCGCTTGCTGAAGATCATAAAGGCATTCATTGGGCGTCGGATGTGATCCTTCTCCCGCTGCTAGAACACAAAAGAATAGGTAAAAAGATGTGACAGACACTGGAAATCTATAAAGACAGTGGGGGTTACTTATCAACACTGGGCAAATTTGCCCATGGGCAGTTACCCTTGGCAACCAATCAAATTGTTGCATTCATTGTTCTACTTGTAGTAGCCTGAAAAAAGCCAATCCCCGATTGGTTACTATTGATTACTGTCCATGGGCAAATGGGCCCCAGTGTTGTGCCATCTAATTGTAGCCATCACCCCTTCGGTTGAGAATGGAATACTAAAAGTTTTAGTTGAACTATGACAGGTTGACCATCCCAGATCCAGAATATGAAGAACTCCCTTACTTTATTGGGGCTGCGCCCATCTTTCTCCGAAGAAGAGTCTCTTTCCTTGGGCAGTGCACTTAGTGACTGTGTCCGACGTTTCCCACCAAGCATAGGTAGCTGCAAATCTGGTGGCCCAATCGGAAAGAATCTGAGACGTAGAGATAAGAGATTATTTAGATGGGAATGCAAGATCATTTCATAACGACTAAAGGAACAGTTCAGTGTGAAAATAAAAACTGGGTAAACAGATAGACTGTGAAAAATAAAAAAAATGTTTCTGATATAGTTAGTTAGCCAAAAATGTAATGTATAAAGGCTGGAGTGACTGGATGTCTCACATGATAGCCAGAACAAATAGTGTTAGTCTATAGCCTCAAACCATTTCCCCCTAAACCTTGTGCTGTGATCTTTTTAGATGATACTGTGCCAACTGGAAACGCCTGCAGCCATTACAAGCCTTTCCCATGATAGTGAATGGGAATTGTGCCACCTGGGCACAGAAAGAGAACATGAATATCATGAACATAAATACTCCTCACTTGCTTTTATGTATAGTAAGCATCATGAATCCCATGCATGCAGAAACAAAGAAGTAGCAGCATATGGGTGTGGCGTTGGTCATAGTGATGTATTAGTGCATTCTAGGACTGCCCACAATCCACTTCTTCAAGTATTATGTCATCAAGCTGTTACTCACGCATCATCATGGTCACTCTCGGTTTCACTGTCTCCTCTGTGGTCCCCTGTTGTTCCCTGGGTCAAGCTCTCTTGGTGCTGTGACTGCTTAGCAGGCTCCTCAGTAGGCGGCGGAGCAACAATGTCAGTGTGGGGAACGGTACATCTCTCATCCTCAAAGCTTGCCACTGGCACGGTCTCATGTGCAACTGATGCAGATTCTGGGGGTTCTGCAGAGGCCAGATAGAAGTCTAGATGACTACTGACTGTAGATGAGCTGGTGCAAAGAATAACCAGAATAGACTTACCTTTACTCTGATTTGAGGCTCCAGGATGATTGACAGGTTGCTGAGCCTCTGAGGGCTGGACGGATGAATCTGGCTGACTTGGAGCCAGAAAAGGAACCAATGAGTGCCAGGGAAACACTGCCACAGATCTCGGCTCCACGTTTGTCCATACTGAAAGGGAAACATAGCAGAAGAACAATCAGTCAAGCAATAAAGAAAAGCATTCGTACAGTTATACATTTTTTGCTTTGCATTCTCATTCATAGACAATTCTGCATATTTCACATATTCTGTCTACCCATGCATTGTTCTCCATGTAAAGTGAACGTTGCATAATAGCTGTATAGTCATTTGCTGACTGATGAACTTAATCTATTGCTGGGAAACAAATCATTTTGGCTCTGAGGGGGGGGGGGGGGGGGTGCCAGGCTGTCTTCTAAGAGAACAAGTCCTTAAATAACCTAACCCAGAAAAATGAAGTGAAAACACGTTTAGAGATAATAGTCCTTCCAGGTTGCATTATGATGAAAGGGGGAGAGAAAACAGAGGTGAACATTTGAAGATATTGAGTGCAGGCCTGGACTGGCAATCTGTGGGTTCCGGCAAAGAGATGCCACAGAGAGTGAATATACCTGTATGTATATATATTATATTCTATCTCTGATAGAACTGGCACCCATTAATATGGCATAACAATATTTTCTGAACAGGCAGATGGTCCAGTAGCCAATAATATATTGCTCGTCTATCCCATCATGGGTCCCTGTACTACTTATTTTACTCTGGTTTCCCCCCCAAGGACCCCCAGTTATTATTTTACCAGTCACCTGAGTCACCTGGGAGTTGGGAACTGGTAAGTAGGATGGTGCCTATGTGATGCCTTGTGGCACCACATAAATTGCATATCCGATCACTGGCCACAACCTGTTACTCCCAAAACACATCCATGATCTGCTTATACCCTGCCCACTACCCCACATCCCTGCCCCTTACTGTCCTGCAAATTGGGCCTTTGAGTCTTACTGGGTACCCTTTGCTATAGGGCCCACTGACTGGACTCCCCCCTGATGGCACCCGGGGGCAGCATATTCAAATCAGCATGATTTGGCCACTATGTAGGATGTGTCAGCTTGACCAACCAAAAGTTGTTTTCTTAGACAATAGAACCGAGTGAGTCATCCATGACTTTGCCAAAACCCCAAGAACGGTATAGAGATGTGCATGGAAATCAGCCAGAAATGACACATATTTTCCTTTTGACTGTGCCTTTTGACTATTCTCTTGCTAAGGCACTGATACGGGTTATAATGGGGGTCAATTTACTACTACTGCTACAGAAATCCTGAACTCTTCTCAATCAAAATTGTTAGTACCGTAACCTGGTCATACACTGGATACCCAGGCAGGTCTTAGAGCAATTGACAAATGGATAGTACTTATAGAATCTGGCCATTCACAGGCAGACTAAATACACTGCAATAAGATATCAGGATGGTCTGTTGAAACTGCATCTCCCCAAATGCAATCCATGCCCAACTGGTCAGGTCGTTATCAGCCATACAGTTCTATCAAATCAGGGCAAGTACAACCAACTTAAAAGCACTAGTCAGATGTGCGTACATCAAAATGTTGCTGAACTACAACAATCATGTTAACTCGGAAATTGTGTCAGTGCCATTACACATCTGGTTGCTAGGGTCCAAATTGCCACAGCAACCATACACTGATTTGAATAAGAGACTTGAATATGGATAGGAGAGGGCCTAAATAGGAAGATGAGTAATAAAAAGCAGCTTAAATTGTAGCCTTACAGCGCATTTGTTTTTAGATGAGGTCAGTGACCCCCATTTGAAAGCTGTAAAGAGTTAGAAGAAAAAATACAAATAATTCAAAAACTATAACCAATAAGACCAACTGAAAAGTTTCTTAGGATTAGTTATTCTATAACATACTAAAAGTTAATTTAAAGGTGAACCATCCCTTTAATTTAGAATTTTTATGAATGTTAATGTTATGGCTGGTGGAATGCTTTGCTTGCGCTTGTATGAGTGCAGTTGCCTATACCGGCAAAGGAACGGCACAAGCTGTAGAAGCAGGAAGTGCTCTATTGTTCTTGTTCCTGTTTTGTCAGACTTGCACTGACCACGGGACAACCTCAAAGGGGTCCGCTCTACAGAAAAAAAACGCTCACATTCAGTGGATACACTACAACACCTACATAAAAAAAAAAAACATACTCTAAGGGTAACGACGCATGAGGCAACTTTGTATTGTTCAAAAATGCAGCATGGTTCATGGCACCCCCCAAAATCATTTAAGCATAAAACATAACCGATCATTGTAGAATAACTCACCAAAGTAGACTTAGTGGCCCAGGTGCTCCTGCCCCAGGTCTGCAGCTCAAGAGAGCAGACAATCCGTATGCAGACAAGCAAATGTTGGTGCAGGGCAACATATAGATCAAACCAAAAACTGATAGCTAAAAATAGAAAAACCTTTATCTATACAATTATCTCATCATGCCTATGATTAAGGGAATGTTTCCCAAAACGCGTAAGGCGATGCGGTTACCCTAATGTTGCAATAAACACCCTCAAACCTACCTGGAGTGCCGCCTGAATTGCTTATTTGTACTAAAAATAGAAAAACCTTTATTCTTACAATCATCTCTAGCCTAACGCGTTTTGTGTCACTAAGACACTTAATCATAGACCCATGATGAGATAATTGTATAGATAAAGGTTTTTCTATTTTTAGATATCAGTTTTTCTATTTTTAGCCAACATTTATTTGTCTGCTCGTGGCACCCCCCAACAGCCAAAGACAGACTTACATACACTGGACAGGGGGTACACATACACATTTAACATCTGACACAAATACTAAAGCTGTCAATACAAGATGACACACTGAGCTTGAGATATACTCCCAGCAGCAGGTGGGCGTGTATTGGGCATGTAATGGGCACAGTGGGGTAGCATCTTCCGGAACCCCGCTGTCAAAAGCTGCCATCCCTGCAGGGATAATAGACTAGATGCAGGTTAGGCTTCATACACATGGCAGTCAGGACATGTGTGTTTATAGAGCGAGACTACACATCCATGGCTCAGTAATGTTGCAACCAGGACTGCCCATAATACAGAGTGACTTATAGGAACCAAGAAGTTAAAGTGTTTTATAGTAATTATATTATCATGTACTGTTGCCCTGCACTGGTGAAACTGAAGCAAACACTACTATAGTTCATATAAACAATAGTAGCAATGGTGGAAATTGAAAAAAGGTTATATTGACAGGTTAAATAGTGGATAACAGATAACACCATTATGTTCTATAGAGTGTATCTGCTGTGTAACTTGAGCCTTTTCTCCTTTGAATGGCTGCCCCCATTGCTAAACAGCAGCTGATTTATATAAACAATAGTAGTGTTTCTGAAACAAACACACCAGTTTTACCAGTGCAGGGGCGAAATACCAGTTTTACCAGTGCAGGGGAGATATATTTTTATTACTTTAAATTATGGATGCACCAATCCAGGATTCGGTTCAGGATTTGGCCTTTTTTAGCAGGATTCGGATTTGGTCGAATCCTTCTTCCCAGCGGAACCAAATCCTAATTCGCATATGCAAATTAGGGGTGGGGAGGAAAATCACGTGACTTTTTGTCACAAAACAAGGAAGTAAAAAAAGTTTTCCCCTTCCCACCCCTAATTTACATATGCAATTCGGTTCGCTAATCGGCCAAATCTTTCAAGAAGGATTCGGGGGTTCGGCAGAATCCAAAATAGTGGATTCAGTGCATCTCTACTTTAAAACACTTATATTTTGATGTTCCTGTTCCTTTAAAGTTACAAATAAAAGGAGCTTATAATGGTTAAATAGCATTTCAGCATTTTCCCTGCCTTTAATAGCACCACATCTAGGCCACCTGCCTTCTGGGGGCTTTGTAAATAAGGCCACCATATCTTTAGAATCACAACAGTTAGGCCACCCTGCCTTCTGGTAACAGAACAACAAGGCAAGTCCACCCACTATCAAGCAAGGAAATTGCAGCTGTTTCATTAGACTATGAGGGTGGGGTTAAAATAAATAACTAACTAAATAAATAAAATTTCATAGGTTCCCTTTAAAAGGAAGCCATATATATGGATCATTTCTTAACAATGAAAATCAGTCTGTTTTAGTGATGGAACTTTGTTAAACCTGCACCTACCCTACCTCCCAGATGGGGAGGGCATTGTGGTTGCACCACTGGAGGTGCCCAACATCAGGGAGAGCCCAACATCAGTGGAAAAGCTGGAGCACTGGGGAAAAATTAGACCTGTCATCTAATTTACCAGCCCGAATCTGCCCAGACTGTGGGTTTCTTCCCTTCTTTAGACCAATGGCACACACAGCAGTTTTTGGGTGGATAATTCAACTGGCATCAGTGATCTCCTCCCACAGCCCCACTGAGTTCAATAGGAAATGTGTGAAAGTGCACGGATGAGCTCTATTTTGGCCAAAAGCTCTCACCAGAGCATTTTGGGCTAAAAATAATCACACCCTGCCTCTGTGAGTTTTCCATTCAAGTCAATGGGGCTGTGGGGTGCAATCGTGTTTATGTTTAAAGGAAAACTATATCCCCAAAACTAACACTTGAGCAACAGAACGTTTATATCAAAGAATCTTACCAAACTGGAATATATATTTCAGTAAATATTGCCCTTTTACAACTCTTGCCTTGAGCCACCATTTCGTGATGGTCTGTGTGCTGCCTCAGAGATCACCTGACCAGAAATACTGCAGCTCTAACTGTAACAGGAAGAAGTGTGGAAGCAAAAAACAGAACTCTGGCTTTTAATTGGCTCATGAGACCTAACATGTATGGTTTGTTTGTGTGCAACATGAATCTTAGGATCCCAGGGGGTGGCACTTGTTTTTTAAAATGGTAATTTTCTATTTATGATTACCCAATGGCACATACTGCTAAAAAAAAGTATATTATTATGAAAATGGTTTATTCACATGAATCAGGGTTTTACAAATGATTTTATGCAATATATATTTTTATATGTGTATGGTTTTCCTTTGAGAGATTTTTGATTTAATTGCTAACCCTACTAGTGACACTCAATGTAGAGTCAAGCGTATTGGCCATGTTTTAAAGAAAATACATAGGATAAGTATGCCTTTTTCTCTGCCTTTGTGTCTCCAGAAATATATTACCCCCCACAATCCATACCATTGCTGTTGCATTTGCTGCGACTGCTTCATGAGTCATGCTTTCTTACCAGAACGTCTACAATTACATCCTCAATGCATACAGTAAATGACTATGGACAGGAAGTAGATACAGTCACATGATTTCCAGGAACAGGTTTTTGCATATATTCAGAAGTGACATTGTCACTGTTTATACAAATAGAGTCATTTGCTTATCGTGCTCTTTTTAACTATGTGATCAGAATTGTTTGCAGAACCTGGTTTCTCCCTGTTCAGGTTTTTATACAACCAAAACTTGCCTCCAAGCCTGGAAATCAAAAATAAGCTCCTGCTTTGAGGCCACTGGGAGCAACATCCAAGGGGTTGGGGAGCAACATGTTACTCACAAGCTACTGGTTGGGGATCATTGGTATACACCAACCTCAGACGGAACCACACAGCTCGACAGCGCCTCTGAATGGCACATTACAGTCTATCATCCATCCTCATCTCAGTTGGGGTAACTCAAGACTCCATATGTACACAACTTCTATTCTAAACTGATCAGCTCCTTTGGGTTTCAGATGAAACTATTTTTTCATGACTTGTGACTTGTCAAAAAGCAATCTCTTAATTTCATTATGACTACAACTTAACCAAATTAATTTGCATTCTCTCTACCTTCTACGTCCATTCTTTTGGTTTGCCATAAACACCAGTATAGATAACCACATATTCCCACTTCCCAAAATGACCTGCATTTAAAACATTTCCCGTATCTGACCCTGCCCACACACGAAACAGCCAAAATACTCATCCATGCTCTCATCATGCTCAGAGACCTAAGAGAGTATACATTTTCCTAAATATAACCTTCACTCTGCACATGCCCTCCTTTTTTTCTCCACACTGATAGCTTTTTCACACCTTTAGGGCAGGGGCACTCAGGCAGATTCGGGGAGATTTAGTCACCTGGCGACTAATCGCCTCTTCTTCGGGGCGATAATCTCCCAGAACTGCCTTCCGACCTGCTATAATGAGAAAACACCAGCGCAATGGCAATCTTGGCACTTCGATTTCTGAAGCCGCCCGAAGTTGCCTCACGAGTAAACTTCGGGCGACTTCAGAAATTGAAGTGCCGCGAGTGCATTGCCGCAGACGATTTTTTATTTCAGCAGGCAGAAGGCGGTTCGGGGAGATTGTTGCCCCGAAGAAGAGGTGATTAGTCGCCAGGCGACTAAATCTCCCCGAATCTGCCCATGTGCCCCTGACCTTACATGGACTTTCCCTATGCTGCACCCATCTTCTGGATTTCCCTTCCCTGTTCTACTTCACATTCCCCCAACCTACAGGCCTTTAAGTCTTCACTTAAAGCTCACCTCTTCATTCAGGCATATTATCTAATTCTACCCCCCAAAAAACTGACCAGCTTTATTAACATCCTCTTCTCTTTCACTGATTAATGGCTTAGCCATTGTTACTACACAAATGCCAACAGGTAGACAGGGTGCTTATTTTTTAATTAACGTAGAAGCAATAATACAAGTATGGGACCAGTTATCCAGAATGCTAGGGACCTGGGGTTTTCCGGATAATGGATTTTTCTGTAATTTGGATGTTCATACCTTAAGTCTACTAGAAAACCATGTAAATAAACCCAATTGCCTCCAATAAGGATTAATGAGACCTTATTTGGGATCAAGTACAAGGAAAAAGGAAATCATTTCTAAAAATTTGGATTATTAATGGAAGATGTCCTTTCCGTAATTTGGAGCTTTCTGGATAATGGGTTTCCGGATAACGGATCCTATACCTGTTCTTTGAGCTAAAGACTTAATTTTGCCACGGTTTAATTCAAAATCCCAAATTTTTCAACAACCCATTCTATGATCCTATAAGACCAAAGTTGATTTGTCAAATATAAACAAAATCATGTGCTGAAGCACCTTGTCCATAGATAAGGAAATGAAAGAAGATGATCTGTTTGCTATTTCTTGTGAGACGCAGTTGTTCTGCATTTAACCATCCCTATCGATGGCCAGTTTTATGGTATCTGGAGCACTGGTCAATCAGTTGGATACCTCTTAGGTTATGGACATCTTAAGGCTATGCACTCATGGGCACACTCTTTATTCCTCTGCTCTTCCATGTTCAGTAAGAAAGAATAACCATCCTTAATACATAAGGAGCTGATCCCTCACCCCATTTTACGGTTTTGTTTTCTGGTGCTCTAGACAGCAGAAGCCAAATACATTTTAAAAACACATTACAAAATCCCCTGTTCTGTACAATGAAGAAACACAGGCCCCTCTTGCTGGGGTTGCTAGACCAGCCCAAAAAAAAAAAAAACACTATGGTGCTGACTAGCACAAGGCTTTTATTTGGCAGAGGTGACGGATAGTGAGAACACATTGGTACAGATTAAACCATTTACAACCAGGGGTTGGGCCAAGACAGAGAGGAGAATGTGGCAGGGAGGGGGGAGGCCGGCCTGGTGCATTATCCAAAACCCGCCCACTCGCTCCCAATGTTGCAGCTCACAAATCTACACACACAGCTCATGATTATATGACAGAAAGCGAAGCAAGACGCACATATCTATCACAAGATTTGCCATTCACATCTCTGGTAACGATGTGGCCTTCGGCATACACAAGCATTGCAGCTAATCAGGCCACCCACCAACCCAACATCTCCCATCACAGAGAGGAGCTCCAAATCAAAGCACGTCAAAGTTGGGGCAACCTCCAGGGGTCATACATGTAATGGGGGTGCCACAGAAAGTGTCAGGGGGCTCAATAAAACACCAGAATTTACCCTGGCTACAGTTAAAGCACCCATAGTCGCCTGTGGGAAGGGACTATCGTCCAATCAGTGTTACACAAACCACTTTCCCTTCCCACCCCTAATTTGCATATTCAAATTAGGATTTGGATTCGGTTCGGTATCCAGACGAATCTTTCGTGAAGGATTCGGCCGAATCCAAAATAGTGGATTCGGTGCATTCCTAAAGTACAACTCCCAGCAGCCACCAACAGCTGCTTGCTGTCAATGTAGGGAGGCTGAGTGATAATTTAACAACTAAAGTTCCATCTAAAGCAATAAAGAATGAGGCACCAACAAGTCTGCTTTGTCCCAGCCACCACTTAAAATGGCTCTGGCGCTACAGAGATTGCTGCTATGCCCTGCATTATTCATGATTTAGGAGATAAGGGAAAGCTAAGAGCACCAAATGCCGAAAAAAATTGACCGCATTATATCTTACTATGGCATCCATAAGCCAACAAGGAGGTGGAATCGATGCCCAGTGAAGTCATTACTAGGTGTGCCAAGTTGCACATCACAACCTTGCTACCATCAACATGAGACCTAGCCCTGAGGGGCACTTATTAGAATATTTTATGGAGAAGTGCCATCTTGCCATTGGCCTGGTGTGAAGCTCCCTGGCTGCAGATGCCTAGGTTTCCTTGGCTCAGGTGGGGAGAATGTTATAGCACACGCGCTGCCCAGGGAATCCTTGTTATTATAGTACAAACAGAATAGAGCACTAACCGAACATGCTGAGTCCGCGGGGAGGAGCTGGGCGCTCAGATGATGAGAACATGTTGACCACAAGCACCTTCCTCTACAAACTGGTCACGGTGCCCTGCTGAACGGCTAATGATTCCTTACGCCAGCCATTCCCTGGCACCGCCAGCAGTGTGGGCTGTCTCTCAAGCTCTTTCAGACTTTTTTCCAATACATCCAATGCCCAGTTTAAGAGTTTAGGACAGTCGCTTAGCAGTTCTCCAGTACAGACAATTTCCAAGCTCCGGCAGATGCCAAGTGGGGCTTTCACAGAAGACAAGGAACAAGTCCCGGCTATGTCAGTGAGTTGTAATGGGCAGTTAGGTTGATGATGTGCCATGCAAGCTGGCAGTGCTTCTGTGAGATTCCCTTAGATGCCCTCTCTGATGTGGTACCACGAGGAGCGGAGCAGAAAAACAATAACAAACACTAGTAAAAGCGGTGAGGAGGGGAGGGCGCAGGATGTGTCGGAGGATGGGCCGCTACATTCATATGACAGCAACTCCCAGTGCCCAGATTGAAGAAGCAGCAGCAGCAGCAGTGAGGGGGGCTACCCCTGTACCAGGCATCTTCTTTGGGTGGCACTCACATGCCCTGTGTCCCAGATGCTCGTCTCCAGGTAAGATGAGGCAGGATACAGTCTGTGGTACTGAGGGATCTGGCACTACGCTGCAGTTTCTGTCTGTGAGGTAGGTTTGTATTTTATGCAGCTTGCCCCCTCCTCCTTCTCAGCTCTTGGCTGTGGGTGTGTGCTGGGCCCTGCCTCAGGATATCAACTTGGGAGAGCTCCTCTGCTCTGAAGCCTGTCCCCTCGATTCCCTCTGGCCTGTAACATGGTATCAAGCACCATTCACTCTCCTCCTCTGAGCCGAGAGCTGGAGCTATAGGAGGGGGCACAGGAGGGAAGCCTTGTGTATTCCCCCCTCCTTACGCATGCCCATTTACCGCTCTGCTCTGCTATTGGCCGGCCACACCATATCATTCACATGCAAATCAGGCTTCTCACTCACTCTGCCGTGCCATTGGCTGGCACAGGAATGTCAGTCATATGCAAATAACAGGCTGCATCCTTTGTGCGCTGCTATTGGCTAAGCCTTGCAGAACTCCCCCTAACAGAATGGTAATCAGCTGATGTCACTGAGCCCTGGGGTGGGGATTGGTGGGAAAGCAGCGGGGCTGGTTCTAGCTGAGGAAGCAGGTCAGATTGCAGTGACTGGAGGGGGGGAGCCCACTGGGTCCTGTGACATAGGGCAGGAGGAGGAGGGAAGAGAACAGCTAGTGATGGGGGAGGGGTGCACACACTGTCCTGCTACAACCTCCTCACAGCTCTCACATACTACTGGGGAGGGGGAGGCATGGGGATATTAGATCACAGATCACACAATGACCTGGGGGGGGGGGGAATTAGATCACAGAATGATTGAAGGGAGGGGGGGGGAACCAGAGGCCCTTAATTAAAGGAATTCTGTCATGATTTTTATGATGTATTGTTTATTTCTAAATGACACTGTTTACCCTGCAAATAATAAATTCTACAATATACAATTTCATTCCTGAACCGAGTGTATTTTTTTTTAGTTGTAATATTGGTGTGTACGCAGCCATCTCAGGTCATTTTGCCTGGTCATGTGCTTTGCGACAAATCTGCTTTTCTTCAGGGCGACTAATCTCCCCGAACTGCCTCCCCTGCCTTCCCACTGGCTAAAATGTAAATCGCCGGCGGGATGGCACTCGGCACAATTATTTTTCCAAAGTTGCCGGGCGTTTTCCGCAGTTGCCTTTGGAAAACGAATTGCCACGAGTGCCTCCCGCCACAGGGGAGGCAGTTCCAGGAGATTCAGGCCCAGATTTGTGGCTAGGCCACAAAGGCCTGGGCCTATGGTGGTAATATTTTAGGGACGGCATGCTGCCCCCGCCGCATCCTATGGAGCACTAGGGGACTCAGAGCTCCCCAGTGCTCTGGTGCTAGAGAGCGCGTGTGCTTGCTCGCACGAGCGTGCTGAGGAGTGGTTGCATGCGGCAAGTGTTCAGCACTAGGACCATGCGGCCCGGGGGCGTGCGTGTGCAAATGCCAGCCTTGGGAAGATTAGTTGCCCCAAAGAAGAGTTTACTCGCCAGGCGACTAATCTCCCTGTATCTGCCTGTGTGCCCTTACCCTTAGGTTAAGGTGACTAAATCTCCCCAAATCGCCCAGTGTGACCTTACCCTTAGGATGGAACTGGCTTTTTCTATGGAGTGCTGTTCTTAGATCCACCAGGCAGCTGTTATCTTGTGTTAGGGAGCTGCTATCTGGTTACCTTCTCATTGTTCTGTTGTTAGGCTGTTGGGGGGGGGGGGTGATATCACTCCAACTTGCAGTACAGCAGTAAAGAGTGACTGAAGTTAATCAGAGCACGAGTCACATGACTGGGGGCAGCTGGGAAACTGACAATATGTCTAGCCCTATGCCAGATTTCAAAACTAAATATTAAAAAAATCTGTTTGCTCTTTTAAGAAACGGATTTCAGTGCAGAATTCTGCTGGAACAGCACTATTACCTGATTTTTTTCCCATGACAGTATTCCTTTAACATAAACTAAACCATGGCATAAACCCTTTTCACCATAGCTAACACAGAGAACTGCAACACCCTGCACATTCCTGCCACAGTTGTCTGACTGCTGAGGGTTGAAGTTGAGCAACAGCCCTGGTGCCAAAGACTGCCTGTCCCAAATCTAAGGGGCTACAGTTAAATCCCCCCAATTCAGTAACTCAGGAATCTGTCAGCTCATATCATTCCCCCCTCCCCAAACATAATCCCTTTTCACTGGAAACACTGGGTTGGTTAAAGCTATTGTGCACCTCTCCAGTCAGCAGTGCTGTGAGCGAGTCTTTAGGGTCGTGGCAGTACTCGTCTATGTCTGGATCTGCTCTGTCACAGCCCATACGCCTCCCCAAAATGCTTTCCCAACAGCAATAAAGTAAATGACTGGAGGAAAAACATACAAACTTTATTGCCTGTGGGAAAGAATTTTGGGGAGACTTGTTGCCCACGAGATTCAAACACACGCAACAAATCTCCCCGAGCGTCAGGACCCTAAAGCTGGCCATAGATGTTGAGATTTTTAAAAGATCAGATCCTGATCGTGAGACCACGATCTTCTCAGAACGATCGTACGATCGTACGAATCTACCATCAACTAAAAAGACCAATTTACCAGGAAAACAAAGGGGAGCTGCCTGCTTGGCCCTGCAAACATAGAGACATTGCACTGGGACCGACAAAGATTTTTTGACCTGGCCAATCAATTTCCCGACAGATGTCGGCCGAAAAATCGTAAGATGTACGATCGTTCGAATACCACTAACCGCACGATAATTTCGAAGGATTGGTCGGGCTTCCCTAAAATCGGTCGTTCGGCAAGAAGAATCGTCGCGTCTATGGGGAGCTTTAGACGTTTATGAGACTATTGCTCCGAAGTTAATTCTCGACTCTAAAGGTTGCCTATTTCTACTCTATATTATTGGTCTTCTAGAAATATTCCCTAAACATTTCAACTTTTTGAGACAAAACCAAAGCTCACAATCCAGCCCTTGCAGCACTTGTTCTCCCAGACAAGGGATGATAGGAGTTGTATTAAACAATGATTATATAAAGTACTTAGGAGTAAGCCACCTGATACATGTGCAAATACTGCCCTCAATCAAAATGGTAATACAAATAGTAGGCAGTGGCCTACATGAAAAATTTATTTGGTGTCCCAAAAAAATCATACATTTATCCAAAATTAAAAATTGGACCAAACCAAAAGGATAACTAATGATATAAATGTGTTATGAGGGCGGGAGTTGATGAAAATGGGCAATCTAGAAACATGAATGGGGGGGAGTGGCCTCCTACCAGTTCCCCCTCTTTTTGTCCCCCCACTGCCATAGAACTTCAAATTCCCCCCTTTGGATACATTTTATGGATTCCCAGAGGATTGCCACACCAGAAGCGTAAAACTGATCATGCCACATTATTTCCCATGGGAAGAGTGCTGCAATTAGTGGGCAGTGTGCCTTTTCCTATAGAGAATAATGAAACCTGTTTTTAGCATAACAACTCATTCATGTGGCTTAACATGGCTTGTGGATTTACTTCTATTAATCAGTACAAGATTACCACGCTTGCACACCCTGGCTCTCCACGATAAGATGACCCGGTGCACTGTGATGGAGGCCTCGGCAACCTCAACAATACGAATACAGGAAGAATTCACTGGCACACAAGGGTTCTTTCAAGCAGGTACAAGCCCTTGCTATATTTTATTTGCAGAGGTGCAGAGGTGCAACGTTTCGGGGTAAACCCCTTTATCAAGCATCATGCTTGATAAAGGGGTTTACCCCAAAACGTTGCACCTCTGCAAATAAAATATAGCAAGGGCTTGTACCTGCTTGAAAGAACCCTTGTGTATAATTGCATATCCAAAGAGAAATTGCCCCTGAAATAGACACTCCCTAACCTACTGTCACCAAGTTATTCAGCCCATATAATGGCACGTACATATGAGAGGTTTTAAAGGAGAACTAACCCCTAAAAATGAAAAGTGCTAAAAATGCCATGTTTTATATACTGCACTTATTGCACCAGCCTAAAGTTTCAGCTTGTCAATAGCAGCAATGATCCAGGACTTCACACTTGTCACAGGGGGTCACCATCTTGGAAAGTGTCTGTGACACTCACATGCTCAGTGGGCTCTGAGCAGCTGTTGAGAAGCTAAGCTTAGGGCTCGTCACTAATTATCCAGCAGAAAATGAGGTTTGTCTGTAATATAAGATGATGCTACAGGGCCAATTATTAAATGCTGATGCTAATTGCACTGATTTCTGTGCTGCCATGTAGTAATTATATGTATTAATTACTAATCAGCCTTATAGTGTGACATTTCTATTCTATGTGTACTGTATATTGTGAGTAGGTCCCTAAGCTCAGTAAGTGACAGCAGCACAGAGCATGTGCAGTGAATCAGCAGAAAAGAAGATGGGGAGCTACTGGGGCATCTTTGGAGATACAGATCTTCCTTACTAGAGGGCTTTGGTTGCCTGGGGCTGGTACAGAAGCTCAAAACATAATATACACCATTTCTAGCTACTTCTTTATTTTAACTTTCCTTGTCCTTTAAGTATCAGTTTGCCATGCAACTCTAATGCATCCCACTGCATCGCACCGCAAGTGTTAACAAAACCGTGATTTTTTTTTTCCTGTATTCCCAAAGGCACAGACCCACAGCGAAGAATGAATTAATAATGACTGTTCCAAGCGGTAGAACTGGCATTGCATGGCAATCTCACGTTCATATGCCCATTTCTGAAAAGAAGCTATTTCTGTATTGCATTTCAGTACCACAAGGGTTAACAGCAGAGGCTACAGCCAAAGATTTCTGTTTACACCTCTAGCCTCTGTAGGGACTTCCTTTCAGCACTCGCCTTACCTTAAATGGGCGTTAACCCCTTACTGTCCCCAAAGGATCAGTTATGTACAGCACAATAGTGATTAACTCTTTACTGTCCCCAGAGGCCCAGTTTCATATTAAACAAACGAGATTATTATGGTCATGGTACACAGGAGATTAGTAGCCAATGGAAGATTTATCATTTGGCGACTAATCTCCCCGTGTTCCACCACCCTTACTATTCCCAGAGGCCTAGTTTCATAGTGCAGAATGGCAATTAACAGTTTACTGCCCCCAAAGGCCCAGTTACACACTACACAAATATGAGCTACAAATATCTGTGAATGTTGTGTGCTTGATTGATTAGTCTGCCCTGAATGTCTGTACCCCTAAGAACTCACATGAACACTGAAAGAAGACAAAATTAATCAAGGCCAACTTTTCTGGACCCTCTGGACAGATTGAAATTGATAAAGACTTTTTGTGTGTTGCAATGCCAAAAAAAAACCTGAGTCCAAGGGCTGTAAATCCATAGCCCGCATGGCTAACAGGCAATTAGGGAGATAGCACACAGAGCACTTTATAAACTTGTTACATGAAAGTCTAATTCTTAGCAACTTTTCAGTCTTTAGTTATTTTATTTTATTATTTGCCATTCCTGCCTTCAGATGGGCTTTACTGAACCTACCAGCCTCTCATTTCTCTTCCAGTCGCTCATTCAAACCACTGCCTGATTGCTGGGGTAAACTGCACCCTAGCAACAACATCATTGGTTTTATTACAAACTGGAGAGCTGCTGAATAAAAAAAAAAGCTAAATAATAACAAAAAAATAAATATGAAGACCAACTGCAAATAGTCTCAGAATCCTCAGAGTCTGTCTGCATCATACTAAAAGTTCATTTAACACCGAACTGCCCCATCTATTTAAATTCTGCATGTATGTTGTATACTGCAGGCGGAACTGGTTTCCAGGCAGTCATGTAACTCATAATTAATTGCTAATAAGACATTTAGGGGCACATTTACTATAAGCTCGAGTGAAGGATTCGAATATAAAAAACTTTGAATTTCGAAGTATTTTTTTGGGTACTTCGACCATCGAATAGGCTACTACTACCTTCGACTCGAACGATTCGAACTAAAAATTGTTTGACTATTCGACCATTGGGCACACTGTAAACTACAATCTAAACAGGTATGGGATCCATTATCTGGAAACCCAGTATCCAGAAAGCTCCGAATTACGAAAAAGGCTGTCTCCCATAAACTCCATTTTATACAATTAATCCAGATTTTTAGAAACGTTTTCCTTGTTTCTGTAATAATAAAACAGTAGCTTGTACAAGATCCAGACTAAGATATGATTATTCCTTATTGGAAGCAAAACCATCCCACTGGGTTTATTTAATGTTTACATGATTTTCTAGTAGATCTAGGATAAGATTCAAATTATGGAAAGATCTGTTATCAGGAAAACCCCAGGTCCTGAGCACTGTACTGTATTTTACATTGTTTTATAGTAAAAGCATGTATAGGTTATGGGAAAAGTAGTGATGAACTTTCGTCAAACGCAGTGGGTTGCTGCAAAATACAGTAAGTGCTTTTATTGAACCCGATATTGAACAGGTTATGCTTTGCCTTTATACTTTGTCCATTCAGTATAAGCCACCCATTGGCCACTGTGAGATTTGCTGCAGTCTCTCTCGGGTCAGGGTGACACCGATCTCAGGCAACCCGACTCCATCGCCACAGCCTAATAGCCGTGCCAACGTAAAAGCCTAAATGAGGCTTTTAAAGGGGGGGGCGGGAGTATTCATAACATGCACTGATTACCTTAACTATTGGGTGGTCTGTATAACAGTGAAGGGTGTTTACAAAATACCTAAAGGGGAACTATCACAAAAGGGAAAAATTAATATTAGCTTCAGCACACTGAAAAAGAATTGTTCTATATAAAATCAATTAAATATTCTATACTATATACAGTATACCATTCCTCTCTCAGCATCTGTTTCTCTTCATTCTGTCTTCATTCAGGAGTTGGGTATCAGGTGAATGATCCAATATATCTTATAGGGGGCTCTGGTTGCCTAGAAGATGTTTTAGAGCTCACTCTATTAAAATCACCAGACATCATGTCTCTCTACATGCAGAATTTGTGCAAAAGGCAGTTATTTTGTTTGTTTTGATTTTGTTTGTATTGGTTATTTGAGTGAGCTCTAATACATCTGCTAGGAAAGGAAGCCTCCCTATAAGATATATTGGACCATTCAACTCCTGCATGAAGACAGAATGAAGAGAAACAGATGCTGAGAGAGGGATAGTGAAGATAAACTTGATTATTTCAGAAACAATGCAGAATTTTTAATTGATTATATTTATAAAGTGTCATACTTCAGTATGAGGAAACATTACATTTTCATTTTCTCGATAGTTCCCCTTCAAATTATGTCTAACCCTATACCCCACAGCTATTGTTTGAACTACTACTCCCAGTACCTCCTGAGAGTTTGGCTGACCTTGGGATATTGGAAATTGTATTTCAACACCATTTAAAGACTGGGTACCCCAAACATCCATTTCGTACACAGTAAAACACTGTCATTTAGAATTTTGCAAGGACAATTTCTGTCAAGGAGCCCCCACGCTGGCCTGCTGAGCATGCAGTTATGTATCTGTGCTGTGTTTAGGGCCCAAAGGATTAATATTATGCAGGCGAGTAATGGGCGAGTAGAATTGGGACCCAGCTGCACAATTTGTTCCACTTGCATCTAACGTGCCTGGCTGTAACTGCTGGATCATCAGAAAACCTGCTTCTTCCCAGTGTCTTGTGCAGCGTGTAACTTCTGTGCCAAACAGTTCAACTTCCCATAGATGCAGATATCTGGCCTAGAAATTGTGACAGGGCTGCATTAGAGGGATTGTTTACCTACCAAACACTTTTTCAGTTGTCTTTCAGTTGTTTCCAAATTGTTCTTCAGAAATAAAGAAACAAGTTTAAATCTAAGTTTAAAGGAGAATTCAACCCGTAAAATTAAATACCACTACCATACGTAGACCCTCCTCCCCCCAGCCTACCTGGTACCGGGGCAAATGCCCCTAACTTTTTACTTACCCCTCGGTGCAGATTCTTTCCCCAGGAGTTCACAGCCACCATCTTATTTTCTTCAATAAACGTCAGAAACAGACCCTAGTTTTTGGCACATGCGCAGTTGGCGTAATATAACAGTCTCGAACAATTGTGCATGCACAGAAAGTCATGAAAGTGTCATTTGCCGTGACTTTTGGAATTATTTGCGACGGCACATGTGCAGTTATTTGGGACAGGAATACTACTCCAACTGCGCATGCACCGAAAACGACGGTCTACTTCCGAAGTTTACAGAAGAAAATAAGATGGTGCAGTGAACTCCCGGGGAAAGAATCTGCACTGAGGGGTAAGTAAAAAGTTAAGGGCATATGCCCCCAGTACCAGGTAGGCTGGGGGGGGGGAGGTAGGGTTGCCACCCAGCTGGTATTTTTCATAATACCATTTATAAAAGCCCTTGCCCTGCCGGTGAAAACATACATTTTCTTGGCTTTGGCGATGTGACCCTGCCCCTTTTTCGGCACTACCCCATGGCCCTGCCTCTTTTTGCATCACGCTGCGTCGGGCTCTGCCCCTTTTTGCGTCACGGTAGGCCCCTTAACTCCCGCCTCCACCACTGGCCGGTAATTTTTTTTTTTCTTTAAAAGGTGGCAATCCTAGGAGGAGGGTCTACGTGGGTTTTTTTTATGTTACAGGTTGAATTCTCCTTAAGGGCAATGGCACACGCAGCTACTGGGGGAGATTAGTATCCCGTCAACAAATCGCCTCCTCTTGGGGCGACTAATCTCCCCTAAAAGCCTTCCCGCCAGCTAGAATGTAGCTGGCGGGAATGGCACTCAGAACGCTTCGAATTGTATCAATTCTAACCACTGCCTTTAATGATACTCAGGGATTCTGCTCAGCAGGGACAAAGATATGTATCAATTTAATGTATGCTCCCCCTCTCAGAGCTGCTTTAGAAGGAGAAAAATGACACTTAAGGGTTCAAGCACACGGGCAGATTCGGGAGATTTAGTCGCCTGCTGATTTATCGGCCTGTGTGCTAGCTCCCTTAAAGTTAACTGCCTTTTTTGATTTTTTTGATTATTTGTGCCCCTGAGGAAGACCCTTAAGGTTGAAACGCGTTGGGCTGACCAAATATACTTTTGTAATTTTTCTTTTTTTCTTTTCTGTAATAAATTAATTAATTTTTTTCAACTGGGTGTGCTATCCGTTACTTAGAATATTTAACATGTCCAAATCACACTTGGTCAAATAAAATGACCATCTGCAGTGTCCGCCCGGCCCACTGGGATACCAGGGATAAAAACTCCAACACGGACGATCTGCAACATAATGAACCACACTGGGAAGGTGCCGCATTCCCGACTCAGGATACACACAAGGCAAATACACAACATTGTATGCCAAAAAAAAAAAAATCAACACTCCCTTCTGCTATTTAATAATGATCTCTGAAAAATCTGTAAACGTGTGAACAGTATACATGTGTAGGTACATGAGCAGTAACAATCACATGGCCATGGAAGCAGTGAAACCTGCACAAGAACCCGCATGGTGCCTCTGCACACTGTCCCTTTACATGCTCCTCCTACTTGTGCTGTTCCCACGGTGACTAACTGCATTAGCCTGTGATTGGCTGAAGCAGGCTCCCGCGGTTGTACTGTGAGTAATTGTTTATTTGTGCTATAGATAGCAGTGAGTCAGGAGCGTGTCACACACTGCCAGCCATCACAAACACCACCATGATCACACAAAACTAGAGACATGAGCGCAGCACTAGAGCAGTGTATAAAACCCCAATGATATTCAGCTGCAGATAATTCAACAGCATCAATACAGCCTGACAGAAATATATAAACACTGGCATAAATTGTGGACACAGGCATGTCAGTTTGCAACTGGCTCGCTAGGGATGATGGGTATTATCACACTGAAATGTTCCATAAGTTGTCACATGGAATACATTTATTTGGGGATTCACTTTCATTAGCAAAACTGTAATAACACATAAAACCTTAACCCTAAAACCCCCAGAAATGTGTTCAAACTTTCCATAAATTCCCAGATTTTGTAAAAAAGATGTGGTATTCAGGGTGTGTGGCCATAAAATGGGCATGGTCCAAAACATTTTTCGATTCACTTTGCGCGGCAAATGCTTTTGTCCCTCTTTCTATTTTGCAAATGTTGGGAGGTATGTGTAACTTTATTGCTTGTATCAAGGGCAGGTCTGGACTGGGATTCCAAATACACAGAGGTCCAAGGAGCCCCCCACCAGCCCAATAAATAGTGACTGTTACAACAGCCCCTCTGGCATTTGCCAGAACCCACAGATTGCCACTCTGGGCCTGATCAAGGGTATGGTTTCTCTAGTTGTTTGGAAGGGGAGGGGAAGGAGACAGGGAAGGGCAGGGAGACGGGGAAGGGGAGGGGAAGGAGACGGGAGAAAAGGAGGAGACGGGGAAGAGGAGGAGATGAGAAGGAGATGTGGAAGGGGACGGGGAAGGGGAGGGGAAGGAGACGGGGAGGGGAGGGGGAAGAGCAGGGGAAGGAGACAGTTAAAGGGAGGGGAAGGAGACGGGGAAGTAGACAGGGAAGTGGAAGGGGTAGGAGATGGGGAAGCAGGCGGCGGTGAGCATAGCCAGCCTAGGGGCGCATGGATAGTAAATCCGGGCCTTCCAGGGACACCAGAAGTACCTTCATTTTCTGCAATTTACCTCATAAATTTTATGAAAGTCTATACAGGCAGTCCCTGGTTTACGTACAAGATATGTACTGTAGGTTTGCTCTTAAGTTGAAAAATATACATTTACTTATTAAATGCAACAAGACAGATGTTTTTCTTAACATAGTATTTATTTTTACCCTTTTTATGCTCTGCAGTAGACAACACACACCAGAGGGGATCGAGGCAGGTGGTTTAATAATGCTAAATGGTAATATAGGCCAAGCAAACCACAGTATGTTACTGTAATAGCCTCTATATGTAAGTATAAGTCGGACGTATGTAACTCAAAGACTCCCTATACATATCCTAGGAATGGAACATATCCCTCTTTTAGAATTAAACTGGTGCTGCAAGTGCATATTGTGTTCCCTATATTCCAGCTACACAGGAGTAACATGTGGGCAGCACAGGGAGAGTGGCCAGACAAGCTGCTGTAATGTCACTAATGACGTCCCTGTTAGGATCAATGGGCTACAGAGCTGTCACGGTGCTACCTACATCCCTTGTCTCTATATCACTGCCCTATTGCTATAAATGTGAATAAAAAAACCCAGATTTTCCCCAGCAACAAAGCTCATCTCTGGGCAAACACTGGCCATATTAGCCATGGGCGAGTGTCTCTCAGATTATATACTTCTTAGGGCCCCACAGCACTGCTGGGAATGTAATCACACTGCTCCCTATCATTCTCTCTCTCCCTTTTTTTCTAGGGTACATTATGGATGCAGCAGAGAAGCACGAGCAAGTGAGTAATAAATCAGTCAGACTGAGTGATACACGACCCAGGATCAAGTTCCTAAAATAAGTGTGCTCTAGGCAAGGTGCTGTACACATGGTTTCTCTTTGTTTTTCTCTATTGTTTGCTTGGTTACACCTGCGCTATCATCATAACCAGCCCAGTTTAACTACTTATAAAATAGCCCTTTAGGCAAATATATGTTTCCATAAAAGGTAAACAGGTAAACTGACAAATCTGATTGCTTTTTATTATGAGGTTAGTAAGAGTTGGACAACCTAACTAATTGCAGCCAATTAGTTGAAGCCCAATTAATTCCACCCAAGATGCAGCATCCGTGTAGTAAGATCTTGACAAACTAGCAATCTGGGCATCTGAGATTTAGGGGCAGATTTATCAAGGGTCAAATTGAAAATTCAAATTTGAAATTCAAATTTTTAGATTTTTTTTATGGTCAAAACTGTCAAATTTGAGTAGGGAGTTATTCAAAATTGAATACGATTTTCAAAATTTATCATACTCTGGCCCTTTACAAATTAAAATTTGACTATTTGCCCCCTAAAACCTACTGAATTGCTTTTAAAGTCAATGGAAAATGTCCAGGGATGAATTTGGAGTTTGCAGCCTTCCTGACATTCTAATATTTTTTGGAAAAAAATCTCAAATCAAATTTGATTCGAGTTTTCGGTCGATTTAATTCATCCCAGTTTGAAAAATTCGATTTTTTAAAAAATAAATTTCGAATTGATCGAATTTTAAATTTATGGGATTTTAGAGGAGTTTTTAAAAACTCACATGAATTCGAAATTCGACCTTTGATAAATGTGCCTCTTAACGTTGATCAATGTACGGTTATGTGGCAGGGATGTAAGTATATGCAAGCCACTTATACCGTTAATGGATAATTAAGAAGTACCAATTAATGCCAATCAGCAGCAGCAACAAGATTTGAGGGAGGAGAGGGCCCTTCTTCCATTGTACAGAGAATATACCATTCAGTTTTGGTCTCCAGCACTCAAACTGGATATTATTGAATTAGAGAGGGTGCAAAGAAAGCAACAAAGTTGGTAAAGATTATGGAAAGTCTCAGTTTTTAAGAAAGACTTGCCAAGTTGTAGTTGTTTACACTGGAGAAGAGGCACTTGAGGGGGGATAGAACTATGTATAAATATTTACGGGTTCCATGCAATAAAATCTTCTATACTTTATCACCCAGTATGTCTTTCTAGCAGAAACAAGTGCATCAATTTAGATTAGAAGAATAGATGACCATCTTAATATTTTCTAAGAGTGAGAGCTGTGAAGATGTGGAATTCTCTCCCTGAATCGTACAGGCTGATATATTAGATAGCTTTAAAGGAGAATTCAACCCGTTAATAAAAATTACCCTCCCCCCTACCCTGGGTAAACCCCTCCTCTCTCCTACCCCTAGCCTACCTGCCCCCCCCCCGGGGGCATATGCCCCTAATTTTTTACTCACCCCTCTGTGCAGATTCTGGCATTGGCAGCCATCTTCTTCTTCTCCGGTAATCTCCGTGTCTTGACAGCATTTTCGGCGCATGCGCAGTTGGAGTAAAATTCCGGTCCCAAACAATTGTGCATGCGCCGAAAGTCACGAAAGTTTCCGGAAATTTTTTGTGACTTTCGGTGCATGCACAGTGGTTAGGAACCAGAAATTTACTCCAACTGTGCATGCGCTGAAACTTCCAAAAAAGACAGAAGAAAGAAGATGGTGAACTTCAGGTCAGAATCTGCACGGAGGGGTAAGTAAAAAATTAGGAGGGGCAGGTATGCTGGGGGATGAGGGAGGGGGGTCTACCCAGGGTAGGCGGGAGTTTTTTTTTTATTACGGGTTGAATTCTCCTTTAAGAAGGGGTTGGATGGCTTTTTAGTAAGTGCGAAAATATCTCAAGTTGATCAATTGCCATCTTGTGCCTGCAGGTACATGTGAAATGCCCTATATATCCTTACATTACCCTCTCTGTTGCTGATCTAATCACAGGTCCGTCTATTTCCCACCCAGTCCAAACATTTCCCCTCACATTTTCAAGCACCATCCACCTTTCTTTTGCTCAATACTCCCGTCCTCAAGTAGTGTCACAGACCCATCCAAAGAGAAAAAAGGCAGCAGCCCTAATCCCAACAATTGCAATATCTAGACACATTAGTGTTATTATGATTTTTTTGGCCTGTGCTCCCAGACCCCAATGGACAAGCCAAAATTTTGCCCCTCACTTTTTTGGGGTTAAAAAAATAAAAAATATGCCATCTTAATAAGAATAATTTTTAGGACTGCAGAAACAAATACTGCCATCCTATAAGGTAGACAAGAACAATGGCTTTATAATCAGGCCCGGATTTGTGGAAAGACCACCAAGGGCCATGCCTAGGGCTAAATACTGTAGATTTTTTAACTACCCGTGCACCAATCCCCATTGCTCTAAATATTTGTGCGAATTAAGGGGAGGGAACGGGGCGACTAATGACAGCAGGCCTAGGGGTGTCCGCTATGTAAATCCAGCCCTGCTTATAATGCCATAGACTTCTTCAAAGTGGCTCTGTGTCAAGCTCTGTGGCCTATGTTTAGTTAGAGTTGCCGCCCGGCAGGTATTTTACCGGCCTAGCCGGTAAAACACCTGCCAAGGCCGGGGCCGGTATTTACAGACAATGCAGTTGCCGGTAATTTGTAATACCCTTTAGAAAAAGCCCTTGGCCTGCCCCCGATTCGCGCAGAACTTACCGTTTTTCCAGCATTGTGGATATAGCTGCGATGTTGCTCCGCCCCTTTTGTGGCATGCCACGTGGCTCCGCCCCTTTTTACATCACGGGCCGCCCCGTTTTTGTGCCCGCCCCCCACTGGCCGGTAATCTTTTTCAGTAAATGTGGCAACCCTTTGTTTAGTAGAAGTGCCGAGGCCTAGACAAGCCAGGGAGCAACCATGCATGATGAATACAGCAAGACTCCACAGAAGCCAGCACAGCCAGCAGCATACATCTAGGGGCAGATTTATCAAGGGTAGAATTTCAAACTCATGGGAGTTTTTTAAAAATCGAAATCTATTGAAAAAAAAAAAATCGAATTTGTAAAACTCGGCTGAAAAGGATCGTCCCGAAAACTCGATTCGAACTGAATTCAACTCAAATGTCAGGAAGGGTGCAAACAACTCTTAATTGATCCCAGGATGTCTACTCTTAACTAAAACAGCAAATGGCAGGTTTTAGGTGGAGAATAGTCAAATTCGAGTTCTTAAAGGGTCAGGGTATGATAAATCTCGAAAATCATATTAGAATTTTAAAAAAAATCGAATTGAATTTTAACAATTCCCTAGTCGAATTTGACAGTTTTGGCCATAAAAAAATTTGAATTCAGAATTCGACCCTTGATAAATCTGCCCCCTAAAGTACTTGCTAACTACCCAAATAGATTCAGGGTTAAAATCTACCCAAAGTAGATTCAGGGATGGCAACGCTGGGCAGTATGTGGAGAAGGAATTGCCAGCACTATAAAGGTTAAATAGGGTGAGTTGCATCTCACACAGGTACATACCTGCACATACACTGCACTGCTTTTTTGCATTAGTCTGCTATTACATCCCCCAAAAAAATCTTGTTTTTCATCTCCCAGCATGTCTTTTTCTCTAGTACAACCAATGTGTCCTACACACAGGGCCAGTGTAACACTAACTGCAGCCCACAACATTTCCAAGAGCAGGGTATATAGCTGATGGGTTATTCTGAATAAATACACAGATTTTCTAACATAAAGCCAAGTACAATGGCTGAAAAAGCCCAGAACTGCGCTACAGAAGCTTTCCCTATGAATTATTAACACAGAGGAGAAATGATGAGAGAACTGATGTAGAGGGAGATTAAGTTCAATATGAAGGGGGCAGCCCTCCCCTGTTTGGTTCCACTAGGAGATCATAGCTCTGCATGGGAAATACATAGGAATGGCTTTGGTAAAAATAATATTGTCATTAGCCAATTAGGCCGTGTGTGTTAGGCACAAATAACTCATACAATCAAAGATTTTCCACAGTCCAATTGGATCAACGTTAGAATGTAAGTAATGGTATCATTTGCAACAGCACCCCTAGAGGTCATCATCATATGATTCTGCTACAGTTGTTCTTTATAGAAAACTCACTAGGCAGCTTGGAAGGAATGAACCTCACTGCCTACGGGAAAATAAATACAAACCTTACTTAAAGGAGAACTAAACCCTAAAACAGAATATGGCTAAAAATGTCATATTTTATATACTGAATTTATTGCACCAGCCTAAAGTTTCAGCTTCTTAATAGCAGCAATGATCCAGGACTTCATACTTGTCACAGGGGGTCACCATCTTGGAAAGTGTCTGTGACACTCACATGCTCAGTGGGCTCTGAGCAGCTGTTGAGAAGCTAAGCTTAGGGCTCGTCACTAATTATCCAGCAGAAAATGAGGTTGGACTGTAATATAAGCTGATGCTACAGGGCTGATTATTAAATTCTTATGCTAATTGCACTGGTTTCTGTGCTGCCATGTAGTTATTATCTGTATTAATTACTAATCAGCCTTATATTGTGACATTTCTATTCTATGTGTACTGTATATTGTGAGTGGGTCCCTAAGCTCAGTAAGTGACAGCAGCACAGAGCATGTGCAGTGAATCAGCAGAAAAGAAGATGGAGAGCTACTGGGGCATCTTTGGAGACACAGATCTTTACTGCTAAAGGGCTCTGGTTGCCTTGGGCTGGTGCAGTTCTCAGTAACAATACAATGTTATGAAGTTAAACAACCTCTTTCAGTACAGGTTTGGGATCAGTTATACGGAAACCTGTTATACGGAAAGCTCAGAATTATGGAAAGGCCGTCTCCCATATACTCCATTTTATCCATATTAATTCATATTTTTAAAAATGATTTTCTTTGTCTCTGTAATAAACCAGCTGCTTGTACTTGATCTAAACTAAGATATAATTAATCCTTATTGGAAGCAAAACTAGCCTACTGGGTTTATTTAATGTTTACATGATTTTCTAGTAGACCTAAGGTATGAAGATCCAAATTATGAAAAGATCCGTTATTCGGAAAACCCCAGATCCCAAACATTCTGGATAACAGGTCCATACCTGTATAGCAAACTGCAGAGTCTGTTTGGAGGAGCAGTGTCTGTTCTAGAGTCTGATAGGTAACTATTTGCACTGGGGGCTCCCAGCATATGCGGGGCCTCTTGGAAGGGACATAGAATGGGATTATGATTTCATATCATACCTCCCAACTGTCCCTTTTTTCGCGATTTTGAGAGCTCAGTCCCGGATTGTTACTGAAATGTCCCAACTTTCTCTTTGATCTACTGCACTGAACAGCCAGAAAAAGATACAAAGTTTTTAACTTAATTGGCTTTTGGCAGAGAGCCCAGAATATGTGGTAGGTGCACTTCGATACTTTAGTAACAATTTAAGATCAGCAAAGAAGTAATTGTTACAATTTAAGATAAGCAGGCCTCTTGGGGAAACTGTGATTTGCAGCTTAAATGGAAATTCACCTTCATTAGCAAAACTGTAATAACACAAAAACCACAGAAATGTGTTCAAACTTTCATAACCTGCCAAATTTTGTAAAATAACACAGTAATTAGGGGGTGTGGCCACAAAAATGGGCATGGTCAAAAAATAGAAGAAAAAAAAACACACAGGCATGATAATACGAGTTTTTCAGCCTGTAGTTTTCTTTTCCAAACATGCATTTCTGTTTTTTCTCGTTCCCCAACCCACAATTTTAGAAAACTTTTGTGAAAAAAAAGCCAAGTGGAAAAAATTTACATGCAGAATGTAGCCGTACTGTTCATCAATACTCAACGTAATTATTTCACCAGCATACAAAGGCCCCTCTTCTCTAAAGGCCCCCATACAGAGACCAAGTCGGCAGCTTATTGGCCCGTGTGTGGGGCCCTCCGACGGGCTTCCCTGATTGATATGTGGCCGAAAGTCGGCCAGATCTCAATCGAGCAGGTTAAAAAGTCCCGTCAGATCGAGGCCGCATCTGAACATTTATGAGGCCGTCCATATCAGGTGCATTATGATCCGATCATTGGGTCCTAGGGCTTATGATCGGATCAGCTCTATATGACTTCAATGTGGGCATATCGGGGAGAGATCTGCTTGTTTGGCGACCATTGTTCACCTTAAATCCAGCCCTGTGAACAATGGTGCTAGGAGTCTAGTGAGGACAGACAGATGTATCACAGGCACACAATAACATAGATTTAAAGGAGAAAAAAAAAGTCAATATTTGTGTAGGAAAGTGCAGGATGAGAGACAGACAAGCCATAAAGTGAAGCTGGCCAAAATCCAGCATCTGGGGCACAAAGTCTCCATAAATATCACAACTGCATTCCAGCTTGCGTGACTATGCTACAACATTTACTTGGGGCACCTTGGTGGTTATGCAATATAAGGCACCAAGTTTGCTCAGGAGCAGTAATCCATAGCAACCAATCCGAAGGTAGAATTTACTGGGCACCTGTTTAAAAGCAAAGATCCTATTGGTTGCTATGGTTTACTGTTCCTGGGCAAAATCTAAACTCTTAAGAAATGGGCTGGCTACAAGCATTTTATATAGGGTCCTGTGCAGGAGAGCTGGACATTGCATGCTATGAGACTGACCTAAATATAATACCATACTTAAGGTAGCCACACAAGTAGAGATCTGCTCGGTTGGCGATGTCGCCAAACCAGCGGATCTCTCCCCGATATGCCCACCTCGGGCTGATCTGATCATGGGCCCTAGGGTCATATCGATGGGTAAATGGGCAGTCGGATGGTGGGACCGCATCAACGAACAGATGCAGCCAGCGATCTGGCGGGATTTTTAGTCCTGTCCGATTGACATCTGGTCTACTTTTGGCCAGATATCGATCGGGGAAGCCCGTAGGAGGGCCCCATACACAGGCCAAGACCGGGAAGTGGAGGGGATGTGGAGGAGAAGGAGACATGGAATGGGGGGGAAGACATGGAAGGGGAGGGGGACAGGGAAAGGGGCAGGCCTACTTTTAGCCAAATATCGATCGGAGAAGCCCGTTGTAGGGCCCCATACACAGGCCAAGACCGAGAAGTGGAGGGGATGTGGAAGGGGAGGTGAAGGAGACGTGGAAGGGGAGGAGAAGGAGTCGGGGAAGGGGGCAGGCCTACTTTTGGCTAGATATTGTTCGGGGAAGCCTGTCGGAGGGCCCCATACACTGGCCAATAAGCTGCTGACTGACGGCAGCTTTTATCGGCCCGTGTATGGCCACCTTTAAACCCATATCTGCTGCTTATACACCAGTTAGTATAATTTAAAAGGATTGTAACCAAACAAGAAAGTGATGAGAGATAAGATCTGTTAAAGGGGTTGTTCAACTTTTGAATTACTTTTTAGTATGATGTAGAGTGGTATTCTGAGACAGTTTGCAATTGGTTTTCATTTTTTTATTATCTGCTGGTTTTTGATTTAGCTTTTTATTCATTAACTAATTTGTATTTTGGTGATGTCCACATTACCCTAGTATCCATGCATTGATTTGAATAAGAGACTGAAATATTAATATGAGAGACCTGAATAGAAAGATAAGTAATAAAAAGTAGCAATAACAATTTTTTTTTTTTTTTAGATGGGGTCAGTGACGCCCATTTGAAAACTGTGTTAGAAGAAGAAGGCAAATACAGGTATGGGACCTGTTATCCAGAATGCTTGGGATCTGGGGTCTTCCCGATAACAGATCTTTCCTTAATTTTGCTTCCAATAAGAATTCATTACATCTTAGTTTTGATCAAGTACACAGTACGGTTTTATTATTACAGACGAAAAGGAAATCATTTTTAAAATTTGGATTATTTGGATAAGATGGAGTCTATGGGAGACGGCCATTCTGTCTGAGTTTTCCGGATAACGGATCACTTACCTGTAATTAAAAACTTATAAATAATGAAGACCAACTGAAAAGTTACTTAGAATTGGCCATTCCATAACATACTATAAAAGTTAGCTTAAATGTGAATTACCCTTTAATATGTTCAACAGACAAATATATATGGCATTGGAGCCACATATCTCATCTCTGATTTATTAAAATATGTGGCTCCCCAGCTGTTGCTGAGCCACTGTAGTTCTGGGAGGTATAGTTCAGTAACAGTTGGGCAGCTAACGGTTAAAGATCCATGATTCAGACAAAGACCCTCTTCTCTATAAATTCCCTGAAAGCAAATGAACAAGCCAAGATAACTCGCTCTTGAGACGCTTTGGAGAGATGGCATCTCCACACACAGTTTTAAAAAGGGGAACCACAAAAACTGTTTTTTTTTTTTTTTTTTGCACAATTAAAGAAACTGTAATTTAATGCAACTTTCCATTGAACATTTTATTTTTGCAATGGTTTTTAAAGGCTGAGCTTATGAATACAGGGACAGTTTTGTATGAAACAATGCACATAATGCAGGTTTTTTTGGGTTTTTTTTCAGTGCCAATACTATTTGTATTGTGAGCAGAGGAGTCGGTGATACGTGCGCCCACTCACCATACGAGAACTGAGGTGATATCAGGCAGCATAATGGACCAATCAGACAAAGGAGGAGCTGCAGCCAATCAACAGTTAAAGAAAGTCCTGGCTCCGCCCACTACAGCCCACAGAAGTCAAATCAGTTCATGGTAGTAAACAAGAGCAGAGAATGCAGGAGGGAGTTCAGGGAGGAGAGAGATAAGTGTAAGGAGGGGGGCACAATAGCAGATATAGGGTGGGACAAAGGAGGGGGAATTTATTAGCGTTATTATAAGGAGGAACTGAAGAATGAGCCTGTGCTGGTGGGAATGGGGAGAATTAGTGCCTGGCCAAAGATATGAAACACAGAGTGAACACTGCACAATGACACTAATTCCCGGCACAGTTTGTACCACTGCAGCCGTTGCTGAACTACAATACTCAGTGAGGAGATCCTGCCCATTTTCTGTGCTTCTCAGCAACGGGAGTTTTAGGGGTATAGTTACATAGTTACATAGTTAAATTGGGTTGAAAAAAGACAAAGTCCATCAAGTTCAACCCCTCCGAATGAAAACCCAGCATCCATACACACACCCCTCCCTACTTACACATAAATTATATATACCCATATACTAACTATAAAGTTTAGTATCACAATAGCCTTTGATATTACGGTATGTCTGTCCAAGAAATCATCCAAGCCATTCTTAAAGGCATTAACTGAATCAGCATCACAACATCACCCGGCAGTGCATTCCACAACCTCACTGTCCTGACTGTGAAGAACCCCCTACGTTGCTTCAAATGAAAGTTCTTTTCTTCTAGTCTAAAGGGGAGGCCTCTGGTACGGTGATCCACTTTATGGGTAAAAGGTCCCCTGTTATTTGTCTATAATGTCCTCTAATATACTTGTAAAGTGTAATCATGTCCCCTCGCAAGCGCCTTTTTTCCAGAGAAAACAACCCCAACCTTGACAGTCTACCCTCATAATTTAAAAGTCTTCCATCCCTCTAACCAGTTTAGTTGCACTTAGTCTCTGCACTCTCTCCAGCTCATTTATATCCCTCTTAAGGACTGTAGTCCAAAACTGAACTGCATACTCCAGATGAGGCCTCACCAGGGACCTATAAAGAAGCATAATTATGTTTTCATCCCTTGAGTTTATGCCCTTTTTTATGCAAGACAGAACTTTATTTGCTTTAGTAGCCACAGAATGACACTGCCCAGAATTAGACAACTTGTTATCTACAAAAACCCCAAGATCCTTCTCATTTAAGGAAACTCCCAACACACTGCTATTTAGTGTATGAGAAACTACTGGGGATCTCTTTTTTCCAATACTTGTCAGTGTGTAAACAGCATTGAAATGGGCCACGTAAGTACTGGTTATTAACTAACTAGATTCACTGTTAGACTATTCAAACCAAAGGAAACAACTAAATGCATGGAACCGGGTTTTACACCCAAACTGTTCCATTACCATACCTTCCAACATTTTGGAAATAGAAAGAGGGACAAAAAGATTTGCCTAGCAGAGTGTGACCACACCCCCTAATTACCATATTCATTTGGCAGGTTTTGAAAGTTTGAACACATTTCTGTGTTTTTTATGGGTTATTATAGTTTTGCTAATGAAGGTGAATTGCCCTTTAAGATGCAAGTCACAGTTTCCCCAAGAGACCTGCTTATCTTAAATTGTTACAACTGTTACTTTCCTTATCTTAAACTGTTACAAAATTATCCAAGTGCACCTGGCAGTCTGGGCTCTGTCAGAAGCCAATTAAGTTTTAGAAACTTTGTATCTTTTTCTGTCTGTTCAGTGCAGGAGGTCAAAGAGAAAGTTGGGACATTTCAGTAATAATCCGGGACTGCCGTTTGACTGTCCCGCAAAAAACAGGACAGTTGAGAGGTATGTTTCCCACTATGGGGTAATCCCCGAAACAAGCCTCAGGTCCAGACTGGAATTCAAAATCATCTCTACCATTTCACGCACACAGCCCCCCCACAGGTCCAATGAATAGTGAGGGTCTATGGCATCTTACAGCAGCTCTGCTGGCAGTTGCTAGAATCCACAAATTGGCAGTCTGGCCATGCCAAGTGTGATGGAAGGAATGGCAGTGGCTGCAACTTTAGTCATGGAAGTTGGACCAATGACTCCATTCATGTGTGTTGTTTTTGGACCAGTCATCAGAAGAGTGGTGAGGGGCTGTTCAGGCCTCTGTGTGCTTGAAATGCCTGGGACTATTTTGAATTCCAATCCAAACCTGTTTGTGCTAAAATGGATGTGCTGAGCATATTGACACTATTTATAAAAGGTATTTGAATCAAAATGCTCTTTGCACTTCTGTATAGTTGGGCCATTGCATGCTCCAGTCTGCTTTGATGTGTGTGAATGCACCTACTGACTAAAACCCTGTGGGAACCCTGTCGCATTAAATGCAGCAGTAATTCCAGGGTTGCCACAAGGGTTGCCTCAATTTTTTTTTTTTTTTTTTTTTTTTTTAACAGATTTTACAAAAATAGTACAATAACAAAGATAGAAAAAGATAGCAAAATAAAAAGTAGATGAGAATAAAGTAGAGTAAATTAAGAATATATAAGACCCAAGCTAACTCGTAGCTGTACACTTCCATAATTCACTTGTTTAACCCGCGGGCCATCTCTTTAACCTTCATGGTTACTTAAACCAGTTACAAATTTTATTACTCCGACTGACTCACTTGCCCCATCCCCAGGACATTCATGTCTATACACAGAAAGATCCTCCATTTGATCCTCTTTCAACCTGACGTCCCTTTTATCCCGATTTGTTTAAAAACCTAACCCATGGTTCCCAGGTTTCCCAGTATTTAACACTCTTATTATGAATGATATGTGTTATTTCTTCCATCTTCCTAGTATCCTATACTACCTGCTGCCACTCCATGCAGCTGGGGGGAGCTGACTCCCTCCAATGTCTTGGGATTATTGACCTAGCCGCGTCCAGCAAATGTAAGGTAAGTGGGTCCCTTAATAAACCCTTTTTATCAATATCTAGGCTTAACAGGATCAAAGGGACATCTTCTGCTGACAAATTGATGTTCGTTATTTCTTTTATTACTTTCAAAATATTACCCCAATAAACCTGCAAATCCTTGCACTTACACCATATATGCGCGTGTGTCCCCCTCTCCCCACCACATCTCCAACATAAATCTGTAAGTTCAGGGTACAACCTATTCAGCTGGTGTGAGGTGCCATCTAGTAACTATCTTGAAATTCATTTCCCTCACTCTTACCGCTCTGAGGGTTGCCTCAATAGCAGGGTCCAACTGGGCCCCGCTGGCCCAGATCCGCACCCTGCACTTCTTCCTGGCTGCAACTTCCTGCCGCAAAACACTGTGAGACAGCAGCCTTGGTGGTTTATGACTTAGACTAGGCATGACCAAAGTGCGGCCCGGGGGCCAATTGCGGCCGTTTTCAAATTTACACTGGCCCTCATCCTCCATCATGAAATTAATAATAATGAGGCAGTCCAGCACTGTGATCTGCCACTTGATCTATACTGCTGCCTGTGGGCTGAAGGTGTTAGCAATAGACACGTACTGGCACGTAGAGACGCACTGTTTTCACATACTTCTTTAGGGCTGAAGGAACAATAGACGTACTGACGTGCCAGTACAGTAAACTAAAGAAGTATGGCTTCACTACGTTCCAGTACGTGTCTATTACTAACACCTTGTTATACTACAACTCCTGGTATGAGCTTTGGCTGTTTCTGAACTATATCCAAGTCAGTGGCATAACTACAAGGAAGCAGAAGGGGTTACAGGGGCCCAGCAGGGGTCTGTTGTCCTCTGTATTATGTGTGGCTGGGAGATCTCAGGTGACCCAGAAGTATGGGCACCAGATCGTGGGCTCTGCAGGGGGCCTGGAAAACTTTTTCTAAGTAGGATTGCCAGCTTAGATTGCCCACAAGTAGAATGGGCAGGGGGACAGGCCATGTGATGTTGGGACTATATGATGTCAGTGGGTGGTACTGGTCTGGGGTGTGTCCATGGTTTCAGGGAGTGGGGTTATGATCTGGTGATTGCTAAAAAGCAGATAGCCACGCCATTCATTTTAAAGACCTGTCCAGATTTCCTGATTTGGATCTGTTTTTCACCCCCAGACAGACCTCCCGGAAACCGCCAATCTGGGTGAAAACCGTAGGCAAACAGGTGGCAAACCTAGATCTAAGGGTTCTTAAAGGAATTGTTCAATGTAAAAAATAAAAACTGGGTAAATAGATAGGCTGTGAAAACTAGAAAATGTTTCTACTTCCTGCTTTGCAGCTCTCTTGGTTTCCACTGATTGGTTACCAGCCAGTAACCAATCAGAGACTTGAAGGGGGGCCACATGGTTCATATCTGTTGCTTTTGAATCTGAGCTGAATGCTGAGGATCAATTGCAAACTCACTGAACACTTATGTCCCATGTGGCTCCCCTTCAAGTCACTGACTAACGCAGAGTTAGAGAGCTGAAAAGCAGGAAGTAGTGTTCTGGCTATTATGTTAGACATCTAGTCACTCCAGCCTTTATACATTGCATTTTTGCAACTAACTATATTAGAAACATTCTATATTTTGCACAGCCTATCTATTTATCTAGTTTTTATTTTTACACTGAACTGTTCCTTTAAACACCAATGGAATCAACTAGGTACAACTGTTTTGCCCTGTTGTTGTCACCATGCTCAACTGTACCTTCTACCACCTTATTCTTCCACCTACCACTGCTGATCTGCAGGCACCTCTGTGCAAATCCAACTGCCCCAATTTTAACCTCTCTCTAGACAACCCTACGTGGGCCCCACTCCCTTTATTCTGGTATTTCACAACTATTGTATGGCCATGAGTTTGTCATTAGTGGAATGGATTCCTTCTGCGCCAGCATGAGACGTCCTAAATGTTAGAATATCCCCCAGTCAGTCTCATTCCCCACCGCTAATTGGAGACCCGGCATCTGTTACACAACCCTCAGCATTTCGCGTGAGGAGCTTTTTATGCGTGTCCAAGCCAATGGTGTGCTCAGCATGCTCGAACATGGCTAATAGTGGCGTGGGCGTAGTGGGGTTCTAGGGGTGCTCCCAGCTGCCTTTCTCTCTTCTCTGAGTCACAGGCTGGAATTAGAAACATATTGAGAGGGAGTGGGAGGAGATCCCAGGGATCGGCGCTTCTCTCCTCCCAGTCACTCGACATGCTGGCAAGTAGCCCAGACTCACTCGGCTCCTGATAGAGGAGCAGTTTATTTTTAGTGCCTCGCTGCATAGGGTTAATCCCAATTTTCCAAAGCACTGGGAAGGGAACTTGTAGTTAAAGGAAAGGGTGGCGTATTTAAAGGAACAGTAACAGCAAATAATGAAAGCGTTATAAAGTAATGAAAATATAATGTACTGTTGCCCTGCACTGGTAAAATTGATGCGTTTGCCGCTACTTTAGTTCATATAAACAAGCTGCTGTGTTCCATGGGGGCAGCCATTCAAGGATCAGGTTACATAGGAGATAGCAGATGCATTCTGCAGAATACCATTGTATTCTATTACAGAGATTATCTGTTTTCTGCTAAGTAGCCTGTGCCTTTTCTCCTTTTTTAGCCTAAATGGCTGCCCCCATGGCATCCTATTCATATAATCTAGGGATGCACCGAATCCATGATTCGGCCAGGATTCTGCCTTTTTCAGCAGGATTCGGATTCGGCAGAATCCTTCAGCCCGGCCGAACCCGAATACTAATTTGCTTATGCAAATTAGGAGTAGGGAGGGAAATCGCGTGACTTTTTGTCATTAAACAAGGAAGTAAAAAATGTTTTCCACTTCCCACCCCCCATTTCCATATGCAAATTAGGATTCGGGGGTTCGGTCGAATCCAAAATAGTGCATCCCTAATACAAACTATAGTAGTGTTTCTAAAGCAAACACATCATTTTTGCCAAATCATTCGATTTTATTTTAATTCCATTAAAATGCTTTTATTTTTTGGTGATACCGTTCCTTTAAAGCACAATTCCCTTTCCTACTTTTGTATGTCTGTCCTGATATTGATGGCACATGGACCAGTTATTACCCTTTCTATAGAGAATTGTACAGCCACAGCAGGACCAGGCAATGTGCGACAAAACACTGGGAGACAAGTCACACTGAACACTATTATGAGGTCTATGGAAAAATGTTTCAGGCCAGGCAAGTAAATTGGCAGCTCCCATCCAAATACATTCCTTTCTCTGCTTGCCTGACTAAAAACACAATCTAGCAGACATGAGCTCTCCTCCAGCCGAGACTCCAATTCCCACAATGCTTTGCATGTGCTGCCACTCTACTTCCTGGGTTTGTTTTGCAAAGCAGTATGGGAATTGAAGCCTTGCCATGCAATTTTAACCTTTGAGTTATTTTTCAGTATGTTATAGAATGGCTAATTCTAAGCAACTTTTCAACTGGCCTTCATTTTTTTCTTTTGTATAGTTTTTGAATTATTTGCCTTATTCTAATGACTCTTTCCAGGTTTCAAATCGGGGTCACTGACCCTACTTAAAAACAAATGCTCTGTAAGGCTACGCATTTATTGCTATTGCTACTTTTTATTACTCGTCTTTCTGTTCCGGGCCCCTCATTCATATTCCAGTCTCTCATTCAAATCAATGCACGGTTGCTAGGGTAAGCTGGACCCTAGCAACCAGATTGCTGAAATAGCACACTGGAGAGCTGCTGAATAAAAAGTGAAATAACTCAAAAACCACAAATAATGAAAAATGAAAACCAATTGCAAATTATCTCAGACTATTACTCTTTACATCAGTGATCCCCAACCAGCGGCTCTTGAGCAACTTGTTGCTCACCAACCCTTTGGATGTTTCTCCCAGTGGCCTCAAAGTAGGTTCTTATTTTTGAATTCCCTGATTGGAGGCAAGTTTTTGGTTGTATAAAACTAGATGTACTGCAATTTAGACTGACTGTCTACATAGGGGCTACCAAGTGCTCAATCATACTCCTTATTTGGCATCCCCAGGAAAAAAATGTCATGGGTGACAAAGGTTGGGGACCTCTGCTCTACACCATACTGAAATTTAATTTAAAGGTGAACAGCCCCTATAAGCATAAATTACTCCTTTTCTCAGTGTTTGCAGACACAACTCTTTGCACTCCATCATTAGTGCTGGGCTTCTAAGCTAAAGCTTTCGGACAGGAACAGCTCAAAGTCCACCTTTAGGGTACTATGGGCTCTCAGGTGGTCTGTTACTGGTCATTGAGGTAAATCAGCAGTTCATAAAGGACTTCAGTAAACAGCCTTCCATTCTCTTACTCACCCAGAAGCCTTCTCTAGGTGGCATTTGCCTAGGGGACAAAAGCCAACAGTAGAACCCCCTGAAGCAATGATGGGACTCCTGGGAAAAGGATTCTATAAATATAACTGCCTCTGCTTACTGCAGCTTTTTTATATAGCTACATATGATGGTGCATCAGTTCTGAAAGGGGACAAGTTCTCAATGTTCTGCCGGGAAGATGAGATGTAGGGCACAGGCCATGGGGAGTCTGTCACAGTATCAGTGTTTAGAAATGAACACACTGGAATGTGACCCATAGCATACCTCCCAACATTTTGGAAACGGAAAGAGGGACCAAAAAAAAAATGCAGCGTGGAGAATGGCGAACATTTTTGACCACACCCCTAATTATCATGCCCATTTTTCCAAAATTTGGCAGGTTATGAAAGTTTGAACACATTTCTGTAGTTTTTATGTTTTATTACAGTTTTACTAATGAAGGTGAGCTGGCCTTTAAGCTGTGGGTCGAACGTCTTATCTTAAACTGATACAAATGAATCTTAAAGGGATACTGTCATGGAAAACCATGTTTTTTTTCAAAACGCATCAGTTAATAGAATTCTGCACTGAAATCCAATTCTCAAAAGAGCAAACAGATTTTTTTATATTTAATTTTGAAATGTGACATGGGGCTAGAAATATTGTCAGTTTCCCAGCTGCCCCAGTCATGTGACTTGTACCTGCACTTTAGGATGGAACTACTTTCTGGCAGGCTATTTCTCCTACTTAATGTTACTGAATCAGTCTCAGTGGGGCTTGACTAATACTATTGAGTGTTGTTCTTGGCTCTACCAGGCAGCTATTATCTTGTGCTAGGGAGCTGCTATCTGGTTACCTTCCCATTGTTCTGTTGTTAGGCTGCTGGGGGGGGAGGGGGATTATATTACTTCAGTTTGCAGTACAGCAGTAAAGAGTGACTGAAGTTTATCAGAGCACAAGTCACATGACTGGGGGCAACTGGGAAACTGACAATATGTCTAACCCAATGTCAAATTTCAAAATTGAATATAAAAAAATCTGTTTGCTCTTTTGAGAAATGGATTTCAGTGCAGAATTCTGCTGGAGCAGCACTATTAACTGATGCATTTTGAAAAAAACATGTTTTCCCATGACAGTATCCCTTTAAGTATGTATTCTGGGCTCTCTTCCAGCAGCCAATTAAATTAGAAACATTGTATCTTTTTTGGCTGTTCAGTGCAGAGAAATCAAGACTTTCCAGTACAAATGAGGAACTGCAGGTTGAGGTGTCAAAAGAGGGACTGTCCCACTCAAAACAGGACAGTTGGGAGGTATGTGGCCCATGGTACCATGGATAGCAATCCTGACCTCAGCATGTGCAAGGATATTCACAATGGAGCACAGGCCAGCTCAATCAAACATTTTCCAACATGTTTACCAGCACTTTACAGAAATCCTCTGCCCCAAATGAAGCTTACAATCTAAGCCCTATCAGATTCACACACACACTATAGTAAATTTTATCAGGAGTCAATTAACCTGTGTGTATTTTTGAAGCGAGGGACGAAACATAATGGAAAAAATACTAATTCCTTGCAGATAAATACCCTGGCTGAAACTGAAACTAGGACCTCAATTGTTGCGGGGCATCCATGCTACTGTGCTGCACACTAACATCTGTGGCTATGCATAAGGGAAAAGTGTATGCAGTGTGTGCCAAGTGCATCACAAGATAAGGGTTATGGAATGGGTAATCCTGATCGGCAAAGGCTTTACTTGCCTTTTGCAAAAGGTATATTCTGTGCATGCAAGTAAATTACTGATGATAAATTAAATAAAATTCATATAATACACAAAAGCCATGAATATCATGTAAATTATATCCTTATAAACTAGGGATGCACCGAATCCAGGATTCGGATTCGGCCGAAACCTTCTGCCAGGCCGAACTGAATCCTAATACTAATTTGCATTTGCAAATTAGGGGCGGGGAGGGAAATCGTGTGACTTTTTTTTCATAAAACAAGGAAGTAAAAAATGTTTTCCCCTTCCCACCCCTAATTTGCATATTCGGTTCAGTATTCGGACGAATCTTTAGAGAAGGGATTCGGTGCATCCCTATTATAAATGTCATCAGCTATAAACGGTGAGTAGTGTTGTCATTTGTCACGTGACTCACTAAAACTTGTGCATTATAATAAATAAAGTACCCCTTGTTGGATATTAGAAGTAACCTCTGAGTTCCATGACCTGTATATGGTCATGGAACTCCTCAGTGACCTTATATTTTACAATAGGGGGTACTTTATTATAATATATATATATATATATATATATATATATATATATATATATATATATATATATATATATATATATATATATATATATATATATATATATATATATATATATATATATATATAGCCCAACTGCATCATTATTCAAGTTCTGCTACAGCCTAGATGGCTGCCTCTTCCAGGAATGGGAGCACATTTTCCTTCTCAATACCAATGCTGCGCTCACAGGTAAAAGGCCATACCACGTTCCCTGCCTTGATATTACCCATATTACCTATGTACTGTGTGTGTGTAGTTGGATGGATGTGTGGCTGTTGCTATGCAAAGAAGCAGCTGGCAGTTAGTGTAGGAGTGTGGCTGTGTAAGTGACTGCAGGAATGAAATACTGGCAGAGAGAATGTGTGAGCGAATGAATGGGTGCCAGTGTACAGGCAGGCTGATGATGTGTTGCTGGCTCTCTTCATTATATATATATATATATATATATATATATATATATATATATATATATATATATATATATATATATATATATATATATATATATATATATATATATATATATATACATATACGTATATATACATATATATACACATATACACACACACATATACACACATACACACACAGTGACCCCCCCCCTTGAACCAGGCTGCACCCCATCTGTACAGAGCAAAAAAACCAGCTCCACAGCTAAACATACATAAAATCTGGGATTTGTCCTGAGTCCACATTTCCAGTGTAGAAAAATGTATGCGGTGGGTAGAAAGCCAGAAACCTGTGCCATTAGTCTAATAGCAGCACAACTATGCCAAAGATCTATTTAAAGGTACTGAAACATTAAACATAAACATGTGCCTATATCACCCCCAGAGCCCTGTTTCTTGGTGATAATTTATTTCAGAATTTCATATTTCAAGTAGGGATGCACCGAATCCACTATTTGGGATTCGGAGGAATCCCTGAATCCTTGGTAAAAGATTCAGCCGAATACCGAAACAACTCCTAATTTGCATATGCAAATTAGGGGCATGAAAGGAAAAAGTGGAAAAAATTCTTCTTTTGTGACAAAGTCACATGATTTCCCTACAAACGCAAATTAGGATTTGGATTTGGTTCGGCCAGGCACAAGGATTCGGGCGAATCCGAATCCTGCTGAAAAAGGAAGAATCCTGGATTCTGTCCATCCCTAATTTCAAGCATTACAGATTTACAGTCCCCAAAATCTTTGGTATAATGGGGTGCAGCTGGGTAGGTTGGCGTTGTGGCTAGGATTGGTTAAGTGGTTTTTTTTTTTTTTTTAATAGTTGGGGCCCCATTCTACTTAGTTGGCAAAGGTCAAGATAACTGCCCCCCCCCCGGCTCTGTGGATTTTGGATAGAGACCCTGTGCATAGGTGCCAGGTATATTTGCCATGTGTTAGAGGAGGTGCCATATTTCTTTTTGGTGATACCATCTTGGAAAATGCAGACTGTTGTAGCATGTTAGCCATATATCAAAAACAAAGAATATTAGTAGTAGTAGGGGATACCTTTTATTAGATTAAAAATCGTCAAGAATGGTACCCCCACCCGCGCCATCTCCAATTTTAATAATGGTTTCCTCCTTGCGGGGCACACAACCATTATCTATGGATCTGTCACCCTTGTATGAGATTGGTTAATATCCCAGACTGGCAAGAATTATAAGGCACTACTGTATGGGGTGCAAACTACAACTCCCAGCATCCTCCAGCAAGCTAGAGACTAGGCTTAGTATGGTATTGAGCTGCTCTCCCTAGTTTCAGGTTGGTGCTTTTGTACGAATGATCCTCGGAACGATCAACATACGACACATGAAATCAATGCATCTATGGCCAGCTTTAGATGATGGCTGCTGCGCACAAGCACACTAAAGCAGAACATCAGAGGAAAAACAATGATTTGCTTGCAGTAAATGAAACATGAGTATGGCAACTCCACCACAGGGTTTATTATAGTTTGGCACACAGTGTGACACTCAAGAGTGATGTCCTAATTATAAAGAAAAAAAAAATAAAACACCTGCCAAAAAGGAATTCAATATAAATCCATTCTTCTGACCCCTCCTTACACACGGAGCACTGTCAGTCTATACCACCAGGGGGCACTAAGTGACTTCTGATCCCCCAGACAAAGGGAAAATAAATAAAAAGAGTAGAAGAAAGAGGAATAACAGATGTAGCTAGTTGCCTAGCATTTAATTAAAGCCTAGTGCCCAGGTGCCTCTCTCACCCACTGGTTACCTGGAGGGCACAGATCTCTCCCCTCCCCCGCTACAAACCCATTTGCTGGGTGTGACCCATTCCTATCGTGGTGTCTGGGAGTTTCAGCTCAGTAGATCGTGTGACTGTGACTCAGCGTCTGAGAAAGGAAAACAACTGCACAACAACAAAACCCACATCAAACTGCGGCATGACACTACATACGCAACGTATCCCAACAACTGCAAAACTTCACTGCTCTCCATACACTTTATCAGCACCAAAAATACTTGAATTGGGCCGGCCCCAAGAATTGGGGCCCCTGCAGCAGTAACAGTTCTGTACACATCGTGAATACAAAGAAGCTGCAGTTCGGACAATCACCTTGGCAGTTCCAGATCATACAAATTAAAGGGATACTGTCATGGGAAAGCATGTTTTTTTTCAAAACGCATAATAGTGCTGCTCCAGCAGAATTCTGTGCCGAGATCGGTTTCTTAAAAGAGCAAACAGATTTTTTTATATTAAATTTTGAAATCTGACATGGGGCTAGACATATTGTCAGTTTCCCAGCTGCCCCCGGTCATGTGACTTGAGCTCTGATAAACTTCAGTGACACTTTACTGCAAGTTGGAGTGATATCACCCCCCTTCCCCAGTGGCGGAACTACCGTGGGAGCAGGGGGTGCGAGCGAGCCAGAGCCCGCACCCCCTCAAGGCCCCCCGGCAGCCTGCGCGCCATTGACAATGTGGGCCGTGCGGAGGGGGCGGGGCCCAGCTGCGCGTCACACACCAGGGCCCGCCCCCCCTCTAGGATCGCTACTGCCCTTCCCAACTAAATACTATATCTGTACACAGATCAATACTACATTACCAATAGTAAACACCAACAGCGATCACTAGGGGGTGCCAATTTGTTAGGCACCAACCAGTGATTAAAATCGCAAACTCCAGACCCCGGTCCAGTACTGCTTTTTAAAAAAATCTGCACCATCTTGGAACACTATTCTATTAAGTATAATAGAATTCTCAAGTTTCAGAATGTGAAACTCACCAGTTGTAGGAAGAGGTCCAGGTGCACCGCCCCGGAACCTTCAGCTAAGGGAGCGGACAACCGTGTAGTAATGGAGCAGGCACTTCAAGGACCAATCTTCCAGACAGACTTGTAAAAAATTGAGACGTTTATTCGGTACATAAGGATACATACAGCCTTATGCGTTTCGTATACAGACAATTAATCATAGGCTGTGTCTGTAAGAAACGAAACGCTGTATACTTATGTACCGAATAAACTTATGAATAATTTGCAAATCTGACTATAAAATTGGTCTTTGAAGTGCCTGCTCCATTACTACACTATTCTATTGTGTTGTGCTGTCATCTTCTTAACCATTGGTCTGGGCTGTGCCCGTGTGCAATACAGCTTTTTGCATCTAGATTATGATTTTGCCCTCCAGAGAATTTTTGAGGAGCACTGGGGACACGCAGCTAGCAGGCAGTGCGGGTGCTAGGATCACACGGATTAGGGGTGCAGCCTAGGGGCGGCCGGCAAGGAAGTCCTGACCTGACTGCCCAGGACACCCCAGGCCCGGATTTGTGGTGAGGCCACAAAGGCCCGGGCCTAGGGCAGCAAAATTTTAGGTGCAGCATGCTGCCCAGCTGCATTCCTAAGGAGCAATGGTGGAAGCTCTGGTGCTCTCTGGTGCTTGTGTGCGAGCTTGCACGCACAGGGGGCTAAGAGCATGCAAAGACAGGCGGGCACTAGGACCACACTGCCTCGGGGGGGCCACTTGAGGAAATCCGGCCCTGCCCAGGGTCAGACGAGAAGACGACGGCATGTCACTCACAAAAATGGCATCCCAGGGTGGTACTAGGTGGAACCTGGACTAAAACGAGATATAATGCCAGGAGTCAGGGCAGGGTTATATATGATAATGAGGAGCACCATCTTGTCCCCTATATCGGTCAGGGTTAGTGTTCATTCAGTCTGTATGTTTAGCATATACATCATTCTATTGTACAGTGTTTCAGTACATGTTGCTGCTTTATAGATAATGATTAATAATCCTAACACTGGAATTCTTGCAATGATAGCCATATACACGGGATAATGCACCCTCTACTGGAAATAAAAGGGATATTTATATTTATTTATATATTGGAAGTCACCAGGGTGCTCTGTAAAAATACAAAAGTGCTGAGCAACAGGCTGGGTTGTTCACAGGTGTAACATTCCAGAGAGGCCATGCACTTTGGCTGCAGCTTTCTACTGCTTCTCCAAATAAAATAATTAAGCAAAGCCATTGGATCAGCCTTTTTATCTTTTAAAGGGAAAGGTAAGTCACAGTTGCAAGGAAAACGATGGGCTTGTAATATTTGTGTGCGTGCTTTGTTGCATTAGACCAAGTTGCTGCATCTCATTCTCATCTAATGGTGCGCATAGACACAAGCAGCACTCCCACACAAAGGCGTTTGCAGGCAACTTGGGTAAGGACCACATATAGATTGTGACTATGCTAAAACCAGTCAGTAGCACATCAGCTTTAGTTCTAGTGCAGTAGAGGAGCTCAGACATATGGCCAGCACACACAAATAAATAAGCAGATTTGCACAAGTTATGCCATAGTGCTGATAGTAATTCTCTTGCACCTGTAATTAAGCTCTTGGACAGCTCCTTTAGAGCAATGGAACATTGGGGGCTATTCAAAGTGTTTTCTGGCTCAAGCTTCATGGATGGGTGACAATATCACAATCAGCCTCAATTCATTCCTCTAGGTATTGGCAGAAACCCCTTACAGATAAGGGGATTATTGCTAATACATGTTAAGCAATCACTTCCTGACCTGCAAGTGCAGCCAGGAGCCCAGGCAATTCCTATAGGATTGAATGGATTGCAATTATAAATGGATTATCATCCGACTACCAAGCTGGAAAACACTTGGGGACAAAATGCTTGAAATTGCTCCATGTGCTATTAACCTTATAGAACTATGGGCTGCAGCGGGAAAGAAGAATGTTCTTCAAAATCAACCGATCTCATTCTGGAACCTGCAGTTATGGTAAAGGAATAGACAGAGAGAGACGATAGATAGATCGATAGATCGATAGATCGATAGATCGATCAGTGATCCCCAACCAGTAGCTCGTGAGCAACATGTTGCTCTCCAACCCCTTGGATGTTGCTTCCAGTGGCCTCAAAGCAGGTGCTTATTTTTGAATTCCAGGCTTGGAGGCAAGTTTTGGTTGTATTAAAACCAGGTGCACTGCCAAACAGAGCCTCATGTAGGTTGACAATCCACATAGGGGCTACCAAATGGCCAATAACAGCCCTTATTTGGCACCCAAGAACATTTTTCATGCTAGCGTTGCTCTCCATCTCCTTTTACTTCTGAATGTTGCTCACGGGTTCAAAAGGTTGGGAATCCCTGAGATAGATACATACAGATAGATAGATACAGACAGATAGATAGATAGATAGATACAGATAGATAGATACAGACAGATAGATAGATAGATAGATACAGATAGATAGATAGATAGATAGATAGATAGATAGATAGATAGATAGACATTGAGAGATATAGATAGATGATAGATAGATAGATAGATAGACATTGAGAGATATAGATAGATGATAGATAGATAGATAGATAGATAGATAGATAGATAGAGATGTATAGACATTGAGAGAAGATAGATAAAAGATAGATAGATAGAGAGAGACAATAGATAAATAGAAACAAACCCTCATTTTCACACTGCCCCCCCCTCCATAAGATCCTGCTTTGCAGATTTACCAATGTCTTTAAATAAAAATAGGGAAAGGCTGTATTAACGCAACAAGGAAATGCGTGGGGGTAATGGGTGTAGTTAACCCCTTGTGATGAATACTTTGTACTGCAGACATGAGTTTCGAATGAGGAGGAGGCGGCAACAGAAAGAACCAGCAGCCCCGTTTTTCTCCCAGCCGTTTGAACACAAAACTCCATTGAAACACCTACACTGCTTCTCTGATATCTGCACTCATAGAAACTTCTACTCTGCAACTTTGTTTCCTGTCGTGTTTTACATTTCAAAGGTCCAAATGGCAACAAGACTCAGTGGGCCCCTCCTGAGTACAAATAAATATGCTTTGTGGCCTTAGACAACAGGCTGAGAGACCCTCACGTTCAATAAATATATAGTGAAGTACCAGCTCCAAAGTGAACTCTCGTCAAATAGAAACAACCAGTTACAGAAAAATTGAGGTTGCTAGGGCAAGTGGCCCTAGCAACCTAGGGCATAACATAACAAGCAACTGCAGATCTCTATTTCCAAATTGAGGACAGACTGTGATATCAATTCTCGGGGCTGGTTCTGAGGGGATGTGCGAAGTGCAAAAAATGTCTGGTTTTTAGCACTTTGCACACTGCCTCACAGGTCGCATATTATGTATGGGAACTGCCTCTTTAAAGGAGAACTAAAACCTAAAAACGAATATTGCTAAAAATGCCATATTTTATATACTGAACTTATTGCACCAGCCTAAAGTTTCAGCTTGTCAACAGCAGTAACAATTCAGGACTTCAAACTTGTCACAGGGGGTCACCATCTTGGAAAGTGTCTGTGACACTCACATGCTCAGTGGGCTCTGAGCAGCTGTTGAGAAGCTAAGCTTAGGGGTTGTCGCAAATTATCCAGCAGAAAATGAGGTTGGTCTGTAATATAAGCAGATGCTACAGGGCTGATTATTAAATTCTGATGCTAATTGCACTGGTTTATCTGCTGCCATGTAGTAATTATGTGTATTAATTACTAATCAGCCTTATATTGTGACATTTCTATTCTATGTGTACTTTATATTGTGAGTGGGTCCCTAAGCTCAGTAAGTAACAGCAGCACAGAGCATGTGCAGTGAATCAGCAGAAAAGATGGAGAGCTACTGGGGCATCTTTGGAGACACAGATCTTTACTGCTAAAGGGCTGTGATTTCCTTGGGCTGGTACAGAAGCACAATGCTTAAGGGGTTATTAACTAAACCCCGAATGCAAAAATAATGAAAAAGTTGTGATTTTTTTTTATTTTTATAAAATCAGGATGGGAAAGTCCGACTCTGAAAATCCAGCATCTCAGACCTGTCGAGGTTGCAAGTCAATGGGAGAAGTCCCAATGATTTTTTTTGATGTGTGCTGGGAGTTTTCGGGTGAAAAATCAGAGAAAATCTTGAAAATCGTATGAAAAAAAATCCGAAAAAATTGTGAAAATCTAATTTTTCTTCCCCCCCCCCGCAAAGCTAATTTTCAGGAAAATGTAATAATAAATAAGCGTAAAAAACGCCACTGGAGATAACATTGAGATAAATAATCCCCATAATGTACAACATTTCTAGCTACTTCTTTAGTGAGGCTATAGTTCTCCTTTAAAACTCAACAGCCTTATAATATCTTGTTCTGTTGAACAGGAAGTGGAAAATGTACAAGGAAAATCTGCTTCCTCTGGGGAACATTTCCTTTTTCCCCAGCGATTATTATCGCTAACCTCAGACCCCGGGGTCTTGCTTTCAAGTCTCTATGATGCAGTTGTGCAAAAACGTTGGCATTCAGTATATACGTCATGAATATGATCTAAGGCACACGTGCACCGCCAGCCCGCAAACAAAATGGCAGAGCAGCATTCTGTACAATAGAACTTCACTTCACGCGAAGAGAAGGAGAGTGACGCTGTCTCTTTAAATAAAATTAAAAAAAAAACCTACTAAGCCAATAGAAAGGAAGCATCATTTCCCTGGCCTGTAACTAACTGCACAAAGCACTGAGATAATAGAGACTCTGATAATTGAGGCTTCACTAATACTAATTACAGCAATGTCAGAACGAGGGGTGGAAGAGAGGGGAGGCGCTATTCCCTTTCAGGCTCTTTTTTTTTTTTTTAAACCAGAACACGTCGCCCCGGGTTACCTGTTGCTGAGAAACGAGTATATTACTAAAGATCGGAAGACAACTTCATGAACCCTTTCCCTGCCATGGAGACACATTAATAAACTAGTCTAGAAGAGAAGTCCAGTAAATGACTCCATATCCTCCGGGCAAAGATCATTAATCTCCCGCTCTCCAGGATCCTTGTATCCCCCGGCAACCAATGGCATTCAGGGAATGCTGGGAGAATACAGAGAGGAACGGGCTGAAGAGCACTGCAAAGCGGTGACCTGACAGCAGAGCTCAACATAATGGTCAATAAGATTCATATTTAGAATTCAATAAAAAAGCCCAGGAATAAAAAAAAAAAAGGTTCCACCCAAAACAAGCGCAAGAAAAGGCAATTCTAAGCAACTTTACGATATAATGAAACTTTTCAGTGGTTGTCAAGTTACTTGTAAATGTAATTGCTACTGAAAGCAGCGTCTGTCTGTCTGTTTCTATTCTTTGCACCCCTGGCTCTGACTCCTGAAACAATGTAGCTACATTGTGCACATTAAAAGGGTGGTTCACCTTTATGTAATCTTTTAGTATGTAATAGAATGGCCAATTCTAAGCAACTTTGCAATTTGTCTTCATTATTGATTTTTTTATAGTTTTATAATTATTTGCTTTTTTCTTCTGACTCTTTCGAGCTTTGAGATGGGGGTCAGTGACCCCATCTAAGCAAATGCTCTGTAAGGCTACACTTATTATTACTGCTACTTTTTATTGCTCATCTTTCTAGCAAGACCCTCTCCTATTCATAGTCCAGTCTCTTATTCAAATGCATGGTTGCTAGAGTAATTTGGACCCTAGCAACCATTATACCAGGTTTATAATACAAATTGAAGAGCTGCTGAATAAAAAGCTAAATAACTCAAAAACCTTAAATAATAAAAAATTAAAACCAATTGCAGATCGTCTCCGAATATCCCTCTCTACATCATACTAAAGGTTAACTCAAAGGTGAACAACCCCTTTAACTGATGTGGAGGACCAACCTGCTACATTGGAACATCTGGAACAGCAAAAGATACATATATACAGATTTATTCATTATCTAGAAACCCATTAACCAGAAAGCTCCAAATCCATCTTTCATAGACTCATTTTAATCTAATAATTCATAATTTAAAATATGATATCCTTTTTCCTTGTAATAAGTAGAGAGAACCGTGTACTTGATCCAAACAAATATATAATTCATCCTTATTAGAGGCAAAACAATTATTTTGAGTTTAATTGTTTAAATTATTATTATTTATTTTTTAGAGAGAACTAAGGAGAACCACAGTATGGAAAGACCCCTAATCCAGAAAGCCCCAGGGCCTGAGCATTCTGGATAACAGGTGCCATAGCAGTATTGTTTTAAACGGTTATAGGATCTGTAATCTGGAAACCTGGTATCCAGAAAGCTCCGAATGACGGAAAGGCTGTCTCTCATAGACTCCATTTTATCTCATTAATCCAAATTTTTAAAAATAATTTCCTATGTAATAATAAAACAGTACCTTGTATTTATCCCAACTAAGATATAATTAATCCTATTGGGTATATTTAATGTCTACATAATTTTCTAGTAGACTTAAAATGGTATGAAGATCCAAATTATGGAAAGATCCATTATCCGGAAATCCCATTTTTACTTTCTTTAATGAAAAAGAAACCTATCTCCAATATACTTTAATTTAAAAATGTGTACCGTTTTTATAAGAAACCTGACTGTATGCAGTGAAATTCTCCCTTCATTTACTGCTGTGGATAGGAATTGTCAGACGGTCCCTAACTGCTGAGCAGGGAAACAATCATACTTATGAACAGCAGGGGGAGCCCCCCACCTTACTTCCCAGCCATGCAGAACTCAAGCAGCTTTGTTTATGACGATCCCTAAGCAGCCCAGACCACACTGAGCATGTGCACAGTCTTAGTCTTGCAAAGATGTTTAATAAAGTTACAAGATGGTGACCCCCTGTAGCCAACTTTGAAAGCATAAATCATTTGTTTGATTAGACTTGTGGTGCAGTAAGTTCATGTTTATATTTAGTGTACAAAATACAGCATTTCTAGCCTTATTCTATTTTAGACTTTACATGCCCTTTAAAGGGGTGGTTCACCTTTCAGTTAATTTTTAGTATGTTATAGAATGGCCAATTCTAAGCAACTCATCATTATATATTTGTTATAGTTTTTACATTATTTGTCTTTTTCTTCAGATTCTTTCGAGCTTTCAAATAGGGCTCACTGACCCCCATCTAAAAACAAATGCTTCCTAAAGCTACAAATGTAGTTACTGCTACTTTTTATTACTCATCTTTCTATTTAGGTCTTCTCCTATTCATATTCCTGTCTCTTATTCAAATCAATGCGAATAGTCGAATTTGACAGTTTTGACCATAAAAAATTCTAATTCGATTTTTCAATTCAACCTTTAATAAATCTGCCCGTTAGTGTAGACTGGGAAGAGCAGACTCCATGAAAAGCTCGTCTGGACACGAGGTGGGGTGGGGGGGAAGAGGGCTCATATTTGGATCAAGTTCTCACGCCAAGGCCTGTCCGGAGCAGCTGAAACACTGCCAGGAACAAGTACAATCACAAAGTCCCAGCAGGCATTCCAACAGCAATGAAGGGAACACCACTAGGACTGCCTGCCAACTTCTGCCTATATAAACTGTCAGAAATATGTGCACAAATCAGCACCGGAAAAGACATGATCATTTGGGCAGGGCCCTCTTTACCTCTTAGGTGGTTTTTGAATGTAAAACTGTGTGTTCAGCGTATAGACCCATGTATTGTACATTGCTGCAGAATGTTGGTACTTTATAGATACATGTTAAAAAGAATACGAATATTTTTAGTAAAAGAGGATCATAAGATCGAAGAACCATAAAATATGAATCAAGCAAAGTATATCTATAATTGTAATAAATAAGGGCTATGTGAATTGGGTAGAAGAAGTTTGACGAGCACTCCATTCACCCGTTGAATTAAAAGAAGTAAATGTTTATTATCAACATATTAAAAGCACGCGTTTCGTATCCACCGATACGTAGTCACGGTGCTTTAATTAGCGGTGTTCACTTTTGTTAATTTTAAGTGAACGGAACCAGATTTAGCACTAATAATTTTTATATATAAACCTATGTGAATTGGGGTGTTCATAAACACACCAGTTTACAATATATAGACAAAAATTGGGACTTGATCCCCAATCATACGCCCATAAGTATCCCAATATGATAAATATTCAAAACATAAAGATGTAGGATACATCTTACAGACACTACTGAGAAAACATATATTTAATCACCATACTGGGTCTCCTGGCTTTGGACAATTGGGATATAGCTGCACAAAACATCTACGGGGATTACAAATTCAATCACATCTGCTATTGCTGAATTTACAGTCACATTGGATAACTTTGAGCCACCACGTCAATTACAATTTTGACTTAACAAACCATCAGGCCTTTGTATTTTGGGATTAAAATCCTTTCCTTCTTTGAGGAGAAAGAATTGTTCTAACATTTTATATATGTTGTTTGCTTTTGATTGCGCATGACTAATATGATTATAATGCACATCATATAATAACAGGTAGACTTGCCCTTTACCGTGCACAGATTGAATACTAGTGGGTAAATATTGGTTTTCATGTGCTTTCCCTGCATCCGATTTATCTTAATCGGGTGATGGGGCTTAGCATCTAAAGGAGAGGGATCCCTCCCTCCCATATGTAGCACCATTTGCTTTTAATTTGGTTTTAACTTATTATAGCATGGCATGGTTGTGAATAAATATTGCCTTTTAGCCTACATCTTTATGTTTCGAATATTTATCATATTGGGATACTTATGGGCGTATGATTGGGGATCAAGTCAAGATCAAGTCAAGATCAAGATCCCGTCATTTGGGACAGACAGAAGGGCTGAGAGAGGCTTTAAGCACCCTACAACAACTGCAACAGAGTTACATGACATCACTGCCATGACATCACTACAGAGCCTCATCATTTCCAGTACCATTTGGTATCGGAAATCCATTTCATCCAATGATGTAATTTGTTTAGCTATCTTCTTTGACACCATTGATTGGAAGGCAGATAGCGCCTGCGACTTTGCAGTGGTCAGTGAAGTTACAACGTAACCATAGGTGTATTTACCATAAAGGCACTAGTGTGCCCATGATTTAAGGGGGTGGCCTTTGGATGCCTTAAAAAAAATTTTTAAAAAAAAGGTATAAACCCCAATCTCCCTGCTGCCAGATACTTTCCTAATACGTCAAGCAAATCCGTCAGCAGGCGCGTGGAAGAAGTGACATCACACTGGTTGCGCCACATGTCACCTCCGCTTACGTCACGCAGAAGGATGCTCACAGGTCTGGCATCCAACCGAAGGAAAAATGGCAGAAACTCACAGACCCCACAAACAGGCTTCTAAAAAGACTGAGAATTTTATTTTAGGCCACAAAGGAAATGATACATAGCCTTGCGCGTTTCGTGTCTGTGGGCACTTAATAATAGGCTATGATGAAGTGCCTACAGGCACAAAACACGTTAGGCTATGTATTTCCTTTGTGGCCTTACATTAAAATTCTCAGTCTTTTTACAAGCCTGTTTATGGGATATGCGAGTGTCTGCCATTTTTTTTTTTTTTTTTGGTTGGATACCTCCACCTAGAGCTGTAGGTGTGGGGCATGAGCACCCGGACCCCACGTACAACTGTTGAGACTATCAACTTGATGGCTTAACACTGGGACTTTTTTCTTTAACTGCTCACAGGTCTGGTGCCTAGAGCAGAACTAGACTCAAATATGATATTGAGTATAGCCTCATTTACAACCACAGTGAAGTGCCATTTTGAGGGGCTAATCTCCACTCTTTACACTGCAGTGTTTTCTCCCCAGAATTTCAGTGTAATTGCAGCTGCTCGACCAGGCTGCCTCTGCTGTTACTGCATGCATTAACTAATTGGGTGCAATTTGTTTAGCGTGGGGATTATGTAACTTCTGGCATGCTAATGTACACAACATTAAAAACAGTATTTGTGTGTAATTCACTTGACACAAGTCTGCAGCAGCTGTTGGCGAAACTCGTAGTGGGGAAACTGGAACCCATCTTTGCATTAGGGATAGTTCTAGGATTCCACTTACAGTTGAAAAAGAGGCTTAAAGGAGAAGGAAAGCAACAGAGGCATTTACTGCCTCTGCAATAGTGCAAGCTAGAATGCTATATTTATTCTGTAGAATGTTTTGCCATACCTGAGTAATAAGCTCTAGAAGTTCTCTGTTGGTTTAGGATAGCAGCTGCAGTATTAGCTTGGTGTGACATCACTTCCTGCCGGAGTCTCTCCCTGCTCACTTATAGCTCTGGGCTCAGATTACAGCAGAGAAGGGAGTGGGGGGGGGAGAGGAGCAAACTGAGCATGCTCACGCCTGGGGCAAGGAGAATTAAGCTGAAAACAGGAAGTCTGATACAGAAGCCCATGTGTACACAATAGAAGGAAAGAAATGCTGTGTTTCTTTAGACAGGCGAATCAGAGCAGCATTACTTTGAGGGTTTACTGGTATATTTAGGTGGACCTTTCTGATAAGGCTTACTTAGTTTTACCTTTCCTTCTCCTTTATAGTGTTTTATATGTGCCACTGGCACCAGAGCTTGAACTCTTGTTATACCCAGGGCCTTCTATGCGAGGGGACGGCTGCAGGTACAGTTACATATAATGTTATTAGCACACAGAGTCGATGCAGTGCTGTGATGAACTCAATCACAAAGAGGGGTCATGGATGTAGATCTAGTCAGTATTCCTTCTTATTCCAAGAATATCCCAAGGATGTAAGACTCTCGATTCAGAATATAAAAAACACACTGCAACAAACAGGAAGCTCAGCCCACATACAAACAGCGGGCTATTGTGCAGCTTGCCGTGTACAGGCTCATGCCTTCATTTGGATCATACAAGAACAAGGGTCATGCATTGACATCCATAGTGTGCAGGTCAACATACAAATACACAACCCTCTCCTGCTATGCATCATGGGGGAAATGCCATTTATTGGGGTCCTTGAGAAAGGACCGAAACGTCTGACTTCTTGCACAATGTGCTCATAATGAAGACATTCAATTTTTTTTCAAAAAAGGGTGAGTCAATCATATAATAGTTTTGTATTATTTGACTTGGCTGTGCACCCCACTATACAAGATTTTTTGCATTTGAGTGCAGGCACCTGTATGTATGTAGGCAGACACCTGGAGTTGAACATGATCAAACATGTCATATAAGCAGGGGGGGAAAAAAAATCCAACTATTGGGGTGCTGGCTGCAATATCTACAGTGGAACCTCAATTTTACATCCCCTGATTTTAAGTTTTCCCTTATTTTACATTGTTGTTTTGTGGTCCCACCTATAAATTATGCAGAATACATTTCCCTGATTTTACATTTTCCTGAGTTTAACACAATTTTTTTCTGGTCCCCTGAAAAATGTAAAACGGGGGTTCTACAGAGGTAACCGTTTCATTAGGCAGAGATCCCCACAAATGCAGATCTCCCGCATGGCACTTTCACAGGTTGCAAATGCGGAGCATTTAAAGGAGAACTAAACCCTAAAAATGAATTTGGATAAAAATTACATATTTTATACATTGAATGTATTGCACCAGCTTAATGTTTCAGTATCTCAATAGCAGCAATGATCCAGAATTTCAAACTTGTCACAGGGGGTCTTGACACTCACATGCTCAGTGGGCTCAGTGGGCTCTGAGCAGGTGTTGAGAAGCTAAGCTTAGGGGTCGTCAAGCAGAAAATGAGGTTTGTCTGTAATATAAGCTCAGGCTACAGGGCTGATTATTAAATTCTGATTCTAGTGGCACTGGTTTCTGTGCTGCCATGTAGTAATTATCTGTATTAATTACTAATCAGCCTTATATTGTGACATTTCTATTCTATATGTACTGTATATTGTGAGTGGGTCCCTAAGCTCAGTAAGTGACAGCAGCACAGAGCATGTGCAGTGAATCAGCAGAAAAGAAGATGGGGAGCTACTGGGGCATCTTTGGAGACACAGATCTTCACTGTTAAAGGGCTGTGGTTGTTTTGGGCTGGTACAGAAGCACAAAACCTAATGTACAACATTTCTAGCCTAGATAAGCTTTAGTTCTCCTTTAAGCAGATGGCAGTCGAGGAGCTCATTCAGGCAACATCTAGTCATCTCTACAAAGCTGTGGCATTATATTTAGCAAACTCAGACAGGCCGTCCACAACACCTACTCACATGTACAACATACACACAAATTATGCAAAAAGGCAGGGACAGGAAAGACACACATTGTAAGTTAGTATACCGGCTGCTATGGAAGGTGTAGGTGTATTTACATACTGAGCACCCTAAGGCGAGGCTACAAGTTAACAGCTCATTTTAAATGTAAACCAACTGGGTTTTTTGTGTACAGACCACCATCTGGACTATAACCAATGGGCTTGCATAGACAGCAAATTGCTCATACATCCTACATACTGACTGCAAGTGACACCAGTCAGCTCCCATACTCACTGTCAGTTGAAATCTGTCACCTCATCCCTCTTGCTGCCTGCTAGTTGGAATACACCAAAACTCCCAGTCATCTCCCATGTAGACTATCACTTCCATTGCACCTATTTATACCACATGCAGACTGCTTCCCACATGAAGAATACCAGAATATGTAGTGCTCAGTTGTCATAAATGCAAAGTGCCATATATAAAATGGCATGGTAGCATACATGGCAATTGTAAGTTACTGAGCAGCCAGCTGACACACAGACTGCCAGATAGAGAATCACTAGGCGATGCGACTAACAGAAGGGACATACCTTTCTGGTACAATTGCAGAATCCCCCCCAGTGAATCCTCATTTAGTACAAACCAGATTGGCAGTAGTAGAATCCCTAAATGCCTAAAATGTCTACTGCCAGCTGCAGAATACACAACTGCTGTACATGCCTGCAGCCATTTATGTAAACAGCATTCACAGCATTCCAATGCCAGGACATTCATTCACTGTACAATAATGGGCCAGGAGTATCCTTCACACACATGCGGGAAAGATCATCCATGCATAAGAAGGCACAGAACCAAATAAAAAGATCGTGAAAGATCAGTATTTAAAGGGGAACTCCATAAAAACATAAAAGTAAACATAATTTCAAGCCACTTTGCAATATACATCAATTAAAAAATATGCAGACTTTTCCTAACTTTTAATGGTTTGGAACATTTCCCTAAGCCTAGCCCCCTGCTCTCCTGCTGATCTCTCTGACTACTTTGCTGAGCTGTCTGACTACTGTTACTTTGTATCAACAGCCATCTGTCCTCAGCCTGCATCCTCAAAACCCCACAATTCCCTGCACACATGATTTCAATAAGGAATAGAACATCACAGTGCAATGCATTGTGGGTTATGTAGTTCCTGCATGCTGTCTGTAAGCTGTGGATAAGTTGTTACAATTTGTAACATCAGTGTTTAGTCCCTCCTTCCCTGCCAGGATTTCAAATGATGCAGAAAGAGAAGAACTGTTAAACAGCTGGATTACAGCATAGAAAACGGCATTTATTCATACTTTTTGAAGAAAAAGGTAACTGTGATGGGTATTATTATTTCTGTGTTATGTGGGAAAGCCAGTGTTCCCCCTAATATGTCCCATAACAGTATAAAGCAAGTTAAAATAACTATGTCAAATCTGACTAAGATAGGAACGTGTCCCTGCAACTACACCAGCATGTATAAATATATATATTATTATATATATCGATATATATAGATATATCTATATATCTATATATAGATATATCTATATATCTATATATAGATATATCTATATATCTATATATAGATATATCTATATATCTATATATAGATATATCTATATATCTATATATAGATATATCTATATATCTATATATAGATATATCTATATATCTATATATAGATATAATCTATATATCTATATATAGATATATCTATATATCTATATATAGATATATCTATATATCTATATATAGATATATCTATATATCTATATAGAGATATATATATATATATATATATATCTATATCTATATATATATATATATAGATATCTATATCTATCTATATCTATATCTATATATATAGATATAGATAGATATAGATAGATATAGAATCTGCTATGAAGGCTTTTTAATGGGGGTTAAAATCCAACTTCCATGTACAGATCTAGAAGACATACCAGGGCTCATTTATCAACACTGGGCAAATTTGCACCTGGGCAGTAACCCATAGCAACCAATCAGTGATTAGATTTTTCAGTCAGCTGCATGTTGAACACTGAAAGCAGTAATCTGATTAGTTACCATGGGTTACTGCTCAGGATCAAATTTGCCCAATGTTTATAAATGAGCCCCACTGTAACAATATGAGTTCAGAAATGTACAGCTACATGCTTTAAACTTCTGAAAGCACCAGCCATTTTTTAAGGGATTCTGTCATGATTTTTATGATGTAGTTTAGACTGCAAATAATTCCCTCTATAATATAAAATTTAATTCCTGAACCAGCAAGTGTATTTTTTTTTTAATCATAATATTGGTGTGTAGGCAGCCATCTCAGGTCATTTTGCCTGGGCAGGTGCTTTCAGAAAGAGCCAGCACTTTAGGATGGAACTGCTTTCTGGCAGGCTGTTGTTTCTCCTACTCAATGTAACTGAATGTGTCACAGTGGGAGTTGGATTTTACTGAGTGCTGTTCTTATATCTACCAGGCAGCTGTTATCTTGTGTTAGGGAGCTGATATCTGGTTATCTTCCCATTGTTCTGTTGTTAGGCTGCTGTGGGGGGGAAAGGGAGGGAGGTGATATCACTCCAACTTGCAGTACAGCAGTAAAGAGTGACTAAAGTTTATCAGAGCACAAGTCACATGACTGGGGGCAGCTGGGAAACTGACATTATGTCTAGCCCCATGTCAGATTTCAAATATTAATATAAAAAATCTGTTTTTCAAAAGAGCAAAAAGATTTTTTAATAATATAAAAAAATCTTTTTGCTCTTTTGAAAAACAGATTTCAGCGCAGAATTCTGCTGGAGCAGCACTATTAACTAATGCGTTTTGAAACAAAAATGCTCTTGTCCCATGACAGTATACCTTTAACACACAGTGAAGAAGTGAGCACATAATTTCTTACCTGTGCCTGGTCTCCCCATGATAATCTCCTTCTTGGGAACAGGGTGGCTTGAATAGTCAGTGGGCACAATCACTGGGAGGAGTGCGGCAGGAGATGGATGGAAGGCTACAGGCTGGAATGGTGAAGAAATGCTGAAGACAGTTGGAGGGTGTTCAGTGGATGCAGCTGAGGTGCACGTTACAGGTTCTCCTGAGCTCTGTTGTCCTGTGGGTAAAGTCCGTGCTGCACTCTGCATTTGTGTGGCGTTTATGGGGACAGGAATTTGAAGTTGGGTCTTAGATGGATGATCTTTACTGCAGACTTTACTTATTCGACGTGGGCTGCTGCTACCTGAGGCTGCCCCTCCAATATTCCTGGAGGTGCCATCTGACAGCTTTTCAACAAACTTAGATGGGAGAGGCACGTCTGGGTTGCGCACAATGACAGGAGAATCTCTCTGTACTGCAGGTACCCTGCGCACTGAGGGGCTGGGATCAGAGGTCAAGCCAGCAGGGGGAGACACAAGCTGAGACGGGGAGGCCTGTTGAGAGCGGGAAAATATGGGAGCTGGTGAGACGGAACGAAATCCAGCTGGAGTAGAAGGGTTAGGTGTGTGAGACACTGAGTCAACTCCGGAATCCATACTGTCACTTTTCTGAAAATCTGCAGCAGAGCTGACACTGCCATGGTGAGAATCTGGTTTTCTCTTACTGGGACTCATGGGTACTGTGAAAGTAAGGTTGGTCTGGAATGAGGGGAGGATACCCACAGCCTGTCTCTCCCTATGGTGAGCATGATGAAGCATTTCTGGAGTCAGAACGGTTCCTCCTTTAGGGGTGCTGGCACTAACATGCCGGCTCCGGGCTCGTTGAATGACAGGTGAAGCATTAATGGGGCTGAAGTTGGCCGGCCGGAAACCAAAGAGGGGGGAAGGAGAGGGAGATGGTGTTGGTGAAAATGGGGACTGGGTTGAAACAGGAGAAAAAGATGGGGTTCCTGAGCGAGAGCTCCCAAGAGAAACCAACATATTGGCAGCTTCACATTCGTCAAAGTCAAATCTAGAGAGGTCAGTAGGGGCCACCAGACGTGGCCGGGAATCTGTGCGAATACTACTGACTTCACTATCCCTTGAGGTATCGTCCCACTCAAACTCAGCACTTCCCTCCCGGCCTACCCTGCCCTCAGACATACCCTCCATCTCCTTGGTACGCATGGATAAATGTCGAGAACAGTAGCCTCTGCGCTGAGATTCCTTCATACAGCTATCCCTGGAGCACAGTCTTCTCCATTGTTTGCCATTGAATTTTTTCCGAATTCCATTGGGAGTACATACCACGTCTCCCTTCTTATACTTCTGCTGTGCAGCAGTCAGAGGTGTTCGAGAACGGGACCCGGGAGTGCTGCATTTATCCAGAGACACGCTGCTGCAGCTGCTGCGACTGCCTGCATCCGGACTTAACAATGGAGAAGGCTGCTCTGGCAGATGTCCTAGCATTATTCCAAATGCTGGAGATTTCGGTGGGGAAAGAATTCGTTGCTGAATCGAAGACAGCTTCTCTTCACTTACTGGCATGCTGAAGCTTATCTTTGATACTTCTGCATCCTCCAAGTGCTTCTGTTCTGTGCCACGTGGGGAAACAGGCAACTCAATGGAGCTCCCTGATGGCTGGTCCAAGGGCAAAGCTGTTGCAAATCTTCCAGTTGCCTGTTGCTTCTTCTCCTCTGCAATTTGAGGTGTCGCAAGGACAGATTCTTTACACCAAGGGGAGCACAAGAGTCGAATGCAAGAATGGGGGACTAAACGGTATTCACGCTCCCTCCTACCAGGGCTTGGCTGAATACAAACCTTGTAAGACAGTGGATTCTGGGCAATCTCAACCACAATGCCCTCCCGGAACACTGTATCATCAGGGCACATGCAGAAACACACTGGCATGCCCACCTCCACCTCACCTGGTTGAGGGATCTTATCTAAAAGAACTAAATGCTGAGTGATATCCACAAATGTAAGAGACTGCTCCCCTGGGAACTGAACACCAACTTGATTCTGGCGGAATTGCTTCACCTGGCAGAGCTGGAAACTGTCCTCTCTCCTAACCAGGATCCTTTGTGGCCTTAGGTGATGAAAGCCAGGATCTGTACCAGGACCAAATGAGGGGGCAATATCTATGTGAGTCTTCTCAGTTTCTTCTTCCAATTCTGCAGAGTGCTCACTGGCAGTATCTGTGGAGGAGGACCTGACTGAATGGCACCTCTCCTCTGATACTATGACACTGCTCACTGGCTGCTCCCCACTGCAGTCATGTAGAGTAGCAGGGCCCTCGCTGCTACTGGACGAATCCTCTTGCCCTTCCTGAGAACCATGGCCTTCAATGTATTTCTTTTTTGGGGCCTTCGATTTGAAAGTGGCGGTTTTTCGGCTTGAAGGCATTTCCCACCGCGCAAGATCATATGATATTTTGTTGACAGTTTGGCCATCGCTGGATGCCTCAATGTTGGGTTCTGATTTTACTGTATGTGGCAAGCCTTTCTCCTCCTCCATCCCTGTCATTTGATCTGCAGACTGAGCTGCCTTTTCCTGATCTGTCACCTGAGATTCTGTTACCTCTTGCTCTGTAGGTTCCATTTTTAAAAGCATATTCTTTGGGTCCACGTGTGCCAGGGGTTGTCCAGAGTCTTCATCTGCCTCCTCTTCCATTTCTTCCTCTGCAGCTTCCTCTTCTTGCTCTTCTTCCTCCTCCTGTCTCCCGTCTTCCATCTTCCTCCTCAGTTTCTTGCTACGAGAAGAATTTGAGGCTTTACTGTGTGCGGTGCTGGTAGCTTTCTTTACAGATTTCATTTTGTAGCCTGTCTTTCAGAAGGACAGCACCTGCTGAAAACAAAAAAGAAATAATTATAAGTGTATTAATTGAAAAGAACACAGGAAGGCATTTAACCCTTATCAAATAAGAAAAATAGGCCCTTTTGCACATATCAATGATACCCACAACACCTGGGTCAGAGCAGTAAGACTGTGTTAACAAATCCTTCTTTAAATTTACAACAAATATGGGTTATTTATTAAAGTGCGAAAAATTTGAGTTTTTTTTACTATAAAATCTGAATTTTTAGTGGAAAAAAAAACACACATTTTTCGGGATTTATTATAACCCAAGGATGTAAAAAAGTCGGAATCAGAAAATCCAGCATCTCAGACCTGCAGAGGTTGTATATAAGTCAATGTAAGAAGTCCCGAAGATGTGCTGATCTCTGCTGGGTTTCGTGCAATAATCAGTAGATTTTGTGGTTTTCTGCGTTTTTTTCCCGCACAGGAAATTTTCGTGAAAATGTATTAATAAATAAGGAGAAATAGCCCATGTGGATTTGGTTGGAGAATATGTCGGAAAATAATGAGATAAATTCGGATTTTGTTAAATAACTCCCATAAAGTGATTTCCCCATATTTTAAGTAGAACTTTTGTAAATGCAACATTCACGGGGAAGTGCTAAGAGTATGTCAAAATGGCGAGATTATCACCTTCAAACCTGCCTGTTCATATGTTCAAGCAATAAAAGCACCCGTGTGCTTCTCGAATCACTACCAAACCTTTTGCCTTAGGTTTCTGCTGAAGGCAAGAGAATAGCAGTTTGCTTTTGTAGGAGGATATTTTTACTTTAAAAATGTTTTTAAAAATGTACAGAAGCCATTCAAATGTGTCTTTCTTTTTTTTTTTTAAAGTTTTTATTTTTGCATTTTAGATTAACACAAAACAGCGAATTAAAGAGAAGAAAGCAGGAAAAGAAAGAAGGAAGAAGAAGTGGAGCAGGGAGAGGAGAAGGATGTTCATACAGTTATACATCACATGTCAAAGTCGATTATGTTAAATGACAATAGTCGTATTGTTCTCGTCATGAAATGATACCCAAGTGCCCCAAACTGCATCAAACTTCTGCGGGCAACCTCTGGCAAGATATGTCAGTTTTTGGTTAGACAAAGAGTTATTTATAAGACTTCGCCAGAAGTTTAGCGATGGTGGGCCAGTAGCTTTCCAGTTTAGGAGAATGGCCTTCTTTGCGTAATAAAGAAGTTGAAGATAACACAGTCTAATGTGGTTATTGATGTCCATGTCTTCTTCAACTCCGAGAAGGCATATCAGGGGCGATAGAATTCTTGGTAAATCAAGG